>NC_140586.1:679558962-680808962 GCF_964204655.1 Triturus cristatus | reverse complement strand
GCAACACTCCACTCTACATCACTCCACTCTATGACCCTCCACTCTAAGACACTGTACGACATGCTACTCTATGACCCGCCACTCCACTCTACTCTACTGCACGCCCCTCCACTCTTCCACAGTCCACTCTACAACATACCACTCCAATCCATGCCTCTCCACTCTACGCCACTCTGTGACACTCTACAACATGCCACTCCACTTATGACATGCCACTCCACTCTATGACATGCCCCTCTATTCTAAAACACTCCTCCCCAGGGTACGTCATTCCACTCCACTGTACAACTCTCCACAAAACTCCACTGTACTACATGCCACTCCACTGTACAACACACCATTCAACTGTACAATATGCACTCCACTCTACAACATGCCACTACACTCTATGCCACTCTACTCCATGCCCCTCCACTCTAAGACACTCTACAATATGCCACTCCACTCTACTTTACGACATGCCACTTCACTGTAAGTCAAGACACGGCACTCCAATCCACTCTACACCATTCCACTATACAACACTCCACTCCAGTCTACAACACTCCTTGCCACTCAACTCTATGAAATGCAACTCCATTCTGCGACATGCCACTTCACTCTAGAGCATACCACTCCACTCTATGCCACTCCAATCTACATCCCTCCACTGTAAGTCACGCCATTCTATCACACACCACTCCACTCTAGTGTATGCCACACCACTCCACTCTACACCACCTCCATTCTACAACGTTGGACTCCTTTCTAAGTCCCTCCACTCTACGCCTTTCGTGTCTCGCTCTGCCTGCGCTGTTTGAGCTGCCTGGTTATGTCCCCTGTCACTCCAAAACAGGTCCATCCTCTTCCTCCCGTTATCTTGACCCTCCCACCTATCCATACTTCTATTCCTGTTGTACAGCACTCCATGGCCCCACACTGCCATTGCCCTTTATATTTTGGCCTCCTTCCTACACCCCCTGGAAACCCAGCCTACCCTCATGGCCATCAAGGGTGTGATATTCTATAAAAAGCTGCACCCCTGCATGTGGCACCTGCTTAGATTTCAGACTTCCTAGAAGAGCACTGTACTGTGTTGTGTAAACTATTACTTTAATGAAGTTCTACAAGGTTGGCTGTCCCACCCACGGGTGACACAGGTGAACTCAGTTCAACGCACTAGCGTTGAATGTGAAAGGCAGGTTATTGTATTCCAGCAGAACCCCACTGTTAGAAATGGGGTTTCTGATTGGCAGAGTATATACCTTGTCCAAGCAGGAACCACAATCCTAGTCAGGGTAAGCCATTAATTTTCAGATTGTTGGTTCCCCAGAAGCAGTAACCTCAAACCGCCCACTTTCCAGCAGCTCCAAATCTGAGATATAATAATAAACTGAGGATCAGATTGCCAGACGAGGGGAGAGAATTAGGGAGAGTGCTGCGGGGAGGGAGACCTGGAACAGATTATCCAATCTGTTACTACCACTATGTACAATGTCTGGCATGAACAATCATCCTATCATAGATGTTAGGCAAGCAGTGTATACAACTTGTGATTACCTGGAAAGGAATAATGATTACTTTTGGATTACTTCCCAACATCAAAGATTCAGCACATGCAATGTTATTCTTCTTCTTGCTGTCTCTCTTAATGATTTGTTAGCTCTAGAATAACTTTTCCAGTGCCCTATTGGCCTTGCATATAAAGCCAATAATGATGGCGGACACTGTTCTGTAACACACACTCAGTGTTCATCAACTGAGCATAATATGTTCATCGAAAACTGTTGACATATCAGAAGCATAGCTATGTTAACAGTAAGGGTTTCAGCACAAATGTAACTATCTTGATAATCTTTGTTGTGTGCCCAAATATAGATATCCAACTATTCTCTGTTCCCAAGTCGTGATCATTCCAAGGGCAAAATGGCACTAAGGAGCATTCTGAATGCTACAAGTCATAAAACCAAATGTGATATGAGGGCTCAAGGAACTTTGAGCAGTTTCAACTCTCAGCGCAGAGTCGTGCATTTCAAATGGAGATCTCCTACCTTGATACTGAGATCTCGGGTGGGCTTTGAAGAAGCTTAGACTCACCCAGTGCAGGGGCTGATAAGACCTACCGAAGTCTGCTGCATTTTCTGGGCATTGCCGGCAATTTGGGAAGGACACAATAGGATATCCGCACTCCTCAGTAACTTCCTGAAAAATCCCCACACATTGGAGGACATGGCCACATTTTAATTCTCGATAACCAATATGGCGGCCATGACGTGCGTCATACATGTGACCGTAGGAATCACTGCAACTAAAGAAGGACAAGCCACTCTGCGACAAGGCACTCCACTCTATGCCTTTCCACTGTAAAACACTGTGCGACACACAGCTGTATGACACATCACTCCACTCTACTCTACGACATGCTACTGCTACTCTACTCTACAATCCTCCAGTCTGCACACTACTCCACCCTGCTCTACTCTACTCCACTCTACACCACTCAATGCAACTTAACTCTACAAAACTCTGTGCCATTCTATTCTTCCACACTCTTTGACACTCTACTCCACTCTATGCAACTCCACTCTACTGCAATCTAGGACACTCCACTCTACAACACTCTACTCTAGGACACTCCACTCTACGACACTCCAGTGTACGACATTCCACTATGCAACATTCCACTATGCAACACTCCACTCTACATCACTCCACTCTATGACCCTCCACTCTAAGACACTGTACGACATGCTACTCTATGACCCGCCACTCCACTCTACTCTACTGCACGCCCCTCCACTCTTCCACAGTCCACTCTACAACATACCACTCCAATCCATGCCTCTCCACTCTACGCCACTCTGTGACACTCTACAACATGCCACTCCACTTATGACATGCCACTCCACTCTATGACATGCCCCTCTATTCTAAAACACTCCTCCCCAGGGTACGTCATTCCACTCCACTGTACAACTCTCCACAAAACTCCACTGTACTACATGCCACTCCACTGTACAACACACCATTCAACTGTACAATATGCACTCCACTCTACAACATGCCACTACACTCTATGCCACTCTACTCCATGCCC
Organism: Triturus cristatus; assembly: GCF_964204655.1. NCBI lineage: Eukaryota > Metazoa > Chordata > Amphibia > Caudata > Salamandridae > Triturus > Triturus cristatus. Next base: position 680,805,886 of record NC_140586.1, on the reverse strand, counting down.
CTCCACTCTAAGACACTCTACAATATGCCACTCCACTCTACTTTACGACATGCCACTTCACTGTAAGTCAAGACACGGCACTCCAATCCACTCTACACCATTCCACTATACAACACTCCACTCCAGTCTACAACACTCCTTGCCACTCAACTCTATGAAATGCAACTCCATTCTGCGACATGCCACTTCACTCTAGAGCATACCACTCCACTCTATGCCACTCCAATCTACATCCCTCCACTGTAAGTCACGCCATTCTATCACACACCACTCCACTCTAGTGTATGCCACACCACTCCACTCTACACCACCTCCATTCTACAACGTTGGACTCCTTTCTAAGTCCCTCCACTCTACGCTTTTCGTTTCTCGCTCTGCCTGCTCTGTTTGAGCTGCCTGGTTATGTCCCCTGTCACTCCAAAACAGGTCTATCCTCTTCCTCCCGTTATCTTGACCCTCCCACCTATCCATACTTCTATTCCTGTTGGACAGCACTCCATGGCCCCACACTGCCATTGCCCTTTATATTTTGGCCTCCTTCCTACACCCCCTGGAAACCCAGCCTACCCTCATGGCCATCAAGGGTGTGATATTCTATAAAAAGCTGCACCCCTGCATGTGGCACCTGCTTAGATTTCAGACTTCCTAGAAGAGCACTGTACTGTGTTGTGTAAACTATTACTTGAATGAAGTTCTACAAGGTTGGGTGACACAGGTGAACTCAGTTCAACGCACTAGCGTTGAATGTGAAAGGCAGGTTATTGTATTCCAGCAGAACCCCACTGTTAGAAATGGGGTTTCTGATTGGCAGAGTATATACCTTGTCCAAGCAGGAACCACAATCCTAGTCAGGGTAAGCCATTAATTTTCAGATTGTTGGTTCCCCAGAAGCAGTAACCTCAAACCGCCCACTTTCCAGCAGCTCCAAATCTGAGATATAATAATAAACTGAGGATCAGATTGCCAGACGAGGGGAGAGAATTAGGGAGAGTACTGCGGGGAGGGAGACCTGGAACAGATTATCCAATCTGTTACTACCACTATGTACAATGTCTGGCATGAACAATCATCCTATCATAGATGTTAGGCAAGCAGTGTATACAACTTGTGATTACCTGGAAAGGAATAATGATTACTTTTGGATTACTTCCCAACATCAAAGATTCAGCACATGCAATGTTATTCTTCTTCTTGCTGTCTCTCTTAATGATTTGTTAGCTCTAGAATAACTTTTCCAGTGCCCTATTGGCCTTGCATATAAAGCCAATAATGATGGCGGACACTGTTCTGTAACACACACTCAGTGTTCATCAACTGAGCATAATATGTTCATCGAAAACTGTTCACATATCAGAAGCATAGCTATGTTAACAGTAAGGGTTTCAGCACAAATGTAACTATCTTGATAATCTTTGTTGTGTGCCCAAATATAGATATCCAACTATTCTCTGTTCCCAAGTCGTGATCATTCCAAGGGCAAAATGGCACTAAGGAGCATTCTGAATGCTACAAGTCATAAAACCAAATGTGATATGAGGGCTCAAGGAACTTTGAGCAGTTTCAACTCTCAGCGCAGAGTCGTGCATTTCAAATGGAGATCTCCTACCTTGATACTGAGATCTCGGGTGGGCTTTGAAGAAGCTTAGACTCACCCAGTGCAGGGGCTGATAAGACCTACCGAAGTCTGCTGCATTTTCTGGGCATTGCCGGCAATTTGGGAAGGACACAATAGGATATCCGCACTCCTCAGTAACTTCCTGAAAAATCCCCACACATTGGAGGACATGGCCACATTTTAATTCTCGATAACCAATATGGCGGCCATGACGTGCGTCATACATGTGACCGTAGGAATCACTGCAACTAAAGAAGGACAAGTCAAAAGACAACAACACATGGAGCTAAATGAGCATCACAAGTCCGGAGCACATGAGAACCCACATTTGTATATTCTTGGTCATAACTTTCCTGATGACAACGTCTTCTTCCTGTACCTTATGCAATGACTATATTTACAAGTGTTGGCCTACACCATCCAGTCTTGCCATAAAGTCTGGACATTATCACCAGGTTTGGCCATGGAGACATTTGCATTATCGCTCAGTATCGCCATACACTCACTACTGGCATTGTTACTCAGTTCTGCCATTAAGTTCATACACCATGCATAATCATTACGAGTACTTAATGCTATGCAGTCTCAGCTTACCACATATTTATGAAACGGGTAGTGATTCCTGTAATCTTGGGAGGACACAACACAGCATGGTATGGGCCAAGACAGTAACACACTCTAAATTAACCTGTGCTCACCCTCTAGTAGCTTGGCACAGAGCTATATGGCTTAGCTAAGAGGCAATGTGTTAAGTATTTGTGCAGCACTTTAATTACAGCAACACAATGAAAACCCAACACAAAGGCTCTACCCCAGTTTAGAAATATAACAACTATTTTTATAAGTAAAACAAGACCAAAATTACAAAAATCCAATACGTAGAATGTGAGATATGAATTTTTAAAGATTAAACTGCAATATTGTGCTTAGAAGCAACGAGAACCTCAGGGGTTACTTGATGTCGCGCCGGACCATGGTAAATATGAAATTCAGGCCCACAGCGATGGAACGCGGGTCGGATACAGGAGTCATTCAAGTCCAGCAGAAAACAGTACCTTTCCAGAGGATGCATCGGCAAGTCGCGCAGTCGGGGAGATGCATCATCGGATCACTGACGAAATATCGAGAAGAAGAATATCGAATTGCCAAAATATCGAAGGAAAAATATAGAATGCCAAAATATCGAAGCCCTATCTCCGAACAGGTAAGTACAAAAATATAGAATCCTAAATATCGTTGTAAAAAATATAGTTAGTCACAATATCGAATTTTTTTAAATGTCTTACAATTAATGTAAAATTAATGAAATAAAACATATAATTAACTGAAACATACTTAAAAATACTTAAATTACTTTAAAAATAATAAATAATTAATGTAAGTAAAAAAAAAATACATATATATTAACATATTATTTATTAAAAAAATGCAATATTTTTTGCGTAGGATAGCGGGCGGGTAAAATTTACTAATACCACTCCAGTAAGTGCAATAGTAGGGAAAACGTTGGATAGCGGGAGGGTAAAAATTACTATTCCCACTCCTGAGAGTGCAACAGTAGGGAAAGCGTTGGATAGCGGGAGGGTAAAAATTAGTATTCCCACTCCAGACAGTGTAATAATAGGGAAAGCATTGGATAGCGTAGGGATAAACATTTATATTCACACTCCAGAGAGTGCAACAGTAGGGAAAGCGTTGGATAGCGGGAGGGTAAAATTTACTATTCCCACTCCAGGGAGTTCAACAGTAGGGAAAACGTTGGATAGCGGGAGGGTAAAAATTACTATTCCCACTCCAGAGAGTGCAACAGTAGGGAAAGCGTTGGATAGCGGGAGGGTAAAAATGAGTATTCCCACACCAGACAGTGTAATAATAGGGAAAGCATTGGATAGCGTAGGGGTAAAAATTTATATTCACACTCCAGAGAGTGCAACAGTAGGGAAAGCGTTGGATAGCGGGAGGGTAAAATTTACTATTCCCACTCCAGTGAGTTCAACAGTAGGGAAAGCATTGGATAGCGTAGGGGTAAAAATTACTATTCCCACTCCAAAGAGTGCAACAGTAGGGAAAGCGTTGGATAGAGTAGGGCTAAAAATTACTATTCCCACTCCAGAGAGTGCAACAGTAGGGTAAGCGTTGGATAGAGTAGGGGTAAAAATTACTATTTGCGAAGAAGGGTACAAAGTTCACCCCGGTTTCTGGCGGTCTGGGTAGGTCTTCCGGCATAGCGCGAATACACGCTGGACCCAACCGGTGTCCTTTTAATAGCCGCCAGTACTGTTGCTAGCAAATCTAGTAGCACTATTAGGTTACAGACCTAAGGACGTGGTATGTAGATCTCACTCCACCACGTAGTGTAGACAGTTTTTTGATCCTGAAGAATTGCCCAGATCCTCCTGACATACACGGCATGAAACATGTTGATCTCCTAGAGTAGAGCTACACGTCTAGACACATTATTTCTAGTACCTAGCCTCTCTACACGACTTTTAATAGGGTAGTTTGCCTTGCGAATAAAATAGTGATTAGGAATAACTCACCCTTTTTACCTCACTCTCTGCTACATTCATACATACTAGACCCCTCACCCCCATGCACCAATCGGCAGGAACAAAAGATCCCCGATAAAGAGCCCCGGTTTCGGGAGCCCATCAAGGATTGCAGCGCCGACTTGACGAGGGGCAGTGCTCATATGATGAAGCATGACACCTAGCTCGCTGGGTGTGTGAGAGCTCTAGTTCCACCAAGGGAACTCCCCCGGTTTCCTTTGATACCTTTCTGGTAACCAGCGGTTGGTTGAGACCTCCCTTCCACCGCCTTCCTTATCTCTTTTTTACTGTACATGAGGAACTTTGTACCCTTCTTCGCAGATAGTCTCCTGGGGTTTGTACACTGGACCTCCTTAAACATACCCCTTGTCCCCTTTCTTGATATTATATAAAAATTACTATTCCCACTTCAGAGAGTGCAACAGTAGGGAAAGCGTTGGATAGCCGGAGGGCAAAATTTACTATTCCCACTCCAGTCAGTGCAACAGTAGGGAAAACGTCAGATGGCGTAGGGGTAAAAATTACTATTCCCACTCCAAAGAGTGCAACAGTAGGGAAAGCGTTGGATAGCGTAGGGGTAAAAATTACTATTCCCACTCCAGAGAGTGCAACAGTAGGGAAAGCATTGGATAGCGTAGGGGTAAAATGTACTATTCCCACTCCAAAGAGTGCAACAGTAGGGAAAGCGTTGGATAGCGTAGGGGTAAAACTTACTATTACAACTCCAGTGAGTGCAACTGTAGGGTAAGAGTTGGATAGCGTAGGGGTAAAAATTACTATTCCCACTCCAGAGAGTGCAACAGTAGGGAAAGCGTTGGATAGCGGAAGGGTAAAAATTACTATTCCCACTCCAAAGAGTGCAACAGTAGGGAAAGCATTGGATAGCGTAAGGGTAAAAATTACTATTCCCATTCCAAAGAGTGCAACAGTAGGGAAAGCGTTGGATAGCATAGGGGTAAAAATTACTATTCCCACTCCAGAGAGTGCAACAGTAGGGAAAGCGTTGGATAGCGGGAGGGTAAAATTTACTATTCCCACTCCAGTGAGTGCAACTCTAGGGTAAGCCTTGGATACCGTAGGGGGAAAAATTATTATTCACACTCCAGTGAGTGCAATAGTAGGGAAAGCGTTGGATAGCGTAGGGGTAAAAATTACTATTCCCACTCCAGTGAGTGCAATAGTAGGGAAAATAATAATTTTATATTTTATTAAAAATACATAAATTATTAATACCAAATAAAAATATTAAAATTAATTACCAATCACACAATATTTGATAATTAATTTGTTATAAATACCAATGTTTTTTTATTAATAACCTGTTAATAATTAATTAACAACCAATTAATTTTCAATACCAAAAATTAATAAATAAAATTAATGCCAATTAATAATTAAGAATACATTAATTAGCAATATACAAAAATTATTTCAATAATTATTTACAATTAAATTAATTCCCACCATATTCCCCTATAAACCCACAACCCGCTACAAGTAATAAATTAATACAATTAACATAATTATCAATTAAACAATTAATACTAATTAATTACCAATTAATACTAATTATTTACCAATTAATAATTAATCAACAAACAATTAATTTTCAATACCAATTAATAATTACCTAATAACAATTAAATTACTTCCCACCCTATTCCCTTATAAACCCACAACCCGCTACAGAAGTAAAACGCAAAATTAAATAAAAAATAATTAATAATTCCTAAAAAATATTATTTAAGGTACTATAATTAAATTACTTCCCACCCTAATCCCCTATAAACCCACAACCCGCTACGGAATTAAATTACATAAAAATTAAATAACATACAATTCATTACTTCAAAAATATTCAAACATACATTCCAAAATTTATACATACTTTTAACACATATACTAACACTTAAAACACTATAAAAAAAATCGATATTTTTAACAACTATATTATGACTGTCGATATTACTTACTTCTATATTACTTAAATCAATATTTTATTTCTTACCTGATTTTCGATATTCTTCACCACTATATTTTGGCAATTCGATATTCTGTCCATTCTATATTAAAAACTCGATATTCTGTCCTATTGATATTTTGAATTCGATATTATGTCTGTTTACCGCGTCATCATCTGGCCCCATTGTGGTGAATGCGATGCGTTGTCATCGAACCTCGCAGTTGAGTCTTGCGTCATTGTTGAACTCCTTACGATGAAGGCAATGCATCAGTGACGGACCCCACAGTTGGATCCAGCATTGTCGTTCAGCCACGCAGGGATGTCCTCGAAGCGGCACTGCATTGACGTAGAAGGAAATGCATCGGTTCTGCTAGGCGCAAAGTCAATGATGCATGGGTTTTGAAAGCAAACAGATGCAGAATCCACGATGAAGGCCCAGGACTGCATTGGCACCTCTTGGCAGAAGGCATCCACACTACACTTATAAAAAGTTATAAAGCAGTCCCACTGTTATCCTGTGGGAGTGATAGGCCTTGTAGTACTGAAAAATGAGTTTAAGATGATTTCACCACCAGGACATGTAAAACTTAATGCACATGTCCTTCTTTTTAAATACACTGCTCTCTGTTCTAAGGGCTGCCTAGGGCTACATTAGGGGTTACTTACATGTAATAAAAAGGGCCTGGCAAATAGGGTAACTTGCCAGTTTGAAATGGCAGTATCAACTGCACACACAGGCTCTGCAGTGGCTGGCTTGAGCCATGTTTAAAGTGCTACTTAAGTGGGTGGCACAATCAGTGCTGCATGCTCACTAGTAGCATTTAAATGACAGGCCCTTGGCACATATACTGCACTAGGGACTTATAAGTAAATTAAATATGTTGAGTGGGGATAAGCCAATGTTACCATGCTTATATCACAGAGCACATGCACTTCAGTACTGGTTAGCAGTGGTAAAATGCCCAGAATCTTAAAGCCAGCAAAAACGAGGTCAGAAAAAGAGGGGGTGGAAGGCAAAATGTTTGGGGCAATCCTGCAGAAAGGGCCGTTTCCAACACAACCCCTCTCCAGCCTAAAGATAGGGTGGAGTACCACAGGGACACTTGCCAGTTCTACGGCACTCTGACTTCAGTTGGATCCTTCTGTTACATACCTTTTTTGACATAAACAGCTGCCATCATCTGCGAAGGCAGGAAGGCAGTGTTCCCTGCAAAGGGCAAACATGCGCAGCAGCAGCAGCCTTCCTCCAGGACATAGCTTTATCAGCATCAGGCGAGATGCTCCGTCTTTGAAGGGTCCTACCAGTAGCTGAGGTCGTTTATGGCAGAATAATCTTGTGCAATAATCTGGGCGAAGGACCTCTCCTCCTAAGTGGTCGGATGTTAGCCTTTATATACTACATTTTATCAGAGAATGGAATTTCTGACTAAGTTTAGGAATGTCTGATGTTTCCTTAGGAATGTATAAGGTGAAAGGACCTCAATTCAGACTACACTATTTGGGCTATATGTCTGTATTTTTTTCTTATTTGACCGTGATATGGTGAGAAGTAGACACTTGTTCCAGACTGATGTTGCATCAGGTGTTATATCTTTGTCAATAGCCCAATTACTTGACTCTTCCACTGTTCTTAGAAAGATGTGGTCAGTTGACATTTTCGACATTGGCAGATATGACAATGATTCTGCATAAAAGTGGGAATATAGCGGCTCCCATTACCCAAGATGATGTCAGGGCCTACTCAAAATGAGGTCGGACCGTATGGGATTTATGTAATTCCGAACTTGTACGTCTGAATATGATATCATAGGAGCTTATCTAACATGCAGGATTTGGCTAACGTGTAATGAAATCCATGCTCTCAATATTTTAAGACATGCTGTATCTTAAGTACGATACAAGTAAACTATGATATGTAAAAATTGTGATAGCATACAATATTAATGCGGTTAATAAATCATGAACATGATTGCATAATATGCGATGGGCAAAGCGAAGCGTACCTAACAAAAAAAATGAATGTGTCCTTGTGTAACACAACTGGTGCTCCTGTAAAGCGCTCTGATACCTTGGGTTAAATTTGCGCTATACAAAAGTAAAAAAAAAAAAAGAAGAAGCATGAATATTTTGAAGCCTTGCATTGTGTCAAACATTGTCCACAGCTCTCCAGCTTGGTTCACTTCCCATGCTTCTGTGAGGGTGTAGTGTGAGAATATGCACAAAAACTAGATTTCTTAGAAATTAGGCACTTTTGAAAAATGGTGATTCTTACAAACCTCAGTCTCCATCGTTTATGAATGCAGAATCGAACAGCTATGGGCCTTATTTGGAATGCCCTGGTGATCTTGATGAAGATAATGATAGGAAACGCCTTCTCCACCAGAGATACAAATGGTGGTGTAGCACAAGGAAATTTCGTCCACTGAAAGTGACAAACTGGGGACACAGCATGTGGGAATCAGTGTAGAAACGCCAAGGTTATTTCCCAAAACATGTAATCTCTGTTATTTTCATTGCCCCAGAATCACCAGGATCCTCGTTGATGGAAATTACAATGAAGAAAATCACAGGGATTATTCTGCTCATATTGAGATCCTTTTATTGGCAATATGACTAAAACTAAAAAAGGTAAACTGGTAACATTAAGAGGGTTGTGCATATTTAAAACAGGACACTGTAATTTGATACTATCTGACTACACCTAAATAATGACCTAAGCATTTTATGACAAAGTACTTTATATTATTTTGCCTATAGAATGAAAAGTATTTCTGACTCACTGACCACCGAATAAATGCATTTCGGTTGGTGACTCAGGTGGGAAGACTTTTACGCTGCCCTTGTAAATAGGGGGCAGCGTCAAAAACAATGGATGTTGCGGTGGAACGCCCAACGCAACACCCACTGCCCACCCCTTTCATGCTAAGCTTAGCGTGAAAGGGTGCCTTATTTACAAGACACTATTAAGCCATGTTCAGTGGCTTAACGCTGCCTTGTAAATAAGGCAAGGCCCCTATCGCTTCCACAACGTCACTGAAAGTGACATTGTGGTAGCGATAGGGGCTTGTAAAAATGCCCCCTAGTCTTAAATTGGCGAAACGAGGAGAAATGCTTTATTTCTCCTCGTTTAGCTTTTTCCATGTGTGCTGCCTTGTGCAGCACACATGGAAAAAGCAAAATGCCTTGGATGGTTTATGTGTAGGCAGGTGACCCTTCCTGTACATAAACAATCCTTTAAAAAATTCCATTTTGTAACTTCCATGTGTGCTGCATTAAGCAGCACACATAGAAGTGACAAAATGGCATTGCAGGATTGTTTATGTACAGGAAGGGACACATTCCTACACATAAACAATCCTCCTCTCCACACAGATAACCTTGCACTATGGTGCAAGGGTGCCTGTGTTGGTGCTACACTGCTAAGTGTAGCACCAGCTCAGGAGGAAACGCAAGGCTTCACCATTTCCTTGTAAATATGGTGCAGCCTTGCATTTCTGAAGGCTAACACCTCACTCCACCACTTCATTGTAAATGTGCCTCTAGATTTTATGATCTTACTCAATGGTCTACTGGCATTTAACAAGAACATAGAGCCGTGCAGTGTTTCAAAGGGGCAGGATGAACATGTACTAGTGGCTTACAGTGACATCCGATGTATTCAATTTGATAGGAGGAAGGAACTAGGCTGAAGAATGTCTTTCTCTGTTACTTCCAAATTCCTCATCTGCTTCCACCACAGCACTGTGTAGCAAACAGTCACATGCTGTAAATATATATGCCACCACAGAAAATATAATTGCCATAACGAGGGCATGCATGATTCCCTTATCGATAAGTAAAAGATGAAAATCAGCTACTCGTGACACTTAAGGCCCCTTCACAAGACTATTTGAGCAGGATACCGCTCAGCCTTCCGGTGCTCCCACACCCAGGAAAAATGGGTGGAGGAAAACTGGGCTCCATTTTACTGGGTGCAAATCCACACCCCGGACAATCCCTGGTAAAACGGGCAGAGGCTGTGAGTGTCACTACCACCACACCACCACCTGACCCCCTCCAGATATAAGGGCGAAATAGGCAGGGGCAGCCGGCATGGCTCACAGGTGGTGGGGCGGGTGCTGGTGTCACGGGGGGGATCGCGGGGAATTTCATGGGGGGTGCTAATAAACAAATAAAAGAAAAAAAAATGAACTTACCTTTCTGCTGGGTCCTGCATCTCTGCTCCTGCTCTCCTGTCTGCGCTCAAGGAAGCAGGCAGCCAGGCCCCCTCCCCTAAACCAATCACAACGCTGCAATGATTAGTCTCAGCGCCATGACAGTGCTCAGCCAGGGGCTGGAAGGGTGGGCATGTTCTCCATGCTGGCTGTAATGCAGCCTGCATGGAGAATGGGAAAGTGTGCATGACTGGTTTGGGCGGCCCGAGAGGGATGACCAATCAGTCATGGCAAACCACTCCTCCTCTGCTCTGCTCCGAAAGCAGAGCAGCCCCGCCCACCTGCCCGCACGCAATGCAGCAGGAAGCATAAAATGATAATAACGCAAAGTTATAATTTAATGTTTCTACTATGTACGTCATGCACTGCTTAAAAGCAGTGGCACGACGCTCCTCCACCATAGCGGAGGAGCAGCCACTGGAAGTAGGCAATGCTCCCCCTGACACACAAGAGCCTGTCCTGGCTCAGACACCATTCTGGCTACCCGCTCACCATTTCCCCACAGCTTCATGCTTAGATTTAGCACCTGTATAAACAGAATTTGTCCCTGGAATCTGGAGAAACTATGCGGTAAAAACCAATTATTCCTGGTTTCGCAGGGTTATTCTCCATTCCGATGACAAATGTGGTGATAGATGGATGTCATTGCAGAAATACCAGCCAGAACCAGTAATTCTGGCCCAGTATTTGAGACATAAACCATCCATGCAGCCTCTACAAGTGAACATTTATCCTGCAGCCCATGCTAATATTTTTGTTTTTGTACAGTTGTGCTTGACATCGCAAGACTGAAATCCTTCATTGGTATTTGTTAGACCTGGCATCATTGGCGTGGGTCTCCCTACCCCTCTCCTCTTCCTATTCCTTATGTTGGTTGGATTTAGATGCTCTGGGCGCCGTGCCACTGCTAATCAGTGCCACAGCGCGAATGCTCCCTGTATATAAATGACTGTATGACTTAGGATAACCATAATGCCTAAATCTGTGTAGCATGTCCAATAGTGAGTTACCCTCCATTTCACTGCCGCTACTGGGACACGATCCATTCTCATAGGCCAGACAGGGCCGGTGGAGGATTACTTTATATCATCCTATCTGGGCCCAGGAACCTGATAGGAACTTTGAGTTGTTTGTGCTCAGGACATTGAGAGACCCTTTTTAATAAGGACCGTTTATATATCCCATGTTTAGAAATGCCTCTTCTGAAAACGCGGTAGTTTCTTGCCTAAGCTTTACTGTAGGGTGTGGAGTATGTGTATTAGCCGTCTGGTTTTGGAGCAGCAGGGCCAGCTGGGTCAGATCTGGCTGGAGAGAGAGATCAGTATTCAGAGACTGGGAAGGGGTGACTCTTTGATCCGAGCAGGGCCGTACCTGGCAAGGTGAATGATGGCTTCACCTCCCACTGGGCGTCTGATAGCAGACCCCCTCATTCTGAAAGGGCAGGATGTCACCTCGTAAACCAAGTGTTGCCCGACCCCACCGAACTAGTTCTGACTGGAGTTGGTGATTTGCGACCTTAGAGAACAAATACTTTTTAGGTATAAAATGCTGCCCTGGAACTTTGTCCGGGTGTATTCCTTCTGGATGTCAAGATGAAACTCTGTCTGAGTGAACAGAGGAAAGGACTTTGAAACTTTCACCAAGCTTGCCGAAAAAACTGCCTGAGGGCCTGAATCGAGAGTGCCTCCTGCAGAAGTCTCAGGTACATTAGACTTCACCCTGTCAGCTGTCGGAATTCCTGTGCAAGAAATTCTGCTTGCAGGTGAGGCCTCCGTCGAGTAATCCGGAGCCTCTAGTTCTACTGTGAGGACCGCGGACTGGGCACCTTTGAATCTTTCGCTGGATCCGTGTGGGCCGCTGCAGCTGAGAGAGAGCTGCCGCCGCTGAGAGCCCGCCTGAATCTGAACCCTTGAAACTTTCGCTGGAATCCGTGTGGGCCGCTGCAGCTAAGAGAGAGCTGCCGCCGCTGAGAGCCCGCATGAATCTGACCCCTTGAACCTTTCGCCGTATCCGTGTGGGCCGCTGCAGCTAAGAGAGAGCTGCTGCAGCTGAGTGCCCACACCCTTTTCCAATTTGCGTCATCATGATTCATTCTGTGGGCCGCCGCAGCTAAGAGAGAGCTGCTGCCGCTGAGTGCCCGCACCCTTTTGCCAATTTGCATCATCGTGAGTCGTTCTGTGGGCCGCCGCAGCTAAGAGAGAGCTGCTGCCGCTGAGTGCCCGCACCCTTTGCCACTTAGCATCATCGTGATTTGTCCTGTGGGCCGCCACAGCTAAGAGAGCGCTGCTGCTGCTGTGTGCCCGCACCTTGTCCACCCTCGTTGAGGAATGTTGCTATTGTCTCATGGGACGTCGCAGCTAAGAGAGAGCTGCTGCCACTGCAAGCCCACCACGGAGCTGCACGACGAGAGTCATCTCCACCACCAGCCTGGGCCACCGCAGCCGCTTGCTGCTGCCGCTGAGAGCCCGCCTGTCCCCGAGTGCCCAAATCGTTGTGGGTGCACGCTACAGACCTCTGCAACCCGGACTTGTGGTCGCTGGGAGTCCACCTGTCATCGGCTCCGCTTCTTTGAGAAGCTGCGTGCTGTGTCCTCTTTCACTGACAGGTATCTGGTGATAAATGGGTCGCGTAGACTCCAGCCTTGAACTTAGTCAGTGTCACGTTCTGGTGAATAAGTAATTGCCTTTTGGAGTCCCTACGGGTTGACGTGAATTGTAGTTGTTGAAACGCTTTGAAAATTTCGAGTTAAACTGTTAGATAAAGATATTATTTTTCTATACCTACCTGAGTTGTGTCCTTCTGTGGTGTCGTTGCTGCCTTATTGTACATGGCCATAACTGCTTCACACACTGCCTCTGAGATAGGCCTAACTGCTCGTGCTACGTTACCACACGGTTGAGCAGGGGTTGTTAAAGGGGGTAACCCGCTTGCCCTGACTTAGGAAGAAGGGCCCCTATTTGCACATTGGCGCCCGCCATTGCCAACTGGAGACCCCCATTTCTAACAGTATTGCAGTAATAAGCAGGGGACAAGCACTCATTGAATGCTAAACTAACAGTGATCAGGCACGCAGTATTGAAAGCAGATTGAGGTTGCCTGACTGTGAACAGTGAACTGAAGGGGAAGGTTTGTGGAAAACGTTTACCTGCATGTGTCTCCGTGTCACTGACTGAATTTCAGGACAGTGCATAGGAGAAGGGCTTAAGTGCACTTGTAAGGCTCTTGTCAGCCAAGCATAGCCTAAAGGATATGGCCAGCAGGAGCAGACTGCGTCATCAGATCTTCTCTACTGCCAACAGTGGTACTTAGCTGTGTAAAAGGTCCTCGTCCTCAGACTCTCATTTTTTGCCCTGCTCTAGCCACTGTTATGGCGATGGAGCACAACACCAATAACACTTTAAAAGCATCACCACGTGCTCTTGATCAGTCACACTGATTGCCTACTAGACTATGTGGACACCTGAGAGAAGTCAATAGTCTTGTTCTCCTCATGCCGTGCCCTGAAAACGTTGCGGTGGTTCTGCTAAGGCCTTCTCTGCTCAATATTTTGCAAAAGGCTAAGGGATGTACATATGGAAGAAAGGTGTAAAGTGTATCTCATTCCTTTCAGCCGTATGGAAAGGTTAAAATTGACTTGCGGTCTAACTTCAGGTGTCTGCTTTGACCTCTTACCAGGTCAGGAATGACAGGTGCCATATGCATCCCATTCTCGGGAAGAGTATTCTGTTCCTTGAGCTGAGCAAGTCATTACATGTAACTACACCTGTGTCATGATGCCAAGCTAATATTGGCCACACCCACTTGATTTCTCTTGGCCTCTAGGAAGTACAGGTATACCGACTTGAGGGCTTATTTATGATATTCCCGCGTCACTTTTGCACCATGTAAAGTGGTACATGCATGACGGACAGCTCTCATGAATCCATGCAAAGCCACCCTGTGTGGCTCTGAGTGACCTCAAATTTCATGAGCGGGGCGATGCAGCGCAAATCGCTGAGTCGCCTTGCTCTGCGCGTGGGTGATTTTCCATGGGTGGGTGTTCCCACACAACACCCATTAATTTTTTACACTGCCCCAGATTTAGAAAGCAATGAAATCCTGGGAAAGCCTCAAATCCGTACCCCTCCAGACGTGAGGTGTAACAATGAGAAATATGTTAATTTCTCCTAGTTTTTCCGCTTGCCATGTGCAAAAAAGGGGAAAACGCCTAGTAGGATTGTGTTTGTGCAGGAAGGTATCCCTTCCTGCACAAAAACAATACTGCCTGCAACAGAGGCACTATGGAGGAAGGATGGTTACTTTGGCACCAGGCTGTGAAAAACGTCAGTGTAGACAGAAAGGACTGAAATGCACTGCATTGCCTAAAAACAGGGCATTACTTCCCTTTCACTTTGGTGCAGGGCAGCGCAGCAAGGTGCTTTCCTGTGCTGCACTACGCCAAAATGTCATAAATGAAGCCCTTACTGTCTTGAGTATGGAAATTCAGCAAGTGTCCAACCTCTTCCAAATGTATCTTGTAAAGGATGCATATTAGAAACAGATGAACCTGCTAGAAACAACACATATTTCGGCATACACTCAAGACATCTGAACTATTATTATTGGAGGATTTTCTTAAGTCGAATTAGTCCAAAACTGTTGGACTTGGTCTTTTTCGCAGGGTCAACCCTGAACTTTTTGCCTTCCTCCTGTATTGTTTCTGACCTGTTTTTGTTGGTTTTAGGACTCTGGGCACTTTACTACTGCTGATTAGTGCTAAAGTGCATATGCTCTCTGTGTAAAGTGTTATGGTAATGGTTGTCCATAATTGGTATGTTTGTCTTACTAGTAAAGTCCCTAGTAAAGTGCACTGTGTGTGCCAGGGCTGGTACTGCAAATGCTACTATTGGGCCTGCAATACTAATTGTGCCACCCTCACAAGTAGTCCTAAAAAGAGATCTCAGGCCTGCCACTGCAGTGCCTGCGCGCAGTTTGTTAACTGCCTTGTTGTCCTGACAACTGCAACCACTTGCCAGGCCTTACCTTCCCTTTTTATGCACATCAGACAACCCTATAGTAGGCCCCAGGTACCCCCCTGGGCAGGGTGCTGTGTATGTGAAAAGTAGGACATGTACCATGTCCTGACAGTGAAATACTCTCAATTTCCTTTTTCAATATTGCAAGGCCATCTTGCCCATAGGACAGAATGGGGAAGGCTGGGTAATATGTTTCCAGCCTATCTTCCCTTCGGCTTAAGATGAAGAGGTGAGTTTAGTGTTCCTGAACTCACAATTTAATAACACATCTTTTTGTGAAGGTGGTTTTTGAATTGTGTGTTTAAAAACCACGCTCTTAGAATTGGCTGGTTTTTTTGTTATAACAATTCAGTGTGTCTCTGCCTGGTTGTGGATTGACTGTCTGGATTTGAGCGTGATAGGATCGGAGAAGTGTCTTGACCCAGAGGAGGAGTAGGTGAGACAGCCACAGGCTGACCTGCATCTGGAGTGTAGGGGGGAAGAGTAGCCCGCTGGATGTGAAGAGGCCTGGGCTGCTGCCATAAAAGAAAGGCTCCACCTCCTGCTGAGTGTCTGAGGAACCAGACCCCCACTATCAAAGGAAGAAGGTGTCACTGGCAGGAAGGCACCCAGAACTGGTTTGTACAGGGGCAGTGCCCCCTGAACACAAAGACTTCAAAGACATTTAGGGGTATAACTAAGAGAGCTGAAACCCCTGAATTTTAGACTGATCAAGACTGAAAAGGATTGAAACTACTTCGTGATCAAGAGGAACCGCTGCCAAGGAGGAACAGCTGAAGAGACTGAAGAGAAGGACTGACACTTGCTGTGTGTTCTGGGGCTGGCTTGCAGTTTGCTGATTTAACTAAGGCTGGCTTGCTGTTTGCTGTGTCCCCCTGCTTGAAAGGACTTTGCTGTGTGCTGTGTCCCGAAGTAACTTGTCTCAAGGAGAGCTGGCTCCCTGTTGTGGAATCTCAGGAACATCAAAGTTTCCAAGTGTGTCTCAGCGATGCTGTGTGCATGTGCTTTTTGCAGCCAGCGACCTTCGTAAGCATTGCCCGGGACTGTGTGGCCCGAAGCCCAACCGAGTCTCAGCGACACTTTGTGCGTTTGCGTGTGCAGCCTGAGACTGCTGTGGGGTCCGTGGTACTGGTTGGAAAGTGCCCCGTGACTACAGTGCCCCCGCAGCGTGAATCATCATCTCCGCTGCTGTGTAGCTGTTTGTGGCACAAGCCGTCATCGTAACTGAGTCTGCGGATCAATATCGCCACCGCCGGCGCAAGCCGCAACGTGCTAAAGGATTTCGTAAAGCTAAAGAAGTCGTGAGGTAATCATGATCATTGTTCGCAAGAGGAATCTGCCCAAGATCATCAGCAACGGAGAAGGCAGCGCCGTAACCTGTCTGGCTACAGCGTCGCCTTGCATCGGAGCTGCGTCGTCATCGGGAGCACCCAGGAGGACGTCCGACGAGCGGGGAGAGAGAGAAAGCGAGGTAGCGCATCCCCATGTAAGGCTTGGACTCCGGTTGGGAGCCGCAAGCGTGTGTGGCCAGGGAGGCGTGCAGGAGCAGTGCAGGAGTGCTCCTGTCTCTCTCCCGCTGAGTCAGGTTAGACACGCTGAGTCCTCGAGCGGCCCAGACCTGCCCGTCAGTACTGGGGCTGCCCTTGGAAGTTCAGGACTGTTGGCTGTGGTTGGGGCCTAGTGGTGCCCGTGCTAATCGCGTCGATTGGCCTGGTGTTATTCCTGCATTACGAACTGCCTTATTACTTGCATTAGGGATTGTATTATTCCTGCATTACGAACGGCCTGATTACGTGCAGTGAGGATTGAATTATTCTCGTATTATGAACTGCCTTATTACTTGCATTAAGGAGTGCGTTATACTTGCATTACGAACTGCCTGATTACGTGCATTGAGGATTGCATTATTCTTGCATTACGAAATGCCTGATTATGTGCATTGAGGATTGCATTATTCTTGCATTACGAACTGCCTGATTACTTGGATTGAGGATTGCATTATTCTTGCATTACGAGCTGCATTAGTCTGACAATACGAACTGAATTACAAACCGCATAGCATTGCATTAGGACTGCATTTGAACATCGTGAACTGCTCATTAGTACCGCAAGAACCTACAAGTGTTTGTTGGCCTAATAACTGGCAGAGTGAAATATTAGGAATACGCATATGTTGGATTATTATTGTTTGGTCTTACCGTATTTTTCTTCTTGATAAAGATACTGCTATTTTCATACATCAGTGTGGTGTCCATTTGTGGTGTTATCACTGTGTCACTGGGAATGTGGTTGCAAATACTTTACTCATTGCCTTGAAGATAAGCCTGGCTGCTCATGCCAAGCTACCAGGGGGTGAGCAGGGGTTATCAAAGAGGGTGTCCCTCCTTTCCCTGACTTGAAGCAAGGGTCCATATTTGGACTAAGGTAACTGCCTCAGCCAACTAGAGACCCCCAGTTCTAACATTGGTGGTCAGCAGTAGAGGATTGGAACGTGGATTTGCAATTCACTCAAAGTGATTGGTGTACATCACTGGTTTTAGCGCAGACCACGACGCAACCACATATCGTATTTTTGATTTTTGGTTCTATTTTTGAGCGACCTTTAAGCCACACATCATGTCTCAGAGGAGTCAAGTAGCCAGTGAGGTTGCAGAATTGGAGTTCGACATTGAGGCCTTGCTTACCTACAAAGTTGATCAATTGAGGCAATTCTGCAGAGCTTTGGGATGTTCCATGAAAAGTAGCGCCAAGAAGGAGGAGCTGCAAATGGCCTTAAGGGCCTGGTGGGAAGCCAAAGAAGCTCAGGAGACAGGTGATGCTGAGGTGAATGAGGATGACCCAGGGAATGGATTTGGTCCACAGGATTTCACAGTGGGAGGACCAGCCTCAGGGGCTGGTAGTAACCATTCAGGGAGGAGCTTTTCCCCAGAGGAATTGGAGGAAAACTAAAGGGTCAGAGAGCGTGAGTTGGAGGTTTTGAAACTAAAGGCTCAGGCGGATGAAAAGAAGTTGCTCATTGAGAGCAAAAGGTGGGCAGAGGAGAACAAGAACGCTCTCGCTTTGGAGGAAAGGGAATTGCTTTTGGTCCATAAGTTAAGAATGAGGAAGCTTGATTTGGAGCTCGAAAGGCTCGAGGCCATGAGTGTCACAGCCAAGCCAAAAGAGATGTGTATAGCTCAGGAAGTGAGCTCTGCTGGTTTGGAGGTGGAGTCCAGCTCAGATGGTGGCAGCAAAAATGTAGTGTCTAGTGCTGAGAGTAAAGTACATACACCCAGAGATGTGGCACCTGACTTGAAGGAGGGGGCTGACATACACCAGGGGATTCAGGTTTATGAGGTAGCTCCAATGGTGTGCAGTGTCCCTGAAGTAGATTGGGGAACTGACACAGGGGATCATATTCCAAATGGTGGGAGAGACACTCTACTGACCCTTGATGAGAGGTGCAGGGAGAGGGGTTTCCGCATGGTAGAAACCTTGGTGTGTGAGTGTGGAGACCGCCCAGAAGAGTGTAGGTTGAGTGACGGAGACAGTCAGACACTGTCTGGCCAATCTCAGGAGGGTGGTGTGGGGTACTTGTGTGAGGCACTGGAGGGTGAGGCAAAGGATAGCTTGGTTAACAACTGTTGGGGGCTGTGTGATTCATTTGTTGGAGAGCATGTTTTAAGTCCCTGTTTTCCAGAGCTATGCCAACACCCGGTGGGGTGCGAGTTCTCTGATTCCAGGGAGCTTGCGCAGGAGGGAGACCTTTGGGTGGATTCCCGAGGGTCTGAGGAAGCTTTTGGGACTGACCCAGAAGGAGGTGGTTCAGGTTTTCCCCAACCAAGTGAGGTAGGGGAGGTTGGTGGTAGCCCAGATAGGTCCCAATGTAGTGGGAGGGTGTAGAGTCCCACGTCCTGTCTCAGAGGAGAAGGAGTGGGAGGGGGCTGTGTCCCAAGGTGCCTGATACCCAGTCCCAGGACCTGGTTGGTTCCATAAAGGAACACCAGGAGGGGAGCCTAGTCTGCACCGGGAGGCCACTTCCTGGGGGGGATTCCAAAGTGTCAGGTGAACTGAGGGGGACTGCTGTAAGCAGCCTCCCACCAGTTCTGGTGTCTGGTAGCACCGCTCCAGTGGGGAGGGTGCATGGGTCCAGAGAGGAAGGCAGGGTGTGGGAGAGCCCACCCCAGTCTCTTGTCCAGCCGGAGGGTACAGACCCTGGGTTTGGTGGGCCAGTGTCAGGATGCCATACCTGACTTGGCAGAAGGGAGAGTGGAGAAAAGGTGCCAGGCACCTGGGCTGTCGCCGCTTTCTGACGCCACAGAGGTTAGAGAGGCCTGAAAGGCATGAGGCCTGGCTCTCATCGCTGACAGCTGTCTGTGGCCACTGTGGCTGGTTGTCCTGGTGGACAGAGTTGCCCCAGGGAGGGGGGCTGGAGTCACACCTTGAGGGTGGACTGGGCCACACCACTGTGTTGGCCATGTGGGTACTGTCTACCAGTGTGTACACATCTGTGAGCAAAGTAAGTTTAGGCGCTGCACAGATGGAGTCAGGTGAGGAGATGGGTCCCCCCTGGGTTAGCTTAGGGGGCCCTGAGAGTATGGACAGAGGGATCTAACTGGGGTCAGATTGGCGTAGAACTGGAATATGCCCCTGCAGTTGCGGCCCGGGGTCCATGTTCTATCGCCCAAAGCAGGGAAGCCCATCAAGGTAGTGATTGGTCTACCCTGTGTTTTGGCTGTAAGGGGGTTGTGTTGGACTTGGAACTTTTTGCAGGGTCATCCCTGAACTTCTTGCCTTCCTCCTGTATTGTTTCTGACATGTTTCTGTTGGTTTTAGGACTCTGGGCACTTTACTACTGCTGATCAGTGCTAAAGTGCATATGCTCTCTGTGTAACATGTTATGGTAATTGGTTGTCCATAATTGGTATGTTTGTCTTACTAGTAAAGTCCCTAGTAAAGTGCACTATGTGTGCCAGGGCTGGTAATGCAAATGCTACTAGTGGGCCTGCAATACTAATTGTGCCACCCTCACAAGTAGCTCTAAAGAGAGAACTCAGGCCTGCCACTGCAGTGCCTGCACGCAGTTTGTTAACTGCCTTGTTGTCCTGACAAGTGCACCCACTTGCCAGCCTTACTTTCCATTTTTATGCACATCAGACACCCCTATAGTAGGCCCCAGTTTCCCCCCTCGGCAGGGTGCAGTTGAAAGTTAGGACATGTACTGAGGTGTGTACCATGTCCTGGCATTGAAATACTCTCCTTTACGTTTTTCACTGTTGCAAGGCCATCTTGCCCATAGGACAGAAAGGGGAAGGCTGTGTAATATGTTTACAGCCTATCTTCCCATAGGCTTAAGATGGATAGGTGAAGTTAAGTGTGCCTGAACTCACAATTTGATAACACATCTTTTTGTAAAGGTGGTTTTTGAATCATGTGTTTAGAAACCACGCTTTTAGAAGTGTCTGGTTTTTTTGTTCTAAGAATTCTGTGTGTCTCTGCCTGGTTGTGGATTGACTGTCTGGATTTGAAAGTGAAAGGATCTAGGAAGTGTCCTGACCCAGGGGGGGAGTAGGTGAGACAGCCACAGGCTGACCTGCATCTGGAGTTTAGGGGGAGGAGTAGCCCCCTGGATGTGAAGAGGCCTGGGCTGCTGCCATAAGAGAATGGCTCCACCTCCTGCTGAGTGTATGCGGAACCAGACCCCCACTATCAAAGGAAGAAGGTGTCACTGGCAGGAAGACACCCAGAACTGGTTTGGACAGGGGTCTGTGCCCCCTGAACTAGGCCTGGGCGGTAGATTCCGTTCCGTTCGCGGAATTTGCAGAATTTGGGTAATTTCGCGTTCCGCGGAGAACGCAAAATTGCCCAAAATTCCGCTTTCCGCGACTTCGCGAAATTTTTGCTTGTTCGCGTTCACAAAATGCGTGTTCGCGAGATATTTCTGCCCGAGCACGCAAACAGCGATTGTGAACAGGAAAAAAGCATCGCGAACAAGCAATTCCGCATGTTCGAGGAATTTCTGCGTGTTCGCGGAGATTTTATACCGTTTCGCGGAGATTTGCGTAACGCGATTACGCAAATTCCGCCCACCCCTACCCTGAACACAAAGACTTCAAAGACATTTAGGGGTATAACTATGAGAGCTGAAACCCCATAACTTTAGACTGATCAAGACTAAAAAGGATTGAAACTACTTCATGATCAAGAGGAACCTCTGCCAAGGAAGAACAGCTGAAGAGACTGAAGAGAAGGACTGACCCTGGCTGTGTGTTCTGGGGCTGGCCTGCAGTTTGCTGATTTAACTAAGGAGAGGCTAAGGGACTTTGCTGTGTGCTGTGTCCCCCTGCTTCAAAGGACTTTGCTGTGTGCTGTGTCCCGAAGTAACTTGTCTCCAAGAGCCCAAGGAGAGCTGGCTCCCTGTTGTGGAAACTCAGGAATATCCAAGCTTCCAAGTGTGTCTCAGCGATGCTGTGTGCGTGTGCTTTTTGCAGCCTGAGACCTTCATAAACATTGCCCGTTACTGTGTGGCCTGAAGCCCAACTGAGTCTCAGCGACGCTTTGTGCGTGGGCGTGTGCAGCCTGAGGCTGCCGTGGGGTCCGTGGTGCTGGTTGAAAAGTGCCCTGTGACTGCAGTGCCCCCTCAGCGTAAATCATCGCCCATGCTGCTGTGTAGCTGTTTTTGGCCCGAGCCTTCATCGTAGCTGAGGCTGCGGATCAAGATCGCCGCAGCCGGCCTGAGCCCCAACATGCTAATGGATTTCGTAAAGCTAAGGAAGTCGTGAGGTAATCGTGATCGTTGTTCGCAAGAGGAATCTGCCCAAGATCGTCAGCAACGGAGAAGGCTGCACCGTAACCTGTCCAGCTACAGCGTCGCCTTGCTTCGGAGCTGCGTCGTCATCGGGAGCGCCCAGCAGGACGTCTGACGAGCGAGGAGAGAGAGAGAGCGAGGCAGCGCATCCCCCAGGTTAGGTTTGGACTCCGGTCGGGAGCTGCAAGCGTGTGTGGCCTGGGGAGGCGTGCAGGAGGAGGACAGGAGTGCGCCCGTCTCTTTCCCGCTGCATCGCATTACACGCGCGGAGTGCCCGGATCTGCCCGGCAGTACCGGGGCCGCCCCCTGAAGTTCAGGACTGTTGTCTGTGGTTGGGGCCTAATGTTGTTCGCGCTAATCGCGTGGATTGGCCTGGTGTTATTCCTGCATTACGAACTGCTTTATTACTTGCATTTGGGATTGTATTATTCCTGCATTACGAACTGCCTGATTACGTGCATTGAGGATTGCATTATTCTTGCATTACGAACTGCCTGATTACTTGCAATGAGGATTGCATTATTCTTGCATTAAGAACTGCATTAGTCTGACAATACGATCTACGTTACGAACTGCATATCATTGCA
Organism: Triturus cristatus; assembly: GCF_964204655.1. NCBI lineage: Eukaryota > Metazoa > Chordata > Amphibia > Caudata > Salamandridae > Triturus > Triturus cristatus. The sequence goes on along the minus strand of NC_140586.1, from coordinate 680,783,156 downwards.
TTAGGACTACGTTTGAACATCGTGAACTGCTCATTAAAACCGCAAGAACCTACAAGTATTTGTTGGCCTAATAACCGGCAAAGTGAAATATTACGAATATGCATATGTTTGATTCTTATCGTTTGGTCTTACCGTATTTTTTCTTGATAAAGATACCGCTATTTTCATACATCAGTGTGGTGTTCATTTGTGGTGTTATCACTGTGTCACTGGGAGTGTGGTTGCAAATACTTTACACATTGCCTTGAAGATAAGCCTGGCTGCTCGTGCCAAGCTACCAGGGGGTGTGCCAGGGTTATCAAAGAGGGTGTCCCTCCTTTCCCTGTCTAGAAGCAAGGGTCCCTATTTGGACTAAGATAACTGTCGCAGCCAACTAGAGACCCCCAGTTCTAACAAGAACACATACAGAATAACAATCTCAAATATCACATCTACAGTAGCAATACATAATATGCAGAAAGTAAATGTTATGAAGAGAGATAACATAGCATTTTCAATAATTGTTCATTCTGATTAGTATCTGCTAATAGGAATTAGCATCTATAACAGTCTGCCTTCATGGCAGGTGGAATACATCATTGCATACCTGTTTGGTAAGGGTGCGCCGCCATTTCCACAAGGTGCAGTCAGTGTCATGGAGATATCAGCCAGTGTCCTTCAAGAGTAAAACATTCTGGATAAAAGCTTGTGCCCCTCATTCTGTCTTATGCTTTTTGCATAGTATTTGTGTTGCTTATGCAGGAGAACCACGAGAAGGTGCCCTCGTGACGTCTGCCAAAGCATGTATACAATATTTTGGGAATTCATATAGTCATATATATGAATGTACACATGAGAAAACAATAGGCCTAAATAAAATATTATACCACATATGAATATAAGAAGGAAAATCACACTATCATAACATGTAAAACATGAGCTATATATTGTTATAAAGTTGTCTGCACAATGCAAAAAAAGCAATCAGCAAATGCAAGGAATAATCAGGCGCCTTAGCCCACAGGTGAATGGTGGGCACCATTGAAAAATAATGTGCAAGCACACACTATCTGGGAGAGTTCGGCTGCCCACAACAGGTGGAAGCTTTCTTTCTAGGAGGAGATGAGGAGGAGAGATCCTACCTCTGCAAATGAGAGGAAGAAGGACTGGTGGATCAACACCTGTGAATGGGTCTCATAAAGCATGTGTGGCAGTCCACAACACTTGCCAGAGACACTTTATACCTGTTTTCTTTGCAATGCTTTGAACTTTATGTACACTTCCAGGTTCGCTGAATTCATTACTCACTGGAAAACCAAATTATGAGGCAAGATTTACTAAATTATGCAGCATCGAAAGGCAAATTACGTATCGTAAACTGTGATTAAAAGTAATTTATATGCAGCACATTCGGTGGCAATATTATTTTGACATTTTCAAACACTGATACAAAACAGATTCCAGTCCCGTAAAATAGAATGAAAACGATTCACCTTAAACACATCATACATTCACCAACAACAAATAGATTTGTCTTGCATAGAAGCACAAAGTTGCTATTTGATTAGCTGTCCTTTCCACCTTCTAGAGAAAAAACAAGATTGTATAAAAGGTGTACAACTTTGCACTAAAAAAAAACTAACTTACGTATACACTGCACTGTGGATAAAATATCCCGCATTTATTCGGAGCATCCTTGTTATTTATGTTTTAAAGTTTGTCTTCAGTTTTATGTTTGTCTTATAAACACAATGTAGAGTCTGTGGATACACCTACTTCATTTAACAAAAATCCCGTGGAGTACTTCATAATAGCAGGAAAGTAACAAAGTCACATTGTAAAAACTGTGACCAGAGTGAACCACTAGGCTTACTCAATCCTGCTTCAGAGCAATTGTCCAGAAATGTTGCCTAGGTCCCATTATGTCATGAACGTATGGCTCGCGCTCCCCTAATTTTTTTTGGTTGTCTTTTTGCTTCCTAATCAATTTTCGATTTTCTACATTTTTTTGTGTTTGTTTTTATTGTGTTGTATAACTAACTTTAATTTTTATTTTGTACTGCTTGAGCTCAACACACATTTCGCTGAGAAATCTCCTCTCTCAAGTTAATAATTTGCTTGCGATATTAACCTATTTCCCAATTACAACTGCTAGTTCTCTGAAATCATTATTTTCACCATTTCTATCAAAGCATTAGCTGTGGGATTAAATATGTCAGTTTGTCCGTGTTCACCACCATGACACCTCAAAAATACACACATTGCAGTGTAATTCTACACCTTACCAGGTACACAATCATGCTCAAGTGGGCTATCCTTCGCCTTAAGCAATCCATCACTTGTCCACTAGCTCTACCCTCTTCAGCACCACTTTCATTACATACCTTTGATATAAAAATATCTCAAAGCAGCTAAATCTTTAACAATCTTGTTAGCTATAAAACAAATTGCAATATCTTCGGGTTTCACCGTGAATGCTCACCTGAAATAGCAAATTAATACCTTGAAAATAATGACAAAAGCACAGCATCCAATTCATCCTCTGAAAAAACCCCACCAATTATATCAAGAGAAGACTTCAAACAAGTGGCTAAGGAGCTAGTGCTATCACATCTGACTAATGGAAATGCCATCCAGGAAGGTCTTCTAATATCTCCTTCATACATCAATAACATTAGTGTCTGGAACTAATGAAAGTGATCACATAATACTTTTCTTGCTTCAATGGCTATCTCTAGAACAGAGAAACAAATTCGAGACTTGTTGCATCTATCTTCTCACTGTCTGAACAATAGATTAACAATCACAGCAGGAAATTACAGCAACAGAACTAAAGATTGAACCCTATTAGAGATCCCAAAATCTAGAAGAATGAAGTCACCAGATACATTATTTTTCTGCCATGTGCCTAAGATCGGGAATGTGCTAGTGAAGTTTCAAGGACTATCTCCCTGCCCCGGTACTATCTATCAGAAAGGTGCTAAGACTGCAATTTTGCAGAAAGTTCTTCACTTTACACTGTTAATCACATCAACACACTGGGACTACAGATTCGTATAGGTCTTCTGCTCTCAATCATCAATATGACTTAAAATGCACGTGTCCCTGTGTGAAGTGCATCACTGCCCACCAATGAAGTTTGCACTAAACACAAGCTGCAATAAATGAATGAATAAATAACAGTTCTCCATGTTGGCTTGTACTGTCCATACCTCTTACCTGAGGTCCATTGGAGCACCTCCGCAGCCTTCTGGGGCAGAAAACAAGGATTTGGTGACTTCTGCCCCGACATCGCGTGAATGCAGCGGCCTCACAATGTGCGTGAAGTGGAAGTGATCGGATATTTAAGCCATGCTCCTCCTCTCTCAAATGCTTGTCGTTCCAGCCCTGCCCTAAGAATTTGTGTAGAGAAAAGAACAAGGGGACCCGATCAGGTAGCCTGGGGACCTCGGGTAATAACTTATTTTAAAGAACAAAGGTCCTTGGCATAGGAGGGAATAGTACAAACATTTCAACATAGACTACAATGAGCACTATGGATAGTCTTCCAATGTCCAGACGGACAGAGGAATATTTATTCAAATAAGATAACAAGGGAATGAACGGAATATAGGGCACAGCAGGGAAAGCTAACGGCACAATCCCGTACTGAGCGTTGAAGTAAAGGGATAGGGAGTATAGACACAAGAAGGAAATAACAGTCAAGGAAATTGGTTGAAAGAAGAGCAAAAGGCGGCTTACATTTACATGGTAATACTATGAAAGCTCATACCAACAAACAACACAATAATTTTTGCACAATGGTTAAATTGTGGTGTTTGCTACAAAGGTCGACGTTTCGATCCCTAGCTCTCAATACTACGGGATCATCATCAGGACTAGAGTATGAACTGTTGCCTGATAAGTAGTGTCAAGAAGCCTTAGGCGTAGTCCGAAGATTGTCGGACTTGTAGCAGGGGTTGATGAAGGCGTTTAGAAGGATTCAGCAGGCATTGTAGAGTGCTGGAGCTGGGAGGCAGAAAAAGGAGCGCAAGATAGCTATCACGCCCTATGGAACGGCAGATTCTTGCTTCCTCCGGCCCCCAGCGACTCTTCGAGAGCTCCGGTCCCGTGCCTTTCCGCAGCCCTACCCGCTGCACGTACTCACCAATTCAGGCCCCAAGAACATTCGTTCCGGCCTCTTGCGCTCCTGTTTCTGCCTCAGATGAGTGTCTGACAGAATGACAAACCTTTATTTACCATCCTGCCATAGTGAGATGGAGTTACGTGACATTACATTGGCTGATTTAGCCAATATGATTGCAAATCTTCAGAAAGAAATGCAGGCTTTAGCACAGAAGGTAGTTGCATTACAGGAACACAACTTTATGGAGGCCCCTTCAGGGGGTAATGGTCAATGTTTCATTCTAACCAGTTTAGCTTTCTGGCAATCTTCTACCTCAGGAGCAACCATAGCTTCTGTTTCTTCAGTTACACATGTTATTATACCCCAAGGTATACCTTTAGCCCCTCGTGAAAGATATAATGGAGAGCTTGCAACATTTGTGGCATTCATCAATCAATGCCAGTTATACTTTATATGTAAACCCACATACTTTCCTAATGAGCAATCAAAGGTGGCTTTTGTATTATCTCATCTAGGTCGAACCGCAGCCTCTTGGTCGATTTCTGTAATTAAATGCAATGACCCTATATTACATAACTATACTTCTTTCGAAGCTGAAATGAAAAAAAATGTTGATAGATATGTATTTATGAAGTCTGCGGATGTGGAACTCTTAAATTTAAAGCAAGGCAATAAGGATTTATTGACATATTTCACAGCCTTTAATAGACTGATTACAGAATCCCAGTGACCAGAAATTAAATGCAGTTCACTATTCTATAGAGGACTAAGGGACAAATTAAAAACCTATTGTCACAAGAAGTGAACCCTACAGAATATTGTGATAAATTGATTGCCCTGGTCAAGTTGGCTCATTGAAAGTCAGATCGGGAACCGAAAGATACCAAAGTGGTGCTTCTTATAGAAAAGAAAACAGGAGTGGGGAAAGGGTCCGAATATTCAGAGCCTTTGCAAATAGGAAGCATAAAAGTCACACTGAGTAGAAAAGAATGACAGTGTCGTAGAGCAATGGACCTGTGTCTTTACTGCAGTAAGAAAGGCCACTTTTTGCAGAATTGCTCTGTTAAACCCAAAAGAAGATATGAAATGGGAGAGTAGAGTGCCTAGAAACCGAGGAAACTAGTTCCCCGGTTTTAAAAACAATATAGACTCCAAGTCATTGGCTCAGACTAGTTCAGACCAGGAGTGTCAGCATTTCTAGCTATCTGCACAGTTGGCATGGGGTTCTACGTCAATGAACATATGCATTCTGATAGACTCAAGAGCCACTAATATTTTTTTCGATATTGATCTGGTTAACAATCACAGTATTCCCTATCTCCCCAGAAAGAAAACTGAGGTGGTGAAAACCACTGATGGACGTGAACTGACTCCTGGTCCTATTGCTTACTCAACAGAAACCCTACCCATGTAGAGAGGATGATTCAATCCAATAAAAGCACCTCAACTCAAGCCATATTACGTATCTCTAGGCTTCAGATGCATAACACAACTATTGATTTGGTTAAACAGACTCTCACATTATGTTCAGACTTCTGTGATACACATTGTAAGAAATCAGTTGTAGAAGACACCATGGTTTTAGACACTATTGATGCCAGTGCAGTTGAACCATGTAGTTCACCCCCTTGTTATTAGGAGTTTTAGGATCTAGGGGACAAAAAAGGAGAACAACTCTTCCTCCTCATCGATTGTCGTATTGATCTACACATAGGTACACAAATCCTTTGAAGTAGGATCCATGCCTTGACTGAAAAAGAAAATTGTAACCTATGACAATATTTAGATGAAACTTTAGAAGTTTGTTTCATCAGACCAACTCGGTCTCCTGCATCTTCTCCATTATTTTTCATTCCAAAGAAAGGGGGTGAACTTAGACCATATATAAACTACCGAGCATTGAACATGGTAACGAATAAAAATCGTTATCCATTATCATAGACAACTACCCTCGTGGATCAGGTCAAAACAGTAAAAAAAAAAATCATAAAGCTTGACCTAAATGGTGCTTACCATATGGTGCATGTCAAAGCAGGAGATGAGGGGAAGACTGCCTTCTGCCCCAAATGTGGTTTACACTATTACTTGGTAATGTCCTTCAGGCTGTGCAATGCACCCATTCCATTTCAGTACTTCATCAACGAAGTACTGAGGGAGTTTCTGGATTCCTGTGCATTGGCTTATATCAATGATATTCTGAACTACCCTGACAATCTCACTGAGCATGTACAGCATGTAAAAAAATTTCCTTCAGAAATTACACGAACACAACTTGTACATAGAGGTGCCGATTCCGATTCTGGAAAAACCGGGTACGAACCGTCGGTCGGAGCGTTTTCTCCGTCCGACTTGTACCCGGGAAAAAAACATTACAAACATGCAATTGCGATTCGCACGGAAACACCATTTCCGTACGAATCGTAAAAAACACCGACCGACGAAAAAATACATACCAATGTGATCCGGAACAGCGCCGACGTGACGTCGGGATGCATTCAGGCTGCGTTTCGCGAACCAGGAAGTACGATTCGAACCGATAGCAGTCCGGACGGCAATATTTCTACAGCACCCAAAAAGTGCCAGGAAAGCGAAGTACGCCGCGATGCGAGCGGAATTGGGGGACAGGTACGCGCCGTACCCCCCCAGCCCCCCGTATGTACGCGCCGTCCCCCCAGCCCCCCCGCGGATGTACGCGCCGTCCCCCCAGCCCCCCCGCGGATTTACGCACCGTCCCCCCAGCCCCACCCCCGTATGTACGGTGCGTACCCCCACCCCCGTATGTACGGTGCATACCCCCATCCCGTATGTACGGTGCATACCCCCACCCCCGTATGTACGGTGTGTACCCCTACCCCGTATGTACGGTGCGTACCCCCACCCCGTATGTACGCGCTGGGGGTACGCACCATACATACGGGGTGGGGGTACGCACCGTACATATGGGGTGAGGGTACGCACCGTACATACGGGGTGGGGGTACGCACCGTTCATACGGGATGGGGGTACGCACCGTACATACGGGGTGGGGTGGGGATACGCACCGTACATACGGGGTGGGGTGGGGGGACGGTGCGTACATCCGCGGTGGGGCTGGGGGGACGGTGCGTACATACACGGGGGGCTGGGGGGGACGGCGCGTACATACGGGGGGCTGGGGGGGTGGCGCGTACATACGGGGGGCTGGGGGGGACGGCACATATGCAGGCACATGTCTCTATGGTTGCTATTGAAGTTCGCGCCGTGCGGTGTTTTTTCCATACGGTTGTACAATCGGACGGACGGGATGGATCGTACTTGCGCGCTCGGATTTCAGTTTTCCGATTCGTACGTAAAATCGTCCGGGGACATGTCGGACACTTTTTCCGACCCGAGGACGTGTGGGGGAATTTTCCCAATGCGATTCGTATGTATTTTTTCCCATGCGAATCGTACTTGCCAGTTTGTACGGTACTTGTACGATTCGGACGGAAAAAAATCCGGATACAATTCGTACGGGGAAAATTTTTCCAGGATCGGAATCGGCACCTAAGTTGGAGAATTTGAGTTTCATGTGCGCAAAGTTATTTTTCTAGGAAATGTAATATCCTCATGAGGGATTGAAATGGCGTTCTTTTCAAAGTTTGAAAGAAGTTGAAAGCTTTTTGGGTTTTGCCAATTGTTATCAGCGAATTAGTGACAATCCCTCCACATTTGTTTCCCCCATTACTAAGTTGCTGAGGAAGGGTGTTAAGTTTCAATGAGACATGCTAGCAGAAAATGCTTTTTAGCATCTTAAAAAATGTTTTATACAGACACCCATCTTACGACATCAAGACTCTACACAACCTTACATTGTAGAGGCAGATGCTTCACCAGTGGCACTGGGAGGAGTGCTTTCACAAAGAGACACTGCTACAGGAGAATTTCACCCAGCTGCCTACTTTTCCAACAAATTGAATGCTGCAGAAGCGAACTATGCAGTAGGTGATAGAGAATTGTTGGCAATCAAAAAGGCTTTCGAAGAATGGAGACATTTCCTGTTAGGAAGTCTACATACTGTTACGATTCTGACAGATCACAGAAATCTAAAATTTCTAAAATATGCTTCTGCCTTGGCTTTGCGACAATTACGGTAGGCTCAATTTTTTAATGATTATGATTTTGCAATACAATTTCAACCTGGTTGCAGACATGGCAAAGCAGATGCTCTTTCAAGTTTAGGACATGATTACATAGATCAGCCTAACAAGTCCCCTCATATCATTCCTTTGGAACAGTTTCAAAGAGCTGCATACACAGGCAAAGACTTCCTAAAACAAGTGTCAATAGAACACAGGAAGGAAGAAGCTGAGACCATTAGTCACAAGCAACAAGGCCAGTCCATCAATGATTTAGTGTATATACAAGGGGCCTTTTATGTTCCCACAGACACGTTACAGAAACAGGCATTAGAATGGTGCCACACACAATCAATGGCAGTAAATCCAGGTGAAAAGAAAACTCTGGAATTTGGTGAATAACCATCTCCACAGGCACAAATAAATTTGTCCAGAATTGTGCTATTTATGCTCATCTCAAACCCCAGCAGGCTTATTAACTCCTTTGCTTATTCCATCCGTACCTTTGCATACAGTCTCTTTGGACTTACTTGTAAACTTTCCAAAAACCTCGAAAGGCTATACCCCTATATTGGTGGTAGTTGACCATCTTACTAAAATGGTGCATTTTATTCAATTGAAGACATTACCCACATCCAAAGAACTAGCCTCAGTCTGCCTTCAAGAGGTGGATCGGTTACATGGACTTCCAACTGTGCTCATTTCAGACAAAGGCCCTCAGTTCATATCAAAATCCTGGAGGGCCCTTTGTAGTCTGTTGGAGATGGATGTCCATCTGATCTCCAGTCATCATCCCCAAACTGATTAACAGACAGAGAGAGTAAACCAGTGTTTGGAACTGTATTTACGATGTCAGGTGAAGCAAAGCAAAGCAAATTGGACTGGGTTGATTGTCTCGTCTTCTCTCAAATACTTGTCATTCCAGCCCTGCCCTGAGAATTCATGTGTCAGTTTCTAATTTCCTTTGGCATTCTTAGTGACGTAGTGTTCTTTGCATATTAAGGACTGAGCAGTATTGTGAGTGGGGTTGACTCGCAACATAAGCGATAACTTTGTGACAAAACAAAAGGTTTTTTTACCCAGAATCTGAACATGTGATTTCTGACTGTTAATTCTGATACTTTTATTTTGCTAACTGTCCACCCTATTTGGAATCTCTGGTTCATAGTTTTCAAGCCTGGTCCTATAGCATTGTGGTTGCATGCCGTTCCTAATCCTATTAAGTGGTATAGGTTTTTGAATAGATGTGTCATTGTAAAATAGCCATTCGTGTCAATGTTTATCAAGGCTTGCCACTTTCAGCGTTTCTGTTGCTACTTATACTCGTTGCCCAACAGAACACTTACTGAGATATCAGGTACAGTCAGGGAAGAGGGATTACAAATGTACCATACTTCACTAGGGGTCTAGGGTGGGGGAGGAATATCTGTAAATAAAGGATTAACCAGAATACCATTTGCCTCGTTGGACGTAACAGCAGAAGGGAAATCCCTGGACAGAATGCTAGACGGAATCACGAAATCCTGGAATCAGAGGCAGTGTTTTCTTTACACATTCCTCTCTTCCCCATTGGGCTAGTGCTGCCTTGACTGCTCCTAGATCGGACGGATTGTGCCAAATTGTGGAGTGGGGATTTAGCTTCATACTCTGGGTCACTCCTGCAGGAATATCAGGTAAGTGCCTGACACTCCTACAGTGTTTTTGTGGTTCTGTAGACTTTGGGGCTCAGTTTTCCAGACAGGAGGCTTCAATTCCTTTTCCTGAGCAAAGAATTGACAGTGGACCTGAAATACACATTGTAGGAAGACTTGCTCAGCCATATGATGGTCGCCCTCATCTCTGCTTCCTGGCAGGCATGGTTTTGTTTGTATGTAGGTCATTCTAGCAGCTTTTCAAGTTGTTTCTTTCCCTTTGTCTTCTCTTCTCCTTTTGATAAAGTTCTTTATTAGTTGACTGCATCTGACAGCCATCAAGTGTCCTCTTGAATTTCTAATGATTGCTATGTCTCCAGGCTAATCACTTCTGCTGAACGTTTATGTATTTTACTGTGCGACTGATGTTCTACCTACTCGCTCAGCATTTTAACTACGAGCACTCCCCACTTTGACTCTCCAGTGGGGCTAAGAGACTTCATGATGCTGGCTCAAGAGTTATTCATAGACACAACTGAATCTCCATTTATTTCAGATCCGCTGGCAGAAGACACTGGTTACTCCAAATGTTGGGACATTGTTCCCCTACTCCAGAATCGCTGCCTGATGCAGCTGGAACCTTGGCTGCACCGTGAATAGGGATTTGCTTGTGTAGGCCCTGTGAGATGTGCAGAAGCTCTCCTTCACTCTCCTTCTCGTACTACTTTACCATCCACTGGATGCTCTTATGACGCCGTGAGGCCCATTGGAAGAGGTCTTGACACCCCCGAGATGACCCCAATTAAGATATATTAATCAGGTGTAAAATGCAATCCATAAACGTACTGGAAGCACTGACATAATGGGAGAGTATGTTCTGCTCCATCTCATACTTAGGCTGAGAACTATATTATCCTGGTAGGCGTGGCTATGTGTGCAGACAGGTACCCACTGAAATGCTTTACCGGTTTACATGCTCACTGCTACCTGCCAACACCTGCTGTAATCTGCAGGGTAAACGTTCAAATCCCGGCAAAGCCAGTTCAGCCATCCACCCTGAGAGGTCGTCAATTTAAGTGCCATTAAAATAAGGCAGTAGAAAAACCTTCTATTTACGGCATTTCAGAAAGAGCTGCAGTGTGAAGTGTTATTAACAAAAATAAGTTAATATGACACTCGAAGGCTGTGCACAATGCACCATGCTCTATGGATGGCAGGAAGCAGCAACGGGTAATTCCTAAATTGTTATTGCTGTTGCTACGCATCTTTGTAAACCTGGATGCTGGTTCAGTAGAGATAAAACTGAGGGTGTGGCTGTTGTGATGGATTCCGGTTATGCCTCAAAGACTGGTGTGTTGGTTGCAGTGTGCTTTTGTTTCCGCATAATTAAAGTTACACGCGTGAATAGTCTACTTATTTTACATTTAATCGAGTTTTACTGAAAATGTAAATCGTGTTTACATCCTGGCTCACTGCCAGGCCTTTGGTGTTTGGTATATTCATGTACAACACTTTTGCGACATCTACTTACCGTAAACCCAGAGAATGTTATAAAATGTTTGAGCTTCAACTCTTTTTCGTCATCAGGATGGAGCCAGGGGTCGCTGTGAAAGAGCAAACGCTGCTCATCCTCGGACCCACTCCCGCCACCGAGGGGTTACAAAGCAATCACGCGTTGCTGAATATTTAAACCGGAGCCATATAGGTTTGATGTGCAGGAAACTTAATTGCAAACCGGACGCAGTTTGCAGAAGGTCCGGCCCCTCTTGCTCCATCACAGGCGTCCCAAAGCACTGCTTCTTTCAGCACTGACGTCTGCAGCATCTGGACTCTTACTGCAGAGAGGTCCAGCGGCGCCGCTCAGAACTTGCGACGTCGTCGTTTTTCCCCAGCAGTAATTGTTTAAACAAAAAAAAATAGAAAAACCCTCGACAAGTAAGACTGTTGACCTTGGCATTGCAGTTTAGCTCCTCAAGTAGTCATATTTATACACTAGACAAGCTCGCCCCGACTTGCCAAGTCGTTTTGGCAATTACTTTGCACTGGGTCAACAGCGATGGGAGCCCCTCTTGGAAGCACCAGCTGATTAGTGTTTGTTAGCAGCAGCACCCGTCCTCCGGGCAGCCAGCCGTAGAAGCCAATGAGGCGCGGACTCACCAGGTGCGCCTCTAAATTATGTACCTGCAGAGCCTTCACTGTGTAGGCGCAGGCAAATTACATTCTTTATTGAGGCCTGGAACAGATGGCGGATTGTATCTGCAGGCTGGCCCGTGCCCTCGCGAGAGCCCAGAGCAGGGCCCTCTCAAGAAGGAAATCTAGGGGTGGGGGCCTTCAAGAATGTGTGAAGTGGGGGGGGGGGTGGGGGTTATGTCATTCATCTGGAGTGTTTGCACCCTTGCCACGTAGCGTGTCTCGTTTTAAACATAAAAAGTGAATTAAGCTGCACATAATTTTTAAAATAGGAAAAAGTTAGATTTATTCCTGTCAAGTTAGTCAGCCTGATGGAGCCTGAAGGGAAGCGCCGACAGCCGTTCGAGGCATTCATTATGCCCCGCGCATTTCCCGTAAGATGCAGTAGTTTAGGTCAAGGGAAAAGTCCACGTTTGTGTTAAAGCAATTTTCTCAATTGGGTTATAGTTTAATATCGAAAGGCCCAACTCAGCAGAAAAAGGGCCGTCAATTCTTTGCCAGTGCACCGCCTCCAGCACTCATTGAAGGGAGTTCGCATCTGAAATGACTCTCTAAGTAGCTAAAGCAAAGAGAATCGACTGGCAGTGTTTTTTATCTGAATTTTTCAATTTTGTTTGTAAAAAAAAGCACTTTTCTGTGCGTCGCCAAATCCACAAAGCACATGTGTGGTGCAGGAGATTGCATAGCTGCCCAGTGTCCCAGGTCCAGGAGAATTCTGGGACTTGTAGTCGTATTTTAGGCAGTAACGAACCAGGGACTCAAATCCCAGAATTATAAGAAAAAGTTGGCATAACTAATCACTCGTGGTTTTGGGAAGAATGGCAGTTATGGGGAAAGCGCAAGCAAAACGTGACAAATCTGCCCCCCCTCCCCCCCCCATTGCACTCTGAACACCATACTCACCCCCAGAGAGTGAACGTGGATATATTTGATTTTATTTGTACCCCTTAATTAAGGGTGGGATCTTTCTCTTGGCATTGTTTGGGAGAATTCTCGGCAAAAGTCAGCAGACCCATCTATCTTCTCTCATTGGTCAATCGTTTCATTGATTAAGAAGTTAACAAGCACACAGTGGTTTTAGCTGTCTGCTACAGCTATGCAGAGAGGGGATTTGGCCCCACCCCATTATTGATCAACACTATATGACAGCGCAATACTTGATTGATTAGTGGTTGTTAACCTACATGAATTGGAAGTTGGAGGCCTTTTTGCCAGCCTTTGCTTTGGGAACTTTTGGGACATTTCTGTGTTGGAGTGTCAGTCACATTTTGGAACAGCTCACAGCGCATCATACACAGAGGCCCCCATACTACATGGTTTATGTATGTGCAAACGCAAAACTGGGAAACTCATTCATAGTGTTTTGCTACTGGAGCATGAAAATATGCATTATGTAAGTCTATGATTATCTTGTAATTGCCTGATTAAATTAATAGAATTATTCTTTGGAAGTGTTCTATTTTGAATTACTTGTATACAAACCAATGAGTCAGAATTTTCAGATTAGGAAGGTTGTGACTGTGTCATATGGTGCACTGAGTTGGCACACCCTTACTCGTCCATTGGCTGGATCAGCCTTGAGAATGAAACGTTACTGGTGACGTTTTTTGCCCACACAAAGCTGACAAGCTAAATGGTGGGCTTCTTGAAACCTGGCAAACTCTTGCAAGTGGGGCTCCATCCTGCCTTGGGCAGGGTAGGAGGCTTTGTCTGCTGGCACCACCAGCGTGCGAGGACCTGGACTCCAACAGGGGGATTATGGGAGCAGCTCATCTCGCAGGAGCCACAGATTCCTTACCAGTCCAATGCCACCCTGGCCCGGGTGGGGAAGGCTGCCCTGCAGGGTTGCCTGCAGCCCTGGCTTCCAAGGCGAATGCCATGGCTATGCCTGCCTCTCACAGGTTACGGGAGCTGTTCAGCTTGCAGGAGCACCAGACTCCTCCCCAGTGCGATGCCACCCTGCGCCCGTTTCAGCCTGGGCCTTTATTTTAGGTCTCTTCTCTGCTTCATACCCCAGAAAAGCACTAGAGTCATCACCAGTCAGCAGCCGCCATGTCCTGGGTAGGGACTGTCACCTCCAGTCAATCGGTTAAGGATGCCCTGGGTTGGTGCCTTCTGCTTTCCTGGTTCCCGAGCCTTGGGAGCTGAGGAAGGTTAAGCCACAAACCAACCTCCCTTTCCTTTCCTGCCTAGAAAATGATTTTACCCAACTAGTGAGCTTGCACAAAGTTGGGGCTTACAGAACCCGGTGGAAGACACAAGTCAAAGTTAGCTGTTCCAGCCAGTCCACCAGCCATCTGTTTGGACAGCCACGACCAGTCATCTGGTCGAGCAGTCACCGGCTGGTCATCTGGTCACTCAGCCTTGCTCAGGTGGCTCAGCCCAGCCTGGTGACCAGAGTACCCGGGCAGCAGCCAGCAAGCACTCAGGAGGCTCCTTCATCGAGCCACTGACTGGCTTCTTGCCTCCAGGCAGATCTGCTGGTGCTTGCTCCGGCCATCTGGTTACCCTGGTGGCCTGTGAGGGGTTGTGCCCCCATCCCTGTACCCAGCGGCTCAGGGAGGTGGGGAAGATCCCATGTGCTGCACTGCACATGGTGGAGGCAGCCTCCCATGGGCCTGCACCCTTCCCCTCCCACCAGCCTGGCGGCAGAGGGACCCCAGGGAACAAAAGCACCCAGGGACGAAGACAAAAGCTTGGCTCAGAGGATTTCTTTATTTGCAAAGTTTTATATAGAACTGGCTAGACCCAGAGGTATCATAGCACTTTACATGATGATCAGTGAGTTACAGGTTCCATAATTACATAGACAAGTATAGACATAGGAGAAAAGAAAACAAAAACCTGAAATTACACAATAATGTGAGAATTATTAGCGCGTACTCACGTCTTATGTGGAGTGAAGAGGTAGAGGGAATGGTAAATGGGGGTAGGGAATGCAGGTAGGAAAATACAGCCGGAGGCGAGGAAAACGATGTCCGATGTCCGGCTGGGTAGGTGCCGGCCGAGAGGTGAATCAGAGCCAAACTCCTCTAAAGCTGCATATGACAGCTCCACCGGGCATCAGCCAAAGTTGCTCGGGCATTGCAGTATTATTTGCAAACTTTTACATAGCGCTGGCTAGACCCGGAGGTATCAGAGCACTTTACAAGAGGATCAGAGAGATACAGGTTTCATAATTACATAGATAAATATAGACATAGGAGAAAAGAAAAAAACATGAGATTACACAATACTGTGAGATTATTAGCGCGTACACATATTTTATGGGGAGTGAAGAGGTAAAGGGGGATGGTAAACGAAGGAAGGGAATGCAGGTAGGAAAACACAGCAGGGAGGCGAGGAAAACAATGTCAAATGTCCGGCTGGGTAGGTGCCAGCCGAGGGATGAACCAGAGCCAAACTCTATAGCTGCATATGACAGCTCCACCGGGCATCAGCCAAAGTTGCTCGGGCACCGCGTAAGTACAGACAGTTTTGGTTTCTGCCCAGGGGGCATTGTTAAAGTTCCATCAAGAGCATCAGTCACGGTGTTGCTAGTAAACGCCGTCAGCCTCATCCTCCAGCTCACCCGAGGTCAAGAGTGGAAAGAGGAGAGGTGGAAGGGACAGTTCCAAAGTTCGCAGATCTTCCCCATTCCCAGCAGCAGTGGTGAGTGTTGGGCATTTGAGCAGGATACCAGTGGTAGGGGGACCCTGCGCGTTTCAGAGTACTCCTTCCCTACCTAATCCGGAGCAGTCTCCCTGCATACTCCTGCAGCCGTACCTCTCTCGGAAGCTCCGCTGGGTGCTCTTATGTCACGGCATAAATCAGCCAGCATTCCGGTTGAGGAATTGTTGTTTTGAGTGGGATAACACTGCAGCGGGACTCCGCTCAGGAAGCTGGTGAGACGGTTCACCACGGAGCATCAGCTCTGTGCAGCCATGTTGGGGACAGACTCCTCCTCCTACCAAGCTAACAGGTTATCTTTGGATAGCGCCATTTCTCCTTCTTGTATGCCTTCTGTTGGTGGCCACCTTGTCTCCGTAGGAGCAAAGTAGCTGGGGACTCTGTTTGTTAGCATCTTTTTAAGTGGCATAGGGTCCTTAGTGTCCACTGAGTGCCCCCTCCGGAGATGAGTGGCTCCTTGTTTTGTGCTATATGCCCCTCGTTTGTGCCGCTCTTCCGAAACCTGGGTTTTCCCGTCTGTCAAAGATTTTCATCCGGGCTTGGGCCTATGTGTGGATGTGTGGGTGTGTGGGCTCAGTGTCCCCCGTCTGGCATCTTGAGTGCTTCCTGAGTGACCCCCTTGTCCCTGCGTCCCCATGCCTACCGTGGATATTCCCCGAGTAGAGGTGGATTTTACAACAGCGGGCACCAGGTGGGTTCACGCTAGGTCTCTACCGATCCACCAGCGAGTGTCTCGGCCCTCCCCTTCAGGCTTTTCCCCCCCTGTCCGGGGTATCTCCCCCGCTTTGAGTATGGTCCTGCAGGGGATCAGATCCCTTCAGTGCCTTGTAGGGTCGACTTTTCTGTGGAGTCTCTGTGGCTGTGGGAGCTTCTTTTTGTGTCTGGAGCTGTTCTATTACCCTTGGGTGGCCGCCATGTTGAGGTCAGGTGCCTAGGAGTTCATGAAGCTGCCCTGTGACTGATGACTTTCAATAGAATATTTAAGGTTGCAAATGTGATGCTATACAGAATATGGTTGGTAACAGTTTTGGAAGCATTGGATGGGCAATAAACTATCATATGAGTGCTGGAGTATGAAGGTGTTGAAAAAATCTTACAAGTATATTACTTGGGGCATGTAGATTCCTATAAATAGCAAAACTGACAATATTTAATGATAATGTTAATATAAGAGATTTGTAGAGCGCATGGCTGCCCGAAGGCTTCCTAGCACTAAAAGAGGTGCTGTTAGTGTGGCGGTGAGCCTGCGCGTACTTAACAGCCAGGTCTTTTATTTTTTCCTGAAAGAGGTTTTGTTTGGTAAGGCTCTGATTTCAAGTGGGAGGGCCTTCCACAGCTTGGGTTCCAGATGGGCAAATGATCTACCACCCTATCTAGCCCTTTTACCTCTGGTTGTCTTGAGGAGCTGTTGTTGGGAGGATCTGAGGTGTCTGGTAGGGGTATACCTAGAGATCAATTTCCTAAGCTTTGCAGGACCTTTATTATTGATGGCTCTGTGCGCTATGCAGAAGGTTTTAAACTTAACTCTGGCATCGACAGGCAACCAATGTAGCTGTTTGAGAGGATCTTTGGCGGATACGCGGTAAGGGATTTTTAGCAGGAGTCTAGCTGCCGCGTTCTGTACCACTTGGAGTCACTATATTATATACTTGGACGAACCCAGATACAGCAAGTTGCTGTAGTCCAAGCATGAGATATGGAGGGATTGAATCACAGTTTCTCCAGGTGCTCAGGAATCCCTTCAATAATTTTCCTTAACATTTCAAGAAGCGAGAAGCAAATGCCTAATAGCTTCCTGGAATGACAGTCCAAAGTAAGTGTATCCTCCAGCCAGACTCCCAAGTTTTTTATAGCTGGTTTGGGGTTAGGTGGGTCTCCCATACAATTGGGCCCCTGTGTCAGGGGTGCGTGGATGGCCAGGTTTTCCAGTAGCATGAGCTTTGTTTCCCACCATCCAGCTTCAAACAGCTGTTAGAGATCCAGTTTACCACTTTCTCCAGACAATGGGACAACTGATAATTGCTTTGGTTGGAGCCGTTTGTAAAAGACACTACCAGCTGGATGTGGTCAGCATATGACACCACTGATATGCCAAATTCCTGTACTACATCGGTGAGCTGTCGTACGTAGATATTAAATAAAGTGGAACTAAGGGATGAGCCCTGAGGTACGCCACATGTGATTGGGAGGTGATCTGAAACACAGTCCCTTTCATTAACTTGGAAGGTTCTGTTCTCCAGGAAGGCGGCAAGCCAATACATAGCTTTGCCCTGAATTCCAACATCCCCTAGTCTCCTTTTTAGGATAGCGTGATCTACGGTGTCAAATGGAGCACTGAGGTTCAGTAGGAGGATGGCAGCTAATCCACCCTCATCTAGTATCGCCTTTAGCTCCTCTGTGACCGTCAGTAATGCTGACTCAGTACTATGCATGGCTCGAAAACCTATTTAGGTGGGATGAAGGATAACATTGGTCTCCAAGAAATTGGTCAGTGTATAATTAACATGCTTCTCCAAAAGATTACCAAAATATGGTAGGAGGGAGATAGGACGCAAAATATTGTATATGGTGGGGTCGAGATTGACTTTTTTTTGTAGTGGCCTAATGATCGCGTGCTTCCAAGATTGGGAACCAGAGCCAAGTCTATAGTTAAGTTGAGTAGTTCTGTTACAGAAGGTAAAAGGATCTCCTGTTCCTCCACTAACATATGAGGGGGGGGCTGGGTCAATGGGAGAGCCGGATTTGGTTGTTTTAATTAAGTTTCAGACATTTTCTTCCTCCAGTCTAGGAAATTGAGCTACTGTTATGGATGATATTATCTTGTTTGCTTTAACTGCGTCAGGTTCCCTATTTTTTTGGGGAACTGATCATATGTTTCTGTCACTTTTTTGGAAAAAAAGGCCGCTATATCGTTGCATCTCTCAACCGCTGTGGGGGGGCGTTGGCATTTTCATGAGGGTTAGTCAGAGTTTTGACTACTTTAAATAGCTCTTTAGGGGAATTTAATGACAAATGAGAGCCATTCCTCCTCCTCTACTTTCATGATGCTGTACTGAATTATTTGAAATCAGGAATTTCCTATGTCAGATGCAGACTGACTGGGTTGCAAGGTCTCTGATAAAATAAGAAAATCCCAGAAACTATCGGAAAGTAAATCTCTAACCTTCCACTGATGATTCATAAGGGAGAGGCAGCTGATAAGTGCACTGTAAAACTTTCCAAGCCTTGATGAAACCTTAAAGTGATCTTTCCTTGGAGGGAATTAGTCCTGCGGAAGGATTTCAAAAACTTCTTAGTCCCATGGTAAAACGTTTGACCAATGATACCACTTGGCTTACTCAACCTCATACATATGTCCCGGTTAACAATTAACTGTATCTTTAAATGGCCGCTTTGAGCTGCCTTGGTGTTATTTGCCTTAAAATGTTAAAACAGCAGATGTTAACTTCCACTCATATTAATAGTTTTGTTGTATGTTTGCTCATTATATTTTTCTTGTTGTTTCTACATACATTTATTAATTTACTGTGCTGTGTCTTGACTTTAATTTTTTTGGCCACTGCTTGAAATTAATGTGCATTTCTCTGGGGAATTGCCTGCTGCTTCTACCGTTGCTATCAGGTTTGAGCAGAAATTATTTTACTACTGTGCTGTACCCTAACAATATTGTATTTATGTGTATCTGACTGGTCTCCACTTACCTTCTCCTGCTTTGTAGATATCACAGTCTCCTCTGATGCTGCCCTCATCTGACACTCTAATTCAACTTAGTACTCCGGTCTCCTTTCTACAACCTGAGACTCAATGAGCAGGACTTCTTGGATTCTTCTAGCTAGGAGTGCAAGATACCATAGTGCTTGAACTTTGTAGTCTGGGCTAAATAAATGGACTTTATCATAGTGCACCTGATAGCTTTTGTACAGATTCTGCAGGGTTCGTATTTCAGCTATTAGACTCTTTCAACATCTCTGTCCAGGATCCACATATCCATTACCTTGCAAGCATACCACTATCCAACATTTACTCTGAAAATCTCAATCAAAGGCCACTGCACTGAGAACCAAGCTTTCCTTAGTTAGGGTCAACATTTCTGAAAAAAATCTGTCCTTCAACTGGCCTGGATAGGATCCTTTTATTCAATAAATGATGATTGCAAGGCACCTCATTCTTGGTACAGTTCCATGTGTAAACACTGTTTCCCAACAATAGTGTTGGAATATTAACCTTTTGCACATCATTCTCTTGGACATTTGCTTTCATGGACCTAGGTTTGCTGGGATAGTTTGATTATTGGCACTGGAAGGTTGCTAATCAGCTCCCAGTGCATGTCCTTTGACCTGCAAGCATTATACCAAATGAGCTAGCCTTAATTGGTTAATTTGAACTGCACAAGTGGAATTGTAGAAGTCTAATAATCAATAAAAAAAATATTCAGGGAGAGTTAAAAATAAAACAAAATTGGAAACACAGCAGCATGAGGTGAGCCTCTGTCAGTGGTTCACCTAAGGAGTCATAAGTCACAGGGATTTTTATACATTTTAGCACAACTTGCTACATTAACACAGCCAATCAGGCATTACCCTGCATAGGTACTTTCCAAACATGTATTCAATCATCAATTGACTACAGACATTAAACTATATTTGGACATGACATTATCAAATCTACAATAGTAGCAAAGCTGCAGAATGACACGTATATATATATATATATATATAACTCATGATTTCAGTCATTTCTCAAAATCTTGAGGTTACTGCTAGCTCAGAACAGGTCACCAGGACCTTGGACATTCTGCAAACCTCATATTAAGTGTCACAAGATGGAGGCCAAAAACACAATTACTTCAATATTCCCACTTCTGGCACTTTATATTGCTATCTTTGCCTTTTCTTTCTGCTCAATAGTAGGTTGTGTTATAATCTTCTTGAAAACCTCATAACTCACATTAATTTCTACATATTGTCCAGCTGTTTTCTGGGTCCTGTGCAGTGTAGTTGGAGAGAAGGGAAATACATTGTGGGACAATTGTTATCATTACAAAGAAGCAGCAAAGTACTAAGCCCCACTGTTAGATTTTTGCACTATTGTACCACCAAATCATCAGATACTGGCATGGGAGAAATAGTCATGTGGTCTGGAAGGTGCATTGGCCTCCCAGATAATCAGGGGTACTCCTCATTGCTAACAGGGCAAGCAGCAGTACAACAATTCTAGATTATTTAGTTGATGGAGAGATTTTTCTTTCAGTACCCCATTCTTGCATTACACTGCACCCACTGCGGGTGGGTGAAAGGCACAGTAGAGTTTCTTCATCACTATAACCTTTGCAAATGCCCTGGGAAACAAAGGCCAGTCTATTGTCTGAGCTAAGAAGTTGGAGATCCAAAAGTAGGAATCAGATCGTTCAGGAGGCATTTAGCCACAGTCAATGCATCACAGTTCTTGGTGGGATAGGCCTCAGTCCATTTGATAAACATACAAACAATAACAAGAGCATACTTGAACATATTTATTGGGGTAGTTGGCTGAAATACATCTGCAGACTTTCAAAAGGTCCTTGTGGAGTTGGAAAGCTGTCTGGTGCAGTAGACCTTCTCTTACCTGTATTATATTGTGCACATGCAGTATAACATTTGCACATTCTCTCAGCTTCCTGAAAATATTTTGGGTGATACCAGCAGTGAGAAAACAGTCATGCTATGCTTTAACGGCCAACATGTGTGGGTCCAGTGTACAACCGTGCCATGGATTGTCGCAAATTCACTGGCAAACTTATTGTTCCATTAGGCCCTACCTATATTACCTTCTCTGTTTGCTCACATCCACCTTGGGAATCAAGACAATAATTCATTTTTAAGAAACTAGTTGTTGTACATACTATGAGTAAAACACTCATCAGCTTTTTTTACTTTTGTCATGTGATGTAGTGTTAACAATCGTATTAAGAGAACATCCTGAAAATGCTAGTTGCTTTTGCTTTGCAATCTGAAAAGGCATTACCTAGTGACACATAATCTTTTGATGATATATGGGCTACACATTTCACAATAGCAATTTTTTATGGCAATTAAAGAGCATGCAAAAGGTCACATATCAACTGGGCATGCTGTATTTCATGTCCTACTGGTGTGAGAAAACCTCTCATGGCCCATGACTGACTGAAATCATAAGGGTCTCTGAATGCATATTGGCTGTTGGTATAGATGTTAACTTTCATATCTTTTGTTATGCAACAGGCTCATTTTAAAGTTATATGGTTTGCTGCTTTTGCACCTCTGACACTCATTAACTGTGCAACCTTTACAAGCCTAAATGCAGCCCAAATAGCTGGTTCCTCAAGCATGAACCATCCTCAAACATCTCCCCATCAAGAAGGGGGTATTGTGCAAATCAGGTAGCTCCTCAGTGTGACACTCAACAGCCAAGATGCAATCATGAAACCCATCATTACTCAACAATTGATTTTGTACCATTGGTAACAATTCGGCAGGATCTATAGTGGTACATTTCTTTATAGCAATGTATGATGCAAACAGAGTCAATTAATATCTGGTTAGTCTAAATCCTTCCAGAGGAGACCCCTCCCCCCGCCATGGCCATTACTCTATTCAACTCAGTATACTATTGATGGGGCTCCTCCCATAATCTAAGGAAATCCCTGGTGAATTATAGTAAATCAGCCTAGGGGACATGGATATAATCAGTGGAACGACCGTCGTCCCCAGCAGGGACTTCACGCAGGAGTAAAAGAGTATTTAATCAATCATTTTCAGAGGGAAAAGTAATAAGGAATTACTGGGCTGGCAAGTCCTGTTTAAGTTTGACTCGATTGAGGTTGGTAGACTTTAAATTACATAACACTTCCGTGAGGTGCAGAAGAAGTTTGGGCTTGTCCCAAGTCCTCATCAGTTGTCAAGTACAGTTAAAGACATAAGGGGACAAGTTATACTTATTAAGCATATTTTGATCAGATAGTGGTAAGTCCAAATTCCCCCCAGTTGTGCGAAGAAACTTCTCATAGTCACCATGCCTAAGGCAAACTGAGATCAGTGTTATGATGACGCACAGTCTTTCGTCACACATACGAAGTGCGTGTACAGACAAAGTAGGCTCTAAAGGTGTATGCTCAGAATGGGGACCCATATCCTTCCCACTGAAAAGTGGGAAGAGAGAGCAGAAAGAAATTGCAAGGCAAAGCAGTGGGGGGGGAAAATGACAAGCATAGAATAAAGTCTCCTGCACAGCAGCCCTTGCGTTCGACCAGTGCCATGTAATGACACGACCAGGACGGCTGCAAACCCGTACCCTTAGAGACACTCAGGGGCATATGTACAAGGAGTTAACGCCGCCTTAGCAGCACTTTTCCGATGGTTTTGCATAAGATTTTTATCGCCTTATGTACAAGCTGCCGCTAACCTCTGTTAGCAGCAGTTTTCCTGCGAAAACGTCCATTCTAAAGATTGCCACTTCTGTTAGCGATAATGACATGCAAGGGAGGTGCTCCCATGCAAAAACGGTTGCTAACCCCACTTCGTGATATTTACAAGGAAATTCCAGAACTTTGGAGGACCAAAAAAACTGCTGCTAACTGCAGTTAGAGGCAGTTTTTTAAGACCAGAAAGTTAGTCTTAAACATGGAGATAACATCTTTTCAGCAGGTTTTGCTGCTGGACAGCACTGCAAGCAATGTTGCTGTGCTGCCCTGCGACAAAACTACAGGGCCGGAATGCGTACCTTCAATAAGATAGTGCGCATTGATGGGCCTCGCCCATGAAAAGTGTTGCAGTGCTGCAACAAGACAGCGTTGCAACACTTTCCACTACCCCCTTCTTGTGACACCACAGATGCGCTGTATTCACTGGACAGTGCTCCATGACGTAAGTAATGACAGATATGTCTGAAATCCTGACATATCTGTCTGCGCTGAAGTCATGCATTGCTGCAGTCGTGTCACAACCATGACGCAACTCCAGCAATGCATGGGGCCAGCCTATCTCTGTGGCACTGCGTAAACCTTACGCCTGCCATCAGACCGGCGTAAGGTACTGATGCTGTGCCGTTCTTGAGGGCTGCCCAGGTGTCGGCACAGTTGAAGATCCATCGGTGGAGGTTGCGCGCTGCGGTGTCATCGTCTGTAAGCGTTGGTGGAGTGGTTGTGCTGAGGGAGTTGACAAGACGTACTTCGGTGGCCTTGATCCAGCAGCGAGGGGGGCGATAATGGCGGTGGCATACGGTGGGCATGGTGAAGACGTGATGTATACAATGATGGTCGGTCCAGGAGAGTCTGGTGGTGTGGCTGTAGTTGAAGGTCCCACTGGCAGAGGAAACGCGCTCAACAGTGTGTCCTACTATGTAGCGCTGCGGTGGGTAGCTGCTTGAGTCTGATGTTGGGGAGCTTCCCCAGGAGGGGGTGGTGTTCTGGTCACTGGGGTTGTCCAGCTGGAACTTGAGTTCGCGAGTAGGATGTCGTTGGTGGATGGGAGAGCCTGGTGTGCAATGAGGTCTATAATGGTATCAAAGAATGGGTGTCTTGCAAATTGGGGTTGGTCCGGATCTGGATCGGTGCCATGTTGAGGTGTTCCATGGTCACCGTTGGGTCATTAGAGTGCGTGGTCAGTCAGAGTGTGCTTCTGTAGGTGATGGCAGTGCCTCCTCCTGGACAGTCGGGGTGGTCCTTGCGGGTGATTTAGTACACGTCAGTGATTACGATGTCCGGTCCGGAGCAGATGTTGGTCCTGGCAGGCAATGTGGCATCCTGGGTAGATGGCGAGGAGGGTTCTGGCGCCATAGCGGTGGAGTGTCGAGAGGAAGGGGTCCTTGGTGCTAAGCACGGTCCAGGGGCAGACTGGCGCAGACAGGCTTGCCTATGGTTTGCCTTTGGCACAGGAGACGTCCATTACAACGCAGGCATTACATCGTAATGCGTTTACAACGGAACTCCAACAATGCAGGTGCCTTTACATCTCATTCCATTACAACACATTGTGAGGTCAGTAATGGGGTATTTTTAAGTTTTAGGGTGGACATGGGTTCCGGGTATTGGAGACAAAATGTGGGGTGTATTATGGGGTAAAATCTGAAATTTGGGGTGTGTTTTGGGGTCAATCATGAAAGTTGGGGTGTGCATTTGGGTCAAATATGAAAATTGGGGTGGGCATTTGTGTCAAATATGATTTTTTAGGTGGGTTTTGGGGGCTCAAAGATTAATTTTAGGGTTCAGGGTTTGCTTTGGGGTGCAAGGGTTAGTTTTAGGGTTGCACTCACTGAAGTGGGAATAGTAATGTTTACATCCCCGCAATAGAATAGAATAGAATAGAAAACATTTATAAAGCGCATGGCTACCCGGAAGCATCCCAGCGCTGGTAACTGACACGGGGGGGAAGGAGCTGCGGTGGCTTAAGGAAATAGCAGGGTCTTGAGCTGCCTTCGGAAAGTCAGAAGATCCGGGATTTTGCGGAGATGTAGAGGCAGGGAGTCTCCTGCCACTCCTAGATTTTTTGATCCTAGGGATCTCGGTCAGGTGCAGATCGTTGGAGCGAAGGTTCCGGTTGACTTTGTACGGCTTAATCATGGTGCGAATTACCGGAGGACTAAGTCCAAGTCTTGCCCTGTGCACTATGCACAAGGCTTTGAATCTGACTCGTTCCTGAACTGGCAGCCAATGTAGGGAACGGAGGGCTGGTTTGGCTGAGAGTCGGTTGGTGGTACCCATCAAGAGTCTTGCTGCACTATTTTGTACTGTTTGGAGCTTTGTGATGGTGGCAACGTGGGCACCCAAACATAGCGCATTCCCGTAGTCCAGTCTTGAGAGTATTAGAGATTGCACCAATACTTTCCTGACCTCAAAGGGAAGGAAAGGTAGTACCTTCCGGGCCATTCTAAGAAGGCCAAAGCAAAGAGCAGCTGTTTTCCTGGCTTGGGCCTTGAGGCTCAGATTCTGGTCCAGCCATATGCCGAGGCTCTTGATTTCTTCCTTCGGCACTGGGGGTGGGCCCATACTAGGGGGCCACATCAGGCTGGGGTTAAAACTGAGAGTGTTGCCCAGAATCATAATCTCAGTTTTTCCTCCGTTAAGCTTGAGCTGGGAGGTGTCTATCCAGGCTGCGATGTCATTTAAGCAGGAGTAGAGGGCATGTGAGGTTGGGTCTGTTTGGTTGAGCCCAACCACCAATTGTGTGTCATCGGCCTGTGTGATGATCCGGATTCCATAGGGGGCGATTATGGCAGCTACGGGGGACATGTAAACATTAAAGAAGGTCGGGCTGAGAGATGAGCCCTGAGGCACACCACTCGGCAGACTGGTGGGAGCAGATACAGTGTTTTCCTCAAATACCTGAAAGGTTCTCCCCTCCAAAAAGGAGGAGAGCCAGCGCAGCGCCATGCCATCCACTCCTATGTGCCTGAGTCACCGGATCAGAATTGAGTGGTTTACCGTGTCGAATGCAGCGCTCAGGTCTAGGAGTAGGATGGCTGCTGAGCCTCCTGAGTCGAGGATTTTCCTGCTCTCCTCTGCTACTGCTAGTAAAGCAGTTTCAGTGCTTTGGCGAGGG
This sequence comes from Triturus cristatus, assembly GCF_964204655.1. NCBI lineage: Eukaryota > Metazoa > Chordata > Amphibia > Caudata > Salamandridae > Triturus > Triturus cristatus. The sequence continues at coordinate 680,756,911 of NC_140586.1, read as the reverse complement.
CGAAACCCGGTTTGGGAGGGGTGGAGCAGGTCATGATTTTCCAGAAACTCCGAAAGGGAGCGGTTAACGTGTTTCTCCGTTACCTTGCTTATGGCTGGTAAGAGGGATCTAGGGCGGTAGTTGCCTAGGTCAGCCGGGTCCAGGGTGGGTTTTTTAAGTAGTGCTTTAACTCTCGCCCCTTTCCATCTAGTGGGAACTATTCCAGAGGCCAGTGAGGGGTTGATCAGGTGTATTACATTGGAGGCTATTATGGGGGTGACCTGCTTCAGAATATTTAATGGTGCTGGGTCGGTGGGAGAACCGCTTTTCACTGCATCCCACAGAGAGATGAAGATTTCCTGGGACACAGGAGGGAAGACATTGATAGTGTGTTCGGGAGAATTTGAGAGTGCGTCCGTCTGAGGGTGAGGGGTTTCCTCCTCTTCCACAGTGGGTGGGAGGGATTCCAGGATGCGTTGGACTTTGGTACTAAAAACTCCGCCAGTTTGTTACATCGTTTGCCCGAGATGTCTAGGCCTGCGCTCGTTGTTGGAGCTTTAAGTAGTTTTTTTATAATGGCGAAGGTTTCCTTGGGAGAATTGAAGGCTTCTAGGATTCTGCTCTCAAAGTAGGAGGCTTGGGCTTTCCTTAGTTCAGCTTTTTAGGCGTGAATAGCTATCCTATAGTCTAATTTATTTGGGGGGAGGAAATCTCTTCTCCACAGTCTTTCTTTTACTTTGCACTGTTGTTTTAAGGAGCGTAGTTCTGGCGAGAACCATTTAGCGTTATGGGGTCCCATCGTTTTTTAAATCTTGGTTTTAGGGAGAACAGTATTAAAGGATTTTTCAATCCTATCGAGGACCTCCTCATTAGCTTTGGTAGGGCAAGAGTGGAGCCTAGGTTTGGTCTTTTCCAGCTCCTGTATCCATTTGTCTAGGGGGAGCTTATTCTAGGGTTGACCAAATGTCCACGAGGGTTGTGTCCTGGGACTGATGGTCTGAGGTGACCAGAGCAGGTTTATCAGAAAATGGTCCGTCCACGGTAGTGGAGTAGGGTCATCTCCCTTAAGCTCGGAAAGATTTGAGAATACCTGATCCAGGAGGTGTCCTTTGACATGGGTTTTTTGGCTCACTTTTTGAGTGAATTGGAGTGAAGCGAGATCCCTGGCTAGATCACACGCCTTGAGTGCTTGCGGGTCATCAAAGTGGAGATTGAAGTCACCAAGAATCGAAAAATTGCCCAACGTACTGGCTAAATTTATGGTTGTCTCAAGGAGGGATTTGTTAAAAGTCCCTGTAGGCCCCGGGGGGCGATAGACCAGGATCCCTGTGAACGCGAGAAGCGGAGAAAGTTCGATAGAAAAGTGCGCATTCTCGCAATCTTCCAAAGGTTACCTAGGAGACGGCAGGTAAGCTGATCCTTATGTACTATGGCTAGCCCACCGCCTCTGCCTGTGGGGCGGTCGCATGTTTGGAGCACAAAGCCGGGGGGAAGGGCTTGCACAATGTCTGGTTCTGAACTGGTTGTGAGCCAGGTCTCTGTGCGAAACAATACATCAGGATCGTGGTTACTAAGAAGCATCCAGATCTCTGCCGTATGTTTGGGTAGGGATCTGCAGTTAAGGAGTAGCATTCTGAATTCTTCCTTATGAGGGGTGTGATCTGGCCTGTGTGTGGTCAGCATATGCGTGCAAGTAGGGCAGTGGGAGGGGAGATTATCTGGGTGAAACACCTGGTTACACCTGCTTCCTAGGGCGTCATCGAGTGTCGTGAGATGAGCGCTGGGCTAGGAGAGGTGGACTGAGGTGGAATGGGCTAGGGTCCAGCCCCTGGGCCCGGCCCGGCGCGGACGGGCGCAGACGGGCTTGCCTTAGGCGCTCCTTTGGCGCGCCAGCGGCACGCCTGTGCGCGCATTCCGCTGCGCGGTCGCATCACCATGTGAGCTAAATAGGCCTTGCACTGCACCGGGTCCAGCAACTAGACCGCTGACCCGGCGCTGCTAGAAAGCGGAAGTGCTGCTGTACAAACTGTCCCCGGAATAATTAGAGCATTGAAAACAGCTCTGAACTCCCCACACAGTAAAATACAGTCACAACACAATTAAAATCAGGATTTAAAAGTTGTTTTTAAAAACAAGTGATTTTTGTGGCAGGAAAAAAGCAAGAGCACCACTGACCTGCAGCAACACTCGAACGCGAGTTATCTGCTCCGGCCCGTGTCAGAATCCAACACCTTTCCTACTGTTGCAATATGCCTAGTGTTAATATGCATTGTAATAGAATGCGATGTAATGGTGTGCGTCGTAACTCCATATATACCTTTGGCACACCAGCCGCCATTGAGAAGTGCTGGGGTATGGACTGGACAGTTGGGAGGTGGGAAACGCCGGAAAGAACAGTGGATGGAGCGTGGATGCGGGGGTGTGTGTGTGTGAGTGGGTGTTGTAAATATTTAAATGAGAGAAATCTTACCTCAAGGGCGGGTCCCGTGTCTTCGTTACTTCTGCTGTCCTGAATCTGCTTCCAGGAACAGGAAGTAGGCAGCCAGGTTCCCTCCCCTAAGCGAATCAGAGGGCTGCAATGCGGCATTGGGATTTTTCATTGGCGCCGGGACGAGGCGTTCAGTCAGGGGCTGGAGGGGTGGGCATGTTGTCCATGCAGGCTGTAATGCAGCCTGCATTGCGAACAGGACAGTGATTTCTTTGGGGCGCCTGAGCGGGCGGACCAAACAGTCACTGCGCACTTGAGTGGGCATGCCACTCCGCCCCTGCCCTGCTCCGTGAGTGGAGCAGCCCTACCCACTCTCCCGCTGCAAAGGAAACATGGCACGATTACATCAGGAAGTTATCATCATGTGAGGATTGTTCCTCTTCTTGCACTGCTTGAAAGCAGTGGGGCAACGCTCTTCGGCCATAGCGGATGAGCCGCCACTGGGGGTGCGTCCTCTACAGGTGTTAGGCCTGGGCGACTCGACCCCAGGGCCTCCTCAGCTACGCGTTCCACCTTCTTCTTACCTGGACATTGACACCGTGGTGCAATCCGCTAAACTCTCTCCAAATCTGTGACAGCCTGCAGGAGCCTCAGCCAGGTGGGATTTTACAAGCCTGGGTACAGCAGTCGCTGCCAAGTCCGCTGGTGAACCTCCTGATGCAGTTGATGCAGCAGGGCCCCCTTAGGCGTGCACATGCAGCGCTCCCGCCACACAAGTTTGGTGCAGGTCAGGGGCCTCACCCGCCACAGCGTCCGGCCAGCACAACTTCATCCGGCCTGTGATGCAGAGAGGCGCCGTCCACTGTTGGTAATCCCCTCTGTGTGCCCCAGTGTAGTGGTGGATCACAGTATGCGATACAGACCTCCCTACGTTGGTGCGCAGGAGCGCCGCTGCCATTTACAGCTCCAAGGGGAGCAAGGAGGTCTTCTCACACAGGTCAGCAACGTGTCGCCGTGTGACTGGCCAGACTTCACCACCAGGTACGGGCAAGCGCCGCACCTCAATGTCTACCACCACGGCTCATCGACTCCACAGCTCCTCCGCATCCCACTCCAGGCTCCAGATGCAGGTCCAGCGAGGCATTCATGCTCCAGGTGCAGGCCCAGCGAGGCAACCAGGCTCCAGGCGCAGGTCCAGCGAGGCATCCAGGCTCCAGGCGCAGGTCCAGCGAGTCATCCAGGCTCTCATCCTGGTCATCCTGGGTGTTGGGTGGCTTGAGGGGGTTGTTGATGTGTGCTGCACATGGCCCTGGCTGCTCCATTCTGCATTTCATTGTTTTTTTTGTGTCTTTTTTCTATTGGAGGTTGACTAATAGGCTTTTTTTTTCATTAGAGGAAAAAAAACCTCACGTAGGGCTGACTAACGTGCGTTTTTTTGCCACTAATGAGACTTTCGTTGGTTTTCACCCGCTAACGCCGGAATTCCTATCGCCATCGTGCTAATGTTAGTGGCAGTTTTCGCCGCCGATCCCTGAATTTATCACCATGTAGCGACGGCTTGTAAATGTGTTGCTAACATAGCAAAAATTTTCAGCGGTACGAAAACTGCCGCTAACTAACGTTAGCGATAGTTTTCACCAGTCCTTGTACATATCCCCCTCAAAGTCAACTTTACAAAGCCACGTGCACACACAAAAATAAGAGAAGAGCCTGTTCTGTCCCTAACCTGATGCATTTTATCCTACCTGACACGCCTTCTTCTAATCAGATCTGTAGAGTAACTTGAAAACGCATGCAACAGTAACCATCTTGCCTCATTGTACAACTAACATTACTGCAGCGAGAAAAATAGGCAAACTCTATATTCCCAAAAAAACATTGGTCCTGCGCTGTAACAGTTAAATGGACTGGGACCGGAACTAGCAAAGCACGTTGTTCAGTTACTTGTTTATTCAATAATTCAATATGTGTACGCACCAGTGTAGCTAGGGGGGGCGGTGGGGGCGGTCCGCCCCAGGCGGCACTGTTTTGAGGGCGGCGGCCGCGCGGCACTGGCCCGTTGCGGCGGCCTTTATAATTTATTTGGGTACACTGACTGACAGTTAGTGTACCCAAATCAATTTTAAAGGCCGCCGCAATGGGCCAGTGCCGCGCGGCCGCCGTTTGAAGTACAAGCACTGCTCACGTGACGTGACCTGCTTGCAAAAAAAACAACAAATTGCTGCCTGCAGCGCACGCACCACGTTGCCAGATTGGACTATTTGGGCGCGCGGTAGAACAAGCTCCAGCGCTTGCACCTTGTGATGTCTGAGCAGCCCACTACTTCCGGTGCAGCCAGGGAGAGGGCGTGCAGGGGTTGGGATGGATTCCTGCACCCCTACCACCATTCCACGATGACGGTGGTCGGTGAATGAATCAGCTATGGTGCCTGACACCCCTGGATAGGACCCGATCACGATAATAAAGTGTACCTTAAAGGTAGGAGAGCAGAGTGGGTCTGAAGAGGCAGTGTTTAAAACCGGAGTGTAGTGCAGGCCCGGTTCTAGGGGGTGGGCCGGGTGGGCCAGGCGCACCCAAATTTGAGCCTTGGCCCTGGAAATGAATCTTCAACCGATGTACAAGAATAATAAAAAATGTTCAGATAACTGGTGATTTATGATCTTGCTGGAGAGCAATCATTTGTCTGTTGCTAGTTTTTAAATGCAGATAAACTGTATTTTATGTGGCTAGCTCGGTGGGTTACTGCCTTTGTCACAGAGATCCCTGTGTTACTTGCCATTCTGAAGTTACAATCCTAAATTAGGACAGTGACCTCAGAACTGTCATCAAAGAGCTGCATACAAACTTCACCTTTGTTTGTGTTGTGATATAGTTAGAACTTCTCCAGTCTTTCATTATTCTGATGTTGCTAAAAAGAGTTTGTTTGGGAAGTCATACATTTTTATCAGTAAAACCAACCTCCAACCACTGGAGTACTCTTTAAATCCTGAGTTTGTGCTTCTCCAGACCGAAGCCTTGTAAAATATATTGCCCACCAGTATGGATGAATTTGTGACTCTTACACATGTAATCCTCATTGGCCTATGTGACATTACCCGTAGACTGATTTATTGTCCCTGTGTAATGTGTGCGTTATGTAAAGTACTATGACACCCTACACTGATGTGAGTAGCGCAATACAACAAATGGAATGCATATGAGAGAGGGGCAATGGAGAGATGAGGGGCACTGGTTAAGGATGGCAGTGAGGGAATCCGAGGAGTTGGTCAAGGGGTGGGGGGAACTACAGAGAGATGAGGAGCACTAGTGAAGGGTGGCAGTGAGGGAATACGAGGAGCTGGTCATGGGGTGGGGACAACTACCGAGAGATGAGGGGTGCTAGTCGAGGGTGGCAGTGAGGGAAGCCGAGGAGGAGGTCATAGGGTGGGGGTGGGGGTGGGGGTGGAGCTAACGAGAGATGAGGTGCACTAGTGGAGGGAGCAGTGAGGGAATCTGAGGAGGAGGTCATGGGGTGGGGGGGCTACAGAGAAATGAGGGGCACTAGTGGAGGGTTACAGTGAGGGAAACCGAGGAGGAGGTCATGGGGTGGGAGGGAACTACAGAGAGATGAGCAGCACTAGTGTAGGGTGGCAGTGAGGCAATCTGAGGAGGTGGTCATGGGGTAGGGGAGCTACGGAGCGATAAGGGGCACAGGTTGAGCGTGGCAGTGATGGAGTCTGAGGAGGAGGTCATGAAGGGGAGGGGCTGCGGAGAGATGAAGGACACTGTTGGAGGGTGGTAGTAAAGGTATCTACGGAGAAAGAGGTCATTTTTAGGGCCCCAAAAAAGACTTTTGCACCAGCACTAAATCCAACCCTGTCATGGTCTTTGTTTTTGTATATTTAATTAACAGTCGGGTGATTAGGAAAACTGTGAAGCATACTTTAAAGTGCATGCTAATTACATTTACTGCTATATTCAAGTTTGAAGGTGATTTCACTAATGTTTTTTACCAGGAATAATGAAAATGCAACTGGATAGTGGCTCATATGGGGCTGGGGTCAAAAGTCAGCTGTGAGATAAGATGCACTGAGGAGGGGTGGTAGAAAGGGGGATAATCAAGCCTGTAAGGGAGTGCGTTGCAGAGTCTGGGGTCAGGTGGAGGTAGTAATGAAGAGGGATTCTCCCTGAAGACTCACACAGAGGGAGCCTGTATGGGAGTGCGTTGCAGAGTAGGGGTCAGGTGGAGGTAGTAATGAAGAGGGATTCTCCCTGAAGACTCACACAGAGGGAGACTGTATAGGAGTGCGTTGCAGAGTCCAGGGTCAGGTGGAGGTAGTAATGAAGAGGGATTCTCCCTGAAGACTCACACAGAGGGAGCCTGTATGGGAGTGCGTTGCAGAGTCTGGGGTCAGGTGGAGGTAGTAATGAAGAGGGATTCTCCCTGAAGGCTCGCACAGTTTACAACTGGAGGTAGTTTCAGCATTGGAGGGGTAGTTTGAAGGTGGAGTTCACATGAAGGTAGGGGTAGTTTGTTTGAAGGGGTGGCTTTGTTGTAGAAGGTAGTCAGTGGAGATACTCTGACTGTAGGCAGAGTTCTTTGACAATAGGAAGTAGTTTGAGTGGAGGGGTAGTCTAAAAGTATGGGGTAGCGAGAAGATGGGGTAGTTTTGGTGCTGGAGAGGTTGTTTTGGTGCAGTGTGGGTGAAGGAGGTTAGGTTGAAAGGGGGGACCATTTGAGGATAGAAGTGCTAGATTGAAGGTAGAAGGGGACAGTGTGAGGGAAGATTTGGATATCTGATGATTGGGAAAGTTTAAGGGGCAGTATCGGGTAAAAGTGCATTAGCCCTGGCTGTGTATTAGTGCCATTTAAAATTAGTTTTAGCCACACTGCAAAGCATCTGCACTGCTGTACAGCATGGCTACAAAGCATTGCCAAAGCAATAGCTCTCATAAGCAAGACCTTTTGGCTTTGCCAGTGCTTGTTTTTCATTACAGCGTCAGCTCAGCAAAGTAAGTCTGTGCTGAAGTGAACATTTACAGCTGAAGAGTGAATGTGGCAAGCAACACCTGTGTGTTCTTAGTAACACACACAAAAAGAGCGTGGGGCGATATGAAAGTGCAGAGACCTTGGCATTACTCACGTGCTAACGAGAGATGTTTGTGAGGACAGGCACATACCGTGATATCAGGACTCACATTCAATTACTTTGCTTTCTAAACTTTCAGGAATATTGAAACGAGGCACCTTGGGTGCAATTCATTTTAATATTACATTGGGAAACTAAACTGTTATTAGTATACATTGCCATGGTTTCTTCTGCAAATTCCGTGGGTTGTCCCCTCCTAATATACCCTTTTCCCCCCACAAAAATATGGAAATATTTCTATAGATTTTTACATCTTTTTTGTGGGCATGGGGCTGTCTGTAGCGACAGGTGCAGGGTCAAGGCTGTCTCTACGATGGGCCACGGGTCAGATCCCCCTTCTGGCCTGGTAAAAACTGAATTTTTCACATTCTACTGCATTCTCTGGCCTGACTTATTGAAATGCTTTCGGAGCACTGGCAGTCTTTAAAAACTCACACTACTATACTGTAGTGACTGTAGGCGACACTGAGTTGGGGTTGAATGCTCTCTGTTTGGTGGGAGGAGGAGTAGAATGGTTACACTGCTCTCTCCTGGGATGGGTGGGGTCAGGGTATGTAGTTCTTCTGTGGCTGGGGCAGTGGATGGCTCCAGTGCTCTCTCCTGGGAGGGGCACGTGGGATGGTTTCTACTGAGCTCTCATGGGGGGCTTGGGTGGAGTGAGAAGGCTTCCACAGCAGGGCTGGTAATGCCCCAACTGCAGAACTCAAGTTAGTCTAGTGATCAGGTGCATTGGACTCACCTGTAGTATCCTGAAGGTGCTGCCAGGGGAATCGTGGCCAAACCCAGTTTGGTGGACCAGTCTGCAGTCATTGCTGAGGTCACGGACGGGGTAGATAGGGGACAGGGGACAAGGGTCCTGCACAAGCTGTGATGTTATGAGTGAGATGTCACAAACAGAGTAGGTAGAACTGATGTGAGTTTTGGGTTTCCTTCTGCTTTTCCTTCAGCGGCATAGCTAGGTGGGGGCCGTCCGCCCCAGGCGGCAATGTTTTGGGGACGGGGGCTGTCTAGCCCTGGACCGTGTCATGTATGTGCATGTAACTTGCATGATCGAGGTAACTATTAGCGGCGATACTACGTGTCTCTCGGACCTCTTTCAGGTGCTCGCCGTCCTTTTTTCCCAGCACGCCCCCCAGGGGGGCGGCAATCCGAAGGGTAGCCCCGGGCGCCACAAGCTCTAGCTACGCCTCTGTGTGTACGCAAACATCTGGCTTAATAGAATCCTTTAGTAAGCAAATATAGTACGTCGTGGAAAACGGCAAACATAACAGGTGTGAGAGAACATTGAAGGCATGATCTGACCTGTGAAGGCTTTTAGGGGCTCGGAAGGATACCTAAGTGGAAAACTAGTTCCTGTGGTAGGCTGCGCCTGGTAGTCTGCCCGACCGGCGCTCAACCCAAAGCAAAGGCAACATTTACTGCCAAGACAAAACTAATATCCAACAGATCGCAATCCTCCACCAAAATATAGAAGCCTAACAATCAAGTAAACAAATACACTGTGAAAGTTCGAAGTAAAATATGTTATAAAGTGCAGCAGCGTGCGGACAGCCTCTGTGAGTGGCTGACCTAAGGTATCACAAGTCACAGTGGTTTTTATACTCTTTATCGCAATTTGCTACATTAACAACCCCAATTGGTCATTACCCAGGGTAGGTACTTTCCAAATATTAGCCAATTATTAAGTGACCACAAACATCAAACTATATTTGGACATAACATTATGACATCTGCAAGTGTAGCAAAGCAGCAGAATGACATGTACACATATAACTCATTATGATTTCTGTCATTCCTCAAGGACTTGCACTTACTGCAAGCTCGGCACAGGTCACCAAGACCTCGGACACTGGCAAACTTCATATTAAGTGTCACAAGATGCAGGTCACAAACAACATTGTTAAAACAGAATAAAAGTAACATTTCACATGTGCACTCCAGTTTGAACTTACAGCATCCACGTGAGTGGATAAAATCATGGCATTAGGGCTGTCCATCCAAACCTTACTGGCTCCAGGTCAGACTGCAGAAGTCTGAGGAGAAAAATAAAATGTTTCGACAGTGTCTGATGGGTTTGAAAACCTACTTCTTAGCATTAGATGCCTTGTAGCTCATAAGTATTAAGGACATATATAAGTAAGACTTACCCAATATGGAGCAAGCTTTGCACTGCAGTAGCAGGATTCGAAAGTGACATTTTCTGTATAGGCTGAAGCAGCCTTTATATTTTATATGGAGTCCGCTTTAAATATAGAACCCATATTTCACTGACTTCGCTTAATAGAAATCTAATATGTCAATTTTTCCTGTCATTTTGCTATTTATTAAGAATCAAATTAATTGTAAATCTTAGAATTTAGTGATTAGGCCGCAAAGCTGAATTTTACATACTTTGTGCATCTCCTTGTGAGCCTGGGAAACCTCTAAGCAAGACAGCCACCAGGAAGTTCCTATCTTTGCCACGGTTCTCTAGAAGTTATCAATAGCAATCAAAATACTTTAAAAGTGACCTAGAGCATTCTGCTAGACAGCCTGATAAGTTTAAACTTAGAAGATTTTACAGCCTCAGGAGGACCGATAGAAGGTATCAAGACAACTCAAGAATTGTATACTCTATCTGGTCAAGATTTCCTGGTTTGTCCCACTCTGAGATTTTTGCTGCAAGAAAAATTCTTCAGAGGGACCTCCTAGAGAAGGTATTTGAACTTATGGAGCTCTGCCCAGTTTCAGGACAGCCACCATAGACAGGATTTCCCCAACACTAGACTCTGTGGTTCAGTAGGCTTGTAACTCTGATGAGCAGAATCAGGAGGGAGCCCCGTGTTCCCCAATACTCTACTCAGTCTCTGAGCCCAGTTGCGTACTGGAGAGCTCTGCCTGTGTCTGCAACTTTTCTGCTTCTTTGACTAATTCTCCCATAGCTAGACATTTTTTGGGCTGATCACTGAGTGCCTTGTGGCTCCCACAAGAACTCCCTCCAAGGTGTAATCTCATGGGAAGCCAAGCTCTTCGCAGCCATCTTGGGTGTGGTTTTGATAAAAAGTTTCAGCTAAGAACAATCATTGCTTTACCTCGGGTGTCCGTGTCAACAGAGGATCTTACATGAAGGCCACCCTTCATCTGGTGAGTCTGTCTTTTTAGGAGCATGTTGCAGTAGCAAAACAGAATCTTGCACAGTAGTGCTAAATCACAGAATCTTGAAAAGTAGTGGTGGTAAATCACAGAATCTTGGATAGACTTCGGGCTTGATATGTGAAGGGTATCCTGTCCACCTTATTACAAGTGCATTAGGATATAATCCCCTGGTAATAAAGTGGAAAGTATATCCGTCATGTTGGTTATGGAGTACCTGTATGCCAAACTCTCTATCAGGTCCTTTGAATTTCACTGGGGGCAAAGGGACATATTATCAAGACAGGCGATAAAATTATCGCCGCTTTAGCGGCAGAAAACTGCCGCTAAAATGGCGATAATGGGCTTGATAATATGCTCTATGGAATTCCAATTGAAGCCCATGTTAGATGTCCTTCACATCTAACATGGGCTTCAATTGGAATCCCATAGAGCATATTATCAAGCCCATTATCGCCGTTTTAGCGGCAGTTTTCTGCCGCTAAAGCGGCGATAATTTTATCGCCTGTCTTGATAATATGCCCCTTAGTTCTATGTTGTGTACAAGTTAACTCCGCAAGAACATTGAAGAATAGTGGACACATCATTCCAATTTCAGAGTTCACTACGAGCATCACAGAACTAAGGGGCATACCAGCAACAACCGGCGATAATTATCACTCAGCACTCTTAGCGTGAGGATAATTAACGCCGGGTAACGTGGATTTTTATCACTGAGATAGCGTGCTATCAGCAACGCTTATCTCCTCAGCGATAGAAATACTCACGCTAACTGCCTAACGTGAGATTATCGCTGGAAACCCAGCGATAATCTCACGTAGTGTGGCGTTAGCTTGCTGATAGGGACTCACAAACTTAGCCATGATATCCACCTTCCATAGGATATCATGGCTAAGTCAGTGCTGAAGCAGGCGTAAAGAAAGTAGTGATAACAGGGGTTATCGCTACTTTTCCTGACGCTATGCTTCATAGCGTGGGGCTTGATGATAGGAGAAATGTCACTTAGCGACATTTCTCCTGTCATGTTAGGTCAGGAACGCCCACTTTCCATCTAATTAAAGATGCAAAGCTGGGCGTTAGGAATCCCGACGCTAAAACAAGGTTTCACGCGTTTGCGTGGCCTTGCTAATTAGGCGATAAAATTATCGCCACTTTTCGGCCGAAAACGACGCAAAAGCGGCGATAGTTTTTATCGCCAGCTTGTAAATATGCCCCTAAGAAAGGGGACAAGTCATCCCCTGTTGGTTAAGTCAAAGTCAGCTTCAATGTTAGAATAAAGTAGAAGATGAGGACAGTTGAATCTTACAACAAAAGACATTTCAGATATTTATGATACATATAAGTGATGAAGTTTTACATGAGTTACATTTCTGATTGTCCAAGTAAGAGCTATTAGACGTGCTTTGATTCATAGTGCACACCACACTGTGAAAATCACTACACTCTCCAGGAGTCCATCAGAAAGCTTACTGGCAGCAACCTTTAGTTAAAACTGATTCTCAAGCTCTTGGAAGAGAGAAAGAAGGAGAAGCCAAAAGCAAAGTTGAGGTAACATTTGTTACACAGGTTTAAAGAGAAAAAAGTAACAAAGTGGTATTCAGATTTTGTACTTTTGACAGAAAGACAATTGGCATTCTGAAAGCATATTTTGCAGACTTCAGTATGCTCCCAAATGTCAGACAACAGAGTGACATATACAAACCCATACAGCATCCAGCAGAAAGGAGAGGTCAATAGAGTTGCTAGTTCACCCTTCTTATTCCCCTCGCCTTAAACCCACTCTTAATGTCCTCTGTGAAATCTAAATTACAGGTCATGAAGCATAGGAAGTTGGGGAGAGGGCCCACATTGCTCCTGAGAATACCATCTCAATATTAAAAGGTTAATGATGATGCCTAGATGTGTTTTTAGAAGGCAAATCCCAGGTATTATTCTCGCCTGAGCAACATGATGATGTCTCCTTAGTAGATTTACCCAAGCTGAGGTGTGCCCTGCAAGTAGACAGCCAAGTCTTACATTAGGATCTTACTACAAGTTCCTAGTTCTGGTGGTACATGGTCTATACGGAGACCAATTGATGCTAGACCTATGCCTTATTTGATGCCAGCTGCTATTCAGGCACCTTCAGAGCCATATTTTGTAAAACCTTTAGTATCCTTCAGGACCTCAGTCCCTCAAACCATTCAGGTTACAGCTCCTCCTGCAATACCTTTGGCTCCTCCTGAACGCTTTTATGGAAACAGTGCCAAGTTCAAAATTTGTCAGGCAGTAACATCCAGGATTGATTTCATTCTCTCTTATTTATTAAGATCTTCATGTTCTTGGTCTATACCTCTGGTTGAATGAAAGGACCTAATTTTATATAACTCTGCACTGTTTCAAGAACAGAAATGAAAAGGAGATTTATAGAGCGCGAAACATTAACCCAAGGGTTTCAAGGCGCTTGCTCATCAGACAGGATTGCACTAGGCCGTTTGAAAGCACCTTAAAGACTGAACACCCATGTCTTCAAAGCCTTCCTGAAGGCCAACAGATGAGTTTCTTGTTTCAACCTCATTGGGAGAGAGTTCCATAATTTAGTCGTGCCTACCATAAAACTTCTTCCACCCCAGGAATTTTTTTTGACCCTGGGTACTATCAGATCATGGGCAAAGGATGAACGAAGATGACGGACTGGAATATAGGGTTGTAAATTCTGTTTTAGGAAACCAGGCCTTATGTCATGCGTGGCCTTAAAAACAATACACAGGGCCTTAAACTCAATTTGTCTCTTTACTGGCAGCTAATATAGATCTTTGAGCGCCCTTGATACAGATCTGTGTCTTGGGATGTTCAACAAGAGCCGAGCTGCAGCATTCTGCACCACCTGTAGTTTAGACAGGCACTATTTTCGAAGATTGATAAAAAGCCCATTACAATAATCTGCTCTAGATAGAACAAGTGCTGAGACCACTAGTTTGCATAGCTCAGCTGAAATGAATGGGAGAATCTTTCTCAGAAGCTTTAGCGCGTAAAAGGAAAGAGAGGTAACCTGATTGACGTGACTTTCAAACGAGAGTTTAGAGTCAAATATGACTCCCAGATTCTTCACTTTGATTACTGGCATTGGTAACGGACCCAACTCCAAGGGCCAGGGATCGGGGGACCAGAAAATGGTGTGGGAACCAAAAAGTAAGACCTCAGTCTTACTAGAATTAAGTTTTAAACAATTGGTACTCATCCAGTCACCAACCTGACGAAGGCAGGTATGAAACTGTGCCATAGTGTCAGTGGGCGAGCCTGTCACTGAGACAATGATCTGCGTGTCATCGGCATAGGAGATAGCCGAGAAATGCTGGAATTATTTGTGAGACACAGTCTCATGCAATCCATGTAGAATCAGCTTTTAAACTTGTAAGAAGGATGTCACAGACATTATGTTACCACTTTCAATTGTTCTGTTACCCTGGTCTATTGGCCTTAGGAAAAAGGCCTCTTTTTATAGGGGATTCAGAAGCAAAAGAACTTGTTGATACAGTTTGTGAACCCACCACAAGCATGTGATGGATTTATTGACTTGGTTTTAAAGCTTGATCGTAGGCTTCATGAGTGAAAAGGCAATTGGTAAAATCCCTGACTCAAAGCCACTTAATGGCAGAGAAAAAATAGAAGGCATTAAATGAGAAGCTTGTGGACATATCAGAACACCTGTGAATAGGAAGCTTAAGGGGTCTCCTTAAGAAAAAGGAGAAGGAGAAAAGATGTATCAATACCTGCATTGTGGAAAGAGTAGACATTTTGTTCAGGAATGCCCTGTTGTTTGAGTTTGAAATCCTTTAAAAAACAGAAGACTAGAGGCGTTTGGCAAGACAGGAACAGTTTAATTATACATTTCGGCCGGGAGAACAGTTACAGGCGCAAGGTTGGAAAACTGTCTCATTTCCAATTGGTATATGTCCTTCTTTTATACAAAACATAACAGGTTGTAAATGTTTCCAGTGTACCATTTATGGTAAGGAATGTTGGCTGCGGCCTTACGAGTCATAAATTAATGGTCAAATGGTTATTACAGGTGGGTGTCAACCTCGTGTGGACACAGTGTATACAGTGGATATTGTGTCCAGATATCCGGCATCGGGAGCGCGTGATCACTATGTGTGTTAGGTCTTGTATGACTATGTGTTCCTAACTCAAGTAGCATCTGACTTTTTATGGTGTTCTTAGGAGAGCACTTTCTCTCTCCGGTCATGTGTGCTTTACTGGGGCAATTTCTCCTGACCATTGTAATGTCCCTAAGCCTATCTGTGGAATTGATCAAGAGTTTTCTGCCCCAGTGTTTGCCTGCCAGCAATGCACCCTCCCACCTGTGACCTATCAATCAGTAATTCCGGGCCTAGGTCTCAGGGCCTGCCGGACTTCATATTTGCGAGTTGACGTTGATGTGGATTTCAGACCTGGCAATTCTATTAATAAGTATGAAATTTCATTTTTATCGATGAACGCATTGATTTCCATATTAACATTCCTATGAAGCCATAAAAACCAAAAGAGATCACAAACTCCGTTTCTGCAGTGCAGGTCCCTACAATGCCATTAGAAAGCTGCCTGGCTCAACAGTGAGAGGGGTCACTCTGCCAAGTTTGTCTACCATTTCTACTTCTTTTGTGTTCACAGTTACAACTTACCATCATGTCATGTGGAGTTCAGAACGGGCAATTCTATTAATAAGGATGAGGTTTCTGTTTATCGATCAACGCATCGATTTCCATATTAACATCCCCCCTCTAGTTAATTTTTCAACTGCACTATCTAACTCATGCATTTGTACAGTTACTTTATTTGAGGCCTGTTGTTCCTTATGCTCACTTTTGATCACAACTACCTTCCATTACTTGCATTGTTCCCAGTTTGATTACTGTGTTTTTACAGCAGATGATCCCCAATTGTATAACCATGCATACCAATAGCAACATAATAATAACTTTCTCACAAGTGTGGATTGCACCACCAATTCCAAAAGTAATTTCATCCATCCACTGTTTGTATCACAAAACTTTCTTTATTCTTCTTTTCCAACAAAAAACAGCCAACAGCCAACGCGTTTTGTCCAACTTCCGTGGACTTCATCAGGGCTTGGTAAGTACATGTAGTCTTCTAAGGTTGTAGGTCATTATAGAGAAAAAAGAGCCTCAGGTAAGATATGTGTCCTTCGTTGGAACTGTTCACTCCTGGATCCAGGGTCAGTTTAATTTTGCTCCAATCCTGTGCCGTGCTGTGCAGCAATTCAGACCATAATTTTCCGCGTCGTTCTGGGGGACGTGCGTAACATGTACTCCACTGAGGTGTATATGTTCGGCTTGCTATTTCATTTTGGGATTGTAACATAATGATAACTGGCAACAGTGATTTACAAAAACCGGATATTTCTCATAGGAGCCAGGAGAACCACTCCTGCTCAGAGGCACCTATCTCTTCACACAAGTTTCTTTGTAGCTTGTTCAGTGCTTGAATGGCAAGCATCAGTGTTCGGTTGTTGATGTCATTCCCTGGGATGAACGTACAGCAGGCCGCTCCAATCTTGGCATAGACCCCTCCCTCCATTGCGGTCATTACGTCCAGTACATAACGGTGCTATATTACTGTTGAGAACGGTCACCAGATGAACTCAGGTAAGAGGTACGGCAATTCTTTATTGAATTAAGTTATCCTGCATGGAAAGCGATGCTCACCCTAGGCCAGCCAGTTATCAACTGCCTAGCTCAGAATCCACCACTCCTAGGTCGAACGTGGAATGCACTGAACACAGCGCTCCACACTCCACGCTGGGAGGGTCCTTAACAAAACATACCTAAGAGAAGATTACAACACATCCTCTCCTCTTACACAAATAGGTGAAAACAAAAAATGAAGGAAATAACTGAAAGTAAGAATGAGAAGATTAGGAAAGGACGGGAGAAAGAATGAAAGAAGTATGAGAGAAGAATGAAAGAAGTAATTAACATTCAGATATATATATTTTTTTTAAAATTACATGGTACAAGTAATGCAATAGTCACTTAACACTTTAGAGAAGAACTCAAAGATACAAGTAATCAAACCTAAAATATGAACATCAGTTACATATGTAATCTTTCAAATAACCTGGAGGATGGCGACCTCTCACATGCCTCACTTCTCTTGCAACCGGAACTATTGATTCAGCCTCATTCAAAGAGACAGAGGCATCACCACCCCCTTGTCTTCCCACATGAGCGGAACCACTGTCAAGAGGACTGCTCAACAAATCAGGGTCAGACATAGATAAGAAAGTGTTGCTACAACCAGTGTCTTGACCTTCCTTTCTGACATTGTCACTAATACTACCCTTCTGGTACAGTGCCACACGTCTATAATTCCACTTGTCTCCATTGTCCAAAACCACACCATAAGGTAAAGTGTGTTTAACCTTGTAAGGACCTAAAAATTTTGAAAACCGAGCGCCTGGTCTACCACTGCGTACTTTTACCAAATCACCAGAGGAAATATGTTTCCCAGATTTCTTCTCAGTGCACCCCCCATGTTGAGAAGAGGAGGAAGAACTACTACTGGGTGTGGAATCTCTCAACACAATCTCCTTAATCCATGTGGGAACCAGTTTGGTGTTGGGAAGTCTACCACGCATCATTTCGAACGGTGTCTTGCCTGTCACTCCATGCACTCGAGCGATATGCCCACAGCATTTCAGAAACTAACCAATCAACTCCATTTCCGCTAGACATGGCCATTTGAATGGTACCTTTAACAAGACGGTTTGCCCTCTCAACCATTCCATTGCCTTGCGGATTGTAAAGGGAGGTGCGAACATGTTTGATGCCAAAGGCCCCCAAAAATTTCTGCATCTCATCAGACGTCAGCTGAGTACCATTGTCCGTTATCAAAATTGAGGGTATACCTTCCTCCCTACATATTTCCTTTAAAGTGTTGATAGTAGTTGATGTGGTAATATCTTTCAGGAACTTAACTATCAACCACTTTGAATGAACATCAACCACTACCAAGCCAAAATGTAAACTCTCCTTCAATTCATTCATGGGTCCGATAAAGTCTAAGCAAATGCTATGCCATGGTTGACCTGGATCAGTTATGTGTCCTATGGAGGCTTGGACACCCACTTTCAAACGTTTGTCACTCTCCTTACATACCTCACAATGGGCAACTACAGAATCTACATTAGAGTCCATACCGGGCCACCACCAATTCACTCTCAACCTTTTTTTTGTTCTTGTTTGGCCCAGATGCCCTTCATGAGCCAAGCTGATTAGGTTATGTCTTAACGCCACAGGTGGAATAAACAATTCCCCTTGCATGATTACTACATCTCCACATACAGATAGCTCATCCAGAATCTTTACATAAGGTCTAGTGGAGGGAGACACTGAGCTTTCTCTTCTACCACCTAAGAGAATCAAACGTTTTACCTCTAACATGGAATTATCTGATCACATTTCCCTTATCCAATCTGCCTTTGTAATGGCTTGAGATTCAAACACACTCAATACATCTTGTACTGATGCTACTGCCCCTTCGCTTTGTTTCTTTAAAACAACAGTTTTATCAAAAGTCTCCCAATCAAGAGACAATCTCGATAAGCAGTCGGCTTGTACATTTCTCCAACCTTGAATGTAAACTATATCATAGCAATACTCCTGAAGGCGAGAGGCTAATCTAGCCAACCTTACCGAACACTTATTTGTACCTCCTGGTAACAACACCTTGATGAGAGGTTTGTGATCTGATTTGAGTGTGAATTTGGAACCCCATAAATAAGTTCTAAAGTATTCACACCCCCAGGCAGCCGCCAAAGTTTCGCATTCTATCACCGAATAATTCTTTTCGGAATCAGTCAATGTTCTAGATGCAAATGCCACCGTTTTCTCATGACCATTATGCAATTGAGCCAAAACCGCTCCAAGACCAGTGGCACTGGCATCTACAGTGAGTACTGATTGGCGTTTGGTGTTAAAAGGAGTGAGAATACCTGCTTCACAAATACTTTTCTTAACATCCTCAAAACATGTCTGATGAGACGTGCCCCACACAAAACCGACACCCTTCTTTAAGAGGGATCTCATAGCAACAGTTTTGGTTGAAAAATCCTTAACAAACTTTGAGTAATACTCTATAAGTCCTAAGAAGGACCTCCGCTTGTCCTTATCAGAGGGAATAGGGGCCAAGCGAATAGCATCCAGCAAATTTTGTTTGGGTTTTACTCCCAGGTCTGAAATTTCATACCCTAGGTAGTCAACCTTATCAACAAAGATTTTGCATTTCTCACATCTGAGAGTTAAACCAGAGTCTCTTATTTTGAGTAATGCTTCTCTAAGCGTATGATTATGTTGATCAAGAGTGTCCCCAAAAATAAGGATGTCATCTTGAAAAAAGACAATGTTATTAACATCCTTAAACAGTACATTCATCACCCTCTGAAAAATGCTGGCAGCCGAACAGAGGCCAAACGGCATCCTAGTACACTGAAAAATGCCATCCATGGTGATAAAGGCTGTGAGTGGCTTGGACTCGTTATGTAATTTGATTTGATGATAAGCATTTTTTAAATCTAATTTCGAAAAGAACTTACCACCACTCAAAGCCAGAATCAACTCATTGATATTCGGTAGAGGAAAGGTGTCTACGACTACATTTTGGTTAAGTGACCTAAGGTCAATGCAGAATCTAAATTTTCCGTCTGATTTTTCAGTGATGACGACCGGAGAAACCCACATGAAGCTCTCCACAGGTTCTATTACCCCCGAAGTAACCATATCTTTCAACATTTCTTTAACTGCTTCCCTGGCTACTAAGGGTGTCCTGCGCACCTTGTGTTGTACTGGAATAGCATTGGATTTCAGAATTATTTTATGTACATAACCTTTTAAGCAGCCTAGTTCCTCTCTGAATACATCTTTCACCTCCTCTAAAATTTTCCTTAGAGATGGATTTTCAATCACCATCACCTGAGTGGGAGCTCTGGGATTAACTATGATCGAAAGATCATATTGGTGCATCCACCCCAAAATAGGTGGTCCCTCAGTGGCAACATATACTTTTCCTTGTATGGATCTGCCCTCAAATTCTATCGTGGAGTTCATGTATCCTCAACAAATTTATTGTTTCACCTTGGTAACCCCCAGGATTAATATCTTTGGGTAATAACACAACATCCGTCCATGACATATCAAATATGTCTTTTGGAATGATCGTGTACATGGATCCACAGTCCACCATCAATTGCACTGGTTTCCCATTTATCACAAAGTCTGCTTTAGGTCTATTCTTCCTACCTATTTGGTCATCAACACTTAGAATATTATCAGCAGGATCATCCACACTTAAAATTTTATCCACCTGCTGAATGGGTGTACTGATTACACACGAAGAATCCGTGTCATGAGAAAAGATGTTAGCATTACCATCAATTGTGGCCACCCTTTGTTTAAAAGATTGCTTACACATATTTGCAAAGTGGCCCTTACGTCCACATTTCTTGCAACCTTTCCTATTGCCGGACATCTAGTATAATCCGCATTATGAAATGAACTACCACATCTGTAACACAATCTGATTTGTTGTCTACCTCTTTGTGGCATTTTACCTGACCTAAATACAGCTGCAACATCTTAATCATCTCTGGACACACTCGATACTCTATCTGAAATATTTTCTTGTTTTTCTTTAGCTCTCGCATACAGTATTGAGACTGTTCAAGAACTTTCGCAATATCAATGGCATCTTTCAACGAGGGATTTTTTGCAGCCCAAAGACGTTCCTGTGTTTTCTTGCATTTACATTGTACTATCAACTGATCACGAACAAGTTCGTCTGTCATTGCTCCAAATTTGCACTTTAGGGATAGTTCACGAAGTTTGGATACAAAGTCATCAACTGATTGATTCTCCTCTTGTCTATGCGTGTAGAAGTGATAACGATTCATGACTATATTGACCTTTTTGGCAAACCTTGTTTCAAGACGTTTCTTAGCTTCTACATACACATCTTCAATAGCGTTCCCGTTAGGTAAAGTAGCAGGTGGAAGGTATTTAAAAATACGTTGACCTTCTTTGCCCAAATTATTTAACAAAAGTGCTTTTTCCTTGCTGCACTAAACTTGGAACCATCAAGAGCATCAATATAATTTTCAAACATGGGCAGCCAATCCTCCCATTCAATAGATAAAGGTCCTGACGATGCTAGAAAGACGGGAGGTGAAAGAATTGAGCTCTGTGATTCCATCGCCACTGTGACTGTGTAAGTTCAAAGCGATTACTTGATCAGCCAAAAGAATGAAGTGCTCTGTGCTCACATACACACTGCACTGCTTAAAATAAAGAAAGCGCTAAATTTTTATGCTTTCAAAAGTTTATTAAAGCAGTGTGTACCTCTGATCTTGGCATTCGCGTTGACCGATCGGGTGCCGAATCCGCGTAAAGATCAAAAGGACACAGCAGTATTGATAGTTGAAGCGAAGCAGTGAAAATAATTTATTAAGATGACCGCCGACGTCGTGGTGACGTGCTATCTGAAGGAAGTAGGGCTTGTTCAGTAAACGTGAGCAGCGTACCAGCCTTCTTTCTTTTTAAAGTCAGTTGGGCACAGGATACTGTGACGTCGGGTGGAATCTCGCGCGCTGTTGTGCACGTGAGTAAGCAATGGCTCGAGCGTCGGCCTCACGTTCAAAACCAACAGTCCAGCATCTCACAGCCAACAAGGGATTCTCGCCACCTACACACGGCCCACCACCTGAACAAGAGAGATTGAAGCTCCAATTGCAGCGCCGAAATCCTGCGGACAGCGATCCGCTTCAAAGTTCACACCGCGTGGGTCTTGAGCCGCTACCACTGCAGGAACGCTGGCCAACTCGTCGCCAATGTTGAAAACGGTCCCCTCCAATCACCAGATGAACTCAGGTAAGAGGTACGGCAATTCTTTATTGAATTAAGTTATCCTGCATGGAAAGCGATGCTCACCCTAGGCCAGCCAGTTATCAACTGCCTAGCTCAGAATCCACCACTCCTAGGTCGAACGTGGAATGCACTGAACCCAGCGCTCCACACTCCACGCTGGGAGGGTCCTTAACACAACATACCTAAGAGAAGATTACAACAATTACCATGAGGTGGATTGCTCGTATTTCTTTCTTGATAGAATTGAGGCCGAGTTCAGGGCTGTTCATAATTTTGAGCATCTCCCACTGTGTGATTTGTAGCCAAACGGCATTAGCCTTTGTCTGCAGGGTGAAGAAGGGTATCGACTCCCCTTCCCCAGCTGTGTTTCCATGAACAGTCTAAATTCTTCTGGAATGTCTTTGAACTGTGGCCAGCCCAAATAGTCTACAGCTCTCTTTTCACAAACTTCAATTAGTCAATCAATAAATGAATTTGTAAAGCGCGCTACTCACCCGTAGGGTCTCAAGGCGCTGGGGGGAGGGGGATCCGCTACTGCTCAAAGAGCCAGGTCTTGAGCTGTTTCCTGAAGGAGAGATGGTTCTGGGTCAGTCGTAGGTGGGTGGGGAGGGAGTTCCATGTCTTGGCCGCCAGGTAGGAGAAGGATCTTCCTCCGGCGGTGGTCTTGCAGATGCGCGGGATGGTGGCGAGGGCGAGGCTGGCGGAGCAGAGGTCGCGGGTGGGTGTGTAGAATGTGAGGCGGTTGTTGAGGTATGTGGGTCCCATGTCGTGGAGAGCCTTGTGTGCGTGGTTGAGGAGTCTGAACGTGATCCTCTTGCTGATGGGTAGCCAGTGCAGGTCTCTCAGCTGGGGAGAGATGTGGCTGAAGCGGGGGGTGTCCAGGATAAGTCGCGCAGAGGCGTTCTGTATGCGCTGGAGTCTTTTCTGTAGTTTGGCTGTGGTTCCAGCGTAGAGGGTGTTTCCGTAGTCCAGTCGGCTGGTGACGAGGGCCTGGGTGACCGTCTTCCTGGTGTCGGTGGGGATCCACCGGAAGATCTTTCGGAGCATGCGCAGGGTGTTGAAGCTGGTTGACGAGACGGCGTTGACTTGCTTGGTCATCGTGAGGGAGGAGTCCAGGATGAAGCCCAGGTTGCGAGCATGGTCCGTTGGCTTTGGAGCGGAGCCCAGGGCAGGGGGCCACCAGGAGTTGTCCCAGGCAGAGGGGGATGTTCCCAGGATGAGGACTTCCGTCTTATCTGAGTTCAGTTTCAGCCGGCTGAGCTTCATCCATTCCGCGACATCTTTCATTCCTTCCTGGAGGTTGGCTCTGGCGGGGTCGTTGGTGAGGGAGAGGATCAGCTGGGTGTCGTCGGCGTAGGAGATGATGTTGAGGTTGTGTTGGCGTGCGATGGCTGTGAGGGGGCTCATGTAGACGTTGAAGAGGGTGGGGCTGAGCGAGGATCCTTGCGGGACGCAGCAGATGACTTCGGTGGCCACGGACCGGAACGGGGGAAGGTGGACTCTCTGGGTTCTGCGGCGAGGAACGAGATGATCCATTCCAAGGCCTTTCCTTGGATTCCGATGTTGCTGAGGCCCTGTATCAGGGTGCGGTGGCATACGGTGTCGAAGGCTGCCGAGAGGTCCAGGAGGATGAGGGCAGCTGTTTCCCCGTTGTCGAGCAGGGACCTGATGTCGTTGGTGGCTGCGATGAGGGCAATCTCGGTGCTGTGGTTTGCTCGGAAGCCGGACTGCGAGGGGTCAGGGGATCCGTTGGTCTCGAGGAAGGTGCAGAGTTGTTTGTTGACGATCTTCTCGATGACTTTGGCCGGAAAGGGGAGGAGCGAGATGGGGCGGAAGTTCTTGAGGTCCGTGGGGTCCGCGGTGGGTTTCCTCAGGAGGGCGCTGAGCTCGGTGTGTTTCCAGCTCTCTGGGAAGGTGGCGGATGCGAAGGAGCTGTTGATGATGTTCCGGAGTTGGGGTGCGATGATGGAGTCGGCTTTGTTGAAGATGTGGTGTGGGCAGGGGTCAGTTGGGGAGCCGGAGTGGATGGTGTTCATCGTGTGGGTGGTATCTTCGGTGCTGACCGTCGTCCAGGTGTGGAGGGTGGTGGTGGGGGGCGCCGGATCGGTGGTAGGGTGCACGGTCTGTGCGCCAAAACTGTTGTGTATGTCGGCAATCTTGCGGTGAAAGAACGAGGCGAGTGAGTCGCAGAGGTCCTGTGAGGGTGTGATGTCGTTGTTGCAGGCGCTGGGGCTGGAGAGCTCTTTGACGATGCTGAAGAGTTCCTTGCTTTCGTGGGAGTTGTTGTCCAGTCGTTCTTTGAATGTGGTCCTTTTGGTGGTGCGGATCAGTTGGTGGTGTTTGCGGGTGGCGTTCTTGAGGGCTGTCATGTTTTTTGTAGTCTGGTCGTGGCGCCAGGCTTTCTCGAGGGTACGGCAGGTTTTCTTGGAGTTTTTGAGGTCGTTGGTGAACCAGGAGGCTTTCTTGCTGCCGTGTCTGCTGGGGGGGTTCTTCAGTGGTGCGAGGTCATCGGCGCAGTTGGTGAGCTACTGTGTGAGGTTGCGGGCTGCTAAGTTGGGGTCCGTCGTGTTGGTGGGGGGGTTCTGGCTGAGGGAAGTGGTGAGCTGGTCGGCGGTGATCTTGCTCCAGCTTCTGCGGGGAACCTGTTGAGGGTGGTTGTGGGTTGTGGTTCTCCTGAAGTTGAAGTGGACGCAGCTGTGGTCTGTCCAGTGCAGTCCGGTGGAGTGGCTGAAGGAGATGTGCTTGCTGGAGGAGAAGATGGGGTCAAGCGTGTGGCCGGCGATGTGGGTTGGGGTGTTCACCAGTTGCTTGAGTCCGAGGTTGGCGAGGTTGTCCAGAAGGGGTGGCGGTGTTGCTGTCATTGTTGTTCTCCAGGTGGAAGTTGAGGTCTCCTAGGAGGATGTAGTCTGAGGAGGTAAGGGCGTGCGGGCTGACGAAGTCTGCGATGGCTTCGCTGAATTGTGTGCATGGTCCCGGGGGTATGTAGACGAGGGTGCCTCTGAGGGTGGTCTTGGTGTCGGTGTGTATCTGTAAGTGAAGGTGTTCGGCGGCGGTGAGGGTGTCGTCGGAGTTGGTCGTGATTCGGATGGTGTTTCTGTGGACGATGGCGATGCCTCCTCCGGCTTGGTTGATGCGGTCCTTCCGGGCGATCTTGTAGCCATCCGGGATGGCTATGGCGATGTCGGGAGCTGAGGAGGCGTTCATCCATGTTTCTGTGAGGAAGGCGACGTCTGGTGATGTTGTGTTGAGAAGGTTCCAGAGTTCGACGGCGTACCTGTGGATGGAGCGGGTGTTGAGCAAGATGCACTTGAGGTGGTCGTTGCTGGAGCCTGGCTTGGTGGGTGAGGTGCAGGATCGGGTGCAGGTGAAGTTGCAGGCGTGGCAGGTGAATGCTCCGTGGGTGCGTTTTGGGTTGGCTTGGCAGCAGGCTGGCTGTCGGCCGGTGTTGAGTGCGTGGAGGGTGGCGGCGTCGTATCTCTGTCAGGTTGGCTGGCTCCGGCGGGGTCCAGGGGTTCTGGCGCTGGGCGCGGTTCAGGCGTGGACGGGCGTAGACGGGCTTGCCTTTGGCTCGCCTGCTGCGCGTGGCCGCTGCGCGTAAGCGCGGTCCCCGCCATATATGGCGAAGTGGGAGGGAGGAGCAGCTGGGAGGCGGGAGCGGGGCGGCGAATGGGGAGCGGGTGCCAAGAGAAGGGGGCGGGGCCACAGGAGAGCAGCGGCGGGGAGCGGAAGGGGGGGTGGAAAGAGCGGGAAGAAGGAGCGGAAGAGCGAGGGCAAGCCTGGGCAAGCCTGGGCAAGCCTGGAGAGCAGGGGCCTTAAGGAGAGGCGGCAGCAAGAGAGGCCAAGAAGGCAGCAGCAGCAGAATCTGGGCACATGGGGGCCGTGCGGAGTAGAGTGACAGGGTCAACTTGGTGCAGCAATGTTGTCTTTTTCCTTTATACCCGGTGCATGCATAAGAGCGGGGTTGCTGTGCGGCCCTTTCCCAAGGCTATTTTCCTGCTGGGGGCATTCTGTTTTCGATATTACTCCTGTTGCACTTGCTATGAATTATGTATTTCAGTCCTCATGTGATCGTTATATGTGCGTGGACATGTAGAAAGAGGTGGTGGTTTGCACGTTTGTGTAGCTGGTGCTTGCCATGTGTGCTGTGAACACATGTTTATGTTTGTGTTTCTCCCTATTCCTGGCACATGGTGTGCAACATGATTCTCCCTTGTGGCCTCAGATACCTGGCTTTGGCTGATCTCGATCCTGCCTTTTTATCTGGAATCTTCCCCTTTGGCTAGTTTTGGGTGGTTTTCTTTTTATTTTGGGTGTTTTCTTGAGTTGCACCATTCAATGTTTCCCTTGCCTCATGAGGAAAGGGTCAGAGGCTGCTCTGTGGTTCTTCCCTTCTCCCCTATAACACCCTGTGGGGTTGGCAGTCAGGGCTGACTGTTTCCTGGATGGTGACTGCAAGCTTGGGTCATCATGAGTGTACCATGCTTGAAATGGAGATGAACCTCGAAGAGGAGCGCCCGGGGCCCAGCATTCTATCTGAAGCAGGGGTTGAGGCCTGGAAGCTGCTGTCCCTGCCCCCACCTCTCTTGGACCACGCCCCACTTTCTATCCACGTTTCTGGTAAGCCTGCTGTTTCCAGCTTTTGACTGCGGTCTCTGGAGCTCCTCAGACTAGATATGGTTGGCAAATGCCTTACAACATTGGTGCTCATCCTGTCAATCTCTAGGAGAGTGAAAGGTTGTGTGAACCCCCAACTAGAGTCTCAAGCTCATCGTCACGCTGAGGTAGTATGCTTCTCCTGCGGAACTAGTATCAACCCCAGGAATAATGGGGCATACATAAAATGCAGCTGATACACAGACTATCAAGGGTGCTAATTGAACTGATTTCTGAAAAGACTGGTACCTATTCCTGCACTGAAACTCATAAAAGCTAGTTCAGTCAAGCCTCTCCAAAGAAAACAGGAAAATCTATCGGAACAAATAACCAAAAAAAACAGGACTGTCTGGGCAAGTCTGAGCTGTCTTGTCAACCTAAACTGAGGCTTCTTAGCTCATGGACTCTCGCATGTGGAGGCTGTGGAGTTCTAGGGCCTTACCATCCCAAGCTCAAGAAGAACATTGTTCCCCTCACCTAGGATGGCTTCAGTCATAACTGAAAGGGAGGCCTCCAAGGATTCCGAGGCGAAAAGTGCAATCTGGGGCACTGTCGAGACTACACACAATGAAAGAAAGGTTAAGCTTGGGCATGATGACTGAGAAAATGAGGACCTTTTAGCTTGGTGATTGAAATGCGTCTCAGACTTTGGGTGTGGGACCTGGGTATCTGCTTTTAAAACAGTTTTCCCCCCCCTTGCCTTGCCCTTGGGGTGTGGCCAGTGGACACGCCCTGGGGGTTCAGCAGCAGAGTGGGGCCTAGTTTCTGTAGGCGTTTGAGGCAACCTGATTTTTCTGGGCATCCAAGGATTCACCATTGATGCAGCATTTAGTGTGGATACCTGACAGACAGCCCACAGCAGCCATGAATTTATGGAAGCAAGAAAAACATTTGTTTGGACACCCAATGTTGTCTGTCTGTCCTTTCTGTCCTAATACAATTTTTAGGGAGAAGGGGGTAGGGGGATGCTGGTCATCTTTATAATCGGAGGTGTGGGAGCCGGCCTCGTGGCGTGGTCCTGTTTCCCCGCGCTAAGCCGCACGAGGTCCCATGCACATCGGGACTCCTCCATCTTGGATTGCACGTCACTCCACGTGACCATCTGTATGACCCTGCTCTACCCGGCCTCGGTCCCAGCGAGGCCCGACATCGAGACGCCAACCCCTGGCCCGGGGGATACCACGTGAGCCCTTCCCACTCCCGGCGGAGGGCAGTATCGATGGGACCCCCAACCGTCTCTCCACACCTGGGTGTGACCGCCCCACAGCTCTCTGGGGCCTGGCGCCTCTCCTGCTGGGTGTCTGGCCGCTCCCTACCCGGCCTCTCCGCCCCCTCCGGGCGCAAGGGTCCGGACATCAAAGGGCTCCCGTCCTATATCTGGGGCGACCCGACAACAGGGAAGTAGTTGTATCCTGGAGTCAAGAGCCCTGCTGAGCGGATCGCGGCTGACCCTACGGAAGAAGACTCACCCTGAACCACCACTTGAGCCCTGCTGACGACGTCGCGGCTCCACCGTGCTTAAAGACCTTCACGAACCTTTGGGGCCCTGCTGACGCTGTCGCGGCCCGACCTTGTTGAACCTTACCACCTGAGCCCAGCTGACCTCGTCGCGGCTCGACCGAAGCGGACCTACCACCAGAGCCCTGCTGACCGTGTCGCGGCTCGACCTAAGCGGAACTACCATCCGAGCCCTGCAGACGCCATCGCGGCTCTCCACGTCCGAGCCGCTCTGAGACCAGCATCCAAGGTCTGGCACCGAGCCCTCCCGTACCTGGTTGGTACTAAGACTGTCCCGCTACCCTATCCTCTTAACGAACATTGAGACTCTGATAGGATCTCTCGATCCCTCTGTAAATATTGCCCGTATTACTGCCGATAAAGAATCTAATCTTGCAACTGCTATTGAGTCCTGTGTGGTGGTGTTACTGGGCCTAGTACGATCATAGGAGTAGGACCTCCCCGAGGGGGCTTCTCAGCGGCGCTCGGCTATAACCTTGCGGTAGGAAGGTGCCCGGAATAGTTTCCCCGACTACCCGGTGGGCCTCCCTCCAACATTTGGTGGCCAGCGACGGGATCCGAGCCAGACGCAATCGTACAAGCAAGTAACGCAACCACTGCCGGACCAGACGGGAAAAGAAAAACATGGATGGCCAAGAAGCAACCGTGGCCGCAACCTTCCAGGTGGAGAAACTGGAGGAATACACCCACAAAGAACTCAAACAGTTCTGCAAGGACAAAGGTGTGGTAAATATTTCATTACCGGTACTATTTTTTATGCGGTAAAGTCTAGTAAGAATAACTCAGTAAATATAAGAGGCAGAATCCGTGGTATTAGAGGTTCTAAAAGGCTTTATTCCTCTACAAAGGAATTACAATTCGAACTGCAGGCTCCCAATTCCATCACCATGGGGGTTCAGGAAGGAAGGCAATACATTATTGACAGGTAATGGTATTTATATGGAAAACATTACATTAAGACAGATGCAAGAGGCGTAACAGCTGATAATACAGATAAAATATGCATACGTAACTAAAAAAGGCGGACATATAGGCGTAACTTAGTAAACGTCATTATACATGATGTCACAAGTGGGTGGATCCATAAGAGAATCCTGCAATGTCAGCAGAAATATTTGGCAGAGATGCGCGCGCAGCCGCATGACGTGTGATTGACGTGCAACTAGAGGGTGAAGGGGACTTGACATTTAGCTCTACATGTGGAGACAGAAGTCTGAGGGGTCATGTCAACCTAATCCCAAATCATATCTAATATCTTATGTTTAAAGAACTGTATTATCCAAAAGGAAAGGTCTCTCGGACAGAATCTATTCTATACTGACTGTTAGTGCGTGTACAAGCGTCTAAGTGTCTACATGAGATGCGAGGGGGCAGGAATCTTCCATGGTAACAGGGGCTATGAATTACTTGCACTTGGACAGTGAGGCCCGGCCCTTTGCACGGTAGCTGGAAGAATGTTTACCTAAACCACTAGACAGGAATGCATCGGATGAGGAGCGGAGCAGATAATCTTGAAGGTGAAATACAGTTTTTGGCAGGCAACAGGCTGGATCAGGCACCGTTAGCCGCGCAGGGAGTAGGACAAAGTTCATGGATACAGATGCAGGCTCGGACTGGAGCTTTCAGAGGCAGAAGGCAGGAAAAGGCTTGATGACAGAATTCAGGGCCTACTCGCCTGAATCTGTAAAATGTGGAAAGTGAACCACATAAAGTCGGTGGCCTTTCATACTTAGGAATGGAATATCTGACCCATTCATGGCGGATCTGAAAGAGGACATGTTGACGGTGGACGCACATATATTTGCGTCTTAAAAACTGGAACTGGAGGGAACATACATGTACTTATAGCATGCACATGGAGCCGTTGGGGTCTACGATAGGGGACATAACTGATCACAAAATTCATATTTCCTCATTCCCTCCTTGTCCCCTACGGACCCTCAGGTGATATCGATCTTCATCAATCCATCGATCTGTTCATATAGCATCATTTGTTCTTCTTTCTTCTTCCGGGATTTTGAACGAAAACTTGGAGGTGGGATACACGATGTGGCACACAGGCCGCAAATCGCTGGCCCACATTGTAGACATAAGCAGCAACTGAATAGTATGAGGAAGCCAATACCTAGGAAGGATAGGATCCTCCATCCCCAGGCGGACAACACGCCCCAGAACCAACCGGACCAAGTCCAGGTGCCTGGACTCTGGTGTATCTGGCTTATAATCTTATGAAGGCGGGTTATGGCTTTATATACTGACGGCGAATTTTCTGGTATGAAAATGCAGCAACTTGATCCGATGACCCTACAAGCTCCGCCCCTATCGGCCAGGATGACGTCAAGGACAAGACGATTTTGAAGCACAACAATCCGCATAGCAGACTGCTCTTCTGTTAAATTGCCTAAGGCGGAAGTAGTCTCGTTCACTACTGCTTCAAGGGTTCTAGTTAATCTACGTATCAGCTTACTATTAGTGACTGTACCTATATAGGGAAAGAAACCTTTATTGAAATCTGTGTATTGCTCCCATGCCGTTTCAGTGTAATCGACAATCGGGAGATCTCTCTGCTGTCTATTGTGTACTAAATGGGTATTTCTATGATAATCAGGAGGAGCTAGGAAAACAGGTGGCAGAAGGAATGCTATGTAACAGGTACCATCCCAATCTAGAGGTAGACGTATATATGCGGTCTGGCCACATATGAAGTAGGAATGACGGGAAGCTCTAAATGTAGACTTGCCTTGATCACTGAATTTTATTACAGTGGTGCATTTACTATGGCCCATGTGTATGGAACCATTCTTTCTTACACATAATTCCCCTTTAACTGGGAATACTGACATGGCGGGCAAGATTGGTGTAGTTTCAGATTCAACGTTCAGGATCATGAGGTTAAGTGTAAAATTACCTAATCCATATACTTCATTTTCTAGATCTGTTCCTGTTCTTTTGGGAAGTCCCTCCTTGTTAGGGTAGCAGACTTTAAGCAAAACTAGGTTCAGGTTTCCCCATACCCAGTTGTCTTGATAAACAGCGGAATTTGAATCTAGGGAATTAATCAAACTAAACCATGCTCCACAGGAGCCATTGTGTGTGAACGGATATGGAAAGAGGGGCAAAACTCCCTTATAGTTCTGATAGGGAGGGAGTCGGCCACATATCCAACAATTTGTAGCATTGCTGGTCTGATGGGAATGATGTAACATACTAATGAATGTGTTGTTGCGCAGCGCAAATCTATAGGACAACTCATGCGGAGGTAATTCACTAAAAGAATGTTCAGCAGTAACATTGTAAGCACGTTTAGAAATAGGGTAATACATATGCAGCAATATACTAGAAATGATGATCAGAAGACTTAGAAAAAACAAAATTAATAATGTTACTGTGCAGTGACTACGAAGTGATTTACAATACGCATGCTTTTTAAGTTGCATCTGTCGATTTCTTTCTCTATTCCGGTCTAGAGGATACATGTCAGAGACAAATTCAACCGATTCACCTTGGAGAGGACTTAAACAATCAAATTGTCTGACTTGCTAGACCTTAATTTCAGTTTATAAAGTTCGTGTTTTGTTGGTTCAACCAAGGGGAGCTTTGAGTCTGTCTGTGAGGGCATGCAGGGCTGAGTGTTCACACTGGACGGTAGTCCATAAAACTTTTTGATATGACTCGAGTGCAACCACCCTTTACGTCCCTCGATCTTCACGGCTGTCCTTGTTGTTAGTAGAACGAGTTTAGGCGACTTCCACCTAGGCTCCAGTTGGGTCTTCCGGTCGAAATTCCGTACCAGAACCAAGTCACCTGGAACCACGTCATGGGGCTTCACCTCAGTGTTATCGGGAAAAGCTGCAGCTACCTGTGAACGACAAGATTGTAGTGCAGACATCAAGGAAGCCAGGTAATCTGTCAGCATATTACAGTCAACATCAGTGATTTTGCGAGGTATAGGCGTCTCCCACATATTTGGTGGTCTACCGAAGATCACCTCGTACGGGGATAGCCCTGTTCGAGAATGTGCTACCATTCTCATGTAAAAGAGCGCAACTGGTAAGGCTACTATCCAATCGACACCTTTTTCTCTACATATTTTGGACAATCTAATTTTCAGAGTTTGATTATGGCGTTCCACGAGACCTGCTGCCTCGGGATGTCGGACACAGTGGAATTTCCATTGGTAACCTAACAAAAGGGAAACGTGTTTCATTAGTTCGGATGAGAATGGCTGGCCGTTATCTGAGTAGACAACACGTGGCAAACCATACCGTGGGAAGAATTCTCGAACTAACTGTTTGGCAGTAGTCGGGGCAGTGTAATCTGAAACCGGGTAGGCTTCTGTCCAACGGGAAAGAGCACAAACAACTACGAGAACATATTTGAATCCTCGACATCGTTCCATCTGGATATAATCCATCTGGAGGGCTTCAAAAGCATGATCGGGAGGTTGAAATCCACCCTGCTCTACGGGGATGCTTTTACCTGGATTAAACTGACAACATATCATACAGGTACGTACTTTCTGTTTGGCTGCTGCTCGCAAGTGTTTGTTGAACCAAATGTGTTGAATACTGTCTAGCATAGCTTTTTCTCCTAGGTGCGCTGGACTATGTATTGTGTTAATGATGACTTGAACCATGGAGTCGGGAAGAAACCATATAGATTTTTCCTTCGTCATCCATCCTTGATCCGTTTGGATCCCTCCTAATTCAGTCCATTTCTTTATTTCTTCTGGTGTAGCATGTGTCTGTATGTCAATTACATCAAGGGCGGGATCCTTAACTGTCATGCAATGTGTTGGTGTCGGAACTATTGTCTTTGTCGCGTCAGTTATATGAGTCTGGTTCTGAGCAGTCTGTTTAGCTGTTCTGTCAGCTAGGTCGTTACCCTGAGAAATGATATCGGTAACTTTTGTATGGGCTTTGCATTTCATAATCGATATTGCAGTAGGTAAATGAATCGCGTCTAATAGGGCTTGAATGAGGGGTCCGTGTTGGATGTGGGCGCCGTGAGAAGTTAAATAACCTCTCTCTCGCCACAGTACGCCGAAGTCATGGACGACTCCGAATGCATAACGTGAATCTGTGTATATGTTGACTTTCTTATTTTTGGCTTGAGTACAGGCTTGTGTCAGAGCGATGAGCTCTGCTGCTTGAGCTGACAAAGTGTTAATACAATTTGTTTCAATGATTTCAGTGTCTGTTGTGACTGCGTAAGCGGCCACTAACTCTCCTGTACTTGTTCTCATACATGAACCATCTACATACAATGTCAAGTCTGGATCTGATAAAGGGATATCTGTCAAGTCTTGTCTGGGTTTCGTCGTGATAGTAATGACTTCAATACAGTCATGTGCCAATGGATCTGTTCCATTTACTGGCAAAAGTGTGGCAGGATTTAACGTATTACAACGTCTGATTTCTATGTGTGGCTGAAACAATGTCAATTCGTAACCGGTGAGTCTCGCTATAGTCAAGTGTTGTGTTTGTGTGCGGTTCAAGAGAACCTCTACTGCGTGTGGTACTTGTACTGTCAATTGATGTCCTAACACTATGGCATCGCTTTGTCTGATTGCTAAAGCTGTTGCTGCCACTGATTTCAGGCACGCAGGAAGAGCCTGAGCTACTGGATCTAATGTACTAGAGAAATAAGCACATGGTTTGTGTGATCCTGCTTGTTCCTGAGTGAGTACTGACAAAGCAGTACCGTCGCGTTCTGTAACAAAGAGTGTAAACTGTTTACTGTAACATGGTGTTGCTAAAACAGGTGCTTGGCATAAAGCTTTCTTTAAGCTTTCAAAGGCATGTGTATGTTCTTGAGTCCAAGGGAGGACAGTCGATGTGGCTGCCTCCTGTGTTGTCAACTGGATGAGTGGTTTTGCTAGAAATGCATATTGAGGGATCCACTGCCTACAGTATGAAGTGAGACCTATAAAAGCCCGCACCTCCTTTTGTGTCTTGGGCGGTGGCATGTTAGCAATTAACTGGATGCGGTCGGGTGTAAGCTGTCTTCCCTCCTTGGACAGCGAGTGCCCAAGGTAAACAACTCGCTGGACACAGAATTGCAGCTTAGAAGGGGACACCTTGTGCCCCTTGTCGGCCAGAAATTTTAAAACCGTCAGTGACGCTGTTTCACATTCATGTTCGCTTCGGGCGGTGATCAGCAGATCATCGACATATTGAAGCAAGGCAGTGTTAACTGGCATGTGGATACTGTCAAGTTCTCGTTTCAGTGCTTGGCTATAGATGCTGGGGCTTTCTGTAAATCCTTGAGGTGCGCGTGTGAATTTAAAACTTCGTCCATTTAAACTGAATCCGAACAGATATTGACTTTCCGGATCTATTGGGACGCTAAAGAAAGCATTCTTGAGATCAATTACAGTGAAGAACGTTGCTTCCGAGTCAATAGCTGTTAGTAATGAAGAGATATCTGGGACCACAGGGTATTGTGGTACAATACATTTATTTAATTCGCGCAGATCAATAACTAATCGATATACTGGTGGTGCTTTTGGATCCGTTCTTTTAAGAATCGGAATTATCGGAGAATTGCATACATTGGAGTCCGTTTCGACAACCACTCCTTGTGCAATGAGCTCGTCAATGATTTGCAGCAAAGCCACAACAGCATCTGGTGGTAACTTGTATTGTCGCATTCGTGGTAGTACTACTCCTGTTTTTAGTGTGACACGATATGGTGTAATGTTCATACAACCAACATCAGTGGGGCCTTGTGCCCATAAATGTGTAGGTAAACTCTGCAGCCGGTGGTCCATGTCTCTGGACACGTAGTGACCTTTAAAGTCACGTAAAAATAGTCGTACTCCTTCCGGAGAACAACATATTATAGCTCCTAGAGCTTTCAATGTTTTTATTCCTAACAAGTTTTCTGGGCATGATTTAGTAAGTAATAGATCTGTAGTACGTGTCAATGGACCAACCGTGAGTGGAAGAGGTTGCGTTACTTCATTAATTATAGGTTTTCCTGAGAATCCAAGGGAAATATTCTGTGAGCCTGAGAGGGGTGCCCCTGGAACTTCACTGCGTCGTATAGTTGTTCTGCTTGCCCCTGTATCAAGTAAAAACTTTCTGTCTTCCCCTAATAGTTCACTATGTACATAAGGTCCCTCTTGGTCTACAGGAACCTCGATAAGGGGTAAGCCAACTTCCCTCTCTAGGCTATTTCATGTGTATCGCTGATAATCGGGATAATCTGCTTGTGCATACTGATACATCTGTTGTGTTGTTGCTTGTGTGGCAGCAATAGGCTGCGCTTGTGGTGGTGCTACGGTCTGTTGTGGAGCTGCCTGTTGCGGAGCTAGTTGTTGTGGAGCTGACCTAGGTTGTGCATGCTGAGGGATTTGTTGTTGATTCTGATCCTGTCTAGGTGGACGCGGTCTTTCCTGGGTTCTACCTGTGGCAATATTATGTTTCAGGACTGGACAATCGTGTATATAATGACCTTGTTGTTTACAATAGTTGCATGTCCCTTTAACTGGACCTGTTGAATCACCCTTTTGATGACCATCAGCTGGAACTGACTGAGCAACAAGCATTTTCATTTTCGTATCTTTCATACGTCTTTGTTCATGTTCTTGTTCTTCTCTAATTCTATTGTGGTGATATTGTAACATCTGTAACATCTGTGACGGTGTGTTACCTTGCCAGGTACTCTCAAATTTCAATACTCTATTCTTAACTTGCGGTAGGGAATTTTCAACTAATTTTGTCACAAACCGATGTGGATATGACTCGCTACTTGCTTTTATGCCACTATTAATACCAAAACATTTTTCAAATCGGGAATAGAAATCACTAGTGTCTTCATCTTGCTTTTGTTTACAGGCTGAGATTGCACCCCAGTCCTCCTTTTTCGTAGTTAATAAACGTGGCAGTACCTGCACTAGTAATCCTGGTAGTGCTGTAGTCTTTTCCCCAAGCCCTGCTCCTGCAGCTCGAGCCTTTTCTTCGTTTTCTAATGCTGTCCAATCTATCTTTTGGTCTCCCACCTCCCATTCCTTTTCTTTGAGTTTCTCGTAAATACCGGCAGGCATCAACACTTTCAATATTTTCATAATGTCGGGGTAGGTATACTCTCCCATGAGTAACATGTCTTTTATCTCACGGTGGAAACCTGCTGGATCTTTGTCATGGCTGGGTACTACTTTCTTCATTTCTAATAATTCAATTTTGGTTATAGGCGTGTACACAAACACGCGTGTAAAGTTATTACCTTCACCTCTGATTGGGTGTACTTCGCGTAACGGATTCTGTCTATCTATGTGATACATTTTTCTTCCCATAATGGGAACTGGAACGTGTTCTGGGCACACGAAAGCTATATACTGGTTTCGAAATTCTAGAATTTCTTTAATCAAATCAGTACCTGACCCTCTCCATTTATTCGTGAGTAGTTCGGTCAATATGTCAGGTAAGGGTCCTGGATCGGAGTGTTGGCTTTTGTATAATATAAGGAGGTGTTGAATCATGTATATACTAGCTAAACGCTGTTCGTATGGGGCAAGATTCAGAAACGTGTGTGCTAGTGCATCATCATTGTATTCGCTGGGACTGTCAGCCCATTGTACTGCTGACCTGGCTAATTCTTGTTCGTCCATGGAATCGAGCATATGGTACCCCCTTCGATCTCGGAGTAATTTATCAGCGGCTTGGAATAGGTGTTCAGGGGACCTTATATTTAACATAGGGGGTTGAAAATGTCTATTACATTCTGGACGTATCGGACGTGTCGGATCATTAAAGCCTCTAGCATTATTATGGGGTCTTCCTCTACCTACGTAAGCTATCGTATCTAATTGTTCTGATTCTTGCTCCTCCTCTTCCTCTGATTCAATTCTGTCCGCTTCTCGTCTTTCTTTATGTATTCTTTCTACTTCTTTGCGGATCTTTCGATACATGGCGACTATACACGCCTGTTTATCATGTTTCTCGTCTGATATGTTCTGACCCCATTTGGCAAGTTTTTGTATGGTATCATGATCTGCCCCAGGCCTGTCTTGGTTCCTAATCACGCAGTTTATGAAAAAACGTAGTAGTTGTCTTTGGACATCCACTTTTTGGTATTCCATAGCTTCGTTAATACTCTCTGGACCTCGCCCTGTTTGGACAAAGTGATATATATTGTCTAGGTGTTCAATCATTCCTGGTATCGTCATTAAATACAATGTAGCTCGTCGTATACGTAGTGATGATATTAGCAATCTGTCCTGTTTACCTGGTACTGGATCGTATCTACAATCCACAAGCTGTTCTTTAAACGTGTCGGATGTCGCTAGTTGGGGTGTACGTTGGAGTGCTAAATCTCTAAGGGTCTGTTTATTTCGCGGCGGTGTGGCAAACATGTCTGTCGTACCTCCTGTAGCACCATCTGAGGTGCTGGACAAAAAAGGATTCGTTGGACGTAAGATAGAAATTGTAGATGCGGGAAAAATAGTAGAAACAGATGGACCTGTGGGAATGGGCGTAGGAGTTTGTTGTTGCGGGGGTACAGACGGATGCTCTTGATGTTGAACACCATCGGCAAGCGGTGTATGTGGTATGGTATTAGCATACTCGGGAGCTACGTCATCTAAATAGGAGGAAAGGAAAACGTCCTTTGCTGTTTTGGGATGTGTTTTTATCGGGAGCAATGGAGGAGTTAAGTCTTTTGGTATTTCCGGGGTAGCCTTAGGTAACCCTTCGGCCAGAAGAGGATACATACCATTCATAAGAGTGTTTCTTTGTCTATCTACTTGTTCTGATTTTACTCGGGTACCTTCCTCAATTAATAGATTTTCTCGGGCTTTATTTGAATTCTCCCTACCTTTCTCTTCCTGTCTGAGCGCTTTTTCTGTACGTCTATATGATTCTTTACGCCATAATTCAATGGCATCTTTCTGTGACTGTCTGGCTTTCTTTTTCCATAATTCTTCTTCTACTCTCATGATGCAATCTGCATCCCTGGTCCCCGCTGCGGGCCATCTCTGATTTTCTGGCAAATCCTTGGTGTAGTCCACCCATAAATCAAGAAATAATACGGCATCTAGGCCATGCTTATGATACATAAAGTATCCTGGAGTGTCCCTAGGTGGAATGGGAACAGCTTCTTCGAGTACCCCTTTTCTAGTTTTGATCTGTCTTAATTTCGAAAAGAGCGGCATTTTTAGATCTGGTTACTTAATCTTAAACACACTTAATACAGTAAACACAATGATGAACAATCATTCACACCACAATATGTAGAACGTATTTAAAACATTTAACATTTAACAGTTTTAACGAACGATAATAACTAATAGAAAACTAGTTACTGACATATTACTGACACTAGATAATACTGATTTATATGCAAGACATACTAGATATACTGCTAAACAGTACAGATACACTGCTGAAACAGTGCAGACCGGATTTGTGTACCCAAACCCGTCTTGACCGGCACAGACTATGTGCACGTTAAATGCCTCCCCGGCAATGGTACTCACCGGGTAGCTCGGAACGGAAGGCCTCGGAACTGAACTGAAACTGGACCGGACTGGACTCGACTCGACTGGACTCGGAACTTCGGAACCTGGTGGGCCTCTGTATACCTCGGATCTTGCTCTCTCAGCTAGGCTCTGGTCGGGATACTTCGCACTTCTCACCGCCTCGTCTGGGTGTTGATCGCAGCCTCAGTCACCCCCGCTTGGCCGGAGGGAGATACAGGAAATCCTGCAGGTACGCGTTTTTGTCCGTTCAGCTGTGGCAGGAGACCGGGCCTGCAACGCACCTCCGGCGCGTGAGATGAGAAAGTGTCCCTGTTCGGGCGCCAATTTATGTGGTAAATATTTCATTACCGGTACTATTTTTTATGCGGTAAAGTCTAGTAAGAATAACTCAGTAAATATAAGAGGCAGAGTCCGTGGTATTAGAGGTTCTAAAAGGCTTTATTCCTCTACAAAGGAATTACAATTCGAACTGCAGGCTCCCAATTCCATCACCATGGGGGTTCAGGAAGGAAGGCAATACATTATTGACAGGTAATGGTATTTATATGGAAAACATTACATTAAGACAGATGCAAGAGGCGTAACAGCTGATAATACAGATAAAATATGCATACGTAACTAAAAAAGGCGGACATATAGGCGTAACTTAGTAAACGTCATTATACATGATGTCACAAGTGGGTGGATCCATAAGAGAATCCTGCAATGTCAGCAGAATTATTTGGCAGAGATGCGCGCGCAGCCGCATGACGTGTGATTGATGTGCAACTAGAGGGTGAAGGGGACTTGACATTTAGCTCTACATGTGGAGACAGAAGTCTGAGGGGTCATGTCAACCTAATCCCAAATCATATCTAATATCTTATGTTTAAAGAACTGTATTATCCAAAAGGAAAGGTCTCTCGGACAGAATCTATTCTATACTGACTGTTAGTGCATGTACAAGCGTCTAAGTGTCTACATGAGATGCGAGGGGGCAGGAATCTTCCATGGTAACAGGGGCTATGAATTACTTGCACTTGGACAGTGAGGCCCGGCCCTTTGCACGGTAGCTGGAAGAATGTTTACCTAAACCACTAGACAGGAATGCATCGGATGAGGAGCGGAGCAGATAATCTTGAAGGTGAAATACAGTTTTTGGCAGGCAACAGGCTGGATCAGGCACCGTTAGCCGCGCAGGGAGTAGGACAAAGTTCATGGATACAGATGCAGGCTCGGACTGGAGCTTTCAGAGGCAGAAGGCAGGAAAAGGCTTGATGACAGAATTCAGGGCCTACTCGCCTGAATCTGTAAAATGTGGAAAGTGAACCACATAAAGTCGGTGGCCTTTCATACTTAGGAATGGAATATCTGACCCATTCATGGCGGATCTGAAAGAGGACATGTTGACGGTGGACGCACATATATTTGCGTCTTAAAAACTGGAACTGGAGGGAACATACATGTACTTATAGCATGCACATGGAGCCGTTGGGGTCTACGATAGGGGACATAACTGATCACAAAATTCATATTTCCTCAAAGGGATCCCAACCACAGGATTGGGCACCAAGGAAGATATGCAGAGAGCCCTGAAAGCCTGGGCAGAACTCGAGACCCCTCCACCCCGAGCCGAAGGGACCTCGGCCCGGGACGGAAACCTGCCGACCACGATCCCGACAAACGGGGAGCGAACCGTCCCGGACACCAGCCTTTCCCACGAAGAGATACGAGAACGGGAAAGGGCACGGACACACGAAATGGACCTAGCCCGACTCCGGCTGGACGGTGAGCTCCTACTGGCGGAGAAAAAGATAGCCCTGGAGCAACTACGGCTGCAAGAGGAAATCGAGGAGAAGAAAAGAGTTGGACCCGGCCTCGTAACATGGCTCTACTGGTCCCCACACCACCTAACCTGGTACCGGCAGCCCCAATCCCCCGGCCTAACCCGATCCTTTCCACCAGAACACACGCACCCGACCCGGACATCCTCGTCCATGGCCTCTCTCCCTTCGGCCACCCTGGGTCCGCGTGCCCCCTTCATGCACCAAGATGGCCGCCCGGCCCCAGCGCGACCCGGGCCTAGAGGCGCCACTCCGGCTGGAGGACATCACGCTTCCAGGGGATGAGAGAGGGAGGAGCAGTTTCTATCGCACCTCTGAACTCCCCTGGGACGATGGGTTTCGATCGGCCCTCCGGCCTCCCTGAGGGCTGGCTCCACGCCTGCTGGGTGTCTGGGGCTCCTCCCGACCCGGCCCTGAAAAGATCACAAGACAATGGCAGGAAACCCCGACAAGCGGCCCCCAGGTGACAAGACCCCTGCCTGCACAGACTCCGGACATCAAAGAGGGGTCGACCTATAACAAGGGGTGCTCTGGGACTGTCCGGCAGATTCGACGCTGGAACAACGAGAGCCTGCTGACACGGTCGCGGCTCCTGGAACTTAGAACCACCTGAGCCCTGCTGAGTGACTCGCGGCTCCCTGAAGATCGTAAGACCTCCGAACTGTACCTGAGCCCTGCTGAGTGACTCGCGGCTCCCTGAAGATCGTAAGACCTCCGAACTGTACCTGAGCCCTGCTGAGTGACTCGCGGCTCCCTGAAAATCGTAAGACCTCCGAACTAGTACCTGAGCCCTGCTGAGTGACTCGCGGCTCCCTGAAGATCGTAAGACCTCCGAACTTGTACCTGAGCCCGCTGAGTGACTCGCGGCTTCCACAGACTCCACCGGTCCCGCCGGACCCCACGACAACCAGCCTACCCCCCAGCTCGAGGATTGTGAGCTGTGCGCCGGGTACGCCCTTGCCTTGAGCCTTTTTTGCCAGAGACTGTCCCGCTACCCCCTATCCCTTCCGAGACTCATTGAGCCCGCGCTCTCCTTGTACATATTTGCAGTGCTAACCTGTTTGATAAAGATTGGTTCCTAAGAACGCACGGTGTGGTGTTTCTGTGTCGTGTGGTGCCAGAAGTACGATCCTCGATACGAGATTTCTCCTCCTGAGGAGTCTCCCGCCAGTGCCCGGCTACGATACTTTGAGGGTGGGTCTCAGGGTAGTCAGGACCCCCTTTCCGGGCTCCTCTGAGGTCGCCGTCTAACATTGGTGGCAAGCGACGGGATTCGGGCCCATCACCGAGAGATCGTACCGTGAACAACGGACGCACCACCGACAAAGATGGCAGAAGGAAACGCCATGATCCCCGCAGAAACCAACGCCAACAGGGTGTTCCAGGTGGAACAACTAGAAGAATACACACACAAAGAACTAAAGCAATTCTGCAAAGAACTTAGAATCGCTACCACCGGTCTCAACACCAAGGAAGATTTGCAGAAAGCACTGAAAGCCTGGGTGGATACCGGGGCCTCCCGCCCGGAAGACACGGGGGAGCGCCCCGACGAGGCTGAACCCCCCCAAGGCGAAAGCAGCAGCAATCGGGTGCGAGGCATCGTACCAGACGGGGGCCTATCCCCGGAAGAACTCGCGGACAGAGAGAGGAGTCGCAATCACGAACTCGAGTTAGCTAAACTCAAAATCGAAGGCGAATTAAAGTTAGCGGAGAAAAAGCTAGCAGTAGAGCAAATGCGCGTGCAAGGCGAGCTAGAAGAGAAGAAGCTCCAACGGGAGCACGAAGGAAGGAAGCTCCAACTGGAGCACGAACGCAGCTTGAAAGAAATCGAGCTCAAGGCCAGAAGTGAGGAAGGGAGGCCCCCGGGAAACCGAGAGGCGACCTCCCCAGCGGAGCAGAAGGTCCACATCCCCAAGGATGTGGTCAAGGAATATTATAAAAACGATGACATTCAACAATGGTTCAAGGCCTACGAGGTCGCCATGACCTCCCTTCGGGTCCCGCAAAAGGACTGGGGGGCAGGGTTGTGGGGACGGTTTCTGAGTGAAGGAAGAGACACCCTGCTCGACCTACCCCTCTCTCTGCAGACCTCCTACAGCCACATGAAAGAGGCTCTACTCACAAGGTA
Source organism: Triturus cristatus (assembly GCF_964204655.1). Lineage (NCBI taxonomy): Eukaryota > Metazoa > Chordata > Amphibia > Caudata > Salamandridae > Triturus > Triturus cristatus. The sequence continues at coordinate 680,714,719 of NC_140586.1, read as the reverse complement.
CGGTCTCACCCCCGAGATGTACCGTCAGCGATTCCGGGACTGCAGGAAAATCCCGGGCACCACCTGGGTGGAATATGTAAACTTTTTTAGTCGGGCCTTAGATGGGTGGGTCAAGGGCAGCAAAGTCACCACCCTTGAGGAACTCACCGACCTCCTGTTGTGGGAACACCTGGCTGCGAACTGCTTTGTGGAACTACGCCAGCATCTGCTTGACAGCAAACTCACAGATACCAGGAAGCTGGCGGTGGAAGCAGACCGCTGGACCAACACCCGGGTCACCCGGGGCATGGTAGGAGAATTCCCCCGAGCCAGTCAGGGACCACCCCGCCAGAGAGGAGGGGGGAACCAGGGAGGCCAGAGAGAGTCCCAGCCTAGTCCCCCAAAGACCCAACCTCCACCTTTCCCAGCGCCCCCCCCACCAGTAACCGGACCCCCCGGGCGACGGGGACACAGGGTGACTGTCACTTGTTTCCGTTGCCAGAAGCCCGGGCACTACGCCAATGACCCAGAATGCCCCATGGCCACCCAAAACACACCCGCAAGACAGATAGCCAACATAGCTCTGGGGGAGGAGATTGAGGAAACCGGGGAGTGGGAACCCGCAGCCATGGCCCTAGTATCCCTGGGAGATAGGGAGATGGTCCCTGGTAGCCTCCTGCCCTCCAACACGAAGAAATACGGGCAGCTCGTCAAGATCAATGGCCACCAAATAGAGGCCCTGCGGGACACCGGGGCCAGCATCACCGGTGTCCTCAGGCACCTCGTCCCCGAGGAGCAGATCCTCCCCAACGTCTTTTGCCCAGTAATTTCCGCAGATAATAGAGAGAGTATGTGTCAGGTAGCTCTGGTGCCGTTTGAGTGGGGTGGAGTGATAGGTAAACTGAGGGTTGCCGTAAGAACCTCCCAGCCGGTCGACTGCCTCTTAGGGAACGACCTGGAGAGTTCTCCCTGGAAGCACGTCGAGCGCAAGGCCCACCTAGAGATGATGGGGCTCCCCGAGTGGGTGTGCGCCACCACCCGATCCATGTCAGCTCGACTTCCCCCCCTGGGAGAAGTCGAAGACGCCCCGACCGAAGAAGTCAGAGCAGTAACCCCCGAGGGTCCTCCCGTCCCCCCATCGGAGGGGGCCATCGCCAGCGACAAGCCCTCACTGTCCGGCACCGCCCCGGTCCCTGAGTTAGGCGATCTACCCGAGTTGGCCCAATGGCGCCACGAGGGTGGGCCCACCCGGGAGGAGTTTTGCCGGGAGCAAGCCACCTGTCCTTCCCTGGTCGGACTGCGGCGCCAGGCCGAGGTCCAAGCCGCAGGCGACCAAACTGGCACGCACCGAATTTATTGGGAGAATAGCATTTTGTACAGTGAGCAGAAGTCGGTGGAGCTGGGATCCGGACGGGTGCTGGTGGTACCCCTCCGCTTCCGAGACTTCCTCCTGGGCTTAGCCCACGACGTCCCCCTTGCCGGCCACCTGGGTCAAGACAAGACCTACAGCCGTCTCGTGACCCATTTTTACTGGCCTAGAATGAGAGCAGCTGTAGAAGCCCACTGCAAGTCCTGTCCCACGTGCCAAGCTAGCGGGAAGAGTGGGGGGAAGCGCAAGGCTCCCCTCCAACCCTTCCCGGTCGTCAGTACCCCCTTTGAACGAGTCGGGATCGACATCGTGGGGCCCCTGGACCCCCCCACCTCCCAAGGTCACCGTTTCATCCTGGTCCTGGTGGATCACGCCACCCGATACCCTGAGGCGATCCCCCTACGCACCGTCACGGCCCCCGTAGTGGGCCGGGCCCTGATGGGGATCTTTTCCCGGGTAGGTTTTCCCCGCGAGGTCGTGAGCGATCGCGGCACTAATTTTATCTCGAGGTACATGACGTCCCTGTGGCAACAATGCGGAGTGTCCTACAAATTCACTACCCCGTACCATCCCCAAGGGAACGGCCTAGTAGAGAGGTTTAACAGGACTCTGAAAGGGATGATCACCGGCCTAGAAGAGCCCCTCCGGCGTAAGTGGGACGTCCTGCTCCCCTGCCTCTTGTTCGCTTACCGAGAGGTCCCCCAGAAGTCCCTAGGGTTCAGCCCGTTTGAGTTGCTCTATGGACACCCCGTCTGAGGTCCCCTCAGCTTGGTTAAGGAAGGGTGGGAGGCGGCACCCCAGACCACCCCACGAGATGTGTTCCACTATGTTCTGACCCTCCGGAACCAGACCAGGAAGTTCCGAGCACTGGCCGAGGCCAACCTAGAGACAAGCCAAGAAGAGATGAAGCGCTGGTACGACCAGAATGCCACTCTGGTCGAGTTCCAGCCGGGCCAACAAGTATGGGTCATGGCTCCCGTGAAGCCAGGCGCCCTCCAGGACAGGTGGACCGGGCCCTACAAAGTGATTGAGCGGAAGAGTCAAGTCACATACTTGGTGGACGTCCAGTCGCCTCGGGATCCCCTCCGGGTCCTTCACGTGAACCGCCTCAAGCCTCACTTCGTGCGGACAGAACTGAGCCTCCTGCTGGCCACCGATGACGGGGCCGAAGATGAGTCCGATCCCCTCCCGGACCTCCTGTGTGTCAAGGAGCAGGATGGCTCCGTGGAGGGAGTGAACCTCTCCCCAGCTCTCACTGCCCAGCAACAAGAGGACTGCCGCCAGCTACTAGGACAATTTGCCGACCTCTTCTCCCTGATCCCCCGAGTCACCGACTGGTGTGTCCATTACGTGGACACCGGGGACAGCCCGCCGGTGAGACACCGCGCATACCGGGTCCCAGACCGGGTCCGGTCCTGCATTCAAGCTGAAGTCTCAAAGATGTTGACCATGGGGGTGATCGAGCCATCTGACAGTCCCTGGGCCAGCCCAGTGGTCCTGGTCCCGAAGGCAGCGACCCCCGGTGTCGCCCCCGAGCTCCGGTTCTGTGTGGACTACCGGGGGCTCAATGACGTCACCCGAGCCGATGCCCACCCCATTCCCCGAGCCGACGAGCTCATTGACCGTCTCGGGGCAGCACGGTTCCTCAGCACCTTCGACCTCACCTGCGGATACTGGCAGATTGCGCTCACCGAGGGGGCCAAGGAGCGGTCCGCCTTCTCCACCCCAGATGGGCATTACCGCTTCCGCGTAATGCCCTTCGGAATGAAAAATGCCCCGGCCACCTTCCAGCGACTGGTGAATAGAGTCCTGGCCGGGCTAGAACAGTTCAGCGCGGCCTATCTGGACGACATCGCCGTTTTCAGTTCCGGATGGAGTGAGCACCTCCAGCACCTCTGGAGGGTGCTAACCGCCCTGCGCCAGGCAGGCCTCACAGTAAAAGCCAGCAAGTGCCAATTTGGGCAAGGATCAGTAGTCTACCTGGGGCACCAGGTCGGGAGTGGCCAGGTCGCCCCTCTACAGCCAAAGATCGACGCCATCGTGGCCTGGGAACCCCCCACCACCCAAACGGAGGTCCGAGCCTTTCTGGGCCTCACTGGCTACTACCGAAGATTCATCAAGGGGTATGGCAGCCTTGTCGGCCCCCTCACAGAACTCACATCCAAAAAACAGCCAAAGAAGGTTCAGTGGACGACCGCCTGCCAAGAGGCGTTCGATGCCCTAAAGAAGGCCATGTGCACGGCCCCCGTCCTCCAGGCTCCCGACTACTCCAAGGAGTTTGTAGTCCAAACCGATGCCTCCGAGCATGGCATTGGGGCCGTCCTGTCCCAGATGAATGACCAAGGCCTAGACCAGCCCGTCGCCTTCCTCAGCCGGCGGCTGTTGCCCAGAGAACAGCGATGGAGTACCATTGAGCGCGAAGCCTTTGCCGTGGTCTGGGCACTCAAGAAACTACGCCCTTACCTGTTCGGCACCCATTTCAAAGTCCAAACCGACCATCGGCCCTTGCGATGGCTCATGCAGATGCGGGGAGAAAACCCCAAGCTACTGCGGTGGTCAATCTCCCTCCAGGGGATGGATTTCACCGTGGGACACCGCCCTGGGACTGACCACGCCAACGCCGATGGCCTCTCCCGGTTCTTCCGCCTCAGCGAAGAGAACCCCCCAAGATGATGGGCAGTTCTCTCCGGCTCATAGCTAGGGGGGACACGTGTTGGACCCGGCCTCGTAACATGGCTCTACTGGTCCCCACACCACCTAACCTGGTACCGGCAGCCCCAATCCCCCGGCCTAACCCGATCCTTTCCACCAGAACACACGCACCCGACCCGGACATCCTCGTCCATGGCCTCTCTCCCTTCGGCCACCCCGGGTCCGCGTGCCCCCTTCATGCACCAAGAAGGCCGCCCGGCCCAGCGCGACCCGGGCCTAGAGGCGCCACTCCGCTGGAGGACATCACGCTTCCAGGGGATGAGAGAGGGAGGAGCAGTTTCTATCGCACCTCTGAACTCCCCTGGGACGATGGGTTTCGATCGGCCCTCCGGCCTCCCTGAGGGCTGGCTCCACGCCTGCTGGGTGTCTGGGGCTCCTCCCGACCCGGCCCTGAAAAGATCACAAGACAATGGCAGGAAACCCCGACAAGCGGCCCCCAGGTGACAAGACCCCTGCCTGCACAGACTCCGGACATCAAAGAGGGGTCGACCTATAACAAGGGGTGCTCTGGGACTGTCCGGCAGATTCGACGCTGGAACAACGAGAGCCTGCTGACACGGTCGCGGCTCCTGGAACTTAGAACCACCTGAGCCCTGCTGAGTGACTCGCGGCTCCCTGAAGATCGTAAGACCTCCGAACTGTACCTGAGCCCTGCTGAGTGACTCGCGGCTCCCTGAAGATCGTAAGACCTCCGAACTGTACCTGAGCCCTGCTGAGTGACTCGCGGCTCCCTGAAAATCGTAAGACCTCCGAACTAGTACCTGAGCCCTGCTGAGTGACTCGCGGCTCCCTGAAGATCGTAAGACCTCCGAACTTGTACCTGAGCCCGCTGAGTGACTCGCGGCTTCCACAGACTCCACCGGTCCCGCCGGACCCCACGACAACCAGCCTACCCCCCAGCTCGAGGATTGTGAGCTGTGCGCCGGGTACGCCCTTGCCTTGAGCCTTTTTTGCCAGAGACTGTCCCGCTACCCCCTATCCCTTCCGAGACTCATTGAGCCCGCGCTCTCCTTGTACATATTTGCAGTGCTAACCTGTTTGATAAAGATTGGTTCCTAAGAACGCACGGTGTGGTGTTTCTGTGTCGTGTGGTGCCAGAAGTACGATCCTCGATACGAGATTTCTCCTCCTGAGGAGTCTCCCGCCAGTGCCCGGCTACGATACTTTGAGGGTGGGTCTCAGGGTAGTCAGGACCCCCTTTCCGGGCTCCCCTGAGGTCGCCGTCTAACAAAAAGGCATCGGGAGCTAGAGGAGAGACGGCTAACCCTCGAGCACGAGAGGAGCCTTAAAGAACTTGAACTAAAAGCTAAAACTGGGGAGACCAGCAACCCCGGAGCCCGGGACGCTCTGCCCCTGACCGAGCCAAAGGTTCACATCCCCAAGGATGTCGTCAAGGAGTACTATAAAAATGACGACATCCAGCAATGGTTCCGAGCGTACGAGGTAGCCATGACCTCCGATCGGGTACCCCGGAAGGATTGGGGCGCCGGCCTATGGGGGAGGTTCCTCAGCGAGGGGCGGGATACCCTGCTGCAACTCCCCGATGCCGTGATGACCTTGTACGACCACATGAAGGAAGCCCTACTCACACGCTACGGACTATCGGCCGAGATGTACCGGCAACGCTTCCGGGACTGTAAGAAGATCCCCGGTACCACATGGGTCGAATACGTGGACTTCTTCAGCCGAGCGTTGGAAGGATGGATAAAAGGGAGCAAGGTCACCTCATATAATGAACTGTTCGACCTCATTGTCTGGGAGCACCTCGCCAACAACTGCTTTGTGGAACTAAGGCAACACCTCCTGGACAGTAAACTGACCGAGCCCCGGAAGCTCGCCGCCGAAGCGGACCGATGGGTCAACACCCGGGTCCCCCGGAACCCTGTGGGGGACTACACCCGGAGTACCACGGGACCTCCCCGCCAGCGAGGCGGAGGAGGGGGGTCCCACCGCAGTCGAGAATTCCCAGCCGGGCCGCCCAGAAGTCCGCCACGAGGGCAAGCAACCAACCCCGCTTCCCCGACCCAGGGCCGAAGAGGGAACCCTCTCGCCCGGTCTGGACCACGACCGACCGTGACCTGCTTCGGATGTCAGCAGACCGGCCATTATGCAAGCGACCCGGCTTGCCCCGTGAACCGACGGAACGGGACCACGGGGCCACCTCCCCGACAAATGGCCGCCGCAGCCCTGGGGGAGAGAGAGGATGAGGAGGAAAACCACGACGACGGGTCCCCCGAGTGGGAACCAGCCGCCATGTTGCTTGTATGCCTAGGCTCCCGAGAAATGGTGCCCCGAGCCACCATCGCAAGCAACAACCAGAAGTACCAACAGTGGGTCACCATCAACGGGCGACAAGCCGAGGCCCTCCGGGACACTGGGGCCAGTGTGACCGCTGTCCGCTGCCATCTGGTGGCCCCCGAACAGATCCTGCCACATGTCCTCTGCCCTGTCCGGACCGCAGACAACACCGAGAGCATGTGCCGGATGGCCCGAATCCCCTTCGAGTGGGGAGGAGTGTCCGGCACCCTAAAAGTAACTGTCCGCGACGACGTCCCGGTGGACTGCCTCCTGGAAAACGACCTAGAGAGCTCCCCCTGGGCCCAGGTGGAGCGCCGAGAGCATCTGGGGATGCTAGGACTACCCGAGTGGGCCTGCGCCACCACTCGGTCCATGACCACCCAGCCAGCCGCGGCCCCGGCCCCCGACAAGCCGGCGGGCCCCGAACAATCCACCTCCTCCGGCCCGGAGGAACCTGACGAGGAGGCCGGGCCGTCCGAACTTTCTTCCAACGAGGCCGCTCCCCTCAGCGAGATCCCCGAGCTGGCCCAGTGGCGCCACGACAGGGGCCCCACCCGCGAACAATTCCAGCAAGAGTAGAAGGGCTGCCCGTCCCTCGAGGGGGCCCGACAGCAGGCGGCCGCGCAGGCTGCGGGGGACCCCACAGGAACCCACTGGGTCTATTGGGACAGTGACTGTTAGAAAAGGTAGATGGACCGGGAGGGTCGGCCGGGGTCAGGAGGAGAGGTCTCCGGGGAGAGCCGTCTCCAGCGATCGTACAGACAAGTAACTTCCCCCCCCACAGACAGATATCACACACGGATAAGGTTCAGGGTTCTTTATAAGCACTTGTTTAAGGTACGGTTAAATGGTACAAGGAGGTCTGGACTCAGGGGTCCCCTCGATTAGAGTCTCGCAAGGTAGGGAAGGGGGTAGCGGGACAGTCTATTTACCAATCAGGTAGTTCGGATGAGATGATGTTGAGCTCACAATCCTCGAGCTTGGTGGTTAGGTGGTATGGGCCGCGGCAGCGCCAGCAGGTCCCGGTGTGGATGGTCGATACAACGGGCCGCGGCAGCGCCAGCAGGTCCCCGGAAGATATACGGTCCGCGGCAGCGCCAGCAGGTCCCGGTGAGGATGGTCGTTACAACGGGCCGCGGCAGCGCCAGCAGGTCCCAGGAAGAGGACTGTTGCAGAAGGCCGCGGCAGCGCCAGCAGGTCCCGGTGAGGATGGTCGTTACAACGGGCCGCGGCAGCGCCAGCAGGTCCCAGGAAGATGAAGGTTGCAGAAGGCCGCGGCAGCGCCAGCAGGCAGGACGATGGTTCACAAGAGCGGGCTACGGCAGCGCCAGTAGACCGTCAGGGTTGAGTTCACTCGGTGTCTCTCGACTCCAGGATACAACTGCCTTCCTGCTCCGGAGCTGCCTCAGTTATAGGGCTGGTGCCCTTTGATGTCCGGACCCTCGCACTTGGAGGTCGGAGGGTCCGGGATGAAGGTGTCCAGACGCCCAGCAGGGGGTGGAGCCAGTGCCTGGGGGAGCTGGGGGCGATCGGCACCTGGCGGGGGAGAGCCCTTGACACTTCGTTCTCCCATTGACCTGCCAAGTGGTCCGCTCACCTCCCGGGTGGATGGTGGTGCCGGGATGTCGGGGCCGGCCAGGCCCGGGGTTAGGGTCGAGGGGAGGCCATGCGGCCGCGTGGTGCAGGGCCCAAGATGGCGGCTTGACCCGGCCGGGAAAGCCGGTGTGGCTGGACCCCGTGATGAGTAGGGGTCCGAGGGCAGAGGGTCCGTCGGGAGACGGGGTACAGGTGCTTGTTGCGGGGATATGCCAGGTGGGCCGGAGTTCGGGCCCTGTCGAGCGGGGAGGGAGCAAGCCGTCTGTGAGGCCTGTCCAACATGCGTCCCCCCCAGCTGAAGGCGGGGAGAGTCACCCATCTCCTTGGGGACTCTCTTCGTCGAGGCGGAAAAAGCGGGACAGGCCATCTGCGTTGGCGTGGTCTTGGCCTGGTCGGTGCTCCACGGTGAAGTCCATTCCCTGCAGGGAAATGGACCAGCGCAAGAGTTTTGGGTTCTCCCCCCGCATCTGCATCAGCCATTGCAGGGGTCGATGGTCGGTTTGTACCCGGAAGTGGGTACCGAAGAGATAGGGTCGGAGCTTTTTGAGGGCCCACACTACTGCAAATGCCTCCCTCTCGATGGTGCTCCAACGCTGTTCTCGGGCCAGGAGACGTCGGCTGATGAAGGCCACCGGCTGGTCATGACCTTCGGGGTTCAACTGAGAGAGGACGGCTCCGATGCCGTGGTCGGAGGCGTCGGTCTGCACCACAAATTCCCGACTGTAATCGGGGGCCTGGAGCACCGGGGCGGTGCACAGGGCGGCCTTCAGCTCCTCGAAGGCCGCTTGACAATCAGGAGTCCAGTTGACCCGCTTCGGCTGGTTCTTGGATGTGAGACCCGTGAGGGGCCCCACGATGCTGCCGTAGTCCTTCACGAACCGCCGGTAGTAGCCGGTGAGCCCCAAGAAGGCTCGGACCTCGGTCTGGGTGACGGGGGGCTGCCAGGACTGGATGGCAGCAATCTTAAGTTGTAGTGGGGCCACCAGCCCGCTCCCCACTTGGTGCTCAAGGTAGGTCACAGACCCTTGGCCAATCTGGCACTTGCCGGCCTTAATGGTGAGGCCGGCCCGCTGGAGGGCTTGTAGGACCTCTTGGAGGTGACGGAGGTGGTCGGACCAGTGGCGGCTGTATACAGCGATATCGTCCAGGTAGGCAGCGCTGAATTCTTCAAGCCCTGCCAAGACCTGGTTCACAAGGCGTTGGAACGTGGCGGGGGCATTCTTCATGCCAAAGGGCATGACCTTAAATTGATAGTGGCCATCGGGGGTAGAGAAGGCTGACCGTTCCTGAGCCCTGGGTGTGAGGCCGATCTGCCAGTAGCCCGCCGTTAGGTCGAAGATACTAAGGTAGCGGGCGGCCCCCAGCCGGTCGATCAGCTCGTCTGCTCGGGGGATGGGATGAGCGTCGGTCCGGGTGACAGCGTTCAAGCCCCGGTAGTCGACGCAGAATCTCAGTTCAGGTGCGGTGCCGGGGGCAGCGGCCTTGGGAACTAATACGACCGGACTGGCCCAGGGACTGTCCGAGGGCTCGATGACCCCGATCGTGAGCATCTTGGCCACTTCCTCCTGTATGCAGGCCCGTACCCGATCTGGTACGCGGTAGGCCCGGTGCCGGACAGGGGGACTGTCCCCGGTGTCTACGTCGTGCAAACACCAGGGGGTGACCCCGGGGGTGAGGGAGAACAGGGCAGCGAACTGCAGCAGGAGGTTCCGGCAGTCCTGGCGTTGCTCCGAAGTGAGGGCGTCAGAGAGCCGGACCCCGTCCACGGAGCCGTCCTTCTCCTGAGTCTTCAGGAGATCCGGGAGGGGCTCGGAGTCTTCTTCTGTGCCACTGTCTGTAGCCATCAAGAGGCTTAGTTCGGAGCGCACAAAGTGCGGTTTGAGCCGGTTGGTGTGGAGGACCCGAAGGGGGTTCCGGGAGGACCCCATGTCGATGAGGTAAGTGACGGGGCTTTTGCGCTCGACCACTTTGAAGGGCCCCGTCCACTTATCTTGCAGGGCACATGGTTCGGTGGGGGACATCACCCATACTTGCTGCCCAGGCTCGAATTCAACGGAGGAGGCATTGTGATCATACCACCTCTTCATGTCCTCCTGGCTGGCCTCGAGGTTCGTCTTGGCCATCTCCCTGAAGCGCCGGGTCTGGTTTCGTAAGGCCAGGATGTATTTGAAGACGTCTGGAGGGGTCGTTAGGGGGGCCATCTCCCAACCTTCCTTGACTAGGCTGAGGGGCCCTCGCACAGGGTGTCCGTATAGGAGTTCAAAGGGGCTAAAACCCAGGGACTTCTGGGGAACTTCCCGGTAGGCGAAGAGGAGGCACGGGAGCAGTACATCCCACTGGCGACGGAGAGGTTCTTCCAATCCCCCAATCATCCCTTTGAGAGTGCGGTTAAAACGCTCCACTAGTCCGTTCCCTTGGGGGTGATAGGGGGTCGTGAATCTGTAGGTGACCCCGCATTGTTGCCAGAGGGACTTCATGTATTTTGATATGAAATTCGTGCCTCGGTCGCTGACGACTTCTCGGGGGAAGCCTACCCGGGAGAAGATCCCCATCAGGGCCCGGCCAACCACTGGAGCGGTCACTGTCCGTAGAGGCACCGCCTCGGGGTAGCGGGTGGCATGGTCCACTAGTACCAAGATGAACCTGTGTCCTTGTGCCGTGCGGGGGTCCAGAGGTCCCACAATGTCTATCCCCACCCTCTCGAACGGGGTGGTGACCACCGGGAAGGGTTGTAGAGGGGCCTTCAGCTTCCGGCCACTCTTCCCGCTGGCTTGGCATGTGGGGCACGATCGGCAGTGGTTCAGGACGTCATTCCTCATTTTCGGCCAAAAAAAAAAATGGGTCACCAGGCGACTGTACGTTTTGTCCTGGCCCAGGTGTCCAGCCAGGGGGACATCGTGGGCTAGGTTGAGCAGAAAGTCTCGGAAGCGGAGCGGTACCACCAGAACTCGACCGGCCCCCAGCTCGGCGATTCTTTGCTCGCTGTAGAGCAGGTCGTTGTCCCAGTAGACCCAGTGGGTTCCGGTGGTGTCCCCGGCGGTTTGGGTGCTGGCTTGTTGGCGGAGTCCCTCGAGGGAGGGACAGGTCTTTTGTTCCTGGCGGAACTGTTCTTGGGTGGGTCCCCCTTCTTGCCGCCACTGAGCCAGATCCGGAAGGTCCTGGTGTTGCGCGTCTTCTTCGGTAGTCGGGTCCGGGAGGTCGGACTCGCCGTTGTCCTCTACGGGGGCAACCGGGGGCGGAGGTGCTGGCCATTCGGTTTCTTCTGATCGGGGGGCGGCACGGGCGGCCATGGATCGGGTGGTTATGCAGGCCCAGTCCGGGAGGCCCAGCATCCCCAAGTGCTCTCTTCTCTCGACGGTGGCCCACGGGGAACTCTCGAGGTCATTCCCCAGGAGGCAGTCCACGGGGGCATCGTCCCGGACCGTCACCTTCAGTAGGCCGGAGACCCCTCCCCATTCAAACGGGACGCAGGCCATCTTACACATGCTCTCAGAGTTATCTGCCGAGCGGACGGGGCAGAGAATGTTCGGCAGGATCTGCTCGGGCTTCACCAGGTGACAGCGGACGGCCGTCACGCTGGCGCCGGTGTCACGCAAGGCCTCGGCTCTCTGTCCATTAATGGTCACCCACTGACCGTATTTTCTGGTGTTGGCGGGTAGGGGAGCCCGCGGAACCATGTCCCTTCCCCCTAAGCATGCCAGGACCATGGCGGCCGGTTCCCACCCTTGCTGGTCCGGCTCATACTCCTCGGGTCCCTCCGATGATTGTTCTTCCCCCAGGGCAGCGGCAGCTACCTGGCGGGGCTTGGGTGGTTGGTTTAGCGGGCAGTTCGGATCGTTGGCGTAGTGGCCTAGTCGCTGGCACCGGTGGCACGTGACGTTGGCGCGGTACCCAGGCCGCAACGGGGGGTTGCCCCGGCCGGCCGGAGGTGGGGTGCTGGCCACGGGTGTTGCTGGTAAGGCGTCTCTCCCTCGCCCCTGGCCCCCTCCTCCTCCCCGAGGACGGTGCTGGCCTTGGTTGCTTCTGTTCTGGTCGTGTGGCCCTTTCCGGCCCACTCGGGTGCTTTCCCACCGGTCAGCTTCGGCGGCGAGTTGCCGGGGGTCAGTCAGCTTACTGTCGAGTAGGTGCTGCCTGAGCTCGACGAAACAGTTGTTTGACAGGTGCTCCCATACCATAAGGTTGAAGAGTTGTTCGTAGGTGGTGACCTGATTTCCCTTGATCCAACCCTCGAAGGCCCGGCTGAAATAGTTCACGTATTCCACCCAAGTTGTACCTGGGATCCGGGTGCAATCTCTGAACCTCTGGCGGTACATCTCGGGCGTGAGGCCGTAGCGGGTGAGGAGGGCGGCCTTCATGTGGTCGTAGGACGACATTTGGTGATCGGGGAGCTGCAGCAGGGCATCGCGACCCTCGTTGATGAATCTCCCCCAAAGTCCGGCTCCCCAATCACTCCGGTCGATCCGGTGGGAGGTCATTGCGATCTCATAGGCTTTAAACCACTGTTGTATGTCGTCTTCTCGGACATACTCGCGGACCACATCCTTGGGGATGTGAACTTTTTTCTCAATAGGCCCCGGGGTGGGTGGTCGCTCAGGCACCCCCAGTTCCTTATTCTGTTTGCGCAGTTCTATTTCCGCCAGTCGGCGCTCGTGCTCGAGCGTTATTTTTTTCTCTTCCAGCTCTCTTTGTCTCTGCTTTTCTTCTCGTTCCTCTCGAAGCCGCATATGCTCGAGGTTGATTTTCTGTTCAGCTAACTTAAGTTCCCCATCCATCTTGAGTCGTGCCATCTCTAATTCGTGTAATCTGACTCTGTCTCTTTCTCGTATCTCCTCCTGTGAGAGGCCCGTTCCCCGCTCCTCGGGAGCCGTGGCGTTCCCCTCTGGTGTGATGCTGTTTTGGTCTGGTGTGACGCTGCTTTGGTCGGAGGGTCCTGCGACCCCAGTTTCTGTCCATGACTCAAGAGCGCGCTTTAGATCATCCTTGGTACTCAGGCCGGTGGTAGCAATGCCAAGTTCTATGCAAAATTGTCTCAGTTCGCGGTGGTTGTATTCTTCCAATTTCTCCATTTGGAATTTCTCGGTGGAGCTGCTATCTTTGGTCGACATCGTGCTTTGTCGTGGGGTGAGCTACTCTCTGTACGATTACGCGTTGATTCGGATCGCGCCGCTGGCCACCAATGTTAGAAAAGGTAGATGGACCGGGAGGGTCGGCCGGGGTCAGGAGGAGAGGTCTCCGGGGAGAGCCGTCTCCAGCGATCGTACAGACAAGTAACTTCCCCCCCCACAGACAGATATCACACACGGATAAGGTTCAGTGTTCTTTATAAGCACTTGTTTAAGGTACGGTTAAATGGTACAAGGAGGTCTGGACTCAGGGGTCCCCTCGATTAGAGTCTCGCAAGGTAGGGAAGGGGGTAGCGGGACAGTCTATTTACCAATCAGGTAGTTCGGATGAGATGATGTTGAGCTCACAATCCTCGAGCTTGGTGGTTAGGTGGTATGGGCCGCGGCAGCGCCAGCAGGTCCCGGTGTGGATGGTCGATACAACGGGCCGCGGCAGCGCCAGCAGGTCCCCGGAAGATATACGGTCCGCGGCAGCGCCAGCAGGTCCCGGTGAGGATGGTCGTTACAACGGGCCGCGGCAGCGCCAGCAGGTCCCAGGAAGAGGACTGTTGCAGAAGGCCGCGGCAGCGCCAGCAGGTCCCAGTGAGGATGGTCATTACAACGGGCCGCGGCAGCGCCAGCAGGTCCCAGGAAGATGAAGGTTGCAGAAGGCCGCGGCAGCGCCAGCAGGCAGGACGATGGTTCACAAGAGCGGGCTACGGCAGCGCCAGTAGACCGTCAGGGTTGAGTTCACTCGGTGTCTCTCGACTCCAGGATACAACTGCCTTCCTGCTCCGGAGCTGCCTCAGTTATAGGGCTGGTGCCCTTTGATGTCCGGACCCTCGCACTTGGAGGTCGGAGGGTCCGGGATGAAGGTGTCCAGACGCCCAGCAGGGGGTGGAGCCAGTGCCTGGGGGAGCTGGGGGCGATCGGCACCTGGCGGGGGAGAGCCCTTGACACTTCGTTCTCCCATTGACCTGCCAAGTGGTCCGCTCACCTCCCGGGTGGATGGTGGTGCCGGGATGTCGGGGCCGGCCAGGCCCGGGGTTAGGGTCGAGGGGAGGCCATGCGGCCGCGTGGTGCAGGGCCCAAGATGGCGGCTTGACCCGGCCGGGAAAGCCGGTGTGGCTGGACCCCGTGATGAGTAGGGGTCCGAGGGCAGAGGGTCCGTCGGGAGACGGGGTACAGGTGCTTGTTGCGGGGATATGCCAGGTGGGCCGGAGTTCGGGCCCTGTCGAGCGGGGAGGGAGCAAGCCGTCTGTGAGGCCTGTCCAACAGTGACTTATTGTATAGCGAGCAGAAATTCGCCGAACTAGGGGCCGGCCGGGTGCTGGTGGTCCCCCTCCGATTTCGAGAGTTCCTCTTGAACCTGGCACATGACGTGCCCCTCGCCGGACATCTAGGGCGGGACAAGACTTACAGCCGCCTCGCGACCCATTTCTATTGGCCCCGAATGAGACGAGACGTGGACCAGCACTGCTGGTCCTGCCCGACCTGCAAAGCTAGCGGGAAGACTGGGGGACGAGTGAAAGCCCCCCTACAACCATTTCCAGCCGTCCACACCCCGTTCGAACGAGTGGGGATCGACATCGTGGGGCCCCTCGACCCCCGAACCGCCCTGGGCCACCGCTTCATCCTGGTACTGGTCGACCACGCCACCCGATACTCAGAAGCTGTCCCCCTCCGAACTGTGACAGCTCCAGTGGTGGGCCGGGCCCTGATGGGCATCTTCTCCAGGGTGGGGTTCCCCCGAGAAGTAGTGAGCGACAGGGGGACGAACTTTATCTCGAAGTACATGAGATCCCTCTGGCAACAATGTGGGGTCACCTATAAATTCACTACCCCTTACCACCCCCAGGGGAACGGACTGGTCGAGCGGTTCAACCGAACCCTGAAGGGGATGATCAAGGGCCTGGAAGAGCCCCTCAGGAGGAGATGGGATGTCCTGTTGCCCTGCCTCCTGTTCGCCTACCGGGAGGTACCACAGAAGTCCCTGGGCTTCAGCCCCTTCGAACTGTTGTATGGGCACCCCGTCCGAGGGCCCCTCAGCCTGGTCAAGGAGGGTTGGGAGGCGAACGTCCAAAGTGCCCTGCCCGACGTCTACCGGTACCTCCTGACCCTGCGGAACCAGACTCGGAAGTTCCGGGCCCTGGCAGAAGCCAACCTTGAAGCCAGCCAAGAAGACATGAAACGCTGGTATGACGAGAATGCCTCAGCCGTCGAGTTTGAGCCGGGCCAGCAAGTCTGGGTCATGTCACCCGTGGACCCCTGCGCCCTGCAGGACAAGTGGACCGGGCCCTTCAAGGTAATTGAGAGGAAGAGCCCCGTCATGTACCTGGTCGACATGGAGACTCCGAGGAACCCCCTCCGGGTCCTGCACGCCAACCGGCTCAAGCCCCACTTTGCCCGAACTGAACTAAGCTTACTGCTGGCTACTGACGATGGGGGTGAAAGTGACTCCGAGCCCCTACCAGACCTCCTGGGGTCCTCGAGCCAAGACGGCTCCTTGGAGGGCGTCCCCCTCTCCGCCACCCTGACACCAGAACAGCGCCATGACTGCCAGAAGCTGCTGCAACCCTTCGCTGCCCTCTTCTCTCTCACGCCCGGGGTGACCCCCTGGTGCGTCCACGACGTGGACACAGGGGATAGCCCCCTGTACGACACCGCGCTTATAGAGTGCCTGACCGAGTCCGAGCCTGCATAAAGACCGAGGTCGCCAAGATGCTAGCCCTCGGAGTCATCGAGCCTTCCGACAGCCCGTGGGCCAGCCCGGTAGTCTTGGTACCAAAGGCCGCCGCCCCCGGCACGGCCCCCGAACTCAGATTTTGTGTCGACTACCGGGGCCTGAACCCAGTTACCAAGACCGATGCCCACCCTTTGCCACGAGCCGATGAGCTGATTGATCGCTTAGGGGCCGCCCGCTACCTAAGCACCTTTGATCTCACCGCTGGGTACTGGCAGATCAAGCTCACTCCCGGCGCACAAGAACGATCAGCTTTCTCTACCCCCGATGGCCACTACCACTTCCGGGTGATGCCCTTCGGCATGAAGAACGCCCCAGCGACCTTTCAGAGGCTGGTAAACAAGGTCCTGACCGGTCTCGAAGCCTTCAGCGCGGCCTACCTCGATGACATTGCTATCTTCAGTGACCACTGGGCCGCGCACCTAGGACACCTGGGGGAAGTCCTGGCCGCTCTCCAAAGAGCCGGGCTCACCATTAAAGCCAGTAAATGCCAGATCGGTCAAGGCTCTGTGACCTATCTGGGCCACCAGGTGGGGAGTGGCCAGGTGGCCCCCCTCCAGTTAAAAGTCGACGCCATCCAGGCGTGGGAGCCTCCCGCCACCCAAACCGCTGTCCGGGCCTTAGGCCTCACAGGTTACTACCGACGCTTCATAAAGAATTATGGCAGCATTGTGGGCCCCCTTACGGAACTCACTTCAAAGAAGCAGCCCAAGATGGTGCACTGGACGCCCCGCTGCCAGACCGCGTTTGATGCTCTCAAGGCGGCCATGTGCGCTGCCCCTGTGCTACAGGCCCCCGACTACAGCAAGGAATTTGTAGTCCAGACCGATGCATCGGAGTACGGGGTCGGGGCAGTCCTCTCCCAGCTGGACGCCAAGGGCCTCGACCGACCGGTGGCCGTTATCAGCCGCCGACTGCTGCCGCGAGAACAGAGGTGGAGCACCATCGAGCGGGAGGCCTTCGCTGTGGTATGGGCTCTCAAGAAGCTCCGGCCCTACCTTTTCGGTACCCACTTCAGGGTCCAGACCGACCACCGGCCCTTGCGGTGGCTCATGCAAATGCGGGGCGAGAACCCCAAGCTGTTGCGCTGGTCCATCTCACTGCAAGGGATGGACTTCACTGTAGAACACCGGCCCGGCAACGACCACGCCAATGCTGACGGCCTGTCCCGATTCTTCCGCCTCGGCGAGGAGAACCCCCAAGAAGATGGGTGACTCTTCCTGCCTTCAGCTGGGGGGGACGCGTGTGGGAGCCGGCCTCGTGGCGTGGTCCTGTTTCCCCGCGCTAAGCTGCACGAGGTCCCATGCACATCGGGACTCCTCCATCTTGGATTGCACGTCACTCCACGTGACCATCTGTATGACCCTGCTCTACCCGGCCTCGGTCCCAGCGAGGCCCGACATCAAGACGCCAACCCCTGGCCCGGGGGATACCACGTGAGCCCTTCCCACTCCCGGCGGAGGGCAGTATCGATGGGACCCCCAACCGTCTCTCCACACCTGGGTGTGACCGCCCCACAGCTCTCTGGGGCCTGGCGCCTCTCCTGCTGGGCGTCTGGCCGCTCCCTACCCGGCCTCTCCGCCCCCTCCGGGCGCAAGGGTCCGGACATCAAAGGGCTCCCGTCCTATATCTGGGGCGACCCGACAACAGGGCAGTAGTTGTATCCTGGAGTCAAGAGCCCTGCTGATCGGATCGCGGCTGACCCTACGGAAGAAGACTCACCCTGAACCACCACTTGAGCCCTGCTAACGACGTCGCGGCTCCACCGTGCTTAAAGACCTTCACGAACCTTTGGGGCCCTGCTGACGCTGTCGCGGCCCGACCTTGTTGAACCTTACCACCTGAGCCCAGCTGACCTCGTCGCGGCTCGACTGAAGCGGACCTACCACCAGAGCCCTGCTGACCGTGTCGTGGCTCGACCTGAGCGGAACTACCATCCGAGCCCTGCAGACGCCGTCGCGGCTCTCCACGTCCGAGCCGCTCTGAGACCAGCATCCAAGGTCTGGCACCGAGCCCTCCCGTACCTGGTTGGTACTAAGACTGTCCCGCTACCCTATCCTCTTAACGAACATTGAGACTCTGATAGGATCTCTCGATCCCTCTGTAAATATTGCCCGTATTACTGCCGATAAAGAATCTAATCTTGCAACTGCTATTGAGTCCTGTGTGGTGGTGTTACTGGGCCTAGTACGATCATAGGAGTAGGACCTCCCCGAGGGGGCTTCTCAGCGGCGCTCGGCTATAACCTTGCGGTAGGAAGGTGCCCGGAATAGTCTCCCCGACTACCCGGTGGGCCTCCCTCCAACAGGAGGTGAACTAAGTTGCTGGGGTTATTATTACTGAAGTTATTACTACCTGTCTTCCTTTACTGCTGGGCATATTTTACTTGGGAATTTTGGCTCTGTTATTGCATGAGGCGCTAACACCCTACACTGTCTTCTTTCTTGTGCTGTGTTCCCTATCTGTGGTTTCTGCTGCCAATTGCTCGCCCAATTACTTGATCCCTGCTGTGTTTGTGTGGTGAACGGCAGACCTCCATGCACCTGGGTGCATGATGTGTTCTGATCACCCTGTGCTTGGTACTGAGGAGGGACGTTAACAATATCCTGTTGCATGGGGTTTTGTGCTTGTTGGCCCTAGCTCTATAACCTCTGATGCTTTTGCTGCTCATGGTACACCATTGTCCAGCATGCCTCTAATAGGTGACCCCACCTACGGCAATAGTAGCACTCTGTAATATTTGCTGCGGCCAGCCTACTCACCTCCACTACCATAACTTGCTTGTGCTCCTGGACTACCTGTTTGGAACCCTCCAAGGTTTTGCGGTGGAGCCCCCATTGTGACTGGTGCCATCTGCACGGCTGTGGGCATCACTGCCCCCTTGAGGGCAGTCTTTTTCAATATATGCTGCATTCATTTTGCTGTGTGTCTTTGGGTCTACTCGTCCTTCTCTCTATCATTTTCTTGCTTTTTAGGTCTTGCCTGACCCAGCGCATGCGCTGGTCGTCTGGTGAGACTTTTTGTGAGG
Source organism: Triturus cristatus (assembly GCF_964204655.1). Taxonomy (NCBI): domain Eukaryota; kingdom Metazoa; phylum Chordata; class Amphibia; order Caudata; family Salamandridae; genus Triturus; species Triturus cristatus. Next base: position 680,695,892 of record NC_140586.1, on the reverse strand, counting down.
GCTCAAAAAAATGCAACCATGGCCAGCCTAGAGCTACAATGCATGTGCGTGGGCGCACGCTTAGGAGCAGAGGTTAGCAAACCTTGTCATGATCATTAAGCGCCAGCGATCACTTTCACTTTCGCCAGCGATCACTTTCGCAGAGCCCCTTCGATGTTCTCGTTCAAAGAACATCAAACATCAAAGAACATGTTGTTGTGTTAATGCTTTGCCGCGCCCGTTTGACTTACAATGTGCTTTCTCTTTCCACAAACTCGATGTTTGTGTTCCTTTATTTTGAGATGCTTTTAGTATTAAAGAACATTAAGGAAATGTTACTGTGAAACTGGACAACGTTCACAGTGTTTATTTCTGATCGCAGCGGCTGCTTCATGTCCGTTGCACCATTCAGGGAGTCCTTTCGTTGGCGCTTTCTTGAGGACATGATGAGGAAGCTGGAAACGTTTGGCACATTCTTTTTAAAAGCACAGCGAGTCCTTTCCTTTGGCGCTTTCATGAGGACATGATGAGGAAGCTGGAAACTTTTGGTACATTCTATTTAAAAGCACAGCATGTTGGCGACTGGTTAATCGATTAGACCTATGTAGCTCTTTAGATCTCAAAGCGCTATGGTGATTGCAGCAGTTACAACTCATGAAATATGGGGTGCAACTCACAAGGAAGGGGCAGGTTTGGGTGCACATTGGCTGCAATCGGACTCTTAAGATGATGGGCTGTGTGTATCCATTGTCAGCACTCAGTCTTCGCTAAGTGATCTTGTTTGTTTTGTTGTTGTGCTAATGCTTTGCTGCACCCGTTTGACTTACGTGCTATCTCTTTCCACAATCTCCATGTTTGTGTTCCTTTATGTTGAGATGCTTTTAGTATTACTGTCACACACACAACCACACACACAACCACACACACAACCACAACCACACACACAAACACACACACACACAACCACACATACACACAACCACCCACACAACCACACACACACACAATCACACACACACAACCACACACACACACACATACACACATTCACACCCACAACCACACACACAACAACCACACTATCACACACACAACCGCACACACAACCACACACACAACCACACACAACCACATACACAACCCCTACACACAACCACACACACACAAACACAACCACACACACAACCACACACACAACCACACACACAACCACACCACCACACCCACAACCACACACACACAATCACACACACATGCACAACCACACACACACAACCACATATAACCACACCCGACCACACACACAAACACACACAACCACACACACAACCACACACACAGACACAACCACACACACACACACAACCACACACAACCACATACAGAACCACAACCACACACACACAACCACACACAACCACGCCAGCAACCACACACACACAACCACAACCACATCCATCCACACCCACAACCACACACACACACCCGCAACCGCACACACACACAACCACACACACACAACCACACACACAACCACAACCACACACAATACACAACCACACACACACAACCACAACCACACACACAACCACACACAAACACACAACCACACACATACAACCACACACACAACACACAACCACACACACAACCCACAACCACATACACAACCACAACCACACACACAACCACACACACCCAACCACACACACACAACCATACCTAACCACACACACAACCACACACACAACCATACACACAACCACACACACACAACTGCACACACACAACCACACACACAACCACAACCACACACACCACCACACATACAACCACACACACAACCACACACACAACCACATACAAAACCACACACACAACCAACCACACACAACCACACACACAACCCCCCACACACAACCCCACACACACACAACCACACACACACACAACCGCACACAACCACACACAACCACACATCCACACATCCACACACACCCATAACCACCCACACACCCACAACCACACCCACACAACCACAACCACAACCACACACACAACCACACACAAAACCACACACACAAACACACACACAAACACACACAACCACACACAACCACATAACCACACATACAACCACACACACAACTACACACAACCACACACACACAACCACACACAACCATGACCACACACAACCACACACACAACCACAACCACACACAACACATACACACAACACACACAACCACACACAACCACACACACAACCACAACCACACACACAACCACACACAAACATACAACCACACAACCACACACATACAACCACACACACACCACACAACCATACACACAACCCACAACCACACACAACTACACACACAACCACAACCACACACCCAACCACACACACCCAACCACACACACACAACCACATCTAACCACAAATACAACCACACACACAACCACACACACACACGCAACCACACACACACAACCGCACACACACAACCACAACCATGCACACCACCACACATACACACACAACCACACACAAAACCACACACACAACCAACCCCACACACACAACCACACACACAACCACACACACAACCCCACACACACAACCCCCACATACACAACCACACACACAACCACACACACACAACCACAACCACACACACAACCACACACACAACCACACACTCAACCACACCCAACCACACCCAAACACACATCCACACATCCACACACACACCCATAACCACACACACACACCCACAACCGCACCCACACAACCACAACCACACACACAACCACACACACAAACACAAACACACACAACCACACAACCACACATACAACCACACACACACACAACTACACACAACCACACACACACAACCACAGCCACACACACAACCACACACAACCACACATACAACCACACACACACACAACCACACACACACACACACACAACCACACACACAGCCACATATGCAACCACACACACACACACAACCACACACACCCATAACCACACACACACACCCAAAACCGCACCCACACAACCACAACCACACACACAACCACAAACACAAACAAAAACACACACAACCACACAACCACACATACAACCACACACACACAACTACACACAACCACACACAAACAACCACACACACAACCACAGCCACACCCACAACCACACACAACCACACATACAACCACACATACAACCACACATACAACCACACACACAACCACACACACACAACCACACACACAGCCACACATACAACCACACATACAACCACACACACACACACAACCACACACACACAACCACACACACAAACAACCACACCCACACATTCACACCCACAACCACACACACAACCACACACACATACACAACCACACACACACACAACCACACACACAACCACATACAGAACCACAACCACACACACACAATCACACACACATACACAACCACACACACACAACCACACACAACCACACCCGACCACACAAACAAACACACACAACCACACACACAACCACACACACAGACACAACCACCCACACACAACCACACACAACCACATACAGAACCATAACCACACACACAACCACACACACAACCATACCCACAACCACGCCCACAACCACACACACACAACCACAACCACATCCATCCACACCCACAACCACACACCCACAACCGCACACACACACAACCACACACACAACCACACATACAACCACACATATAACCACACACAACCACACACACACAACCACACACACACAACCACACACACACAACCACACACACACATTCACACCCACAACCACACACACAACCACACACACAGACACAACCACACACACACAACCACACACACAACCACACACACAGACACAACCACATACAGAACCACAACCACACACACACAACCACACACACCCAACCACACACACACAACCACACCTAACCACACACACAACCACACACACAACCACACACACACACAACCACACACACACAACCGCACACACACAACCACAACCATGCATACCACCACACATACACACACAACCACACACAAAACCACACACACAACCAACCCCACACACACAACCCCACACACAACCACACACACAACCCCACACACACAACCCCCCCACACGCACAACCACACACACAACCACACACACAACCACACACACACAACCACAACCACACACACAACCACACACACAACCACACACTCAACCACACCCAACCACACCCAAACACACATCCACACATCCACACACACACCCATAACCACACACACACCCACAACCGCACCCACACAACCACAACCACACACACACACCCACAACCGCACCCACACAACCACAACAACACACAACCACACACACAAACACAAACACACACGACCACACAAACAACCACACACACACAACTACACACAACCACACACACACACACACAACCACAGCCACACACACAACCACATATAACCACACCCGACCACACACACAAACATACACAACCACACACACAACCATACACACAGACACAACCACACACACACAACCACACACAACCACATACAGAACCACAACCACACACACACAACCACGCCAGCAACCACACACACACAACCACATCCATCCACACCCACAACCACACACACACCCGCAACCGCACACACACACACAACCACACACACACAACCACACACACAACCACAACCACACACAACACACACAACCACACACACAACCACACACAACCACACACACACAACCACAACCACACACACAACCACACACAAACACACAACCACACACACAACCACACACATACAACCACACACACAACACACAACCACACACACAACCCACAACCACACACAACCACACACACAACCACAACCACACACACAACCACACACACCCAACCACACACACACAACCACACCTAACCACACACACAACCTCACACACAACCACACACACAACCACACACACACAACTGCACACACAACCACAACCACGCACACCACCACACATACAACCACACACACAACCACACACAAAACCACACACAAAACCACACACACAACCAACCACACACAACCACACACACAACCCCCCACACACAACCCCCCACACACACAACCACATACACACACAACCACACACAACCACACATCCACACACACCCATAACCACACACACACCCACAACCACACCCACACAACCACACACACAACCACACACACAACCACACACACAAACACACACAACCACACACACAAACACACACAACCACACATACACGTGTTACCATCCTTGTGGGGACTATGTGTGAATACCTGCCTTGTGGGGACTAACCTTTCCCAATGTTTTTAAAATACACTAATAACAGAAAAATGTTAAGAAAAAATTCATGATACAGGATCCTGCTTCAAATGTGCAAATATATTGTTATTTAATCGTGCGCACAGCACCATACTTGTGGGGACTTGAACACGTGCTACCATCCTTGTGGGGACCTGGTCCGTAACACTATTTGTGAATGAATACAGTCGAAGGCACATGGCTAAATGTTTATAATGTTGTTTGTATATTGTTGATAAAATAATCTATTCATATATGAATTGCTGCATATATACTAGGGGTATACATTATGGACAGATTATGTTAATGTGCCAGAAAATATCATATAATGCTTAAGGAAAGACCCTTAAAGCTGTATTTAACCTATTTATCAGTGCTTAACATCTTAGGAGATAAGGGAACTAACACATAAAGAAATTAACATATGGAATTAAGAAATATGGTCAAGTGGAACCCAGAGCTTGATGAGCTGCTTACATTTTTGCCAAAATAGATGTTCAAGTCCCCACAGAGATAGTGGGTGAAGATCATTGTGTTTAAGTCTGCATAGAAATAGTGTGTACATTCAAAGCTTAAATCCCATTATAGAGTGTGAAGTCAATGATGTTCAAGTCCACACAGAGGTCGTGTGTAATTATAGGAATGCTCAAGTCCCCACAGAGATGGTATGTTATCATAGCGATGTATAAGTCCCCACAGAGATAGTGTGTTATCATAGAGACGTTCAAGTCCCCACAGAGATGGTGTGTTATTATAGTGATGTTCAAGTCCCCACAAAGATAGTGTGTTATTACAGTGTAGTTTAAGTCCCCACAAAGATAGTGTGTGATTATAGCGATGTTTAAGTCCCCACAGAGATAGTGCATGAAGGTGATTGTGTTTAAGTCCTCATTAAAATAGGGCCCAATTCACAAAGGTAAACTTAGACAGAAAGTCTAACTTTACTACTTTTCAATATTCACAAAGCCCCATACAAAGAATGTGAAGCTGATTATGTTCAAGTCAAAGCAAACACAAGGAGATGATGGACGGAGTGCTGAAACTTTTCAGTCACTCACCCCCAGTCACAGATCTGAGTTAAATCCATCATTGTTCTTTAGCTCACTTTGCCACCCCAGTTCAGACCCAGCTATATGTAAATCAGTCTTGACCCTGTGCCTCACGGGAACAGTCCAGCCCGAACTGCCAAGCCAGGTCTTCCCTGGACCAGAAACAAGCATCCTAGGACCAGTTTCAGGCTAACACCTGTCATCAGCCAGGCTTGCTTGAATCCAGTGGCAAAGTGAGCAAGAGATCCACGTCTGGGCATACCCTGCCAACTTAGGGTGAACAAAGTGAACACGAGATGATGGACGGAGTGTTGAAACTTTTCAAGCACTCACCCCCAGTCACACATCTGGGTTGAATCCATCATCATTCTTAAGCTCACTTCGCCACCCCAGTTCAGACCCAGCTATATGCAAATCCGTCTTGACCCTGTGCCTCATGGCACCCCCTGGTGCTTCAAGTCGAAACAGAGCTTGCGTTTAATTACAGAAATGCTTGAGTCCCTACAGAGATGGTATGTTTTTATAGTAATGTTCAAGTCCCCACAAAGATAGTGTTTTATTATAGTTTTTTTCAAGCCCCCACAAAGATAGTGTGTTATTATAGCGATGTTTAAGTCTCCACAGAGATAGTGCATGAAAATGATTGTGTTTAAATCCTCATTAAAATAGGGCCCGGTTCACAAAGGTAAACTTAGACAAAAAATCTAACTTTTCTATTTTTGCAGTTTCACAATTGTAAGCTTAGACCAAAAGTCTAACTTTACTACTTTTCAGTATTCACAAAGCCCCATACAGAGAATGCAAAACCGATGATTCTCAAGCCAAAACAGAGCTTTCGCGTAATTACAAGAACGCTCAAGTCCCCAAAAAGATGGTGTGTGACTATAGTATTACCATTGTCGCCAAAGAGAATGAGTGTGATTATAGACATGCCCAGGTCCCCACAGTGATAGTGTGTGACTATAGACATGCCCAGGTCCCCACAGAGATAGTGTGTGATTAAAGACATGCCCAGGTCCCCACAGAGATAGTGTGCGATTATCCACATGCCTAGGTTCCCACAGATATAGTGTGTGATTATAGCGATGTATAAGTCCCCACAGAGATAGTGTGTTATCAACAGTTACCTGTTTCTAGAGGTTCTGGAACTAACAGGAAGAGAACAGGCAATAACGGGCATCTCTGTCTCATGCCCCTGTGAACTGCAAAAGTATTGAATAGCTGCCCCACACATTTCCTGTGCCACAAGGTTAACACATGGCCCACACATTTTTTATACATACTCTGTCCTATCCAGGTCTTTTTTAAGTGTTAGCAACAGATACCCCATATAACAAACAAATTCCTCTTCAGCATCCAGTGAGATAAATATAGCTTCTTCCAAGATGTCCTTGCTGAGGCATAACAGAAGACACAATGTCCCATGATGTTTTTGGTATGAGAAGCCAAGGACAAATAATTTAAAACATGTATTTTAAAATGCACTTGTACCCTTAGGTCTCTTGGTGCTAAAATAATATGTTTATTGTTACCCAACAATAGTACAATAGTAGTCTTTCTATTGACGTCAGAATTATGAAGATCTGATTGGACCCCCTGGGATAGAAACCTCTTCCCATGAGATCAAACAAAGATTCCTGAAGTGGATACATGTGTCCACTGAACCACCTGATCCACCATCTATTAACTTATTTCACTTGCGACTGAGTTTATGATGGGTGACCATATGCCTGTTAGAATTTTAACCAGAGTCTTCAACAATACATTGTTTGAAAATATTGGGAGATAGCTAACACTTTATAAGGTGTCCCTGACGGGTTTAGGACGAACACAAACTAAAGCCTTGTACAACCATAATCCAAGTACCAGTGGATTCTTCTTTCTTGTGTGAGTGAATCATACAGAATGTCAGTCAGTTGTGCTTTGCCCAGCTTATAGAATCTTTCTCCAAACATTGGGTTAATGGCAATTAAGTGATGGATAAGTAATTTCATCCTCTGATATCCTCCTTCTAGTAGGGCTTTCTCCTCTGTTTCCACTTGAGGTATGTATTGCCAGGAAAATACATCTTCCTCTGCAGATGTGGTTTCCCCACTCCTCTGCAGGTTTGGTTTACCCAATCCCTGTAATATACAACTCTATATAGTAAGTATCAAATATATCAGTATGTTTTGAGGAAGGCCACTGGGTTTATGCAATTGTGCAGCTGAGGCGATTTTCACATCATTATAGATTTGTCACATTTTACACATATTCCATCTGTCACAAGATCTGCAGTTATTAACAAAAAAAAAATTCTAGCTCAAACTGTTCAAAAGTTATAAAAATGAAGCGACACATGTTGCTGCTCGGTGGAAGGTCCTTTGCAAAGCTGGACTGGTCACCTTTCTGTTGCTTATTGCTATATTTGTGTGTTAACCCCTTCGGTGCTCATGACGGAACGGTTCCGTCATGAGCCACGGTTGAGCTGTGCTCATGACGGAACCGTTCCGTCATGACCACGCCCGCGCAAGATTCCGTCAGCACAGCGGCGGAATTTGCGCAGCATGGAAGGGGTTAAACAAGTTCTAATGAGATGCAACCGATACCCAGACAGTGTTTTCAAGTTTACAAATTACTAAATAATGTTGAAATACTAATACAAAATGTGCTGCTTCATGCGGCATAATTAGCTTTTTCTTGCCATATATTTTACTCAAACCTGCCACAAAATTTACTTAACCCTGCTGCATAATTTGGCACTCTCAAGCTGCATATTTCTGGTGGCTCTGGTATTGGGGATGCTTTTGCACGATGCCCTGGATATATTAGATGATAGCAACTCAACCGTGCACTCTCTGAGATACCTAAGTGCATCTAGAATTTTCAACCTCTTAATAAATTTGCCATTGTAGATGCATAAGGGAATGATCAGCTCTGGAGGTAAAGAGTGAGTTAAGAGAGATCTTAGCAGTTTTCTGTTTCAGTCAGTGGAGTGTCTTTTGTATCTAGGTGATAGGTCTTAAAAGAGGATTCAAGTCACTTCTGTTCCCACTTAATCATCTTCTTCTGTAAGGCACTCTCTCTCATCATTCCCACTTGTAGAGAAGTCCTATCCGCTTCCTATGAGGTTACTCTGTTTTCCAACAGATATGTCTTGCTATGATTTCTAGCTCATTCTTTTCAGCAGTAAGTTTATGCTTGGTTAATTTTCCATGATTTGAGTAGAAGGACAGCCAGGATACATTCAAGGATTAAGGTCTCTGGAGAGTGATCAGATAGTGTGTCCGCATGGATGTATCAATGCAACACATTTGGCAGCAGTGAGCCAGTGATAAAGATGCATAATATTCCCTTGGTGCAATTGGCATACAATAGAGATGAGTGATCAATCTTGGTTGAATGTACCAGCCTTCAGACACCCATCAGGCCATGATCTGTCATCACATCCCCTAACATTACCTATAAACATAATTGCTTGAGTCTACCAGGTTTGTTCAATCACAAGTTGGGTCTAGGGCAATCTCTAGTCTTCTCCAGTAATGGAACCAAATTTCATCAGACTCTGTACAGGGAATGAGTTCTGATTTTATTTGGGGCATGAACGGATCAGGCTGTCAACATCTTGTTAAGTATGAACTGTATTGTAAACAAATAACATTCTCCTGCATCATCCAGACCTTCAAGATTTTACCAGGCAGAGATTTCTTCTGCAGTACGGTATCATCATATTTGTTAGAGCTATGAGCAGTGAACTGTTGGATTCCAGGTATCTGTTCTATTTGGCTGCGTTATATCACACTTCCACCCAGTCTAATTTCACTTTGTCTGATTTTCGTTGGGACAAATGTGTTTTTTGATAAAAGAGCAATGTCTGTATTTGGAGAGAGGTAAGACAAGATCTTTTTCCTTTCTACAAAATGGGACTACAAAATATTGAGGCCTAAATATTGAGACCCAAAATATCAAGAATCTTAATATAAATATATAGTACAGGTTTACTATACTTAACTTTACATCGAAGAACCTTGAAGAAGCAATGACGCAAACTATACTTATGCTGTACCCACAAACAGCCATACAAGGATGTTCTGACACTTTAATCAAAGCATTTGGAGACACCTCCAACAATCTGTGCATTTGGAGACACCTCCAACAATCTGTACTAAGTGTAGAATATGCAACAAACAGCCAAATTGTATTTGAATTAAAAATATATTGCACTACCCTTTGTACCTGTAACAGAGTTAGCTAACTACTACAACTCATTTATAGAAAGTCCATTGTACCCACAAAACCAGTGCAAATGAATGGCCTGATTAAAAGATTGGCAGTCCAACTACCGGACTGCCTTTGTGGCGGTCAGCACAATGCCATCAAGCCTGCAACTTCCCGACCGCTGCATTATGACAACACCGCCAGGCTGGCGGTGTTGTCTCGGTGGTGCAATGGCGGCAGCTTGCTTTGGCTCTTACAGAGCCTGAAGGATATGCTGCCGCATTGGATGTGCCACTTGCACGTTGGTGCACTCTGGTGCCACGCACCATGTCATGTCCCATGCATACACTCCATGTGCAAAAACTACCTGTGACCCTATTTGGTGCCCCTTTCCTAGCTTTTCTGCTGATATTGTCATGGCGGGGTCCCTGTCATGAAAAGGTCTGCAGTAAGGTAGGTCATGATCAGCACGGCGGTGCTGGCTTTGGCAGCACCGACACAGCCCACTGCTTTCCTACCATTGCCCCATTGGGACCCAGGATCCTGGTGGTGGTCTTGTGTCGGGCTAGTGGCAGTCTGACTTCCAAACTCTTAATCGGGCAGTCCGATCGCCACCACAAGTATAGCAGTTTTGGGACCGCTGTACTCTTAATTGGGCCCCAAGTCCCCTAATGGACTCCTTTAAAGATACTTGGGTCGACAGACAGCAACGTTCTGCACACAGATGCCAACCCAAATTCCAAATACCATGTTGGAACGTCTATGACACCACCATGGCTCAAGAAGACAAAACTAACAGTGCAGTCATAGAATGGCAGAATGATATCTTTGCAGCATGGGGCATCCCCGCCATTCTCAAATCAGACAATCCGCTGTTCAATATCAACTAATTCAAGGAGTGTCTGGTCAGACTAAATGTCAAGCATCAAAAGAGCACACCTCTTCAGCGTGCGTCAATGGAGGGAATAAAGTTAAAGCAGTACTATGTCAAACCCTCCATGCTTCTCGTTCAACTCCTCACGCCACAACTTGAGAGATCTGCCACATTGCCGTTTGGGAGAGCCATCGTAACCAAACTGCTACAGTGGACTGTAGACTGATCCTTAATTGTTGACCAGGTTTGTGTCACAGACACGTCTTGAACGTGCCAGGTGAAAACATATGCTGATCATCATCGTCAAGCTCAGGAAACAGTCTTCGATGAAGGTGACTGGATCCTGGTCAAGAAGACACAAAATCAGAAGACACAGAATCCATTTGCTGTCGATCCTCTGAGGGATGTGATGTGCAAAGGACACAGGGTGACAGTACATCGTCCCGGAAAGTCCATCACATGGGACTCGTCACAATTAAGCACCTATTGCGATATTCGTCAGTTCCCCCAATCATGAATGAGGCAATCCCGCCTGAAGGTCCAGATCAAGGAGCAGAACCCCTGACATCTCAACCATGTCATACCACTCAATCTGGCTGACTAGTGCAAGCGCCTGGATGACATATTGAAGAAATATGATGTGGCTGTTGTGTGGGACCCTTGTAGTTCTGGGCGACTGGTTTTATTAATTGGTTATGACATAATGAAAGTGCAGTGTGTGATCGTATGCTGAGAAATAAAGACATCTATTACAGAGTTCTGTGTTTGGTGTATTCATATGCATGCTCCGAGCTGGAAAGGATGCTTCAAATATAGCCAAAATGTGTGGCAAAGACCAGACATCTTCAGCTCCAATAGAGGGAATTTTCTAAGAGATAAACATAGCTGGCTCCCATAGCCCTACCAGCAGTAGAAGGGATGGTCTGCCGAAAAAAGGATAAAATCCTTCAATAACACTTTTTTTTTTCATCCTGGTGTCTTGGCAACAGATAATATCATGTGCACTAATGAATGTCAATCAGTCTGTATTTTTTACTTTGTTATGGGCATCAGCTATATTCCATGAGATAAGATTTAATCAATCAGTAGATTTGTAGAGTGCTACTTGTCACCCGCGAGGGTTTCCATGCGCTGGCAGGGTATAGTTGATTAGCTGCCTAGGTAGGAGAAGGAGCGACCTCCACATCTGCTGCATCGGATACGGGAGGTGAGGGTTAGTGAAAGGTACCTGGAGCGGAGCAGTCTGCTAAGATGATGGAAGTTCAGTGCGGTGGTTTAAGTAGGCGGGTCCAGTAGGGTCTTGTATGTGGAGTCAGAAGCTTGAGTTGGCATCTTTTCTGTACAAGGGGGTAGTGGAGATCCTTTAGGTGGGCAGTGACATGGTTTTGACTAGGGAGATCCAGGACAAGTCTTGCTAAGGCTTTCTGTATGGTCTGTAGTCGCTGGAGGAGGTGAGATTCGATCCTTGCATAGAGAGCGTTGCCGTAGCCCATTCGGCTGGAGATGAGTGCTTGGGTGATGGTGCGTCTTGAGCTTAGAGGTAGCTATTTGAATAGCTTACGAAGGATGCGGAGGATGAAGACACAGAAGGAGGAGACGAAGTTGACCTGAGTTGTCATGGTTATTTTGTTGTCTAGAATGATGCCTGGTTTCCTAGAGTGGTCAGTGAAAGTAGGAGTAAGTCTGAGATCTGAAGGCCTCCAGGATGCGTCTCATAGGAGCTTTAGTTTCTGAAAATGAGTGCCTGTGTCAAGTCCATCTTGAGCTTCAGGCAGTTGTCCTTCATCCAGCTGGCGATGTCTGTCGTCCAGTTGTGGAAGTTTGTCTTGGTGTTGGTGTTGTCTTCGGAGAGTGAGAGGATGAGTTGTGTGTCATCAGAGTAGGATATGATTTGAACCCGTGGGTTTTGGTGATGCTGGCTAGAGGTGTCATATAAGTGTTGAAGAGGGTAGGGCTCAGTGAGGCTCCTAGGGGTACTCCACAGATGATTTCCTTGGGTGAGGGTGTGAAGGGGGAAGTGGAAAACTTGCATTTTTATGGTGAGGAAAGAGGCGATCCACCTGAGAGAATCTCCTTGGATGCCTATGTTGTGCAGCCTTAGGATGAGTGTGTGGTGGGAGACCATATTGAACATTTAAGCCCTCCGTGTTTGAAGATGACAATTGGCTTGTAGATTACTCAAGTATGGTCTTATCAGATTGACAAAACTGCAGGGGGCTAGACCCTCTGAGTCTGCCTGAGGGAGGGTTTGATTCTTCCTCGTAGGAGAATGAAGTAATTCATTAGCACTATATGCATTGAGGGGCTCTAAACGGTTCCTTCAGGGCACATTATAGCTGTCCTGATTTCCATAAACAAACGTTTGCCCCTGTGTGAACTATTCAGGCTCACAACAATATTTAAATTCTCTTTGGATGAGAGTTCTGAGTCCTGAGGAGAACCCTGTTAATTCACATCATTTGGTTCAAAACGCGTCAGCTATTATTTAACCACACAAGTGTGCTCTAAAATAGACTACATTGGCTCATTTTGTATAACTTTGTTAAAAATCATCCAGAGCTAAATGAAATATTGTTGTGAGCCTGAATAGTTCACTGTCTGCCTTTTGCCCTGATTAAGGTTGCTCTTCTGTTTGTTAAAAAATTATCAAATTTCAACATACAGCACTGATGAATTTGTTGTCTATGTTGTGTCTGTTATGTCCAACAGTGTAGTTTGTGGTGTTGAGTATTTTTTAAATTTGATTCACTCCAATGCTGTGTTCTTCTGTGAATTGTTTGTATGTTGATTTTTTAAATTGGAAAACCAATGGGTATTTGAAAAAACCTATTAACATACTTTCACAAACAAATGAAAAATGTAAAAATTGAAAGAAAAAATAAAATGATGACCTATGGTCCTATCAAGTGTCATGTGTGATCATGTGAAGTGAAGAATAACTAACATCAGTATTAGCATGTGTGTTGTTCTGTACTTTTAGAAAGTTGGCATTTTCTTACTCTAATGAGATACGTGTAATTGCACTCCTGGCTATTGATTTATCAACTACTACAGCGCCTTGAGACCCTCACGAGTGAGTAGCGCGCTTTAGAATCCCTTGATTGATTGACTTTTGTGATTGTTTTCCAATAGTGCAACACTGCAATGTATGCTGTCAAACATACAAGCTATAAGGACAATGCAATAAACAAGTCAATAGACCTGAGCACAGTGTGCACTGTTCACCGTAATATAATACAAAACCTAAATGCTTTTCATCAATGTCACCAAAATAACAATTTTTACTCTCAACCTTTTTACTTTTTTATACTTCTTGTTGTAAATCCATTAACAATCATGAATATACATACAATACAGTACCATATTTTGATACAGACTTTCTTAATTAAACTGTTAACAATTTTACAGTAAAACAATCTTAATTTTCAAGCAGCCCAATGCATTTTGGGACTGAAGTCCCATCTTCAGGGGTAAATTTTAATGGTTACTGTATTGAATCATGCGTTAGAGGGTAAGTCTGAGCAGGACAATGGGAGAAGATGGTCATAGCTACGCAGGAGGAACATCCATGGTAGACGGTATTCACGCAAGCAGGATTACACAATCAACCGCAAGACTTTGGCATACGCTAACCATGAAGTATAAAAGAGTAAAAAAGTTGAGAGAATACAAATGGTCATTTTTGCTGCCTTTGATGAAAAGCATTTAAGTTTAAGTTTTGTATTATATAACGGTGAACATTGCACACTGTGCTCAGGTCTATTGACTTGTTTATTGCATTTTCTTACTTTAACCATTCTGTACCTCTCTCTATCTTTGAAAACACATCTGGGATGGGTGACAGCTGGGTTTTTGCATTACCTCTAGACAGTCCCACACAACGGGAGCTGAGGTGTGCCTGATGGGCCATTCACATCTTGATGGGTCATTTAAATCCTGATGCGTCATCCTGGGTAAGATGGGAGGGAGGAGCTTGCACTTGCACCTGAATAGTGCTGTGGTTGTCCCCACACAAAGAGCTGAATACTTCCCGGTAGTAAGTTTGGAGCCAGAGCAGGAAGGGTAAGGTCTTTGTGCACATCAAGGGCCTCTTTTTGAAGTCTGTCCAACTTCAGAAGCACAACTGGGTACAAGTATTCCACCCCTTACACCACCAACCCAGTACACTTATGGACCTGAGAGCACTCTGCCAAGAAGATGGACTGCTATGCTGCTGAAAGGGCTGCCACTCTGCTGGGCTCCAACTTTGCTGTCCCTGCTCTGCTGCCCTCTTTGCCTGTTAGTGGAGGGCTGGCCCTGCATCTCTACATCCCCAGAGCCACGTGACTCCAAGGGCTTGCCTCCTGTTCTGAAGTCTCAGGGACATTAAAGACTTGATTCAACCCTGTTACAGCCTCTGGACTCTGCCATCTGTGAGTCCTGCCTTGCCAAGTGGTGCCAAGCCAGTCCTGGGTCCATGGAAGTGGATTTTCTATGTTTTTCTGCAAAAATCCATGCATTGCTTGCTTTGCGTCCGTCGGACCTAGCGTATTCTCATTGACGTCGATGCCTGAGTGCCGACAGCATGGCTCTACGATGGTGCATTGCCTTCATTGTCAGGGTTTCACTGCAGATGCATCCCCTAACTGCGTCACTTGGAACTAATTCATCACCTACAATTCAATGGATTGACACCAACTCATCACCTCTGACTGCTTCGTGCACCTTGCTCCTTGGCGTCAACGCTCCCTCCATGAAGGCACTGCTATCAGATGGGCCTGCCTGGCTTTTGTATCTGACCCACGCTTCATTGCGATAGGCCTGACTTTTCCCACTTGACCTGGTCCAGCGTGACCAAATAGCTCCAGTTGGCACTTTACATTTCTTAACACTATATTTTAAGATATTCTTTAAAATCTCATAACTCCAGTTCTACTTATTAAATGTTTGTCTTTTTGGTCTTGTTTTTTTTATTAAATTATGCTCTATTGTTCTAACTTGGTGTGGGTTATTTTTGTGCTGTGTTCTTACTGCATTACAGCATTAAGTTTTGCACAAACACTTTACACATTGCCTCTTACGTTTAGCCTGACATCTCTGTGCCAAGCTCCCAGAGGATGAACACAGGTTAATTTAGGGTGTGTACCTGGCTTACCCTGACTAGGATTGTGGTTCCTGCTTAGACAGAGTACATCCCATGCCAACCAGAAACCCAATTTGTAACAGCATGCATTACCCTTTTACAAGCAACACCCTGATTTAGGTGTATCTAATTCAAATTACCAAGCACCTCATCAGATTGTTAACATTTTAGAGTTTCAAGTCAGTTACATTATATCCAATTTAAAGAAGTAATGGTAAGCAATCTCACCGGGGTCTGTGGCATTCTGTTAATTTCCTGCACTTGTTATTCTTCCACACTTGCATACTTTTTGCTTGAGAAATGTGTAGGAGCCGGTAACATACAAGCATTTTGTAAACTAGTACATTGCTTAGCTTTTTCTTGTGAGTTCTGTGAAACACTGCGCAGGTAACTCACAAGCATTTTGAGTGTGGGTGCATACTTTGTGTAGCTTTTTCTTGCGAATGATTTAGCACCAATATGAAATGACAAAAACGATAAAAAAAGAATTACAAAAGGAAGCACTGCTTGTGCTGGTAGTTTGAATGTTTTTTGTGTGATTTATGTGAGAATTATTTCGAGTTTGAGAGGAAAAATCGGTGTTACTTTGGAAACCCTGTGTGTCCATCCAAGGTACCCCCAGTCCCAAAACAATGTTACAAACATTAGCTTTTCACAAGACAATAATTATATATTTTCATAAATTTCAAAATAACTAAAGAGGAACACAGCAATGCTAGCCAAATATTCTTTGACATGCAATTCAAATTATGCAGGCATAGCCTGCACTCAAACACGGTGCTGTTTTGCAATCGTATACTTGATAATTTAGGACCTAAGAGAGGCATACTGAACAGAGGCATGCTCTATTGTGTGCGTGTTGATGTTTTGTGTGATAAACCTGGTAAACATCGAAGCCACCTCACAATAGATAATATGGCATATAGGAGCTGTCTGGGATGTAAATGAAGTGTTCTGTGCAAAGATTTCACCCCGTTAGGGCCAGTTTAACAACCAACTACAACTACAGAAAGCAGCAACTGAAAGATGACACACATTTTTAGTACTTTTTGACCTTTTTGCACTAGAAACCTTTTTTATTAAAATCTGCAGATTAAGCAGCAGATGACAGATTATGTGGCAAATGCGGCAAATTCGTAATATAAAAGGCAGCCTCAGAATTGCACAATTCTAGTTGCCCTGGTTTTAAGGCATATTTATGCTTAGATGTTTGGGTGTGCCTCTTGGTGCCATTTCCAATAGTTCCAATCCCATGAAAGGGGCAGCTGTCCTGAAGTGATTGTAAAGTCAGAATAAAGGAAAGAAAATCCTGTTTATAAACATATGAGCCATCATGAGAAGTGCTATTGTCTTTCTGACTCTTCCTGGCATTCTCTTTCTCAGTCTTTCTACGTCTGCAAATGTATTTCTCTCTGTCTTTTCCCATGTCTCTCTCTCCTTTTGTCTTTCTCTGTCCTGTTCTTTTTGTCCTGTTCTCTCACTCTCTGACTCCCCCTGACTTATCTTTGCAGCTTGCTGTCTCTCTCACATCCCTTCTTCTCTTTCTCTGACTTTGTATGTATCTCTCTGTCTTTTTCTCTTTCAATTTCCCTCCATCCATGTCTTCCTTTCTCCTCATCTCTCCCTGTCCTAGGACGTTCTTATTATCTTGGACAAATTCCAAATGTGTTAAAATTCTGCACTTAATCTTTGCAGCCTGCTTTGCAAACTAGAAAAGTTTCAGAAGCGAAATTGTTTTAATGGGCTTGTCAGTTCTCAATGTAGTCCGCTGTGCATTTTTATTCCTGCCATCTGACCCTGCATCGACCAGTGGACACTTCATCTTCTTAAATCTCAACTATGCTTTTCTCTATTTATAAATGTTGGATGTAAGTCATCCTCTTCCCTCCCACATCACACTAGATCTTACCATTTGTACCTACTCACATATTCCACATACCAGACCTTCAATTAACTTCTGCGTGAGAACCTTATGAAAAAGCTACAAATATGTATTCAGCTTTTGAAGGGATCTGAGAAATATTTGTCCCTTTTACTGAGTAAAAAAGCCTCAGACATCTGTAGACGTAGAAGGAATCATTTGTGAGTTTATAACTGTAACTAGAAAACATGGATACATTTAAATGGACTATGCGCTTTAAAATTGCATATGTTGTTTCATTGTTTTCAATGTAAACTCGCGCTGAGCAGGAGGCCTCTTTTTGAACACCCTAGGCCCATCCTTGCTGCAGCCAGGATCTCAGAACAGAGGCACCTGATGCTCCTTGTTCCTCGAAGGTGTTTTCCTTGCAACAGGGCCCATCCCCCAGTCTGCAGGGTAAACTGATTTCATGAGATCCCGGCGCACTGCCTCTTGATAATCTAATGGCCCTTGTAATGCACAGGTGCCTATTTGCACGTTGTTAGCTGCCCAAATCGAAGACCGGCCATAAGCTTCCTCTCAAGGCACATATTTTAACATCTTCAATGGTAGACTGAGGAAAGGGCTTTGCCTACACGCTATGGAGCAACATTTTTGTTTTAAAAGCAAATATTGTGAATTGCACAGACCCCTAATCATCAGACATTTGTAAAAATGCGCCATGTCAATAATTTGTTTTAAAACTTCCATGTAAGCCTTCTGCAACTTTGGCACTGTAAAAGAAACGAATTTCTAACAATTAGTCTTCAATGAGAGATTAGCGCTAACAGCAGTTTTAATTTGACCTCATCAGAAAACCTGAAATAATTTGGTGGTGAAGCCATGTTAAAATATAATTGTTGCTAAACCAAGCAGAGTGAGCCGTCTTTACATGCATCCAGAATAAGAAGATATCGAGCCTATGCCGAGATTCCAACACTCCCCAGTTCTTAAAGGCGGCAGCTCTGGTCATTTCCCCATATCCTCTGGATGTCTCTTTGGTCACCCCATTATGTGTTCCAGTCCCAGCCATATCATTTGTGTTTACTCACGTATCCCTGTTTGTAGTGCGCACTACTGAAGATGTGAAAAGCCTATAAAAACACCTCAGCACGGTAACTCCAATTGTTCAGCTGGTGTAGAGATCAAAGAATCATGTAACCCTTTCAGTCTGCGCAAGCTCGCCATGGAGCTGTAGTATTTGTAAGTACAAATTAAATAATTTACACATTAAACTATGCTGCGCCTTTAAATCATGCATCACTTAACAGTTGCACTTGTTTGTTTAACTGCTCGCAGTTTGAAGCTTTACAGAGACAGCCTCGGTTTGAACACCTGCATCCTATGCTGCTTCTCTGTACAAAGGTGTGTTAGAGGCAGGGCCCATCCCCCAGTCAGAGTTAAGAGAACGCGGGTCTCTTGCGATGGTAATTGTCCCTTTGTTATGCTGAGAGATGCATTTGCATCTCCAGTCCGGCGGCATCCTGAAGCCCTGCCCTGAGTTTCCTCTCAAAGCAGGGAGTGTTCACAGACGCTGTTGAGAAAGGCCTCACAGATTATAGAATCATGCCCAACAAGCGCACCTCTCTTTTAAGACCTGATGACTTTAATCAGTTAACCTCCACGTCCCTAAAACAAACAAAAAAGGAATGTGTCCGTGTGTAATGTTACCCAGGCAACATACAGCACACAATATACACAATTGGGAATTGAAGACAAAATAGGGATGTGCAGAATGAAACAGGCGTACCTTTTGTTTTATATAGTGTGTACATGCATTTTTAATTTCTGTCGAGTTTAACATAGTCTTACACAAGCTTTTCTGGTGCAGTGCGAGCACCTGCTTCTGTAGGCCTGTAGTGGATAAAGAAAACGTATTTACACCATATTTATGCCAGTTACTACATTATTTTCAGACAGTACAGCTCAGAAATAGCAGTCAAAGTTTGACTATTTTTATTTCTGACCTTTGCTGTCTGAATCTAAAGCACCAATTTCGAGAAATATCATGATGCCGTCCCAGCACCTAAATAATGCATAGTTAAAATTTAGGTTCTGAACAGAGTACAGGGAAGTTGTTTGGGGTACCTATTGCTATAGTAGGAGGAGTGGTAGCACTGGATATACAATTGTGGCACACCTGCTCCCTGGCATACATTTTGTGCTCACACAATAAATAAGTGTACATACAAAATCAACACAACTATAAGGTGCACTGCAATTGTTTGTATAACTATAACCGTGACCAAGACATGTAGGGCTATGTGTATGTTACCTGTTGCGCTCCCACCACCAGCACACAACACTTCAATATCAGCATATGCTTTACAACTTGTGGGTCCTTAAAGCAGGCATGTACATAGTCAAAGAGTGATTTGTTCTAACATTTCTTTACAATGTTATGCCAAAATTGATTTTTAAAGGGGCACAGATTATGGAAGAATATAAATTGCAAATAGTTTCTTTATACTCATAAAGAATGGGAATTTGTTATTCTCTGCCCTCTGTGTTTATAATTTCTAAAATATGAAAAAGAGCTGTTGTTGTAAGCATCTAACTAAGGAAAATAAATTAATTTGAGGGTATCACCTTTTCCTACTTCTTTGTTCAATATTGCATGGACAACAGAGAAGCATGTTTAATATTTCAAGGTGTAAATACAGGCCCTCAAGAGCAACTGGTCACAAAGGGAAGTGCAAACATCTACCCATCCAGAACTGGCGTGAAGCAAGCACAGTACAGAGGTGTCTAGCAAGGCACTTTAAAGAACTAACAAAAGTTTCAGAGTCCCGGTGCCTGGTGATTTGGGAAGCAAATTATTATGCTGTAGCACTTGTTTAAAATTTTGGTGCAAAGTTTTGTTCTTTTTGCGCATAAGTTGATCAGCACTGCTCATTTGAATGCTTTACATAATGAAGCATTGCACAGAGTTGTGGAAACATTCATGTAAAATTATAATAAATATTGGCCTCACATTGTGAAGTAGAGGTATAAACAGTACTAATAGACTACTCTATGATGATAAGCAGTTTGACATTTGGAATATCAAGGCACCAAGCTCCTTGTACAAGTAACAGACATGCATTTTTCCTGCCACACTATCCTTCCAGGGTTCCACAGAAATTGTAGAACAATCTGTGGCCACAGGGGAAGTCAATCTTATTGCTGGACTCGGGTGCTATTTGGGAAGCACTCCGAAAATATTGTAATCTTTTCCAAAAATCTTTTTGGGGTTTCCTGAGACTCTCACATTGGAAGCTATGTGGTCACAAACTAAACTTTTGAAGGACACTAGTGCCTGAAAGAGGAAGCGTTTATTACCAAGTGAAGTGTTGCCATAAAGATTTTGCATCATATTCAAATAAAAAGCTGTGCTTAAGTGCTGTGAAGAATTTGGTCTTTGGAATTCTTAAGAGTCTGTTCAGGGACCAGCTCACAACTGAGTGTTGGATCATCATATAGCAGCCTTGAGTGCCAGTACTGGTCTATCTTGCTACACCGACAGATTATGTGGGAGAATCCCACTCTGTGCTCCCTAAAACTCAGGCATTCATCTGTGTGAGTTGGACATATCCTGCTAAGCCTCATGCGGGCCAATTACACTCTGTGAAGAATGTTGAAATGGGCCAACTTAAAGTGTGCATTGAATGACACCTCCTTCTCAAGGGCACAAGTTTTGATCCATGCCGCATCAGATATGGGCTCCGGTAAGTCCTTTCCCACTGACCCCATGCCAGGAAGGCAACTTGAAATTGGTTGTCCTTAAAGGCTCCATTCAAGTTAGAGACTAATCGTCTGGATTATTCCAAATTTAATAGTATGACCAGAGTAATTTTCTGTTTAGGAGTCAGAGGGATGTCGGGCCACAGCATTTGTACACCAGTCAGGGCAGCAAACTGCAGGAACCACCCAGTGACCACCCCAAATGTCTCACCACCTTCTCAATGGTGATGCAGTTGTCAGCGTGAAAGAGTCCAACGATTAGTGGACAGATATATGTGTGATTATAGCATTACCACTTTCCCTAAAGAGATAGTGTGTGATTATAGGGATGTCCAGGTCCCCACAGAGATAGTGTGTGAATATACACAGGCCCAGGTCCCCACAGAGATGGTGTGTGACTATACTATTATCATGGTCATTAAAGAGAATGTGTGTGATTATAGACATGACCAGGTTCTTGCAGAGATGGTGTGTGATTAAAGACATGCCCAGGTCCCCACGGAGATAGTGTGTGATTAAAGATATACCCATGTCCTCACAGAGACAGTGTGTGATTATAGGTATGTCCAGGTCCCCACAGAGATAGTGTGTGATTATAGACATGCCCTGGTCCCCACAAGATACTGTTTGATTATACACATGCCCAGGCAGTGGTGGCCCATCGTGGGAGTGCTAACGGGTGCTGACGTGGTGCGGGGAGGGGCAAGGTGGGATAGTAAAGTATGGATTACGGACGTTTAGAGGTAAGTAAACATATAAATAAATAAAGCGAATTTCGTTGCACGTGCTGCATCACCAAATGCGATGCAGCACGTGCAACAAAATTCGTTTTATTTATTATTATGTTTACTTACCTCTAAAAGTCCGTAATCCATACTTTACTACCCCCATCCTGCCCCTCCCCCGCCCCATATCAACGCCCGTTAGCACTCCCACGACGGGCCACTACTCTGCCCAGGTTCCCACAGAGATAGTGTGTGATTAAAGACATGCCCCGGTCCCACGGAGATAGTGTGATCAAAGATATACCCAGGTCCTCTCAGAGATAGTGTGTGGTTACAATCACTTTCAGGTCCCCATATAAAAAGTGTTATGATAGTCATGCTCAACTCCCTATATAAAGAGGGTTATGATAGATATATTCAGGTTCCTCGAGAAATGGTGTTTTATGTAAGTCATGCTCAGATCCCTGCAAAAATGATCTGTGATTATAGTGAGTCACAGATAGTGTGGGATTGTGGTCATGCTCAAGTCCTACAGAGATATTGTGGGATTATAGCGAAGCACAGGTCCCCACAGAGATAGTGTGTGATAGCACTCATGTTTAATTTCCCACAAAGACAGTGTGTAATGGATTATAATGATGTCCTGGTCCCCAGAGATAGTGTGTGCTTATAGCATTACCACTGTCCCCAAAGAGATAGTGCGTGATTATTGACATGCCCAGGTCCCCACAGAGATAGTGTGTGATTATTGAGATGTCCAGGTCCCCACAGAGATGGTGTGTGACTATAGTATTACCATGGTCGTCAAAGAGAATGTGTGTGAATATAACTATGCCCAGGATCCCACAGAAATAGGTGCCGATCACGATCCGTTAAAAACCGCGTACGAACCGTCGGTCGGAGCGAATTGCCCGTCCGACTCGTACCCGGTTGTAAAACTTTACAAACATGGAATTACGATTCGCACGGAAACACCATTTCCGTACGAATCGTAAAAAACACCGACCGACGAAAATATACATACGAATGTGATCCGGGAATGCTGCGACGTGACGTCGGGACGCTTTCAGGCAGCGTTTCACGAACCAGGAATTACGATTCGAACCGACAGCAGTCCGGACGGCAATATTTTCACGGCACCCAAAAAGTGCCGCAAAAGCGAAGTACGGCGCGAATCGACCAGAGTAGGTGGCCCGGTACGCGCCGACCCCCCCCCCCAGCCCCCGTAGGTACGCGCCGACCCCCCCCCAGCCCCCGTAGGTACGCGCCGACCCCCCCCCCAGCCCCCGTAGGTACGCGCCGACCCCCCCCAGCCCCCGTAGGTACGCGCCGACCCCCCCCCCAGCCCCCGTAGGTACGCGCCGACCCCCCCCCCCCGCCCCCGTAGGTACGCGCCGACCCCCCCCCAGCCCCCGTAGGTACGCGCCGACCCCCCCCAGCCCCCGTAGGTACGCGCTGACCCCCCCCCCAGCCCCCGTAGGTACACGCCGACCCCCCCCCAGCCCCCGTAGGTACGCGCCGACCCCCCCCCAGCCCCCGTAGGTACGCGCCGACCCCCCCCCCAGCCCCCGTAGGTACGCGCTGACCCCCCCCAGCCCCCGTAGGTACGCGCCGACCCCCCCCAGCCCCCGTAGGTACGCGCCGACCCCCCCTGTGTGTACACCCGTGTACGGTGCGTACCCCCCGTGTACGCTCGAGTCGAACCCCCCCGTGTACGCTCGAGTCGGACCCCCCCAGTTTACGTTCGAGTGGTACCCCCACCCGTGTATGTACGGCGCGTACCCCCCGTTTACGCTCGAGTCGAACCCCCCCGTGTACGCTCGAGTCGGACCCCCCCGTGTACGCTCGAGTCGTACCCCCACCCGTGTATGTACGGTGCGTACCCCCCCGTGTACGCTCGAGTCGAACCCCCCGTGTACGTTCGAGTCGTACCCCCACCCGTGTATGTACGGTGCGTACGGTGCGTACCCCCCCGTGTACGCTCGAGTCGAACCCCCCCGTGTACGCTCGAGTCGGACCCCCCCCGTGTACGTTCGAGTCGTACCCCCACCCGTGTATGTACGGTGCGTACCCCCCGTGTACGCTCGAGTCGAACCCCCCCGTGTACGCTCGAGTCGGACCCCCCCGTGTACGTTCGAGTCGTACTGGGGGTACGCACCGTACATACACGGGTGGGGGTACGACTCGAACGTACACAGGGGGGTCCGACTCGAGCGTACACGGGGGGTTCGACTCGAGCGTACACGGGGGGTACGCACCGTACATACACGGGTGGGGGTACGACTCGAACGTACACGGGGGGGTCCGACTCGAGCGTACACGGGGGGGTTCGAATCGAGCGTACACGGGGGGGGTACGCACCGTACATACACGGGGGGGGTTCGACTCGAGCGTACACGGGGGGGTCCGACTCGAGCGTACACGGGGGGGTTCGACTCGAGCGTACACGGGGGGGTCCGACTCGAGCGTACACGGGGGGTTCGACTCGAGCGTACACGGGGGGGTACGCACCGTACATACACGGGGGGGGGTTCGACTCGAGCGTACACGGGGGGGTCCGACTCGAGCGTACACGGGGGGGTTCGACTCGAGCGTACACGGGGGGTTCGACTCGAGCGTACACGGGGGTTCGACTCGAGCGTACACGGGGGGTACGCACCGTACATGGGTGTACACACAGGGGGGGTCGGCACGTACCTACGGGGGCTGGGGGGGGGTCGGCGCGTACCTACGGGGGCTGGGGGGGGGTCGGCGCGTACCTACGGGGGCTGGGGGGGGGGGGGTCGGCGCGTACCTATGGGGGCTGGGGGGGGGGTCGGCGCGTACCTATGGGGGCTGGGGGGGGTCGGCGCGTACCTACGGGGGCTGGGGGGGGGTCGGCGCGTACCTACGGGGGCTGGGGGGGGGTCGGCGCGTACCTACGGGGGCTGGGGGGGGTCGGCGCGTACCTACGGGGGCTGGGGGGGGTCGGCGCGTACCTACGGGGGCTGGGGGGGGGGTCGGCGCGTACCTACGGGGGCTGGGGGGGGTACGGCACGTACCGGGCACCTGTTTGGACGTCTCCATGGTTGTTATGGGAGTTCGGTGCGGACGGTCTTTTCACCATACGGTTGTACATTCGGACGCCCGGGATGGATCGTGATTCCCCGGTCGGAGTTCACCTTTCACGTTTGTACGGTGAATCGTCCGAGGACGTGTCGGACACATTTTCCGACCCGAGGACGTGTGGGGAAATATTCCCAGTGCAGTTCGTATGGACTTTTTACCATGCGAATCGTGATTGCCAGTTCGTACGGCACTTGTACGATTCGTACGGTAAAAAGACCCGATACGAGTCGTACGGGGACATTTTTTACCGGATCGTGATCGGCACCATAGTGTGTGATTATAAACAAGCCCCGGTCCCCACAGAGATAGTGTGTGATTATACACATGCCTAGGTTCCCACAGATATAGTGTGTGATTATAGGGATGTACAAGCTCCCACAGAGAATGTGATTATAGACATGTCAAGGTCCCCACAGAGAAAGTGTGTTATTATGGACAACCCCAGGTCCCCACAGAGATAGTGTGTGATTGTAGGTGTGCACAGAGAGATTACACAGACAGTGTGCGATTATAGTTATGCTCAAGTATCCACAGTGATGTGTGTAATGATAGGGATGTTGAAGAACCCATACGGATCATATTGGTCTGGCGGCTTATTAAACTAATGAATCTTCCTGACTGCTACGTGTTTGACCTCTCTCTCACATGTTAGGATTCTCGTGTTTCCACTCAGCCTTTCATACTTGCAAGGTTCATACAATAAGTACCATTTACTTGAATATCAATAAACATATGGTAGTCAGCACCAAGATATCCATAGGTGTGAATGTGTACTTTATATATACACATGAGATGATGTGATGTGATAATAGTGGTACATAAGCCACCACCAGAGATAGACTGGAACTATCCCATATCTATCAATCCCAATTCAAGCACAGCATGTACTGATTTAAACTGTGTACATCCAGGAAGGTCCACACTTCCTTAAAACTCAAAGTATCTGAATTCTCATTCTCTTTTCTAGCTGCCATATTATGAAATCTAGTCTCCATCAGGACAATAAAACTGTATTTATGATTGCAATAAACTCCCCATGCTGATTCATTCCGACCCTTTAGGATTATTCCAATTGAGAAATAGTTTTAAGAACTACCACATCATAATAATTTCTGTCTCTATAATTCAAGAATGTAATGGTCCTCTCCTCGTAAAGCTCTTGTTTCTCTCAAATAATTTCTTCTACCTGCTCTTGGGGCTCTTTCTAGCTACCCAGACTCACACTCAACAAGTATGTATATATGTTCATAAACCTTGTTTAACAAACTTAAAATATTTAATGTGTTTGGAACCATGAAATCTGTAAGTGGGTTTCCAGAATGGGGTACCCTGTCCTTTGTGCAACATTGGCAGTGCTACATCCGCCTTTTTATGGTAAAAGACACATTCTCAAAATGTGCCTCTATTCATGGCGCAAAATTTGGTGAACCCTGACGGGAATCTTTCCTCCACAGTACCTTTCCTTCGGTGGCCCTGTTTATATGCTCTTTACACTGTGTTCATTAATTCAGCATGCAGTTCTGTCTAATGCTGCTCTGATAGATGAGCTCCTTATTGGACATGTGGAGCATCACATCAGGCCTTCTACACATATATTCTGCTTTATAATTAATAAGATAACAAATCCTGACTACCCCACGTCTAGCGACTAGCTAATATTGTGTGATTGTACTGTAAATACAGCACAAAATAAAAATTAAATGTTTTTTTCATTTTAATGAACATTTTATTGGCTAGGAATTGGAAGAGGGGGACCCGAGTAGCAAAAGCACAAGAGAAGGCTGCAACTAATCCAGCAAATATCCAGCAATTATTTTTGTGATAAGCAACAGAAAATGTTCTTTGGGACAATTTTACATCACGTGATGCCCTGACCAATATTGGGTACGTTAGGACTTCTGACTGTAAAATACTAAGGACGTGTCCCAAGAGTTCTCCCAGTGATGAGAAGAGTATGTAACTCAGAAATGTGTCAATGTCTGCAGTAAAGAAATACAAATGTTAAAGCAAAGAGGCTTACAAGCTGGAAAAATAAGAAGACATTCTGGCTTCTGAAGAATCTGAGGTAACAAGGGACTTCTTGACAAGTGCCACTGGGCTTGTGAAAAGCTGCACCGGGAACTGGAGAACCTGAGCACTGAAAGTCTGAAACAGACTGATGCTCTGGTTTGGCAACTGAAACTTTGCCTTCCCCGGAGCATGAGTTTGATTTCAGATTACCCAGAAGGACCTGCTCATTTTTACAATTCCAACACATTTGCAATAAGTCTACTGTGCCTTCCATCACACTCCTTAAATAGTCTTTTCCTCTTGCCTCAGCCCAACTATTGAATGAAAATTGCAACTGAAGTATGCAGTGGTTATGAAGTTCTTCTGCACCTATTATTGAGTGTCGCACATTCCTTTTTTCTGCTGGTGGGGAAATACAACGACTTTGCTAAGTTTTCTGATTTCAGCAGCTTTGAGAAAAAGGCGAATATTTCCTCAAAACCTTTATATAGGCATATTTATCTTGAGAATCATTTTTCCCCATGAGAAGGCTTACATAAAAATAATTTTGGCATCAACTTCTCCAGCTAAAGTAGGTTTCTAATGGATACTGCTCAGTAGATCCCTTAAGTGAACACCCCCAGACACCAGAGTGGATTCCCAATTTTTTTGTTGCGGTTCAGAGACACCAATATCAGTTAGGGCACTCGGTGTTCCAACCAAAGTCTTGTGACCCAATGGAAAATGACATATATTGGGTATGAAAGGTACTCGGCCGTTGGTGACAATAGGCCTTTTTTCCATGTCTCCATTGACTTAGGTTCCAATGGAACCAATATTTCTTCAGTCCTATTTTTTGTCTTTACTTCAAATTTGGGGAAATGTCCAATTTGATGTATTTGGACCTCAAGGCCTGTGCCGCCGCTCCTCATTTATGGATCCGCAGTAGGGGGGAGATTTATCATATTTTCATTATACACAATGGAGCAAGACACCTTGCTGCGCTGCACTGTATGAAAGGTAGAGGGCAGGAATGTGCCATATCTATCAAGATATGGTGCATTCCTGTCCTCTTCTTGCACTGGTGCGCTCAGTGGTGCCTATCACTAAAGTAGGCATCCTTGCACCATAGTGCAAGGGTTCCTGCTTTATGGGCAGGGTTTTTTTTGTGCAGGAAAGGACACCTTCTTGCACAAAAAGAAATCCTTACAGGCCCTTTCCTCTTCCTAAGTGTGCTGCAGAACACTTAGAAAGAGGAAACAATGAGGAGAAGAAATGATATTTCTCCTTGTTACGCCTCTGGTGGGAAGGCGTACAATTCTGATGCATTCCTAGATCTACCTGTGTTGGCAAATCTGAGAATTCATCAGCATGAATCGTGGATGCATGCGAATACCCACGCCCCACTCATGTAATGCCTCCACTACACAGTGTAAAACAAGGCGGGTGCCCTTGCATGGCTTTGAATTTAGGTTTTGTGTTGCCCTGTGTCACCACGCTAGGGCAAAGCAAAAAATTTATAAATCTGCATCAAAGAGTGTATTCGACATCTTGAGTACTGTTACATTGCCTCAACTGTTCTTTCAGATCAGATCAAATGTAACTTTATTTATTTTGGGTTGCAATCCAAGCCTAGCAACAATATATATTCTTTATAAAATAAATTTCAATCAAAATGGAAATAAAAGCAGTTGTTTACATGACATTCTGATAGGCTTTGATTTCAGCAGTGAAAAAGATTATTAATCGCCATTGATAATTAAAAATATACAAAATTCATTAATAATTTAAAAGCAAAAATATTTTTTTGCTGCCAGCCATGCTAGTAAAATATGACATACATACTGATTTTAAATAGGGGTGGGCATAGATGGCATAACCCAGCATAATTACCCGTAATTACCACGAAATTACTCATAATTATGAGTAATTATGCAAGAAGCATAATCCAGCAGTAAATGCTACTTGACACAAACAGCAGTAGCCACTCACTCTGTCTTAGTTTGCTATTCCTGTGCTCCTGGGGTAGATGTTTTGCCCAAAATTACGCAAGCTGGCATAATGGCGTAATTTTGCATCACAAGAATAATGCATAATTACTGAAATTGCTCTGGCGTAATTAAAATTTTGTCCTGGCCTAATTTGAAACAGAAACCTTTATACAGAACAATCCATATCTTTCCTTTTTAACTGCTAAATTCAAACATTGCAGAATATATGTTAGTATCCGTGGATGTAGGAACAGAAAAAGTGCATACAGTGGGAAGAAAATCCAATAAAACATGTGACCGACCAAAAGACTTTGTGACAAAGCTCTCCTACTAAATGAAGAACAAATATTCTTAAAGCTGGCAGAACACACACACCTACAATTTGGGGTTAGCCAGGTTACACTCTTCCAGGTTCTATGTCCACAACCTTGGTGAAGAGAAGGCAGTAACAATAGTTATTGGCATTACGTAACGTCTAGCGGATCCGCTTTTGCTGGATAGTCCCCATAGGCCTCTGACTTACTTTGAGGGACATTGAACCAAAGTCTGCTTCTTGTGTGAGTCAAAGCAGGCACTGAACCTCCCAAATGGAAGAGGACAGAAGCAGGCCTCATTCTAGGAGTAATCAAAGAGAACAATGACTTGAAATGGGGAACAATCCAAAGTGTAAAACATTGGGTTATTTAGTTTTTGCTTTTTCAATTTTTCTTGCTATGAAGACTTTAGCAATATTTAATTTGGTAGGGAGTGTACGGAACCAAAAACATAAGGAAGATCACTATGTTTGTGACACTTCGAGGTAGGCAGTGGCAAATGACTGAATATGATCAGGGGGCTCAACCCACTAACCACACACCAAAAATTTTGGCACTAATGAAGAAACACAATATAGACATGAAATTCCTAGAAGAAACCCATTTGGGGGACACAACATGGATGCCCCTGTCTCCATTCTTTTTTAGTTTTATAAATAGAGCCTCTAGCATCTGTGATAAAGCAGAACACATATTTAGTAGGCATTCCTTTCGAGTGTGAACATAAGATTAGCTTATTCTCAAATGACATGCAAATTAACTCTAAGGCAGACCAAAAGAGGATGAAGTACAGAGACTGTCCTTCTCAATTCTAATCCTCGAATGCATCCAAGACAACAAACGTAGCAATAATGGCCAAACCTACCTTTTTTTACGGCAGGCACCTGGAAGGTAAGTAAACGCTCAGCAGATATGCTGATAATATAGGACAGAACCCATACATAAATCGTCCCCCCACTACCCACTTGTTATGGAAGAGGTGTGGCGCAGCGGCTAGGGCGTCTGACGCCGGACGCTGGGGATCACGGTTCGATCCAGGGCACCAGCGGCAGGTCAGCCCAGCACCATGTGACTCTGGGCAATAGCTCGCTTAATCTTCCCGACGGCCCCCAGCGCTGGGATGTCTACGGGTAGCTGTACGCTTTACAAATACTGGATTTATATTTTCGTTACACCATTCCCCTCCCCTGTGTTGCTTTGCCAATCCCCCCCACTCCCCAGTGTTGCTTCTGTTCATCCTTCCTGCCTGCTTTAAAAAAATACTTTTGGGTGTATTATTGTCTATTTAGTTACCAATTCAACATGGATTGTTAACTAAAAAGACAGAAAATTGTCTGAATCATTTTATAGGCTAGTGCATGCGTCGTGCATTGCACATGCTCTTCAGTTCAGCTACAAACCACTGGACAAGTCAATAGGTTACAAATGAGACCTATTGACTTTGCCAATGCTTGTTATACAGTGCCACCATACCACCTTACAGAACACTCAGAGGACATAGACACGTCTGTCTACAGGACGCAGTCACTACAATGTTATATGGAGCACTTACACTCCCTTGAAAACGCAGCTTTCCCAGTGTTCGGACATGGCT
Source organism: Triturus cristatus (assembly GCF_964204655.1). NCBI lineage: Eukaryota > Metazoa > Chordata > Amphibia > Caudata > Salamandridae > Triturus > Triturus cristatus. The sequence goes on along the minus strand of NC_140586.1, from coordinate 680,663,900 downwards.
CACTTTAAAATATACCAGTGATGTTTAAAAGTTTGATTACAATTGAAATTCTATCTGCGTTGAAGAAAACTATAAGCCTGCATTTTAAAAGAAAGTGCCTCTATTGACTCAAACCGAAGCATGAAGAACAAAATAGGCCACTTAACCTGTTATCATTGGTGTGGAACTTTATTCACTGATTGTTTTAGGATTTACTGGGATGGGAAAGTTTTGGATATAATAGATGAAAATTAGCTTCCGACGGGCTCAGAAACATTGAAAGACATCAGACGTATGTATCCTCACTCATTGCAACCTCCTTATAGATGCAGCTGGTAAAGACACATTCTTTAATTCTAAAATAACTTCTGCTACAGCAACAACGTCTTCAGAACCGTTTGATACTTGCACTTCTAAACAGATATGTTGTTTTATTTGGGAAATAATTCTGACCAGAAGCCTTGGATCAGACAAAGCCCCTGCTTGGGCGCTTCAGCCTTCAGGCTGCTCCTCTGCAGAAAGGTGAGCTCTTTGATGAGGGGCCCATCCCCCAGGTTGAAAGAGGAATGAACTCCAGCAGCCGTCAGCGCGCAGGTCTCTTGTCCTGCTAATGCGTCTTTTGTTATGCGCAATTGCGCATTTACAAGTATGTGGTGGCCCAGCCTGAAGCTTTGCCTTGAGTTTGTTTGCAGGCAAGCAAGTGTACTCGTCCCCTCTCCAGACACAGAGGAAAGGGCAAGGTAAAAAAGAGACGATTCATTTCCTGTCATGGAATTGTGTTTTCGTTTTTGCAGAGTCGTGTTTACACTTACACCACCTGCATTGTTCTCAAAGGATTAGCTATTAACAGGCCAGAATTTCAAAGCAAGGATTTCAAGTTCGAAAGAATCCTGAACATCATGCATCTCCTTTTAATGACCGGTGTGAATGTTAAAATGTTTTTTAATCAGACTCGCATAGATATCACACGCACATTGAAGTAAAGTGTGCAATAATGTTCTGCAGGGTTGTTTAGAAAAGATGGAGGTGCTTCCAGAGGCCCTACAGTACAGACACTGGGAAATTGATAGACTGGTTGATTTTGATGGCAAGGTTACACAACTAGGATGCGCATGTACTGCATTATATTGTAATGCATTTATGTGGCGCTTTCTATCCCTAACGAGGCGTCGAAGCGCTGGGTGCACTTACAATCATGTTCATTACCTTCTTTTTAATTCAGCATAGATTGCAGTAGATTCACACAAGCTGCAGGTGCATTAAAAAAAAAACACATCGGAGAGTTATATCACAGATGTTAATGAGAGCGCGTGCATTTGCCAATCCTAGTAGAAACATAGCACAACACTACAATCTCACCACTGTAAAAATGTAATGTTATAGTGTTTGCTCGAAAGACTTTTCTATGCTCAAATACCTATATTTACATATGTCTAAAAAGGACATCACTTATTTATTTGCTTTGTTTTCAGCTCATGGCCTACTCTCTAAATATAAAAACAAATGGTAGTCAAGTGCACTTTTAGAAGGCTCATTCTTATAGAATTTTGATGGGGTATAAATCTATTTATTTGCTATGGCGTAGCAAAGTTGTCATGAGCCCTGATGTAGGCAAGAAAAACATCCTCCACTTATCAATGGTTGGGTAGGAAAACAGCCATAATCTGAGCCGCTGGAATTATGTGGCGGGGAGCACCAAATTATTCAGCAGGGTTGGTTAAATTATGCTGCCAGAAAAGGTAACGTATGTGGTAAAGTGCCACATTTTTTATAGCACTACTTCATTATTTTGTCATTTTTACACATGGTAATACTGTTTCAGCAAGGATTTCACAACATTAGTACCAGTTTAACAACCGAATACAATAATAAGAAACTGAAAGATGACCAATTAACCTTTGTGAAGGGTTTTGCAAGATGTGCAGATAGTAAATCTGGATCCGTCTGAGCTAGAAACAAATTGGTTTGTTAAAATCTGTACAATATGCATCTAATGATGGATTGTGTGGCAAATGCAGCAGATCCTTAATTATGGGGGGAAAAAAGCCAAAGCTGAGCAATTGCATAATTTTAGTGTCCTTTGCCGTAGTTGACAAACAGTGAATATTTCACACCACAGGGCCTTGGTACCATAGCATGTGCTGCACTAATAGTAGCTCCGCCCTTGTTTATTTGGCTGTTATGTGGATTATGTTAAAAAAGTTCTGCCACATACAGTTTATTTAATATGTTGCTTTCATGTTCGCCTCTATAAATGTACCATACTTTAATTTCACAAGATGGTCTCTGGCAATGTTAAGTCTTGAACCCCTGCTTACACAGAAGCCGTGTTACATTCAGCTTGTGCAGTGATTTGCATCATGAGACGATGCCACTCGGAGCACCCGTCAGGCTACACTGCTTATTACTGCCTCCCCCTGGAGTCATTTAGTAGAGTGAAGATGGGCACAGGTGAGCCAGTTAGCCACTGCAGGTTTTAACCTCACAGGTCCAGCAAACATACTGCACAAATGAAGAGTCCAGCCCCCACTCGCATGTTCTTGCAGCCAGTAACAGAAATCTATTTTAAGATTAACATTGGTTTTAGAACTTGGGCTTGAGTATCCACAGCAAACACAACAGTGAGGGTCTGATATGACAGGTGCACTTGCAAGTGCAAAGTGCAGTTCAGTCCCAGAATAGAACTGCAGGATGTGGGTTACTGTTTCTTGGTGTAGCAATCCTTAGGGCTCAAATAGGACCTGCAACAGGTGAAGAACAAACCATACATTCTAGGTCCAGTGCAGTTCCTAGCATCCCCACAGGTCACTCCAATGTCAAGAAGGGGACAGAGGATCGCCTAAAAGCTCAGGGGAGACAACCAGGCATGCACACTCATAGACAGAGGCACAGGGTTAAACACAGAGTCCTGCAGGTCTGCTCCTTCCAAAGGCGTCGTTGAGCAATCATAGCTGGTAGGCTAACTTAGTCTATTTCTTTCTGGGCAGCAACTCCACAGGGTTAGAACCGGATTCTCCTCTGGGCAGACTCCTCTGGCAGGGACATCTTCAATGTGTCTCTAATCCAACAGGGTGACTCCCCATACACGTAGGTCCTCAGTTTCTCCAGATGCAGATCTCAGGATGTTACCTTATATGACGGGGAAGCTGGTTAACAGTGTCACCAGCTGTGGTCTTCAACAATTCCTCCAGTGTTTTGTGGGGAAATGCTTCTACTTGTCAGCAAGACGTTCTGGAATGCATGCTTCTGTTCTCTACTTACACTCATACTTCAGATGGATATTTGTGCAAGGGCGGGCAAGAAAAGTAAGAGAACAAGGTCAAGCAAGAGAAGGAAGAGTGCAAGGGCAGGCGAGAGAAGGAAGAGTGCAAGGGCAGGCGAGAGAAGGAAGAGTGCAAGGGCAGGCGAGAGAAGGAAGAGTGCAAGGGCATGCGAGAGAAGGAAGAGTGCAAGGGCAGGCGAGAGAAGGAAGAGTGCAAGGGCAGGTGAGAGAAGGAAGAGTGCAAGGGCATGCGAGAGAAGGAACAGTGCAAGGTCAGGCGAGAGAAGGAAGAGTGCAAGGTCAGGCGAGAGAAGGAAGAGTTTCAAGGCCAGGCGAGAGAAGGAAGAGTTCAAGGGCAGGCGAGAGAAGGAAGTCTGCAAGGGCAGGCGAGAGAAGGAAGAGTGCAAGGGCATGCAAGAGAAGGAAGAGTGCAAGGGCAGGCGAGAGAAGGAAGAGTTCAAGGGCAGGCGAGAGAAGGAAGAGTGCAAAGGCAGGCGAGAGAAGGAAGAGTTTCAAGGGCAGGCGAGAGAAGGAAGAGTTCAAGGGCAGGCGAGAGAAGGAAGACTACAAGGGCAGGCGAGAGAAGGAAGAGTGCAAGGGCAGGCGAGAGAAGGAAGAGTGCAAGGTCAGGCGAGAGAAGGAAGAGTGCAAAGGCAGGCGAGAGAAGGAAGAGTTTCAAGGGCAGGCGAGAGAAGGAAGAGTTCAAGGGCAGGCGAGAGAAGGAAGACTACAAGGGCAGGCGAGAGAAGGAAGAGTGCAAGGGCAGGCGAGAGAAGGAAGAGTGCAAGGGCAGGCGAGAGAAGGAAGAGTGCAAGGGCAGGCGAGAGAAGGAAGAGTGCAAGGGCAGGCGAGAGAAGGAAGAGTGCAAGGGCAGGCGAGAGAAGGAAGAGTGCAAGGGCAGGCGAGAGAAGGAAGAGTGCAAGGGCAGGTGAGAGAAGGAAGAGTTTCAAGGGCAGGCGAGAGAAGGAAGAGTGCAAGTGCAGGCAAGAGAAGGAAGAGTGCAAGGGCAGGCGAGAGAAGGAAGAGTGCAAGGGCAGGCGAGAGAAGGAAGAGTGCAAGGGCAGGCGAGAGAAGGAAGAGTGCAAGTGCAGGCAAGGTTTCATCTGGTCCATAGTCACTAGCGGAATATAGGTGGACACTCTTTGCTTCCCCAACTCCCTGATTTGCCTTCGCTGCCAGCAAAAGGCCAGGATATACAATGGGCATTTTCTAAACTTTGGCAATCTTTTATAATGTCCTGGTTTAAGGCAGTTTCATCTTTTGCCCACACCGAGTGCCAGAGCTTTAGAGGTGCCAGCTTAATTCGGTCTTCTAGGTTTAACAGGCCTAGTTCCATGTGACAAATGAATGAGAGCAGGGACTTAGAGACAGACAAAAGCTTTCTGACAAACATGTTTTCAGTCACCTGAAGGGGGCCAGTGTCACAATAACCCCACACCCCAGTGCCATAGACCACAGCAGAGCTACATCGAGCCGTATAGTTTCTTCTTATTGCATCCTTCGGCTTGCACTCAAGCCTCCCAGCAAACCGGAATAGGGCCTCTGTTGTTTGATAAAAATGGGCATGGCTGACTTTAAGTGCGAACAAGATGTGATGCCCATTTAAATAAATATTGTGACACAGGCAAGTTTTTCTTTATTAATATAGAGAGCTCTGTTTTTCAAGATAGTGCACCCTAAAATCTCTCTGGGAGATTTAGCAATATTTGCCCAGTTTGCTCATGTAGGAGACAAATCTATATAACAAGAGTTATAAGCCCATCCCTGTCCTTGACATCGGACACAATCATCTGCATATAGCAGAGCAAGGAGTCTTCTTGAGCCCACCCTGGGAGTGTCTGCCTCTCCCAGATTCAACGAGGTCTATAAATCATCTATATATAGACAAAAAAGGAACAAAGCCAGGACACACCCTTTTTGCATACCTCACTGCATTTTGATAGGGTCCGTAAATTTCCCATAAGTGCCGTGCCTAATATGTGCAGGCAAATCCTCGTACATTTGCACCAAAAAGTGAACCAAAGCTTCCTTCATTCCCATGACAAACATTTTGCCCTAGAGCTTGCCTATATCCACCCCGTCGAAGGCAGAAGCAAGGTATATAAAGATAATGAGAGACAGTTCTTCTTAGCCTGTGCATATTTACTAATTATCAACCGCAGATTTAGATACTGCTCTGTCATGCCGAGACTCTTCTGAACCCATACTGTATTGGGGACAAGCTACCTTTTTCGGCTAACCAGGCCTCCAAATGGGCTAACAAGATTCTTCCCAAAACCTTTGTTGCTTGAACATGAAATACCTTGAAAAAACAAGAGACAAGAAGCTTTTGGCAAACTAGAACATTCTGTTTTATTAAATAATGCAACTGCGAGAACTGCCACAGACATAGGGTCTGAGGACTGTCTCAATTTACAATTGGTAGAACATGGATTTTTATACAGTTCCTTGAATGCAACAAAACAGTTCTGGTGATAATTTTATGGTAAGGAATGTGAACCTCTATCTTTGGAGACTTAAATTAATGTATTGGATGAGGAATCCAGGTGGGCTTTGAACTTGCGTAGACACAATACGGCCAGTGAGTAATGTGTCTAGATGTCCAGCATGGGGAGAGCATGACCACTGTGTGTACTCTGTGTGCTGTGTCCTGCTTGGCTATGTGTTCCTAACTACATGTGGCATCTGCCTTTATGGTGTTTTGGGAGCGCACGCACCCCTCCGGCAATGTGTGCTTTATTGGGGCCAATCTCCCTGATCATTGTGGCATCTCTGCAACTATCTGTAGGATTGATCTGCTATGTGCCACCCCACCTGTGACCTTTCAATTAGTGACCTCGGGCCTGGGTCTCAGGGCCTAATAACTTTGTATTTCTGAGTCAGGGTTGACGTAGAGTTCACAAACGGTAAATTTGACAATAAAGATGCGATTTCATTTTTATACATGAATGTGTCATTATTCATATTGACATCAGCTTGCATGTGGAATCAATCAAGGAAACAGGGCGATAGAAACATGTATCTGATCTGTCGCCCTTTTCAAAGATGGGAACGATAATAGAAGTGGACCAGGATTTAAGTGGACAAATGGCAGCGGCACTTCTTAGCATGTTCGTGATAAGTGGAGCCCAAAGAGTGATTTTATAACCAAATATGTACATTGGTACTCCATCCCATCTTTGAGCCTTACTCATCGTACTCTGCTTAAATACATTTCTGACCTGGGCAAAGATCTTCAGTCTGACCTAGTCGAGAGCATGCAATCTGAGCTGGTCAAGGGCCTGAAGTCTCGGTTCTGCGTAGGGCTTCAGGATCATCTGGGAACAGGTCTGCAGTTAAAGATGCACACATGTGTATGAGGAAGAAGCCAACGACAAAAGTGACTTAAAAATGTGTAAAAATCTTGTGAAAACTTGATTTCTAAAGCAGTGCTACTTATACTTATTCTAACATGGTTAAGTAGTTACTGTTTGTGACTTATTTGCAACTTTATAAAGATATCATCTGAAGGGGAATTTTGCCATTACTAGTTCTTCTAGCTTTATTGATTAAGTCTGGTTAGGATATGTTTTTTAACAAATCGACTATGCTGCTTTTTGAAGACATGGGCAGATGTACCAACATTTTGCACTGGGTTTCCTTTACAAGAATGAGGTAATCCAGCACAAAATGTTTATTTTGAATTTACTATCTTGCTCAAAAAGTGATTTGTCATGGAAATGTGCCTGTAAGTAACGCAATGCAGTGTTTTGTATCACTGCATCAAAGGAGAGTGCCATGGAGGTACATGGACATTCGCATGCAACCCATGTTTTTTTATGTAAAACCCTATCTACTATCACTATTATGCAGGGCTTGGCCAAAAAAATAATGCATCCTGGAGGAAAGGGTAAAAAAGAGGAATGCTTTTATTTCTCCAAAACCTTTACAGTGCAGCACACATCTAAAGTGTGTACATTTTTTAAGTTTGTCTAGGCAAAGATCTTGTACTGGAAACCTATGCTAGACATGACACAGACCCCTTTGCACTATGATGGAAAGGTGTGTGTCTGGTTGTAGGAAGCCAGATTGTTCACCTATTTTAGTCACTATGCAAACAGTAACTTAGATAAATAATTGGCAGTTTTCATACAAGGTGAAATGTAAAGTTCCGTCGTAGGAATCTAATTTTCTCTGTGGCTTGACTTTTGTGTATGAATATGTCATCATGACAAAGCAGTGCATTTTTGTATTCTGGCTGATCATAAATGTGGTATACTCAGCCAATCAACATCTTTTAATCCTATTTGTTTAAGTGCATGTAATCAACCCATTTCCTACAAAAGAAACCCATAATTTTCACAATTCTAACATAATACATGTAAAGGCAGAAATTTGAACATTCTGTTTAACTCTCTAGTCATAAAAAAGATGCTCAGGTGCACTGACCTACTGCAAAGGTATCAAACAACTTGGCACAATGGCAATTCGTGCATCCCACACTGTTCCTTGTCACAAATTTCTGGTGCTCGCTCTATTCTCTGCATATTGTTCTGCTCTTTAAATCACTCGAAATAAATACTATTTTGATAATCGAATATATCTTTCAAGAAGTAAATTCATTTTAGAAGAGCATCCCTTGCCTTTTAAATAGATACTTCCACACGCTGCGTGCATAACATTGCTTCCGTTCACTGTATGCAAGAACGTAGCCCTTAGCACAATACAGCGCTAGTCACTCACACATCTAGCCATCATCTCAAAGAACATATTCCATAGTGCATCATAGTATGTGAACAAAGGCAACGCAACATAAAAACTCAGAATTCCTGATACAAGCATTAAAATGTAACAATAGGCATTTATGCCTCAAGGTTATTTACAAAAAACACTCAGATCAGTTTATATCCTATCTCAGCGCAGTGCACCATCATTCTTTAATTGCAGATACAGATCAAAAGACAATTGTGAAGTATCCTGGGGTTAGAAACTGACCCTAATTGCCTTTAGCAATATTTATAAAACCACAAACAATTTTCAGACACAAAAAGTCTAAATTAAATTGCTTCATGTAAATAAAACATTTATTTTAATAAACAGAAAAATTGTTAATTTTCATTAAAATATTTGAATAATCACTTGGCTATGCAGCTTTCCCTTTGAAATATCTGCCCTTTCTGCTGCTAGCATGAGATTCTAGTGAGCAAAGTGTGTTTAAATGCAAAGTGTGTTTAAGACTGCAGTACCATCTCCAGTCTACGGGGGCAGAGCTGAGCACAAATATAAACACACTTGATGAAACACAGGTCCCCACAAGGCAATTTTTTCAAAAGTTGTAAAAATCGACACAGATGTTCCTGAAGCCATTTTTTATCATTTAGACGACATTGCCTTGTGGGGACCTGGGTTCAGGTCCCCACAGTGCACTCAAGTCCCCACAGCGTGAGTGTGTTATCACACCCAAGTCCCCACAAGGATAGTAACACAAACCCACACATACAACCACACACACAACTACACACGACCACACACACACACAACCACACACAACCATGACCACACACAACCACACACACAACACACACAACCACACACAACCACACACACAACCACAACCACACACACAACCACACACAAACACACAACCACACACACACAACCACACACATACAACCACACACACACACACAACCCCACACACCCATAACCACACACACACACCCACAACTGCACCCACACAACCACAACCACACACACAACCACAAACACAAACACACACAACCACACAGCCACACATACAACCACACACACAACTACACACAACCACACACACACAACCACACACACAACCACAGCCACACCCACAACCACACACAACCACACATACAACCACACACACAACCACACATACACAACCACACACACAGCCACACATACAACCACACATACCACCACACACACACACACAACCACACACACACAACCACACATACAACCACACACACAACCCCCCACACACAACCCCCCACACACACAACCACATACACACACAACCACACACAACCACACATCCACACACACCCATAACCACACACACACCCACAACCACACCCACACAACCACACACACAACCACACACACAAACACACACAACCACACACACAAACACACACAAACACACACAACCACACAACCACACATACAACCACACACACAACTACACATGACCACACACACACACACAACCACACACAACCATGACCACACACAACCACACACACAACACACACAACCACACACAACCACACACACAACCACAACCACACACACAACCACACACAAACACACAACCACACACACACAACCACACACATACAACCACACACACACACACAACCCCACACACCCATAACCACACACACACACCCACAACTGCACCCACACAACCACAACCACACACACAACCACAAACACAAACACACACAACCACACATCCACACATACAACCACACACACAACTACACACAACCACACACACACAACCACACACACAACCACAGCCACACCCACAACCACACACAACCACACATACAACCACACACACAACCACACATACACAACCACACACACAGCCACACATACAACCACACATACCACCACACACACACACACAACCACACACACACAACCACACATACAACCACACACACACACACATTCACACCCACAACCACACACACAACCACACACACATATACAACCACACACACACACAACCACACACACAACCACATACAGAACCACAACCACACACACACAATCACACAAACATACACAACCACACACGCACAACCACACACAACCACACCCGACCACACAAACAAACACACATAACCACACACACAGACACAACCACCCACACATAACCACACACAACCACATACAGAACCATAACCACACACACAACCACACACACAACCACACCCACAATCACACCCACAACCACACACACACAACCACAACCACATCTATCCACACCCACAACCACACACCCACAACCGCACACACACACTTAACCACACACACAACCACACACACAACCACACACACAACCACAGCCACACACACAACCACCCACAACCACACATACAACCACACATACAACCACACACACACACAACCACACACACAACCACACATACAACCACACATATAACCACACACAACCACACACACACAACCACACACACACAACCACACACACACACAACCACACACACACACACATTCACACCCACAACCACACACACAACCACACACACAGATACAACCACACACACACAACCACACATAGAACAACAACCACACACACACAATCACACACACATACACAACCACACACACACAACCACACACACAACCACACACACAGACACAACCACAGACACAACCACATACAGAACCACAACCACACACACACAACCACACACACCCAACCACACACACACAACCACACCTAACCACACACACAACCACACACACCACACACACACACACAACCACACACACACAACTGCACACACACAACCACAACCATGCACACCACCACACATACACACACAACCACACACAAAACCACACACACAACCAACCCCACACACACAACCACACACACAACCACACACACAACCCCACACACACAACCCCCACATACACAACCACACACACAACCACACACACACAACCACAACCACACACACAACCACACACACAACCACACACTCAACCACACCCAACCACACCCAAACACACATCCACACATCCACACACACACCCATAACCACACACACACACCCACAACCGTACCCACACAACCACAACCACACACACAACCACACACACAAACACAAACACACACAACCACACAACCACACATACAACCACACACACACACAACTACACACAACCACACACACACAACCACAGCCACACACACAACCACACACAACCACACATACAACCACACACACACACAACCACACACACACACACACAACCACACACACAGCCACATATGCAACCACACACTCACACACACAACCACACACACCCATAACCACACACACACACCCAAAACCGCACCCACACAACCACAACCACACACACAACCACAAACACAAACAAAAACACACACAACCACACAACCACACATACAACCACACACACACAACTACACACAACCACACACAAACAACCACACACACAACCACAGCCACACCCACAACCACACACAACCACACATACAACCACACATACAACCACACATACAACCACACACACAACCACACACACACAACCACACACACAGCCACACATACAACCACACATACAACCACACACACACACACAACCACACACACACAACCACACACACAAACAACCACACCCACACATTCACACCCACAACCACACACACAACCACACACACATACACAACCACACACACACACAACCACACACACAACCACATACAGAACCACAACCACACACACACAATCACACACACATACACAACCACACACACACAACCACACACAACCACACCCGACCACACAAACAAACACACACAACCACACACACAACCACACACACAGACGCAACCACCCACACACAACCACACACAACCACATACAGAACCATAACCACACACACAACCACACACACAACCATACCCACAACCACGCCCACAACCACACACACACAACCACAACCACATCCATCCACACCCACAACCACACACCCACAACCGCACACACACACAACCACACACACAACCACACATACAACCACACATATAACCACACACAACCACACACACACAACCACACACACACAACCACACACACACAACCACACACACACATTCACACCCACAACCAAACACACCACCACACACACAGACACAACCACACACACACAACCACACACACAACCACACACACAGACACAACCACATACAGAACCACAACCACACACACACAACCACACACACCCAACCACACACACACAACCACACCTAACCACACACACAACCACACACACAACCACACACACACACAACCACACACACACAACCGCACACACACAACCACAACCATGCATACCACCACACATACACACACAACCACACACAAAACCACACACACAACCAACCCCACACACACAACCACACACACAACCACACACACAACCCCACACACACAACCCCCCCACACGCACAACCACACACACAACCACACACACAACCACACACACACAACCACAACCACACACACAACCACACACACAACCACACACTCAACCACACCCAACCACACCCAAACACACATCCACACATCCACACACACACCCATAACCACACACACACCCACAACCGCACCCACACAACCACAACCACACACACACACCCACAACCGCACCCACACAACCACAACAACACACAACCACACACACAAACACAAACACACACGACCACACAAACAACCACACACACACAACTACACACAACCACACACACACACACAACCACAGCCACACACACAACCACATATAACCACACCCGACCACACACACAAACATACACAACCACACACACAACCATACACACAGACACAACCACACACACACAACCACACACAACCACATACAGAACCACAACCACACACACACAACCACGCCAGCAACCACACACACACAACCACATCCATCCACACCCACAACCACACACACACCCGCAACCGCACACACACACATAACCACACACACACAACCACACACACAACCACAACCACACACAACACACACAACCACACACACAACCACACACAACCACACACACACAACCACAACCACACACACAACCACACACAAACACACAACCACACACACAACCACACACATACAACCACACACACAACGCACAACCACACACACAACCCACAACCACACACAACCACACACACAACCACAACCACACACACAACCACACACACCCAACCACACACACACAACCACACCTAACCACACACACAACCTCACACACAACCACACACACAACCACACACACACAACTGCACACACAACCACAACCACGCACACCACCACACATACAACCACACACACAACCACACACAAAACCACACACAAAACCACACACACAACCAACCACACACAACCACACACACAACCCCCCACACACAACCCCCCACACACACAACCACATACACACACAACCACACACAACCACACATCCACACACACCCATAACCACACACACACCCACAACCACACCCACACAACCACACACACAACCACACACACAACCACACACACAAACACACACAACCACACACACAAACACACACAACCACACAACCACACATACAACCACACACACAACTACACACGACCACACACACACACAACCACACACAACCATGACCACACACAACCACACACACAACACACACAACCACACACAACCACACACACAACCACAACCACACACACAACCACACACAAACACACAACCACACACACACAACCACACACATACAACCACACACACAACCCCACACACCCATAACCACACACACACACCCACAACTGCACCCACACAACCACAACCACACACACAACCACAAACACAAACACACACAACCACACAGCCACACATACAACCACACACACAACTACACACAACCACACACACACAACCACACACACAACCACAGCCACACCCACAACCACACACAACCACACATACAACCACACACACAACCACACATACACAACCACACACACAGCCACACATACAACCACACATACCACCACACACACACACACAACCACACACACACAACCACACATACAACCACACACACAACCCCCCACACACAACCCCCCACACACACAACCACATACACACAACCACACACAACCACACATCCACACACACCCATAACCACACACACACCCACAACCACACCCACACAACCACACACACAACCACACAAACAACCACACACACAAACACACACAACCACACACACAAACACACACAACCACACAACCACACATACAACCACACACACAACTACACACGACCACACACACACACAACCACACACAACCATGACCACACACAACCACACACACAACACACACAACCACACACAACCACACACACAACCACAACCACACACACAACCACACACAAACACACAACCACACACACACAACCACACACATACAACCACACACACACACACAACCCCACACACCCATAACCACACACACACACCCACAACCACACACACACACCCACAACTGCACCCACACAACCACAACCACACACACAACCACAAACACAAACACACACAACCACACAGCCACACATACAACCACACACACAACTACACACAACCACACACACACAACCACACACACAACCACAGCCACACCCACAACCACACACAACCACACATACAACCACACACACAACCACACATACACAACCACACACACAGCCACACATACAACCACACATACCACCACACACAAACACACAACCACACACACACAACCACACATACAACCACACACACACACACATTCACACCCACAACCACACACACAACCACACACACATATACAACCACACACACACACAACCACACACACAACCACATACAGAACCACAACCACACACACACAATCACACAAACATACACAACCACACACGCACAACCACACACAACCACACCCGACCACACAAACAAACACACATAACCACACACACAGACACAACCACCCACACATAACCACACACAACCACATACAGAACCATAACCACACACACAACCACACACACAACCACACCCACAATCACACCCACAACCACACACACACAACCACAACCACATCTATCCACACCCACAACCACACACCCACAACCGCACACACACACTTAACCACACACACAACCACACACACAACCACACACACAACCACAGCCACACACACAACCACCCACAACCACACATACAACCACACATACAACCACACACACACACAACCACACACACAACCACACATACAACCACACATATAACCACACACAACCACACACACACAACCACACACACACAACCACACACACACACAACCACACACACACACACATTCACACCCACAACCACACACACAACCACACACACAGACACAACCACACACACACAACCACACATAGAACAACAACCACACACACACAATCACACACACATACACAACCACACACACACAACCACACACACAACCACACACACAGACACAACCACAGACACAACCACATACAGAACCACAACCACACACACACAACCACACACACCCAACCACACACACACAACCACACCTAACCACACACACAACCACACACACCACACACACACACACAACCACACACACACAACTGCACACACACAACCACAACCATGCACACCACCACACATACACACACAACCACACACAAAACCACACACACAACCAACCCCACACACACAACCACACACACAACCACACACACAACCCCACACACACAACCCCCCCACACGCAAAACCACACACACAACCACACACACAACCGCACCCACACAACCACAACCACACACACACACCCACAACCGCACCCACACAACCACAACCACACACACAACCACACACACGAACACAAACACACACAACCACACAACCACACAAACAACCACACACACACAACTACACACAACCACACACACACACACAACTACAGACACACACACAACCACACATATAACCACACATACAACCACACACACACACATACAACCACACACACACACAACCACACACACAGCCACACATACAACGACACAACCACACACACACACACAACCACACACACACACATTCACACCCACAACCACACCCACAACCACACACACATACACAACCACACACAACCACACACACAACTACATACAGAACCACAACCACACACACACAATCACACACACATACACAACCACACACACACAACCACACACAACCACTCACAACCACACCCGACCACACAAACAAACACACACAACCACACACACAGACACAACCACACACACACAACCACACACACAACCACGTACAGAACCATAACCACACACACACAACCACACACACAACCACACACACAACCACGCCCACAACCACACACACACAACCATAACCACATCCATCCACACCCACAACCACACACACACACCCACAACCGCACATACACACACAACCACACACACAACCACACACACAAACACACACACAAACACACACACACAACCACACACAACACCATGACCACTCACAACAACACACACAACCACACACACAACCACAGCCACACACAACCACACATAACCACACATACAACCACACACAACCACACACACACAACCACACACACACAACCACACACAACCACACACACAACCACACATACAACCACACACACACACAACCACACACACACAACCACGCACACAACCACACACACACAACCACACACACACACACACATTCACACCCACAACCACACATACAACCACACACACAGACACAACCACACACACACAACCACACATAGAACAACAACCACACACACACAATCACACACACATACACAACCACACACACACAACCACACACACAACCACACACACAGACACAACCACACAAACACAACCACACACACAACCACATACAGAACCACAACCACACACACACAACCACACACACAACCACACCCACAACCACGCCCACAACCACACACACACACAACCACATCCATCCACACCCACAACCACACACACACACAACCACACACACACAACCAGACACACAACCGCAACCACACACAACACACACACACAACACACGCAACCACACACAACCACACACACAACCACACACACACAACCACAACCACAAACAACCACACACACAAACACACAACCACACACACACAATCACACAACCACACACATACAACCACACACACACAACACACAACCACACACACAACCCACAACCACACACAGCCACACACACAACCACAACCACACACACAACCACACACACCCAACCACACACACACAACCACACCTAACCACACACACAACCACACACACACAACCACACACACACACAACCACACACACACAACCACACACACAACCACACACACAACCGCAGCCACGCAAACACACATACAACCACACACACAACTACACACAAAACCACATACATAACCACACACAAAACCACACACACAACCAACCACACACACACAACCACACACACAACCACACACAACCCCACACACAACCACACACACAACCACACACACAACCACACACAAACACACACACAACCACACCCAACCACACCCAAACACACATCTATACATCCACACACACACCCATAACCACACACACACCCATAACCACACCCACACAACCACAACCACACACACAACCACACACACAAACACACACACAACCACACAACCACACACACAACCACACACACACACAACTACACACACCCACACACAACCATGACCACACACACAACCACACACACAACCACACACACAACCACACTCAAACACACATCCACACATCCACACACACACCCATAACCACACACACACCCACAACCGCACCCACACAACCACAACCACACACACAACCACACACACACAACCACACACAAACACAACCACACACACAAACACACACACAACCACACACAACCACACACACAACCACACACACACAACCACACACACACAACCATGACCACACACACACAACCACAATCACAACCACAACCACACACAAAACCACACACACAAGTACACACACACAACCACACACACACAACCACACACACACACACACAACCACACACACAACCACACACACAACCACACACACAACAACACACACACAACCACACACACAACCACACACACACACAAAACCACACACACACACACAACCACACACACAACCACACACACAACCACACACAACCACACACACACAACCACACAAAACCACAAACAACCAACCACACACACAAAACCACACAGACAACCACACATACAACCACACACACAACCACACACACACAACCACACACACACAACCACAGACACACAACCACACACACACACAACCACACACACACGACCACACACACAACCACACACACAACCACACATGCAACCACACACACACACAACCACACACACACTCACAAAACCACACACACAATCAGCCACACAACCACCCACACAACCACACAACCACACACACACAACCACACACACGACCACACAACCACACACACACAAAACCATACACACAATCACACACACACACAACCACACACCCAACCACACACACACAACCACACACAACCACACACACAACCACACACACCCACAACCGCACCCACAACCGCACCCACACCCAAAACCACACACAGAACCACACACACAACCACACACACACACACAACCACACACACACAGCCACACACACAACCACACACACAACCACACACACAACCACACACACACAACCACACACACACACACAAGCACACCAAGCATTGGCATAGCCAATAGGTCTCGTCTTTGGGACCTTATAAGTGTTTATCCACGCAACAGTTGATGTGGTTGCACCAAGGATATTGTGCTGCATAACTAAATACTTAGAAGGTCCCAAAAGCGAGACCTATCGGCTAAGCCAATTCTTGTTCTGATGGTGGTGGAGCTTATATCTCCTGCCAGGTTTGGTATCTAAAGCGAGTGCCGCTCGCAGGCTTGGAATTCGTACTGTCTCAACCTCTTTCTGACACGGAGCAGCAGACCTGTGGTAAAGGACCCTCCATTGAGGGAGGAGTGTCTCTACACGGGGAAAGTCGGCTCAGGACTGTGAGGTCCAGCGTGCCTTGCGCACGGACTATTGGCAGCAGCTGGGGGCCTCTTCCCGACCCCACCCCCGCACGGACAAAATGCCTCATGGCCCCCGCATCGCGGGTGCCGCTCGCAGGCTTGGAATTCGTACTGTCTCAACCTCTTTCTGACACGGAGCAGCAGACCTGGGGTAAAGGACCCTCCATTGAGGGAGGAGTGTCGCTACACGGGGAAAGTCGGCTCGGGACTGCGAGGTCCAGCAGGCGTTGCGCATGGACTATTGGCAGCAGCTGGGGGCCTCTTCCTGATCCCCTCCCCTGACTATTTTAGCCACGCCCATCAACACGCGAGCGGGACGTGCGTGGGACAAAGACCGGGGCAAAGCCCGGGCAGAGGGTGGGCCCGTTTAAGCCCGTTCAAGCATGGGCTAGACCGGGCTGGGCCCCCCCTCTTGGTCTCTGCTTAGTGCACTGCTAAAGAACGAGGCAATGTCATCAAGGGAGATGAGAAGCAAATCTACGGCATTAACGTCCATGGTTGCAGGTACTCTGGATAGTTTTCTTATTAGGGCCAACACTGTGGTGAACAATGAACTAACCGTCTTGGAAAGACGGCTTTCGGATGGGATTGAAAGTACCAGAAGATCCTCTCTGGGTCTAATCGCGACTGTTAGAACCCCTGAGAAGGCGGATGATTCTCATATAGCTCTCTTGGACAGTATTGGCCAAACGATTGAATCTGTCTTGCAAGAGCTTAGGACTACCTCATCTTCACGCCGAGATTCACTCCAGCCTATTCCTGAGTGTGTATCTGCTTCTACATCTGAGGCAGTTCTGACTTTGGATGAGGGGAGTGACCTAAATGTATCCCGCGCATGAGGGTTGCGGGAGGGTGCTGTCCCAAAAAGGAAAAGAGGGAGGAAGTTCAAGGGAGGAAAAAGGGCTAAATTAGATCTTCCCCTTGATAACCCAGCGAACACTTCGCTCTCAGCGTACAGTCCTCCAACTTTAAGTCTCAATGTAATTGCTAATTCAACCGATCCCGTACAACTACGGCCGTTAGCACAGCCTGCCTCTTTTATCCTTGGTGAGGGGTCGGGTGAGGGGGGATCAGTCAACCAACGCCCTTATTAATGTTTTAAAGGAATTTCTAGTCCCCCTGATGGCCAGATTCCACCATATTGATGCTAGGTTAAAAGAAATAGAAACGGTTACTGGGGTATTGAGGATTACCTGAGGAGCAAGGGCAGCACCAAAAGTGTGGCTTCAATGAATATGGTTGTTCCCCCTCTGTCTAATTCTGCTGGTTTGATAACTCCAGTGACAGCAATCCAACCCATCCCAGCAGGAGTATCTCTATCCCTACCCAACCCCCCACTTTCTACTCTTGTAACATCACTACCCTCCCTCGGGCAACCATCCTCCCTATTAAGGTAATCTAACCTGGCAGTCAAATCAAATTCAACTAAGTTAGTGAAGACCCCCACTGAGACTGGCGGCCGTACTACTCAAGATTCAGGCAGTTTCAGTTGGAAAAATGTAGTTAATCTTCCCCCAGAGGCAGCACCTCATGTAGTAATTTTAAGCGGCGTCCCTGAGCTTACTAACTCTACACCAGAAACCTTTGATTCCCTAAAAAACAAAGTGATCAGCTGGCTGAACATTCATAGGCCCCTCCCCCCCAATATGAGAGGTAATTTGTTGACGGTCATGAGGGTTGCATGGGTGGGAAATACTGCGAAGAAAATCAAGGGTGACTGCATTCTGGTGAATTTTAGAAATCCACAGATTGTCTCTCATATTTGCAACTGGCTGGGTAGTTCGGGAGGCACATCTATTCAACCTCTGCCACTGTCCTTTTTTTACCCCCCACGAAATATCCGAATCCATCCAGGGAATGACGAAGGGTGGACATGGGTGGGGCCCAGTTTCCAAGGCAGAAGGCACAGGTACATTCGTTATGATGCACCTACTTTAGGTGATTATTCTTGTACCAATAGGTACAGTTGCCTTGAGCAGGTAGATTGACTTCGCTGGGAGGATGGCACTGAGGGAGGTGAAGGGGGGGCTCCTCATACAGTGCAGCTGGGGTCAGTGATAGCCATCCCTGGTAGCGGGCATCCTCCACGAGGACATTCACACCCTGGCCCGGCGAATGCTAGTAATGAAGAATTCTCTATGAAACCCCCGACACCCCTTACGGCCCATCTGTATTAAAAATCCTTTCCTGGAATGTAGCAGGCCTTGGTAACAAGCTGGCCTGCCCTGAGTGGGGCTCATTCATAGATCTGCATGAGATTTGCCTTTTCCAGGAAACATGGGCGAGGGAAGAGCAATTTCGTGTGGGATTTGCTTCATTCTCAGTCCCTGCCAGGTGGGGTGGAAAAGATCGACCGTCTGGGGGTTTAACAATCTGGGTTGCAACCCATTTCGTTTGCAGTGCCAGAGCCTTGGACACAGGGACAGAGGATGTTCAGTGTGTGTTTCTGGAGTGGCGGACTGGCTCCAGACTTGCTCCGGTCAATGTCTACTCCAGACCCGTGAGCCTCTCCACCGAGTCAAGGGCCATTGAAGAGCTATCCACTGTCCTGACTAGAATCCCTGAGGGTGTCACATTCGTGGTGGGAGGAGTTCTTAATTCCCACTTTGAACCACTTGAGGGGTTGTTGGATGGCGCAAATCAGGATGAAGACGATTTATGGAAAATCCCACATGTGGTAGGCCCCACGGCAAGGACATGGGCTCCTCTGGCCGTCCAAATTACATCCCTGACGTTGGTCCACTCGATCAGGGCATGTAATGGCCGCGCAAAATCCGATAACCCCTCTATGCCCACCTTTAATAAGGCAGGGAGGGAGGCACGACTTGACTATATTTTTGTTGAGTGCAGGGCTTGGAACAGAGTTCTAGACTTTAGGGTGGTATCTAGGGGAGAGAGCGACCATAACCCCTTGATCCTGGATTTCTCCGCACCAGGCATGTGTAAGAGTAGTTTATTATCGCAGTCTGATACATCTAGCAGAGTTATCCTGTCTAGTAACAGACGTAGGGTAAGATGGGACAAGCTGGTCGACAATCCCGAGGGACTATGTGAACTGTATGGCAGGGTCAGCCCAGTATTGGTTGATGTAGTTGCTCTTATTGAGCAACAACCTGCGTTTGATTTTTATGAAAGACTGGGAGAACTTAATAAGTCACTATTCAAATGTCTCTCAGATATCTTAAATCCCCCAGGCCCTAGTGGGAAAAGGGTAGGAAGGAAGCCATCCTGGTATAACAGGGCATGTAGATTGGCGAAGAGAGAACTCCTTGATGCATTGAAAGATAATACAAGCAGGGATCTCATTCAATATAGGAGGCAAGTATACCGGCAGCTTATCTATCATGCCAAGCTTGAGTGGGGGAACGAAAATTGGGCTAGGTTAACATCAGCCTTAGCGGGTAAGGATGCACGGAAGTTTTGGCAGATTGTGACCACTGGTTCGGTTGAACCAGAGCTAGCAGTGATGCCGAACATTGCTGCAGAGGTATGGGAAGAACACTTTACCACTCTGTATAAGGGGGACAATTCCTGTATGGAGGTCCCTCCGGGTGATTTGTTGACCAGCCACGTCGATGGCTCATCCAAGACTAGTTTTACTCTGGGCGAGGTCCGGGCTGCTATATCCAAGCTCCCTGCGGGCAAAGCACCAGGGTTGGAAAAGGTCTCGGGAGATCTTTATAAACACGAACCCGGGGTTTGGGCTCCCTATCTTTTAACAATATTTAATGCAATCTTTGGAGGTATGGCGGTCCCAAGTACTTGGCTGGGAGCAGAGGTAGTCCTATTTTTAAGAAGGGGTCGCCTCTGCTACCAGCCAACTACAGGCCAATCAGCCTAATAGATGTAGCTCAGAAACTCTTCGCAAGGCTGATTTTGGACCGCCTCCTGGATTGGATGGAGGACTCTGAGATCCTAAGTCAGTATCATGCGGGTTTCAGAAAGAGCGTATCCACCACTGACCAGATTTTCAGACTGGCTATGCTCTTCTGGAAAACGGTCAAGGTTGAGGGCGGTTCACTATATACTGTCTTCTAGACCTGCGTGCGGCCTTCGATCTGGTCCCACGCAGGAAACTCTGGAGTGTTTTACGGGAGCTAGGAATCCCAGCCCCCCTTTTGGATATCAGAACACGGCTCCATACTCATAATTTCGCAAGGGTCAGGTGTGGGGGAGAAGGCAATTTGTCATCTAGCTTCTCCGTTGGCAGGGGGGTTAGGCAGGGTTGCGTTTTGGCGCCAACCCTGTTCTGCCTCTACGTAAACGGAGTAATCTCCCATCTGAATGCGGTCCCCAATAGAGACGCCCCAAGGCTTGCTGGTACAGGGATTTCAGCGATTATGTTCGCTGATGATACCCTGTTACTCGCTAAGACACCAATGGGTATTCAGCGAGTCTTGGATGGTTTTGTCTCTTTTTGCCACGACCGGGGGCTGGAAATAAATACGGCCAAAACGAAATTTATGATTTTCAATCCTCCGAAGACATCCCGCCCAAACCCTGCTATAGATGGTGTGCGCCTTGAAAGAGTCCAGACGTTCGAGTATCTGGGTTTGACTCTTAACGAAAATATGACCTGGGCTCAACACCAGACCAAATCCCAGTTAAAGTTAACTCAAAAGGTGGGGGGGATCCTCAAACTATGGAATAAATCCACGACAAAACCCATCGGGCCCCCTCTCGAAATTTACAAAATGCAGGCACGTGGGGCGATAATCTATGGTGGTGAATTGTGGGGCCACAATTGTGCAACTGCAATTACAGCCATGGAAAACAAGTTTCTTAGGCAGTTGGCTTCCCTGCCTATTAGCACACCCCTTCTTCCCCTCAGGCTTGATTTGGGATTAAGATCACTAAAGGAGGAATTGGGCCTAAAGCCTCTAACTTTCTGGAGGCGCCTTTGGGTAACCCCTGAACTTTTTAGTTACAGGCAAGAACTCTTGGAATTGTTAAAATTCCCAAATGCGTGGAAACTTCCCTGGCTAAAATATATAAAGCAGGAATTTGAGAGGCTAGGTTGCCCTTTACTGTGGACTAACCCGGAAGAGGCTTGTAGAAACATATCGCGTAAAGACTTGGTCAATATGTATTATGATTATAACTTGTCTGCTTGCTTACTGAATGACCAAATGGGGACATTGTCCAGCACATTCATAATAACGAAAGATTACTACAAGATGGAGACTGTGCTGGATGACATTAGTCCCACTGGCCTAAGGAAGCTGTTTCTCCAATGGAGACACGACTCCCTACCAATCAGAGCCCTTACCAGCAGATGGTACCCACCTACTCTCAAAAATTGTCTAGCTTGCACCGAGGAGCTGGAGAATGATATTCATGTAATGTTCTTCTGTCCTTCCTATCGGAAGCCTAGGAGGAAGTGGATCATTCCTATATGCAGAAACCTGGGGATTAGGCATTGTTTGCACTCTTATTGAATATTAAAAACTGACCTATCCCCACCAATTGTTTTTGCTGTAAGTAAATTTTTAGCTGCCATGTGGAATATCAGAAGAAATGATGTAGTAAAATGAGATTCAGTGTACCGATGTTTAGTTTAAGGTGCATGAAGGCGATAGTATTAACGAGGAGTGGGACTTCCAGTTGACCTTTTGTACAATTGAAGAAAATGTTTTTATGACTAATAACTTTTATGGGAAGATGTACTCTTGGTTTTTATCTTACAATTTGTAATGATTTGTGCTGGTATTGTATTGTGATCTCTTTTATGACATTTTTAATTCGAAATAAAGATGATAAATAAATAAATAAATAAATAAACGAACTACACCCTCTAGCCCTTTCTGTATCTTGTTGGGTAACCTTTTCTTCAAAATATTGTACAGAAATGTGACTTGTGAGCTCTTGTTGGTCCACAACTGTCTGGTTTCTAGTCTCCATCTTTCCCTCATTCTATTCAGAAAATGTTTATTCTTTCCTTTGGCTTCATGGTATCTGCCATTTGCCCTCCTACATCTGGGCAGTGAGAGAATATTTCTCTCAGGGCGTCCCAGATCCTGTGCCTGTGCATATTGAACGAGGCCCGTCATGCTGGTTACTTGTTAGTGTAATTTTGGAATGCAAGCTTTGGTTAACACCGTATTAGTCTGTGCCCCAATTAGGCTGCTTAGCAGACTCTTAATGTCTCCTATCGCTAGGTTGATACTTGCGGTGTTTTTCTCAAATCATTCAAGCCATTTATCTGCCCCTTTCAGCAACTCTTGAGACCTGGTATTCGATATCTGCCACAACCACTTCGTATTGCTCAAAACTTGTTTTAAATTTGATCTGTGGGGCTTAGGAGCTGTGTTCAATGCTCCTGGGGGGTATTTTAGCATTTTAAACTTTTTTAGTCGTGTTAACCACATGTTTACTTACCATTTGTACTTGCACTCGCCACCTTCACGCTCCCAATAGGAAGGGTAGCGTTCTAGTTGTTGCTGCTGTCTGCGCACGCGCTACGCACTTCCGCTATTTTAAGAACGATGTCGCGGCCGCGCAGCGGACGCGCGCAGCGGGCGCGCCGCTGGCGCGCCAAAGGCGCGCCTAAGGCAAGCCCATCTGCGCCCGTCAGCGGCCGGCCGGGGCCTGGGGCCTGTTACTCTGCCCAATTTATATCTTACTCCCCCAGGGACCTAATCTCTCTACACACATCCTGGCCGCTGGCTGCTACCACTTATCTAAAATTAAAACAACTCGGCATTCTCCAGGCCCGCAGGACTTTCCCCGAGTTCCGGATTCTTCCATCTTCCCTTACTCCTGGACATACAGTCACCTCCCCTCCCTCCAAATCTTTGCCCGTTCAGGCACCTGCTAATATGGAATTAGCAATTATATATCTTAATACTCGGTCGTTAGTCCGTCATCAACTTGACATATGCCACCTCCTGGACGCAGACCGACCGGATATCCCACTCATAACGGAGACTTGGCTGAATGAGGACTCCTCCCCCGACATTTTGGCAGCCATCCCACCTGGGTACTATATCCTTCAAGCCAACCGTCCAGCTGGGAAACCGGGTGGCGGCGTAGCCGCCATTATCAAACTTCCTCTTAGGTTTACCTCCCTCTCCCTACCCAATATCCCTCAGGTCGATTACCTAGCTATTCGTTTTGAATCCTCGGTGTCTCCTCTTACCTGTGTTTTGGTATATCGCCCCACCCAACCTATGCCAAATTTCCCCCTGCTCTTGGGCGACCTACTCTCCCAGCTTACAATCAATTATTCCAAACTGTTGGTTCTGGGAGACTTCAACTACTGGCCATCAGACGCCTATGAAAGCTCTCTCTCCTCGGCTTTCACCGACCTATTAAGTGGGCTCAATGGCCTCCAACATGTCCACACGGCCACTCATTTTAAGGGCCACATTCTTGATCAAGTGTGGACTTACAACCTAGGAATTAAGTTGCTCACGATTGCACCTTGTCATTGGTCGGATCACTTCCTAATTTCTTTTTCTCTTCTGGTCCCTCCACCACCTCCCCGCAGCCGAGGCCCGAGCCTCTTGGCCCGCAACTGGAATAAAGCTGACCTTGACTTATTTTCTACCTCCTTAACATCCTTGGCTCTGCCCAGTCCCGGCTCCATAGACTCCCAAGAAGCCGCACTTGCCAAATGGCTAGAGTCTGCCAGCGACAAGGTTGCCCCCCTCAAGTTAATCAGAACTAAGCGTCCCCATGACGCACATCGATGGTTCTCGGACAGCCTTAAATCTTTAAAACTGGGACTCCGCCAAGCCGAGCGCCGCTGGCGCAGAAATTATGACTACTCAGAAAAGTTACAATTTCTAAAACTTTCCGGCGAATACAAACAGGCCATTTCAGTCGCTAAAACTGCCTACTTCTCCACAAAAATTCTTAACTCTGCACAAAAATCTAAAGAAATTTTTGCCATTGTGGAGGAGCTTTCACATCCCGACAGGGTGATTCTCAAACCCCTTCCATCTCTTTGTGATTCCCTCAATCAATTTTTTATAGACATAATCTGCAAAATTAAACATAGCATCCTTTCTGGATCCCCGGTGATGTCCCCTACTGACACCATTCCCTTTTCTAATCCCCACTCCTTAACTCAGTTTCCCCCCATACTAGAAGGAGACTTTCTCTCCCTGCTTAATAAAGTCTCATCTGGATCTCCCACGGATTGCTGCCCTCCCGCGATTCTCCGTGCTGCCTTTTCGACCTGTCCCGCCCCTCCACTAGCCCTCCTGAACAACTCTCTTCTGTTCGGCGAGGTTCCTAGCCAGTTTAAGAACGCTGAGGTGGTTCCTATATTAAAAAAACCTAATGCCGACCCCACAGTCATGGGTAATTTTCGCCCTATCTCCCTTCTCCCTTACTTGAGTAAGGTACTCGAGACACATGTGACCGGAGTCCTCAGCTCTTTTATTGAAGAGTCCAATTTTTTAGACTCCCAGCAAGCCGGGTTTAGACCTGCTCATTCGACGGAGGCGGTTATACTCTCTGTCATGGAGGAACTCCGTAGAGGCGCCGACTTTAATACCAGTCAAGCCCTGATTCTCCTGGATCTATCGGCGGCCTTTGACACGGTCGACCACACCATCTTGGTCGACCGTGTCAAAGAGGCGGGCATCGGCGGGACGGCCCTTGGCTGGGTCCGTTCCTTTCTGACGAACCGCCACCAATCTGTCCGACTCTCCCAGTTCTCGGCTGATAAAATGCAGCTCACTTGCGGCGTTCCACAGGGTTCGTCTCTGTCACCACTCCTATTTAATTTGTATCTTACCCCCCTTATTTGCTCCCTCCGGGGAAGGAATGTCACTGCATTTAATTATGCAGATGACATTCAGCTTGTCTTCAACCTTGACTCATCGGATGAAGCGATCCAAGATTTTCAACTCATCTATTGGATGGGTCCTCACCATCTTAAGCTTAACCCCGACAAGACTGAGCTTGTTCTTGTCGGAGGCCCATCCAACCCTTGGAATTCGACCTTTTGGCCCCCTTCTTTGGGTCCCTCTCCTTGTTCGGTTGACAAGGTGAAAAGCCTGGGAGTCTACATCTCCCATGATCTTTCAATGAAACACCAGGTCAATGCCACTGTGTCCTCTTGCTTTTTCCAGCTTAGAAAGATCCGGAAAATAGCTCATTTCTTGACCACCGAGGCTCTTACTCTGGCATTATTGGCATTAGTCATCTCCCGGATTGACTATGCCAATGTTCTGTATGTAGGCATCCCACAATATCAAATTAAAAGATTACAGCTGATACAGAATCAGGCTGCCCGCCTGATTCTGTATCAGCTGTATCACCAACCCAAACACTCTCACATCTGCCCTCTGCTCAAAGCCTTACACTGGCTCCCTGTATCGGAGCGTTGCAAGTTCAAACTTGGTTGCTTGACCCATAAATCTCTGGCCGGCATCGGTCCTTCCTTTATCTCTTCTCTTTTGCATCCCTACGTTCCTTCTAGGCAACTTCGATCCTCTTATCATGCGCTCCTCCAGACGCCTAGGTTTAGGCGCAAAAAACACGGAGGCCTCAGATTTTCCTTTCTAGCTCCCTCCTTTTGGAATTCACTTCCGTTGGAACTCAGATTTTCTCCCTCTTACCCTCACTTTAGGTCCCTTCTCAAAACCCACCTCTTCCACAGCATTCATACATAAGCACTCTTTTTTTTTCCTTATGTGCCTCTTCTCAAGTAAGTGATTAGCGCCAAGAAACTGTCCGGTGTAAGTTGCGCTCTATAAGAATTTTTTACATTACATTACATTACAATGATGGCAACTTTATTCTCAGCCCCTCTTTGTCCATCTGGGCCCATCGCACATATACAATCGCTGCCGTGCCCTTCTTCAGTAATGGGTACACTCTCATTCTAGGTGACTCTATAGGTTTCTCCTCAACATACTGTTCCCATCTTGCTAAGCATTGCTGCATGTAGAGAAAGTCCCAACTAGGTTTCCTCCTTCATGCTTGATGCAATCCCCCGCTACTGCCATGTCCGTGACTCAAACAATCCTTCCCTCTGCCAAGACCTATCTTATTGGTCTCTCTCCTCAGTCCAATCTGCTAATCAGTCGCAAAACTGTTACACAAAAGTCTTGCCTTCCAATTTGGCTATTATGTTCCTCTGGTTAGGTTATCTTTGTCGTGCACTCATGCTGAACAGCGCGTATTCTCATTGCTGCTTCCCTTGTGTGCACGCAGAGGTGCCATTTAGTTTTTCCTGCATCACGGGTGGGTAAGCAACCGGCTGCCTTGTTCCTTTATCTCTTGGTTAGACCCTCTCCTGTGTAAATTGGACGCTGTGGCTCTGAGCCCTACTAATAGCCTTTTATGTATCTCTGACTCTTCCCTGTGCTGCACCCTGCCCCTAGCCCTACTTTCCTCATAAAAAAGAGTGCTCTGTCCTGTACTCTCGCTCTAACTCCCAGCCGCTTTCTCTCTCAAGCATCAGCTCACGCCGCTCTTCCTTGTGCTGTCTGGCCTGTCTCTTTTGCTCAGAGCTACGCGCTGCTTTTTTGAACCTGGCTTCACCCTCAAATTCACTCTCTGTTTCATTCTCGGCTACCTGAGCAAACCCTGTAGTCCCACCCTCGTCATCCGTTCCCAGGGGGCTGGAGCTCCCATCATCTCCCAAGCTCGCTGAGTTGCTATTGAGAACCACCACAAACTTTCCTGTCACTCATGTACACTCACCTGAACCAGTGGAAATGTGTATTTTACCTACCTTCGAGGTGTAACATGTTAAGCGTGGTGGACGGTGAGTTGAGCTTTTGGGGACCTTCCCTAGGGTCTAAGGCTGTGCTGTAGGTGTCTGGGCTCTCTTGCTTTTGGATTTTTCAGGCTTATGTCTTGCTAACATTTTTACAGAGGGAGGCTCATCAGCGTCTACTGTTATGGGGTTTGAATATACTATTGCAGGGAGAGCTGGTGTGAGTACATCAATCCCTGCATATGGTGGGGGAGGTCCCGACGCCTTGCTCGCTATTGGCATTGCGGGATTATCAATTTGAACTTCTTCAAAGATGACTCATATTTTTAACACTGATTCTTTTTTGTCTCTCTCTTGTCCTGCATACTTAGGGGGTCATTATGATGTCGGGCAGATCGCCACCGCCCGACATCTTTCCCCACCCGCCTGCCATTTACCCCCGCCCCATTACAATGGCGGGGGGTACAGCGGCGGACGGAAAGTCTTGGGCCATTATATGGTGGCGGTGCCTAGCAGGCACCGCCCGCCATATTATGATGTATGCGGATTTGGGCCTTTCCATGGCGGCGATGCCACCATGGAAAGTCATGCGGTCTTTGGCTTTGGGGCCCGTTGCGGGCCCCTGGAGTGTTAGGGGGGTGGGGGGTGCACTCATTGTCATGCAAAAGTTGCCTGTCACGTTGTGCCTGTCAATGCACAACATGCAACTTTTACATTGCGGCTGGTGCTGCTTACAGCACCGCCCACCGCAATGTAAAAGAGGTGGGATGTGACCGCCAGGGTGGCGGTCACATCCTAATTGGCCCCGCGGGACCGCCGCACCTCTGGCGGTCAGTCCCGTTTTCGGACTTAATGGGGCCCTTAGTCTTTATATGTGTTTTAGTTTGTTCAAATATATTTGTTTGTCTAATCATAGGGGCAATGGTACGTGGTGCACTCTTACATATTACATACTAGGAGCTCAGCGCTTAAATTTTTTACATCAAACAGTTCGAACTAGCATTTCAATAAAGACAAGATAAGAATGCACATGTAGTATTACATAGGGCGAATATGCAATATCTGCACAATCTCAATTTTTCATTCAAAACAGTTTTCAATAAACAATTATTGCAACATCATCACATACAATAATACAGTTCAATAATGGTTGGCAGAAAAAATGACTAGAGGAGACTAGTGTGTTATACATTTAAGTGAGCTAGATAGTCTGCCAATATCTGCTCCTAGACAAAGGTTGTTTTCATAGAAACCATATCATAATAACTTTGGAATCCCTGGCCCCTCTGGCCGCACACAAGTAATGCCCAGTTTCCTGGGTCCAATGTTTCCCTATGTCCAAATTACGCCCTGTTATGCCCAGGGTCAAGGCAGATGCACCTCCCACCCTCCTTCCAGATACTAAGGGTGTTAAGAAACCATTTTAGCACTGGGAAAATGTTGAACTAAAGAAAAAGAGACTAAGGTAAACTCTGCCCAATCAGGATTGCTATGTTACAACAAGCATTTGCAATGCAATAGGTCTCGCATTTACGAGAGTTTGAGCTATTGACATTGCAAATGACAATGCCTTTTATTTTTGTTTTCGTTTTAAAAACATAAATAAAAGGCATTGTCATTTACAATGCCAATAGCTTACTCACGTAAATGCGAGACCTATTTGCATTGCAAATGCTTGTTTAAAAGGCAAGTAAGGCACCATTTTGTGGATGTGCGTCTGCGAGAGTGCTGCCTGCAGATCCCCTTTCTGGTCTGGTACCGTCATGATACTTGGTGCATTCCTGCTGTCACCGTTTACCAGCCAGGGTACGGCCAGGTTTGTAAACAGACAAGGTCAATCCAACAGGCAGTGACTATGCTTTACATTTATTATTTTCTGTTCTATATAGCGAGAACTCGGTCCAAGGGCTTCTGAGCGCTTTACATGAGCACCAAACTACTCACACGAGGTCAAATGCATATGTGTAGGCTCGGGGAGAATACGCGGTTTGCCCAGAATCACACAATGTGGAGCCGACGCAGGGTCTTGAACCGGTTTACTCCGTTCCAAACTTGAGCGCTTTGCATGAGCACTAGTTACGTTTCACACAGACACATTCATTTTTGGTAGGCACGGGGAGATTCGGTGATTTGCCCAGAATGACAGGATGTTGAGCGTGTCTGCCGAGACCCAAACCCAATTCCCCAGGTTTGAGGTCGACCCGCTCTAGCTGTTAGGCCACATCCTCTCCCCCTCGCAAGCTGTTATGTTTAGCAAAGTTATTGGGAGGTGTTTGCGGGTGTTAAGAGTCCAAACTTTGGATGGTAGAGCGGGCCTCTAAAAATTGATATCTGTGCCTAAGACTGCAGTTTTAACTAGTCACTTCCAACTCAAACCCTGAGAGTTCCATACTTTATTTGCCGCTGTTGCTAGCAGTTGTCAAGATCACACAATGTATGTTTAAATTGCCGATTTCAAACCCTAGCCTGGTAATATGTACCAGCACAATAACACAACAAGCTGAAGTATGTTTTCAGAGGTGCTGGAGGGTGCTTGCCGCAGAAGTGCTATGACCTGTGCACTCGTAAAATGGGCACAAAGAGGAAGGCAAGAGAATCAAGGGGCTGTCACCGCGCTGTTTCGCGATAAATTAGGAAAGAATCTCGGTGTTTAACATCTCATAGGCCTGTGGCTTTGACCCGCGCGTTTCCTTCTATCTTCGGCACTGACATTCAGACGTTAGCAGCACTCGTGGAAAAAGCACAGCGCCTAGACTCCAGACCGGGGTCTTTCGACCAGTTCAGAGACGCACAAATGGAATTATTTCCCGCACCAAGTGCTGCTCTCTGCACCTCGCCAGCTGTGAAAAAATTTGAACGGGGTTTCGTTCCAGTGAAATCATTTAGACACACATGCACACTTAATGCTAACACATCAACTAAACACGTTACCACTACACACACACACAATTGCATTTACCTCACACTCCCAAAGACGTAAATACGTACAATATATATACAAACACATCACACACACATGCGCATATATATGAAATGCTATGCTTAGCGCTGCTTTAAGAAAGGCGCCCATCCAGGCACTGCATGCAGAGCCAGGCGTGGCGGGTATTTGTAGGAATCTAGTTTCAGGTAGGTTCAGTCGCACTTATTGCCACGATGGCCGTTTGATACCTGTGCAAACAGGCTGTGTCTGGGCAGAGGCTGGTGGGAGGGAAGGGGTTGGGGCAGCTGGTCGGGAGGGGGATGAAAAGATGGGGGTGGAGGACAGGTGAGTAGAGATATTTGAAATAGTACGCAGTAAGTCAAGGGGAGATGAGAAAGAGCACGGTGTGTAGGGGCATATAGATGCAAGGGGGAGTACAGAAAAAGTCAAACACATGGCAGTGACGTGGGTGACAGACTTTGGAAAGCCGAGGATGTTCTCTTGTGCAGCGCTACGAAGACACTAGCGGGGTTTAAACGAGGGCAGGAGAGGGGCTGCAGGTCTGAGCCAGACTGCTTGGGTTCTTCCAGACCCATTTTATAAGACTTTGGTAAATCTCTTCAGACTTCCATGCCCTTAACCAAGCACTCATTCGTCAGCATCATGCCTGTATATGGTCATTGAACTACGAGGTGACATGCTTTTTATACTGTGCAATTGGGAACCCATTCTCCAATTATAATAGCATTATATTAACCGCTTGTGTATCTAGCTACACAAACTGCATTTCCGGCCATGCTTAAATAATGGGTAGTACACAACTCAGCATGTTACCAGTTTAGCACCAGCGGAAGTAACACAAGCACCTGAATCCCCTGCGTTAGCATCAAAAACATGAAGCGCAGGAGCTCAGATGGAAATACAACTCGAGAGAGTGTGATTTGAGGGCTGGGAACCGGTCCAAGCTTTCCCGGATTCTGTGCCTCGGACTTGCACACTGGAGAGATGACTTGGCGAATGCTGGAAGGGCTCGAGAGGGGGCAGTAGGTCAAACACTCTGAGCCCCCTCCACCGCCACGGTCTAAACCAGTAGTTCCCCCATGTTCATCGGCAACCCGGAGGACAAGGAGCTGCTGCTTCCGGGTGCCTGGACACATCCGGAATGAAAAAGGGAGGGGTGAAAGCAGAGCAGCTACACACAAGCCAGGATTTAAAGGTGCAGGCACTTCTCAGAAGTGCTCAGTGTCAATATTAATTAAAAGAACATTGCGTGTGCCACAACAGACTGGCATTCGCGGCAACTGAATAATGGTTTTCCGGACTGGGAGGATGTGAAATCACGGCAGAAGAGAGGCCACAGAGGAGTTGGAATAAACAGAGCGGGCGTGAAAGCACGGCGGGAGAGACGCCAGGGACCTAGGGAGGGGGTGGAACAAACGGAGTGGGAGGTGTATGGGCGAGCGCAGACAGTGCAACACGAGCAGTCTGCACATGCACTCTACAACATAAAAAACAAGAGCGCACTGAAGCTGACGAGGAGGGAGTGGGAGGGGGGAGTGGGGGCGGGCATGCTTTACGACGCGTGGATTCAGCTTTAACAGTGCATTAAAGTAGGAAGGGAAGCGGCCGTACGGCCGCAAATGTGAAAGTGATCGCGATCACGATAAAACATCAAAGCGGCGAAAGTGAAAGACAACGAGTGCTTTCAGGCTGCCAAATGGTGCGCGCGCCCGGCACACATGCACAGTAGTTGGCGGCCTGAAAGCACTCGTTTGCACTTCCAAAAGTGCTTACTATAAGTCTCGCCAGAGCAGCGCTAAAGCGCTGTCTCAGGTGAGACCTAAAAATCAGCATCCTGAGAGTCGTCAAGGGCTATATTCACCTTCGCTAGCATACTCAGATATAGAACAAAGTTGACTTCAGTGCGAACACCTCTAAAGTGGCCTTTTGACTGATTCAGTTATGACATATAAAATAGCTAATATGCCAGACCCTGTCAGTGGAAGGGTGCTTAGGTTAACTTGTTACGCTTCTCCCTAGGTTACCATACGCCAAATGCTTTAGACTGTGTTTTAGGTTCAAAGGTTGTCTTTTACCCTCTGTGATGGCTGCTTCAGGACAGACCTCTAGCCCCGGGGTTATAGCAGAATTTCAAGTCAGTTGCCATGTCTGCCCACATTTCTTGTTGCGCAAATGTGATTCCGTACAGGCGCAGTCTCCTACCTTTGGCTGCAGTCGGGTACAAGGTGCCAATCCCTCCTAGGGTGGTTCGCCAAAATGTTGCTTGAGTTCAAAGTCCTTTAAAAAACAGAAAACAAGAGGCATTTGGCAAAACAGGAACAGTTTGTTTAATTAAACATTATGACTGGGAGTACAGTTACAGGCATGAGGTCTGAGGGCTGTCTCAGTTTACAATCGGTATATATTTCCTTCTTTTTATACAAAACAGGTTAGAAAAGTTTCCAGCTTACCATATATGGTGAGGAATGTTGGTTGCTGTCTTGTCAAATGTTTACAACAGGTGGGTCTCAACCTCGCGTGGATGCAGTGTGGCCAGTGGATAATATGTCTAGATGTACGGCATTGGGAGACCGTGATCACTACATGTGCTGTGTACTTCTTCCGGCCATGTGTGCTTTATTGGGGCAATATTCTCTGACCATTGGAATGTTGCTGCGCCTATCTGTGGGATTGATTAGGTGTTTCCTGCCTGAGTATTTGCCTGCCAGCTATGCACCCTCCCACCTGTGACCCATCAATCAGTAATTTCAGGCCTAGGTCTCGGGCCTGCTTGACTTCATATTTGCGAGTCAAGGTTGATGTGGTGTTTAGAATGGGCAATTCTATTAATAAGGATGAAATTTCATTCTATTGTTGGAACGCATCAATTTCATAGTAACAGTTCTACAAAGCCATAAAAACCAACAGATGTCACAAACTCTGTTTCTGAACCGCAGGTCCCTACAATGTCATTGGAAAGCTGTCTGGCTCAACAACAAGAGGGGTCACTCTGCCAAGTTTGTCCACCATTTCAACTTCTTTTGTGTTCACAGTTATAACTTACCGTCCCGTCACAATCAATGTATCGTTCACTTCCCGAACAAAGAAAATAATTGTCAGTGGCTGTTCTCTTAGATTCAGGTGCAACATGTAATTCCTTGGATATTTAGATTGCTCAGCATTTGCAAATATCCACAGTATTAAAAATCAAGCCACAATTGGTGCGGGCAATAGATGACATAATACTGGTCTATAGTCTGATTTGTTTGCATACATATTCTATGCATATGTCTTGTGCTAACAATCATGTAGAGCACGTAGAGTTTCATTTCATTGCTGTTTCTCAGTTCAAAGCACTTCTGGAGCTTCCTTGGTTAACAATTCACAATGTGCATACTTGATTGGACAGTGAAAGCAGTAACTCTGTCTTCAAAATTCTGTTGTAGCACCTGTTATACCTAAAGATTGGTTGATTCTTAGCAACAGAAACTTCCCTGTAAAACCTTAAGGTATAGGGAAAGTTGTGCTCCCTTTTAATGACCCACATTATTGTAAGCATTCACTTAAGTTCCAACCAACCCTACAGTAGGTATCCAATGAATCAAGAGGCGGGGCAGATGGGGTTGTTAGGAAGTGTGGGACTACACTAGGGATAAAACCACTAGTGGATCAGGCTGATGAGGAGAGATAAAGGAGCTGTAACCGTAGCAGTAGTTCCAGTTGAAGTGGTAGTGCCGGTGATGGGGACAAGGCCTGTGAGTTTGCAAGTGAAAGAGTCAATGGAAAAAGAGGATTTTTTCATCCCTTTGGGAAATCTTTAAGGTGGAAATCACTATAACCCAGCGATGGCTGCTCCATTAGGGCGGAGGAGTGGTGCCCCCTGCCACCACCAGTACAGAAAACGATAATAAAACGGGTTTTAAACCCATTTTGTTATCATTTTATTTTAATTCCCTGGACCCGGCCCCAGGACTCTGACAAGTCTTGGGGTCCAGGGGATGACGCTGCTGGTGAGGGAGTGGTGGGCACTCCCTTCACTGAGCATGAGGGTTTGGCCGGCCGTCTCAGGCTGGCCAAACCCCTCATGCTCGGTGAAGCTCTCTCCAGCCTCAGCTGCGCAACGCAGAGAGGTGGGCTGGAGAGAGCAGGCAGAGGCTCCCAGTCTGCCTGAGAGTGCAAGTTAATGAAGCTCAGGCAAATCCTGGATCTGCTCTCAGCGAGAGCAGCTTCAGGATTGGCCGCAGGGCAGGCTGGGAGCCTGTGCCCAGAGCCAGAAGCAGGAAAAGCTGATGCGTTAGCGTTAAGATACGTTTTTTTTTTTTTTTTTTACCCAAACCCTCCTCAACTCCCTCCTCCTCCCGCCCACTTTGGCTGGGGACGGGCCGCTACTGCTATAACATTTCAGGAAAAAAAATTCTAGTGCTGTGCCTCTCAATTGGGATTGGATTGTTTTGGTGCTACCAGAGGGTGGTGGTGATGACCTTGATTTGTCCAAGAAAGGTTTTAAAGAAGGAACAACTTGAAGTGGAGTAAATAAGAAGTAAATACAAAACATTCAGAGAAAATATTAGCTTCAACCTAGAATTAGATTTACTAGCTCTTTCATAAATCATGACAGCAAGAGAAAATCATTCAGAGAAGCTGGTAACTTGTACAAAATATAAAAATAAATCAAACCGCCTCAGGAATAAATTTAGCCATATTGGATCCCTGAAGAGGCATTGCTGCTGTGACCTTGTTTTTTTTTAAAAGGTTGGAAAATTCCCCTAATTATAGAGGAAGCAGAGGAGGGTTTCTTCCCCACCTCTCCTCAAATCTCCCCTCAAACAAATATGGAGAGATTTGGTAAAAAGAGTAGAGCGGCTTCCCAAGAGAGAGGGGTCAGCAAGCGCTGGCTAAGAGGCGAATGCAGTCTCCAACTAATTTTATGCTATCGGATATTAATGTTGGTTTCCCTGAAATGCCGGTACATAGGAAAATGGGTCTGAGTTCGCAGAGGATGACTCCGGTAGCGGCAAATGCAAACCTTGTTTTAGAACTTTTAGTAGCACCCAAAGTATGAAATACATTATTTGAGCATTCCTCCATTGCAGGTATCAATGGACATACATCTTGTAAATAACCAGGAGATTATGTACAAGTTTCGGGTCTTTACAAAGTATTGAGCGAATTCTCTCTCACACTTGGGGGCAGATTTACAAGCCCCTTGCGTGACTTTTGCGCTGCAGTCACCCTTGTTTCCCCTTTTTATTCCCCTTTCACCATCTTGAGACCCAAGCTCTGTGTCCTCTGTGTAAAATACATCAGTTGTCATGGAGCTTAGGAAGGCGAATTGAAGATCAGCTTCATTCCTGTGAGATGCTAGCACAAGCTTAAATGGTTAATGATTACGCCTAGGCGTTATGTCAGCCCCAGGTGCATGTCTTGGCTTGCTGAAGACGTTTGAGCTCCAAAACATGACAAGGGCCTCATTTCGACCTAGGAAGAAATTGAACATCCTTCTTTTTAGGGAGACTCTCTAAATTGAGTAGTCTCCATCACCTTAATTTCGCCTGGCTGTAGGGTTGCCACCTGGTTATTTTCTTTACCAGCATCATTTGTATTTTAATGTCCCATCAGAACAAAAAGAAGAAAAATCTCTTAAAGCCAGAATTTGCAACCCTTATCTGTACATACTTCAAACAGCAAATATAAATAGAAAGTACTTTTGAATGTATTCTAGGGTTACGTTAACAATCCCTGACTATTTAAAGTAAACAAAGCTCATGTTGCAAATGAATGCGTACAATTTTGTTTAAAAGTTCTGTTTAGTATAACATGCAGGCCTTTGCAGACTTTTAAAAACAACAAATGGCCAGTATTTTTCTCTTGGAAAGGTGTCAACCCTACCTGGCAGTCATTGTATATTTAGAACTCAGCCTACAGAAAAACTTATGGGTTTTTTACATATGTTTGGACCTTCTACCAAAATCTGTATTTCATGCTATTCCTAGGAGTGCTCACTGCAATCTATGATTTTGGTTATTCTGCTCTAATGCCACATTACTGATGAAACCTGCAAGTTTGTTTCACTGAATTTAATGCATATTCATGGTATATAGAGACTTGTTAGTGTACTGATTGTAGCTGCACCCTCTTGTTATTCCCAGTGGTTGCGTCATTGCACAAACAGAGGTTCCAGTCTTAAGGTACATCTACCTTGCTAATGTAGGTGGTCTCAGAATTGACAGATCCTGTTATGCAGTGTTGCACAGCCACAGAGCAGATCCAGTACCGCAAGTCTCTCTTTTCTTATTTCATCCCAACCCTCCTTCCCCCTTGGGGACAAGTGTGTTCTTAGGTTTCGATTCCTGTGAATTTGCTGTCCTTGGGAGGGATAGGAGGTCCAGCATTGGCTCTAGAGTCGTCTCCGTGGTTGGGACCAGGTGAGTGCATGACACTCACAGCAAAGGCAATGCATCCTTTCTTATTGGAGGTTACGCTGCATAGCCAAGGTGATGCGTTGGTTCTACTGGATCCACAGATGGCTGGCAGAGCACCCTCAGACCCATTTTCAAGGGCCCGGGACTAGGGTAGCACCACTTGGCAGAGTCAGATTCACAGATGGCAGAGTCTAGGTGCTGGGTTCAAGGTTGTTGGAGCCTTCTGTTCCTGAGGCTCTCGTCAGGAGGCCAGCCAACTAGCCTTCTGAGTCACTCTGGGAACCTGAGTTCAACAGATGCAGGTCCTGGTTCACAACAAGAGGCAAGAAGACTAACCCTTGGAGTCACTCTGGTGTACTGGGTACAAGGTTGAAGTTGCAGGTCAAGGTCTCTTCTCACTCAGGCAAAAGGACAGCCGGCAGCAGGTTAGCACAGTAGGGTAACAGTCCAGCAGAGGTCAGTCCTTTCAGCAGCATCGCAGCTCTTGTTCCTGGAAGAGTCGACAGGCTCAGAAATGTACTGAAGAGTTGGCGTCTGAGGTCCAGTATTTATACCTGGGCCTTCCTTTGAAGTGGAATAAGTTTCTAGAGGTTTCTCTTTGAAGTCCACAGGTTTCCTACCTTCTCTGCCCTGGCTCCATGCTAACTACAGTGGGTATGCAAGCCTTTGTGTGGAGGAAGGACACTGTTTAATTAAGTGTAAGAAGGGCTGTGCCCAGCTCCATCCTTCCTTTCTGGCAGTGATGGTGGTACTGAAAAACGAATTTAAGAGATTTTCACTACCAGGACATATAAAAACTAAAAGTACATGTCCTAATTTGTTAAATATACTGCACACTGCCTTATGGGCTGTCCAGGGCCTCCCATAGTGGTGGTGACATATGTAAAAAAAAAAGGAATGTTAGGTCCTGGCAAAAGATTTAATTTGTCGGGTTGAAATAAGGCATGTTGGAAAGGGCTACTTAAGTGAGTGCCACAATCAGTGCTGCAGACTTATTTGCAGTCCTTAATTTGCAGGCCCTGGTTATTGGTAGTGACACTATGCTAGGGACTTACAAGTAAATTAAACGTGCCAGTTGGGTCTGAGACAATTCTACCATGTTTTAAGAAGAGAGCACTG
This sequence comes from Triturus cristatus, assembly GCF_964204655.1. Lineage (NCBI taxonomy): Eukaryota > Metazoa > Chordata > Amphibia > Caudata > Salamandridae > Triturus > Triturus cristatus. Next base: position 680,623,427 of record NC_140586.1, on the reverse strand, counting down.
GTTAGCATTGGAAAAGTGTGCAGAGTCCTAAGGCCAGCAAAAACGAAATCTGCAAAACAGGAGGTTTGAAGGCAAAAAGTTAGGGGAGCACAACACCAAGGATTCCAGGTCTAACAATAATTAAGGGTAAATTCAAGAAAAAAGCTATATATTGTATCCGTAACATTTCAAAATGTATCTAGTTACATGCTGTATAATTGTTCTTGTATATTTCTAAAACCATTCCTAGTCCTGGACTATTTATACTCCTGACTTGTTTGGAGGACTGGATTAGGCAAGGGGGTTGGGGGGCATGCTTTTTGGCTTCTATTTGCTCTCTTTGGGTTAGAAAAAAACCCAGCCTCTAATCTGAAACGGGAATAGGCTCCAGCGTTGTGTTTTTTTATGTGCACATTCATAGAAAGTGAAGCAACGTGCACTTCAGTAGCCAGGATTCAGTGTTTGTGCTGCCTCTGGCAATTGTTAGACTTCACAAACTCCCTCTCTCGAGGGTTTCTCCAGACACCTCCAACACTGTTCGCAGAGGCCAAGAGTTGTTTCTTAAACATCATCACAGCCTCTGACTTTATCACCCTCAGTGTTTTCTGACAAGTGGCTGCTTTACTTTGCCTTTGCTTTTAATGCGCAAAGAAAGACTTAGACGCCGCTTGACTGCCTCATTGCTCCCCGGGCTGGAAGCGTAGCACAGAGAGTGTCCTTCACACATTCAAGTGCAATTTCCAGACGTATTATATTTCTTGCTGTGGGCGATGTGACATTTATTCGTTTTTAAGGATGAATACTTACAGGCATGACGCGCTGATTTTCCTTTACGTCAGACCACTTAGATGTGCCAGATATCCTGGCGCCTCATCCCATATGCATTTTGGAGTGTATGACGTACCCTATTTTGTGGAACAACAGCCCCAAAACGTCTATAATTAGATTAAAATAAGACTATTCATAGTGCAAATAGAAAATAATGTGTCCTCTCTGAACTTTTACAAATGGGAAGTTATATGTGTCAGGGCTGATTCATAAAGGCATGGAAGAGTACCTAAAACAGTACTCCTTGTAGTACTATTTCCTGTACTCATAAATATTTTTTGTGACTCAGCCCCTGAATGTTGCAGTGTAGTGAAACCGTTAGTGTCCAATTGGTGATGGATGTATGACAGTTTGGTTCTCACCGATTGCTACCCCAATGTAATTAATTCAGGTGTGGAAACTAAAGAATCATTCTATTTTCATGCATTTTCTGAAACGCATAAACCAAGGATCTGTTCTCTGGCCTTGTTCAGTGTTTTCCTCATTCTGGGTCACTGGGCTCCCAAAGTCCTGACGAAAGCACTGCAGCAGGGGAAGGAGGAGTGGTGGGCACTGCTGCAAGTGCGATGTTGGTTTGGCTGGCTGTTTTGGGATGGCCGACATGCTCACTGAGATCTCTTCCACCAAAGCTGCGTTGCCGGGTGGAGAGTATCGTGTACACACGGCACGGTACGGCGTCGGAATAAGACACGGCTTGATTGCCCAAATAGTGAAGAAAGGATTCCGCTCCATAAAGTTTAAAGAGGCCGCGGTGATTTAAATTTCCCGCCAGTGACCACACCCCTGCGGTATGAAATACGGAGTTGAACGAACATAGAGGCCATTGAAAGTCTCAGTGAAGTGGACAATTTTGAGAAAGTTATGCTCAACTGCCCTAGTCCTGATGAGGCCCGATACCATTGGGGCTGAAACGCTTCGACCTGTAAATTGAAGACACCCATTTGAATTTGAACCATTGTTAAATATGTTGAAAGTACTGTTAAAAGGTTGAGGTTGGAGTAATAGATCTCTTAGTACTTCTTTGAAGGGTGATAAAAGGAATGCTTGTTCTTAAAAAATTTGAGAGCATCTGTATTAACTAATAGGGCAATGAGGAGTAGTAGATATATGTTTGATTAAGTGTAAATATTGTGTGTTTTTTGTTTTGTAAGTGTATATAAGAATAGATGATTGCATATGTACACACATATTGAAATTTGAAAAAATATATATGAAAAAATATATATTAAAAAAGTGTTTGTTTTCAGAAAATATTTCTAAAGACTTAGGGCTTCATGTAGGTAGCGAAATACCGGTCGGTAACGGCCGATTTTCGGTAAATATGCCGTTACCGACCGGTATACAGACAAGTGAGATGTAGGAGTCCAAAAACCACTTTTCGGTAAATATGAGGCGGTAAATACCGATTCATAGTTACCGAATTCTAAAATACCGATTCATACTTACCGAATACAGAATTAACGAATCGGTAAACATGAAGTGGTAAATATGAAGTGGTAAAAATTTAAAATGACATGTAGGAGCAGTCGGTAATTAAGAAATCCATTAAAATCGGTAATTAAGAGTCGGTAATTAACACGGACTAAAAGCAGGTGGTAACCATCAACAATGGATAAAAGCAAACCCAAAATTCTACAGCGTGGACAACATGGCCGCTATGTACGTCATTGCAAGGCGCCTACGTCTACAGGCAGCAGGACTGAGGGTGTGGCGACGGGAGGAACAAATCTACAGACAGCGCATCACACTATTCCAGCTGACTGATGCAGAGATACATGAGAGGTACAGGCTACACCCCGAAACCATCATGGACTTAATCAGGGACCTACACCCACTCCTGGACCAGCCAGTTAGAAGGGCGCACGCCATACCCCCACATGTGCAGGTGCTCTGCAGCCTACATCTGTTGGCATCCGGCAGTTATCAGGTGGTGATAGCTGCGGTGGGTGGGGTATCCCAAAGTTGCCTGTCCCGTTTCTTCAGGAAGTTCCTGGATGCCATGATGCAGAGAATGCACCACTACATAAGCTTCCCGAACTCACAGGCTGCACTGCAGAAAACAAAAACTGACTTTTATCACATGGCACAGTTCCCCCATGTCCTCGGCTGTATTGATGGTACACACATCCCAATCTGTCCACCAGCAGATACAGAGCACATCTACAGGAACAGGAAGTCCACCCACTCCATCAACGTGCAGGTGATCTGTGATGCAGGGAACATCATCACAGATATTGTTGCAAAGTTTCCTGGGAGCACCCACGACTCTTACATCTTCCAGAATAGTGGGATTTACACACGACTGAGTGCCGGAGAATTCGGAGAGGGATACCTGCTAGGTAAGTAACAGTGACGCCCCTTGAAACATGCAAACATAGTGTATAGAGGCATGTTACTGATGGTTCCCTTTCACCCATCCAGGCGACAGTGCATATGCATGCCGGTCATTCATCCTCACTCCCTACCTACACCCAGCTACCCAGAGTGAGAGACGATACAACGTGGCACACAAAACAACACGCAATGTGGTGGAGCGCACGTTTGGACTACTGAAGAGCAGGTTCCGCTGCCTGCACAAGAGCGGAGGCGCACGCCAGTACAAACCCATCACCTGCTGCAAGATCATTGCCACTTGTGCAATGCTGCACAACCTTGCCACGAAAAAAGGTACAGATGTGGAACTAACATATTTTGAGGACAACGAGGATGAGTCAGGCCAGCCAGAGGGCAACGCAGCTAGAGTGCCAACTGCAATCGATGGGAGAGAGAGACGGGCAGAGATCACATCCAACTATTTCTGAGTAAGTAAGGGGACACAGCGAGTTGTGAGCAGTCATTACGTAGTTTAATGTGGCACCACGCCATGAACACATGATCAGGCCAATCTGGCAATATATCATCTATACAAGGAGTATGTCCAGGGTTGCGTCACCCATTGTGAAGTGGCTAGGCAGGGCGACATCAATGTTTGCGCATACGCGCTGCAGTGGTGGATTGCACGGCCTGTGCATCCTCACTAGAGCCAACCCCAAGCCGCCTGCTGCTCCTGCGTGTTTCTGGGACGGGGGGTGTGATGCTGCTGGTGGTGTCGATGCTCTCCGCAGGATCCCCTGCAGCAGTTGTCGACGCCTGACTCGTCAATAGCACCCCTAGTGCACTTGTCACCTGCACCATCCCCCGAGACAGGTCGCTGCAGCACTGTGTTAGGCCCTCCTGCATCGTCACAGAGCACCGGCACAGTAGGGAAGTGGCAGTTGCCAGACGGTTGAGTGCCCTGCTGGTAGTGTCCCTTCTCTGGCGTTCCCGGCGCCGTGCTTCGATGTCAGCATCTAATTTGCTGCACAACTGCTGGATAGACTGGGACATGTCCCGAATGCCCGCAGCCATGCCGCCAATGTTTGTGTCCATGTTGACTATGCTTGTCTTCATCACCCGCATGTGCCTCTGGACTGACATGACTGCCTTTGATTGCAGGCGCTGTTGCTTTAACATTTGGCCCTCGAGCCCCAAGAAGACACCATGGCCGTCAGTGGGTGCTGGTGGACTCTGGACACGCGACCTGCGGCGCCCTCTTGTTTCCGTCTGTGCTGCCTGTGAGGTGTGGGGCACAGTGGCATGGCTCCCTTCCTGGGGCCCGGTGCGGTCTTCAGGGCCCATGCTGTCGTCTGACGAGGTGTCCAAGGCTCGTAGCCTGGCTGCTGGACGCCTCCTCTGTCTCACGCATGCAAGCGGAGATGTGGCCGGTGAATCGAACATGAGTGGCGAGGCTGGCTCTGGTGGTGGTGATGCTGGCTCACGGTGAGGTGATGCTGGCTCTGTGTGCGGCGATGCTGGCTGTGTTGGTGGTGCGGCTGCCAGTGGGCCTGCTCCCCGGTCTGTACTTGTGCTGGCTGGAGGTGTTTGATGTTGCCGTGGTGCCGTCTCTCCTGCAGCATGCCCTGTCCTGCATGATGTCACATCTGTGGACAGAAATACAACATTGGCTCAGTGTCCCCGAAGGGCTGCATTGCAAGCGGCACAATAAATAATTTCACATTCCAACATGTCCCCTGTCTCCTTGTGCCTCGAGTGCGTGACATGCCTTGTTGCCCTGTAACATTTACGTCATGGTTAGTGTTGCCCTGACTACATCTCCCGAAATGCATTGCCTGTCTGCACTGACACGTGTGGACTGCAGTGTGATTCTCGTTTCACATTTGGGGGATGTGGGATGGGGTAGGGGGGGATACATTGCTGTGCTTTCGTCTTACCTTGGTGTGTTGCGGCTCTGGCAGAGCTGTCGGCGTCCCCAAGACCCACGACGCTCTCTTGCTCGATTGTGGCCGCCACCAGCTCCTCCAGTTCGGTGAGGGCAGGTGCCCTGTTGGTTCCACCTCCGGTCTGGCTGGCCTCCTTCTGGATGTCGCCCATCTTCCTCTTGGTTACAATCCGGAGGTCATACCAGCGCTTTTTGAGGACCTCAATGTCCCTGTGGGTCACTCCCACAGCATTGACCTGCGCCTGGATGGCCAGCCATATGTTGCGCTTTTCCACCTCAGGCACTTGCAGGGATTGCCTGCCGAACAGCTTCTGGTGCTGCTTCACGACCTCCTCCACCAGCACCTGGAGTTCCTTGGGGCTAAATTTCAGCTTCCTCCTCCTTTCCCCTCCGTCTTTCTGTGTTCTCTGGCTGGACATGCTGTTCGTTTACCCGCTCGCACATGCAACTGCTCCCTGCCTCTCCTCTGCACTCCAAGCCTCTCCAGGGTCGGCTAATTATGTCCACCTGCCTGGGTGTGGCCACTTCGGCTAATTGAGTACACCTGCCTGGGTGTGGGCAGTTCCAGGTTGGGTGGGCTGTCGTTGCACTGGATTCGCTGTTTCGTCAAGTCATGTGATTTTCTTTACCGACTCCGTACATACCGAATCGGTATTTTCCGAATCGGTAACTACCACCTCGGTATTTTGCGATTCGGTAACTTCCACCTCGGTATTTTCCGATTCGGTAAATACCACCTCGGTATTTACCGATTCGGTGAATTCCGATTCGTGATTACCGAATGTTACCGAATCGGTAACTGTTACCGAATTTTTACCTACATATAACTTACCGATTCTAATTTACCGATTCGGTACGGCTCGGTATTTTAGAACCGGTAAAATTTATTTACCTACATGAGGCCCTTATTGTTTGAATTGCCTTTTGACCACGATTGAAATAAGACGTAGATTTTTCTAGAGAGTAAAACTCATAGGAAGGAATAATTCAAGTATTTCTTCATCTTACTGTAGAGTTTGGATATTTTTCCCTAGGCATTACTTGTATATAATACTGTTTACTTACCCAGATGCTGGAGGGCTATTTGGGATACCCCCTTGACATAGCGGGTGGAGAGCATCAGGCACAGGCTCCCAATCCCTGTAAGAGCGCAAAACCATGCCAAACTCATGTCAAAACCGGTGCTTCTCTCATGCTGGGTAATAGTAGTACCAGTATTTGAGCAGCATCTGGATTGGCCATAGGGGAGTCAGAGATCCCCAGCCTGTGCTCTAGCAGTAGAGACAGAGGAGCAGAAGAGCAGCTAGGCAGCAAGTGGCAGGTAAGTTCTTTTATTTTGTTATTGTCCCCCGCGCTGCCCTACCACTTTTCCCTGATGCCAGCCACTACTGTGTAGTAGGTGAAATGAGAAAAACAGCCAGATATCTTGTGCATGTGCATTCAGCATTGCAGTATTTAGTACTGTGCTGCAGGAATCCCTGCTATTTTGAATGTCCTGGCTAAATAAATGGGTCTAAATATGCTTTCACATATCTACTTACAAATATTGAATTTGTGGTAATGGAATATACGAAACAAATGCTATTTTGTGTTGCATTCCAGGTACACAGAAGGTCCTGACCAATACATCAAATATTTCCAAGGGTTTATGAGTGATTCATTCGTTGTTAGGCACTGGTAACATGGCACATGGCGTTAAACGATCATGCCTCCTAGCTGGGTGAGCTGTAATTCTCAGATCTGTATCTTACTGTGGTCAACTTAGTCTATTATTCTTCTAAAGTCGAGAAACTGAGCACCATCATGGCCCCATCACCGATACACCTTAGGGGAACAACATGGTTCCAAAGGTAATCATCCCCTTACCTTTCCCCAGGAGATTCCAGTGCGCCTGTATTTGTAACTCTACAGCACAAACGTAACAAAAAGAAATTCAGTGACCTTGTAATGAGGTACTAAATTGTGTAATACCACCTGTAACTTACAGTGCTGCAGAGCAAAGGTAGCATGGGTTAAATAAACACATTAGCATTATCCCAGTATTGAAGGATACATCACGGTTCTAGAAATGTAACATTTTACTTTTTTCTATGTTTAATTTAGAATTGTACTATTTTTTCTGAGCATAGTACGAATACACTACTGAGAGAATTAGATAGAATGTGCTGCGTTACATGGCTTTGATATAATGATATGATATGATAAGAGGTATTTATAAAGGGCACTATCACTCAAGACTGAGCATCCTGGCGCTGGCTCAGAAACAAACCTAGTAAACCAGCACCCGACACAGAAGAATGTAATATATTAGTCCCAAGAGAAGTAAATTGAACATTGAAATCAGTCGTCGGATAGGGAAAAAAACCAAGTTTTGAGATGTTTCCTGAATTCCACTCCACTTATAATAAATCGGAGTGGGACAGGGAGCTCAGTCCATATTTTGAAGCCCAGTATAGAGAGAGATTTACCACCCTTTGTTTTGTGTTTAAAAACAGGGAAGGCTATCAAATTGAGGGGAGAAGATCTTAAAGTTCTTGAAGGCTTGTAAAGTTTAGAACAATCGGAAAGATATAAAGGGCCTAAAAGGTGAAAGGCTATGACCAGTAGCCAATGCAGCTTCCTAAATCCCTGAGAAACAAAACTATCGCGTGGGAGTTTCAGAACTAATCTGAGTGCAGCATTTTGGACCAGATACAAGCTGTTACAGTAGTCTAATCGTCAAATAATACGTTCTAGGACTACTGTTTCCTCGCTGTCAGAGGAAGGTATTCAAAGAATTTCTTTGATGAGGGAAAAACAAGTATCAGAGACACATACTACCTGAGAATGAAAAGAGAGTTAGCAATTAATTTGTAATCCACTTTAACTGGAGAGGGAGGGTGACAGGAGATTGTCAGGCCACTTCAATCGAGGAGAAAATAAATTATGCTGACCAAATAAAAGTATCTCTGTCTTGTCTGTATTACATTTCTGGAAATTAAGTTCCATCCAGTGGACGATGTTTAAAAACAGTTTTTAAATTTGAGTTTAGAGCCAAAAGAATTATTGTCTAAAGACAAAACCAATTGGATATTTTTGGCATATGATGTAGACGTGATCCTGAAAAAATCAATGTGTCGTTGGGGAAAATAAGTAAACATTAAAAAGGGTTTGACTCAATGGTGATGGAATCCTGTGGAACCCCATATTGCAGAGTTTCTTCTTTAGAGAAAAGCTGACCAATAGATATAACCTGCCTCCTGTTCTCAAGAAACGACTGTAACCATTGACCACAGATGCCAGCCTGAGTCATTGGAGAAAAACAGAGTGACATATGGTGTTGAACACAGTGGATGAATCTAAAAGAATCAGAACTGCATTCTGACCTTTATCCAACATAAATTTAATAATTTCAGAGACTTCTAGCAGTGCTGTTTTGGTGGAGTGTTGAAGACTAAACCCTGAATGAATAGGGTGAAAACTGCCTGAATTTTCAAGGAAATCCATTAACTGGTCATTGACCAAATATTCCAGCATCTTGGTTGGATCAGGAAGATGAGAGATGGGTCTGAAATTGGCTTGGACTTTTGGTTCAGCAGTAGGGTTTGTTAATAGTGGGTTGACCACAGCCAGTGTCCATGACCCTGGTCCCAGACCAGAACAGAGGGAGACATTCAGAATGCTAATACTAATAGGATTAATAACTTCAGTAGCTTTCTTAAGGACCTAGGGAGGACAGGGTCTAAAGGGGAATCTGATTTGCAGCACAGAAGAGCTTATTCTGACTTCTGGAGAGAAATGTGCTGAAAGACAGCCAGAACAGACTTAAATGGCGGAAAGTCCTGTCCTGAACTTGGAGAGATAGAAACCCTATCAGGACTGTTATTAAAACTCGCCTGGATGTTAAGAATCTTTTCTTCAAAGTGATTAGAAAGATTATCACACAGAGTTTGAGTAGGAAGGAGAACTCTTTCAGAGGCTTTGGGAAGAAGGAATGACCTAGTAATCTTAACATTTTTCTTTGGTCATTATTTGCAAGTTCAATCTGAGAGGAAAAAAACAGTTTCTTAGCCTCTTTAACCTCTTCACTGCTAGGCCTTCCCCCTCCCCTTTATTTGCTATTAGGGCAGTTTGCTCTGAGGCCCCTGTAACTTTCTGTCCACATAAGGTATCCACGCCAAATGTGTGTCCTTTTCTTCCAACATCATGAGGATTCTAAAGGTACCCAGGGTTTGTGGATTCCTCTGGAGGGGACTGAGAAATATGCCAAAATGAAGCAAATGTTTTTTTTTTTTTCAGGAAAAATGGGAAAATAGTGATGCAAAAGAAAGCATTGTTTTTTTTTCCTGCGAAAGGTATTAACAAAGGATTTGTGGTGCTAAAATCACCACCTTCTCATCTTTTAGGAACAGGCAGGCTTTTGTCAGAAAACCAACATTTTCTACACAGTTTTGCCATTTTTCTGGGGTATAGCCTATTATTCCTATTTTTGGTGCTTCCAACCTTCTTCCAGTTAGTGGTAGAAATGGGTATAAAAGCAATAATAGATCCTACTAAACTATACATTTCTGAAAATTCGACTCAATTTTAAATTCAGCAAGGGGACCTTCAAGGTTTTCCTATTGAAACTGACAGTTGAAATAAAAAAATATTGAAATTAAGTTGAAAAAACAGCCATTTGTGCCAACTTGGCAGATTTTTTAAAGCAATATACTGTTACATCTGCTTGACCCTTCTGGTTGCGGAGATATATAGGACCTGTAAGTTCACCAAGAACCCGAGGCACCCAGCGCCAATAACTGAACTACGTCTTCCAATGATTTTTCATTGTGTACCGGGTATATAGCCATTCATTTTGCAAAATATAATGAGAGAAAAATAGGTATCAAGGAAACCTACATATTTCCGAAATGGGAACAAAGTATAGAGTTTAGAAGCAGTGGTTATTTGCATGTATCCGAAATTGTGGGTATCCACACTAGCATGTGAATAAGAGGAAATATTTTAAAATGAACGGCACGCTGAACCCACATTACCTCAGCATTTATTGCTGTAAAGCCTCCCTCTCTCTTATGGAAATCAGCTAGGAGCTGTTCAGCACCTTGATGTCTGCCTCCAATTGCCTCTGAATACCACCGAGCACGGGGCAAAAACCCAGGTGACCCCCCTTACAAAACCAGGTTGTTTGGGGATAGGCAATTTTGATGTCGCCTCAATACGTTTTGGGCCCTTGCCTGTCCCGGGTACTTGGGCCTCCCACACGAGTGAGGCACTGTTATTATTGGGAGACCCGGGGGAACGCTGGGTGGTAGGAAATTTGGGTCAGCCCGGTAATGCCACAACTTTCCCACACAAAAATGTGTGAAAAAAGTGATTTTTTCAGCTAAAATTGAGGTTTGCAGGGGATTCTGGGTAAGGAAACGTTGGGTGATCCACGCAAGCCATCTCTTGGAATCCCCTGGGTGTCTAGTTTTCAGAAATGTGTGGGTTTGGTAGGTTTCTCTAGGTGCCGGCAGAGCTATGGTTAAAAAATTACACCTAGGCACTTTGCCAAAAAAGGGTCCTTTTTCACTGCGAAATTGAGGTGTGTCCACGTTGCCTTTTGCGCCGTTTCCTGTTGCGGGCACTAGGCCGACCCACACAGGTGAGGTACCATTTTTCTTGGAAGACTTTGGGGAACACGGGGGTGGGTGGAAATGTGCGAATCCACGCAGATTCCAGAACTTACCACCACAGAAATGTGGGGAAAATGTGTTTTTTTTGACAATTTTTTAGGTTTGCGAGGGATTCTGGGTAACAGAACCTGGTAAGAGGCAGTCAAGTCACCACATCCTGGATTCTCCTGGGTGTCTAGTTTTCAAAAATGTATAGGTTTGCTAGGTTTCCCTAGGTGCCGGCAGAGCTAGGGTTAAAAAACTACATCTAGGCACTTTGCCAAAAAAGGGTAATTTTTCACTGCGAAATTGAGGTGTGTTCACGTTGCATTTTGAGCTGTTTCCTGTCGCGGGCACTTGGCCGACCCACACAAGTGAGGTACCATTTTTCTCGAAAGACTTTGGGGAACGCGGGGTGGGTGGAAATTTGTGGATCCACGCAGATTCCAGAACTTTCCACCACAGAAATGTGGGGAAAATGTGTTTTTTTGACAATTTTTTAGGTTTGCAAGGGATTCTGGGTAACAGAACCTGGTAGGAGGCAGCCAAGTCACCCCATCCTGGATTCCCCACGGTGTCTAGTTTTAAAAAATGTATAGGTTTGCTAGGTTTCCCTAGGTGTCAGCAGAGCTAGGGTTCAAAATCTACAGCTAGGCACTTTGCCAAAAAAGGGTCATTTTTCACTGCGAAATTGAGGTGTGACCACGTAGCGTTTTGCACCGTTTCCTGTCGCGGGCACTTGGCCGGCCCACACAAGTGAGGTACCATTCTTCTCGGAAGACTTTGAGGAACGTGGGGTGGGTGGAAATTTGTGAATCCACGCAGTTTCCAGAACTTTCCACCACAGAAATGTGGGGAAAATTTGTTTTTTTTAAAACATTTAGGTTTGCGAGGGATTCTGGGTGACAGGACCTGGTAAGAGGCAGTCAAGTCACCACATCCTGGATTCCCCTGGGTGTCTAGTTTTAAAAAATGTATAGGTTTGCTAGGTTTCCCTAGGTGCCGGCAGAGCTAGGGTTAAAAAACTACAGTTAGGCACTTTGCCAAAAAAGGGTAATTTTTCACTGCGAAATTGAGGTGTGTTCACGTTGCATTTTGAGCTGTTTCCTGTCGCGGACACTTGGCCGACCCACACAAGTGAGGTACCATTTTTCTCGAAAGACTTTGGGGAATGCGGGGTGTGTGGAAATTCGTGGATCCACGCAGATTCCAGAACTTTCCACCACAGAAATGTGGGGAAAATGTGTTTTTTTTAAACTATTTTTTAGGTTTGCAGGGGATTCTGGGTAACAGAACCTGGTAGGAGGCAGTAAAGTCACCCCATCCTGGATTCCCCTGGGTGTCTAGTTTTCAAAAATGTATAGGTTTGCTAGGTTTCCCTAGGTGTCAGCAGAGCTAGGGTTCAAAATCTACAGCTAGGCACTTTGCCAAAAAAGGGTAATTTTTCACTGCGAAATTGAGGTGTGACCACGTAGCGTATTGTGCCGTTTCCTGTCGCGGGCACTTGGCCGGCCCACACAAGTGAGGTACTATTTTTCTCTGAAGACTTTGGGGAACGCGGGGCGGGTGGAAATTTGTGGATCCGTGCAGATTCCAGAACTTTCCACCACAGAAATATGGGTAAAATGTGTTTTTTTTAACAATTATTTAGGTTTACAAGGGATTCTGGGTAACAGAACCTGGTGGGAGGCAGTCAAATCACCCCATCCTGGATTTCCCTGGGTGTCTAGTTTTCAAAAATGTATAGGTTTGCTAGGTTTCCCTAGGTGCCGGCAGAGCTATGGTTCAAAAACTATAGCTAGGCACTTTGCACAAAAAAGGGTAATTTTTTCATTGTGAAAATGTGGTGTGCTCACGTTGGGTTTTGAGCCATTTCCTGTCGTGGGCTCTATGCATTCTCACACAAGTGAGGTACCATTTTTATCGGGAGACTTAGGGTAATTCAGATTTGTAAAGTAACTGTTATTACCTATTGACTTTCGATGCATTTCTGCCTTCCAAATGAAAGACCTTGTGTAAAAAATAAGTCATTTTGAAAAATGACCGATAATTTTCAAGCTAGTATGAGTATTCCCAATTTCGAAAATGTGCAAATATCTCCTGTTTCTAAACTCTATAATTTGTTACCATTTCAGAAATACATAGGTGTCTTTCATACCGATTTTTCCATGTATACATTTTCCCACAATAATTGCTATATACCCGGTACATAATAAAAAACCATTGCAAATTGCTGCTCAGTTTTTGACTCTGGGTTCGTCGGGTTCTTGGTGAACCTACAAGTCCTATATATCCGCACAACCAGAAAGGTCCAGCGGATGTAACGGTATATTGCTTTCACAGAGCTATCATAATTAGAAGAAGTTACTGGTGAAAACGTTGACACAAAAGGCTGTTTTTTTCAACTAATTTTCAATTTTTCCTATATTTAACTGTTAGTTTCTATAAAGAAACCTTGAAGGATCTACACAAATAACCCCTTGCTGAATTCAGAATTTTGTCTACTTTTCTAAGATGTATAGCTTTCTAGGATCCATTATTGCTTTCATACCCATTTCTATCATTAACTGGAAGGAGGTTGAAAGCCCAAAAAATAGCAGAAATAGGCTATGTCCCAGAAAAATGCCAAAACTGTGTAAAAAATGTTGGTTTTCTGACAAAAGTCTGTCACTTCCTAAAAGCTGGGAAAATGATGCTTTCAGCCCCACAAACACGTTTTTGATACCATTTGCAGGGAAAAACCCAGATGCTTTCATTTGCAGCCCTTTTTTACAATTTTTCCCCCAAAAAACAAGATTTAGCTTTATTTTGGCTAATTTCTGGGACCCCTCCAGGGGATTCCACAAACCCTGGGTACCTTTATAATCCCCATGATGTTGGAAGAAAAGGACGCAAATTTGGCGTAGATACCTTTTGTGGTCAAAACGTTACAGGGGCCTAAGCGCGCACTACCCCAAATAGCCCAAAAAAGGCTTAGCACAGGGGGGAAAAGGCCTAGCACCGATGGGGTTAATCACGCTTCCTCACAAAGACGAATCAATCTGAATATAGGACGACCATGGGCTATTTAGCCAACGGTACACATGCCCCAAAAAGGAAATAGGCATGTGAGACCCTACTTGAAAACTGTTACTAAATGGGCCTGAGAGTCTTCATTGTTAGATTTAACGTAGATAGATCAGAGGCACATACTCATGGTTCACCTACAGGGAAGCTATCCTGTATTCTCTATAGGCAGCCTTCAGACCATCTTTTCAATTTTGAGTTTTGAAACTGCCAAACGACTTGAAAGCAATCGCCTCCCACAAGTGATTACAAACCTTAATGCACCCCTAGGGAAAATTACATCCTCACTTGGCAATACAACCACAGGAAATCTGAAAAGATTGAACTGAATGGGTAATGATCCAGAAGTATTTTCTAAGTTGGAGCAAATGCTTGAGGATCTGGGTAAGCACCAGCCAAACAAACGTTGCTTTGAAATTAATCAAATTCAACTCTGGGAGGACTATTCTTTTGGAATTCTTACCTGTTATAATGAGAAAAACAAATCCAATAATAAGCTATTGGAGATGAACAATTCCCTTTGCAATTTGTGGTTTAACTAGAGCTTCAAATGGAGAAAAGACAGAGAGAAACCAAATAAATGTTCAAAAGCATCATTAGATTCCAACTTGCCTGAAAGAGTTTAAACACATGTAGAAAGCCTGTAAACAAGTGGTCAGGCATGCTAAGAACACAGAAAGGTAAGAACTCAGCAATATTTGGAATACACTTTTGGTAGCATTTTACAAAGTCAGAGCATTTTTGGCTTCTATCAACAGACTAACCGATAACCACGTAACATTACAAAATCAAAATGTAATGGAAAACCAAAGGATTATATTCCTAGAGATTCTTTATGAAGACACAAGCACAAACCACCTGCTATCCAGCAAGTCCCGGAGTCTCTTGATTGAAAAAAGGTGTAAAGGATAAATAACAAGCAAATAGTCTCCATTACTAGAAAAGGTTGCCAAGATAGTGCCTGAGGCCCAAATGTTTTTTGGCTACCTTTCCGAAATCAATCATGACGTCCCGGTAAATATCCTCACACCACTTTTCAATCAATGTCTACTCTCTCATAGACTTCGTATTGGCCCATTCTTCTGCCAATATACAAGAAGGAAAACACTTCAACACAAATTATCTTTTAATTACTTTACTAAATATTCAAGCCAAATATTTTACAACTGCAAGATCTATTCTTGAGCTGGGGGCTGGCGAATATAACCGAATCCCCTTATCACAAACCAGCTTGTGCCCTGGTATTGGCAGAGACCAAAATATTTTCACCCTCTCAATTCCAACAACAAAGGCATTAACTACAAAAACTTTACTCTATACATGCTTTATTGATTTGAGAGCCGTCTTTGTTAAAGTGTCAAGGAAGTTGCTCTGGGATAAACATCTTAAATGGACATTCCTCAACTGTTATAGAAGATAATTCAGTTACTCTATGCAGATATGTGGGTTAAGGTTAAAATCAGACATAATTGCACAGCCACTCAAAGAATCCACTCAAACAAGGATGCGTGCTGGCTCCCATTTTGTTTAACTTCTATTTAGCAGGCTTAAATGACTTTCTTGCCACCAAAGCTAGGTCAACACCAGCTGTCTACTTTACAATATGCAGACAGATGCCTTCAAACCACTACTCACCAAAATGCAGGACCCCACCTTCTACCCATTACTAAAAGTAGTCAAAAGTAAACTTCAACCATTTTTATCATACAGTTTGGAAACCGTTATAGGTTCTTTTGCACCATTTATGAACACAATTGTTTGCCAAGTCTGTAAGTGAATCTTCTCTCTCCCCCAAATGCTTCCCAATCACAGATGAGGATGGAAAGACAATGATCTTTTGTCAAACGTTTATACATAAAAAAGAACACAAGTGCTCTCATGCTGAGCTATCAAAATTGGTTAGAAATGACATGGAAAAATCCCACTATCAAAAACCCACGATATGAACTTCTCACAAACTCTTTAAAAACATTGAAATGAGAAGACCTGGGGAAGGATAGAATAAACCACAGTTTTTGTATAAAAAATCTGGGGAATAAATTCACAAGAAACAACTCCGTCGTTGAAGACAAGCGCCTGTTTAGCAAACATTCCCATACAGTCAGTGAGTAAAAACAATTAATTCAGGATTAATTTGGCATCATCCCCCAAAGTGGGTGACTTAATAAATTGACAGAAGTTGTAGATTGTGTGGCTATCACCCGGAATCTATACTACACCTAGTTCATATCTTATTTATGAATAAAGCCACTTTTTTTTTTTACAAAAACACACTCAAAGTACCTCTGGTCTCTATGTAAAAAAAGGGAAGAAAAAAGAAAAGGAAATGGCTGTATGACGGAGAACGCTTCTATCAGGATAAGAACCATCACTCACGCAAGGATGGCATGCTTTATCAAAGGGTTCCCTCCTCACACAAGGACTGCAAGGTACCTGGTGAGGGCTACAACTCCCCAATAGGGAGTGTTTTTCAGTAGGATGAGCCGATGGTGGTTCAGAGTGATGGGCAGAGTGCAAGTAGAAATAAGTGAGAAATTAAAGCTGTCTCCTGATAGGCTGAATTTACTTTATTTTGGTGCCCTCAGAGAGAATTAAAAACAAGCACAGACAGGGGGTTTGGAAAAGATATACTCCATCTATAAGGTCAACATGTTTCTGTGTGTGACTGACCCACTAGAGGGTTTAAAAGTATTCGTCAGGACACAAAGGAGGAAGGCACTCTGCACAGAAAGTAAAACAGTACCAGCCTCACAAAGGTAAGCCCGGCCCAATAGGTCACAGGATCCACAAACATTTTACAGAATAAAAGCAGGGACAAGATTAGAGGTGTTCAATTAACATCACACCACAATAAGCACAATTTCAAAATCGTGTGCGATGGAGCAGTGCGCGTAGTGCCCAACACCAATATGCAAACTCATGCTAAGTTAGAAGCACTGGGAAACCTTACCCGAAGCAAAGAGGCACACTCCCCTCTCAAGCCTGAATAGTCCGCCTTTGCCACAGACTAAGGGCCATATTCACAAGGAGCTATCGCTGAATTAACAGCACTATATCGCAGCCAAAGTTGTGATAAGTTTACCTCCCCATTCACAAGCTGGTGCTCACAGCAGACAGCACCAATTTACCCGCGATAGCAGCCGCAAAGGATCCCTGCAACTTTCGCTAATGAGATGCAGGGTGGGCGTTCCCGTGCCAAAAGCCATGACCACACCACTCCTCACCATTCTCAACGACCAGACAGATCGGCGATAAAAACACAAAACAGGCGATAAGGCGCGTTAGCAACAGGAAATCTACACCTGCTCTGACCTGGTGTTAAGTCGGACGGCAGCCAGCACCACAAAAGGGAGACCAGCCAAGGGCCACATCGGAAATGCAACAGATTTCAAGGACATACTCATCATGCGGCCACAACACCCACCGGCACCACCCCAGGACCCCACACCTGGAACACCCCCCTGCACCCCAGGACAACCACAGAGGCAGCGCAGACAAAGACAGCGACCCCCAGCAAACGCACCAGCCTCACAGACCCAACATCGGACAATGTCACCGTCCACTACAGGCTGAAATGGACAACCATCCTGCGCATCCTGACCATCATCGCCTAACAGGCCTACGGCGCCAACATAGCGGACAACCAACATCCCACCCACACCAAGCTGCTGGATTGACTGAACCTGTTGGCCCCTGGCACCCCCCAAACAACAACCCCCAGAGTCAGAGGAGTCTCACAGCCAGCCACATCCAATTCCCCCACACCTGTCCTGGACATCACCATCACCCTTGTACCCTTGTACCCCAGTCCCCATACGTCCAACACAATGTGCAGGATCCGCTGGAGACCAAGCAAGGACCATACGCCATAGCAGGATGCATGCACGTGTTGGGGGAAATCCACAGCACACATGTCCCACCTGTGCCCCCTGGTGACACAGCACACAATCACCGTAACAGGAAGCACATGTCTCACATCAAAGTGCAGGCAACAACAGAACACCGTGGAACCTCCAACAATGTCGCCTGCAAATACACAGCCAGTGTGCATGAGTCCTCCATCCTCCGACAGTCCATCAGCAACCAGCATACCCAGGATGGAAACAAGGGAAATGCATAGCACCATGGCAAGTTTCAAAAGGACACCCTACACACCTCATCTCCACAACCATGCAACTCACAACCCTGGCAATGCACACGTCACAAAATCACTACCAACATGCACAACAACATGACCACCCACCAGACACGACAGAACAACTCACAATGGTTACCTGGCCAAGCTGTGACCATGAGCCATCAACGGCATGGCACCTCAGCCACACAACATTTGAATGTGGAGAGAGGTGGCAACCAGGCATGTGTGAAGGATGCAGTAGAACCTTGATTGGGAAAGTACACAATGCCAAGAGTGATGGACAGACAACTGTATGCAGAACACACCCATATCCATAGCGGTACACACCTCTGGGGTATGGAGTACAGTGGACAGTGGACACAACCATTTCACCCCTGCCAGTGGGGGACCGTGCGAAAATGTTGCCTGTTACACCCCCCCCCAAGCGTGACCGGAGTGGGATGGCCCGGCGTACACCACACCAGCGTAGGGGTGTGAATAAAAAGCACATAGCCCTGGGTGTGGTCCTCTTCCGGAAAGCACAACGTCTCTGCCAGGGTGGCACCTCTCACCCCGCTACGAGGAAGAGGCCGACCTCATGAGTTGCCTGCGATGCCGTGCGCCTGCCGGACCCCGGCAGGCAGGACCACGAACCCATCAAGCCCGCCCCTGCGCAGCCAGGCCACACTGATCACCTGACAACACTGGCGTATGTCAAGGAGGGCCCACCACATGCCGGTGCAAGCTCCAAGCCCAAGGGCCGTGACATTGGCAGCCTCCTCAGTCCATCATGGCCTCCACGACACAGGCCCGCTTTACTCCTTTCTCGTTGACGTACTCTACTGCCGCCTTCGGACTTCTCTTCAGCCCAGTTGGTCACATGTGCCAAAATGTGTCCAGATTCATGAATGGCAGTGACCCCAATTCCGAGCCAGCGACCGCAGCACCAGACCCACCCCGATCAGTGAGGCATAGTTCCATATGGGCTATTTGCAACACGTGGTGCCACTAACCCTGTTCAACACCAGCCTGCTACACATGGTGCCACTAACCCTGTTCAACGCCAGCCTGCTACACGTGGTGCCACTAACCCTGTTCAATGCCAGTCTGCTACATGTGGTGCCACTAATCCTGTTCAACGTCAGCCAGAGACATGTGGATGTGGGACCAGGACTACCCTGCGGACCAGTAGGTCCCACATCCAGCATCTTGGAGCAGTGGTCGCACGGACAGGAGTAAGAGGAAGATGCGGCTCAGTCCAGACGAACGCTGGGTCACAGTCACAGAGGTGAGCGAACACGTGGTGCCACTGAACCTGAACTACGCAGGCCGGTGGGGTCACCAACCTATGCCGGCAACACTCGGTGAATGGCCCGTGCTGACCACTGCCTCCGGACTACACTGCGGTCCAGTAGGTCTCAGACTCTTCATTTTGCATTGGCTGCGTTCATATCAGCGTACCGGCATCATCGCAGACTGCATCCCCTCTCAGCCCTGGTGCCACTAAGTCTGTTCCCCGACAATCATGGACACTCTCTGGTCTAACTTTGGTGTCATCTGAGTCTATGGACCAGGGGGCAGTTTTCATCCTCATGTAGCTGATACCGAATTGGTAGGGGCAACGAGGCTGTCACATTCCACTCTCCATTTGCTGCTTCCAGATAAAATCAAACCTTTCGGCGTCATGCCCTGGAAGACACCTTCCACTGTCCCCCGAAACCTTCCGCAACATACACCTTGGACATTGATGGTAACCTGTTCAGTGGCTGGGTGCCTGTGCCTGCCGCTATGCATCTGGGGCCGCTAACTCTGTACTAGTCAGGTCCGGGACCCCTTCTTCTGAGAAATTGGATGGCCCCTGAAGCATTGGCCTTGGGGTCATCAACACCATTTCTCTGTGGCCCTGCGCTGTACGCAGCCTCCGGGCCCAAGAGTGTCCCAGCAGGGCTCACACACCAAATTGGGTCCTGACCGGCCCGGACGTGTCATCACCGCAGGAGGCACCACCGCAAAGACCACCCCCAACAGCCATCTGCCACAGTCAACATGGTGGTCCTAACAGACTTATGGAGTTGCTCAGACCTGTCGTGGATGCCATCATCGGCCTGATACTCTGCTCAGCACTCCAGGTGCCAGTGACTCAGTGCACCACAAGCCATTATCCGGTACTGATTGACATTTGTGCTGTGGAGATGTTGCGCAGCAATGTCACCTCATGTAGTGGGGAAGACCTGGGACTATGATGAAGAAGATATGTCAAGTGTGCAGAAGGGAGATGGCACAGACACTGGGAGGGCAGGAGGCAACATCCCGAAGGCAGGAATGCAGACTGGAGGTGGTAGTCGAGCCACACACCTGGAACCATTACTGGGTAATGTGCTGTGGACTGCGCACGCAACTATCACCTCCGACAGTGTGGGAGACCTGGGACGTTGATGAGAAGGTTGATGCAGGTCTAACACACCCCACTGCATCTGCATCAGGACTAACACAAAGGGACACAATCCTAGCATTTCCTTCATATGAGCTCGCTCATCTCTAGCACCCCTCCCTCAGTGCACTGCAACTCACGGAACCTCCTGACTGAATTTCGGGTGACATCTGTCCTTACTTCGGCTACCACCATGTTGCTGTGCAGTTGACTCTGTTATGCATGTGTTTGCTGTTTTTGTTGCACTGGTGTCCAATGTTCAAGTTGTTGCCAGCACCAGGAATTCTGTGCGGGCTGGCTTACACTCACCCCACACACATCCAGCACAGGCATCACTGTACATGTGGCCCTGCCAATAAAGGGGCCAGGCGCACATGCCCGTAGCCAGTTCAACATAATATCTGCGTGTGTCCCTGTAGTCTTGTTGTATGCAGGAGGGCCTTGGGCCCTATGACATTACATTGTGCTGTGTACATCTGATGCAGACGTGTCACCGCAGTCAGCAGATTGTAGCTGGGACATGTAGCTTTGTCGTCCCCCACTCAATTCGTAAAGAGAGTGTCCAGGGCCGTCGTACACAGAGCCAACATGGGTGTGTGTCTGCTATTTGAGCGCCCCTGCCCGTGGTTTTATACTGTGAATGTGCATCTGCATGTGTCTCTATGGCAGTGTGGGTCTCCTTAGTGTGGTGTTGGTGGTTCATGAAAGGTGATAGACACCTACGTATGTGTCCTGATTCGCATTCCATGGGTTCGGCCCTCACCCACACCTGTTGGGCCACCTCCTTTTGGCATTCAGGAACATGGCATTGGGGTGCGATGTGTGGGTGGGTGAAGTGTCGTGAGCCAGCTGTGCTTCCAAGTGCTTCCTGCTGTGTGGTCTGTTGAAGGCTGGGTGTTCTCCTCTGAGTAGCTTGGCTGTCCGGGTCCTGGTGGGGGGTTGCGTGGGATATCCATGTGCTGTTGTAGGGTATCGGTGTCGACCGTGTGGTGGTCCTCTCCGGCATCACTGATGTGTTGTATTCTGTCCTCTGCTGAATGTGTTGTGTGTCCCTCTGCGATGTGAAGGGGAGGTGCGTATTGACTTTGTGTTGACATATATGTTGGCGCATTGAGCAGGTTTGAATGCAGACTGTATGGCAATGTACATTGTGACTGTTTGGGGGAGCAGGAATCTTCTGCGGGACAGTGTACATTTGGTCTACACGACGGATGTGAGGTCGTATGCGTACATTTCCATTTCACAGTTTCTTGCTCTGTTAGATGTAGTAGGCATGAATCTGTGTATGTGCGCAGCCAGTTGTGTCTTCTATTCTGCAGTATCGGCTATGCGCATTGTTCCTTGTTGCCGTCAATGTGGGTGTGCTGTTCGTGCTATGTGTGTGTGCTGCAGTGTGTCAAGGGGATCTGGGCCATGGACCTAGGTGATTGTGGGTGTGCAGTGTGATACACCTCATTGTGCATGTGTACCATTGTGCCCACTCACCCGTCCCCCTAGTCCCTGTTCGTTGCACTCCCTGTTGATGTTGTGTCAGGTCCTCTTGTGCTGTGTCCGTACTCCCTACTCCTTGCACCGTCTCCACACTGATGACTGTGGCCTGGGTTTCCTTCAGCTCCTCCGCTGGCACTGGACAGCCACCTCCTGACACCGTTGCTGCCTTCCTGTTGGCAGCGGGTTTGTGTCTGGCTGAGGTAGTCACATAATGCCGGCGCCTATTGGCCTCCTGGATTGGCCTCCTCGGCACTCCACCTGCAATCCAGGTGGTCTGCTTGTGGGTCAGTTGCTGGTTGCTGGTGGTGTTCTGTCACCTCCGTGACGCTGATAATGTTTTCCTGCGGTCTGCACCCCGTCTTCCACTCCCTCTTCTCCTTGGCCTTCCACAGCCCCATTGTTCCATGCTGGTAGTCTGTGGGGTTGTGGGGTTCAGCTTGGCCCCTGCGCTGTGTCAGGGTGCATCCATGTTGCTACACATTTTGGATTGTTTTTGGTGTATTTTTTCTGTTGTTTTTATAGTGCATTGTTCCGCCTGATAAGTGGGATTTGCAGGCCTATGGCTGGTTTTTGCTACTTTTTGTACCGCAGTTGGCGTCATCGCATGTTTTATGGCATTCGCGTATCGCATTTATGCGGCGTGGTGTTGATTTGGACGTGGACATTTGGTGCGTTTTCTGGTGACTATCTCATGCTACTGCCTTGTTGTGAATCCCACGTTGTCACAGAGTTATTTTCCCGCAGTGGGCTGCGATATTGAAAGTTGTTTTACGCTACTCTTGCGGTAGTTATCACACGTTCTTGTGAATATACTTCCTAAATTGTGTAAAAAAGATAAAAGAAAGGAAAAGCAGCACAATTACTCAAGACAGTCAAAGAATTGATAGCTCTTAATTAAAGACCACAAATAGGATATCCAGGGGCTCATGTTAAAGTGTGTAAGATGGTGCAATGGATAATACCCATAGAAATATGTCTAATATGTCAGTGACAAATGACAAAAATGTTTTTGACTAAAAACCACAAACCATTTCATATATCATGTTCTGGGGACCACACCCAACAAAATTGCTCTTTTATACTTTCAAACGCAAGAACACCTAGGTACACAGCTGCTCTCACCTGCATACAGATTATTCAGCACGAACCACCGTAAACAGTAGCCGCCACATGGCTGTGTCTATTAGGCAAGTTTTACTGTGAAAAAAGAGCAGGGGAGGAGGTACAAGTAGGTCTGTAGATGACCCAAAGGAGCCAGTTCACGATCGGAGAGGCTGTTTCCTGGAGGGCGAGGGTGTCGTGAGACAGGACATACATTGTCCTGAAGGACAGCAAGCCGTCAACTATCACCAACTAAACCCAAACAAAAGGCATGATGTCAAACGAACGGGGCATATCAAGTTACAAGTAGGGCCATGTTCAGAGCGAATCCCACCCAAAGTATTGGGGTATTGCAGAATGGCTTGTTAGTGACGTGCAACCCCGCAGGTAACGTGTTGAGAACAGAGTGGATCATCTCGTTTTGTGAATGTCCACATACCTTCAAAGTCCCTTTTTTATCCATGAACATTTACACCTGTCATTTATGCCCTAACTGCATGTTTAGATGGGGCAAGCCTCCAACTTAACTGAAGGGATTTTAAAGTTATTGCTGGAGTGGAGAACAAAGTGAACAAAAAGATCTGCCCAAATCTCTTATGCTCATAGCATAAACATTTACTCATGAGTTACCCTCAATGTATATGCACTTTGCTACAATATTGTAAGGAATTTAAGTAATGAAACAACAAAGAACTTTTTCAATATCTTCAAATTCTATTTTTGTATTATATATTGAGAGATTAAGTGTGTTATTTTATTTATTTTCACTTACTGAAAGTAGAAGATAGATGGGCTGTTTCTTAAGCTTCACCTTTCACTAGTTTCTGGCTTTTCATACTGTTCCTTCAGAGGTCACCCGTCAACTGAGGAGAAAATGGTGGACATATTGGTAAATCTGTTTTTTGTTTTACTAATAAAATATGTTTTGAAATTTGGTTTATTTCACAAGTTATTGTGGGACAGAAACCTATTTATTTATTAATGTTTGTAAAAAGATGTTTTGAGCTTGTGTGTGTGGAAATGCTGACGCCATATCTTATGGGGATTTTAAATCTTATAATAAAACATTAACAAACATTCTTTAATTTACTATTTCTATGTTGAAAATAATTTTAGTGAGTATAATTGCATTTAATTTAAAATTATCATTTTTTTTTACTTTTATTTTTATATTTTTTGCTAGGTTTTGAAAAAGAAATGCCTTGTAAAAACTTGTGTGGTAAAGGTAAATTACATACCGTTACTAAGCATTGTAAAGGCATGTGTGGTAAAAACTACATTGTAACATACTACAATGTAATGACTTTTATTGAAACAACTGATATTCGAGAGTTTGCATGTCTGAGCATGCGATTCTGTTTGTATGGGTGCGCATATGTGTATATGTATGATTGAAAGTACGTGGCTAGCAGCGACACTGTATCATCTTCAGGCAAACAATTTTCCATGTAATACTAAAACAAAACGAGAAGTTTTTTCCTGGCTTATCAAGTCAGTACCCAGATACAGATGGCATCTAAAATATATGTTTCTCAGTGGTGTGTTGGTTTTAGGTCTGGCGTTAGCCAAAACTATTTGAGTTTACTAAAATAATATATATAATATACTTACTTGAAGGGGCTGTCCGCCACCTCTCTCCACCCATTGGTCTGTCGTTGTGTCAGCCCATTTTGCCTCCACTCACTGCAGCATACATCATGGAGCAATGGGTTAGCCTACTTAAGCCTCTGGTGAACGTCACATTGAGTGACTGCATTTTTCTCTTTCACAAGATGCCCATCCACACACAAGGAGTTCCCTTTAGTGTCACTGTTGCCTGATGTGATAGTAGGATGCATTTGACGTGAAAAGAGGATACACTCCAGTTTTATCAGTTGCTGTCTCCTTCCAGGACTGTTTTAAATTCCCTTTGAAGAGAACTGCTGCTATTTTACAGCATACCATATTGTGTTCCTGGACTCAGTTTCACCACTGGCTCTTTGACAAACTTTACCTAGGAGAAAACCTATCTTTATGGTGTTTAATTTGCAGCACACTTGTAGCACTTTTATTTAAACATAATTGGGGTGTAATTTAGGTTTTAGTATCTAATATGTTATACTGTGAACCCGCTTTCCTTCCTTCTTTCCATCTTTTTACTTTCCTTCTATTCATTTGTATTTGATTGGTTCCTTCTTTCTCTCTTTTTGTCTTCTCTTTTCCCACTTTCTTTCTTTTTTTCTTTCCTTCTTTATTTCTTTTTTGCCTTCTTTGCTTATTTCTTTCCTTCTTTCCTTAATTTTATTCTTGACTTATTTCCTTTTTCTTTTCTTTTCTTCTTTCCTTTCCTTTCTTTTCCTTTCCTTTTTTTGCATCTTCATTTCCTTCCTTATTTCTTTCTTCTTTGTTTACTTTTCTTTTTTCTTTCCCTATTTTTATTCTTTCCTTCTTTTTTGCACATTTCTTTAATTCTTTCCTTTCTGTTTTGCCTTGTTTCCTTTTTGTTTCCTTTTTTGTTTTAATTTTTTCATATTTATTTCTTGCCTTCTTTTCTTTTTCCTTTTTTTAGTTCCTACTTTCTTTCCTTATGCCTTTCTTTCCTTCTTTCTTTTTTGCCTTTTTTCTTTCGTTTTGCCATGCTTTCTTTTTCTTCCATTTTTTCTTTTTGCCTTTATTCCTTTGTTCTTTCTTTTTGCCATCTTTCCTTCCTTTTTTCTTAACCTTGCCTCATTTCTGTTTTCTTTCTTTCTTTCTTTCCTTCTTTTGTTCTTGCCTTCATTTCTTTTTACTTTCATTCTTTATTTCTTTATTTCCTTACCTTTCTTCATGTTGCCTTCCTTACTTCCCTTTTTAATTCCCTCCCTTACTTCTTTCTTGCCTTCCTTTCTTTTTTGCCTTCCTCCTTCATTTTTTGTCTGCCTACCTTCCTTCTCTCTCTTCCTTCCTTTTTTGCCTGGCTTTCTCCCTTTCTCCTTCCTTTCTTCCCTCCTTTCTTACCTTCTAGTAGCCAATGCCAGATTGATGGATTTTTTTTAGGTCTGTGTTAGCCAAGACCTTTTGATTTTACTAAAAGTATGTATAACATAGTTACTTATAGGGAATTTCAACCAGACTTTGTACATCAGTCTGTGATTGTGTCATTCATATTTTTCTTCCACCCACTCCAGGATGTACCAAGGGGCAATGTTAGCCCACTTCAGCCATTGAGTGACTTTAATATGAGTTACGGCATGTTTCCTTTTCAGAAAGAGCACATCCACATACAAGGTAGTTCTCTTTAGTGCCGGTTTACCCTGGTAATGTGTACTTTTTTGAGGCCAGAATAACCCTTTTGCCTTTAGCCATTATTTTATTTATTTTTTGGATTTAATGAGGGACCAGTAGCTTCTGAAACAAGAAAGTTTTGCAAAAACCATAATAAAACTAGGATTGCCAAAAGGCTGGCTGTCAAAGCCAGACCTATTGGCTTTGCCAAAGCTTGTTAGATTCATGCAATTTCTAAGGAACTTCAGTGATTCAGTTATTGAGAACGCATCACAGATGAGGTTATGTGACATCACTTCCTGTGAAGATGCTCGGTCAAAGGGCACTTCCTATGTAGTAGTAGAGGTCAAAGGGTGTGTGATGTCACTGACGCTATTTTGTTGAATTGATGCCCTTGATTGTCTATAGAATCTACTGACAAAAGCAGCTTTTCCTACATTCTGGCCCTTTGGCTGAGGCTCAATTAATCCCTCGTACTTCACTTTTACTCAGTTGATTTGCTGTTTCTTGTTCTTCTCCCCCCTGAATAATGCATGCTGTCCGCATGAGATTAACATAAGAATTGATGGGAAGCACATTGGCGCGGGAATTCTCACATACACAGTCACGTGAATTTACTGGTCCCTGTGTTATTGCTCACTGGATGATTTTTCTCTTGTTAGTGAAGCAAAAGCCATGCAATTTCGCAGAATGAACTGCATCATTGTATGTTTCACTTTCTGTGAATGTAAACAGATTTACATGTGCTATTGCACACAGGTACGTGTGAAACGTCGGTCTTTTACCACAATAATGTTGTGTCTGCAACATTTATACCACACCTATGAATTTAGCATGCCAGATACCAAAGTATAAAGTGTGAGTATCAGTATGTGCTGTGATCATAATTCTCCAGCAGACAATTCATACCCAGAATATCCTCCTCACTCCCCCCCCCCCCCCACTCTCCCCATCTCCCCCCAGAGTCAGGGATGCTGGGAGTAGCTAATTTTGGTTTCTGAACATGTCTGCACTCTGATTAAAGTCATTCATCACCTTGCAGCTCGTGCTATTCGAGTGCTGCACGAGCACTTCATTTAATTGTACTTCGTGAAAAATAGATGCTTATTTGCAATACATGAGTTTACTCGAACACTTGTGACTCAGCTGAGTTCTGTTTTCATTTAAAAGTCACGCTTTTCTCCCGTTCATGTTTTATGAAAACAGATAGTTCAACTCAAGCTCCCCCTAGTAATACAATTATCAGTCAGTGGTTTAATCATCGTTTGATGACGTCACGAGCAAGGAAATCGAAGTTTGAGTGGAACAATCAATTTTCATTCTGGCAATAACTGTTGGGGGACAAAAAGGATTTCAACAAAAGAATAGGGCAGACATAACAGAAATATTGAATTAGACACATGCACCGAGCAGAAACATCTCATTTTCACAAAGTGACTTTTCACATGTCTGGGACACTTTCATATCCCGCCTCCCCCTTCAAAAGCTCAAGCTGTCAGATGGTGCGACCATACTCCCTTTTCCTTCAGCTATAAAACACTTCCTTTGTGCTTGTCTGATGTCATGTATCAAGACATGACTGATATAACTAGTCGTCGACTCGTACATCATGTATGACAAGTCAGATCAATATTGTGCAATACACAGGGCTTTCTTCATAACAACTCTCACTCAAAGACGCAGCATTAGATAGTTGTTCTTGTTGAGTGCACGTATGTCATCAGAGGCAAAGACAAGGGCTGATGAAGTTGCAAAATATATAATGTGTACCAACAATCAATTTTTCGTATTAAGCTAGGCAAAACACAGTATAGGTTGTAAAGAAACCCCTTGCAAACAGACCACAAAAAAAGAGCAGGCAATAAAGCAGAGACACAGAGCAAAGCAAACAGATCTGGCCTTGGCAGCCTCGAGCGATGATTATATATTTTTTTATTTTGAACTGCAAGCGCATGCCACAAAATAAAACATGCCGCCTCAACATGGTGACCATATGCCATGAACCAGCACATACAATTTCAATAGAAGGATATGAGTCCTTCCCTGCAAGCTTGTACTCTAGAAACACTTTTTAGTTTTAGAACACATCACAGGAATACATGATTCTTATTAGTGCAGAGAAAGAGGAACTATTGGCTTAGCAGTTGTACTGTTGACGACATAGTTTAAAGAATGGAAAGAAAAAAGGATTGGCAATGTAAAGAATAGGCTCTCCAGCCCTTGCACTAAAGAGCCCGTCTATTAAACAGATGTGTACATGTAATCAGAATATATACCATCTATAGCCCCAGCAGGATGTTGTTTATCCTACCCACTGAGGACAAAAGGAAAACGGACAGGTGTCTCTCATTCTTCTGTATGACAAGTTAGTTTCACCTAGAATCAAAACGTTATGAGTGAGACAACCCTGCCAGAGGGCCTCACTCTACCTTCTGTAAACAGTAGACACACACAGCTGTGCAGTGCATTTACAGGTACCAAAACAGTCAAAAAGTCATACACACAACACAATAAAAATGCCACCCCAATTTATGAAAATAGATTAAACAGGAATAAACAAAATGACACTAAAACAACAAAAATCAATTACAGGAACCATAGATATAATTTTTCAAGGATTTAGGAGAAGAAAAGTTAAGAAAAACGAATCCACCAATGATAGTCTACGGTGTTGGTTGAACAGGGCCTAGGCAATTTCAGCCCAACCTCGATAGAGTGCGGGTCGGATACACTAAGTAGGTTTTTCACCGTTAGAGATTTTACTTTAGGACTTAACTTCTGAAATGGCAGTTGAAGTCCTCCAGCGGGGCAAGGTCGCCGGCTGTATCCGAGGAGAGTTTTACAAGTCTGGATAGCTGTTGGATGAGGTCCCGCTCACGACTTTAGTTTGAGTGGGAAAAGTTCAGAGCGGAAAATTTGGATTCTGTGCCCATAACTGTCCTTTCATCAGCATGGTACTTTTTGTGTCTTTGCCCGATCAAGATTTCTATGTCCGAAAGTTGTCTGTTTTTTGGAGCTCAGAATGCCCCAGAGAGACAAGCTGTATCTGACAAGAGTTCCACAAGACCAGATAGCTTCTCACCCAAGACCTGCTGAAAGAAATATGCTGCTATAGAGAAGCTCTGAGAAGGAGAAACCTGTTTCTTTAGCCCAGAAAAGTCAATCCTTGGGTGGTTGGCTCCGTCCTCCAGAGGTCTGGAAGCCTAAAAAAGTCCCAACTTTCAGTGATGTTAAAAGTCCAGTTAGACACAGTCAAGGATCCAAGGACCCCAGGGGTGCATATAGGGGTCAAAACACACTCCAGCAGACACCACCAGCAGGGACCAGCAGTGGTGTAGCGTGGGTTGCTAGTGCCTGGTGCGATGCAAGTATAGTTCTGCTCATCAAACTTGTGGTCCCCCTGACAGGCTCCTGTGCAATGTCAGAAACTGGCAGGAGTCCCCCAATTCTCCATGTTCAGCCCCGAGACCCTCCAGGAGAAAAGATTAGGGAGCTCATAAATGGGAATGAGGAGGCTTTTTTAAATTTCAGAATCAAGAGTCCCTGTTCCCCTACTTCAGCCGTTGTGGGTCAAAAAACATTGGGGTGGGAGAGTGTAACAGACACAGAGAGGGATCGGGGAGGGCGGAGGACTTTGTTTCATGGTGAAGATGGTTAGAGGGCCCGGATGAAAGGCACCCGTGAGACTGAAGATAAAGCACATTCTGAAGGAATTGGAATGTTTTGAGAAATAAAGTATCCATGTATGTGCTGCTCGTTTATGCAGGTATAGACAGTGAGATGTGAGAGATGCATATTTAGGGTCTTAGTCTGTGTTAGTTATGATATTGTGCCATGTGTGTATTCTTTTGGAACAGCGTGTGTGTGTGTGCACTTTTTTCATGTGTCTTAGGTGTCCTGATTTGTAGGTACTCTTACAGATCACTTCTAGAGCCTTCAGTAACTTGGAAAGAGTCTGTTTCAGCTTCACTGGTGTCTGGAGGACTCCTTGACCTGCGTAGAGCAGTGTCGGCGGTCTGACCTCCTTTTGGCTATTGGAGGGGCTCTGCTGGTGAGTGGAGCCTTGACACATCAGAGATGTGCCACTCCTGGCAAGGTGTGACCATGCTGTGGAGCGCGAACTGCACATCCACAGACGGTGTGTGCTTACACATGCCTGCTGCATCACGCCAAAGTCACAGCCCTGCCCAGCAGCCCTGCCTGTACCTGCACTGGTAACCAATATAACATAATGGGGTAACCCAAGAAAATGTCCACGGACCTGGGTATCAATTGATATAGAAAACATTTGGTCCTAGAGTTATTTATCATACAGTCAAGTTATATTGGCGTTTATGGTTCAAAAAACACATTAGATATGCATATAATTGGCATGACGTCACAAGTACATACAACATTCTAAAATATGCACACCCTCAAATAAACGATGGCACCCATTCTTTTTGCAAAAATGACTGTTTTAGTCTCATTTTACAGACACTATTTGGTAAACAAATCACCATATTCAAATACCAGGATGAAAGGTTGCTCCAAGAGGGAGTGAAAAAGAAGTGTGCTCATGTGCAAGACAGATAAGATGAAAAGAAAGGGAATCAAATTCAGTGTACTGTGGTAAATATTTTGTTACCGGTACTATTTTTATGCGGTAAAGTCTATTAAGAACAACTCAGTAAAATGAGAGGCAGAATCCGTGGTATTAGAGGTTTAAAAAGGCTTTATTCCTATACAAAGGAATACAATTCGAATTGTTGGCGTTCTATTCCATCACCACGAAAGTTCAGGAAGGAAGGGCATATATTATTGACAGGTAATCATTTTTATAGAAAAGGCATTACAGTGAAACAGATGTAGTAGGCGTATCAACTGATAAGACAAAATGAACTATGCATGCGTAACTAGAATAGGCGTAACTAGAAAACGTCATTATACATGATGTCATAAGTGGGTGGATCCATAAGAGAATCCGGCAATGTCAGCAGAAATATTTGGCAGAGATGCGTGCGCAGCCGCATGACGTGTGATTGACGTGCAACTAGAGGGAGAAAGGACTTGACATTTAGCTCTACATGTGGAGACAGAAGTCTGGGGTTATGTCAACCTAATCCCAAATCATATCTAATATCCTATGTTTAAAGAACT
Organism: Triturus cristatus; assembly: GCF_964204655.1. Lineage (NCBI taxonomy): Eukaryota > Metazoa > Chordata > Amphibia > Caudata > Salamandridae > Triturus > Triturus cristatus. The sequence continues at coordinate 680,592,141 of NC_140586.1, read as the reverse complement.
GTGTTATCCAAAAAGAGAGGTCTCTTAGGATAGAATCTTATTCTATACTGACTATACTGACTGTTAGTGCGTGTACAAGCGTCTAAGTGTCTACACTAGATGCGAGGGGGTAGGAATATTCCATGGTAACAGGGCCATGAATTACTTGCATGAGGACAGCGAGGCCTGGCCCCTTTGCACGGTAGCTGGAGGAATGTTTACCTAAACTGCTAGACAGGAATGCATCGGATGAGGGGCGGAGGAGATAATCTTGAAGGTGAAATACAGTTCTTGGCAGGCGACGGGCTGGATCAGGCACCGTTAGCCGCGCAGGGAGTGAGGCAAAGTTCATGGTCACAGATGCAGGCTCAGACTGGAGCTTTCAGAGGCAGAAGGCAGGAAAAGGCTTGATGACGGAATTCGGGCCTACTCGCCTGAATCTGTAAAATGTGGAAAGTGAACCACATAAAGTCGGTGGCCTTTCATACTTAGGAAAGGAATATCTGACCCATTCATGGTGGATCTGAAAGAGGACATATTGACGGTGGACGCACATATATTTGCGTCTTCAAAACTGGAGCAGGAGGGAACATACATGTACGTATAGCATGTACATGGAGCCGTTGGGGTCTACGATAGGGGACATAACTGATCACAAAATTCATATTTCCTCATTCCCTCCTTGTCCCCTTCGGACCCTTAGGAGATATCGATCTTCATCAATCCATCGATCTGTTCATATAACATCATTTGTTCTTCTTTCTTCTTCCGGGATCTCGAACGAAAACTTGGATGTGGGATACACGAGGTGGCACACAGACCACAAATCGCTGGCCCACATTGTAAACATAAGCAGCAACTGAATAGTATGAGAAAGCCAATACCTAGGAAGGAGAGCATTCTCCATCCCCAGGCTGACAACACGCCCCAGAACCAACCGGACCAAGTCCAGGTGCCTGGACTCTGGTGTATCTGGCTTACAATCTTATGAAGGCGAGTTATGGCTTTATATACTGACGGCGAATTTTCTGGTATGAAAATGCAGCAACTTGATCCGATGACCCTACAAGCTCCGCCCCTATCGGCCAGGATGACGTCAAGGACAAGACGATTTTGAAGCACAACAATCCGCATAGCAGACTGCTCTTCTGTTAAATTGCCTAAGGCGGAAATAGTTTCGTTCACTACTGCTTCAAGGGTTCTGGTTAGTCTACGTATTAGCTTACTATTAGTGACTGTACCTATATAGGGGAAGAAACCTTTATTGAAATCTGTGTATTTTTCCCATGCTGTTTCAGTGTAATCGACAATTGGGAGATCTCTCTGCTGTCTATTGTGTACTAAATGGGTATTTCTGTGATAATCAGGAGGAGCTAGGAAAACAGGTGGTAGGAGGAATGCTATGTAACAGGTACCATCCCAATCTAAAGGTAGACGTATATATGCAGTCTGGCCACATATGAAGTAGGAATGACGAGAAGCTCTAAATGTAGACTTGCCTTGATCACTGAATTTTATTACAGTGGTGCATTTACTATGGCCCATGTGTATGGAGCCATTCTTTCTTATACATAGTTCCCCTTTTACTGGGAATACGGACATGGCGGGCAAGATTGGTGTAGCTTCAGATTCAACGTTCAGGATCATGAGGTTAAGTGTAAAATTACCTAATCCATATACTTCATTTTCTAGATCAGTTCCTGTTCTTTTGGGAAGTCCCTCCTTGTTAGGGTAGCAGACTTTAAGCAAAACTAAGTTCAGGTTTCCCCATACCCAGTTGTCTTGATAAACTGCGGAATTCGAATCTAGGGAATTAATCAAACTAAACCATGCTCCACAGGAGCCATTGTGTGTGAACGGATAGGGAAAGAGGGGCAAAACTCCCTTATAGTTCTGATAGGGAGGGAGTCGGCCACATATCCAACAATTTGTGGCATTGCTGGTTTGATGAGAATGATGTAGCATACTAATGAAAGTGTTGTTGCGCAGCGCAAATCTATAGGACAATTCATGTGGAGGTAATTCACTAAAAGAATGTTCTGCAGTTATATTATAAGCACGCTTAAGAATAGGATAATACATGTGCAATAGGATGCTGACAATGATGATCAAAAGACTTAGAAAAAACAAAATTAATAATGTTACTGTACAATGACTACGAAATGATTTACAATACGCATGCTTTTTGAGCAGCATTTGATTATTTCTTTCTCTATTCCGGTCCAGAGGATACATGTCAGAGACAAATTCAACCGATTCACCTTGGAGAGGACTTAAACAATCAAATTGTCTGACTTACTGGACCTCAATTTTAGGTTATACAGTTCTTGTTTCGTTAATTCAGCCAAGGGAAGCTTTGAGTCTGTTTGTGAGGGAATACAGGGTTGAGTCTCTTTGCTGGATGGTAGTCCATAAAATTTCTTGATATGACTCGAGTGCAACCACCCTTTTCTTCCCTCGATTTTCACAGCTGTCCTTGTGGTAAGTAAAACCAACTTCGGTGACTTCCACCTAGGATCCAGTTGGGTCTTCCGGTCGAAATTCCTGACCAAAACCAGATCCCCAGGAACCACGTCATGGGGTTTCACCTCAGTATTGTCGGGAAAAGCTGCGGATACCTGTGAACGACAAGATTGTAGTGCAGACATCAAGGAAGCCAGGTAATCTGTCAGCATATTACAGTCAACGTCAGTTATTTTACGAGGTATAGGCGTCCCCCACATATTTGGTGGTCTACCGAAGATCACCTCATACGGGGATAGCCCTGTTCGAGAATGTGCTACCATTCTCATGTAAAAGAGCGCAACTGGTAAAGCTACTATCCAGTCGACACCTTTCTCTCTACATATTTTGGACAATCTAATTTTCAGAGTTTGATTATGGCGTTCCACGAGACCTGCCGCCTCGGGATGTCGGACACAGTGAAATTTCCATTGGTATCCTAATAGAAGGGAAACGTGTTTCATTAGTTCGGATGAGAACGGCTGGCCGTTATCTGAGTAGACAACACGTGGTAAACCGTACCGTGGGAAGAATTCTCGAACTAACTGTTTGGCAGTAGTCGGGGCAGTGTAATCTGAAACCGGGTATGCTTCTGTCCAACGGGAAAGAGCACAGACAACTACGAGAACATATTTGAATCCTCGACATCGTTCCATCTGGATATAATCCATCTGGAGGACTTCAAAAGCATGATCGGGAGTTTGGAATCCACCCTGTTCTACGGGGATGCTTTTACCTGGATTAAACTGACAACATATCATACAGGTACGAACTTTTTGTTTCGCTGCGGCTCGCAAGTGTTTGTTGAACCAAATGTGTTGAATGCTGTCTAGCATAGCTTTTTCTCCTAGGTGCGCTGGACTATGTATTGTGTTAATGATGACTTGGACCATTGAGTCGGGAAGAAACCATATAGATTTTTCCTTCGTCATCCATCCTTGATCTGTTTGGATCCCTCCTAATTCAGTCCATTTCTTTATTTCTTCTGGTGTAGCATGTGTCTGTATGTCAATTACATCAAGGGCGGGATCCTTAACTGTCATGCAATGTGTTGGTGTCAGGACTATTGTCTTTGTCATGTCAGTTGTGTGAGTCTGATTCTGAGCAGTCTGTTTAGCTGTTCTGTCAGCTAGGTCATTACCCTGAGAAATAATATCGGTAACTTTTGTGTGGGCTTTGCATTTCATAATCGATATTGCAGTAGGTAGATGAATCGCGTCTAATAGGGCTTGAATGAGGGGTCCGTGTTGGATGTGGGCACCGTGAGAAGTTAAATAACCTCTCTCTCGCCACAGTACGCCGAAGTCATGGACGACTCCGAATGCATAACGTGAATCTGTGTATATGTTGACTTTTTTATTTGTGGCTTGAATACAGGCTTGTGTCAGAGCGATGAGCTCTGCTGCTTGAGCTGACAAAGTGTTAATACAATTTGTTTCAATGACTTCAGTGTCTGTTGTGACTGCGTAAGCGGCCACTAACTCTCCTGTACTTGTTCTCATACATGACCCATCTACATATAATGTCAAGTCTGGATCTGTCAAAGGGATATCTGTCAAGTCTTGTCTGGGTTTCGTCGTGATAGTAATGACTTCGACACAATCATGTGCCAATGGATCTGTTCCGCCTACTGGTAACAGTGTGGCAGGATTTAACGTATTACAACGTCTGATTTCAATGTGTGGCTGAAACAATGTTAATTCGTAACCGGTGAGTCTTGCTATAGTCAAGTGTTGTGTTTGTGTGCGGTTCAAGAGAACCTCTACTGCGTGTGGTACTTGTACTGTCAATTGATGTCCTAACACTATGGCATCGCTTTGTCTGATTGCTAAAGCTGTTGCTGCCACTGATTTCAGGCACGCTTGAAGTGCCTGAGCTACTGGATCTAATGTACTAGAGAAATAAGCACATGGTTTGTGTGATCCTGCTTGTTCCTGAGTGAGTACTGACAAAGCAGTACCTTCGCGTTCTGTAACAAAGAGTGTAAACTGTTTACTGTAACATGGTGTTGCTAGGACAGGTGCTTGGCATAAAGCTTTTTTTAAGCTTTCAAAGGCATGTGTGTGTTCTGGAGTCCAAGGGAGGACAGTCGACGTGGCTGCCTCCTGTGTTGTCAACTGGATGAGTGGTTTTGCTAGAAATGCATATTGAGGGATCCACTGCCTACAGTATGAAGAGAGGCCTATAAAAGCCCGCACCTCCTTTTGTGTCTTGGGTGATGGCATGTTAGCAATTAACTGGATGCGGTCGGGTGTAAGCTGCCTTCCCTCCTTGGACAGCGAGTGCCCAAGATAAACAACTCGCTGGACACAGAATTGCAGCTTGGGAGGGGACACCTTGTGCCCCTTGTCAGCCAGAAATTGTAAAACCGTCAGCGACGCTTTTTCACATTCACGTTCGCTTCGGGCGGTGATCAGCAGATCATCGACATATTGAAGCAAGGCAGTGTTAACTGGCATGTGGATACTGTCAAGTTCTCGTTTCAGTGCTTGGCTATAGATGCTGGGGCTTTCTGTAAATCCTTGAGGTGCGCGTGTGAATTTAAAACTTCGTCCATTTAAACTAAAACCGAAAAGATATTGACTTTCTGGATCAATTGGGACACTAAAGAAAGCATTCTTGAGATCAATTACAGTGAAAAACGTTGCTTCTGAGTCTATGGCTGTGAGTAATGAGGAGATATCTGGGACCACAGGGTATTGTGGTACAATGCATTTATTTAATTCGCGCAGATCAATAACCAATCGGTATACTGGCGGAGCTTTTGGATCCGTTCTTTTAAGAATCGGAATTATCGGGGAATTACATACATTGGAGTCGGTCTCGACAACCACTCCTTGGGCAATAAGCTCGTCAATGATTTGCAGTAAAGCCACTACAGCATCTGGTGGTAACTTGTATTGTCGCATTCGTGGTAGTACCACTCCTGATTTCAGTGTAACTCGATATGGTGTAATGTTCATGCAACCAACATCAGTGGGGCCTTGTGCCCATAAATGTGTAGGTAAATTCTGCAGTCGGTGATCCATGTCTCTGGATACGTAGTGACCTTTAAAGTCACGTAAAAATAGTCGTACTCCTTCCGGAGAGCAACATATTATGGCTCCTAGAGCTTTCAATGTTTTTATACCTAACAAGTTTTCTGGACATGATTTAGTAAGCAATAAATCTGTAGTACGTGTTAATGGACCGACTGTAAGTGGAAGAGGTTGTGTTACGTCATTAATTATAGGTTTTCCTGAGAATCCAAGGGAAATATTTTGTGAGCCTGAGAGGGGTGCCCCTGGAACTTCACTGCGTCTTATAGTTGTTCTGCTTGCCCCTGTATCAAGTAAAAACTTTCTGTCTTCCCCTAATAGTTCACTATGTACATAAGGTCCCTCTTGGTCTACAGGAACCTCTATAAGGGGTAAGCCAACTTCCCTCTCTAGGCTATCTCATGAGTATCATTGATAATCAGGATAATCTGTTTGTGCGTACTGATACATCTGTTGTGTTGTTGCTTGAGTTGCAGCAACAGGCTGCGCTTGTGGTGGTGCTACGATCTGTTGTGGAGCTGCCTGTTGCGGAGCTAATTGTTGCGGAGCTAACCTAGGTTGTGCATTCTGAGGAATTTGTTGTTGATTCTGATCCTGTCTAGGTGGACGTGGTCTCTCATGTGTTCTACCTGTGGCAATATTATGTTTCAGGACTGGACAATCGTGTATATAATGACCTGGTTGTTTACAGTAGTTGCATGTCCCTTTCGCAGGACTTGCGGAATCACCCTTTTGGTGACTATCGGCCGGAACTGATTGTGCAACAAGCATTTTCATTTTCGTATCTTTCATACGTCTTTGTTCATGTTCTTGTTCTTCTCTAATTCTATTGTGGTGATATTGTAACATCTGTAGCATCTGTGATGGGGTATTACCTTGCCAGGTACTTTCGAATTTCAATACTCTATTCTTGACTTGTAGCAGAGAATTTTCGACTAATTTTGTCACAAACAGATGTGGATATGACTCACTACTGGCTTTTATACCACTATTTATACTAAAACATTTTTCAAATCGGGAATAGAAATCACTAGTGTCTTCATCTGGTTTTTGTTTACAGGCTGAGATTGCACCCCAGTCTTCCTTTTTCGTAGTTAATAAACGTGGCAGTACCTGTATTAGTAATCCTGCTAATGCTGTAGTCTTTTCCCCAAGCCCTGCTCCTGCAGCTCGGGCCTTTTCTTCGTTTTCTAATGCTGTCCAATCTATCTTTTGGTCTCCCACCTCCCATTCTTTTTCTTTGAGTTTCTCATAAACACCGGCGGGTAATAGGACTTTTAATATTTTCATAATATCGGGGTAGGTATACTCTCCCATGAGTAACATGTCTTTTATCTCACGGTGGAAACCTGCTGGGTCCTTGTCATGGCTGGGTACTACTTTCTTCATTTCTAATAATTCTAGTTTAGTTATAGGCGTGTACACAAACACTCGTGTAAAATTATCACCGGCACCTCTAATTGGGTGTACTTCGCGTAACGGATTCTGTCTATCTACGTGATACATTTTTCTTCCCATGATGGGAACTGGAACGTGTTCTGGGCATACAAAATTTAAATATTGGTTTCGGGATTCTAGAATTTCCTTAATCAAATCAGTACCTGACCCTCTCCATATATTCGTGAGTAGTTCTGTCAATATGTCAGGTAAGGGTCCTGGATCGGAGTGTTGGCCTTTATATAATATAAGGAGGTGTTGAGTCATGTATATACTAGCTAAACGCTGTTCATATGGGTCTAGATTCAGAAACGTGTGTGCAAGTACATCGTCATTGTATTCGCCGGGACTGTCAGCCCATTGTACTGCTGACCTGGCTAATTCTTGTTCGTCCATGGAATCGAGCACGTGGTACCCCCTTCGATCTCGGAGTAATTTATCAGCGGCTTGGAATAAGTATTCAGGGGATTTTGTATTTAGCATAGGGTTTGGAAGATGTCTATTACATTCTGGACGTATTGGACGTATTGGGTCGTTAAAACCTCTGGTATTATTATGGGATCTTCCTCTACCTACATAAGCTATTGTATCTACTTGGTCTGATTCTTGCTCCCCCTCCTCTCTGTTTAGGTCAGCGGCGTCTATCTCTAATCTTTCTTCGTGTATTCGTTCTATTTCTTTGCGGATCTTTCGGTACATAGCTACTATACATAACTGTTTATCATGTCTTCCGTCTGATATATTCTGGCCCCAAGTGACAAGTTTTTGCATTTCTTCCGGATTTACCCCAGGCCGGTCTTGATTTCTGATTACACAGTTTATGAGGAAACGTAACAGTTGTCCCTGTACCTCCGCTTTCTGGTACTCCATGGCTCTGCTAATACTTTCAGGACCTCGTCCTGACTGGACAAAGTGATATATATTTTCTAAATGTGTAGCCATTCCTGGTAGCTTCGTTAAATATATTGCGGCTCGTCGAATACGTAATGATGACAGCAGCATTTCGTCCCGTTTACCGGGTGCAGGATCATATCTACAATCTATTAGAAGTTCCTTGAGCATGTCGGGAGTTGCTAGTTTGGGCGTACGTTGGTGTGCTAATTCTCTAAGGGAAAATTTATTTCCTCTGGGTGGCGTAGAAAAAATGTCTGTCGTACCTCCTGTAGCACCGTCTGGGGTGCTGGACGTGAAAGGATTTGTTGAAGGTGAGACAGCAACCGTCGTTGCGGGAAAAGCTGTAGAAACAGATGTGCTTGTCGGAATGTGTGTCGAAGCTTGTTGTTGTGGGGGTACAGACGGAGAGTCTTGGCGATGAGCATCATCGGCCAGCGGTCTATGTGGTACGGCATTAGTATACTCAGGAGCTGCGTCATCTAAATAAGAGGAAAGGAAAACATCTTGTGCGGTTCTAGGATGCCCCTTGGGATGTGCTTTTATCGGAAACAATGGAGGTGGCAAGTCTTTTGGTATTTCCGGAGTAGCCTTAGGTAACCCTTCGGCCAGAAGTGGATACATACCGTTCATAAGGGCGTTTCTTTGTCTGTCTATTTGTTCTGATTTTACTCGGGTACCTTCCTCAAGTAATAGATTTTCTTGGACTTTATTTGAATTCTCCTTACCCTTATCTTCCTGTCTGAGTGCTTTTTCTGTACGTCTATATGATTCTTTACGCCATAATTCAATGGCATCTTTCTGTGACTGTCTGGCCTTCTTTTTCCATAATTCTTCTTCTACTCTCATGATGCAATCTGCATCCCAGGTCCCCGCTGCGGGCCATCTCTGACTCTCTGGTAATTCTTTGGTGTAGTCCACCCATAAATCAAGAAATAATACGGCATCTAGGCCATGCTTATGATACATAAAGTACCCTGGAGTGTCCCTAGGTGGGATGGGAACGGCTTCTTCGAGTACACCTTTTCTAGTTTTGATCTGTCTTAGTTTCGAAAAGAGCGGCATTTTTAGACCTTATTACTAGAACACACTTTACAAAAACACAATAATGAACAGTCATTCACACCACAGTATATAGAACGTATTTGAAACATTTAACACTTAACAGTTTTACGAACAATGATAACTAATAGAAAACTAGTTACTGACATTATACTGACACTAGATAATACTTATTTATCTTATTTATATGCAAAACATACTATATATACTGCTAAACAGTACAGATACACTGCTAAAACAGTGCAGACCGGATTTGTGTACCCAAACCCGTCTTGACCGGCACAGACTATGTGCACGTTAAATGCCTCCCCGGTAATGGTACTCACCGGGTAGCTCGGAACGGAAGGCCTCGGAACGGAACTGAAACTGGACTGGACCGGACTGGACTCGGAACTTCGGAACCTGGCGGGTCTCTGTATACCTCGGATCTTGCTCTCTCAGCTAGGCTCTGGTCGGGATACTTCGCACTTCTCACCGCCTCGTCTGGGTGTTGATCGCAGCCTCAGTCGTCCCCGCTTGGCCGGAGGGAGATACAGGAAATCCTGCAGATACGCGTTTTTGTCCGTTCAGCTGTGGCAGGAGACCGGGCCTGCAACGCACCGCCGGCGCGTGAGATGAGAAAGTGTCCCTGTTCGGGCGCCAATTTATGTGGTAAATATTTTGTTACCGGTACTATTTTTATGCGGTAAAGTCTATTAAGAACAACTCAGTAAAATGAGAGGCAGAATCCGTGGTATTAGAGGTTTAAAAAGGCTTTATTCCTATACAAAGGAATACAATTCGAATTGTTGGCGTTCTATTCCATCACCACGAAAGTTCAGGAAGGAAGGGCATATATTATTGACAGGTAATCATTTTTATAGAAAAGGCATTACAGTGAAACAGATGTAGTAGGCGTATCAACTGATAAGACAAAATGAACTATGCATGCGTAACTAGAATAGGCGTAACTAGAAAACGTCATTATACATGATGTCATAAGTGGGTGGATCCATAAGAGAATCCGGCAATGTCAGCAGAAATATTTGGCAGAGATGCGTGCGCAGCCGCATGACGTGTGATTGACGTGCAACTAGAGGGAGAAAGGACTTGACATTTAGCTCTACATGTGGAGACAGAAGTCTGGGGTTATGTCAACCTAATCCCAAATCATATCTAATATCCTATGTTTAAAGAACTGTGTTATCCAAAAAGAGAGGTCTCTTAGGATAGAATCTTATTCTATACTGACTATACTGACTGTTAGTGCGTGTACAAGCGTCTAAGTGTCTACACTAGATGCGAGGGGGTAGGAATATTCCATGGTAACAGGGCCATGAATTACTTGCATGAGGACAGCGAGGCCTGGCCCCTTTGCACGGTAGCTGGAGGAATGTTTACCTAAACTGCTAGACAGGAATGCATCGGATGAGGGGCGGAGGAGATAATCTTGAAGGTGAAATACAGTTCTTGGCAGGCGACGGGCTGGATCAGGCACCGTTAGCCGCGCAGGGAGTGAGGCAAAGTTCATGGTCACAGATGCAGGCTCAGACTGGAGCTTTCAGAGGCAGAAGGCAGGAAAAGGCTTGATGACGGAATTCGGGCCTACTCGCCTGAATCTGTAAAATGTGGAAAGTGAACCACATAAAGTCGGTGGCCTTTCATACTTAGGAAAGGAATATCTGACCCATTCATGGTGGATCTGAAAGAGGACATATTGACGGTGGACGCACATATATTTGCGTCTTCAAAACTGGAGCAGGAGGGAACATACATGTACGTATAGCATGTACATGGAGCCGTTGGGGTCTACGATAGGGGACATAACTGATCACAAAATTCATATTTCCTCAGTACATCCAAAGGAGTGTTAATTACAATTATTACACATCATGAAAAACTGACTATAATTAACAGTGAAACCAGTTAATCCAGGCCTGCCCCTCATAAATCATTCTTGCTGTAATTTATGATTATTCAAAGAAGATGCATAGGGAAATAGCATCTGCGGATTGGGCAGGGCAGGGGTGGTACTAGGTACAGGCCCACTTGGGAAAGAATGTCGATGTTTCGACCCTGGTACATGGAGGGTTAGTTACATCCTCAGTTCACGGGTCTTCCTCAGGACAGGGGGAAGGAGACAACCTATGTGTAGGTGTCAGTGGGTTTTGCCAGGTCACAGCTCCCGAGTGGTGGGAAGTCCGCACAATAGTTGTGGCGTAGTATAAAGTATTCTTAGGCTTTGTTTAGTTGTGGCTGCCAAATAAAGTATAACTTCATCAAGAGTGAGTCAATCACCCAAAACGATCTTAGTCTCAAGGATTACAAGCAGCCCGGGATATCCATGCCGTACTCAACTGGCCAAAACTGTACCTGCACTGGAGCGGCAGAGGATCTCCTCAGCCCTCCCACAGATGCCAAAGGAGTACCAGTGGAACAGGGCACAGCCCTGCCCACAGCTGTCTCCATCCACACCAAAGCAACAGCAGTGCTCCGTAGGACCACAGGGACAGCGCACATACCACACCGAGGAAGCACAAAGGTGAACTGCAGCAGTGCAGGTGAGTGTGTGATGGAGGAGACGGGATGATGGTATGAGGGGAATTACAATCAGGAAGGGAGGCAGGAGTGTCTTTAAGGCACTGCCCGTGTGACCCTGCCAACGCTAAGCCACTGGGGTCCAGTCTAAGTCCAGTTGCAACGGATTAAATGGAAACGTCAGGAATAGGCTTCTTGGCGCTTGAGGGGTTCCTGTTGCCACACAGGAGGTCAGTCAATGGACCCACCATTGGAGTCAACTTCTTTGTCTTGGGTACAAGTGGGAGCAGGCCAAGCCCTTTAGGTCTCATCACAAGTCTGATACAGCAGATGCAGTCCTCTTCTATTCCTCCACAGGTCCATGAGGAGGGTGTCTTGGGATGCCACATTTTTGGAGACAATCATTAATGCCCTGCGGCATGGTAACTTTCATTACTTAAAATGGTGACATGTGCATGGTGGAAGTTTGAATTTGTGTGACTATCTCTCTGTTTCAATCCTTTTCTCTGCTTTCCTATAGGACTGTAATCATAGGAATCTAGGTAACTCTATCCCTTTTTTCTTTCAATACTTTCATGGACGTTGGACTAGCGACATTAAGGGGGGATAGACTCACAAATTCACACTTGCACCATGCACAAGTCACCATTTTAAGTTATGAAAGTTACCATGCCGCAGGGCATTAATGACTGTTTAGTTTGTTACAATACCATACAACCACATTAATGCTGTCACAATGATAAGTCACACAATTTCACTAGTGCTTTCCAAACACAGTTTTGTTCCTCATTTGAGAAAGAATCTTTTTATATGAAAAAGCTTTGACGCGTTAGACATTATGTTTTTAACAACTTGGGTTTCCACATGTGTTAAAAAATCATGTGTACCGTTCTGCTTTTCTCTTATTTTACATGTCACAATGGGTGTCTGCCAATGGCTTTAATTGTCTTATGCGCACTTTGAAGCAACTGTGTTTCTTATATATATTTCTTAGCTCTGAAGAAGTCGCTGTGTGTACTTCATGGTAGCGATGAAACATGTGTTGGCTAGCTAAGACTCTGTGCCAAGGAACGCACAAGGACAATAAATCCTGGAACCACACAGAGCAGTGGATGAACAGTGTTTCTTTCTTTCCTACACTCATTACTGAACTAACATAAATCTATGTGCCACTAGCATGTGCAAGGGACCTTGGAGTTCTTTGTCTGTGGTTTACCACAATCTTGGGCACAGCACTTACACCTAAGTTCACCCTATAATATTTGCGTACGGCCTTAGAGCGCCATCACCCCACTAGAACAACCACCGGGCATACAGTGTCATATTTTATACAGAGCCTGTATTGTTCCAACTTGTCACCATAGAAATACAAAACAAATATACAAAACATACAAACAAATCATATTCTATTGCATTATTTCCTTGTGGCTTCCTGTGCTTTTCCACAAGGGTAAGGTGATTGTCCCAGACCAGTCAATGTGCAATCCATCTGAAGGTAGTCCTTATCCAGACAGGGAAGCGAGGCCAGAAGCCTGCTAGTCCTCCTAACCCTGCTCTAGTTAATTGCTAATAATTGTTATCAGACTCGTTCAATGGATGTCGATGTGTTTCGTCCTACACTGATTCCAGGCCTCCTCAGGACCAGGGAAGTCAAGCAAATAAACTTGAAATGTGACATGTTTTTCCAATCTTGGGATGCTCATGAGTCATGTTGTCTACCAAATGAATTTTTATGAGCTAGATAGTTAAAAACAGAAGAGGGGGCATAGTGAACTTACGACGGAGTAACACCCAGGGTCAATAAGGCAAACTGTGTGTAATGCTTATTGCTGAGGAGTGGAATTGCATTTGTTGTGCTGGGGTTCAACGTTCACATACATTCAGCTGATAAAATTAAACAATCTCATGCATGAGGACGTGCACCCTAAACCTCTGTGGAGGCCGTGGAAACCATTGTGCATTATACTGGAACTCTCCCAAACCTGTCCTCCAGTCTTATAACTGGGAAGCTGGTGTCCGCCAAACACCATAAAGAAAGAAATGTGCTTTCCTGCTCTTAAAAACTGTGAAATAACCTAGCATGCAGATTAAGACGGTATCCACTGAGGCTTTAGTATAGGACATCAAGTCATACCTCGGTATCGTCCTATTAGTGCCCCAGGACTCTTTATGCACAACTCATCGGTTTAGAAGGCACCAGTCAATCAGAGAGACATAAACTGTACACGCTGCACCTAATGAAAAGGGGGACAGTCAGACAGCTTTATTGAGTGGAAAGTAAAGTAGCCCACTGTATTCATTAATAAACTTACTTGCACCATAAAGAAATGTGGGGCACCTGGGATTCCTCAACGGGGTCTAAACTATCCTCCATCTAACCTTGGCGTGGCACCAAAAACCCTGAAATCAGCTGGGACTCCTAGAAATGGAGGGTAACAGTCAGGCGACCATACAGGTATCAATAAAGGAGTTGCCTAGTGTGTCTAAAGTAAACTTACTTGAACTGTTAGGCAATTATGGGACACCTGGGGCTACTCAATGGGGTCAGTGTGATCTACTATTGCGACATGATGCATATACTTGTGCGGCAGCTCACAGGTCAGAACGCTTGATGGAAGCCATCCAAGCTCAGTTAATGCTATGAGAGCAACGCTTGTGGGCCGTGCCTTCAATGTTAAAGCTGTGTCACATGATGCATCTGATGGGTGACTAATGCCTCTGTATTAGAAAGTGAGTTTTTAGTGGCGGCCATATTGAAGCTGTCTGTCTTCTAAAGCATGCGTACTTATGTAACCATCGCTGTGCCTAATTATAAATGTGGATAGCAAATCATGGCTCAATTCAAGTTAGTTATATATAACAGTTTATAAACTCACAGGGACCAGATATGGTAAACTTTAGAAACAATTAGTTGGATACAAATGCTCATCAGTGGCCATATTGGAAGTACTCTAATGCATTTCGTTATTTATGAACCACTCTTAGCTACATTACCATTATGAACAATCCAAGGCTCGAGCAATAGCTGCTCCATATATCATTGTAAAAGTAGAAGCTGGAGGCCTTGCACCACCACTAAGTTGGGATGTTTTTAAAAACAAATTGTATGCATACAAATGTAAAAACAATTGTGTGCAGATCTTAAACTACGGGCCTGCTACAACCAATATGGATATATACATTACTTGATACCTCCATGTATCCTCCAGAAAAGCATGTTAGATAGGTAAAGCACAGGTTTATAGTGTATTCAACAGAAAATAACTTACTGGTATTGAAGTCTCCATCCTCGATTAATTATCAAATTTCACCTCAGTTATTCAAGCCTTTAGTTGCAGTGAGAAATTTCTCTATCATATTTGTCTACATTTTGGGCAATGTTGTGGGCAAGGAATTGCCTCTCAGATTACGTTGTGCGGCATGAATGACTGACCTGGTCTGATCGTCCTCTGAATGGTTCATTTGTTTGTAATGGTCCACAAGTTGGGCTCCTTGTGTCTGGCACCTGATCCGGCACCTGTGCTGGAGGATTCTGGCTTTTTGTGTGGTCTGGCTTATGTATGTCAAGTCACAGGGGCATTTAATGTAATAAACAGTATTCCTAGAGTTTCAGTTCGTGAATTTAAATTGTTTGTGTGCAATTCCAATTACACTCATGGTTTTAGTGACATTTGTTAATTTGCAGGCTGCGCAGATTCAGCATCTGAAATGCCCAACTACTGGTGGCATGCCTAACATTTCTGTCAGGTCTTCTTGCTTTGGTGGTCGGCCTGGCTGCTCTCACAAGGTGGTGGCATATGCTTTTACCTTTCTTGAATGAAAACAAAGGTTGCAGAATACCTAGTTCTGGTATGACATTCCAATGTTTTTGATTATTCTTTTGATTTTATTAGCTTTGGGTTTGTATGTTAACACACATGTCAATGGGTTGGCATTGATTTAGATTTTTGGAGTCAGAAGCATTTCACATGGTTTGAACCAGGCTCTTTTGAGGGATGCTTTCACCAATTCTTTGCGGGTATCCCCTGTTTATTAGTTTGTTCACTAGAACATTCCCATTTTCAAAATAATCCTCTTTGTTGGTGCAGTTTCTCCTGATCCAAAGAAATTGCCCAAAGGGAAGGTTTTCTTTGGGTGTTCTAGGGTGTCCACTTGAGAGGTGCAGCAGTGTGCTGCAATCTGTGGGTATAGTATAAAGGTTAACAAACAATTTGTCATTGCTTACTGCTATGTATAAATCCAAAAAGTTGAATTTCTTGGCAATACATGTTATCGTGAACCTAAGATCTGGTGACTGCTGGTTAAGCCAGTCATGGAAACTTCATAAAGATGTTTCTGATCCTGGACAAATCCTAAAAATGTTGTCTAGGTACTGGTGACATTGTTTTATGTGTTGATGATAAGCTTTATGAACCCAATATCCAAATTGAGTTCCTAATGTATGCCCTTGTGGTACATACAAATGGTTTAAAAAAGACATTAATGTATTGGTCCAAACCTTCCAAGTGCGACCTGCATGCAGATAGGATTGACCTGCCCGGGGCATTGCTCATGCCTTTATGGACCTTAGGCAATATGTAGATCACAGGCCCAGATACCCTTAGGGGTGACAGTGCTGCACTTTACAAATCCCTGATTGATTGATTGATTGATTTATTGATTGACAGGTGTGCACGGTTATTTTTTGATCAAAAACATGTGTTTTTTTTAGCATATCCACCTTTCTACTAATGTCTCTTGTGTAATCTCTTTGATTTTGTTGGCTATCTCTTTCTTAGGATCATCAGTGATGATACGATAGTGTGAGGGAATATTCAACTGTCTCAACATTTCCTCATCATATTTATTGCTTTCTAGCAGCGCAATGCCACCCTCTTTGTCTGTCGGTTTTATGATTTTATTCTGTTCTATGGAGGTCTTGTGCAGTGCATGGCTAGCGGAAGGCGTCCTATGCTAATGCAGTCATTATCTGAACTGGTTTATTAGCAGGAACTAGTTACCGTACAGCCATGTTTTCAAAGACTGATGGAAAGAGAGCTTGCAGGACAACTGGTGCAGGTCACGGGGGAGAGAGTTCCACCGTTTTGGGACCAGATGGGAAAAATAACGGCCACCCCAACGAGATCTACTGAACTTAGGGACCTGTAGTAGATGGGCATAGGAGGATCTCAGTGACCTTCCAAGACTATAAGGAGTGGCTAACGATCCTAAAAGAGCAGGCAGCCCTTTTGCAGAGATATATGCAAAATGCATAAGGTTTTAAATTGGACCCTCTGCTCAACTGGCAGCCAGTGAAGATCCCTCAGAGCCTTTTTTACAGATTGATATCTGGGGTGATTCATCAGGATCCAGGCAGCAGCTTTCTGTGTGATATGAAGCCTCTTTGTCACATACAGAGGTGATACCAGATCTTGAACATTGCCTTAAACAAAGCAAGAGATGACGAAAGATTGGACAATTAGTCTCCTGACTACGAAAGGAAGAAGGTTTAAAACCTTTCTTAGAAAACTCAGAACACCTAATCAGTTGACTGCAAGTTCTTTTGTTTTGTGCTCCATACTGAGACTAGAGTCTAACTCACATTCCGGGGCTCTTTATCACTATTTTGGGACTAGGAAGTCTCTCCAAACAATCTGGCATGGAAGAGGGGATTATTTTATTTAATTTGTTGCCCAACAACACAACCTCAATCTTGTCTTCGTTGAGCTCCTATTTGCAGCTAGCCATCCATCTGGCCATTTCCTGAAGACGGGGTCTAGACTGATGTGAGTGGAGCTGGGATCGGGAGAATAGAAATCACCAACTGGGTGTCGTCGGCAGAGGACAACAATTATACATGTAAAGATTAAACAGGGTAGGCCTTAGGAGGACCCCTAAGGCACAGCGCACCATAGGAGAAGACTATGGGAGTACCAGGAATGGTCTAGCCACTGAAATGTTCTATCCTTCAAAAAAAAAAGAAAGCCAGTTCAAAGCACGGCATGCAACACCCACTTATTCTATGGATAAGTGTTTCATGATCTACTGTGTGGAAGGCTGAGCTCAGATCTAATGATTGCCAAACCTACTTTGTCCAACAGAGATCTAAGTTCCTGGACCGCAGCCAGTAGATCTGTTTCTGTGCTGTGCTGGGGTACAAACCCCATTTGTGTGGGGTGGAGGATTTTGTTGGACTCATGGTAGGTGGAAAGATGTTTGTTAACATGCTTTTCCAGGAGCTTTGAAGGACCTGGTAACAAAGAAATTGGCCTAAAGTTGCAGAGGGGATTGAGCCCATTTTTTTTAGAAGGGGCTTAACCATCGCATGCTTCCATTATGGGGGAACCTGCCCTTTAAAAAGGGAAGAATTCAACAAATCCACCACTGTAGGGGCAATACTTTCACACCCTTGATGCAAAATATGTAGAGGGAAGGGGGCAAAGAGGGATCCTGACTTTACTGCCTTTGGTAGGTCTGTGAGAAGACTCAGAGTAAGGTCAGGTAAAGCTAAGAGAATTAAATCAAACTGCACCAAAAGAGGCTCACTTCTTAGGGGCTCCTCAGCTATAAAACCATCAGCGAAGGAGGGGAGACGTCCAAAATCTTTTTATGGAAAAAAAGCCATGTTATTGCTACATTCGACTGAGGTTTCTAAAGCAGATCCAACAGATTTACTTTCCATGCCGTTCTTATGACTCTGGAAGATCTCCTTGGTTGAACTAGTAGATTGCTCAATTGCTCAAAGAAAAGTAGACTGATTGAAAGGCTTTTGTGTCCCCATAATAACTCCTAACTGCCCTCATACATTTGGCTTTACAAACTTCATCATAGAACTTTCTCCAACATCTTTCTAGCCATTTACAGTCCTTTTTAAGGCAAGTAAGCTGACATTAAAGCAAGGAGACTTTTTTCCCATTGAGTGGTCTTACACCACCTTGCAGGTAGAAGCAGGTACAATGAATTGGTAATCTATTAATTGAATCTAAAAGTAGAAGAAGTGATGCTATCGGTCAAATTGGGTCTAGTGGCCTGTAGGGCAGCCGACCAATCCTCCCCATTTAGGTTGAGTCAATGCAGTACCAGGCATCTGACAGGGGGTAGGACAGAGGGGGAAAAGGGGACAGATAAAACGACTGTAAGCATAAAGTGGTCTGGCCAGGTTAGTGGGATGGGACTCTGCACCTGAAGATTAGGAAAATTACTAAATACTAGGTTGACTGTATGGCCTTTTTCATGAGTTGACCCATCTCCTAATTGCAACAATTGCAGAGATGCAAGGTCTAATGACAGATTGTTGGTACAGCATTATTAGAATCATCAATATGGAGATTAAAATCACCAAGTATGGTGAAGCTGGCCCTATTTACAGCTTGACCTGCTAAACTAAATCAGGAAGAACCTGCAGAAAATAAGCATATGATATGGGCGATCTATAAAGTA
The DNA here is from genome assembly GCF_964204655.1 of Triturus cristatus. Classification (NCBI taxonomy): domain Eukaryota; kingdom Metazoa; phylum Chordata; class Amphibia; order Caudata; family Salamandridae; genus Triturus; species Triturus cristatus. Next base: position 680,573,296 of record NC_140586.1, on the reverse strand, counting down.
AAATACCAGAGAAAGTGAAAGTGGGACTAAGGGCAAGAGTAAAAAGAAGACTTTCGCAATTTTCAAACTTGAGAGGAGAGAACGCGCCTTGTAAAGTTTCTCAGTATATAATGGCAATCCCACCCCCTCCCTTTACAGATCCGGTATAGCCTAGCAATGCAACAGCCTAGAGGTAGTGCTTGAACCACATCGGGAGCAAAGCTGGAATGCAGCCATGTCTCAGTGAGGAAAAGCACATCATGTGCTGAGTCCATTAAAAAAAAAGAGAGTTGTCGGTGGCAAGCTGGTATAGTGCTTCAAATTCTAGTTTGGAACAGTTCTGTCTATAGTCCTTGGCGTTAAGGCCAACAATTTCTTTTAAGATCATATTTTCAAAGACTTTACTTTTGCCTATATTTGTTTTGTAGTTCCATGGTGAAGAGCTGGAACAATACAGAAGCTGTATGAAATAGGTATGCCAATAAATTAGAAGCGATTTAAAAAATTGATGTACAGCAACAGTTTGTGGTGTCATTGTTGAAGAGTAAAAATCTAATCAGTCCAATCTTATCCACTGTTTATTTTTCAAGTATTCACACAGGACCCGAGGGGTTATGTGGGCAAACTTTCTATGTTAGGCAGTATGTTGATAGCACCTAGCGAGGTGTAAGGGGTTGCAAGTGACTTTTGCAGTAGTCCTGTGTTTTGGAAAGTTGTACTGAATAGAGTTTGTCTTTGTTGTACCGCCACCAGTATTTTGTACTATGTGTGAACCACATTTGGTGAGCTATCCAGAAGAGATTTACAACAATTCGCACCTATCACTTCTACTAAACTTGTTTCAGTCCAAATCAAGGTGGTGCATCTATCTAGAAGATCGGGCTCCCAATCTTCCACACATGAGCACAGCTCCATAGAACAATTTGAGAAAAAATGATCAGCACACACCACTCATCATAGCAAAGATCTCGGCATTATAAATTGGTTAAGTTACATAGTGCACAGACTCCATCAGAATTTTTCCAAAAAGTGTTCCTTTATTCGTATCTTCTTATTCTTTTAAACACTTTTCTGTAGCCAACGTGTTTTGTTCCTTAACAGAGACTTCTTCAGGACTACAAAACACAGACAATACATATAAAAGTATTTAAAATCATTTTGCAAAATTATTTACATACAGAATGCCATTTGCTTGCATGTGGTACATATAGTCCAAATTTACAAAATGTGCAGCTAAGTAGTAAATCATTGTAAGATCTTATATTCCTGTCCTAGGGAAACACAATCACAATATGTTATTCTCAAGGTCAATTCATCAAAACTCCAAATGTTGTTGTTACTCATGTGGCTAGTACACATCATATTCAATACATTATAATTGTGTTGTACAATAGTATTGTTCTTTGGGGTAAGAATCACTCGGTCCCTTTCTTCTCTCGTGTGTGATCAAAAATGTATCACACCTATAACATATTCTTCCACATTTGTCAGTTCGACAATCTGCCTTTTGAATCAGAACGACCTTTCTCAGATAGGGAAGCTAATTAATTATCAGCCTTTGTTTTCACTGCAAGTCTCAATTTCTACCAAAACAGAAGTTCTCCAGTTCCTTCGGAAACTGTAACTTAAGACCTTCTTCTCTGGAAAGGAACTTCACCAAAAAGAGAACATAAATGGCCTTATAAATTAATATAGTTTTTGCCTAGCAACCACTCTAATTCCAACTCAATGAGTCATCTTTGAAAATACAACCTTAAAGAATTTGATTATTTTAGTGCAAAGAAACTGCACTATAGACAGGACTGTTCCAAACTCGAATTAGAAGCCCTACACCAGCTTACCACCTACAGCTCTCTTATAATAAAACGGGCAGAGAAAGGGGGTAGCATTGTGCTGCTAGACAGCAATACATATGATGAAGAAATTATGAGACAATTGAATGTCCACATACCAAGAGATTACACAAAAGGCATTAGATGAAGGGTGGACATGCTCAAAGGAACACACGTTTTTGAACAATTTGCCAAAGGTCCATAAAGGCACATGCATTCCCCCAGACAGAACAATCATAGTTACATGCGGGTCGCTCTTTGGCCCAATACATTGATTTCTTTTTAAAACCATTCGTATGAACCAGTAGCACATACGTTCGGGACTCAATGAATTTCATCTAAAAAGTCGAAGGATTACCCTATACCAGCGCCACTGATTTAGTTGTTACATTTGACACAGCAGCATTGTATGTGAATATTCCCCAGGAGGAAGCAATTGGGGTCTTTAATGAGGTTTTGAATAATAGATCACACCCACAAAAGGTACCAACAAAGTTTTTTTTATCAGATATAGCTGCCCTGTGCCTAAAACAATTATGTCTTTGCCTTCAAAGAGGACCTGTTCCTCAAAGTCCATGGTAAAGCTTTGGTGTGAAGCTTCACCACAGAAATAGCTAACTTGTACATGTCCTTTCTCGAGAACAAATGGATCTATGGGGGTGATAATGCTTAGCATCTGCACATAAAACAATAGTACTGGTACATAGACAACATTTTCATGATTTGGTCAGGATCAGAAACATTTTAATGCTAAGAAAGTCAACTTTTTGGATGTTTATATATAGAAGTAAGCAATGACAATTTGTTTGTCAGCCTTTATACTATACCCACAGATTGCAACACACTGCTGCACTTTTCACTTGGACTCCCTAGAACATTCAAAGAAAAACTTCCCTTAGGACAATTTCTGTGGTTCAGGAGAAACTGCACTAAGAAAGAGGACTATTTTGAAAATAGAAATGCTCTAGCAAGCAAACTAATAAACAGGGGATACCCCAAATATTGGTGAAGGCATCCCTCAAAGGAGCCTGGTTCACACCATATTGAAATGCCTCTGACCCCAAAAAGCTAAATCACTGCCAGCCCATCGACGTGCGTGTTAACATCCAATCCCAAAGCTAATAAAATCAAAAGAATAATCAAAAGCATTGGAATGTCATATCCGAACTAGGTATTCGGCAACCTTTGTTTTCATTCAAGAAAGGTAAAAACATAAGCCAGCACTTTGTGAGAGTAGCCAACCACTAACTGAAAGATCTGCCAGAAATGTTAAGCCTACCACCAGTAGTTGTACATTTCAGATGCCAAAACTGCGCACCCTATAATAATAACATGAATGACACCAAAAAGCGTGAGTATAAATGGGTTGCACACACACAATTTAAATTCTCCAACTGCAACACTAGAACTGTTGTTTACTATGTTATATGACCCTGTGACTTGACATACATAGGCCAGACAAGACAACCTGTAAAAGCCTGAATCCTCCAGTACAGGTCCCGGATCAGGTGCCAGACACAAGGAGCCTCCATTGTGGACCATTACAATAAAATGAACCATTCCGATCTCACCTGGTCAATCATTTAGTTGGCAAAATGGATTCTGAGATGCAATTTTTTGTCCGCAAGTTTTTCTAGAGTAAAGGCAAAGATGATAAAGAAATTCCACACTGCTACTAAAGTCTTGAATGACTTACACAAAATGTGTTCAATAATCTAGGATGGAGGCTTCAATATTGGTTCTTCATTTGCTGGTAAATACACTATTAGCCTGTGCTTTACCTATGCAACATACTTTTCTGGAAGAGACATGGAGTTATCAAGTAATGCATATATACATGTTGGTTGTGACAGGTCGGTAGTTTAAGATCTGTATACAATAGTTTTTACATTTGTTTGTATACAGTGTGTTTTTAAAAATCATCACAAAGTTAGTGGTGGTTTAAGGCCTCCAGCTTGTACTTTTACAATGTAATATGAGCCAGCTATTGTAAAGTAGAATATTTTCTGACAACGAAAAGAAATGTATTGAATCTTTTTTTAAAAATGGAGTAAACATAAAATTGATGAAATAATAAAAAATAAAAAAATAAAAATAATTATTTTGATTGTGTAGTGCATCACTGTTTTTAGGCCTTTCTTTCCCTTATCACAATTAAGTTGTATGATAAGAAATATAGGTCGTGAGGGAATTTTTGTTATATGGTTGTCTTCATTTACCCTTCTTTTCCCTGACCTTAAGTAATTTTTAAGGGGGTCCCATACTTCTTGCTATGTCCTATACTAAAGCCGCAGAGGATACAGTCACAGTCTGTATCCTAGGTTATTTCACTGTTTTTGAGAGTATGCAAGCAAATTACTTTATGGTGTTCGGTGAACACCAGCTTCCCACTTATAAAAACGGAGGACAGATAAGGAGTCATGCTTCCAGCTTAATAAACAATGGGCTCTAATGTCTTCACAGAGGTTTAGGGTGAACGTCCTCAAGCATGAGGTGGCTTAATTTTATTGGCAGAAAGCATGTGCATATTGAATTCCAGCACAAGAAATGCACTATTGTACCCGCTCTACTGTTTTAACTATCCAGCTCACCATAGTTAATTTGGTGGAACATGAGCATCCATCAAATTGGGAACATTTGTTTTTTTCCATTTTAGGCTTCTTTCCTTGAATTCCCTGATCTTGACGAAGCTTGCAATCACTGTAGGTTGAAACGTGTCGACATTCATTGAAGGAGCCCGATAAATCTTTTTGGCATTAGACTAGGGCGGAGGACTAGCAGGCTTTTGGCCTCACTTCCCTGTCTGGATAAGGTCTACCTTCAGGTGGATTGCACATTAAAAGATATGGGACAATCACCTTACCTTTGCGGAAAAACAGAGTAAGCCACAAGAAATCAATTTAATATAATATAATTTGTTTGTCTGTTTTGTATAGTTGTTTTGTATTTCTATGGTGGCGAGTTGAAACAATACAGACTCTCTATAAAATATGTGTGCCAAAAATGTACTAGCGATTAAAAAATGTATGTCCAGTGACAATTTACAGTTTATTTGTTGAAAAGTAAAAATCTAATTGATCCCTCTTTTTCCACTGTTTATTTTTTGAGTATTGACGCCCCGGAACGGAGGGTTTATGTTGGCAGACTCTCTATGTTAGGTGCTATTTCAAAATACAAGCATGTTTTATTGCACTAAATGTGACAAAAAAGGACCTGTCGGTGAGGTCTTGAGTGCTTCTAAACCAAAAACCCTGAAGTGGGGTCCACAAGCAGTGACACTCCTTTGCACACGTAGCAATTGTGAAATAACATAAGTATGTAGCGTGTTTCCACAGAATAATAGACAAATTAATGTGCAAGAAAATATATATAGAGTCTTCCTTCTTCTTTCTTGTTCTCTGTATTTTGTGCAAATCTTCCTGTAGTTCATTACAGCCAACACGTGTTTCGGCGCAAAGTGGGGAAGTTGTCCCGCGACTTTCTCAAGGCTATATTCCGTGTATCAGTAGATTTTATTAAGCGGTGATAATTCCAAACCGCAAAGGTTTCTGGTGTGGCAGCGTCTATATTTCGGAATATGATTCTCTAGTTCCTATTAGTCCAGTTTCAAAATTGTTCGTGCTAATGTGTATCATAGATATCCTCCGTGACGCCACCATGTATCTCGTAGCTGAATAGGCTCGTACCAGCTGGACTAATAGGAACCAGAGAATCATATTCCGAAATATAGACGCTGCCACACCAGAAACCTTTGCGGTTTGGAATTATCACCGCTTAATAAAATCAACTGATACACGGAATATAGCCTTGAGAAAGTCGCGGGACAACTTCCCCACTTTGCGAGGAAACACGTGTTGGCTCTAGTGAACTACTGGAAGATTTGCACAAAATAAAGAGAACAAGAAAGAAGAAGGAAGACTCTATATATATTTTCTTGCACATTAATTTGTCTATTATTCTGTGGAAACACGCTACATACTTATGTTATTTCACAAATGCTACGTGTGCTAAGGAGTGTCATTGGTTACAGAAGGCTGAGGCCTATCCTGAGGAGTAGGGTGGTTCTCCTCACCTTATAGCACCGTCATATATTGGGTTTCTTCATAGTGATATGTGCAAATAGTCTCTGTGGCGCCTTTACCTAAATCTAATACCACTATCTAGCTTTATGGGGTCCACAAGCAGCCCTGCTCCTGGGAAGGGAAGAGAGGAAGAAGAGGGTTGTATAGAAAAACGATTTCATGGAATACCATTGCTTAGAAACAATTTCATCTAAATCGTTTAATTGAACTTTTCAGAATGAATGACATTTGCCTTTTCATAGAAACCAATTCATAGAATGTCATTTTGGTTGAAATTGGCTTTTCAATGCTCATTTTTTTAATGTAAATGCAGTGGTTGCAGGTCTTACTTTCAGATCAGTTTTGTTGGAGATATTTATTTCAGTACTTTACTTCAAGGGACATATTTTTTTTCAAATTTATATATTTTACATTACAATTGCTTTGTATGTTTTTAATTCGCTGAGCATTCACCACCCATAAACACTGTCCAGCACTGACCCCTCACAACTCCTAAACACTATCAATCCCTGCCCCCCTAAAACTCCTCTCCTCACCTCACCTAAACTACACTCATCCCTGAAGCCTAAAAGCCCTTTCTACACAAACGTCCACCATCCCTGAGCCATAAAAATCATTCACTACTCCTAACTCCACCCATTCCTGAATCCTAAAAACCTCTTTCTATACCTAAACCCCACATATGTCATACCATTAAAGCATCTCAGCACATCCAAACTCCACCCATTCCTGAACCAAAAAACCCTCACAGCGCTTAAACATGAGCCATTCATGACCTATGAGAACTCTTCATCATCCTAAACTGCCCATACCTAAACCAAAAAAACCCTTTCTACATCTAAACTCCACCCATCCTTAAAACCGCTCACTACCCTAAACTCCACCACATCTGGAACCCTAAAAACTCTTCACCACCCCACCAGCTACCCATAATTGAACCTTAAAACCATCACCAGCCATAAACTTCACCCATCCATGAATCCTAAAGCCTCTCAACACCCTTACACTCCACCCATCACTGAAACCCCAAAACACCTCACACCTATACACCACTCATCCATGACCCTAATTACCCCTCACCACCTCTACACTACACCCATCTCTGAACCCTAAAAACCCTTTCTATGCCTGAACTCCAATTATTCCTAACCCCTAAAATCCCCTCCTCACCTCCTCACCCAAAACATTATCCACCCCTAAACCAAAAAAAAACGCCGAAGTCCTAAACCCCAGTTTAATATATTTTTGGCCTTTCCTTAATATTGCCTTTCTTTTAAGATGTTTCCTTTATTTAAATATTTTTTTGTATGTCCTTAAACTTTTCTTTCTTTAAAATAAATTGGTTTTCTATGATTTGTTTTCCTCCAATGTGGTTTCTCAGTTCTCGTTTTCCATTAATTCACACATCAATAAAGGAGACAGGATCTAATCTCCCTACTTCAGCCAGAAAAGACAAATGAGTATGCTCTGCCATAAGTAGAGGTTTTCCTTGCAAAAAATACCCTTCCAATATTGAAAAAAAAAATTTTTTTCTTTTGTTATACGTTAACCCACTCTAGTATTGCCATCCTTCTTCATCAGGTCTTCTCCTGGTCCCTAAAAAACAGGATGAGTTGAACTATATTTCATGGAGCATTTTGAATATTTTAGCATCGGGGGACCCAAGAAGATAAAAAATACCTAAAACCAACCGCGATTTCCATTTATTAACTGTTGTTTGGCTATGATTAAAAAGAATTCTAAATTCGGGGTAAGGATATTATGATCCTATTACCCTAACAACAGGTCTACATGTTTCAGCCCTTCAACTAAGACCACTTGGGTCCAGGGCTTTCATCATGACATAACATATACACTGCTCTGCATTTGCAATCACGTCAAACACAACATGCAGCAGTCTCTTGCATGCAAGATGAGATATTACTTGCCAATAAATAGCCGTAGTAGGTCTTGATTCCTATAGTAAAAACACACAAAAAGAAATCCAGCTTTTATCAGCAAAAAGGTATCTTCAGAAAAGTGATAGATCATATTTAATCATGATCTTTAACTCATGTTGACGATCAACAGTCAAATCTCACGCAGTGTTGGATGCTTCAATTAAAACTGTGTACATGCAATCATGCAAACATGCAATGCAAACACACATACTGTATATACCACATGTGCCACATTCTATGGTGCATATATACAAGCCCCTATCGCCACCACAATCCCACTTTTAGTGACGTTGTGGTGGCGATAGGGGCTCCGCCTATTTTACAAGACATCATCCAGCCACTTAACGTGGCTTAACGCTGCCTTGTAAATAAGGCACCCTTTCACGCTGTACTTAGCACAATGGGTGTTGCGGTGGGCATTCCACAGCAACTCCCATTGATTTTGACGCTTCCTCCATTTACAAGGGTGCCGTAAATAGGAGGCAGCGCCAAATATAAGACCAGGGAAATCCTGGTCTTAAACAAGGGGAACTAGGAGAAATGCTTTATTTTTCCTCTTTTTGCTGTTTCTATGTGTACTGTGTTGTACAGCACACATAGAAACAGCAAATTGCAATTGATTGTTTATGTGCAGGAAGATGACCCTTCCTGTACATAAACAATAAAAAAAATATGCTTTGCAACTTCTGTGTGTGCTGTATTTAGTAGCACACATAAAAGTTACAAAACACCATTTAAGGATTGTTTATGTGCAAGAAGAGAGACCTTTCTGAATATAATCAAACTTCCCTCAACGCAGACACCCTTGCACTATGGCGCAAGGGTGCCTGCGTTGGCGCTAAGCTGCTATGTTTAGCCCCAGCGCAGGGAAAACCGCAGGGCTGCACCATATTGTTATAAATATAGTGCAGGCCAGCGTTTCTCAAGTGGCGGAGTGCGGCATTAAGCCAAGTAGGCCACTTTATTGTAAATATGCCCCGGATGTGTGTTTTCGGTCCACAGCAAACATCTTGGTGATAATGGTGCTGTATGGCAAAATCTGTGAAGTATCACCTATACTTTGGGAAGTACCCTGTTGGGGAATCATAAATAGTCATGTGAGAGGCGGGGGGAGCATGCCCCTGTAGTTACATACTAGAGACAGTTTTGCGTCATTCACAGAAGGTAGTGGGTGAACAAATGCACCAGAAAACCCATTTTAAAAGTGAGGAAAACAAGACATAGGACAGTAATTGCTAAGTTCAAGTGTCAGAATGGCTCAAAACGGTGAGAGTCCCGCACTTACTTTGTCAACGGTGATATGCTGCACTTTCAGCTAGTTGGATAACCACTCTCCACCCTACTCGCAATATATGTGTGGGACCCGGGATACTTGTTTCACCGATTGCATATTCATGCGTCCTGCGGAGCTATGAGGTTATGTAATAGCATCCTCGACATAATAGGAATCATGGGAAATGTAGTCCTTTTTCCTCTTGTATCACTAAGGCCAATATATATTTGAAAAACCGTATAAGGCTAAGGCATTGTTTCTTAATGGATTTGTTCAAAAGCGCACTGCTTTTTTTTGTGGAAAGGAGGGATTGTAGTCATGTTCTGACCACACCAATTATCTAGGTGAGGAATAATGTCAGTGAATCATAAAATAACACGTGAGTGGATTTCAACTGCATCCATGAACTTCTAAATTGATCCAAAAAAGGTGATCTGGCAGTGGGCTGTGTTTGAGTGATTTTTATTGGTCATACATAAATGCTGCTATTCAAAAATCCCTAAAGGGCGATCTAAGTAAAGGTGTAAAGAAACAGATGATTAAATGATAAAAAATAAGCCTCACACATAAAAAAAACATACCTCAATATCTTTAGTTCACTGTATCTTCATATGAAGGAATAGATACAAGATGTATCCTAGAAAGGAATGATTCTATATTTGTACAGGACAAAAATTATGCATCCCTCTATCGAGACCTTTGTCAGATAAAAGTTCCAATGTTCATGCCTAAACATACAGTTCTTGTCATGTTGAAAAATCTAATGTAAAGAGTTTAACAGGTTGAAAGGGATCTCCTCAAGGCCCTATTTATCAGGTTTTGTCTATATACGCTGCTCCTTCCCTGAGTGTTCTTGTCATGTTGTCGCTGTATGATACCTTCTTTATAAAGCTCCAGGGTATCTCGCAGTCCTTATGTTCTTTTTCAATGTAGCCTGTGGTCAGTCTAGTCGATGTCTTCCTACAATGGATGGTACTACAGTGCTCCCCACTTCTTATCTTGATTTTCCTTGTGGTCCTTCCTACATGCCATAATTTACAGGGGCACTCAATCAGATATAGTACAATTTCAGAATTAAAATTTGTGTGTGCGCGTTGTTCCCAGAGTGTTAATAGGACTAAATCCAAAGTCTTTGCATGATTTGTAAGTAGACAAGCTGAACATTGGCCACAGCGATAGTGACCTGTAACCATAGGGAGAGGGTGTTTTGGTTGGAGAAGTTTTCCTTTGCATGTCTGATGTAAACTGAGATATCTCTGATGCCTTTATTTTTCTTAAATGAAAAATAGGTTTTTCAATACATAGCTGATTGGATGTCAGAATAGGCCAATGTTTGTTTCTAATCTTTCTAACCTGGCTGGAGTAATTGGTGTATGTACTAGCACAAGCCAGCCCTTCTTCTCCTTTTTTTTACTGTCTTCTAGCAGGGCTTCCCTCTGATTGTTCAGTGCCCGTTTCTTCACCTTCTCTATAATCTGTCTAGAGTAATCACATTTTCCTCTGTAGTTCTCCACTTCCCCCTTGAAATCATTGACATCTGAACAATTACTCCTTATCCGTAGTAATTGGCCAACTGGAAGATTCTCCCTCTGAGCCCAAGGGAGTGTGCTTTTGAAATGTAAAACACAGTTATCAGTTGGTTTAGTGTATAGCCTCATAGCAAACGTGTCTTCTTTAGACTGGGTAGTTAAATCCAGGAACAATATTTCTCTTTTGTCATAGGTAAGTATTGCAATCATTCAGCCATCATAGGAATGTAGCAGCTTTCACCTCATCACCGTGCCAGATTACAAAGCTGTCTTCAATATACCGGTGCCAAAGGTGTATTTCTTTTCCAAAGCCCAGATATGCTCTTCTTCGAATTGACGTACATAGTGGCAAGCTATTCTAGGGGCAAATGTGCTCTCCATTAAGGACCCATGTTGTTGCAGATAAATCTTGTTTTCTAAAGCAAAATAATGTTTTGTCAGTGCCAATTCTTCTTATTTCATGATCCACTCAATGGGGTATATACCGTCCGCCATATTACAAGTACATTATATCATATTGCATTTGTAATATGGCCGACAGGTTATCTGACATGGAGTGTCCTATCTCCCAAAGTCTAAATCAGGCCGTTAGTCTTTTTCATGTGGCTCAAATTCCTCCAGGGGGAAAAGTCTGAAGCTGTATCCAATGAAGTCACATTTAGTCCTGGACAGAATTTTAGTTTACGCTGGCATAAATTTCACGTTACGATTATTACACAGAATTCCTGAAATTAGGCAATATTGCTACTTCGCGTAATTACACACAATTTGTAGTAAAAATGTACAACATGCCATTCACACTAAATTGTCAGAAGGCGGTATTTCATGCTAAAACATAGCACACATTGACAGATTCACATTTTATATAACTATGCATAATTTTGCGAAATTTTACTGAAATTTGTCACAATCATGCAGAAGCTAATTACGCAAATTGTGCACAGCCCTAGTTGCACAAAAAACAACACCATTGCAGATAGGTTCCACTGAAGCTCAGAAAGTGTTGTAGGTCAAACCTTTTCCGAAATACCAACTTTTCAGGCTTTCTGGAGCAGTTCCTCTCAGCCACTTCTAAGGTTCCAAGAACCTCAGGTACTGCACTTAAAGGCCAGGAAACACTCATTGAGAGACCACCAGCAAGGTCTAGTCCAGTTCCAGTTGTAACTGGTCCACTGGCCACTCCAAGAAAAAGGCCTCTTGCAGCTTGTTATGTCCTTGTATCCATAGTGGAGGTCAGCAAACTGACACTTGGAGTCCACATCTCAGTCCTGGGTGCAAGTGAAAGCAGGTCTAGTTCTTCAGGTCTTTCCTCACAAGTTACAAACAGCAGGGTCATCCTCTTCTTTTCTACACAGGTCGATAGGAGCTGGGTGAGGTGCTACTTTTGTTCAAATCACCAGCCAGTGTGTTGGAATGACTCCTGGACACACCATAAAAGTGGGAAAAAGTTCCCAAGGGCAAATATTTCTATTTTTGCAGCACAGGCCATTTGCCTCACTGCAAACTATCCCACAGAGAACAATTTTTGGCAAAACTTTAAATGGCAACATCTAATGTAGTGAACAGCCCCTTTCCATCCAACCACTGAAACTAAAGCCAGGAGGCTAAAGTCTGTTTTGTGATCAAATCACCTCTCCCCTAGATGCTTTCCTTATCTCTAAGCTATAAGAGTAAAGGTCTCCCCCGGTCCCTTTTAAGTTAGTGAAGCTCCTGGACACTCCTAACTCCCCATCCTTGGGTTAAGCTGGAGACATTCCTCCACGAACCATCCTGCCAAGCCTGAGACACTGTTGCTGCTCTGAAAGTAGTATTTCACACCTCATCAAAGCAGCAGTGACAAGCCAGCTGCAGGCAGGCCAATTTACATTACCTGTATATGTATCAAGAATTCAACTTCACCATTGAACTGGATTGTTTTATTAAATATCAAGAACAGTTGTTGAACCATCTTGGTAGCTTCTTCCAAAACCAATATACAGAATTAACATATATACCGTAATGTAGCTTTTTCTTCATAGAACCAGCTACAGTCCTAACAGTGAAAATACCTTTTGGGTACTAGTCACTTTAGGAACATGCAACCATTACATTTTCATATGTTCCCTTTTTAAATACCACTTACCCTACATTGTGGGTTACTAGACCTACTTAGAAGTAGCTTACTGTTTGAAATGCCCATTTTTTGTGAGGTATTCCCCGAGATTTTTGCCAGAACAGTTTTTGCTGGTTTTAGGACTTTTCAAACTTTACTTCTGCTAACCAGTAGCAACGTACTACGCTCTCCCTTAAAACCCGCTGAAATTGGCATACACCTAATTGGCACATTTAAATTACTTCCCTAGTATATAGTACTACATGTATCCAAGGCCTGTAAACCAAATGCTACTAGGGGTCTTCAGCACTACATTAGTACTGTTAATCATGTCTCCAGGCCACTGCAGCCTGTCTGAGCGGGTTTTAAACTGCCATTTCAAATTGTCACCCTTCAGACAGGCCTAAACCTTTGTTTTAAAATATTAATGTTACCGTTAGGATAGGCTGTGTGGCCCAACAAGGCTAGATGCATGGTATTTAAATGTAGGACATGTAGAAATAATGTTACACATGTCCTGCTAGTGAAAAGAACCCAAAAGCCTTTTTTACTGTGACAAGGTTAGCTGTTCCACAGGGAAACATTGGATCACATTATAACACTTTTTAATCATAACTGTAGGATGAAATTAGCTACAAATATAATTAACGGACTCATTTTAATAGTTTCTTTTAATTTATTTTTGATTGGCAATTCAAATATTGTACAAGTTGACAAGTATAGCATTTTGACATAATGGAAAAACAAGTGGAACAAGTTACAGATGGATATTGACCGCAAAATAGCTTGAGTAGCGCATAACATACATGGAATTACATAGCGAGTGGTGTCATGAGGAAGACTCGCACTCAGCAGTCACTAGGCAGTCACTTTTTAAGTATACAGGGTCCGACCTTGATTAGTTGGAAGGTGATCGAGGTGAGGCTTCAGCCTACTCTTCTCCAGGTTGTGGAATATTCTGGTCCGCAATCCTCAGCCAGTTCACAAATGGACCCCAAATGTCTTTTGGTCTAGAGGCAACAATCATTAACTTCCAAAAAGCAGTAAGTTGTTCCTGACAGAACGTAACATCCACAATCCAGTCTTTAAGCTTAGGAGGGTGCGGCCTACCCCATCTCATTGCAATACTGCGTTTTGCTAATAATAACAACATAGCTAATAGTCTGCGAACCCCTACTGGCAGTTTCTTCACTTATCCCAATAGGCCCATCATTGTACCGGGCTCTATTTGTACCATGAGTATCTCACTAATAGTTTGGAAAGTCTCCTTCCAGTACACTGCTATCGGGGGACAGCTCCAGGCCAAGTGCAAAAAAGTGGCCTGGTCTGTACGACATCTCCAGCATTCCGCGGTTGGCCTAATGCCCATGCGGAACAGTTGTATGGGCGTTCGATAATATTGGTTTATGAATTTGAAATGGATTAACCTGAGCCTATACTTAGGGGAAAGTTGCTCTAGTTGCGCAGAGCAAAATTTCCATTCCTCTTCTGTCATTTGTGGGTGCAGCTCAGTGTTCCATTGCTCTCTACGATTTGGTGTAGCCACTGTGTAGTGTTATTGCATGGAGGAGTAGAGTCTAGTGATACGTTTTTTTGCTGAGGGATTGGTAAGTATGTTTTCCAAGGCCTGAAGAGTAGGTGGTGGATCCGGGAATGTGCCATGTGTTTGCCGACAGACTGCTCGTATTCGATGATATAGAAATGTGTCTGAAAATTAAGGGGGAGATGTGTCAGTCGGGGCCGGTGGTTCCAGAAAACCCTCCTCTCTATAATAGTCTGCATAACTGTGGATACCTATCCTCTGCGCTCTCGCTATGGCCCCCTTATCCTCCAGAGGAGGCATTTGCGGGTTTTTTGCCAGTTGTATTGAAGGGGCGTACAATATCTGTATGTTGACCCTCCGTCATAGGCCATCCCAGGAACATCTTAGTGTTTCTGTGGTGTCTATGACCTGTCAGGTGTTTAAATGGGCTATACAGTAGCACCTCCAAGGGGGTGGGTGCTGCTATGTCACTTTCGACTGCCACATGGGGCTGGAATGGGATTGGATGTACCCAAAATTGCAAATATTGCGCCTGAGCGCAGAAAGGGTACAGTGGGAAATCTGGCGCGCCCAACCCTTCTTGGCTTTGTGGGAGTGCCCAAACCAGCAATATCAAGAGTGAATGTACTCTAGTGAAGAATGTTTGGGTGAGTATGAGAGGAACATTAGCAAAAATGTAGAGGAATTTGGGAAGAACAATCATTTTAGCTACCGCTATACGTCCTGCTAGGGACAGTGGCAGTGCAGCCCAGAGTTTAGTTTTCCCTTCAAGCCAGGTAATAGTGCGCCCTCTTTTCATGTTCCATTGTTCCTGGGTACCCCTGCTCAGCCATATTCCCAGATATTTCATAGGGTCGTCTGCCCAGCAGAGTGGGTAGTCAAGCTCGAACGGGGTAGTGTCATCGGTCAGTGGGAACAATGTGGACTTTTTCCAATTTATTTGTATACCTGACATGCCACCAAATTGCAATTCCAGCAGAAGTTGTTTCTCCAAATCCTTTTTAATAACTTTTTTTTTTTTTTTCATCAAGATAAAAGACCGTAGCCAACGAGTTTCATCCTCGCGAACTTCTTCAGTGCTACAAATAACATATATATACAAAATTGTTACATAAATTTACACATCTAAAAAGTACACCAAGTAATACAAATTCTTCCCAATCATTTTAAAACGATAGATTTTCAAAAATTCATTCTATATTTGCAGTCAACACACATCATAATGCATAAAACCAATTCATTTGAGTTTCATTAGTTGTTTCACATTATGTTCACTCGAGATTCCGCTGATTTTGCCATAATCACATTACAATTCACACTCTAATGCCATGATTTATAATCTAATCATACTCCTATCTTTAGTTACTATATATTATCAATTAACAGTCCCGGTGGTTTCGTGTGCTAGTATTTATAGGAAAACATTATATTAATCCCATATCATGCAAGAGAAGTTAGCAATTCTCAACAGAACAAAACTCACTGTTTAGAAATCTTCACTATATTTATTCGCTTTTGTGGTTTCTCCTTCTAAAAATCTGGAGATGCGTAATTGGATCTTTCGGATGGAATTGGGAAGGGGAGAGACTTATTTACACAAAGTACATGATAAAACGTTGGTTGTGGTGCAGAGCATCCGGGCATCCATATCTGAAATCTCAAATATAGGATGGAATATAGATCTGTCCCAGTGGCGGCTCCCCCATTAGGGCGTTGGGGCGTTGCCCCACTGCTTTCTCGCGGTGCGAGAAGGCAGAAACATAAATGGTAAAAACGACCATTTATGTTTCTGCCTTCTCGCATTGCGAGAAAGCAGAAGTGCCTCTGTGCTTGGTTGGGGGCGGGAGGGTGGGCGGTCGTGCTCGAGGGCAGGGGGGGAGTGGCTTACCCACTGTTGTAGATACTGACTGTTTGGCCGTCGGCCCTGAGCTGACCAAACAGTCAGTACCCACAACAGTGTGGGTAAGCCACTCCCCCCTGCCCTCGCGTAGAACCGCCCACACACACTATTTCTCTATGCAGAGAAAATGTCCCGGCTGGGGCGCTCTCCTACTGCGCCTGCGCCTGCGCAGCGATTGACTTGCGATGAGGAGGAAGCTGCCTGCTGGCTACTTCCTGTTCCTGCAGCAGGAACACGTGGACCCAACCGCCGCTGCACCAGTACAGCGTGACCGGCCAGGAGCTGAGGCGGTGAGGTACCCAACACACTCAGGTACGTATGTTTTATTTTTAATTGTTTTAATCCCCACCCGCGGCCCCCACCCCCTCCCTCGAGGATGCCGGCCGCCGCTGCATTTATGTAATAAAAGAAGCATTGTGTGGTCTATGGGGCTTGTATAACGTGACGCTACTGGAGTACTTTTCAGTGACCTGCAGGTTGGCGGAGCCCTCTAGAACGTTCAAAGGTGATGAGTGTAAGTGCTTTGACCAAGGTCACCGGGGCCGTCAGGGTTAGAGTCAGGATTCGAAGCTTGAATCGGACTCTCTGCTCCAGTCTCCAGGCCAGCCGTCTGGCCAGCTATCTGATATGCCTCTTGGCTTATCTGCCTACGTTTTGGTCGACGTTCCTTCGAAGCCACTATACATTTCATAAGAAGCTGGTCTGGAAATTGGGAGAACGCAGAAAAATTCCTTTTTGGGTCTCAAACAGCCAAACCAGATAGCATCTAAGTTTGCATTTCTTACTGCTCTTATGGAAAGTGAGCTGACAGTGAAAGATGTTCAGCAAAGCTTTTAAAACATGGGCACAAGTGGGACACAAAAGTGCACGAAAAGCGTGTCTGAAAAATAAAATAGAAGATGTCGTGCCTCTATAAATGTCTCCAGCCTTGCGCTGATCGCTGGAGTGCCGGGGCTGTTTTTGTGAGGCTTGTCTGTCTGCACAGAGGGGTGAGGCGTTTGATTTCTGCTGGTGCACACAAGTGTGCAAGTCTCAGAGTTTGCTGAAAAGGCAAGAGCTCCTTTATCCAAACCCCCTGGGGATGCAATGCAAAGCCCAACAGGGAACCCGAGACTGCTCGCCCCCCCCCGGCTTGGGTGGAGGGGGATGCGTTGCAGACTTGGGTCCCTCTGCCCCCCCCATCTGTTCCAAGATCTGCTTCAGTGCTGCCCTTCACCACCTGCTCTCCTCTCAGCACTCGGAGATCCCACACACTTACTAGCACTCCTCTTACCAGCCTTTCACGGTGAAAGGCTGCTGGGCTTGCCTGCGGTGCGAGAGTTAAAAAGTGAGGGGTTAATGCTGCAGTTTTGATTTACTCTTCACACGATGTGGCAAAAGTACCACCATTTATGTATTCACTCGTATGGTGGTGATACTAGAAATTATTTAAGGTTTTCAGTGATAAATTTACTGAAATGAAAAGCGTGATTTTATCATATGCGTGCTGCTCAGTCAGAAGCAATATCTTTTTTTGAGAGAATAACGTCACATTTGCCCGTTATTGTAAGTATTGGCGTGGATTAATTTTTGGATTCTTCACTTAATATTTGACTGTCTCTGTATTTTAAATATTCTGAAATATGTTCGGACTGCCACTTCCAGAACTACTCGAAGCAGTGAAATCCCACAGTATCGCCCAATTAATTGTAAATGGCATTTTATTGTGTTGAAATGTTATCTGGCGTGTGTATGGCATCCTGGATTGTTTTGATTTAGATATGTGCTAACTTTTGCCACGTGACTTTTCATAGTATGCTGTGCACTACTTTTCACTAACTGCACCAGGATCAAATATATACCATTTGATAGTCGATAGGGAGACAAACGTGTTTGGCATTTTGATCAGCTGATCGCCTGTGCGTCCAGTGTTTATATCGGTATTGCATTTGAGATTCATACCGAGATTTGGTATGTGAAGTGTGCATTTCATTGTAAATTTGCAATGACTGTGTCACAGTAAATTATGCACGTCTCGCATCCCTCACACTTCTCCTGTGTGCCGCTCCTCTTCAAGCGTCCTATTGTCTGCCTGCTCCTGTCTTTGTTGAAGAGACGTTGAATAGTTTCTCTGGCGAGATGAGGATGAGTATAGGGAGAAAGTGTGTGAGGGTTAAGGTGGCTGATGCAAAGGTCCTCCACGGAAGGCAGGGGTGGGGGTTGTTGGGGAGCGGGAGGGGGGTCAGGGTCATGTGTCTTTCATGGTGGAAGATTGCGGAGCTGACAAGTTTCACATTTCTAGGCGCGCACACAGTTTTAATTTAATCTTTTTATTCTGGGATTTGTAGTCCCAGTTAATTAGAGATACAGGGCCACTACCAGTCCCAGAATACATAGAAAGAAACGCGGATTTAATGAGCTGCCCACGTGTGGACCTTCGCACTTGAGTTCTGTGGTGACGGGGATTTATAATAATAATCCATATTTGTAATCCATATCCATATAATAGTGACCAGTGCAGTGTCTCTGCGTGTAGTGTGGGGGAGTAGTAGCTTTATGGTGGTTTGTGCGCTTTGCCTTAAGGAGGAGGCAGCACGTGGGGTTACTGCGCTTAAGACGTGCGTTTGTGAGAAAGTAATATGTAAGTTGATGGCGCCCGGTACCATGGTATGGCACCTCTGAGGCTCTGGCGCAGTGGACTGTGGGCGAGTAACCGCTTGTGTGGGACGGGCACAGAGGTAAGAGTTACATTTGGAGAGGGGAAAAGTGACACAGGGGTGAGCAGGAAGGGACAACATGGATAGAGGAGAATAAAAACTAGACGGGGGGTCAAATGGAAAAGGGAAAGACAAAGAGGAGGGTGGACAGGGGCAGAGAAAGAGGGAAGAAACTAAACAGTAGCTTGAAACGGAGAACGTCATGGAACATTGAGAGGAAAGGTTAAAAGTGAGTCAGGAGTGACATAAAGCGATGGATGGGTGAGAAGGGGTGAATGAGAAGAGTGAAGGGTGGGAGAAGGGCCTTAAGAGAGGGAGATGAGAGGACGAGAGGGTCGGGGGAGGCTAGAGAGGCACAATGACAAAGAGGTGCAGCAACACAGCGGGAGGGAAGGAAGCAGAGGAGAGATGGGTTAGTGATGGATAGGAAGAGATAAGGTAGCGTATTGTGTCACTCACGTAGCGCTTAATATCCCGTTGCAGTGCGCGGTAGGTTGTTCCGGCTCACTTGCTACGCTTGCTCGCTGCGGTGCATTATGACAAAAATTTTACACCCTTCCACTTTCAAATGTCACCAGCCGCCACTGATCTGTCCTCCATTGATGGAGTGAAAACTGTTGGTGGTCAACCAATTCCATTGCAAATGTATCTATCAGGTATAATAGAGAATGGAGAGGCTTATTTACACTATGTACATGATAAAGTGTTGATTATAGTTCATAGTATCCGAGGAACCATACCTGATATTTCAAATATAGGATGGAGTATTCATCTGTCCTCCTTTGATGGAGTGAATATGGTTGGCAGTCAACTAGTTCCAAGGCAGGAATATCCTCTATGTTATTTGTTATGTGACTGTATGCAAAAGAGAGAAAAGAGGGGAGAGAGTGCCCTTAAACGTTATGATAATTTATCTAATCTCTCTGTAGCTACTAATGTGGCACTACATGTGCACAGTATCCGTATAAACAACTACTATAAATATGTCCTTGTGCATATGTTATAATATTAATAAAAGAAAATTCCTTAGGAAGAATGTCCCCAGAATATCCCCAATATTCATCCAATCACAAATATTTTCTTAAGGGTGTATAGTGTAAATACAACCCTGACAATATCAGACAGTTCTGCGTTCCGGATTTCTATAAATGTGGATTTATAATTTGGAAGCAACAACAGTTAGCATCCCTTTACATAGTAAATGTGAGTGAACCAATTGAGGTTAACACATTGTTGAACCCCCGTAAAAACAAAGGAGGGCATCAAAGGCAAAGGTGAGCCTAGCAAAGACGGAACCAAAGCGATCCCCATAACATACTCTTTAAGGTATGATATTGCGATAAGTGAATACTAATGGCATGTCATCCCATACAAATTCAAGAAATTCCAATAGACCGGCGTAATGTTAAGCTCCTTTAAACAAAGGAAAAAAGTACTTTAGAGAGTAAGGGAACCCATACAAACAAACCACCTTAAAATCAGACAGAAAGGAAGAGTTATAGCAAGGGAAAAGTGTCTATCAAGAACTAGTCTTGTGCGGTCAGGAAAACTTACTTCTAGCGGTAGATCAGCCGGCATGGTAGCATGGCGTCTGTCTTCGTGTGAACATTGTAAATCCGCATTCAGTTTAAATAGCCCGCTAATCATAGTCACATTACTTTCACCTGTGCGTCAATTACGTGAAAGCAAAGATTTGTATATTTTGGCGGCGTCATATTGAAATGGAGCTCCAATGGTGAAAATGACTGGATTTATTTCAATAATATTAATTATTTATATGGTAACTCCCATTTTATATTCGTGGTTTGGTCGCAATTACAAAATACTAATTCTAATCTACGGGACAGTTCTCAATTCAAATAAAATAACCAATTGGTCATTGTCACATCACTTTCACTTATCCATCACTCAAATCAAGGCTAAACAATGATATATTTTTGGGGGCGCCATATTGAAATGGAGCGCGCATAGTCGAGCCGGCTGAATTTATACGATAGTATTAGAAAGCTTGGTACTTGCTCACATTTTATATTAAATGGTTGATAATATCAAGGTATTAGTTCTAACTAAAGGGGAAATTCTAGAGTCAGAGTATTTTTCTTACTTTTTTACGTAAATTAAGTCGAAGCAAGAAATGTTATATGGTTCCCCGGCGCCATATTGAAATGGAGCACGGATAATCGTCTTGTGCCAGGGAAATTGGAGGGTATCCACCATCATCAAATAAAAGGTAGACTTTAATATGGGTACCACCGTCCTAAAAAAAATTCCATTTTGATATTCAAGGTCCTCTCATGTCCTCTCGCTTAA
The DNA here is from genome assembly GCF_964204655.1 of Triturus cristatus. Taxonomy (NCBI): domain Eukaryota; kingdom Metazoa; phylum Chordata; class Amphibia; order Caudata; family Salamandridae; genus Triturus; species Triturus cristatus. Next base: position 680,552,120 of record NC_140586.1, on the reverse strand, counting down.
TTTCTCTATTTTAAATCATGACACTTTGGCGGGTGGATGTGACTAATATAATATCACTTCTCGCCTAAACTTAAACACCTCCCTTATCCCGTTTGATCTTTCAAAGATGGTCCCCATGTTGCATGTCTTGTTTTCTCCGTTTGCCTAAGAGGAGAAATAGATGGCAATATCTTCGGATAGAATCTGCATAAATTGTCCTAAGAATTAAAAGAAAGCAGTGTAGTATACCCACTAATAAAAACTTGGGTTTTCGTCTTTTGTATGGAAAAAGTAAATACGATCTTGGACCTGGTTTGTAGTATTTTATAATACGTTACCAATAATATAAAGAGACAACATTTTCGGTTGGAGACTGTTCTTAGATTATAAATTGATATTACTTTTGTAGGAATAAACTCTCAATAAAAAATGTGAGCACTAATTCAGTTTATTAATGTTATCCGCGATTAACGCAACCGGTTCGATTTTCCGTGCTCCATTTCAATATGGCACCGGTGAACCATATAACATTTCTTACTTCCACTTAATTTACGTAAAAAAGTAAGAAAAATACTCTGACTCTAGAATATCCCCTTCAGTAAGAACTAATACCTTGATATTATCAACCATTTAATATAAAATGTGAGCAAGTACCAAGCATTCCAATACTATTGTATAAATTCAGCCGACACGACTATGCACGCTCCATTTCAATATGGCGCGCCGAAAATATATAATTGTGTAGCTTTGATTTGAGTGATGGATAAGTGAAAGTGATGCGACAATGACCAATTGGTTATTTTATTTGAATTGAAAACTGTCCCGTAGGTTAGAATTAGTATTTTGTAATTGCGACCAAAAAGCGAATATAAAATGGGAGTTACCATATAAATAATTGATATTATTGAAATAAATCCAGTCGTTTTCACCATTGGAGCTCCATTTCAAGATGGCGCAGCCAAACTATACAAATCTTTGCTTTCACGTAATTGACGCACAGGTGAAAGTAATGTGACTATGATTAGCGGGCTATTTAAACTGAATGCGGATTTACAATGTTCACACGAAGACAGACGCCATGCTACCATGCCGGCTGATCTACCGCTAGAAGTACGTTTTCCTCACCGCACCACGAGACTAGTTCTTGATAGACTCTTTTCCCTTGTTATAACTCTTCCTTTCTGTCTGATTGAAAGGTGGTTTATATTGTAAAATTCCTGTTTGTTGGAATGGGTTCCCTTACTCTCTAAAGTACTTTTTTCCTTTTTTTAAAGACACTTAACATTACGCCGGTCTATCAGAATTTCTTGAATTTGTATGGGATGACATGCCGTTAGTATTCACTTATCGCAATATCATACCTTAAAGAGTATGTTATGGGGATTGCTTTGCTAGGCTGTCCTTTGCCTTTGACGCCCTAATTTGCTTTTACAGGGGTTTAACACTAATGTGTGAACCTCAAATGGTTTGCTCACATTTACTATGTAAAGGGATGCTAACTGTTGTTGCTTCCAAATTATAAAACCACATTTATAGAAATATGGAACAGAGAACTGTCTGATATTGTCAGTGTTGTATTTACACTATACACCCTTAACAAAATATTGGTAATTAGATGAATATTGGGGATATTCTGGGGACATTCTTCCTAAGGAATTTTCTTTTATTAATATTATAACATATGCACAAGGACATATTTATAGTTGTTGTTTATATGGATACTGTGCAATCTAGTGCCACATTATTATCTACAGAGAGATTAGATAAAATATCATAACATTTAAGGGCATTCTCTCCCCTCATTTCTCTCTTTTGCATACAGTCACATAACGAATAACATAGAGGATATTCCTGCCTTGGAGCTGGTTGACTGCCAACCGTGTTCACTCCATCAAAGGAGGACAGATGAATACTCCATCCTATATTTGAAATATCAGGTATGGTTGCTCGGATGCTATGGACTATAACCAACCCTTTGTCATGTAAATAGTGTAAATATGCCTCTCACTTCTCTATTATACCTGATAGATACAATTGCATTGGAACTGGTTGACCAACAACCGTGTTCATTCCATCAAAGGAGGACAGATCTATATTCCATCCTATATTTGAGATTTCAGGTATGGATGCCCTGATGCTTTGCACCATAACCAACGTTTTATCATGTACATAGTGTAAATAAGTCTCTTCCTTCTCCATTACATCCGATAGATACAATTGCGCATCTCCAGATTTTTAGAGGGAGAAACCACGAAAGCGAATAAATATAGTGAAGATTTCTAGAGAGTGTGTTTTGTTCTTGTAAGAATTGCTAACTTCTCTTGCCTGATATGGGATGAATACAATGTTTTCCTATATATACTAGCACACGAATCCACCGGGACTGTTCATTGATAATATATAGTAACTAAAGAAATGAGTATGATTAGATTATAAATCATGGCATTAGAATGTGAATTGTAATGTGATTATGGCAAAATCAGTGGAATCTCGATATGAAACTCAAATGAATTGGTTTTATGCATTATGATGTGTGTTAATGACTGCAAATATACACTGAATTTTTGAAAATCTATGGTTTTAAAATGATTGGGAAGAATTTGTATTACTTGGTATACTTTTTAGATGTGTAAATTCATGTAACTTAATTTTGTATATATATATATATATGTTATTTGTAGCCCTAAATAAGTCTGCGAGGATGAAACGCGTTGGCTACGGTCTTTTATCTTGATGAGAAAAAAGAGAAACATAAGTTATTAATAAAGGATTAGGAGAAACAACTTCTGCTGGAATTGCCATTGTTTGATCTTGATATATGAATCATAAATGCTTATACTTCATCAATTACTTTTGTAAAACTATGATCTGATTTAAGTGTGCTGGGCCATTGTGTTTATGGAATTTTGAGATACTCTGTATTTTCGAAGATTTAGGGGCATTGAATCTCCGGTCCCTAGCAGCTTGCATATCTGGATAGAGATTACTCCACTAAGGATAGGTGCAATATATATTTGCCTCAATCCCTGTTCTATTTGCATTTTATGCTACCAAATTGCTTAAGCTCCCGGAGCACTGCTGGCAAATCAGTGTCAGGGTGTTTAGTATATAAAGTAATATCGTCTGTATATTGTGAGATTATAATCCCTCTGGATGTGAAATAGAGCACTCTTGCAGCGTGATGTTGCCGCAGCCACGGTGCGAGCAGCTCCATCGCTATCGCGAATAGCATTGGTGAAAGGGGACACCTCTGCCTTGTGCCTCGAGTTATCGTAAAAGCTTCTGTGATTTGTACGTTGACAAAAAGGTGCCCAGTGGGATCAGTGTACAACAGTCATATCTGTTTTATAAAGAGGGCCGAATCTTAAGGGATGAAGGACAGCAAAGAGAAACGTCCACTCCAGGGAGTCAAATGTCTTAGTGGCGTCCAAAAGTGCCGTCACTTCAGACAAGTGCGAGTCAAGGTAGTGTAGTATTGTGGAGAAAGTACGCAAATTGTGGGTAGTCTATCCCCCAGGAATAAATCCTGATTGATCTGGCCTAGCAGTGAGCGGTAATAGTGGCTAGATCCAATTTGCCAGCAATTTGGCAAAAATTTTATTGTCCGTGTTTATAAATGATAGCGGACGATAAGAATCACACAAGTTTGGTGCCTTGTTGTGTTTAAGTAAAAACAGGATGCTCGCCTCTCTAAGGGTAGGAGGTAATCTGCCATTGTCCAGGGACTCCTGATATACTGCCATAAGGCGGGGGAAAAAATGGAGGCATAACATTTGTAAAATGATACCAGCAGTCCGTCCAGTCCGGGGCCTTTATCTGGTGGCAGTCTAATAATGACCCCAATTACATCTTCCTCAATAAATGGTTCATCCAGATATGCTCTATGTGTTTTGCTGAGTCATAACAGCTCTATCAAATCGAAGTATGGTTGCATAGTCTTTGGTGGTATGGTGTGTTGCGAGGTGTAAAGGTCCGAGTAGTATTCTACAATGTGATTCTTAATATCTTGTGGGCCTCTTATTATCTGTTGCATTTTGTCTTTTAGTTCTGTGGTGACATCTGTTGTGCGTGGAGGTCTGAGCAGAGTCACTAACGTTTTCCCAGGTCTGTCACCCTCCCCATATTTCCTGGCCTGTGCTCGTTTTAATAGTTAAATGCAATTCAATGGTGAAACTGAATTTTGACGAACTATAGTGGAAAAAACTTTCCTTTCTAAAAGTTACCTCTCCATGCGTAACCTCTAGAGGCCTTTATGCCAGTATTCAGCTGTTACCCAAGTTCTGATGGCTCCCTTGTGGTGAGATGTGAATTGCTCCCAGACAGAGGACAAAGGACTTGGGTGTGGGGAGCAGGTGGTCATTCCCTGTTGTGCCCGAGGGCTACTTACACTTGAAACAGGCCTACTCAGTCACATGCAGATGAACCTGACACCAGGTTTGCTCCTTCCTTTATCGCTCTAGTCGGCTTGACTCCGAATAAACTGGGAGGGGAGCTGCGCCAGAACTGGTTTGGAGCAACTACTTGGGAGGGTCTGACCATGACCATTTTCATAGTCACAAATCTGGGTGTGCCCAGGGAGCTTTGACTAAGGGAAAAAAGGTCCTGTAATCTTAGAATAATATAGAGAGGAGCACTGTGTGATAGTTTACAATAAAACAAACCAGTACCCTTCTCAGAATACTCCTGGACCTGGGAAAAATCAGAAGAAGGACTGCCCTGCTGTCTGATGAACCTGAATGAAGACTGGACCTGCTTGCCTTGAGCCCAGACCCCAGACGTGGCTTCAAGGGTCATTTGGCTGACCTCCTGTTTGAGCTACAGGGTTACAACAAGCTCCTAGAGGCCTTTTCCTGCTTTCCAGCTGACTAGTCCCAATTGGACCTGACCAGGTCCCCTCTGCTCATCTCTTCGGTAGTGAGTTCTGACTCCCCAAGTCCTGCCCCCAAGGTCCTGGACCTTTGGCTGTGGTCAGAGTGTACTCCTCCCTGCCTAACTGAAAATGTAACCAAGCTCGGCTCCAAGCATTGACGCAGAAACCATAGTCAATGGCCTCATTAAATTCGACACTGAATAGCACCTGATTGACACTTCACTGGATTCGATGCTGAGCAACGTCTAAGCAATGTGACATTGTTGATGCCTTTCCCAGGCCTAATACCGAGCATCTCCTCCGTGTCATCAATCCCTCGACAGTCTACGGTCTGGCCCTGCTGAAGACTTTCTACCGCCTTAGATATTACTAAGTCAGAATGTAACTTTGTGAACAGGATGAACCCGATCCTTGTATTTGAACTGTGCTCCATTGCAGTCAGCCTTAACTTTTGACTTTGACCCGGACTAGCTTGACCAGAGACACACACTGTTAGCACTTTGTGTATTTTATGCTAATTTTAATTAAAACATTTGAAATTCATTTCTCTGGTTCTTCTTATTGGATATTTGTCATTTTGGTGTAACTTATTTATTAAAGTATTCTCTATTTTTTATTTTTCTAAATTGGCTTGGGATTTTTTTAATGCTGTATTTACTTCAGTTAAAGTGCTGCATAAATACTTTGCACATGTGCCATAGCTACCCAGGAGTTGAGCACAGATTTTGCTATTCATCTTGACAAGGATTGTGATTATAATTTGAGGTGGGTCCTCACACCCCCCACCCCCTCAATTAATACTCCAATTTCTTACACTTACTTAATATTTAAAAAGATTCCTGTCAACAGGTATATTTTGACAGGTATCCTTCAAATTTCAGAGCTACAGAAGTCAGGCTACACATGATGTAGGCTTGGAGCTGTATTTTCTGTGTCAGCGTAATGAATGGCGCAATAAGTGCTGCAGTCCACAGTTGATATTTATTTACATACTCTTACAGTATTTTCTTACACCATTTACTGTGGAAAGTTGCATTTTCTAACTGAAGATTACCCAATTTGAACATGTTGTAGGGGTCATAGCACATGCATTAGGAAATGGACATCAGTACACAAGTGTGTAGAGTTAGAAAATGAGCGCCATCAGTCCACAAACAATTGTGGATGACCATGCGAAAAGAGGCACTGTCTCACTCTGCCCCCCTAGATTAAAGGTAAGGAGCAACTCAGCAATTGTCTTGCCAGTTTGCATCGCATAAGCAGAAAAGATGTGGTAATGTAATGTCTATTTGTTTGGCAGTTCCAGAGTCACATTTTAATGTATTGTCTATGCCTGTAGATAGAGGGACCATGCCTGCAGCTTTTGACTTTCCATCATTGGCTGACTTAGACAGTACAGCCACTCTGGCAAGCTCAGCTCTAGCCACTAACCTGGCCCATAGGTAACCCTTCTCATCTACAGACCCCACCTACAAAACGACAATTCCTAGCCTACCCACAAATGCATCCCAGCAGGTGAACAGTACCACCATGGCCCATTCTGCCCCCCAGATCCGAATTCTGTTCCCAACTTAGGACCAGCACTCACCAAGAGGCAACTAACAAAAAGAGGTCAATGACAGCTGTCATTGTGAGGAATCAGGCCACTGGCCATCCTCTTAAAGGTGGATGCTTCAATCCCACATCTCGGGTAGGCTTCATCTCCAGCTGGTGGGCTAGCAAGGAGTCACCTACTTGTTCCTTTTGTCTCTCAGGCCTCCTAGGCATCTCAGAATTGGGGGCGACACCCACAGGCTGCAGACACCTTTCTTTTACACTCACATTTACCAATGCATCACAAAACACTGTTCACAGTTGACTGCAACTGGGGTGCAATTTTAGGCTGACCTCGATGGAGTACAGTCCAGATATACCAAGCGGGTCATCCAGTCAAAGTTTTTCCCTTCTGACTTAGGGCCTGATTTAGCTTTTGGCAGACAGGTGTTCCTTCTGCCGTATTACAAGTGCCATTCGATATAATGCATTTGTAAGACCTGATATCTGTAACTTATGAGAAGACCCTACTTTTTAAACCTGTGACCTCCAAGGGTAAGTTGGCTAACCTCCTCTTTGGCTAAAGGGACATACCAAGCTTCAAGAGGCATTTTACCTGGTGTGGCTTGTTGACCAGTTGCAACTAGAACTAGGCTAAATCGTGCTGGTGGCTTCTGCTAGAGTGTGTCCTGGAACCTAAGGGATGTACCTAAGATGTTAGGAGCCTTCACCGGAATCCGGTTGTGTTTCTCAACAAATGGATAGGGTTTCCTCCCACCACACTGGCCGCACCCTAGACCGTGTCTTCCACAATCAGATTGAATGTGACAGAGCCATCAGGAGTGTAGTTGATATCACTCAGGACAATCCTAGTGACAGACCCAGATCACAAGGCACAGCTACCTGCCGGTGACGGCTGAAACCAAAGGAGAGTCAACAAGTTCTACTGTGTGTCTTGTTACTTTAATGCACTGTACCAGGTTGAATATTATTTTGCCTCTGTGCCTCGGTCCCTTCCACCCATTATGCGGGTCCACCTGATGTCCCTCTTTCTTTCTTACTGGTTGGTTCCTGCTTGACCCCAGCCTTCTGCAACTTGGTGGCCCACCCGGCCCACCCGGCCTGCCTTCTCCCATTAGCTGCACAGGGACCCCCGCTTCACCCAGCCCACTACCCATCCTCTCAAATGCTTGTTTTTCCCCACCTTATGCAGCAGCAGAAGTCCAGGCACCTGCACTCCACTCCTCCTCCTTGGATTTAGACCCCTCTCCTCCGCACGGTTAGTACTTGGGCTCGAGGTTTAGGTCCCACGATGAACCTTTGTCTTCCCTGATTGCTCCCTCAACTGACCGGGCCTGCCAATCCCTCATGCTCCTCCTGCTCTTCACACACCCTGTTCACACACCCCAGAGCACCCCACCATTTGTCCACACCCAGAGGTGCGGAGCGTGGAACCCTCATGCCTGATTAATGCCAGCCCGGCCCCTCCCTTCTCCTTCCCACCCCTGTCCCCACCTCTCCCTCCCAGCCGTCTTGTTTCTGCACTGCCAGGGTATCCACAGTTTGACCTCCAATTGCCTCCACAGGGACCACACCCCTGTCATTGGGTAGTGCTTCTGGTCTAGGTCTCTTAATGCCATCGGCTTCTTCTTTAGCCTCCTGCCTACTGTGCATCATCCTCCTCAATGTCAATTGATAGACCCATTATCTAAAATGTCATAAAATACTCTCTAACCTTGCCTCCAAATGGGCAGAAGCACACTTATATCTTGTGGAAACCTCCAAACTCAAGAGGGATTAGGTGGAGTGTCCTTAGCAGCTGCCAACCCTCCGCTCCCCACCCGATTGAATGCCAGATTCTGGGGATTCCAGGAAATGCGAGGTTGCCACTTTGGTGAACCTCTTCCTTGCTCAGGGCTGCACTCATGGAATGATGCAAAAGGCCGGTATGGCCTAGAGAAGCTCACAATCAATGGCAATGTACTCTGTGTGAACTCTATCTATGCACTGAATACCTCCAAGAAACTGTTCCTCCTGTGGCTCAACAGAGTCTTGACAGAACTAGAGACCAATAGTATAGTCTTTGGGGTGGACCAGAAGCCGGTGCCCAACATGGTCCTTGATGGACAGGACCCGCTGACATCACACATTTCAAAGACAGAGCAATACTAACAGATACCATAGAGCCTCAAAGGGCTTTCCTGGAGAATTTTACAAATGGACGAGAGCAGAGGCATTAGTTCCTCTTTATGATGCCTACAAGGAACACCTTGTGCTTTTCTCCAATAGGGCCAAGATCATGGCCTTGCCCAAAGCAGGGTAGGATCCTCTCCTGTGCAGCAGCTATCACCCTATGGATGTCAAGATTCTAACAGGGATATTAGCCTCCTGCTTTAAAAAGTTATCTCCACCGTCATCATTAAACCCTCAAGTTGAATTTGTGCCACGGAGGTCCTCCCATAACCACCTATATACCTTGGCCCATGTGTTATGGTTGTCCTGAGTACGCTGGAGGAGAGGGTGGAGGTGTTGCCCGACACCGAAAAGGGATCATCAGGATAGACTGTTGCATACATATTCTGTACTGTCCGCAGATTTGGGCAAGGACTTCATAACAAAAGTCAAATGGTTGTAAACTACCCCAATATCACAAGTCAACTGCAGTGAGTTTCTGTCGGATTCATTCTTGGTGTTACGGGGCACAATCCAGGGATACCCCTTCTCTCCACTATTGTTCTTGCTGGCACTGGAATCACTTGCGGCTGCCATCCATAAAATCTCCCACATAATAGTCATCCCCACCCCAGCAGAGCCCTCAAAAATCCTCTTCTATGTCCAATAACATCCTGAGCACTCTGTCAGACATGGCCGCCTTGCCCCCCCAATTAATGTCCATTATTAGGAACATTTCAGACATCTCGGGTTATAAGATCAACTGGGACAAGAGCGAGGCACTGCTGTGGGGACCCGACTGACTTAAATACATAACCAGGGGCCTTGAAAGAATGTTTTCGGTTGCCCAACCTTGACCTGCTAATCTCAAAAACTGAGGCAGACCATGCTAAATGCTCCCACCTGAATCTGTCCCTGGGGATCCTACCACTTACTGTTAAAGTGTTGATCTTGAGGTATATTAATTATAGGATAAAGTGTTTCATGTGGGGTACCTTGAAACCCAAACTACAGTTATCCAGACTGCTCGCCCACAGATGCTGCAGCGGGCTGAGTTTTCCTGAGTGTGTTACATTATCCCATGTCATAGCTGATTTATTTGTGTCTGACCTACAGAGACCCCCTCCTGTCTGGGCATCCCTTGAATGTCAATTGCTACATAGTGGCCCTGGCCTTTTTCTGGTATATGGCCCGACCCCCGGCATGTTTATAGATCTGCATCCCGATGGGGCGCGCATAATCCCTGATTTGGCGGTGTCCCCACAAACTGCTTTGGAGTGATGACTACATACACAAAGGTGCCCCAGTCTGGCATAATGGCAAGATACTCATAGGGAAATGATTCATAGCCTGCGAGATGTGGCAATCTTGGGGAATACTGGCAATCGATCAGCTCCTATCAGCGGGGACGCTGAAGCCTTTCCCTACATTATTGGATGAGCTGCGTCTCCTCCAGACAAAAGAATGGCGCACTGAACCATGCCCTTGATGACACACTCAGTGTACGACTGTAGGATGCACCCAACTCCCCATACTGCAATACTTGAAACGCTGGAACCTCTTCAAAGAGATAGTCTCTGGCTTCTGTAATTTAATTGTACACCACCTACACCCCAACCTCTCCAGAGACGTATGCACCAAATGACAGGGTCTCCTGCATGCAGATTATACCAAAGAGGACTGGAGAGATGTAGTTGGGGACCTAGACAGAGGATTCTGAGAATCTAGAATTAAACTTACTGTCTTTAAGAAGACACAAGACTGGTACTAGACTGACAAAAAACTCAGCTAGGCAGACCTTTCCCATCATGCCGTAAGCTAGCTGTGTGATCACTTGGATTGCAACACACTCCACATCCTTTACATGTGCAGTGGTCCTCGCTACATGTCCCCCTAGGCAGCACACTGGATGTGCCTCTCTCCCTCTCTGGGAAATTGGTCATCTTACATGACATGACTGACCTGCCTACGCTGTCTAAACCTGCCCGCCATTTACTGTCTACAGCTCTCACCACTGTAAAAGTCTGCATCTTGCGCCATTGGCGCTCTCCCCAGCTCCTGGCCCACAAGGGATGGCTGACAGACATATAAAAAAACAACGACCTATGAGCAACTTATCTATATAATACACAATAGAAAGGAAGTGTTCATTCAAGTCTAGGCATCTTTCCTGGACATACCCGACACTGGGGAACAATAGGAATATGACCCAACATGACTCTGTATGGAAATCTTGCTAACGGGGGGCTACTCATTAGCGGAAAGCCCCCGCTCCCTTCTTCCTCTTCCCCGCCATTGAGCCCCCTCCCTTTATCATTATTACACTACGTTGGTTATGAGTACCCTACTGGAATAGACCCAGGACGGCATCCTATATGTGGCTTTTCCTGTTGGCTGTCCCCTTCTCTATTTCTCCCTCCCCATTGCTCTTTTGGCTCATTATATTTATGGTCGGCAGTGAATACTGCCTCTGCTCTTCTGGCATTGCCCTGCACTGTATTGTACTGTTTATGTGGTAAAGGTTTATCAATAAAAAAGAATTGCACCCCAAAAAAAACAGGAGGCTAAACTGTGTTTATGGTCAACAAACCCTTCCCTTCCAAGCTTCTCTTATCACTAAACTATAAAAGTGCAGGTCTTCCCCTGGTTCCCTTTTAACTTAGTGAAGTTCCTGAACACTTTTAAAACACCCGGCTTGGGTTGAGGTGGGTCACATTCTTCCCCTGTCCCTCCCCTCCTTCTCCGGCCCAAGCCATACTGTCATTCCAAAGCCATTGGCTCTGCTCTGAGAGTAGTATTTCACACCTCATCAAAGTAGCACAGACAGGCCAGCTGGGAGCAAGCTAATGCTAATTGGCCATAGGGGCTTCAGGTCAGGAAAGCTTAAGATTTGAAAGTAACTTTTTCTGTCAAAAATTCAACATACTAAAACAGTAGTTGAACCGTCTCTGAAGCTGATTCCAACCCCAATTTACAGAATGAACATGTTAACTGTACTTTAGCTTTTTCTTCATAGAACCAGCTACAGATCTAACAGTAGAAACAGCTGTTGGGGCTAGGAGGACTGTAAGAATAGGCAACCATTAAACTCTTACACGCTTCAGTTTTAAATACCAAGCACCCTGTCTTATGGACTGCAAGGCTTACATAGGGTGGTGATTATTAGAAAAAAGGGTATACCCAAAAATCACTGGGACCTGGGTGTAGAAAAGTATAGGGAAAAAGGTCCCAGAGTATATATAAAATAGAAAGCACAGTGAATAGGCCAAATTAAGAAATTAGAACGACAATATAGGAAGCAAGAGTGTTATTTAATCACACTCCGCAAAAGTATCATCTCATTTTAGATACAACAACACATTCAATTATGCAAAATTAGGTGCAAGAAAGTGCCCAGGGGAGGGGGGATGGGAATCGTGTTGGTAGTGATAATTAGGAGGGGGGAGGCAAGTGACACAAAAATTCAAACAATATCACAAATTAATTGTTTTGGCAAAGTATTTCATGCCACATATTCAGACAGACATATATTCATTGAGACATGTAATCATTTGAAAAAACCATGTACATAGAAGAAAACACAGTGTAAATTACACTATTGAGGTACTGGTGTAGATGATAAGTCGACGTTTCGACCCCTTAAACCCAGGTGGGTGGATAGGTATTTTAAGTCCTTATTGCCGGGGTCTTCATCAGGACAGGGTCGCGGGGGTGAGGGGGGGAGGGGCACCTGTATAACGAAACAATAGTTAAAAATGGATTTAGAGTCCTAGAGCGGGCATAAATAGGACTGACTGGGTTAAATCACCATAGTTACCCTTGAAAGGAAACCTCGATAAATCCTGGCTCAATCTCAAAAAAGGGGGCGGGGCTGATGGGCTCCCAAGGTGGAGGAGAACAAAGACACCTGAAAATAAAGTGTCAAAGTGAGAGGGGTAGGATAATCATGTAGCCGATTAAGCAAGCTAAAATGTTGGTAACTCACTGAATGAAGATATTTCATGAAGGCACAATTGGAACAGAGTCAAAGCCGCGGAAATTAAACCATCGGTGGAAAGCATGAGATAAATCGCAATCGATTGTGACCTCTGCAAGGAAAACATCATAGTAGTTATTAGAAAAAACGCTACTGAGGAAAAAAAACGGGGTGACAGGACCAAGGACCCAACTCTAATAACCGCAAGAGCTAACACTCACAGTAGTGAACCAACGTTAAGCTCTAGTCATGGTAAAAATGGGGAGAAAGATTAATGCAGCTAACACCCGTGTGGCAAGTAATAAAAAACACAGAGTAAATTAGTCGCCCGACTGCCTGAGATAGTATAGCGAACCGGGGGTATCCTGAATTAAGATAAGTAAACTGAAGCCAGCTCATGCAAAACGGCTGCTGAAAGCGGGGGTTCCCCTTAGATAAATCAACGGAGGGAGAAAAACCTTACCGAACCACACCAAGGGAGCGTTGCGTCAACCCGAAGTGGATGGAAAGGCGCCGCGTCTAAGGACTGATTTATAACGTGGGAAGGATGCCGTCCGCCACGACGCGTACCGGGACGGGCAGTCGCTAGATGCTGGCAAAAGAGTGTAATGGAAAAAAGACATCCAGAGGGTGTCCGCAATCCCTAATGCGGAAAATTAAATTATCTTAAGAAGCGAAAGCTTAAGAGTGAGGGGGTAAGAGGTCGAAGCGTCAACAGAGACAGCAGAATACTTTCTTTAATAAAACTGTGAAAAAAACAAAAATTAATCATATAGCAAAATAACATGTGATTAAGATGAGTAGACCATATCTTCCTGGACGTTCTGAAAGAACACTGTATACACAATACAGAAAAGTGTATCAAATCAAGCAGTTGTAAATAAGTCAGGCAGAGAAGAAATGGATAAACATAAGGCATTTCAACAGCATTAATTTGTAGTTATGCCCATGGTACTTTAAAGAATAATAAAGAGTCCAAAATGAGCAACATAAACATCATGGATAAACGAATAATCATTAGTGCAAATAGACGGAGAACCTATAACAACCATATTTGCTAGAGCACACAAAATTGAAAAAAAGGGGGGGGAAAAATGGCATCTAGGGATTGCTTACAAAAAGATGTTGGAGTGAAATTCATTCTAGACCAGCTGCTTAGATCTCTTATGCGCCTTATCGGCTAAGACAGGCCAATTGGGCATTACTGGGATCGAGTTCATTCAAACCATTGTTAATCGTGTCTAGACGGATCATGAGTTTCGATTCCCTCACAGTGAGGAGTGAGGTTATGTCGCCGCCTCGTGGGCCCAACTCAATTTTTTCAATGACAAGCCATTGCATTTGGTCAGGGCTGTGACCCAATAGACTGTAATGTTCGACCAGGGGGGCCCCTGCAACACGGCATCTGATCCTGCTCTGATGTTGGAGGACCCTTGCTTTTATTTTTTGCTGTGTTTGGCCGATGTACAGGAAGCCAAAAGGACACGTGATCCCGTAGATCACATTAGTAGAGTTACAGTTTGTATGAACACGCAACGTGATAGTATGGTGTTTGTAGATGAACTCTTTAGTCTGTGTTTGTTGGACATGCTTTACACGATCCACATTTGTAGTGTCCTATGATGGGGGATAGGTTCCAAAGTGACTGGATGGTCGGTTCAGCTGGATCATCCAAGAAGGAATGTACGACGTAATCTTTAATGCTCATGGCCTTTTTAAAGGAATGCATCGGCAGGTTGGGTTGATCAATCTCAGTTGAGACCAAACTCCAATGTTTGTTTATGATTTTCTTAATGGCGTTGCTCCTTGTCGAGAAAGTGGTAACACAAATCATTTTGTTTGAAGCGGAGTCATCATGATCTTTCGCCACTAATAAAGTTTCTCGTGGATTGAACCAAGCCCTCTTCTGGGCTCGCTTGACCAATTGTTTAGGATAGCCCCTAGAGATCAATCTAGTACTGAGATCTTCGGATTCTGATAGATAGTCTGTACGTTTAGTACAATTCCTCCGGATCCTCAAAAATTGTCCTATCGGTAGGTTATCACGCAAACCGCGTGGGTGGTAGCTGCTATACCTTAAAAGAGAATTGCGCTCGGCAGGTTTCCTGTATAGGGTAGTACATAGTTTATTGTTCTCACTGAAAATCTTTAGATCAAGGAAAGGTATCTCATGGGCGTCAGATTGGATGGTAAATTGGATGTCTAGATCGCGTTGGTTCAGCCACTCATGGAATAATTTAAGTTGTGCAGCGTCACCATTCCAGATGAGTAAAATGTCGTCGATATATCTTTTCCATAAATCGATGTGATGATGGAAGAGATTGTTATTCAAGACGTGTAGTTGTTCAAAACTGTCCATGTAAAGAATGGCTAGATCTGGCGCGAAGGCCGCCCCCATCGCCACACCCTTTGTCTGGACATAGTGATTCCCTTGAAAATAGAAGAAATTCTTCTTCATGGCAATTGTCAAAAGCGCCAAAATGAATTCAGTAGGTACTCTCATTGGGGTAGGTCATAGATTCAAGACATCCCGTATGACATCCAATGCTGGTTCTTGGGGAATACTTGTGTATAATGACACAATGTCACAAGTTACAAGTAGCTGTTCATTCGGATCAAATGGTCTTTGGTCAACCAATGTGATGACTTGCATTGTGTCCCTCAAGTATGTGTCCGTCTTTTCTGCGATGGGTTTCAAAAAGAAATCTATGTATTTGCAGAGTGGTTCTAGTAGTGAACCACATCCGGACACAATGGGGCGACCAGGCGGATGGAGCATATCTTTATGGATCTTGGGTAAAGTGTAGATCGTGGGTAGTCGTGGGCATTTCTGATTTAGATAATCAAATTCCAGTTTGCTCAGAAATCCCAAGTCCAACGCTTCAGAGGTGATTCGATGTATTTCATCTGCCAAGTCTTTTGTAGGATCGGATCTCAATAAGGAGTAACTCACCCCATCTTGCAATTGCCTCATGATTTCTGACTTGTAGGTACTGGTGTCCTGCATCACTATGGCCCCACCCTTGTCGGCGGATTTAATCACAATATCCTTGTTATTTTTGAGAGTTAGCAATGCGGCTTTTTCAGGTTTACTTGTATTGGGTATGGTATGTTTATAAGTCAATAACAGAGTATTAACATCACTCAAAACCATATTTTCGTAGGCCAAGATTCTGTTGCTCATTGCATTGGTAGGTGGCACAAACTTTGATGGGACCCGTAGTCCTGTGAAGGATTTGGACGAGTTGTTTTCTGAGTTCTTAAAGAAGTACCTAAGGCGGATTTTCCGGAAAAAACCATGCAGTTCGGATTTCAGGTTAAATGAATTAGGATGGGCCGTAGGAACAAAAGCCAGACCTTTAGAAAGAATTTGTTGTTCGTCAGTACTCAAGGCGTAGGAGGAGATGTTGACTACAGGGTTATTGTTGGCCCTTACCATCTGTAAACCTTCCATCTCGTTGAGATTTCGCCGTGGTTCTCCGGTTGAAAACGGACCTGCTTGGGGATCGTGCCTCTGCCTCTGTCCCAATTCGTCATTGGTGGATTCTGTTGACCTCTCGATGGTCCTCTTGGCCAATTGCCCCTGCCACGTGGTGGTCTCCATTGTCCTTCCCCTAAAAAAGGAAAATAACCTTGGGGGGGGTACCAGTTGTCCCGATAGTTGTAGTCGTAGCTTGGGCCGGGCGTCTCCTGCTCACTATCTGAACTCACTGTGGAGTCAGAAAACGTGGTGAAATTCCTCCTTCCCTGTAGCCACCTCTACCTCTACCCGTGAATCTACCAGAATTATCTTGTTTGTAATAATCGTCATTAAGGTAGGGATAGGTGTTTTTCTTGTCGTAGAATCTGATATCCTTTGAGAGTTTATCAAGCTTCTTATTCTGGGTGGTGTTTCAAAATCCTTTAGTGATTTAGAAAGATTCTCAAGAGCGTTTTTGGTGTTGATCAACGTAGAGTCACCCGCGATTTCTTGTTTCAGGGCTGTAATCTCTCTCGTCAGTGTATGCACCTGTTCTGCCGCTGTCTCGACGCCTAAGACCATCCAATATCTAGAGGCATTGTTGGCAATGAAGCTAAAACCCTCCTTAAATTTGGGTATGTCAATGAAGATCGCAGGCTCGTTTCTGATCTGGAGTCCTACTGGTATAATGCCTGCCTGTAGGTACTTGGTGAGTAGATGACCATGAAGTTTTGTACGTATCAGCTTTTTTTCAAGACGTTCAAGTTTAGCTATTTTATCGTTTAATGTAAAATCTATGTTGGGTGTATCGGATGATAGAAAAAGGTTCCTTGGATCCTGCAGGAGCTGGTTAATATATTCCTCAGTATACGAAAGAGTTTCACTCTCCACCATTGTAGATGGAAGAATCTCGTGAAATACCTCGCAGGTGTGCACCTGCACTTAGATCATTAGAAAAAAGGGTATACCCAAAAATCACTGGGACCTGGGTGTAGAACAGTATAGGGAAAAAGGTCCCAGAGTATATATAAAATAGAAAGCACAGTGAATAGGCCAAATTAAGAAATTAGAACGACAATATAGGAAGCAAGAGTGTTATTTAATCACACTCCGCAAAAGTATCATCTCATTTTAGATACAACAACACATTCAATTATGCAAAATTAGGTGCAAGAAAGTGCCCAGGGGAGGGGGGATGGGAATCGTGTTGGTAGTGATAATTAGGAGGGGGGAGGCAAGTGACACAAAAATTCAAACAGTATCACAAATTAATTGTTTTGGCAAAGTATTTCATGCCACATATTCAGACAGACATATATTCATTGAGACATGTAATCATTTGAAAAAACCATGTACATAGAAGAAAACACAGTGTAAATTACACTATTGAGGTACTGGTGTAGATGATAAGTCGACGTTTCGACCCCTTAAACCCAGGTGGGTGGATAGGTATTTTAAGTCCTTATTGACGGGGTCTTCATCAGGACAGGGTCGCGGGGGTGAGGGGGGGAGGGGCACCTGTATAACGAAACAATAGTTAAAAATGGATTTAGAGTCCTAGAGCGGGCATAAATAGGACTGACTGGGTTAAATCACCATAGTTACCCTTGAAAGGAAACCTCGATAAATCCTGGCTCAATCTCAAAAAAGGGGGCGAGGCTGATGGGCTCCCAAGGTGGAGGAGAACAAAGACACCTGAAAATAAAGTGTCAAAGTGAGAGGGGTAGGATAATCATGTAGCCGATTAAGCAAGCTAAAATGTTGGTAACTCACTGAATGAAGATATTTCATGAAGGCACAATTGGAACAGAGTCAAAGCCGTGGAAATTAAACCATCGGTGAGAAGCATGAGATAAATCGCAATCGATTGTGACCTCTGCAAGGAAAACATCATAGTAGTTATTAGAAAAAACGCTACTGAGGAAAAGAACGGGGTGACAGGACCAAGGACCCAACTCTAATAAACGCAAGAGCTAACACTCACAGTAGTGAACCAACGTTAAGCTCTAGTCATGGTAAAAATGGGGAGAAAGATTAATGCAGCTAACACCCGTGTGGCAAGTAATAAAAAACACAGAGTAAATTAGTCGCCCGACTGCCTGAGATAGTATAGCGAACCGGGGGTATACTGAATTAAGATAAGTAAACTGAAGCCAGCTCATGCAAAACGGCCGCTGAAAGCGGGGGTTCCCCTTAGATAAATCAACGGAGGGAGAAAAACCTTACCGAACCACACCAAGGGAGCGTTGCGTCAACCCGAAGTGGATGGAAAGGCGCCGCGTCTATGGACTGATTTATAACGTGGGAAGGACGCCGTCCGCCACGACGCGTACCGGGACGGGCAGTCGCTAGATGCTGGCAAAAGAGTGTAATGGAAAAAAGACATCCAGAGGGTGTCCGCAATCCCTAATGCGGAAAATTAAATTATCTTAAGAAGCGAAAGCTTAAGAGTGAGGGGGTAAGAGGTCGAAGCGCCAACAGAGACAGCAGAATACTTTCTTTAATAAAACTGTGAAAAAAACAAAACTTAATCATATAGCAAAATAACATGTGATTAAGATGAGTAGACCATATCTTCCTGGACGTTCTGAAAGAACACTGTATACACAATACAGAAAAGTGTATCAAATCAAGCAGTTGTAAATAAGTCAGGCAGAGAAGAAATGGATAAACATAAGGCATTTCAACAGCATTAATTTGTAGTTATGCCCATGGTACTTTAAAGAATAATAAAGAGTCCAAAATGAGCAACATAAACATCATGGAATAACGAATAATCATTAGTGCAAAGAGACGGAGAACCTATAACAACCATATTTGCTAGAGCACACACAATTGAAAAAAAGGGGGGGGAAAAAATGGCATCTAGGGATTGCTTACAAAAAGATGTTGGAGTAAAATTCATTCTAGACCAGCTGCTTAGATCTCTTATGCGCCTTATCGGCTAAGACAGGCCAATTGGGCATTACTGGGATCGAGTTCATTCAAACCATTGTTAATCGTGTCTAGACGGATCATGAGTTTCGATTCCCTCACAGTGAGGAGTGAGGTTATGTCGCCGCCTCGTGGGCCCAACTCAATTTTTTCAATGACAAGCCATTGCATTTGGTCAGGGCTGTGACCCAATAGACTGTAATGTTCGACCAGGGGGGCCCCTGCAACACGGCATCTGATCCTGCTCTGATGTTGGAGGACCCTTGCTTTTATTTTTTGTTGTGTTTGGCCGATGTACAGGAAGCCACAAGGACACGTGATCCCGTAGATCACATTAGTAGAGTTACAGTTTGTATGAACACGCAACGTGATAGTATGGTGTTTGTAGATGAACTCTTTAGTCTGTGTGGTTGTTGGACATGCTTTACACGATCCACATTTGTAGTGTCCTATGATGGGGGATAGGTTCCAAAGTGACTGGATGGTCGGTTCAGCTGGATCATCCAAGAAGGAATGTACGACGTAATCTTTAATGCTCATGGCCTTTTTAAAGGTATGCATCGGCAGGTTGGGTTGATCAATCTCAGTTGAGACCAAACTCCAATGTTTGTTTATGATTTTCTTAATGGCGTTGCTCCTTGTCGAGAAAGTGGTAACACAAATCATTTTGTTTGAAGCGGAGTCATCATGATCTTTCGTCACTAATAAAGTTTCTCGTGGATTGAACAACTACACGTCTTGAATAACAATCCCTTCCATCATCACATCGATTTATGGAAAAGATATATCGACGACATTTTACTCATCTGGAATGGTGACGCTGCACAACTTAAATTATTCCATGAGTGGCTGAACCAACGCGATCTGGACATCCAATTTACCATCCAATCTGACGCCCATGAGATACCTTTCCTTGATCGAAAGATTTTCAGTGAGAACAATAAACTATGTACTACCCTATACAGGAAACCTGCCGAGCGCAATTCTCTTTTAAGGTATAGCAGCTACCACCCACGCGGTTTGCGTGATAACCTACCGATAGGACATTTTTTGAGGATCCGGAGGAATTGTACTAAACGTACAGACTATCTATCAGAATCCGAAGATCTCAGTACTAGATTGATCTCTAGGGGCTATCCTAAACGTTTGGTCAAGCGAGCCCAGAAGAGGGCTTGGTTCAATCCACGAGAAACTTTATTAGTGGCGAAAGATCATGATGACTCCGCTTCAAACAAAATGATTTGTGTTACCACTTTCTCAACAAGGAGCAACGCCATTAAGAAAATCATAAACAAACATTGGAGTTTGGTCTCAACTGAGATTGATCAACCCAACCTGCCGATGCATTCCTTTAAAAAGGCCATGAGCATTAAAGATTACGTCGTACATTCCTTCTTGGATGATCCAGCTGAACCGACCATCCAGTCACTTTGGAACCTATCCCCCATCATAGGACACTACAAATGTGGATCGTGTAAAGCATGTCCAACAACCACACTGACTAAAGAGTTCATCTACAAACACCATACTATCACGTTGCGTGTTCATACAAACTGTAACTCTACTAATGTGATCAACGGGATCACGTGTCCTTGTGGCTTCCTGTACATCGGCCAAACACAGCAAAAAATAAAAGCAAGGGTACTCCAACATCAGAGCAGGATCAGATGCCGTGTTGCAGGGGCCCCCCTGGTCGAACATTACAGTCTATTGGGTCACAGCCCTGACCAAATGCAATGGCTTGTCATTGAAAAAATTGAGTTGGGCCCACGAGGCGACGACATAACCTCACTCCTCACTGTGAGGGAATCGAAACTCATGATCCGTCTAGACACGATTAACAATGGTTTGAATGAACTCGATCCCAGTAATGCCCAATTGGCCTGTCTTAGCCGATAAGGCGCATAAGAGATCTAAGCAGCTGGTCTAGAATGGATTTTACTCCAACATCTTTTTGTAAGCAATCCCTAGATGCCATTTCCCCCCCCCCTTTTTTTCAATTTTGTGTGCTCTAGCAAATATGGTTGTTATAGGTTCTCTGTCTATTTGCACTAATGATTATTCGTTTATCCATGATGTTTATGTTGCTCATTTTGGACTCTTTATTATTCTTTAAAGTACCATGGGCATAACTACAAATTAATGCTGTTGAAATGCCTTATGTTTATCCATTTCTTCTCTGCCTGACTTATTTACAACTGCTTGATTTGATACACTTTTCTGTATTGTGTATACAGTGTTCTTTCAGAACGTCCAGGAAGATATGGTCTACTCATCTTAATCACATGTTATTTTGCTATATGATTAAGTTTTGTTTTTTTCACAGTTTTATTAAAGAAAATATTCTGCTGTCTCTGTTGACGCTTCGACCTCTTACCCCCTCACTCTTAAGCTTTCGCTTCTTAAGATAATTTAATTTTCCTCATTAGGGATTGCGGACACCCTCTGGATGTCTTTTTTCCATTACACTCTTTTGCCAGCATCTAGCGACTGCCCGTCCCGGTACGCGTCGTGGCGGACGGCGTCCTTCCCACGTTATAAATCAGTCCTTAGACGCGGCGCCTTTCCATCCACTTCGGGTTGACGCAACGCTCCCTTGGTGTGGTTCGGTAAGGTTTTTCTCCCTCCGTTGATTTATCTAAGGGGAACCCCCGCTTTCAGCGGCCGTTTTGCATGAGCTGGCTTCAGTTTACTTATCTTAATTCAGGATACCCGCGGTTCGCTATACTATCTCAGGCAGTCGGGCGACTAATTTACTCTGTGTTTTTTATTACTTGCCACACGGGTGTTAGCTGCATTAATCTTTCTCCCCATTTTTACCATGACTAGAGCTTAACGTTGGTTCACTACTGTGAGTGTTAGCTCTTGCGGTTATTAGAGTTGGGTCCTTGGTCCTGTCACCCCGTTCTTTTCCTCAGTAGCGTTTTTTCTAATAACTACTATGATGTTTTCCTTGCAGAGGTCACAATCGATTGCGATTTATCTCATGCTTCTCACCGATGGTTTAATTTCCACGGCTTTGACTCTGTTCCAATTGTGCCTTCATGAAATATCTTCATTCAGTGAATTACCAACATTTTAGCTTGCTTAATCGGCTACATGATTATCCTACCCCTCTCACTTTGACACTTTATTTTCAGGTGTCTTTGTTCTCCTCCACCTTGGGAGGCCATCAGCCCCGCCCCCTTTTTTGAGATTGAGCCAGGATTTATCGAGGTTTCCTTTCAAGGGTAACTATGGTGATTTAACCCAGTCAGTCCTATTTATGCCCGCTCTAGGACTCTAAATCCATTTTTAACTATTGTTTCGTTATACAGGTGCCCCTCCCCCCCTCACCCCCGCGACCCTGTCCTGATGAAGACCCCGGCAATAAGGACTTAAAATACCTATGCACCCACCTGGGTTTAAGGGGTCGAAACGTCGACTTATCATCTACACCAGTACCTCAATAGTGTAATTTACACTGTGTTTTCTTCTATGTACATGGTTTTTTCAAATGATTACATGTCTCAATGAATATATGTCTGTCTGAATATGTGGCATGAAATACTTTGCCAAAACAATTCATTTGTGATACTGTTTGAATTTTTGTGTCACTTGCCTCCCCCCACCTAATTATCACTACCAACACGATTCCCATCCCCCCTCCCCTGGGCACTTTCTTGCACCTAATTTTGCATAATTGAATGTGTTGTTGTATCTAAAATGAGATGATACTTTTGCGGAGTGTGATTAAATAACACTCTTGCTTCCTATATTGTCGTTCTAATTTCTTAATTTGGCCTCTTCACTGTGCTTTCTATTTTATATATACTCTGGGACCTTTTTCCCTATACTACATAGGGTGGTGAGCTTAATAATTAAAAATAGTGCTACCCTCCTGTCAAAACATATGCTTTAAAGGGCGTGCCCACAGGTTTAAAAGCTGCAGGAGGTAGGCTACACATGTAGAACTGAATAGGTGCAGCAGTCCACATATGGAATTTTTAATTTCTATGCCATAGGTGTATTTTCTTACACCATATATGGTGGCCTTTCTGGAAAGCTGAATATGCCAATTGACGATTAGCCAATTTCACCATGTTGTAGGGGTACAAGCACATGCACTGTGGACTGGGCACCAGTACTCCAGTGTGCAGAGTTCAAAAACTAGCAGCATCAGTCCACAAAAAATGGGGGTTATCAACTTATCATGCAAAAAAGAGGAACTCTCTCAAACTACCTGTCCCCACCACCTCGCCGTCCACCTGTTCAGAACCCCTCATCAATATTGTTGGAAAATGCGTTTAATACTCAGCTCCAGAGAGGTAGGAATCCATGAATAAAGCCAACGAGCGAGTAAAATTAGGTGGCCCGGAGCGTCAAAGTGGAATTCCAGAAGATATGATGCATCTGCAAGTATTTAAACACTATTTCTGGATGATCAATAACTGTTCCGTTCATCGCTGAAAAGTGGCACACAGGGGGGCATATTCTCAAGGACTTATCGCCAAGTTATCGGCACTTTATCGCAGCGAAAGTGGTGATAAAGTTATCGCCCGATTCACAAGCTGGTGCTAACAGCCGATATCACCAGCTTTCCTGCGATATCAGGTGCAAAAAACATCGCCAAAGATGACACTGGCAACTAACACTAATGATATGCCGAGTAGGCGTTCCTGTGCAAAAAGACGCAAAAACACCACTTCGCTACATTCTCAACGACCGGTCAGATCTGCAATAAGATCACAAAACAGGCGATAAGGCTCGTTAGCAGCAGGGATTTAACACCTGCTCTTACCTGGCGTAAAGTCGGCCAACAACCTACACCACCATAGAGAGCCCAGCCCAGAGCCACACCTGAAGAACAACTGATGCCATGGAGCTACTGATCATGCAGCCCGGACACCCAAGAGGGCCACAACACCAACCGCCACAACTCCCACCCCCGGTCACCTCCCCGGACAAAGATATGTTTCATCAACTTTATGAAATCATGTACAAAACAATTTGCCTGATGTCGCACAATTACAACAATCAACATTCATGTGTGGTCAGAAAAAGGAGAATCATTCATTCATCTTTGAATTTCCAAACAAATCATTTTATTCAAATTAAACTCAAAACAAATATTTGGAGGAGTCATGGCGGGTCTACTCTGGACAATCTGTAAGTCACAGCCTGCAAGACAAAAGTCAAGATAAGAAGGTGTGCCATACGCTAATCAAAGGACAGAGAGAGAGAGAGAAAGAAAGGGAGCGAGAGAGAGAGAGAGAAAGTGAAAGGAAGAGAGATAGAACGAGAAAGAGAGAGAGAAAGAGAGGTAGAGAGAGAGAGAAAGAGAGAAAAAGAGGGAGAGAGAGGGAGAGAGAGAGAGAGAGAGAGAAAGAAGGAGAAAGAGAGGGAGAGAGAAGGAGAGAGAGAGAGAGTGAAAGGAAGAGAGGGAGAGGGAGAGAGAGAGAGAGTGCCGACACTGCCGAGCCAGGCATCCCTGCTAACCTGCTGCCACCGGTGTGTCTCCAACCACGTGCCGGTATACACTGCAGTCCACCAGGTCCCTTATCTGAAACAGTGTCCAGATTTATGAATGGCAGAGTTTATATAATTGCACACGCCATCATCGCTTGTCCGCCCCTGCACACACAGGCTGCTGCACCCCACCCCTCCCGCCGACCAGCGGTAATTGCCCACCCATGCACACCCAGGCCTCCCTGCTCACCTTCCGCCACCGGTGTGTCTCCAAGAGGGCCCCCCACGTGCCGGTGCAAGCTCAAAGTCCGGTGCCCGCGACCTTGGCAACATCCGCATCATGCAGCCCTGCACCGCGGGCCACCAGGTCACACACGTGATTCTGGGTCTTGATTTCGCAATGGCAGAGATCATATCAGTGCATACGGCATCATCGCAGGCTGCACACCTGCTCAGCTTGGTGGTAGGCCCGTGCCGGACGCAGTGTATCCGGTGCCACCAACTCTGTGCAACGCAAGTCATGGACCCTCTATGATTGGGTATCATGGTGCAGACACCATCATGTCACCTCTGGCAGTGGGGAATGTGATGTGGTAGGGTCCTAGGCCCTCATGCATAAATAATAACCACACTGATCCACCCAGATAGAGAGTTAAAAGGGCGTCGAGCACGTGCGCCGGGCTCTTTTTATTGGCAGGGTCACATGTCCTGTGACGCATGTGCTGCATGGGTGTGATGTGGGTGTAAAGCAGCCGTGAGGGAGTGGCTGTGGCATGATGACAACTAGACCTGTGATCATCAAACCACTACAGGGAAGACCTGGGACATGTAGCGTTGTCGTCCCCTCCGTAAGCGTAAGCGGAGTGGGCTGGCCATGCGTATGACAGGCCAGCGTAGGGGTGTGAACAATGACTCCGGGGTACTGGGCATGGTTCCATCCTGGGCTGGACAAGGAAGTAACTAATGCGTGTGTCTCTGTTGTAGTGTCGGCGCCACCCGGACCGCAATCGGTAATATTGCACCCTGTGACTCTGGTCCCACAACATGAGCAACATGGACATAAGGGGGAATCATTGACCCTACATTCATCCATACTTCCATACTTGAATGATCATAGACATGACACATCTGTGTGAAAATGAATGTTTCATGCACATTCAGTGGAGTGTTGCAGCTGGAGTAGTACAGGGCCATGCAAACCCCACATTACATTGTTGACGCGTGGAGGGCCAGCCAGCGTCCTTTGGGGAATGACAAGTTCATCGGAAGAGGAAGAGTTCCATCCGCAGTCTGATTGCTGTGTCATTGGTAACAAAACAGAATATGGCAGTCCATGTCGAGGTCCAAGGTGAGTGTCGCAGAGTGTATCGGGGTCAAGTGGAAGGTGATGATGCAGAGGGCAGAACCAAGCAGAAACAGGCCATATGGCGGAGATGAATGCTACTGTGTCCTTCTTACCACCAACGCAGAATCATGCGCATCTTCGTCCTCTGCTGTTTTATGTGCCTCACATGTGGGTGGTGGTGTTCTTTCTCCAACACTGTGTGGCAGTGCCACCTCAGGGGCCGGAGGTGGAATGTCTGCTGTACTGTGTGGCACTGACACTTCAGGGGGCAGAGATGTGGATGGAGTGGTAGCAGCAGCATTCATACACGCCAGGCCTTGTGGCAGCAATGCCATGAGGAGGGTTTGCAGGGCTTTGAGGATCCCAGCTACCTCTCGCTGGTGTGCAGCCGTGGCAGCCGCTCTTTCCACCTGTCTCCATGATCCTCCGCATGTGTCCCAACTCCCGGGTGACATCGCTGGTGCCATTCTGACTAGACAGTTGTTCTTGTCTCCAAGTCAGGACTCCAGCGATGTCAGCCATGGATCGTTGGAGAGCATGGAGAGGAATGTGGGTGTCCGTTCGGGACTGTGAGTGGTACCTGATGGGACTTAGACACCCACATATGGCATCTAGTTTGGCTGCCATGCGGTCGAACCCCTCCCGCACCTGTTCAGCCATCTTCTCCTGGCACCCCAACACAGGGCGTTGTCAGGCCATGTGTTTTTCGTGGGGGTCCTGGGAGGCAGCCGTGGTGGTGGGTGCTTGCTGCTGTGTGGTCTGTGCAGGGGGTGGGGTCTCATTGATGCAGCTGGTCTGCCCTGCTCCTGGAGGTAGGTTGACGTAGCTGTCAATGAACCCTTGGAGGGTGTCGGTGTCGAAGGTGTGGAGGTCCTATTTGTCATCAGAGACGAGAGGTTCGGTCTACTCTGCAGGAGGTGTTGGTTTTCCCTCTGCAATGTGAAGGGGAGAAGCAGTTTAACATTGTGTTCACATGTATATTGACGCATTGGATATGTTTACATACGGACTGCATGACATGGTACATTGTGACTGTTGGGGAGGAGCTGCCTATTTGATGCGGGACAGTGGAAATTTTGACAACATCACATTATCACCCCACATTTCCCTGCTATGCAAAATGTGATTGGCCAGTTTCTACACACATGCGCCACCAGTTGTGTCCTCTGTCCTGTTGTGGGCGTGTTGCGGTTTGTACCACATTGTTGTCAATGTTGATGTGCTCTGCATGTTATGTGCGTGTGCTGCATTTTGGGAGAGTCGCCCCTGCAGCTCTGATTTTGCTGCCCCTTATCCCTTTAATGTGGTGTGCCTTTGACTTCTGAGCTTATACAGTGCTACTCCTTTACGGATGTGGTCCACACTCAGCCACCTTAGTGTCGTGCAACATTTCATGATATCTTGACTGCAGCAATGCTATTTGTCAAGCAGTGTCACTTGCATTGTCAGTGTTGCTAACAGACACACTGCTTTGCTGGGTTTAACACATGTGCATGAGTTGGTTGTGAGATTGGTGGTGTGTGGGAAGGGCCCGCTCTGGGCACATAGTCGACGGGGGCCTACTTGCTGTTTCTAGGTGTGCTGCAGTGTGCCAAGGGATCAGAGACATGCTCCAGAGTCATTGTGGGTGTGCACTGTGTTCTACTTAATTGTGCATGTGTGCCATTGTGCCCATCTTCCCCTGTCCCCCCAGTCCCTGGTCGTTACTCACCCTGTTGCTGTTTTGTCAAGTCATGTTGAGCAGTGTCCGGTCCCCCAACTCCTGCCACTGTCTCCACGCTGATGACTGTGGACACCATTTCCTCCATCTCATCCAGCTCCTCCTGTGGCGCTGGAGTCCCACCTCCAGTCAGCATTGATGCCTTCTGGTTGTTGGCTAGTTTCTGCTTGGTTTTGCGCTTCACATCATTACAGCGCCTCTTGACCTCTTTCATTGTCCTCCTCAGCACTCCGACTGCATTCACCTTGTCCGCGATGGACTGCCATATTCCATTTTTTGTTGCCAATGACACAGTGGAGGGGACGAACAGTAGTTGATGGTGTTCTATCACCTCCGTTATCAGGATCCTGTTTTCCCGCAGACTGAACCGTGTCTTCCTCTTCTTCTTGTCCTTGCCCTTCCCTGACCCCGATGTCCCGACCTGGGCCTCCGGGGGGCTTGTGGGTTTCTGCTTGTCCTCTGTACTTCCTCCGGCTACCTCCATTGTGCTTCGCAGTTTTTTTGCTTTTATGTGTATTTTTTTTCCTACTTTTATTGTGATTTTTCCCTCCTGACGTGTGTGGGTTGCAGGCCTGGCACAGATTATCGCAGATTTTTTTTATCGCGGCTGGGCCCATCGCAACTTTTTAGATTTTTATTGCCGTCCAGGTGTCTTTATCGCGGATACTTGACGTGATATCGGGAGACTATCACATGTTACCGCCGTGTTGTGATTAGGACGTTAACAAAGAGTTTTTTTCCCATGATAGACGTCAATATGAGACACTGCTTTAACCACTTTTAGCGATGATTATCGCACGTTCTTGAGAATATCCCCCAAAGTTTTTAGAACGGCACATCAGAGGGTAGCTTAGTAGACAGGTGTTAAAGACCCGAAAAATGAATTGGTTGTTTCTCACTGCTGCACCTCCACGACCAATAATAATCTGAAAAATGTTAATATATAATTCCCAATCTGAACAAAACCCTGAGGTCTTAAACTTACATGTCTTTAAGTGTTTGGGACAATATCTTCTGATTCTAAAGGTGCCAGAAGATTTAAAAAAAGGAAAGTTGAAAGAAAATATTTAGCATAAAAGCTGTAAATAATTTTCCTGCCACTGCCTATCATAAATATAGCCTCATCTTGAGGAGTGACCAGCCACTTTGAATTAATGATGAGGAACCATAATGCCGTCTAAGCACCCAAATAGTAGAACAAATGGCTGAAAATAGCTACTGAAGCTACTAATTGAGTTAAAAAAGATCCTCCTTCTACCATCAAACCGTCTAACATTATCTCAATTGAGCTTTTACTTTTTTATATATATATTTTTATTGTTGAGAGTCCATTACACAATTATTTGTATAAAAATAAAGTGCTTACAGTACGCGAATTTGATTGGCGCATGTCAGCCACAAGGCATAAATATACAGTAAAGTACATATTCCAGATGTATCGCTGAGGGTAATACTTTAAGAACTCATAGAAAACACATATTGCACCTTTCCCCCTTAATAACTTAACTTATCTAATCTAATCTATTGGCTAGCATCCTATGGACTTCCAGCGTCTCTCAAGCGTTGTGCACGACCCCCACCTTAGGGCATATCGTCTCTCCAGCTCTCTTACTCTATGTAATTTAGCCTGCCAACTATGAAAAGTAAAGCCCTTCTTCTTGTATAATATTTACCATTATGTTTGGGGAACATCCAAGAGTTGCAATATATCTATTGATGGCTAGTGGATGACCTAGATTCATTCTGCAGTATTTCTCAATTTTTTCGCAAAATCGCTTAATCTTCGGGCAATCCCAAACAATGTGAGTCCATGTACCTCGTCCTGCTGCTAAGCACCGAAAACATCTATCCTCTATCTGAGGGTATACTCTATGGAGAAAAGATGAAGTCCTTTATATCAGCCATTTAGTGTAGAATTGCATTCTCCTGAAAATGGCGCCTCTTAATAATGTAGTGTTGAATTTATTAATTCTATTCCAGACCATCCTTGAAATCTGTAGGTCTTCTTTCTCATACCATTTATCTTGGGCTTTTTCATACAACTTTACAGTCTTGTGTTTATTAAAAAAAATTTTACCCAACTACTTATTAGTCTCCATCTAGTTGTTTCTAATAGAGCCTCCGTGAGTTCTAGTCTTCTAGTCTTGCACTGAGTGCGGACGGATCAATACTTTCTAAAAGGTGGCTTATTTGGATAAAGGATCATTTAATAATATCTTTAGAATGACTCCGACCGCATTCTATCTCAGTCCATTTTTTCCACGTGTCAGAGCTGAGAAAATCTGCCACGTAAGTGTATCCGTTCTCCTCCCATTTCTTCAATATGCTAGATTGGATCAGCCTATACTCCCCACCCTGAAGGTCGGCCAAACATGTAAAGCCATTTATCTTAGGTATTTCAAAATACTGAAATAGTTGGGCTTTATGTTTTGAAAACCACTGGAAGACCTTATAGTGTACTTTTTTGGGATTCTTCACCAGCCTCATAGGGTCTAGAATTTTGTATTCTTTCAAGATCTTTATTATAAAAAAGTTATCTGTACTTGAAGGATTAAGATAGTTAAAAAATCTATATGTGTTATGTGCAATATTTGCATAATAGTATTCCCTCAGGTTTGGAAGGGCTAACCCTCCCACCTCATGTGGGTTACCTAAAGTAACTAGTGCTAGCCACAATACCTTGTTGGCCCATATAAAGGATGAGAATAGACAATCTATTTCTTTTTAAAAAGACATTTGTAATGCACAGGGGATTGCAGCAAATAGAAAATTAAGTAATGATAAAATAGACAATAATATTAATGCTACCGTCCAACTATTGAAATTGGGAGTTGATTCCATTTAGCAAATAAACACTTGACTTTCTGGACTAGGGGGATATAGTTCAATGTATATAGTTGGTTCACATTTTCCGACACAAATATACCTAGATAGCTCTTAGGCCTCGTCATGGCACAAAGGGAGGAAAGGGAGTTGAAAAAACCCACGTTCAGAGACCACACCCTAGTAGTGTCAGTACAAGGCATGGAACCTTATTTATCCCTTAAAACCAGCCCACATGACAGATTTTTATTCACACGTTTTAGGCTGAATTTATTTCACTATTTATTGGCTGTACCTGCTGGTTTCACGGCATATATAGAACAAAAAGGTCCCTGTGGCTTCGACAATAGGTCTCCACAGGATACCTTACATTTTGTTCTCCTATGCCCGTACCATTCACACCCGAGAAGAGTGTTTCTTCAGGGGTTTTTAATGAAACTAAGATTCAAGCAGGCTCCCATTGCTCTGTTGTTTTAAAAATTGTCTTCAGATGTTTTTACACTTTTTTGTGTCTCAAACTTTTTGAGATCAGCTCTAAAGTTAAGAACTACTAGGGGTACTTAAAGGCCTACGACTCCCTGTTAACCTCTGTACTATGCATGGTGGCCTCTAGAGCCTTTACATTTTTTTTTATTTCTGTCTTTCTGGCTCTTTTATGAATTTATGAGTTCAAGAAGGACAACAGCATTGTAAGGATTTTGCACAGTTGTTTTCTATCTTACTGTCTCCCTGATTGTTTTTATGAATACTGTTTGAATTGTTATGCTCCTGAAAATGTCTCTTATATGGTCATATTTTTATATGCCGAATAAAGATTATTATTATTATCTCTTAGGCCTCAAATTATGTAGTGGCTGGAGATCAGGTATTAGTGTATGACCTGGACAGTTGCAGCGTAAGATTTCCGTCTTAGCATTTTTTATTTTGTACCCTCCCAATGCTTGAAAATTCCAGAACAATTGCTAAAACTTCCATTTGAATACTCTACCCTGGCCTGAGAAATAGAACAATATCATTTGGGTATAATTTTTTATTGGACATGCCTTGCAAAGGTGCTGTTTATAGTATTTAATTTTTTTGTCTAATGCTATTGCCACAGTTTCTATGAATAAAGCAAACAAAAATGGCGATAGGAGGCATCCCTGCTGTGTCCCCCTATTTATTCTACAGCTACCTATATTTCTAGAATCAATGATTATTTGTGCTGAAGAGTCCTCGTATAGCTGTTTTACTATATGTATACATTTTTCAGAGAACCTAAATATTCTGAGATTAAAAAAAGACATTCTTAGGACACCAAATCAAAAGCTTTTTTGGCGTCTAAAAATAACATCTGTACCTCTATTTTGTTCTTGGTAAAATAGTCCAAAGCTTCTATTAAAAACTTTGTATTTGAAGAGAGCTGCCTGCCTGCTACAAAACCACATTGATCCCCATGGATGATTGATCCCACGATCGTATTGAGCCTATTGGTAAGTATATTTGTAAAGATTTTATAATCAACATTAAGAAGGCTGATAGTCCTATAGGAATTGATGTTTTCCTTATTTTTGTCTCGTTTTAAAATACCAACTACCACGGCGGTGTGGAAGAATGCTGGGGGTTCTCCTCCTTTTAATATGCTGTTGGTAAGCTTTAGCAGTTGTATATTTAAAATTGGGGCAAACCTCTTATATATTTCTACCAGTAGTCCATCCTCCCCAGCTGTTTTACTGTTAGCCATTGACCTTACTGCTGCGTCTATCTCCTCAAGAGAGAACTCAGCTGTTACCATTTCGCTTTGCTCTCTGGATAAGGATGGAATAGGCAGTTTATCTAAGAACCTTATAATTCGATCTACCGGTATTTGTTGATCCGTCTAATAGATCTTCTCATAATGACTTAAAAAGGCCTTCCCAATCTCCAAGGAACTGGTATTAGAATCCATATCCATCAGTGGAAGTATTCTATTTTGAGTTTGTCTATCCTGTGCCTTCCACGCCAGTAATCTCCCCGTGTATTCGCTCTCCTCATACACCCTTTGGAGGTAGGCAGTGTTAGCAATGTTACCCTGCAGATAGAAATATTCCTGCATATCCAACTTTGCCTGAGAAAGATCTTGTTTTGTGACTAAATTCCTATATATCGCCTGGTCTCCACTTGCTTGCTCAAGCATAGATTCAAGCTCGGATCTAGTTTCCCTTTTACTACTCTGCTGTAGGATTTCTTTCGATGTGATTACTGCCTTAAAGGCATCCCAAACAATGCTTACCCGGGCAGTATCTGTATTATTAAAAAACAAACTATCAATTTTGTTTGTTAACTCTGTACACCATTTCTCCCTCTCTAAATTAATTTTATAGAAATATTATCTACTAGTTGGTCTTTCGAACACTTCTGCTGCCACTTCCATTTTGAGTAATGCATGATCTGAAAAAGCATTTTTGGCATGCTCATAAGAGATCCTTTTCAGACCATGTGAGATCCAGATGTAGTCTATTCCAGAAGAAGAATTATATTTGCCAAAAAAACATGAAAGGGCTTGTTTCCTGGGGAACAGAGAGTGCCATAGGTCTATCAGATCTAAATTTCTTTTGCAATTAGCTAGAGCAATAGCCATCTGTGGCTTATTTTGTTTTCGAGCTTTAGTAGAGGAATCGATTAGTGGCTCTTGGAGAAAATTAAAGCCTCTACCCAAAACAATAGAACCAAGGATATTGGTTAAAGCCTGTTTCAGCTGGAACAAAGGGAGCGGGTTGTCTAAGACCGGTGCGTAAATTGGTGCTATGGTAAAAATTAATTGATTAAAACTGCCATTTGCAGAGGCCCAACTCCCACCGGACCCGTCTGCGTGGTTTTCACCCAGAATTATACATGTTTACCTATGTAAATCCCTAGCCCCTTCTGTGTGCAGCTAGCGTTAGATAGACAATAAAAACCAATCCACTGTTGAAAAATCCACTCGCACTGCTTGTGTTCTTAAAATGAGTATCCTGCAGGAGTATGATATCCTGCTTCTCAGCCAGCTTTCTATTGCCTGGGCCTTTAGTTTATTGTTCACACCATTAGTATTAAAAGAGATTACTTTCAGAACCTCTTTACCTATTATTTAATAATAACTAGACTAAGATGACTATAGTGACTCGTACTAATGTAAACAGATAATATAACAGAAAGCTGATTAGAGAAAATGCTGTGTGCATTACTTCCTATTATTACTATATACCATCCGCTTAGGTTTAGCAGCAGCTAGAATATGGCCCATATAAATCTAAAGTATAAATATACGTGAAGTGACTCGAACATTTTACAGCTATTAAAGTGCCTCGCGTGCTCTGTTAAAGATAAAGTGGCCTGTGTAATTTCTCTTCTACCCGATGCTTTCTATTCTCAGTTTCTTGTGCCGACAGATGATGTGACCTCTATAATACATTTGATACATCCCCTGAAATCATTAAGCACATATATTTGAACTCTCCTTTTATTTTTTGCCACACCTCCACCACCCTCAACACCTCAAACTCTTCGTGTCCTCCCTGTGAGATGGAATGGCCCACTAGGCCCTCTCTCCCCTTCTAACATTGGATGCCATTGTATTGCATCCTTTGCGCGCTCCAGCTCCCCCCATCGAGAAGTAGTGCTCTAAGCACCCCTCCTCCCATCTTAAACAATGCATTACTATGAGACTAACTGAGTAAATTGCGGCCGCCGTGAGCTAACCTCACTTATCTCCCGGTGACAAATTTGATAACCTCAATTGAGCTTTCTGAATATCAGTAAATATGTGAAAGCGTCCTTTGGCTAGAATTTTAAGTTTTGATTGTTGTACTATCAATGCCTGAGCCCCCTTCTCTTTGAATAAATCAATCACTTTAACAAACTCTTTCCTACTCCGGGCTGTTACCGTCGACATGTCTGAGAATATCTTAAACTGCAGGATTCCCGAAGTAGAGAAGGACTTCTTAGCAATAGCAGTATTCAGTATTCTTTCCTTAACACGGTAGTCTGTGAAGTTCAATAACATTGTCCTAGGAAATCTCGCGTTTGAGTGACTCTGCATCGGTACTCTGTGAGCTCTTACAATTGTTAAGTCCCCTTCTAGCTCCGATATTACTTTTTTTTAGTAACAATGCCGCCCATTTCGATACCTGAGCATCTTCGCACCCTTCCGGGATTCCCACTAGGCTAAGGTTCAAGCGCCTATGTGGTTTTCTAGATCCTGGAGCTTCAGCTCTATCTGGTTCTTGTTTTTTTCCCAGTTCTAATAAATCTAATTGCATAGCAGTCAATTTATCCTCCAATTCCGAGATGTGATTCTCTGCCTCAACCATTCTTTTTGGTGTATTGGACATACTTTGCTCCAGCTTGGACAGCCTCTCATGCAGTGAAGCAATCTCTAGGACCTGGGCCCATTTTAGATCCCTAATTTCACCCAGTATGGTAGCCAGCATATTTTGAATCAATGTCTCTCCATCTTTCAGCCTCCTTCTTGGTAACAACTTCAGGCTTAACATTTCATCCCTCTCTTCATTTTCACTGACTGATGCCTGTGAGGTTCTACCTAGCAGATAAATGCCCTGAGGAGATAGAGGGCCATGGGAGGTATTTAGAGACATATGTTCTTGTGGTTGCGCTAAAGGCTGAGAACTAGCCAGTTCTCTAGTGAGTGTAGCCTCGTCTGGTACAGATAGGGCTGGGTTCTGTTGCTTCTGATATTTTTGGAAGAGAGGATATTGTTTAGGAGGGATAAAGCTTGCACTTGTACTGGTGTTTGCCCCCTGCAGCTCTGTTCTTTTAGCCCCTAACTCTGCCTTGCATTCTGCGTTACAGGTTGTATCCAGCTGCAGGTCCAGCAGAAGGTCCGAGGGATCTTTGTTATTCTCAATCTCAGGCGTTCTCCCAGTGTCTAGGGGGTCATCAAGCTCCACTTGCCTGTCTGACTTAAAAAGCACCTTAGTTTTCAGCTCCATCCTGTGTTGGGAGTTTCTTTGGGCCCTGCGTTTGGATCTGGGGGCTGGTGAAGGGGTGGTCTGGCCTGACATTTCGCTATTATCTTTCTTCACTGCTTTAGGTTGTTTTGTGTGCATTCTGATATCTCACCCCCTCAGGAAAACATGCCAAAAGCAGGCAGAGGCAGCTGAATATCATCAAGCCTCCTGACTTTACAAGTAATAAGTCTCTTCAGCGTCGCCTGGTCCAACTAAGGCTTTAAGAGGCTTTTAAGAGGCTTGTAGGAGCCTCCCCTCCCGCTGCTGGTGTTGGAGCTGCCCCTCACTCAGTTTTCGGTATTGTCCAACCGACTTAGAAATTCTCACACTGCTGATATCTCTTCCGCTTCTACACTGCCACACTAGCCACTTAGCCACGCTGCCCTCACTGCAGTCTAGTCAGTAGAAGACGGTACCAAGGGAATAAGGAACCACCAGGGGCATGTGGAATACAGCTGTAGCCTCCCCTAATTCAGCCCCTGAGCTCTGCTTGACTTGCCTTCTCTGCTGCAGGGTGTTTTCCACCATCTAAAACATACAGCACGGTTGCAGAATCCATGATTCAAGCACTCTCACTGCTTCAGACCGGCCGCTAAAACTGTTTTCAAAGTTCAGGAATAGAGGGTATCTTTCCCCACTTCTGTGCTGCCCCAGCTCAAATTGCCGCATCTCACCGCCGTTCTGTATCACGTGACTCCACAGCATCTCAGTGGCATCTCAGCGAGAAAGGAAGTGGGCGGGGGGAGGGGGAGAGCTGTCAAGCTAGCAGCTACGTGTGTGGGCTTTTACTTGAAGAAATCCAAGCTCCTAAACCCTACATGGAGGATACCAAAATAAGGTACAAATCTTGAATGACAACTGGGCTCTCATGGATAACAGGGCCACTCATGTGGAACAAAGAGTTAGTGACCTTGAAGATACTATGCATACTCTCCAAAATCTACATTCTGAAGTCTCGCAATTCAAAAAGCACGCTGAAGACTTAGAAAACCAGGGTAGAAGAAACAACATCTGTATTTATGGTTTGCAGAAGGAGTGGAAGTTTCTAATCCCATTTCTTTCTTCCACTCCTTTCTTCCTAAGATTTTGGATCTTCCAGTTTCCACATTATTAAATATAGAGCAAGAGCACAGATTGGGTAACTCTTCCCATAAACCTTCGTCATCGCAGAAACCTAGAGGAGTCATTATTTACTTCTTGGAATATGTTGATCTTCTTCAAGTTATCAAGGCTGCTAAAGCCAAAGGATGAATTTCATGGTCTGGATCACAATTATTTTTTTTGCTCAAGACTTTGTCAAAGCTACAGCAGATAAGAGGAAATAAATCTATGGATATCAGGCCAGCTCTTCGTTTACTGAATGCAAGATTTGGTCTTTTCCATCCTTGTGTGTTTAAAGTAACTTACAAGAATAAGACTACAACATATGAAGGCCCCTCGCTATTACAGCATTTTATCGATAGTTGCAGGGGAGAAGAGATAGATACTTCAACATTTTCTTCAATTTAGCACTTATTGTTCATTGTGGTTTCTTTTGAAAGGATTCTTTTAATATTTTAGTTAGACTTTACCATTTATGTGTTATATTCATGTCTCTTCTTCCTCCGTGTATAGACTATTTCTGCAAATTTGTATTTATCGCTCTCATTTCAGGTGTTGTGTTTCATATGCCTTGAAAATTACGTCATTATTGTTTTATGTGGTCTGATACTTTCTTTGTCGGCTGTGTGGTGATTCTGGTTGCGTCATCTTTCTTATGTGGCGTCCCCACTCTCAACTATTTGTATTTTTTATAGGTTTGCTCTTTTTGTCATTTGGACTTCTATGTTTTCTGTCTGTATTATATCTCTATTATTTCCTGATCTCTCTCTTCTGCCTTTCCTCTTGCTTTCGCTACCCTTTTCGCAATTGTTTAACTTTTTATTTCTATACTCTTTTACCTCCTTATCCTAATGCTTACTCATTCCTTTCTTTTTCCATCCCATTTACATTGACTGAGTTACACTGATTCATACCAAAGTTATATATCTTCATGTTCTTTTTTATATCCTTTCTCTTTCTATTTTCTGCTAACAATTTTACTGTTACCATTTTTATTTATATAAGTACAGATTACGTATATAATGATACTTTTGTAGAATATGCCAAGATTACTTTAAATTGTTATTTATGATTCTACATGTAATCACTTGAACTGTTAAAGGGTTGGGTTCACCCATCTAACGACAAAGGGTACTTACTCATTTAGCTAGAGAAAATGCAGATATTGCTTTATTACAAGAATCTCATGTTGTCGACAAAGAAGTTCAAAAACATATTCGTTATTGCGTAGGTTTGTCATTGTCCTCGTCAACACCCCTGAATTGAAATCAACCAAGCATGAAATGACGGAACAGCTGATGGATAAGGTCTTACACTGGCTTTCGAAATTCTATAAGGGTTATCCTAATCTTTATAAAAATATTATCATGGCCAGACTTGTGCCTTATGTCAGTTGCGACCCAAAAACAATCAATGACTGCTTGAATATCTACTAAGCATTTTACCTGACTCTACATGGTTAGACATGCAGATTTTTATCCTCCCTTCGGGTTTTTGCTATAGTCCACAAAGGCTGAGCTGTAGCTCCCATGTGAGTGTAGGTCCCAAACCCCACGTAATGTTCTGGGTGGCACAGCCACTCTCACTAGCAATAGATATGCACCATTAAGCAGGCTTGAAGTATGCGATTGACTCTCTGCTTCCCCCTGTATGCCTTTTTTACCTAAATCCCAGGGTGTACCAAGGCCACTTCCCATTCAGGACAAAATAGTGAGCATGGATATGGCTACCCTTGGAATAATCTCCTTGAATATTGCAGGCTATAACAAGAAGAAGTGTAATCCTGATTGGCTATCCCTTGTCTCAAAATACAATATTCTTTGTTTTCGGGAAACATGGGAGGTTACGCCAATTCATATTAATGGGTATCGTATCTTTCAGTCAAATGGGCCTCCTTCTAGAGCTGGTCGCCATACGGACCTTTGGTCTCTCTAATAGGAGGTACGCTTAGTATTAAGGCAATCTCCTTTCTAAATACCTCACTGTATTATCATATTCTCTTAAGCGAAGGCAAAAAGGGGAGGGACTGGCGCTTAATCAACTTCTATAATAATAATTTTTCTGGAAGCATGGCCTCAATTACAGACATTGACCAACTAACAGAAACCCACTGCCGACCTCTTTATATCACATGGCTGGGCGATTTTAATGCCCACAATTGCAGTAGAGTAGACTTTGGGGTGTCTGGTCTGGTTGATGTCTCAGGAGATCCAATATATCACTTTGGTCATAATGACTCTGGTAATGCATTAAATAGACAACTAGTGGTTCATAATCTTGTAAATATTAATCCAATAGACATCAATACGGGGTCAATTTCTCCTCTCGGTCTTACAACTCAACCATTGATTATATCTTGGTCTCCGAGCCCATCAGAAATCAGATCTCTCACACTGAGGCCAAATGTTACACATTTAGGGCCTCATGTAGGTAGCGTACCAGTTACCACTTCTTAAATACCGAGCCGTACCGACTCGGTATTTAAGAAGTGGTAACTCGTATGTAGGTAATGAGTCGGTAATTTTTACCGATTCGTTACTAGTCGGTGATTACCGAATCGGTATTTACCGATTCGGTAATGAGGCATACCTTCCCATTGCTGGGAAGGTATGCCTCATTACCGAATCGGTAAATACCGATTCGGTAATGGGGGGAACACATACAAGGGTGGCAGGGTGTCACATTGACACCCTGTTGCACCCCTGTTTCGGCCATGTGTGCACATGTGGCACACATACATGCCCTAAGGGCATGTATGTATGCCACATTGCACACTGCTACGCGGGTAAAAATGCATGAATACATACATTAATTATTTACCACCAACTAAAAGTTGGTGGTAAATACCGACTCTAAAACACACCCACACACTCCCCCTACATCTCGATTTTGCTTTCGGAATTTACCGAATCGGTAAAATTACCGATTCGGAAAAGTTACCGATTCGGTAACATTACCGATTCGGTATTATTACCGATTCTGTAATTTTACCGATTCTGTAAATTCCGAAAGCAAAAATTGTCCCCCTACATACCATTAGCCAAAATACCGGTCGGTAACGGTAAAATTACCGAAAATCGGCCGTTACCGACCGGTATTTGGCTACCTACATGAGGCCCTTAGTGATCACGCTGCGATCTCCTGTCAAATGTTTTGGGGCCCTAGCAATACCAAAGCCCGCAGTTGCTAGGAAAAATTATATGGTATTGAAATGGGGTAAAATTGATACATCTAAATAAACCCATAGCCTTGTTGTAAAGCTGTCTAAGTAAATACTTACTTGCTTAGAGCTCCCTCCGCTGACCAACAAAATCATGCCAGCATTCGCACAAATTTTAGCTGAAATTAACAATGGCCTATATAGCCCTTGCACCCCTGTGGCGCAGGAAGTAGTCCGCTTGTTTGACGATGCCTGTTCTAAGGCACTCAAGAATCTCCATTCTGCCTTAAGAGTAAAACCAAGAGATGAGGTACTGGTAAAAGTGCTGCAGCTCTCATAGAAAGCTCGAGAACTAATAGGTTGAGGGTTGTGAAAGAAGAGGCCTGGGATACACTTTACCAGGCAGCTGTCTTAAAGAACAGCATGGACTTATGGAATGTTGTTAATCCCCATTTTCTCAATGGTGATGCAGAGATTACCACTGATTAACATGTCACTGAGGAAGCTTGGGTGACCCATTTTGGAGACGTGTTTGGGCAGACAGTTAAATCTGTAATACAGTTACCCGGCTAACAGGTTACTATATCTAAAGAACATCTAAGCTTTGGCTTGGATAAAGCGATATCTTCAAGAGCACCTGGCCCTGATGGGGTATCAATAGACCTCTTTCTAGACAACCAAGAGCTATGGGGCCCACGTCCTTCTCACTAATGCCTTTAATGCTATAACCCAAGTAGGTGTTCCCCCCCTTGAAAAAAGGCAGTTATTTTACTAATCTTTGAAAAGGGGGACAAGGAATTAGCAAAAATTATAGACCACTATCCTTATTGGATAGTACTGCAAAATTAATGGGCCACCTGATTTGAACAGTCTGGAGGTTTAGGCCCAAGAAAGGAATATTTTATCACATACTCAATACGGTGTCAGAAAGGGAAAAAGGACGATTGATCAGTGCCTTCACCTAGACCTACTAATTGCCATACATACAGAGGTCAACTTTACATGGCCTTTATGGAATGTCAGCGGCCTTTGATCTAGTAGCTCATGTAAAATTATGCTCTATAATGGAAGCCATGGGCATGGAGAAACTCATCATTCATTTTATACTCGAAATGTATTCTGGCGCCACAGCCTCTGTCCCGTACGGAAGGGAGGGCGAAAGAACCAGACCCTTCAGAATAACCTGTGGTGTCAGGCAAGAATGTATACTCGCCCCTTCCTATTTTTACTATACACAAATAGTGTGGAAGCTACCTTGTCTGAGTCAGCAACTGACGTTCCGATCATCAATTCCACCCCAGTGTCTATACTTCTTTATGCAGACAATGCGGTCTTGCTGGCTCAGACTGGCAATGCACTTCAGAACCTGATAGAGTTTTATACACGATTCATGAACAGCCTAGAACTCAGAGTAAACAAAGCCAAATATTTTGTGCTTGTTGCAGGAGAGAGGCGAAAACAATCCCAAGATGGAATATTGAAGGGAGGAAATTGGAGGTAGTGGATTCCTTTTGTTAGCAATGGATACTCATTGACTCTAAAAATACATGGCATATATGGTGGATAATAGGGGATATCGATGGAATGAGGTATAGGGGCTCTATTTAGATTCATAAAAAGGTTTGGGACAAATCCAATTAATGTAATAAAAACGGTTAATGAAGCAAAACTAACATCTGTTGCTACCTACAGGGCAGCTATTTGGTATTTGGGGAACAACCAGTACACCCTTCTTACGACAAATTGAGGATTGCTTTTGGAAGCGCTTCTTAGGCCTCCCAAAAGCCTGCTCATCCTGTAATTGCCACCATGAATTGAATATTCCTTTCATCTCGGACCAGATCCGTATTGCTCCACCACTTTTGTGGCAGCCTGTGTGGAGAAGGGAAGATTTGAAGCTTACACAAGAAATTTTGAGCGATTCCTTAAACCTTGACAGTGCACCTAAATTGAAGTGGCTTCAATTTGTCAAGAATAGTTTTTATACCATCGGTCATGCAAATCTATTTGATGATCCGTCCACATGTAGTTCCATTTCTAGAGCTGAATTAAAAGAACTATTGCTGGTGAAGGAGAGGAGAGCAAGATGGGAGTTAAATTGTTCAGTCTTTCAGTACCGAGTTTGAACTCAATTGACCACTCATATCTGTCTTTTGTGACAAATCTTAAACACAGATGCTTAATAGTAAGGTTTTGGCTGAATTATATTCCCCTTATGTTGGGTTATCCATCTAATACATATTCTATGGAGGCCCTTACTGTAAGTCCATGTGATTCTCGTTCCTCCCAATGTGATCTCCACCTTTTATTCTTTTACAGTCTGTGCAGGGAGGAAATGAAGATGTATATTTATCTGTTAATGCGCAGCCTTAAATTTAGACAATGTCGTCCAGCCTTATATTTCTTGAAAGCTTTATCTGATCCCTTCACTTGTTATTGCCAGGCATCGTTTCTTCAGTGTGCCCTAAAAAGGATAAAACAGAACCTGTATTGTGTGTCAATATGAGTAAGAGTAAAAAAAAATGTTATATGACTTATTACCTGATTTTGAATGTGTGTGCATCTCATCATAGCATTTTAAGTGGCAATGTTTTTATACAATTATCTTTTTATGTAATTTTATGAAAGTCATTTTTAATCTGTATGTTTGTAGTATACTTTTTATGCTGTTGTTTTTTATTGGTGAAATAAAGTGATTATGACTGACTGGTTAGGTTATGCTTTTTCATCACCGTTTTAGGGTAAGCTTAATTATGTTGTATTCCTTTGTGAAAAAAACCATAGCTGTTAATATACTGTCACAAGAATTAGACACAGATGGTCAATGGCGTTTATAAATATTAACCATTAACTAAAATACCAATAAGATTTATTAATGTTTATGCTCCCACGCATTTTGACAAATCCTATCATTACGCATAAACTGATGTCTATTATAGATGTTTATTTAATTTTTGGAGGAGACTGTAATCTTGTAATGGACCCATTTTTTTAGACCGCTCCTCTAAAACTACTTATATTCCTTCTTCTATACATAAAAAATTCAATGCACCATCAAAAAGCAATCTCTTATAGACTCATGGAGACTTTGTAATGACTATCTTGAAGAATATACGTTCTTCTCCCCTGTCCATTTCTCACAGTCCAGAATTGATTAACTTTTTGTTTCTAAAGCTCTATCTCAACACGTCCTACAAGCAGATATTGGAATCATCTTAATTTCAGACCATGCCCCAGTTACTGTAAACCTAAATCTTCTACCCATCATTCTAAATGTAAGACCTTGGTGCTTCATTACCTCCCTTTTATTAGATACTAACTTTACTCAACTTTTTCAGGCTTTTATCCGATCATTCTTTCTCCTTAATGATTCCCCGGATGTTTCTTTTCAAACTGTCTAAGATACTTTTTAAGGCTGTCTCTAGGGATTTGCTTTTATCTTATGATTCCAACAAAAAGAAAGCAGCTACAAAAAAGCTTTCTACATTCTGTAACATATTAAATCATTAGAACACTCCTACTTTTCCTCTAAATCTTAGGGCCTGATTACAACTTTGGCAGTCCATATGGAAGGTTTTCCTGGAGCATTCCATCCTGGTTCTACGAAAGGCATTAGAAAATAAACAATGGGACCATACCATGCCACGACAGTTCATCATTGAGTGTGCAACCTTAGCTCTTAAAAGGAACTTTTTTGAATATGAAGGAGAACTCTTTTTACAAACCACGGGCACTTCAATGGGCAGTACCTTTGCCCCAAGTGTAGCAGGACTGTATGTTTATCACTTCGAGCAGAAACACATCTTGCCCGCAACCAACCCACACAGCCCCTATATATCTTGCCGGAAGAGGTATATAGACAATGTCTTTATCATCTGGCAAGGACCAGAGGAAGCTCTGTTGGCCTTCTTTACTTGGGTCAAGACCTGTGATACCAACTTACGGTTCACCCATAACTTTGACAGAAAGGAGATGGTATTCCTGGATGTAACCATCAAAATTGAAGGAGAAAGACATACTACAAACCAACCTCAAACAACAACTTGTTGGCATTCGCTAGTTTCCACCCTAGGTCTCTCTGGGAAAACCTTCCATATGGACAATACCTGAGGATTAGGAGAAATTGCAGTAATACAGTTGACTACCGGTCTCAATCCACCCAACTGACTGGTAAACTACGGGAT
Organism: Triturus cristatus; assembly: GCF_964204655.1. NCBI lineage: Eukaryota > Metazoa > Chordata > Amphibia > Caudata > Salamandridae > Triturus > Triturus cristatus. The sequence goes on along the minus strand of NC_140586.1, from coordinate 680,508,448 downwards.
CGAGGGTACCCCCAACATATCCTCACCAAAAGTTACAAACGTGCTCGAAACCAACACCGGTATGTTCTCCTTGAAGATAACCTAAAGACAGTGGGAGAAGTCCCTTTAACATGTGTAACCACGTACAGCACTGCTTCCAATGTGGTTACAAAAGCTATCAGTAAACACTGGAAGATCTTGAAAACTGGAAATAGACAGTGGGAAAAACCTCGTTTCTCTTTTAAAATGGCCAGGAGTATTAAGGATAGCCTAGTCCATACCCGTCCAAGAAGTACAACTCCGACAGATAACCCCACGGTTCTGAACACATGGGGCCTACCAAAGGTGATAGGTCATTTCCCATGCGGACATTGTAGTGTCTGTCATCTGACCACACCCTCCAAAATACTCAGCCTGGAGCAGGACAAGACATGGACACAAAAGACACACACGAACTGCAACTCAAGCAATGTGGTTTATCTAATCACATCTCCCTGTAAGTAACCTGCGATATGTAGGTATGACGACCAGGAAAGTGAAGCAAAGAATCTGCGAGCACCGGAGCAATATCCGGTGCAAAAGAAACACCACAAAACTGACTGACCACTTCCTACAGTTAAACCACAGTACTAAAGATATGCATTGGACAATAGTAAAACAACTCAAGCCTGGCAGCGACGTACACAGAGCACTTTTTGAAAAGGAGCAGCGCTGGATTTATCGTCTGGCCACCCATAAACAGGGAATAAATAATATCATCCCATGGGGATCAGTACTAAAGAGATAATCAATTTATTTGCTGAGTAGTGACCTCAATCATCTGGATCTATTAGTGACTAACCCTCCTCTGAAACGTGTGGGTAACAAATTGAAAGCATCAACATCACTTCTCGGTACTCACAAGTAAGATGCATGCTTCTGAATGGTCTATACTAGTCAAAACCCAAAGGAAATGATGGACGGAGTGTTGAACATTGCAAGCACTCACCCCCAGTCAACTGATCTGGGTTTAATCCATCACTGTTCTTTAGCCCACTCTGCCACCCCAGTTCAGACATGGCCATATGCAAATCAGTCTGACCCTGTGCCTCATGGGAACAGTCCAGCCCGAACTGCCAAGCCATGTCTTCCCTGGACTGGAAACAAGCTTTCTAGGACCGGTTTCTGGCATTTCAGCCGTCTTCAGCCAGGCTTGCTTGAATCCAGTGGCAAAGTGAGCAAGGGACTCACGTCTGAGCATACCATGCCAAATTATGGCGAACAAAGCAAAAACCAAAGGAAATGATGGACGGAGTGTTGAACATTGCAAGCACTCACCCCCAGTCAACTGATCTGGGTTTAATCCATCACCGTTCTTTAGCCCACTCTGCCACCCCAGTTCAGACATGGCCATATGCAAATCAGTCTGACCCTGTGCCTCATGGGAACAGTCCAGCCCGAACTGCCAAGCCATGTCTTCCCTGGACTGGAAACAAGCTTCCTAGGACCGGTTTCTGGCATTTCAGCCGTCTTCAGCCAGGCTTGCTTGAATCCAGTGGCAAAGTGAGCAAGGGACTCATGTCTGAGCATACCCTGCCAAATTATGGCGAACAAAGCAAAAACCAAAGGAAATGATGGACGGAGTGTTGAACATTGCAAGCACTCACCCCCAGTCAACTGATCTGGGTTTAATCCATCACCGTTCTTTAGCCCACTCTGCCACCCCAGTTCAGACATGGCCATATGCAAATCAGTCTGACCCTGTGCCTCATGGGAACAGTCCAGCCTGAACTGCCAAGCCATGTCTTCCCTGGACTGGAAACAAGCTTCCTAGGACCGGTTTCTGGCATTTCAGCCGTCTTCAGCCAGGCTTGCTTGAATCCAGTGGCAAAGTGAGCAAGGGACTCACGTCTGAGCATACCCTGCTATACTAGTGGCACACATCTGCAAGGGCTATGACCCTTTTTCTCTGTAATCTTTACATAGCATTGTGACAGGGCCATATCACGTATAGACCCCACCTTCTTGCTAGCACTTACAAGCATTGATAACTCTGCGACATTTCTGCGAAGGGTCTGTAATTACACCCGACATGGCCTTTGCTTATTCACCTTTTTTCTGTGTAAAGTTGACACACGCGCTAAACTTTGTAAAATACTAAACGCGTACCCTTACATTGTTCAAGGTTTGCGCATGTGCCACAAGAATCTCTCCCGACTCCTCCACAGGGTTAGCAGTCCATACACCAGACCTGGTTGACGCCGGCGCACGGTGACGTCACCGACTCAGGCTGTGTCCTTCCCCGGTGGAAGAGTTTGGCACACCGGTATTTAAGTTTACACCGCCAACATGCCCCTAAGCTACGGGTCCTGATGACAGGCACTTCATAGGCTGAGTGGACGTCTGACAGCTAAACAGTAAGTGTTATGTTGGGCAGTATGAGGGATCTCGTCTCTCTGAGAGACAGAGCCGCATTGACTGCCGTTTTTATGTCTCCCACCTGCCAGCCATTGTAGTCATTGTGTGTCAGCGTTCCCCGACAGGACCTATGCGGTAATTCCACCCTGGCTCCCACATAAGCTTGACATCCGTGGTTGTCTTATTTAATCGTAGTTTTCCAGGCACCCTTTCCACTTGGGCAATTAGTTTGAGGAGTTTTATATACAGGATTACTAAGTCACCAAGACCACTTACTTTCGGTCTACTCTTTACATGCACTAGTTCACGTTGCATTTTTTGATGCCAGAAAAACCCACATGATAGGTAGTTTTTTGGGCTATCTAACACGCGTAAATCCTTAATGTGAATTAGGTGTTGGTGGTCATTTAGCTTGTCACTAATTATTGAACATACTGAATCACTAGACGGTTGAAACATTCAACAATAAGCATTGACGTACATATGTGTGATGTGTTATTGTGATGTCACTGTTATGTTTTACTTTACAGATCGGTAGCGCATTCAGAAGTTCTGAAGGCGTGATTATTGGGAACCGTGAGCAGTTTGGTTCCTTTTTGGGCCATAGGTTAGGATGTGACTTAGTGTACGCATACTGCCATGGTCCACGGTCCTGAGGAAAGCCTCTTTACTTGCTCACAGAGGCTGAAACATGTTGACCTAATGTACAAAGAAAACGGGTGTAACTGATCAATTTAATCAGTCACAACTTCCACCTTGCACCGTTTTTACTCTAGTCAGACTACCCTAATATTAAAACAAATTTAAGGAGTAGTATAGGCTATTTTAACACCACTCACTGCACTACCACTTACACCCAACACTCAAAACTCCCGCTCCGCTGTAATCAGGTTTAGTAGCACACCGGAGGGGCACTCGACCTCTCTGGTGGGGGTCCAATAATGAAGCATGTCACCAACTAGTTTGGTGAGTGAGGACCCTTCTAAAAAACATGAGTGACTCCGCCTTCTAGCCTTTTCCACCTTGGCTTCACTCTTTTGTTGTTTATACTGATTATCCCTGGGGAATAAGAGTTGAGTAATAATTCCCTCTCTCTCTCTTTGTTTTGAAATATTTGTTATGGACTCACCAATTAATACATAATCCTTCACTGATCCCTTTCTCACAAGCGTAATCCTTATTTAAACTCCTAATTCATATAATGTCAAATACCAAAATTTAATCTGAGCTATTTCTGAAACCTATTATTACCTCCGTACCAGTTTCTCTTCAATTTCCCTGCAAACATTGTTCTCAAAGCTTGCCCTCTTCATTCAAAATACATAATCAATTTACTTCCTTACCTGAACCTAGACAGTAAACAATAATTGGAGTTGCTGTGGGAAACAAACTTGCACTCGTCTTTCTCTCCTTCCTTACGGAGTACAATATGGCTAAAGATTCGCAAAACTTCTTGTGCTGTGAATACCACCCAAACATTATTTTTATTTGCAATCAACTAATGATTACCTCAAGTGCCTTACATACTTTTAATTCCAATATATAGCTAACATGTTGGACTTGTCACCTTTCTAATTCAGCCTTAAAACATATGCTATATGAGTGCCCTCACACATATCAATTCTGGCTAAAATTCTGGACACAAATTAATTGTATTTTTCACACACATGTTCCCTTCTCCTTTACAAACCTCTTTTTAGGTTACCTTTCCGAAGATTGGAATTATTGTGATTTTAATGTAAAAATTATAGACTTATTAATTGCTTTTCATTTCCATAAATAACAAAAAACTGGAAAAATGCTCTGGCTACCTCATTTTAAGCATGGTGATATGGTATTTGTTACAATTTAGATGGGATAGAAGCTATATCACCCCAATGTCCCTGGCTATCAAGAGAGAATCTCTTTGGTTACTAGTAATTACTTTTCTAGATTCCTCCACTGTAATGACTAATATACATGGACCCTTTACTGAGGAAGTTTTAAAATCCCCTTGACTTTCTTCCTTACTTAACTGAGTTTGTATTAATTGTAATTATTTGTTTGCTTACTTTATTGTTATATTTATCCTATACTGTTGTGATTTACATACATTACCTTTATTAAGTATTTATTCATCATTGGAAATGTTTTATATCTTTGCTCCTTTCCGCTCCCTCCCCTCCTTTTGCTTTCTTTCTCTCTTTCTGTTTCTTTTTGATACATAAGTTTCATACTTAATCATGGTATCTGCAGAGAACTCAATGTACTTAGCATATGGGTTACTTCATCATGCTGTAAAATGTTAGCACTTTTTATTTGTTTTATGTATATTCCGATACATTTTATTTTTTAACTTAAAACACATAACAGTTTGATTAGCTAGTCTCGCAGTAGCACAAGCATAAGGTAGGACGAATGTTGAAAGTGGTTTACCTATTAAGCTTTGGTATAAAATTAACAAGATGGAAAATAGCCAAAACAATAGTTGATGTGGGTAGGAGTAAAGCCCTCAACCTCATGATGTGTGAAAAAATACTAAGCCCACTGTTGTTCAACCTAATTAATCGCGTGCAAAAAATATCATCCTTCTCAACTGGAGACTTGTCACATTAATAAATCCTGAACCTGAAGTTGATGCCAAAAATATTCCAAATAGGCGTGCCATCCAAAACATCCTTGCTGCTTTTTCTGTCTCAATTGAAAGTGTTGTTGAAACATTATAGAAATGAGAGAATGCTTCCTGGCTGCCTTTCGAATGCTTACAATAAAGCCATATTGATTGATGAAAAGCATTTCACTAAAACATATAGATGCTAACATTGCTCAGTGACCTGAATACTTGCTGCTGACAAATGTGGGGTTCTGTGGGCCATTTGAGAAAGCAGACCTCCATCCCTGAATGGGCATTTCCAAACGGGAAACATTTTGTTTTAAAACAGCTTGCATCACTTGAAGGTACAGCTGCATCTTATAAAAAATATTTGTCATTTGGGAAAACTTATGGGGGGGCATGGTACCACTGTCTGCTCCTGCCGAGGCCACCTGAAATGATTCTCAAAGTGGAAGTTGTCCTGCAGAGGCAGTTTCCCCATAGCTAATCAGATACAAAACTCTGCTTGGGTGTTGGTTTCTGATAATTGGTTCAACCGCAATTGTGGTCACAAAGCATTGATACAGACCATTGCCACTTAATTAGGAGGGGTGATGTCCCTTTCATCTTCCGTCCTAAATGCAATTCGGAATGAGTCACACCACCCCTTTGTGAGTACGAAAGACTTTGAGAATGCTCCTATTAAAGAAGAGATCACCAAAAAAGACATGTAATTACTTTCTGCCATTATCCACTCTTCCGCAGAACTGAGCTTAATTTATGATTTGTACTTTGGACAACAAAAGGTAGAGTGTGGAATGCTTGCAAATGTCTCAGCATCTGGCAATCACTTATGCTTTATTTCAGGCTGTCAACTTGTTGCCATTTGTCACACTCCAGTTAGGGAGGGTTGTTGTTAATTCCCACCTAGGGTCACCAATTCACAAGTTTTCTACCCGCACCACCAGTATTTTAATATCACTAAGAAATAATCAAACACACCTACAGCAAATATAAATAGGAATAATTTGTAAATGTGTTTTAGAGCTGTGTTAATGATCCATGAGTAATAATTCAAGTAAACAAAGAGAGAAAAGTGATGTTGCAAATGAATACGTACAATTGTGTTTAAAAGTCCAATTTAGGATCACGCCCAGGCCTTGCAGACTCTTAAAACAAGAACAAATGGTCGGTATTTTTCTCCTAGGGAGGTGGCAACCGTACCTCCAACCCACTGTCCAAGGGCAGATGGATTTATTGAATCCTACCTTTCCAATGGAGAATTGTTGGTGCCCACTTTCATCCCTACTATAGCAAATCAGGTGGGGGATTTTTGTGGCCCTCTCTTACCTGCCGTGCCAAAAGACACAAGAGTGATTCTGCCAACCATGCAAAAAAAGATGAGGCAACTCAGAGCTGCCCTAGTACTGCCACAGTCCTCTTTGGCCTGCGAAATGGCACAGGCCACAAGCGATCCGGGCATCATTGTTTTTTTGTCAGCTCATTCAGGAGTTCAATGCACTGTTCTGTTTGTAGTTCTATATGTATAGGTAGTATTCACGTGGCCATAGTGCACACGTTTCTAATCAATGAATACCTCAAGGCTTATTTCTACCAGAGCGAACATTACTCAATTAAAGGTATGGTCCAATGACATTAAGCGGTTGACTATGGAACTACAAAGAACTATTTATTCACTTGAAAAAGCATAATTGTGTTAACAAGACAACCCTTTAAAAGAGAGGAAATTAAATACTGACGGTAGTATGTCAGCCTTAACTCTCCCACGCGCCAAGCCAGATTTCAAACCACAAACCTAATTTCACATATGCAATATCACATTACATGATATGATATCAGTGAAATCTTATCAGTAATATTGACAAAGGAATAGAAGATCAACTTAAAAATAAAATAAATATATTGTTACTAGAGCATTAAAAAAGAGTTCAGTGAGGAAACATCATCAGCATGTCAATTAACGTATGCATCAGCTCTTTAGTGCGACTCCTTAACAACATCTATCTAGAGTAAAATTACAAATGCATAATCCTTGATTGCATTCTTACTCCAAGAAAGAATCATTCATTGTCTCGCACACTCTGTGACTCACTCAGTGGTACTTAGCCACCTTTAAGGCATAAAGACAGTGGGGGCAGAGGAGGTTAACATATTGCACAACTGTTGCAGTGACCAAACTGCAGGTTTGACTGGGCGGCATGTCTCATTCTCCACCCATCCTCAAATAATGCCCTAAGTTGTTGTCGGAGTTTTTATACCACAAACTCGAACCGAAGGTATTAGAGCACCAGTTACTTTACACAAGGATACATTGGGCGGACACCAGGAGATTAAGGGATTTGCCCAGTTGAGCCCACCAGAGACTCGAACCTGATTCCCCTTTCCAAAGTCAGCAGCTCTGTCCATTACGCCACATCACTTATTAGTTAAAATTGTTGATTATTACACCCATTCATTATTCCTCCTTGTTGCTAAAAGTGATTGATTTTATATCGCATCACAAAATACATTTCTAAAGAGTTGGAGGCTCTGAAAAACATGGGTTCTTATGAACACTGCCAAACTCAATTGAAAACATACCCCCTTTCCCGTTCATGCTTGCCAGCTGCACCTGAAATGCCAGATATTTGTCTATCCAGCTGACAGAAAATCAGGATGAATGAGGGGATGAAACTGCAGTCTCTGCTACTTATAAGGTGAATTAAAAACCCTTACCCAGATCCCAATGACTGCTGTAGAAACGACGCAGCTTTTCTGATATGCAAATGGAATATTCAGGAAGCTCTAGAAAGTCAAAGTAGCTTTTGCTTTTGTTTTGATCATTACTTCTACGCAGGAGGAACATCTTTGTGATTTTGAGAAACCCCAGCCTCGGCACATTGTGCTCTGTAAATGTAAAACTTCTGATAAATTTCCGGAACAAGTTTTGTGAGCACATCAAGGCCGATGAGAGCTATCTTGCACTTCACTCAGACTGAGACACGGACGAAGAGATTCGGACGCCCCAAGCAGACAGCACTAATTGCACCATTGGTACTTATTGACAGGTGAAATCATGGTTTGGGTGAGAACCAATGACAGACATATGATTTAACAGAATTCTTGTTAGAGCAATTTGATGCCCAATAAATAATCTGAACATCAGCTGCACTTCCGTAGAGCTCAGTCAATCTATTGTGAGGGCGCCATGGTACCTATTTAAATATCTTACATTACCTACTACTAAGGTGTCCCTTCTGTAGATTTCTGGTTGAGTCCCTGTTGCTCTCCAATATTTGCCCTGCTCAAGGTGCTTAGATATGCTCTATGCACAGAACCAAGTTGTACGCAACCTATTTGGGCTCTTATGCAATATGCAGCTATAAATGCATGCATCATTTTTCATGGACCATTCTCTGGTGATGATTAACTTTTTCATCATGTAGACTAAAAAGGCAATACCAATATTCAGGAGTAGGTATTCAGCATTCACTTGAAAGAGTCCATCTCAATATTGTCTGCACACTTCCCTTGAACAAGCAAGACCCATAAGGAAAGGCGCAGGCGTCTATGGTAAAAGGCGCTTACCTGTTGATCCAAGCACAGCCACAGTAAGATAAAGCTGTACACGAAGGATAAGTCGCACATTAGAGCAAATTGGTACTGGAAGTGAGATTTTGATTAGCTGTGCACACTCTGTCAACAAACAGAAAAGCAAGGTTGAGAAAGACTATCAGTGCGAGTTCAATGTTATGGTGTATAATTAAGTTTGACAACTGTTTATCCCAGAGATACGATTTTTCAGAGGTTTAGATGTTTCTAGCACCAAAAAGTGGAAATCATCACCCATGGTTGTCTGGTTGTGTTAGACTGGAGCATGGTCAAAAGTTAAGGCCTACCATGATGAAGAGCGGATCAGAAGACAGCTGTCTGGTTTGGTCCTGTGGGGAGTTGTCATAGCTTAATGTGAGCAGATGGTTGCCAGTGGAGGCCACCAGCACTTATTTTTGGTTACCTTCACTTTTTCTGCATCATGTATTTACCAAGTACAAGAGAGGAAAAAATACACTGATCAAAAAAACGGAGGAATAGAAAGGAGGCAAAACCGCCACAAAGGAAGGAAGCAGGAACCTGCAAGAGTGAGATAAAGGGGCAGGGAGTGTCTGGTGGTTATTAAAGAACACATGAGGTCAATTTAAATATGCTTAGCCTTGGTATTTGGCACTGCAAAGTTTAATTGCACCAACTGCAGGCTTCTAAGAAGAGCTTCTGGCAACAAATTAAAAACAGGAGTTTTATCATCTGACTTAAGCCCTCATTTATAATTCAGCAGATAGGATAATCCATCATAAATGTGACGGATATCCTGTCCACCATATTAGAAGTGCATCATATCTTGCTTCTCTGAAATGGAAATCAAAAAATCCTCATCGGGGCAAGGCAGCAGGCTTTGGCCGAGATGGGTTCCAAGAGACCAGATAAGTTTGCCTCTCCACCTAAAACCAGTATTGCAGAACCTTTCTTCCTGTGTGCAGAGCTTTGGGCCCAACCGTAAGGTCTATCCTAAGGAAATGCGGCACTCCCCCTGAAAACCAGTTTTTTAACAGATTCTGGAATTGGTTCCACTCTGACTACTTGCACAATAGCAGGGGCAGACCTAGGTGTGAGTTACATCTGCTTGTGTCAGGGGATGCCTTTTGAAACTAGTGCAGTTATGAATTATAAGGTGTTATAATGTAATTCAGTGCATCTCTATACGAGAGCTATACGCACCATGATGGAAAACTACTTTAGAGATTTTTCACTGCCAAAACATGTAAAATGTAAGTACACGTCCTACTTTTAAAATGCGATGAACCCTTTCCTATGGACATTTTGGGCCTATCATAGGGATCGTGTATAGGTATTAAAAATGAATGTTTAGGCCAGGCAAAGGGGTTACTTTGCTAGTTCAAATTTGCAGTTTTAAAACTGCACTCTCAGGCTTTAGGGGTAGGCCTGAAGGCATGCGTTGTACTGTCACTTTAGTGGTGGCTGTTAAAAATGGTGGTCTCTAGTTGGCAGAGGTAGGTACCTTTATCCAAATAGGAACCCTTGCTTCTAGTCAGGGTAGGGGGATACACACTTTAGATAACCCCTGCTCACCCCCTTGGTAGCTTGGCACAAGCAGACAGGCTTATCCCAAAGGCAATGTGTAAAGAATTTGTACCAGCACTCCGAGTAACACAGTGAAAACACCACAAATGGACACCACGCCAGTTTAGAAAAATAAAGTATCTTTATCTAAACTAAACAAGATCAAAACGACAAAAATCCAACATACAGATACTCAGTAAAATGTCTTTAAAAAGGATGTTGCAAAAATAAGCTTGTAGAAATCAAATAGCACCAACTGGGGCTATCACGACGTGAGGACAGCACAAAATCCAAAGTACGGCGCCGCCCGCGAGGATCGCAGCGTCGGGTGTGGAGTCACACAGACCCCCACACAACACGCACATCAGGACACATGTGGAATAACACATGACGTGTGTCTGTATGCATCTAACAGGGACTTGCGAGCTTAGGACATATCTGCGTAGTCTCGATGTCTGTGTGATCATATTTGACATGTACAAGGTGTGTGGTCTGTCCTTTTTCCATGACATGTGACCTGTGCGTCTAGCTTGCCGGCAGCTGTCTGTATGAGATGACATCCTTTAAATGCACATATGTGGATGTATGTCACTCCTGTAATGTGTCTGGCTGTTCACTTACACTGGCCCACAGCTACTTTCATGCCATGTCATGTAGACCTTGACAATCCATGTTTGTAGCTGGATCTTGGTAGGAGTATCACCTGGCTGGCATACGTGTGCAGGATGTATTGCTCAGACCAGACTCTGTATGTGGCATATGTGTATTAGCTGTTGAACATGTGCTCAGTTCATTGACATTGGTGTAGTAATGTACTCAATCTTCGTTATTCCTTCCAATTTTCTGCAGGGCACCGCCTCTCCCCCGACCAATGCCAGACTTGGCTGCCATGAGGGAACGTGACTGCATACGCCGCTACAGATTTCCCCAACGGTTAATTGTGGACCTGATAAACAGGCTGGCCCCACACCTCCAACCGCGACACAGTTATCCGACTGCGCTGACCCCCAAAATGAAGTCGGTGACATTGCACAGTGTCGAAGATGGCTGATGTCAGCTCTGGTGATGATGCGTCGTCAGCAAGTTTCACGAGTCACCCTCGGAGGTTATCGGCGCCGCGATAACAAGATGCAGGCGAAGACGGAGTCGATGCGAGCGCTGGCGTCGGTCACGGCCGATCACAGGGGCACTGTCGACGGCGTCGGAAACAGATTTTCTTGCTTGTCTTGGATTTCTTCCAGCTTCCAACAGCGGAACAACCTCCAGGGGCCCAACCCAGTTACAGGCACCTCCTGGCAGGTCAGAACTCCCAGCAAGGAAGTTCAGGGGAGCTGGGGGTGAAGTCCTTTTGTTCCTGGGACTTAAAAACAGGAGGCCATCTCTGCTTCAGGCCCTTGGAGACTTTCTTTAAGCAGGGGACACAGCACACAGCAAAGTCCTACTTCAAGCAGGGGATACAGCACACAGCAAAGTCCTTCTCCTTTCTTTGGCAGAAACGGCAACTGCAGGCCAACCCCAGACACGCAGCAAGGGCTTTACTTCTCCTCAGTTTCTTCAGCTCTTCTCCTCAGGAAAGGTTACTCTTGATTCCAGCAATAGTCTAAAGTTCAGGGGTTTTAGGTCTAATACTTATACCCCAAAATGTCTTTGATCTCTTTGTGCAAGGGGCTCTGAGCCCAGTCCAAACCAGTTCTGGGGGCACTGTACCAGTTCACAACAACATCCTTTGTCAGTGTGACCCTTGGTTTCAGATGCACCACAGGGGGGCAGAGCCAGCATTGTGGAAGGCAGGCACCGCCCTATTCAGTTACAGGTGCAGTAACTGCTTGCATGCAAGGTCACATAGATCTCCGCAGGCCCTGGAAAAAGGTAACCGCTGCTGCCTTCAGCCAAGTATGTAAGGTTCCCTCATTCAGTACGGGTGAAGACTGTGACGCAGCTTTGGGAATGCTTGAGGGTGCAATCATAGAAGCCCTGGATGCTATAGCTCCACTCAGAAGGGTAAGAGTGCAGGTTAGAGCAGCTCCTGCTCCTTGGTATTCAGATACCCTCAAGTGGGAAAAAGCTACATGCAGGGCCATGGAAAGAAAATGGAGAAAATCCAAGACAGAGCAGCACGAACAACTATACCGAAAGATGCACAGAGCCTATCTTAACAGCTGCAATATAGCCAGAAGAGCTCACTTGGGCTCTCGCATTATTGAGGCAAAGAACTCCCTGAAGGAGCTATTTAAGATCTTGAAGGAATTTACTAATCCTAAGGCTAACAACCGATTGCCACCCCCCACCCAGGAGCTTTGCAAAGATTTAGCCACCTATTTCACTCATAAAATTGATGTAATCTATTGCTCTTTTGAACGGTTGGAAACAGACCTTCTTGGAGATCCTTTGCTGGAAATATTAAATCTGCCTAGGCTAGATTATTTCCCTCATGTTACGAGCGAACAATTGGGCTCTCTATTAAGTCTTGTGAAATCAGGATCTCCATTAGATCCTGCACCACCGACCGTCATGTCAGATCTCAGCCTGGTCCTGGCTGATACGTTGGCAGAGGTCTATAACATCTCGTTAGACACTGCCACGTACCCGAGGAGTGGAAAAGCGCACGCATTAAACCACTGCTTAAAAAGGTGATAGCGGATCCGACTGATCTACAAAACTACAGGCCAAGCTCTCTTCTCTCCTGCTGCTCGAAGTTAATTGAGTCACTGGTAAACCAGCATCTGTCTCGTTACCTGGAACAAAATAACCTTCTGGATTCTTCCCAGTCCGGATTCCGTACCTCGCAGAGCACGGAGGCCGCACTGCTGGAGGTCATGGATACTCAAAGGATGACATTGGACAGGGGGACCCCAGTGACCTTGGTCCTTCTTGATCTGTCGGCAGCCTTTGACACCATCTCTCACAGGATCCTGTTGGATAGACTGCGAGGGATTGGTGTCAGAGGCATGGCTCTTAAATGGATACAAAGCTATCTATCAGAGCGCACTCAGAGAATTCAGTTGGGTACCTTTGTGTCACAAACCTCACTGGTGGACAGGGGCGTTCCGCATGGATCTATCCTGAGTCCCACCCTGTTTAATGTGTATGTGGCCCCTTTGGCGGAAATTATTAGAAGCTGTGGGTTTGAGACCATCTTGTATGCCGACGATACGCAGCTGATTGTCCCCATTGAGGATGACATTGTATCCACTCAATCAAAATTTAAAAGCTGCATGTCTAGTATTGCAACAATTGAGGAAGAACTTCCTACAGCTCAACTCATCCAAAACAGAGATACTGCTGTTCGGGAAGGCCGAGAAGATCTGGTCTCCCGACTGGTGGCCTCTAGAGTTGGGAGAGGCTCCTTCCCCCAAAAATTGGGCTAAGAATCTTGGCATCAGGATTGATAATAAGTTATCAATGGAGGAGCAGGTGAAGACATTGTCAGGGACTTGCTTTGGAACCATGAGGATGCTAAGAAAGATCTTTCCCTGGATTCCACTCTTGGCAAGAACAACCCTTATCCAGTCACTCTTGGTTAGTCGACTGGACTATGGCAACTCATTGCTTGTCGGAATAAGGAAAGACCTACTATCCAGACTACAGGTGGTGCAGAATACCGCAGCACGCCTTGCCCTTAATAAACCGGCCTGCACCCCCTTTGCACCCCTTTTGAGCCAACTTCATTGGCTTCCAATTAGGAAACAAGCTATTTTTAAGATGCTATGTGTGGTCTTCAAGTCTCTACAGGGGAATGGCCCTGCCTACCACAATAAGAAGTTTACTCTATATAATCCTACACGGCAATTAAGATCTAGCAACCGTAACTTCTTGTTCTCACATAGAATAAACAGAGCAAAAATGGTAGGTCGTGCCTTTTTGTATCTGGCCCCCAGTCACTGGAACACTCTACCAGAGAAGATCCGGTCCTGTACCAAGATATCCTGTTTTAAGAAACTCTTGAAGACGTGGCTGTTTTAGGAGACTTTGACTATGAGCACTCATTTCTCTAAGCGCCGAGAGATCCCTGTGGGGATGATTCGTTTGCGCTATATAAATGAGTAAAATTAAAATAAAGTAAAGGTGCTACTCCTCCCACCACTCCAAAGCAGATCAGGCCTATCCAGCCTAGTGCTGACTCATCCAGACTCCTGGAGCCACTGCAACTCCCCAGCCCCTGTCACTCGAAAGCCAGACAGTCAATCCACAAACAGGCAGAGGCACACAGAAAGGTTGAACAAGAAAATAGCCACTTTCTAAAAGTGCTATTTTCAAACACATAATTTAAAAACCATCCTTACTAAAAGATGTGTTATTAAATTCTGAGATCCGGAATACCAGACTCCAATTTTCTATCTTATCCCTATGGGAAGATATGCTTGTAAAATGTTACAAAGCATTCCCCATTCTGTCCTTTGGGCAAGATAGCCTTTCTTTTTTTTTCTTTTCTTTGAAGTCCTCATTCACCATCTGCAAGCAAAATTTACATTCAAGCCCCAATTCGACCTAGGCTCCCTGGGCTAATGTTTTTGCCTATGCATTAGACCAATCAGGCCAGCTTCTTTCGTACGATGCTCGGTGTAATCATTGGACCAATGAGATCTTAAACCAACCTCAGTTCCTTGCCCCAAAGGATCAATGGTGACCAAATGTTATTGTCCTGATTGTCCAGCATACCCTGATCGAGTCTTGCTATACCCAATGCTGCGCCCAACCAACTCTCACCGTCTAGGATCCTTCCATAGTTTACAGATCTCTCTACGGGCAATCAATATCAAACTAAAAAATAATCCCACTTGCTTCGTAGAGAGCTGCCTCATAAGATCGTTGTCCAGCCCAAAAATTACTCGAGCTAAATTGATATGCAGTTTAGTTTTAAAAACACCTTCCATGGAACTTTCCAAATTATGCCAAAAATCCCTCACCCGTGTACAATCATAGAAGATATGCATATCATCGGCCTCAGCCAAGTCACATCTAGGACACCTAGGAGGAGGGGAAGAAACACATTTTGCTATCTTCTTGGGCGTGTAATACAGCCTATTGATCACATAAAAATGTTTTTTTTTTAGAGATGCTGGCTTAACAAACTTATATAGAATTCGGAGAGAAAGAGGATATAAATTGGCTGATAGATTTCCCAGTAACCTAGAGCTCCATACCGAATGAAGGGGAAGAAGCTCTATCTCCTTAGCGTCTAATAAGCTCCTATACCACAGTCCAATCTCCTTTCTTCTTGGGTTTACGTTCTGAAGTATAGTCTCGATCTCCCAATTTCCTCCAGTAAGCTCCTTCTCCGATGAAAACCAAGAACATAATTGCAAATATTTGAATCTCGACAAAGAATCCCCTATTTTTGATCTAAGAGCCTCCCAAGGAAGGACTCCATCGGGCGAGATGAGATCAGAACAAATCATTATTCCAGCATTTCTAATTGGAGACGCCAAACTATCTTTCAAACATACTGGCAATCCCGGAGAGTCCCAAACTGGGGCAAAATCAGAATAATATTTTATCCCCCATTTCTCCTTAACTTTAAGCCACACTTTGAGTGCAGATTTTAAAACCTTTAGACGGACTTTCTTAAAGAACCTGGGCGCCCCGAACTTTTATAATAAGCCAAGGCCCCCACCCTCCAAGCCAGCCATCCCACTCAGGATCTTTCCCCAATTGGTACCAACAGGACTAGAAAGCAAGGAACGTATCTTTTTAAACTGAAAGGCCAAGGAGTAAAAAAACACATCTGGAAGAGCTAAACCACCCTTTAACAATCTTCGTTTTAGCTTCTTCCAGGATAGTCTAGAATTGTTATTAGACCATATAAAACTGCCGATTTTACTTTGGATTTTTTTCAACAGTTTATCTGGGAACTCAAGAGGGATTGTACTGAATAAGTAAGTTAATTTAGGCAGTATTACCATCTTAACCAGATTTACACGTCCATATATAGTGAGAGGTAAGTTCTGCCATCAGGATGATCAATTTCCCTGGCCACTCTCCTCAAGTTTATCGTTGGAACACTACCTAAATCCTGCACTATAGTTATCCCCAGGTATCTAAACTCCTTACTACTCTTTTCAAGCCAATTCTCAACGCCCCAACACATTACCTCAGTCTTGGATGAGTTGACCAGATACCCAGAGTACTGACCAAATTCCTTCAAAATAGCTTCTACCTTGGGAAGCACCTCCACTGGATTGTTGGTATAGACCATTAAATCATCCGCATAAAGAGCTAGTTTACATTTATAGTCTAAGGCTTGAAAGGGGGTGATTTGTATATCTCGTCGCAATGTTTGTGCAAGAGGCTCGATATAGATATCGAACAATAGAGGAGAAATGGGACACCCCTGTCAAGTCCCTCTTTTTATACTAAAACTCGATGTCAACAAACCATTTAAAAGAATAACTGCAGAGGCTCCCTCATAGCACTTACTAAGGGTTTGTATGAATATAACACCAAAACCCATCATTTTTAAGGTTTCCCATAGATAGGCCCAATTAACGCGGTCGAACGCCTTGGCTGCGGCGTAAGCCGCCACAGCCAAGGGCTCTGACATTGCCAATGCCAAATCTATACTTCCAATCAACTGTAAGGTTTGCTCTTGGATAAACCTACCCAGGATGAACCCCTTTTGGTCGACATTAATCAATCGGGGAACTATCCTGACCAATCTCTCCGCCAAGATGCTGGTAAAGATCTTATAGTCCGCATTAAGCAGGGAGATTGGCCTATAGGAATCTGCCTTAAGAGGATCCTTTCCTGGCTTCATTACAAGTACTAATGTAGCCTCTTTCCATGAGGGAGGGACCCTACCTTCAAACTTATAGATATTGTTAAAAAGTTCTAGTAGCCTAGGAGCTAGCTCCTCCTGAAGTACCTTATAAATTTCCCCCGGTAGAGCATCCGTCCCAGCAGCCTTATTAATCTTGATTTTCTTAATAGAAAGATTAATTTCCTCTACTGTAATGGGATCATCTAACATGTTGCGCTCCTCTACTGTCAATGTTGGCAAGGCCTTCGTTTTTAACCACTCTCGAATACTGCTAGGACTAGAAGATGTTTCCTCTCTGTAAAGATTAGAAAACACAGAGAGGAGACACCTTTGCATATCTTCTTGTCTACAAGATGTTTCCCCTGTCTAATTTAATATCAATTTGTCCGCCTTTACCTTCCATGCCAGAATAGCACCAGCCTTTTCTCCATATTCATAATTGTCCATATTGTGGACCAGCCATTGGTCTTTTATTTTTTGATCTAACTTGCCTCTATATTGTGATCCGAGAAGCTCCAGATCGCTAAGGGTTTGTGCCAAGTTGTCAGCTTGACAACTCAACCTTATTCTTTCCAAATTAGATATTTCTTTTTCCAAATTTTTGAAAACTAGCGCCTCTTCTTTATTCTTAGCACATATCAAACTGTGTAACATACCTCGGATATGGGCCTAGGGGCATGGTCAGATAAAATACATGGAAGGAATACAATGTCCTCTAAATTTTCCAGCCCCAATCTATCCATAAGGATATAGTCAATCCTAGAGGAGTGATTATGTTTTTTGTTGAAAAAGGTAAAACCTGGTTCTCCCTCCTTTTTTGCCTTACGAACATCTATCAATCCCAGCTCATGCATCATATTAGTCATTGCCCTGCGCATACGTGGGGCAGCCACATAGTGACCACAATTCGATCTGTCCTGTACAGGATTGAGAAGAACATTAAAATCTCCTCCGATTATGACTGGAATAGTAACAGCTACCAATTTGGACTGTACTTTGAGCAGACAGGCCGGGTCATCAACGTTGGGGCCATAATAAGATGTTATAACAATTTCAGTCCCCCTAATATCCGCTGATACCAAGATCCATCTACCAGATTCATCTGTTTGTACAGACCGTATGAAACCACCCGCTCCTACTCTAAATAGGACAGCTACTCCCTTATTTTCTACTGTCTGCTCAGAGCAACAAAAAGAATCAACCCATCTATATTTTCCAAAAACAACCTTGCACTCAAGTTTACTCAGGTGAGTCTCTTGTAAGAGACACACTTGGGCTGAAGATTGCTCCAGGAAAGACATTATCAGCCTTTGTCTACGTGGGCACCGTAGCCCATTGACATTCCACGAGATAAACCTTATCTTAGTGGTCATCATATCCGTCTTTCATCACCCCCTCCTTGACTTCCCATCCCCAGGAGCCCTCGTTCTTTAAAAGATAAGAAAAGATGAAAAGAGGACTTATTTTAAATTTTTTTCCCACTGCTAATCCACCCGTGCATTCCTTCTCCCCCCACCCATCCGTGAAACCCTCTCACCCACTACTCCCTTGGGAACCTTCCCTATTCCTCTGGGCTTAAGCCCTTAGCGGGGTCACCTGGTGTGTGGCTTAACCAGTTATAGATTAATCAGAAAGAACAACAAAAAAATACTCATAAAAAACTATAATTTCAGCTTTATCTTATACATATATCAATCCCTCTTTTTTTTTTATCATTAATCCGAGTTTGCCCTCTCCCCTCCGCTCCTTCTACACTCTATCCATTCAAAAATGTAATCAATAATTAGAATAAATTTCCAAACCTTCATTTCTCACTCTCGTTGCTACTCCCACCTCCTTTACCGATCTTATCTATTAGGGTATCAACTTCCTCTATTTGATTTAAATTATACATGCGGTTATTCCACATGATTCGTAAAGAAGCGGGAAATTTCAGCTGTGTCTTGGCTCCCAAGGAATTCAAGGTGATCACCCTCTTACCCAATTCCCACTGCCTTTGGGCGGTGATATGAGAAACATCGGAGCGAATAAGAAATGAAAATGAGCTGGATGAAGAAGCATACTTCACATGCCCGATTTTTAGGGCCAAAGACAATATTTTCTCCTTAATGGCAAACGTGAGAAAGTTTACCAAGATCTTCCTTGGACGCTCTTTTCCAGGTTTCCGCCTGAATGGATCACGATGGACCCTTTGGATATCGGCCATCAAATCCAAATTTTCTCCTGGCAGATCTTTTAAGATTGTGGTTTTTAAAAGAGAAAGTACAAAGGTCTTAATATCGCTTCCTTCCATATCCTCAGGGACATTCAGAATTTTCAAATTATTTTAACCTAGAGTGATTTTCAAGGCGCTCAATATCAACCTTCAACTCTCTATTTTGTTGGACCAACTTATCCAGCACTACAGAAGAAGAGCACAAAGCCTCCTTGATCTTAGGGATTTCTGCCTCAAGAGCGTCCGTCCTAAGTGTAACTTCCTCCACTTTCTGAGCAAGTAATTCACACGAGGTCTGAATAGCTACCTGGTTGGTCTCAGAGATTGTAAATCTCCTACCTATATCTTCTTTAAGACCTAACAGGATTTCAGCTAATGACCCAGGTGCCAATGATAGTGGAGCAGGGGAACTAGTCGATTGGGGGACGGATATGCTAGATTTTGAAGCCCTTTCTTTGCCCACTAAAGGGGCTCCATCGTCTTCTCCTCGAACATCTTCCTGAACATCCGCCAGGTCTTCTAACGCCGAGAAACTGTTTATTAACTCCAGTGAAGAGTGTACTATTAACTGCTGATCTTGAGGTACGGACAACACCCCTTCTATGACTACAGGTTGTTCAACAATGCTAGGAAGGGCAGTTATCGGAACAATAGGAACAGCCATATCAATATTCATATTGTTATTTTTATCTAGCCCCAGATCCAATACGGTAGTAGAAAGGACCTTATAGTAAGATTTCAATGAGGGCGTTATCTTCACTCCGGCGCCCCCTCGAGCCCTTTTCCTACCTCTTCCTTTTCCCGGAGGCCTAGCAGCCACGGTCTGACTTTCCTTCCTGGAAATTGCCTTAGTTTTTGTTATGGGAGGAGAGATTATAGGGGACTTGGTTGTAACAGAGACAGTACTCAAATCCTTATTGCGCAGAGTATACCTGCTGACCGCCAGCTCCGAAGTAAGTATCCCACCACTGCTACAGCCTCTGCCACTGCCTCTGCTGCTTCTAGCACTGCTCAGACCTCCACTGGCTTGCTTCTCCATGCAGCTCACCTGATTCTGACAGCGATGATTAGTTCCAGTACAGGCTACAAAACATGCTCCTAATTCACCAAAGGAAAGTTGGGGTCCAACAACCGCACTCCACTCCCACTCCTGGGCCAGTACCGCCTTACTATGATTTATCAGAGGGGGAGACAAACCCAAATCAGGGCTTTCCAGGCTGCACACAGCCCTCCTAATCCCACCTTCGACGGCACCGGCACCGGCGCTTGAACTGGAGAGCCTCCTCAGCTGACAGCTGACAGAAAATCACTTCCCCTGATGAAGGCTCCCTGGGCCCCCGCTGGAGACCCCTCCGCCTCCACTGCCTTGCTGCTCCGATAACATGGAACCACAGAGCTCCGACACCACTCCCTCTGCAACGTCGCAGACCATCGAGTTGGCGCCCGGCCAGCCAGAACGCCGAGGAAGGAAAGATAACCACAGGAAAGGTACCAGAGCTAAAAATAAATTCGGAACCGCAGAGATTCATACAAAAGAAAGCTTCAGATAAAAAAGATTAGCCATCTACAGAGTATTATTAGCGCCACACAGCAGGAGCTCTGCTACGGCAGTTAGGTTCCGGCCGCCATGTTCCCCCGAATGCCCGCTTGGGCAAGATAGCCTTTCAATAGTGAAAAACGAAATAGGCAGTATTTCACTATCAGGACATATTACACACACCAGTTCATGTTTTCATGACTTCTGTAGAGAAGTGTGGCTCAATGGTGGAGAAGTGTGGCTCAATGGTTAGAGCGGCAGACCCTCATGCAGAGATCTGGCCTGGGACCAGGGTTCAATTCCCGCCTCGGCGGGTCTTGGGCTCAACTTCCTCTGACCTGATAATTCTCGCCTCGGTGCCTACTCTAATCATGGGTCCCACTCTGCAACTCTGGGCAATAGCTTGCTTAATCTCCACAATGGCCCCAACAGTGCTGGGGATGCCTGGCCTCACCTTGGGGGTGCCCAGGAGTGGACATTTCACAGGGAAAGCCAGGAAGGGTTCCACAGCGGTATGAGTACAAGCGCCAGGACGCCCCATCGCTGGGGCAGCAGTGCGCTATACAAGTACAAAATTTCATTTCATTTCATGTCCTACTTTCACATACACTGCACCCTGCCCAGGGGGGTATCTTGGGCCTACCATAGGGGTGTCCTATTTGCAAGGGAAGGGTAAGGCCTGGCAAGAGGGTGCACTAGCCAGGTCAACATGGCAGTTAACAAACTGCGCACAGGCACCGCGGTGGCAGGCCTGAGACCTCTTTTCAGGGCTACTCATGTGGGTGGCACAATCAGTGCTGCAAGCCCACCAGTGGCATTTGAGTTACCAGCCCTGGCACACTCAGTGCACTGTCCGACATTTCTTTTAGGAGCAGGACCTCCAGAAAACAGATTAATTCCTAATAAAACAAAAAGATTTAAGGTGGGGAACAGAGGGAACAGTAGGTAGGTGAGAACAAGGGAACTTATAGCCAGACTGATAGTGGAGAGTAGTCACAGTATAACAGTAGGATTTCAGATAACAGTGGAAAGTTAACATATGCTTTACATTGCAGTGACTGAAACATTATCCCTGAGTGATGTTGGAAGACCGAAGACCCACTCTTGTTAGGGGATGCCCTGGAAGACCCAACACAGAGACAACTGTCTCCTTCTCGCATTACACTCCCCCTTTCCTCTGTTACCCATGAGCTGACCAAAGTCATGTGGTGGGACTAAGGTGGTGGAGTATCTGGTAACCAGCATCCGGATGGATTCCTGTCCCCAGGCAAAAAGGCACCTGGCTATTGCAAGGTCTCTGAGGATAATTAGGCCTGATCACAATATACCTGCAAGCAGTACATACAATAACAAGCATTGGCATAGCTTGACCGCGATTACTTTCACTTTGATGTTTGATCGCAATCGCGATCACTTTCGCGGCCGCAGGGTCGCTTGGCATAGCCAATAGGTCTCACCTTTGGGACCTTATAAGTGTTTAGCCATGCAACAGTTGCATAATTAAATACTTATAAGGTCCCAAAAGCGAGACCTATTGGCTATGCCAAGCGACCCTGCGGCCGCGAAAGTGATCGCGATTGCGATCAAACATCAAAGTGAAAGTAATCGCGGTCAAGCGCGGTGCGCGCGCCCGTGCACATGCACTGTAGCTCTAGGCTGGCCTGGTAGCACTTTTTGGAGCCCTCTCAAAAAGTCTCGCCAGATCAGCTCATGCGCTGGGTCAGGCGACACCTAAAAATCTATTGCACTGGATTCTGTAATTACCAAGTGCATAGTTTGCATCTGATTCCACTCTGTGCACCTGGAAATGGGAATAACATGCCCTGTTTGCTCTTTCCCTATTCTGAGGGTAAACAGTAATGGGATGGGGGCGTGGCTTGGCGCCTGAGTGAATGGCGGCGCCCGGGTGAAGCTCCGCGGTCCACCGGCAAGACTCGGCGCTTTGAGACCAGCTGCTGCTCTTCTGGAATAACCGATAGAATTATGAAGATTTCGGGCATGCTTTGTGGCCCTTGTGAACTTCTGTGGCGGCATTTGGACCCTGTTATCTTCGCTGTGAGTTCTCTGGCGGTTTTGTGACGAGCGCGGCCGCCGTTTTGAATTTTTCGCGCCAGAGCGCGTCTCCTCACAATGCTTTCACAGTGTCTTTTTTGCCTGTCAGAAATGCGTTACTCACTGCCAAAATCTTGCCCATGCTGAATGGCAGCTTTTCTGTGAGGGATTTTGTGGCGCTTTAATGTGGCAGCCCTCTTCCTTTTGGCATCTATCCCAATTTCTTCACCTCCATTTATGTGTGACTCCATGCAATGTGGTCAGAATGTTATATTTATTGCCAAGATTGCCTACCAAGGTGGACTAGGAGCTTTTTTCTGAAGGAAGTGTCCCCACTTCTTGCTTTCTTGTGAACATCATGCAGCAGTCAATTTGGTCTCATCTCTTCATATGAGCCCCTCAGGATTAGGCCTGGGCGAAAATTTTGTTCCGTTCGCGGAAATTCCGATAATTTGACATTTTCGCTTTCCGCGGAGAGTACGAAAATGTCAAAAATTCCGGTTTCCGCAGCTTGGCGATAATTTGTTTCATGCTCGCGCTGTAAAATAATACATTCTCGCGCGCGCGCGATCGCCTTACCTGAATCCCTGCGTTCGCCGACAAGTTTTCTTGATCCGGTCGCGTTCTCCATGAGATGTTGTATTGTTTTTAGCCATTTGCGCTGTCTCGCGACAGTTCGCGCCCGCAGTGACGTCATGCGTCGCGCGATCACGTCTTTCTTCTCGCGATCATGCACCGCGAGACAACTCAAAACAAGATGGCCGCGCCCGCAAGCAACCACATGGGTAAGTTGGCGACCCACAACCATGCAGAAAATCTCGCGAACATGCCGGAAAAAAACTTCCGCATCTTCGCGATATTTCCGCTTGTTTGCGATAATTTTAAACATTTTCGCGATAATTTGCGAAAGTTAATTTCGCAAATTCCGCCCACCCCTACTCAGGATACAGCTCCTCTCTACTACAGTGATATCTTATCTGATGTTCTACTTATTTCCTTGCTATATGCTTGGATTACTGGAAGCACTAGCTGCAAATGGCTAGAGGATTCTCTTTGCTCAACCTCGACAGTGTTTTCATATGCTAAGTGCCTTATCCGTCGTTGCTGGTTTCTGGTACATTATAATAGCATTGTCTTGGAGTTTGCTATTTGTTTTTTATGGGAAGAACAAAGATACCGCGCCCATCTTTTTCCAAACCAAAATGCATTTTCATAAAGAATTCAAAGATCTTTTCTGAATTTTCTAAATTGTAACATTTTTTAGCCTCATCCTCTCAAAATTCAGATAATACAATGGAGCCTTCTTCTACAGCTTCAAGGAAATCCAACACTAAACGCTTAAAAAAAGATCCTCCGTCACCGCCTAAATCATCATCGCCGGTGTCGATGGAGCTGTTGTTGGAGGAAATTAGAGCTTTGCGTCCTTTTATGGAAGAGACTAACACCAAACTACAAGTACTAACAGACAACTGGTCTCAATTTGAAGCAAGGGTCTTGTCAGTTGAACATTCTGTTTCCTCCTTCAAAGAGACTTGTGTTACTGTTTCTCACCTTCATTCTCAAGTCTCTACACTACAGAAACAAGTCGAGGATTTGGAAAATCGCAGTAGACGTAATAACCTACGTATTTATGGCCTGGGTGAAGGTCTTGAGGGGACAGACTCCCTTACTTTTTTCAAATTATTCATCCCTAAGTTGCTTCATATGCCGGAGGGAACGGTGCTCAATATTCAGCGAGCACATCGACTTGGCCGTCTTCAAGCTCACACTACGCCTTCATCAAGACCACGTGGAGTCATCTTATACTTTCTCGAGTATACTGACTTATTAAAGGTTCTGTCAGCGGTCAGAGCTTCTCCCAAAATCTCTTGGTCAGGCTCTTCCTTGTACAAGACTATGCTAAAGCTACAGCCAATCGTAGCAAAGCCTTTCTGAATATGCGAGCTGAATTACGTTCAATAGGTGCCAGATATGGACTTTTTCATCCATGCCTCTTCAAAGTCACATACAATAACAGAACAACAACATATGAAGATCCTATACGTCTGCAAACCTTCATTAACTCATGCAAACCAACCGTCATGGATTCTTCTGGTCCAGCATCTTCTTCTTAATGTTGGCCTTGGCTCTCCTGCGTAATGCCGCTTGAGCGTTTTATCCCTCATTTCGTTGCTTAGCAGTTTAATTGCTATTTTTTCCTCCCATTGGCGTTTCTGAAGGTGTTGTCTCCTATGTTTTTCTTGATTGAGATTTTATTTCTCTGTGTTCTCAATTCTTACTGTTTGAATTTGCTCTAAACAGTTCAATCTAACTTTTCCTTTGCTTAATTGCTACAGATTCCTTATCCTTGTTTTCTGATGTCTTCCCGGCCCTCCGCCTCGCTGACCCCTGGATGTTTCGTCCATTTCATGTGGTTCCACCCCCTCCCCGTCTTCGCCTGGTTGCCTCACCCCTCCCCCTTGTTCCTTTGGCTCTTCTTCATGTAAGTATGTTTCCTATTCATACTTTCTTTTTGTGTCTTTCTTGTTATTTTTTATTACTGTTTCTCTCTTCCTCTCTTTTCTTTTCCCTTTTCTCCCTTCTTTTCTTCCCCTTTCCACTTCCCTTATCCTACTCTCTTTTTTCTCTTTCCTTTTTATCTGATCATTCACACATTTATACTCCTTGTTCACTGTTCTTTTCCCCTATTGAGGCTTTTCAAATTGTTGTCTTTAATCTTTTCCTCTTTTATCTTCTTGCCAGTACGTTCCTGAGTTTTCACTTATGTATTCCTTTTAATTTTATAACTGTTTATCGCATTGTATGGTCATGGTTTATTGACTTTATGCTTATCCAGTCAAGTTCAGAGATACCACATGGAACATTAAGGGATTGAACAATCCTATTAAAAGACAACAAGTTTTATCCAATTTAGCTAGATTAAAAACTGATGTTGCTTTTCTTCAAGAAACCCATCTATCGGATGCTGAAGCGTCCAAATTAAAGAAATGTTGGGTGGGAAATGTGTTTTCTTCCCCAGCTTTGGGTAAGAAGAATGGTGTTCTCATTCTTTCTCATAAGAAGTTTAATGTCTCAGTGACTTCTCAAGAAACTGACTCTGAGGGTCGTTGGGTCATTGTTAAATTACTTATTGATAAAATACCGTTACTGTTTATGCTCCAGTTTCAGTTGATAATATTTTTTGGTTGCAAATTTCTGATAAGTTACTCTCACTTGAGGACGATTATATTGTATTTGTCGGTGACTGTAATCAAATTTGTGACCCCATTTTGGATAGGAATTCCCCAGTCAAATTTGTAAATAATAAAATGCACTCACAATTCACTTCTACCATTCATCAAAAATCTTTAGTTGACATTTGGAGACTGTGTCATCCTGATCTTCGGGAATACAGCTTTTTCTCCCCCCCACACAAATCACAATCTCGTATTGACTACCTCTTTTTAAGTAAATCTCTAATGCAACATGTACTCCACTCTGAAATTGGGTCCATTTTAATTTCGGATCATGCCCCGGTTTCTGTTGATTTTGACCTACTCCCTTCTAGCCCGTCTGCTGGACGTTGGCGTTTTAATAATTTATTGCTGGTGGATCCTAATTTTTCTAGCCAATTCAGTTCTTTCGCTTCAGAATTCTTCATCATAAACACAACTCCTGATTCCTCTCCTGCTATGATTTGGGATTCTTTCAAGGCAGCTGCCAGAGGCTTCATGATCAATTTTGTCTCTCAGAAGAAAACAAGTTTTGAGAAACACTCGGCTCAATTGCTTGCCCAAATTAAAAAACTAGAATATGCTTATTATCATTCTTATTCTGAAACTTCCTTGAAAGAACTTATTACTGCTAAGATCACTTTTAATAAATTATCTACGGAAGCGGCTTCTTCTTATCTTCTGAAGAGTAGTGCTCGTTACTACGGGGGTCAGAATAAAATGGGGAAATTATTGGCTAATTATCTAAAAGCACGTTGAGATAGACTTAGGATAGGCTCGCTGACTAACTCTAATGGTGACGTTCTTCTTAGGGATGAAGATATTTTAACTGAATTTGTCTCCTTCTATAAAAATCTTTACACTCCGGAGACTCAACCACTTCACTCTGACCTATCTTCTTATTTCCAATCCATCAGTCCCCCCCCTTCACAACACACTGATTTTGATTCGCTACAGGTAGATATTACATTGACAGAAATTTCCCATGCTGTATCGGTCTTAAGACGAGGTAAGACCCCTGGTCCCGACGGATTCACCATTGAATTTTATGAGCACTTTTCGAAGCTTCTTCTCCCACAACTTCTTCTCTTATTCACCTCCTTTATTGAGAATGGTTTGTCTCAAGGCACCTTTCAAGATGCTATGATTTGCTTAAATCCTAAGGAAGGCAAGGACCCTTCTTTTTGTAAAAACTATCGCCCTATTACTTTAGTTAATACTAGGGGTGGCGGAATTTGCGAAAGTGACTTTCGCAAATTATCGCGAAAATGTTAAAAATCTCCGCAAACACGCGGAAATATCGTGAAGATGCGGAAGTTTTTTTCCCGCCAGTTTGCGTTATTTTCTGCGTGGTCGCGGGTCGCCAACTTACCCATGCGGATGCTCGCGGGCGTGGCCATCTTGTTTTCACTCTTCTCGCGGTGCATGATCGCGAGAAGAAAGACGTGATCGCGCGACCAATGACATTACTGCGGGCGCGAACTGTCGCGAGACAGCGCAAATGGCTACCAACAATCCAACATCTCGTGGAGACCGCGACCGGATTGGGAAAACTTGTCGGCGAAAGCAGGGATTCAGGTAAGGCGATCGCGTGCGCGCGAGAATGTATTATTTTACAGCGCGAGCAAGAAACAAATTATCGCTAAGCTGCGGAATGCGGAAATTTTGACATTTTCGCGCTCTCCGCGGAACGCAAAAATGTCAAATTATCGCAATTTCCGCGAACGGAACAGAAATTTAGCCCAGGCCTAGTTAATACAGACTACAAAATGTTTGCTAAAATTCTTGCCTTACGTATTGATCCAGTCTTGCCTGAACTTCTTGGACCGGAGCAATCGGGCTTTGTAAAAGGTCGTTTATCTTCTGATAATTCTACAGTCTTTTTTAATATTCTTAGCAAGGCCTCTTCCTTAGATTATCCGCTTGCTGCCATAGCTTTAGATGCTGAAAAAGCCTTTGATAGGATTGGCTGGGACTTTATGTTCCATGCTATCAAATGGATAGGGTTTCCTTCTAAATTAATTTCCTTGATTTCTCTCTTGTATTCTGGTCCCAAAGCATCTATTTTTACCAATGGTAAGGTTCCCGAATATTTTTCTCTTTCTAGAGGTGTACGTCAGGGTTGCCCCCTATCCCCCCTAATATTTGTAGTTGCGTTAGAACCTTTCCTCACCAAAATTAGGCAGGATACCCAAATTACAGGGTTCCATTTGGGCTCTCACCCAGTAAAAATGTCTGTTTATACAGATGATATTCTTTTATATTTTTCCAGTCCAGACACTTCTCTTCCCCCTTTCCTCTCTCAGGTAGATGCGTTTTCAAAATTATCAGGGTACCGCCTAAATCGAGATAAGTGTGAAGTTCTGCCCCTTAATGTCTTGTGTCTCAAACACTATTTTGTTCACACCGGTTTTTCCTGGCAATCCTCAAAATTAAAATATTTAGGATTATGGTTTTCCCCAACTATTTCGGAAACTTTAAAACAGAATTTTGATTACATTACTAAGAAATTAAATGATTCAATTACTAAATGGCACCCACTTTTTCTCTCTTGGTGGGGTAGATTAGACTCTATTAAGATGATGCTTACTCCCATTATTTTATACTCTCTTTCTATGATCCCTGTACATATCCCAGGCTATTATTTTAAGAGATTAGATCACATTTTATTAAAATGTCTCTGGAAAGGTAAACCTCCTCGAATAGCTTTATCTACTCTTAAAAAAGATAAATCAAATGGCGTGCTTAAGTTTCCTAACTTTAAATCTTATCACTATGCTTTTTCTCTAAAACAGGCCTCTTGCTGGCTTTCTTCTGACTCTCCTACCTATCCTCTGATTTGGTTACGCTTGGAGAAATATTTCACTTCCCTCTTTTGCTTTCCAGAATCCCTTGCTTTCTCTGCTAACACCTCCTCTTTACGTCATTCTGTCATTTCTTGCACACGCAAACTCTTAACTCCTTTTCTGCCGTCTTCCTATCCTTCACTTAATTCACTTTCTCAACAACCCATCTGGCACAATAAATTACTACGCATTAAAAATCGTGCTTTCTATTGGAAAGCATGGTATTCCAAGGGGCTGGTATGGATTTCTCAACTCTTGTCTGATAATAAACCCTTATCTTTTTCAGTCCTCAAATCTAACTTTGCTCTTACTAATTCCTTCAAGAAACAATATGATCTTCTACTCCCTTCTCTCCACCAGTATCTTTCATTACTTCCACCTTCTCCTGATCTCCCTACAACATGTTCTACATTGTTTCCATTATTAAATGCCTCCCCCTCTGCATCTTCCCTTTACAAATGTCTAATATCTTCTTCCGTAAGGTGCAAAACGAAGACTGAATTGGCATGGGAAAAGGACTTATCGCAATCCTGGTCTGTCTCTGTATGGGATAAATTATGGTTACAGATCCACAAAACCTCACGGGCGGCCAACACTACTCAAACTCTTTATTTTGTGTATCAACGTTCATTATACTCACCTGCAAATTTAGCTTCCTTCTCCTCTAACACCTCATCACAGTGCTGGTCCTGTCCATGCTCAAGGGCTGATTTAAAACACATGTTATCTGAATGCCCCAATATTGATACATTTTGGCATTTAGTCTGGTCTCAAATTAACAAAATTTTTAACACTAAGGTTTCCTTTTCCCTCCCAAATATTTTTCTAGGTTCTTTATCCCCTTCTTGGCCTCAGTCCCCATCACATTTTCAACTAATTGATTTGTTACTTGCTATAGCCTTACACTTAATCACCTCATATTGGAAACATGCGGATAAAGTTACTTACAGAACCTGGTGGAACGCCCTCTGCTTTCATCATAGGCTTGATACCAATTATGTTACCCCTGTATCATTAGCAATTAAAAGAGATTTGCTATGGCTCCCTCTCACTACATATTTATCTACTTCCGCTTCTTCAAATACGTCACTTAATACTATTGAGAGAACGTCAGATGATGTTCGTAAACCGCCCTGACTTTGTTTCGTTGTCTTTTTTGTAGAACAATCTAATGCTGTTATACATATTATATTTGTACAAATATATAATTATCTTTTTTCGAGTTTTAATCACATACAATGCTCCTTTTTTATTGTTACATTTTATTTTGAACTCTTTCTAATGACATTTACATTGCTTCCCTCCCCCACCCCTTTTTTCCCTCTTTTTCTTTTTTATTCTAGGATATTTGTAACCAGTATGCTTTTTATCCTTTGTTGTATATATTACGATTACTTATGTTTTCTTAATGGTTTTTGATTGCGTATTGTAATGTCTTTATGGTCTCAATAAACTCAAACTTAAAAAAAAAAAAAAAAGTAATGGGACATGTTATTCTCCATTCCCAGGTACATAAACAGCATACATGCGATTTTTGCACACCTGATTTGCACCAAGTTTAACCTTGTCAGCTCCACCTGGGCAAAAATCGCAGAGCCTGATTCACAAACTGCACTTTGTAGATTAGTCAGTTTGCAAAATGTGGTAATGAGTTGTGGTACAGAGTCAGGTTCAAATGAGAGTTTGTACTTGATGCAGTATTTACTCAGCACTTGGCATCAGAGACTCAGTAACAGCATTTGCTGACCGTGCACATTCAGTATTTTCCCTCCTAAACAGCCGCGCGTTTGCTCAATGCTCGTAAGTCTTGAAAGTTAAAATGCTTGTTGTCCATCGCCACCCTTGGCTAGACTAAAAGAACCGCTGAGCAGTGCTAGAGTGGATTTAAAATGATTATTTAAATTGAAAATAACATTTTTCAATCATCGCAACATCATGAATTCCCTTCCCTTGTGCCCTTTTCATATTCACTTGATCCTTTTATTTTGACATATTGATTAGTAGGTTCCAGAAAGCACTTCAATAATTCATGAGGGTACACAGCATCTTATGCCAGCGTTCTGAAATATTTACTTGCATTTCAGTGCACTCTGCAGGGCCTGATAATTGATCTGCCAATGCTATGTGTAAGGGAAGTTTCATTAAGTCTGCTTCTCTGCCTATGGAGTTACCACTGTGTGGCCAAGGTCCCCAGTACAGTGTTGTACATTTGCTAAAATAATTGTGATTTAAGCACTGCTGCTCTTGTATCAACCAACAGCTACTCCAAGGGGCATGTGTGAAGTAAACAGTGCCTGCTTATCTTGATGCAAACCGTACTCATCATCCACATCACTGCTATACGCAAAGGCCTTTCCACCCGCAGCTATTCACACCGTTTTCTATTTCTATCACGCAAAATGATGTAAATTCATTCATTCCCATGTGCCTTAAATAGCACAGGTATTACTACTTTGGTACCACTCTGCTGCCACAGAAGCAAATGGGAAGAAGCTGGGAACAATAGGGCATAACCATCTGTGGTAAAAAAGCAAAAAAACACCACCACACAATAGAGACATTCTGAGCATGGGAAATGCATACTTCGGCCCAGGATTTCTATGTTATTTCAACCAAATGTGCTGAACTGCATTGCGCAAGGGGAAAACTACTGTATGGAGCCATATTTACTAAGATTGGTCTGCTGTTGTTATCCCCTGTGGTGGTGCTCAAACAGGATGCCTTGTTTGACACACAGCCTTGCATAATGGCGCAGAGGCTAGTGTATTCTGTCTAGCATAGGATTTGTACTGGAAGCATACCTTTCCAGTACAAAAGTCTCTGCCTGGATGAACTCAGAAAAATCTCAAGCATTGAATGTGTGCTGCCCACTGCAGCACACACACAAAGTACAGTTAATCCCCTTCTTTACACCTGTTAGTAGTCGATAGTTAGTGATGCAAAGTCTGATAGGGATATCTTAGTAGACGGGATTTTGCATCACAATCTATGGCCGTTTGCCCTAATCTGCCCCAGTAACACTGCTTTTACTCAGAGCAATGAAAATCAGTGTAAATAGTTTTTGTGCTCTGAGAAAAGGGGACCTTTCAAGCACGTTCATTTTTACATTGCAGCTATAATAACCTGTTGGACCAGGGTCACGACTACTAAAAATGTTTTATTGCAATTTTTATTCTGTATCTGAATTATGTTGTTTTCATAATGGTGGTAAGTTCCACTCTTTTTATGATTTTAACTAATCAAATAAAAGTATTATTATTTTGTTTTTTGATTTTATTTTTGGGACCTTTCAAGCATAAAACACCTTTTGCACTGGATAGTAAATACCATGCAAGGCTTTGCGATGCTTTGCATCATGTTGCAATCATGCAAGGCCTTAATGTATCTGGGCCTGTGTTTTGAAAAAACACAATGAGACTGTAAAAATTATGGAAAATATTAAAGACGGAGAGGTACTTTCCTATCAACCACATAAGAAGTCGTCATATAGTTTACACTGCATGAAAATTACAGCCAGTGGAAAAAGCTCGTGACTTCATTGAGTAACACTACCTCCAATTTGGGTGCCAGGTTGGCTCAGATCTGCACACTATAACTACCACCTGCACAATAAAGGTAAAGCAAACCAAAAGCAGAAATAAATGCAGACAACAGAGAGAGCCCAGAAATTCAGATTCAGAAGGAAACACAGAAAGCCAAGACCGCACTGAAATGCACAGGGCAGCATGTACACTGCGCGTGCACCCAAATCAACTACAAATTCGGCTCTTGACAGTCAAGATACTTTGTGGGGACCAGGGGAGAAGGTCCTTGTAGCTGAAGATGAGTAGCAGAAATGCATACAATTGTCATAGAACATCAAAGGTTTCAGGGGCAAAGACACGGCGTGAGGAAGGCCACGGTCACCGTAGAGGATGTGTCGCACTTCCAGCACAGACCTTACGGTACATTCCTCCTTTTACACATAGTATTACATACACACTCTGCTCCATGCATATTCACTATTGACTGCTAAAGTGCAGGTGTGCAGAAATGCTAAACTCCAAATAAGGGAACAGTTATCCTTTGGGGTTCGTTGTGCTGTAGTATGCATCAGGAATACGCAGCCTTTTCCTTATTGAGCCTTCTTCAAATATTTCAAAACTAATGGACATGCCTGTGATTTTAGGTTGTCTCCGCGATGGAGATTAATGAAGTCTTCACACTGTTTTAAGTGGGCATCATCGAACCTCCTCCTTATGATCTGCCCTCTTCCCCCTGTGCACGACTATGTAAATAAACAGTAATATCTTAATAGTTTAGTGTTGTGGTTTATGGCATTTCTAGGATCATTAGTAATAGCCCAATCTATGACAACACTGCAGTTATTTAGGTTTCATGAGCAGATCATGAGACAGGACCATCACAGGCAAACAGATCTTCTTGGATCACAATTCTCATGAGTAATCCTCATGACTACGCCCACAAATGTTGTATCACAATCGCCACAATCGCCTCCGTATGTTCACCAAGAACTTGGTCTATGAGAGTTCCAGCAATCCTTGCAGCTCCCCGCGGGAGGTCTCAGTTGCCATCTCGGCTGTGGCTTTCTATTTAGGCTGCAGCCCAAGACCACACCCTAACTTTGCCTCCTGCAGTCTCGCGGGTAGCTTTTGCTATTCATGTGCTCTGTCTGAAATCCTCCTGAAGCTTCTTTTCCTGGGGAAGCTTCTTGTCTCAGCGTGGTGCACAGAGGTGTATTTGTGTGAGCTGAGCACTGATCCGTTCCAGCTTTTGAACTCTTGAGTACGGACACTGCTGGATTCAGGAATCCTGATCCTGCAAAGAAAAAAGAATAAACGAAAACAGGTGTGGCTCATTTACTAATTAGGGGAGTGATAAGAGCCGTGTTGAGAAACGCAGTAATAGAGACGTGTTGTGTTGAAACCAGTATTTAAACAAATAATATCTTTTGCTAAAGTCAAATTAATTACTTTTTTTAAAAACAACAGGTGTATGTTTTGCATGAAGGAGACAGATGTTTGCATCTATACTACTGTTAAGAAGGTCACACTTAGAAACGAGCCAATACTAGGTGTGAATAACAAAGGAATGTTGTGTGACTCAACACGGCACATAATAAGAAAGGGTAAATGCTGTTTTAAGAAAAGGCGAGTGCTTATTGGTCCCATTTGTGTCCGTCCAATTAGGAGCAAACAAAATATTGTGTGTCCACATCTCCCATTCCTCTTTCTTCATCTCATTCTCCTCTTCCCACTGGACAGTAGGAACCGGGAGACCAGCAAGCTAGAGAAGGTATGAGTGGGGACCCACATCACTCCTGCGAGAACCTCCAATGCACCACAAGGTTCGTGGCTCTGTTGCCTCTGCTTTGCACCAGGGTATCGAGGATAAAAGTGTGTCCAGGTGAAAACCATTTCTTCACGTGCATTCATCATATGTCTTTTCATTAACAGCAAAATGTTGGTCAGACATACACAGCGTGTTTGAAGGTCATTAAATAATATCTGCCTAAGTATGTTTGCATGAGGCATTTACAACATAGGGCCTTTCATTTCATGTGCATTTTGTCAATATTACTGATGTTTATACATTTTAAATAAATGGAATCTGTCCTTACTCGATGAACATGAGCACCAGGATGCTGTTATTCACTTCGATCAAAAGGAGGTTAAACACATTCTTACACCATGTTGGAGCAGTTTGTGTATTTAGTTCAAATGTTATGTAGCAGGATTATATTGCAGCATATTTTAATTAAAAATCACCATTAAAGTATGCATCAATCTAGTGAAGTTGTATTGTTAGGTGTCACGAGTACAAATATCCAGCATATATAACAGCAATCCCAACTTTATTTCTGTCCTTGCTATGTCACAAGTGTTTATTTACATTACATATGTTTATTTATAAACCTAAATGTATTTTGTCCATACTTATAAGTTCCAGTTTCTGAACCAAGATGCCACCTTTTTATATGTATACTTAAATAAATCGTTTTCTTTTTGGATGTTAAATTACAAGCAACATATTATAATGTATTCCTAATTCCATGCACATTATACCGAGTCACATGTGTGCCTAGTCCGATATAGGGTATTCTACTACGAAATTAATAAACAATATTTATATTTGGCTTGGCTATTGTACAGTCTTTACATTTGATACCATGCGCTATCAATGGTACAATCATGAATCAGATTTCTCACAACCAAGCTCATTTTATTCGAGAATTGTAACATAGTTTATATATAAAATATAATTCGATTAATATCTACCTTAAAACAACCATACTAGTAATAGTTACATATACGTAAAGGCAATGTTTCACATTACCATATTAATTTAAAATACAATATCCTGTAAAATGTACTCACTTCTCTTGCAAACTCAATGCCAAGGTGGTAGAGCAGATCACCGTCATATACCACCACATATGCCCGCCGGACCTGCTGGAGGCTATGCTCCACACTGAATACATCACAAAGGTGTCTCTGCACCCTCTGTCTCCTTTCCCCATGCTCATGCAGGGTGTACCCTGTACAAAGCTTCCCTCATGTGCAAGTAGTCTGAGGAGGTAGTGAAGGACCCACCAACAGAGTGCCATCCCAACTCCCTTTCATCAAAGTTAGTATTTCGGCTAGCGTGTGTTCGTCGACAACGCATACCACCTAAATAGTTAACAACAGATACAAACTAACAGATTATAAAAAAGAGTACACAACTAGTAAATAACATATATTCCTAACACAAAACAATACACAGCAGATATGGACAAAGGTTTACAAATCTGGTACACAGGAGGTACTTAAAACACAGATGAGGTGCAGGAAGACACACAACAAACACAACAGCCATTTTAAACGTCAGAAACTAGCACCAGCTACCAAAAAAACAACGTCAACCAGAAATGGCCATTGCCCACCTCTTGCATGACTTTTTGTGATGCAATAATTCCATGCTTAAGTTGCTTGACTTAATGGATGCAGTGCAACATTTACATTGGTTTACCTAATCATCTGTCCCATTGGATCCGTAAAGTTAAGCAAACATCATCAGAGCGCAGCATGGAGCACACCATGTACATTAAAAGGTGGTCACATGGTTCAATAATTAAGATACCTAGGGCTGTGTTACGCACTAACACACGTTGACTATTAAAAGGATATTTGAAAAAATATTTCATGATTCAATTGTACAACATACGTTTTCTTACAGTGTAGGTGTAATAGTGAAGCTTGTGTTTAAAATAATGATTATTGAAATAAATGTTACGATATCGATGCAAATGTATTGTTAAAAAAAAGAAGAAATTGTCTGAATCTTCCCATTGCTGAATATTGAAATAGGAAGTGGATGATGCAATGTGTAATAACTTTGGTTAAATAGAATACCATTTGACATGAGAAATGCACTATTTTATGTAGATTTTTTGGCAGACGGGAGATGTCATGCAATATAGATGTCTTCCAGTAGAACTGGGTGTCTTTAGTGCATTGTTCATAGAAACTTTCAGAACTTTTTTAATGGTGTTGCCTATGAGTTTTCGAGAGATATTGAAGAGAGCTGGAGTAAGTACAGAGATTTGCAGAGGGTATTAAGAAAGAAGCAACTCGTTAAACAATAATGATTTATTGTGTATGAATTACATTGGTTAGCTTGATAGGAGATAAAGGATCAAACCCAGTTATTCAATACACTTGATATAATTTGGTGTGTGCTTGAGAATATTGCTCAGACCACATCCCGAGGTTAGGAAAAAATGCCCTTACGCCTTCAACTTCTGCACCTGGCCCCCATGGTGGATTTTAAGTCCATAGAGTCATGTCGGAGGTCTTTTGATCGAATCAAATACCACGATTCGCAAATTCAACTGAAATCCATGAAGTGTTTCCATAACGTGATTTCCTTTATTCCACTTTGGATATATCATCAGTAGAAACAAATTATGTAAAAAACTCTTATTCTTTATGAAAGCACCACTTTAGGAGTTTCGTACATATAAAAGCACCAGGCACCTCAGGGGGTGGGAGCCCCAGGAAACTTCGCCTGCCTCAAAGCTGGTACCATGTATAAATATTGGACCCTCATACCCAGCTCTTCAGTACATATCTGGACCTGTGGAAGACTCAGAAGAAGGACTGCTGTGCCACTCTGCTGTCACGCTACTCCACTGCTCCGCTATCTGAGTGAGAAGGGCTGATCCTACAGCTTGAATCTAGGATCACCAGAGTTAGATGGCCCCCAGATCAGAGCCTCAGGTACAGGAACCACCTTGAACCCTGCACCTGGACTCTGCCTGCTGTGAGTCCTGCCCCCAAGTGGTGTCACCACAGGCCTGGACCCTTAGAGTGGGCCCAGCTGTGATCTCTGCCAAAACCAACACAGCTGGACGCAACTCCTCGAAGCCACACATCAGAACCATCGCTGCATGATGCATCCCCAATGCAGGACTTCGCATCGCAGCCTGCAGCTCATTGGAACCGCCGCTATGCGATGCATCTCTGATGCAGGAACTCACATCGCAGCTTGCGGCCCATTGGAACTCCTGCTGTGCGATGTATCTCCGACTCAGGGCCTCGCATGGCAGCCGCAGCTCACTGAAACCATTTCTGCGTGATGCATCTCCAACCGAGGATTTGCATAGCAGCCCACAACCACTACCACTGCCCGACCCATCCTCAACATGGGATCTCACATCACTGAGTGGCACCAATTAGGCCAAAACCAGTAAGGGGTCACTTGCGTTCTAGTTCAGAGAGAGTCTGCCAGTCCGGGCTGGACTGTTCCGATGGGAGCCTAGCCAACGAGATAGCAGATTGAGCAAAATTAAAAATGGACTGTATTCCATTCAGAGGAGAGATGACCTGGCACTTCTGGCTGAGTGTCCCCATTAGAACAGGACCAATACTGATTTGCATATGGCTGGTCCTGTCTAAGGGGTAGCGTGAGCAAGAAAATGACAGAGTGACATACGGTTGTAATTACCAGTAGATGAGATCGATTCAAGCATATAATGATCACTGTTTTGTATTCTCAGTACCACATTCTATGTCCGATGCTCATGCCCAGATGTGGGTACCATGCTCACTGTGCCACTGGAACCAAACTGCACTCTTCTGATGAGGCTTGTTGGGACAGAAAAGTCCTCTGCATGGTAAAGATGTGTACCCTTGTCTTAAGTGCCTTACTGTGCTGTTGTCAGGATCACCAATGCTGACTTTTTTGTCATAGGCGCACACGGATCATGCGTGTGGGCCATGTCATAGGCCTGTCTCATGATTCATGGTCATGTTGGACTGAGAGGGGCAGCCAAAGAGCTACCCTTATAGTGGTAGAAGAATACCACCTTCACCAGGAGTTACGCAGCACAAGCTCAGGGGTGACATCATACTGCGTAGTGACCTGCAGTAGTGAACAGGTCTTTTTTACCCTGTGTCACTGGAGTGAGGCCAACAAGCTCACTCACTTTTTAAAATGTTCCGCTCCTGTTTGCTTAACTCAGCCTACATCAAGAAGATGTGGAGTGCTGTGCAGTTCAGGAGTAGTGACTCTGCATTGGTCATCAATGTTTCTGGGAAGGGTACAGAACAACGATGGAGCAGTACTGTGGAGTGTATCAATATCACATGGCCTGGCATCTGGAGTGCCATCACCTGCCTGCTTGCCAAGACCAGTGTGCCCTGTGAGGGAGAGGAGAGCATTGATGGGAGTGAAGTCCATTGGGAAGCCCTGCACGAGGATCCCCTGAAGGACATGTGAGGCTGTGTGAAGTATAGGCTACGCAACCCTTGTATGCCAGGAAAGGGCTGCATTATTATGAGCCATATCGGGAGCGCTGAGCGGGAAGCACCAAGCTGCACAGCCGTACTGCTATGTCCCTGTATGCCAAATGGGGTCACTGGAGAATTGATTTGGGCTAGGTGTGCAGACCTTGTGACTGCAGAAATCAGTAACCCTGTATGCCAGGAGGGTACCACCATAGTTATGGTGATCGCATAAGGAGAACCTGTGCCTGGATCATGATTACTGTGGCAACCCCGTATGCCAGGAGGGGCTGCCGGTAGCACTTTGTCCTAGGGTTTGGGTTGTCACCAGGACTGTAGTAGAACTCTGGTGACCAGCGGATCAATCCTACACGCTATGATCTGGAATTGACAATGCCTCCATGGCTCACTGAGACGCCACCAGAGACATCGCACCTTCATTTGAACTTCGGTTGGGAGCCGGAGGAACTCACCAGCACCCCTGCTCTGTTACGGGGAAGAGCAACTCACCTTTTCGTGTCCACCAAGCGGAAGCAGCTCCAATCACTAGAAACCGACCGGCAGCACTCCTCGACAGGAAGAGTATGCACTGCCTGTTGCTGCCGTGTCCATCGCTGGTGGCCTGACTTCACTGTACAGGATCCGGACTTGGCAGCGCCCAAGGAGAGGGCACTCACTGCACTGCTGGGAACTGCCATACTGCAGAAACAGGGAAAACTGAAACCGGGCCTTTGGGGCTCCGGGGAACTTGCTGCTAAAGGTGCTGTGACAGCATAGACCCTTTTGACTAATTTCCAAAAGAGTAAAAGGGGGAACTTTTGAGTATGGCCTAATAGTTTTCATTCCCTGGATGCTGCCACCAATGAATGGGGAATAACCCCAAGCATGTTACACGAAGGAGGGTGGGACAGGGACTTCCCTGATGACCACTAGTTTCCCAACCTCAAGGGAGGATTGTGTTATTGCTTCTGAATGTTGTGAACCGTTGCATGTGTAGAATTAGAAATTAAATACTTATTTTCTTTAGAAAAGTGAGTATTTGACTGGACATTGATTTATTGTGTGCACTGTTTGCATTTTGAGTTATGAGTCATGTTCACTGACTGTATCTACATCCTTCACATGGAGCCTTGACTGCTCGACCCCTGCTAGGACTGAGAGTCAAGTGCAGAAGGGGTACATGGCACAGTTGCTCTGGACCCACAGAATGCCAGGCCCTACGACAGAAGGAGTAAAAGGCCTCAACCTCCCTGATTGGGCCCAGTTGACCCTGCATGCCCCTTGGCCCTCTGAAAAGGGTTCTGACAAGGCTCACATTGGCTGAATCCAATCTGGAGTTGCTTGCATTCCAGATCAGAAGTGACCTAGCCTGGCAGTTTGGGCAGGTCAGTTCATATTGAATCACAGCCAAGACTGATTTGCATATGGCTGTTTTCTTTCTGTGATTGCTTGGTGGCCAAAAAAAGCAACAGACTGGTATGCGGCCCAAAGAAATTACGAGTGGCTGAGATTAATTAAAGTATTCCACCCATAACTTCTTTGTATTCCTCAGTGACGGCAGGTATGGACAGACATGGGTCTCATGCTCCCT
Organism: Triturus cristatus; assembly: GCF_964204655.1. NCBI lineage: Eukaryota > Metazoa > Chordata > Amphibia > Caudata > Salamandridae > Triturus > Triturus cristatus. The sequence goes on along the minus strand of NC_140586.1, from coordinate 680,468,387 downwards.
GTGCCAATGGAACCCAGCTCCTCTCTACTGACAAGCCCAAAATAGGCCTGCATCTTTCTGAGATTGCTTGACTTGTAACTCAAAAGGGATCTGGACTTGCAGTTTGTAGTGGACTGCTCCTATTGGAGTAAAGCCATGGATGATTTGCATATGGCTTGTTTCTGTCTGAGTTGGCATGGTGGGCAAAAGAATTATGATGCAGTGGGGTGCTACTCCAAGAAATTACCAGTGGCTGAGATTAATTCAAGCATTCCACACATCACTGTTCTCTATTCTCAGTGTCAAATTCGAAGTGCAATGGTATGGACAGGCGAGGGTCCTGTGCTCACTGTGCTACTGGAACAAAGCTGCACTCTACGAATGAGGCCCAGATAGGCTGAAAGCAGACTAGGGTTGCTTGAGTTCTAGTTCAGAGGAGACCTAGCTTGGAAGTTCGGGCTGGACTGTGCCTATTTGAGGAGGACCAAGACTGATTTGCATATGTCTGGTTCCTGTTTGGGGTAGCATATTGGTCAAAAAGTAATGGACTAGGATGAGGCTCTAGTAATTACCAGTGGCTGAGACTAATTGAAGCCTTTAACCTATCACTTCTTCATATTACTCAATGCAATGTCCTGCGTTTGAGGAGTATGGGCAAACCTGGGACTCATGCTCCCTTTACCACTGGAATCAAGTTACACTCTACTGATGAGTGCCAAATCAGCTTGGGTTGCTTGGATACCAGTTAGAGAGGACCTGGCATGGCAGTTTATACATTCTACCATCTTAGTGATCAGAACTCCCAGGAGGTTGGGTAGTTCACCTCACCTTCAGCTGCGGGGACATGTGCTAATCCTGTCAACCTTAGGGTGGTCTTCCCCCAGACCTTTTGCCTTACTCCTCCATTTTTGCTGATCTTGTTTGTGTTGGTTCTTAGGACTTTACCACTGCTGGCCAGGACTAAAGTGATTGTGCTCACTTCTTAAAACATGATAACATTGGCTTACACCTGGTTTGTATAACTAATTTACCTAGAAGTCCATAGTAAAGTTCTATACCATTTATCTAGGGTCTGTAAATTAAATGCTACAGGTGGGCCTACAGCACTTATGGTGCCATTCACTTGAAAAGCCAGATTAGCAATTGCAGCCTCAATCCAGTTTTAACTGCCAATTCGACTTGGGAAAATTACCCCCCTTTCCAAGCCTTAAACTCCCCTTATATTGCATATGTCACACCTAAGGTATGACCTAGGTAGCCCATAGGGCAGATAGCTTGTAATTAAAAGTTTGGACATGTACATGTAAGCTGTGCCTGTCCTGGTAGTGAAATTAATTTTTCACTGCTGTAACGCATATCTATCCCATAGGATAACTTTGGGTTGCCGTATTACAAAAGTGCTAACGTTTGATTGGGAGCAGGTAAGGATTTTATGTTTAGTGTCTGAGAAATTGTAATTTAAAACCCTATTTAATGGTAAAGTAAGTTTTTAAGTCATAATTTTTAAAATGAGACTTTTAGAAAGTGGGTAATTTACCCTCCTATTGGTGTAGCTTGTTCCTGGGTCACATAACTGGGTGTAGTTAGCAGTTGGAATTTGTTTATTCCTCCCAGATAGGCACACAGTAGAGGGATTAGGTGTGCCATCACTGACAGAATGGGGGGGGGGGGGCAAAGCTGGACAAATCAATAACTACTTACAAATCAATAGGCTCTGCCCTGTCTTCACACAAAGGACTTGTCACCACTGCATTGTTCATGCAGACAGCCAGGAGCCAGGGCAGGGGAAGATGGAAACTTTGAGTACTGCAAAGGGAGTTGTCTACTAAAAAGAAGGCACCAGGTAAAAAAATAGGAACCTTAGACCTACTGTTTGGTTCACTTTCTGAGCATGCGGAAGGACTCTCAGAGGACTGCCTGCTGTCGTGGCCTGATGTGTACCTTAGAGGACTCCTTTGCTGCACCTGCAAGGACTGCTACCTGAAACCTGTCTTGAGCGCTCAGAGGCCTGCCCGGCTGCTTGAGCACTATTCCACTTCTTGAATTCAGGACTACCAGAGAGCTCCAAGGGCTTGTTGGCTAGCACAACTCCTCAAAGCGGGAAATATTGTTTACATCGCACGCGTTACAACGCGTGTCATTACAACAAATGTTTTACAATGCGAAATCCATTACAACGCATGTCATTACATCGCATGATCCATTACAACACATTCCCCAAAGTAACGCACTGGCAGAGTTAGAATAGTAATTGAGTTGTAATGGATTTTGCGATGTAAAAAATTAGTTGTACTGACACGCGTTGTAATGCGTGCATTGTAAAGTGTCATATTCCCTCGAAACCCCACATTAGAACTGCCACTGTGAGATGTATCTCCAATGCAGGACCTCACATCGCAGCCTGCTGCCTGTTAGACCTGGCTTCTTTGGCCTGGTTTCCCCTGACTTTTTTGCCTCTACCTCCTGTATTTTTGACGCTGTGCTGGATTTCGATTTTTGCTGGTTTAGATGCTTTGGGCACTTTGCCACTGCTGATCAGTGTCAAAGTGCAAGTGCTCCCTAGGTAAATTGTTATATTGATTGGTTATCCATGATTAGTATATTTGTTTCACCTGTTAGCCCTTAGTAAAGGCACTGAGTGTGCCAGGGCTGGTGATTCAAATGCTACTAGTGGGCCTGCAGCACTGATTGTGCCACCCACAGGAGTAGCCCTAAAATGGTGTCACAGGCCTGCCACCGCAGTGCCTGGGTGCAGTTGCTCACTGCCATGCTGACCTGATCAGTGTCCACACTGGCCAGGCCTAACCCTTCCCTTTCTGTACACATTGGACACCCCTATGGAAGGCCCTAGGTACCCCCCTGGGCAGGGTGCAGTGTATGTGAAAGGTAGAGCATGTATTGGTGTAGGTGACATGCTCTGGTAGTGAATTACAGCCATTTTCGTTTTTCACTATTGAAAGGCTAACTTGCCCATAGGCTATAATGGGGAATGCTGAGTATAATGTTTACCTGCATATCTTCCCATAGGAGCAAGATAGAAAATTACAGTCTGGTATCCCTGAACTCAGACTTTAATAACACATCTTTTAGGAAAGATGTTTTTTAAATCCTGTGTATGAAAACAGCACTTTTAGAAAGTGGCTGTTTCCTTTTCTGCCCTTTCTGTATGCCTTGGCCTGTTTGTGAATTGACTGTCTGGTTTGTGAGTGACAGAGACAGGGGTGGCTCCCAGAGGCTGAATGAGTCAGCCCAGGGCTGAATAGGGAAATTCCCCTGTAGATGGGTGGGAGGAGTAACACCTGGGCCTGAATAGGGCTGTGCCTGCCTTCCACAATGCTGGCTCCACCCCCTGCTGGGCAGCTGACGACCCTGCCCCTCTCTCTCAAAGGAAAGAAGAAACCAAGTAAACAGAGTGCTCCAGGACTGGCCAGAACTGGTTTTGACTAGGCCAAGGCCCCTCTGACTTCAGAGGACAAAGGATTTTGGGGTATAAGTATTGGGACACAGACTACAGAAAATTAGATCATCCTGAAATCAAGAAGGAACCTCTGCCAAGGAGAAAGCTGGAAGACTGAAGAAGAAGGACTGACCTGCTGTAATGCTGACCTGCAGTTGCTTTGCTGCCAAGGAGAGGGGAAGGACTTTGCTGTGTGCTGTGTCCCCTGGCTTGAAGGAATCTCCAAGGGCCTGAGTACAGCTGGCCTCCTGTTAAGAAGTCCCAGGAACAAAAGGACTTCACCCCCAGATTCTCCCTGAACTCTGTTGTGTGAGTTCTGCCCTTCCTAGAGGGCTTGATCCAATTGTGGGGCCTCTGGAAGTTGTGTCTGCTGTTGGGAAACTGACCAAGAGAAAAGAAGTAAAAGATCTGCAACTTTTTCACGCACCGTCGGCTTAGCGAGAACATTTCTGTCGCCGCGAAGACAGTCGCATCGCGCCTGTTGCCCTGCAACGTCAACGCCGTGTTCATCTTCGGAGTGCATCGCCCCCGGAGAGGGAAGATTCCTGTCGCTGCGAGTATCGTCGCAGAGCCTGCCGCCGCTGAGTGAGATCATCGTACCGCTCGTTAGCAGGCCGCATTTCGTCGCTGTGAACATCGTTGCAGAGCCATCGAAGATCGTCGCACCGCTCGCTAGCGGGCCGTATTTCATCGCATCGTGCCTTTGCGAGTAAAATTCTACCGGAGAAGCTACGCCTTGGAATCCATACAAGTATCGCCTCACTCCCCATACAGACCGGATTCGTCGCACACGCCCGCTGCGTGCAGCGGGGTTGTCGCCTCGCCTCCCCAGGGTCTCAGGACTGACGCTGTTGCTTGTTTTTCGATGCCTGAGCGCCGCTAGGAACTTTTATCGCATCACCAAGTACTGTTGGCTAAAATCGACGCTAATGTGGATTATTTTGTCGCTAAGCTAAGAACTCTTTTGAAACCATATTCTTGAACTGTGTATGTTGGATTCTTGTCGTTTTGGTCTTGTGTAGTTTATATAAGAGTACTTTATTTATCTACACTGGTGTGGAGTCCATTTGTTGTGTTTTCACTGTGTTACTGTGAGTGTTGGTACAAATATTTTACACATTGCCTTTGATAAGCCTGTCTGCTTGTGCCAAGCTACCAAGGGGGTGAGCAGGGGTTATCTAAAGAGTGTATCCCCCTTACCCTGACTAGAAGCAAGGGTCCCTATTTGGACAGTGGTACCTACCCCTGCCAAATAGAGACCCCCAGATCTAACACTGCCCATCAGAACCCCTGCTGCACAATGCATCTCCAGTGCAGAATCTCGCATGGCAGCCACAGCTCACCGGGATCACTGCTGTGGAATGCATTTGCAATGCAGGACTTCACAGTGCACCTTGCTACCTGTCGGAACTGCCACTGTGCAACGCATCCTCAACACGGGATCTCGCATCGCTGCCTGGGACTGTCTCTGCAAACATGGACCCTGCCTGAGTGAGTACTAAACCTAACTATTGGTGCCTCTACAGTCCTGGACCCTTGGTGCTGGTGTTAAAAGTGCCCAGATATCCAAAATCCAAAACTTGGGACTTAGAAATGTTTGGCTAAACACTGCTCTGAGAACTCAGAGGAGACGGGTACCATTCTGCTCGTCTATCTGCCTAAGGTGCATCGTCGGTCAGCCCGACTTTGCAGTAGCTTCTGCTATGTTCTTCTCTGTGTTACAGCAAACAAATGATGGACGGAATGCTGACAATGCAAACATTCTCCCCCAGTCAAAAGATCTGGGTTAAATCCATTGTTCTTTTGCCCACTACGCCACCCCAGTTTGGGCCCAGCCATATGCAAATCAGTCTTGACCCTGTGCCCCATGGGAACAGTCCAGACCGAACTGCCAGGCCAGGTCCTCCCTGGACCAGAAACAAGCATCCTGGGACCGGTTTCAGGGTTTGTCACCCTTCTTCAGCCAGGCTAGCTTGAATCCAGTGGCGCAGTGAGCAAGGGACCCACGGCTGGGCATACCCATTCCACTCAGGGCGAAAAGTGTTACAGCAAACAAATGATGGACGGAATGCTGACAATGCAAACATTCTCCCCCAGTCAAAAGATCTGGGTTAAATCCATCGTTCTTTTGCCCACTACGCCACCCCAGTTTGGACCCAGCCATATGCAAATCAGTCTTGACCCTGTGCCCCATGGGAACAGTCCAGACCGAACTGCCAGGCCAGGTCCTCCCTGGACCGGAAACAAGCATCCTGGGAACAGTTTCAGGGTATGTCACCCTTCTTCAGCCAGGCTAGCTTGAATCCAGTGGCGCAGTGAGCAAGGGACCCACGTCTGGGCATACCCGTCCCACTCAGGGCGAAAAGTGTTACAGCAAACAAATGATGGACGGAATGCGCCTGGACCATGCCTAGCACCAGAACCCCTGGCCCCCGCCCCCTCTCAACACCAGACTGCACTACGACTCCAGCACCCTCCACGCACTCATCACTGGACGATACCACCCCTGCTACCGGGCCACCCCGAAACACACCCAAGGACCCTTCACCTGCCGGAACTGCAGATACACCAGCATCCAGCCCTACAAACCACCAGCCAGCGGACCCAACCACCTCTGCTGCATCCTCCTCAACACCCGCTCCGCTCGCAAGCACGCCATCGAACTCTGGGACCTCCTAGACTCCACCGCTCCCGACGTCGCCTTCCTGACGGAGACCTGGCTGAATGCCACCTCAGCACCCGACATCGCCATAGCCATCCCGGAGGGCTACAAGATCTCCCGCAGAGACCGTAGAGGACGGAGTGGGGGGGGAATCGCCATCATCCACAAGGACACCCTCAGAGTCGCAACCAACACCGACGACACCCTCATCACCGCCGAGCACATGCACTTCCAGATCCACACCGACCCCAACACCACCCTCAGAGGAACTCTCGTCTACAGACCACCCGGTCCACGACCACAGTTCTGCGACACCATCGCTGACCTCATCAGCGCCCACGCACTCGCCTCCGCAGACTACATCCTCCTCGGGGACCTGAACTTCCACCTCGAAAACAACAACGACAGCAACTCCGCCGCCCTGTTTGACAGCCTCGCCAACCTCGGACTCAAACAGCTCGTCACAACTAGGGGTGGGCGGAATTTGCGTAATCACGTTACGCAAATCTCCGCGAAACGGTAAAAAATCTCCGCAAACACGCGGAATTGCTTGTTCGCGATGCTTTTTTCCTGTTCAAATCGCTGTTTGCATGCGCGGGGAGAAATATCTCGCGAGCACGCATTTTGAGAACGCGAACAAGCAAAAAATTTTGCGAAGTCAAGGAATGCAGAATTTTGGGCAATCTCGCGTTCTCCGCGGAACGCGAAATTACCCAAATTCCGCAAATTCCACGAGCGGAACGGAATTTACCGCCCAGGCCTAGTCACAACACCCACCCACGCTGCTGGTCACACACTGGATCCCATCTTCTCCACAAGCCCCCACCTCTCTTTCAACCACACCACCGAACCCCACTGGACCGACCACAGATGCGTCCACTTCACCTTCAGGAAACCCACCACACACCACCGCACCGAACAGCCACCAAGCCGCCGCTGGGGCAAGGTCTCCAAGGACCAACTGACTACCACCCTCGCCCTGAGACCACCCGCCGACCCCACTGACCCAGACACTGCCGCGACCAACCGCAAACAATGGATCAACGACTGCGCCAACACCCTCGCCCCCTCAAAACCTCCACTACCAACCACACCAACAGGAAAGAGGCCTGGTTCACCGAAGACCTCCGGACCTCCAAGCGCACCTGTCGGAAGCTGGAGAAAAAATGGCACCATGATCAAACACCAGACAGCCACGAGGCCCACAAAAGCGCCATCCGCAGACACCACCAACTCATCAGAACCGCCAAGAGGACCGCCTTCAAGGACCAGTTAGACAACAACGCACACAACACCAAAGAACTCTTCAGCATCGTGAAAGAACTCTCCAACCCCAGGTCCAACACCAACGACATCCCACCATCACAAGACCTGTGCAACTACCTGGCCACTTTCTTCCATCGCAAGATCGCCGACATCCACGACAGCTTCAACTCCGACACCCCAACACCCACCACCGATCCCACCACCCCTGCGATCACCACCAGCACACGCCGCCTGACCGCCTGGACTCACGTCAGCGACGAAGACACCATCAAAACCATGATGTCCAACCACTCCGGATCCCCATCTGACCCCTGCCCTCACCACGTCTTCAACAAAGCCAGCACAACCATCGCACCCCATCTCCGAAAAACCATCAACTGCTCCTTCGAGACAGCAACCTTCCCGACAAGCTGGAAGCACGCCGAGATCAACGCCCTTCTAAAGAAACCCAAGGCGGACCCCAAGGACCTCAAGAACTTCCGGCCCATCTTCCTGCTCCCGTACCCGGCAAAAGTGACAGAGAAAATTGTCAACAGCTGACCCGCTACCTCGAAGAGAACAACATCCTGGACCCATCCCAATCTGGATTCCGCAGCAACCACAGCACCGGGGCCGCCCTCATTGCCGCCACTGACGACATCAGGATCCTGATGGACAAAGGAGAAACAGCCGCCCTCATCCTCCTGGACCTGTCAGCTGCCTTCGACACGGTCTGCCACCACACCCTAGCAGCGCGCCTCCATGACGCTGGAATTCAAGAGAAGGCCCTGGCCTGGACCACATCCTTCCTCTCCGGCAGAACCCAGAGCGTCCGCCTCCCTCCATTCCGCTCAAGAACCACCGAGATTATCTGCAGCGTCCCATCTGCAGCGTCCCACAGGGTTCCGCCCTCAGCCCGACGCTGTTCAATATCTACATGGCTCCTCTCGCCCACGTCGCAAGACAACACAGCCTCAACATCATCTCCTATGCCGACGACACCCAGCTGATCATATCCCTCACCGAAGACCCCAACCAAAGCCAACCTCCACAGAGGAATGAAGGCCGTCGCTGACTGGATGAAGGACGGCAGATTGACGCTGAATTCAGACAAGACGGAAGTTCTCATCCTCGGACCCACCCCATCAGCCTGGGACGACTCCTGGTGGCCCACATCATTAGGTACACCCCCGGAACACACCAACCATGCACGCAACCTGGGGGTCATCCTCGACTCCTCCCTCTCCATGACGAAGCAAGTCAACGCCGTCTCCGCATCCTGCTTCTGCACCCTCCGAATGCTCCGCAGGATTTTCAAGTGGATCCCTCCCAACATAAGAAAAACCATCACCCAGGCCCTCATCACCAACAGACTCGACTACGGAAATGCCCTCTACTCGGGAACAACAGCCAAGCTCCGGAGACGACTACAACGAATCCAGAACACCTCGGCACGACTGATTCTCGACGTCCCCCGACGCAGCCACATCGCCCCCCACCTGAGAGGCCTGCACTGGCTCCCAGTCGACAAGAGGATCACCTTCAAGCTCCTCGTCCACGCACACAAGGCACTACACAACACCGGACCGACATACCTCAACAACCGACTCAGCTTCCACACCCCCACCCGCAACCTCCGCTCTGCCACCCTTGCCCTCACCACAGTTCCTCGCATCCGGAAAACCACAGCGGGAGGCAGATCCTTCTCCTACCTCGCCGCCAAGACCTGGAACGATCTCCCTGCCAACCTACGACATCCAGGACCTGCTGGCCTTCAGGAGACTTCTCAAGACCTGGCTCTTCGATCAGTAGCAGCATCCACCCCCCCCCCCCCAGCGCCTTGAGACCCTCACGGGTATGTAGCACGCTTTACAAATGCATTGATTGATTGATTGATTGATTGATTGAATGCTGACAATGCAAACATTCTCCCCCAGTCAAAAGATCTGGGTTAAATCCATCGTTCTTTTGCCCACTACGCCACCACAGTTTGGACCCAGCCATATGCAAATCAGTCTTGACCCTGTGCCCCATGGGAACAGTCCAGACCGAACTGCCAGGCCAGGTCCTCCCTGGACCGGAAACAAGCATCCTGGGACCGGTTTCAGGGTATGTCACCCTTCTTCAGCCAGGCTAGCTTGAATCCAGTGGCGCAGTGAGCAAGGGACCCACGCCTGGGCATACCCATCCCACTCAGGGCGAAAAGTGTTGCAGCAAACAAGGATGCTTGTTTCCAGTCCAGGGAGGACCTGGCTAAGCAGTTCGGGCTGGACTGTTCCCATGAGGCACAGGGTCAAGAATGATTTGCATATGGCTGGGTTCAAACTGGAATGGCATGGTGAGCAAAAAAACGATGGATTTAGGCCCAGATCTCTGTACTGGGGTGAATGTATGACATTGTTCTGCATTATCTCGTCATTGGGGCCATGCTCGCTATACAGCACTCTGTTTCAAATTTTGAATGACGGTTTCCATAAGTCAGACTTTTGTGTTACTGCAGCACACATAAGTTTTCGATAAATTAACACTTGCCAGTGACTGAGATTGATTCAAGCATTCCATCCATCACCTGTTGTTGTTGTGGAGGAAGCCCTAAGTGCGATGTGTATGCCGAGACATAGGTCCAGTGCTCACTGTGCCACTAGAATCAAGCTATATCTGACTGATGTGCCCATATCAGGGCGAAAGGGGTCCTAGGTTGGTTATATTCCAGTTCATGCTGGACTGTTCCCATTGGAGCAGGGTCAAGACTGATTCGCATATTGCTGGGTCCAAACTGAGGTGGCATGGTGGCTGAAAAATGATGGGTTCAGATGCGGCCCCTAACAGTTACCAGTGGCTGAGATTAATTCAACCATTCCATCACCTTGTTGTTACGAATTTCTAAAAGTCGTATTTTCAGAATTGTGACTTCAAATCTAACTTTACCATCAAAGAGAATTTTAAATTACAGTTAATTTGAGAGCAAACATCATTTTCCTGTCTGCTTCCAAACTTTATTACCCTTCCTAGATCTTAGCCATGTCTGATGGTCATGGAGGATATTTTATTTGTTCTTAAAGTGTATCACTTGCCCAGTAACTTCATATTTTTTTACTTTCTTTTTCACTTAAATGTTTAAAATTATTACGCTCGCTGACAGGGTTTGAATTCCATGTGAATGGCTCATAATGCTAAGTTATGTTGGCAGAGGGCAAAGTGGTGAACACCACTCTCAAAGTAAATAGTGTCAAAGGATCTGGGGAGCCCACTGGTGTTGAGTGTGATTATTACATATCTGTTTCACCCCTGGGCGTCCATTTATATGTTTTTTCAAAGAAAGCTTTAAACCAATGCTCTATTTGTTTAATTCTATATATATAATTCCATGGGTGCAAATGCTAATGAAACTAGTTTCTGGTGTCCTTGTTTGCTACCAGACCACTTTCTCTTTAAAAAACCTTCCCCTCTCCAATTCGTTCATGGAAAAAGCATACAAGAGTTGAGGACTGAGGCTGAAACTAGGGTTCCATAGAAGTGTTTAAAAAGTGTCTCTTTGAAGTATCCTTTAAAAGAGATTTACTAGAGACCAAAACATTTCTACATGATGTCAGAAAAAGGTCAAAAGGTTTCCAATAGTCAGACATTTATGTTAATGCAGCACTCATACCTTTTCTAAAAACGATATATAACACTTCAAACTGCACATATGATATTTATACGTTCTCTAAATAAGTATGATCATGTTTAACCCTCTCCAGATAGCATTGCTCAGCATAGTTCCTCCTTCCAATATCACCAATAATGTATTTGCAAGTTCGTTCATTGAACTACACAGTTAGTATTGCATTAGAAACAGAGTGCATTTGCACTTTTGAGTAGGTTTACTACTTTTCGGTATTCACAAACTAAGAGTGTCAGTTACTACTAAAAAGTAGTAGTTTCAGCACTAGACATGGCCAACCACTGGTACTGCAACACCCTCTCATAGAAAGTAAAGAAGGTAAGGACTTAATATTTAAAATAGTTAAAAATAAAAATACATTTAAATTAATGTTACAAATATAGAAAAATAATACATATTTATTATTTAATTATAACATTTTAATAACCTATTTTGAATTTAAAAAATATTGTAACAATTAATGTAATAAAATATAATTGAAATATTTGAATTAGTTCTAAGCAACAATTTTGATAGTTAATAATGCACAATAAAGAAGTATAATTTTTTCATTAGGTGGGAATTTATTTTTTAATTTAAACCTCAGAGAAATAATTTAAATTTTTGTTTCATATATTTCTAGTAATTCAAGTTTAAATTCAAAATTAATTTTAACAGTGCTGTAGTTCTATTTATTATTTTATTCTGCTTTTACAGGGAATATATAAAATACATTGTTATTACTAGTTAGCATCAAAATATTTTTATATCCTTATTTTTATGGTAAATAGAGTCTTACTTTCCGTGGACTTACCATAGGGCGACTCCACAGGGAAATAAGAAAAGAGTTTCCGGAGGCAACTCTACCCACTTTAGCAGCTGTTCCTCTATGCGCTGCTGCAAACAATCCCACAGTGCCTGCTCTACATAAAATCAAGATGGTAGAATCTTTCTCTCCTTATGCAGATCTCCTGTCTTTACTCTAGAGGTGTGGCAAGTAAATGTGCAACCTCTCTTCTGGGGTCATTCAAAATCATGTCTTGGAGAAGTTCCTCTCTCACTAAGATTGGTGCCTGGCTGCCTGGAAGGTCAAAATAGGGGGTAGGCCCAGGTGTTAGGTATATCTGCCTGTGTCACACGTATAGTTCTCTTTGTGGATAATTAAGTTCCTGGGCACTACCCAGATGGTCGTCCTGACAGAAAAACAGAACACCTCTTCACTCCCAAGGTCTTTGCCTCAGCTCTGGGATCAAGTTCACAACTTACAAAGGAACTATTCAACTGCTGTGTGACAGATGGAAGCTCATGCAAATGGGCTTCTATAAGCTTTAGGGAGGCAAAATGTGCCTTTTTAAAAGTACTTTTACAAAATATTTAGTACAAATCTGACTCCTCCAATGAATTGGATTTGTAATAAATATTTTAAAAATCCAAGAATAATTTTTTTAGCTGGTTCCTAGGCGTTAATAATTTTTTTAATTTTAATATTAACTGCCATTGCTATAAAATGGAAGAGCTAACCCTACTAATGTTAAAATGGCATTTCGAGCCTTGTGACAGTACGACCCAAAAATGCTTCTTTTAAATACCATGTGCCCTGCCTTATTGGGCATTACGCTTACTTAGAGGTGACTGTAGGAAGATGGAGTATTTTGTGGTGATACTGGTTAGGCTTCTCCATGCAATACTTTCACAGTACCCCGAAGATGGTCCTTGGTTTCACAATAATGAATCCTTAACTCAGTCCCTTTAGAGGGCAAAGAGCAGTCAAGCTTTACTAGAGGAACATGTGTTAAGCATTTCAGATTACCAACATGGACAATCAATAATTGACACGACTCAATAGAAATCTGCCAACAATTTATAAAAATAAACTAGAATTTAATATTAATTTAGACATCAAAAAAGAAGGAACTAAGACACAAATAACTGGAGTTATGGATTTTAGAAGAAAACATAAAGCATAGCAATTCACTACTGCAGAACGTTAGCATTGCAGTCAGAGGGAAAAAGTGTTAGTGACAATCAATCACTTGCAAGTTGAGTTGCAAGGAACGTAAGGAGGGTAAAGGTGATGCCGGTCCCAGGACCAAGCCACGACGCCACGACAGTCAGTTCATTTTTACCTGGCTCGAGAAGTCCGGATGCAGAGTTTTCCTGGCTGTCCTTGGTGCTGAAGCGTGAACCACAGAGGAGCTGGCTCTACCACTTATACAACACTGGTGGGGAACTGGGTGCAAAATGCCGACAGGAAAACCACTGCTGATGTTGGATGAAGATTCTCTCAAGGTGCATCATTGAGTAAACGGGGTGGGTGCCGGACTGGCGACCAACAAGCCTTGTCAGTGGGAGCAAAGTAAAAAGCTATTTCGACATCCAGAGGTCAAGGGGAACACAGTAGCTGTCTGAAACTTCGTGGATGGCAGGACTACATTTCCCACAATGTACACTGGGCCATCTACTTTTGGGCTATCCCTCGGAGGGCCAGAAGACTTGCGACTCTTTGGTTCCGGGACATTGCTTTACCTGCAGACTGCAGGAGACTAGTGCCAATGGTCCAAGGGAGTCTGGAGTTGAACTTTAGTCCAGGGTGAGTCACAGTCATGCAGTTTCAGGAGTGTTGTCACAGGATCAGGGTATCATGCTTTTGGTTTGTGCAGATCCTGTTGTCACAGACGGGTCACTTCTTTATCCTTCTTGCAAGTCAGATCAGAACTGAGGTTCTGGTGTCAGGGTTAGCCATTAATTCCTAGATTTAGGAGCGTTAGCTGTGTGGGTGCAAGTGGCCAATGAGCTACTAGCCCCGGTGGCTAATCCACCCCTGAGGTGTAGGTCACTTTTTATAACCAGAACACTCTACTAAACCACTTTTAAAAATGGCAGAAGTCTTCACTAGCTGTAAAAACCAGGTAGGCCTTTTGGGGGTGTACACCTTTTGAACACCTAATTTTCCTGTGTGTCCAGGTGAAAATGTGCTGGGGGCAGGGATAAGACTGTTTCCTCCTTTGGGGGGCAGCCTGGTTGCACATCATAGGGGTGTAGCCTTTGAAGCTCACTGCCTTGATGTGCCACTTCACTAGTCATCCTGTCAGGAATGGAGGTTTGACCTCCTTCCTGTCCAGGCCTTTGTGTCTGACTCCTGGGAGAGTTCACACATCCTAGCAGGGGATCAAATTCCTGTCTCAGCGGCAGCGGCTGCGGGTTGGCTGCCAGAGCACAGGAAAGGCTGGGGCATCTAGGTAGACAACCTCTAAGGAAGTCACCTGGGTGCATGCCACATTGTCCTCACCACAAGATTTATATCAGGAGTGAGGAAATATGTTGTTTGATACCAAACTTGACATATTTTGGCGGTACCATGATGGAGCTGCCAACCTCTAGTTTTACCCGGGTGCCATCCCATGCTAGCTCATATCACCTATAGTAGTCTTTATTGGTAATGGCCACTAAAGGGATATATGAACTTGCACTTACATGTCCACACCTTTAACATAATGCACCCTGCCTCCTGGGCTCAGGTGGCCTTCCTTAGCTGTGAATGCCATATATAAAAAAGAGTGCATTGACTTTGCCACACTTGGCAGGCCTGCTGTCAGTAGTTTACTTGGGCCACTCAGGGTGGCACAAACAGTGCTTCAGGCCCTGATGACCCCTTTAACACCCATACCCTGGGTACCACTGAATTCATATAGTAGGGACTTATAAGGGGGTTAACGTCCTTGTCAATTGGGGTAACCAATCAGTTTTAGGGAAAGAGCACTGGCACTGGGGCTGGACAGCAGGCTCCAGTGCACTTTCAGAGTAATAACTATAAGCATTGGAGCAAAACGTTGGGGGGGGGGGGGTGGCCGTACAAAAAGGATACTTTCCTACAGTGACTTATTATTATTTAAAAGGATGCTTTAGCCCTTTTAATAGGGCTTATTTTGGCATGTCGAATTTGAAGTTTAAACTTGAACAGCCAGATTATTGGTAGCAGGCCTGCAGTCATGTTTTGCATTGTCAGTCTAGTAGTTGTACAATGTGTGCTGCAATCCAGTAGTGACATTAAAGTTTGTGCCATATACTAGGGACTTATAGGTTAGCTGAATATGACAATTAGGTATGCCAATTAGGAGTATAACTAATTTCAACATGTTTTAGGGGTCAGAGAACATGCACTGGGACCTGGTCAGCTGAGACCTAGTACACAGAATCAATAAACCAGCAGCATCAGGCCAAAGAAATTGGAATGATCATGCAAAGGCATTTTCTTACAACAAGGTACTTATACTATATGCCAATCTGGGAAATAACACACAGTATTAACAAAACCGATGGGCATCAGTCAGAAGCATGCAATTGCAAAACACTTTCCACTTGTAATGGGGATTGGTATACAAAAAGAGGCAGGGGCACCGAATTCCATCAGCATTCACATCCAGAACCCAACCCCATCATGTGTTGATCCCACTGGTAATGCAAACTCTCCACTCGAAGGCAGAAGAAAGAGACATCTCTTCTATATTCCAAAGGCCTACGGATTTCTTTTTAATTCTATTTAGAATTATCCCCAAAATACAATAACAATTTCTAATATTTCCGTTGCTTTTTTCTTTTTGACCATTTTGCTTATTAAAATAATGTAACTGTCATATTCTCTTGCTGAGATCTTGCATGCCAAATCTTAGCAGAGACCTAATATGATTCCAAGTTTAGGACTGACCTGTTTCTGCAGCTACAGTATGTGGACGAACAATATCTACTTGTGTGTAAGTGCTTATGACAAGCCAGGTGGCTTACAATTTGTATCAAGCCATATACAATTCACAACACAATAATGACTTGAGTTTCTGAGCTTTACAAAAGATTTCTCTTTACTTTGATGCACACCGTTCCAGGCACGCTAGCTTCTGAATAACAACTTACAGAAATAAAGATGGCAGGCGAGATTTCCACCCTCGTTTCTAAAGACCTTTGTGCCCCAGTTTCCTGGAGAATTTCCTTTTAGCTTCTTGCAATGGGCTTTCATGGCCGCTCTTGCTTTGAGTGCATGTAATCTAATATGCTATGCACAGTACACAATCATATTTCGAAGGGAGAGAAAGATAGGACACGAAACCATGTCCGTTTCCAGCTGAGCCATCAACTTAAAACACCTCCAGCTCGCAGGATCTTTCAAGAGGAGCCCAGTTTCCAGCTCAGTTTTCCCCTTCCATTTGCAAGAGCTGTTATCAGCTTTCTCCAGTCTATTTCCGCGCCATCAAAGGCTTGGACTCCCGGGGAAGATTCTGATCTCGCGGTGCCAGACAGTTATAAATGATGTGTGCTGCCCCTGACAGCCTGCTCGCTCAGTAACTGATGAGCCGATGTCCCGGAGAGCTGAGCCTATGTATTTAGAAAATGACAAAACAGCTATGGTGATTGAATCCATGTGGATAGAAGGAAAATAAATATATGTTTTTACAGTAAATTTATATGATGGATAGATTCATCTTACTGTGCACTAACTTGATTCAAACTTATTCGTCTAGAATATAGATTTAATTCAAGGTTTTTTTCCTTCGGATTTCCCGGGGTTTTGACGAGCATTGTTGTCTCTTGAGCTTGCGAATGGGCTTAAGTAAAATATACTGCTTCACAATACCCTGGTTCAACCTGCAGCACAAAATCAGTAGCTTCCACATAGAGCAAAATTGTACCTGACAAGGAATTGATAGAAAGATGGAAACAAAGGACAGTGTCTGCTTCTATCTGGCTGTTAACTCCCCATGCAGAGGTGTTCAATTCAGTTGTTGATCTGTCCGGCATAATATCATTAACAAATAAAATGCAACATTATCTGTATTAGTACTGCATAGTCGAGCAAATGTAGCGTATCTTGCACTTCGCGAAGAAACTGGATGTGTTCCAGATTTGATCACTGCTAGTTAATCTAGTTCAGTCCTTGCAGCTACATTTTCTGCTCAACACAGGATCAGGACATCATTCTGCAGGTATTTCTTCCTTCTAGCTGAAGTCCGAGTGAAGGACTATCTATAGAGGACAAAGACTGAGGCTGCCCGTGGCCCACGCAGGGGGCCCCCATAGGAGGGCGGCCACCTTAGTGCCACATGAGGGCACAACATGACAGGCTAGTGTTTGGACCCACTGGGGGTCTGGCGCTACCTAGGAGGTCATTTCCGTCGCGCTAGTGGCTGGGGAGGCAGGTACATAGACCTTCCTGCCCATCTGGCGATCCTTTTGCGCGCTGGGTCTTCACGCCACTGTGCAATTTGGCCCTTCAGGTGGGCAGGGCAGCAGAGGGGCTGCCTGCCCTTGGATCGCCCGTAAATTGGCCCACCATGTTGGCATATTTCTTATGTAAAATAAACCTGCAGCAATGTTTTCTCCAACAACCAATGTGTCTTGTGTGTTCTTTATTATGGTATTGCTGTATTTGGGGGTAGGGTGTGTTGCCGATATTGGCACTTAACAGTGACAGAGTGGTGGACATTGTCTCCCCGCTGTCCTTCAGTGTTTTCCGGGACATCTTACGGATTTGGGGGGGTCTTGGGCAAGATAGTTTATTGGGGCCCTGTTTGGAGCAACTTTGGATTTATTACTTCAATTCAGCTGGCTCGAGCCCTCCTGATGCCAAGCAATATTGAATATATGATAACACTTCAAGAACAGAGGAGATGAAAAACAGCAAAAGGTTCAAGTTTCCTGATGCCGCCAGCTCAAGAGTACCAAATGAAAGCTCGAATACGTGTTGTTAAAGCCTTTTCTTTTTGCAGTCAGAAGCTAAAATGTTTTACATGTAACGATAACTTTTTATGTGGAACACAGTGTGTAACCTGCTTGCTACTGCCATTGTGGGAAAGGCACGCTAAGGTTGACTTGTTCGAGTTTTAGTGGACTAGAGCATTAAGACATATATATGCACATAAGGCTTGAAAATGTTAATTGCTAAACATCTGTAATCAGAAATAAATCCTCTTTCACTAATGGTGCTCTTGCTTCAACAGTTAGAATGAAAATGCTGCTCTTAGGATTTTCACCATTTCATTGGTAAACATCTAATACCTTTCTCCTAATTACTCCTACCCTGCCTTGTATCCCTTTTCCACGATATATATATATATGTGAACCTCTCTGGCCAGACAGTTCCCTGTGTCTCTGCTGAGTAAGAGAAATGGAGCGGGCGGAATGCAAAATATGCACAGGGTCATAAAGAGAATAATGTAGCGAGAGAAGTGAAGCAGAGCGAAAAGGAGATAGGGATAGAGAAGATGTAGAAAGATATATGAGGTAGAGTGAGGAGGAAGGTTAATAAAGAAAGGTGAGGTAGCCGGTAGGAACCATAGGAAGAAGAAGACACAGGTATAGAGAGCAAGGGAGATAAATAGTTAAGGTTTTAGAGTAAGGTAGAGAATGAAAGAGATAAGGAGAAGGAAATGTAGAAAGAAGCAGATTAGTACAGCAATCCAAGGGGTGAGGTGGAGAGAGTGGTAATGTAAAAAAAAAGAGGAATTTGAGAAATCTTAAGGTGGCAAGAAGTAGGCTTAGACAGAGAGGTTTAGGGAAAACAGTAATGATAGAGAGACAGCAAAATGAGAAAAGGTAAAGAAAAATGAGTCAGGTAAAGAGAGTAGTTGGAAAAGAAAAAGGTAGAGGGAGGAGGGAAGGAGTGAAGGAGACATTTGGAGTACAGCAAAAAGAGGAAGTTGAGAGAAATATGTGAAAGAGAGATGAGGCCTATACAGAGGGAAAGAGTTGTTCGATAGAAAATGATGAAGGTATGGTGAGCTTGAGAGACCTATAAAACAAGCATTTGCAATGCAATATGTCTCGCATTTACGCGAGTTTGAGCTATTTGCATTGTAAATTACAATGTCTTTTATTTATGTTTTGGTTTTTAAAACAAATAAAGGGCATTGTTATTTGCAATGCTAGTAGCTTAAACTCTCGCAAATGCGAGACCTATTGCATTGCAAATGCTTGTTTTACGATTGTCTCTTCATGCTGTCAGTCATGAACGCTTGGCCAATGGCTGTGCATAGTGACAGCAGTAGAAGTCGTGAAAAGGATAGATTACTTGAAGAACCTTAAATAGCAGCAGATGTGAACGTGTGATAGAGTTACAGTAATAATATTTTCACGTGAGTCTTTTTTTAATCACATACAGCTACTTAGATCCAAACATCCAAGCGTGTCTCCACTTACCTGTGAAATACATGTGGAGATATACTAGTTGCTATTTCAATTTTCACAAACCAAACATATAAATGGATAGGTACGAATAAGATGAGAAATAAATTAGAATGGATATATATAGACGGAAATATCCTAAATCTAAATACCATAAAACAGAGAGCCGTAATTATTACCCACATCATTAGTGTCCATTTGTTGACCTAGAAGGGTTGAATTGCTGGAGCTGGTAGTGCTGTATTTCAAATGTGCAGCCCAGTGAAATAACAGGAAGTGGGATAAGGGAGGGGGTGGCAAATGGTGAGCACTTTCGCGGCCGCTCTGATGTTCTCAGTGGCCACGCGGCTCACTGAGAACATCAAAGCGGCCGCAAAAGTGATCAGGCAGGCTGACAAAAGGTGCGCGCGCCCGGCGCACATGCAATGTATTTGGAGGCCTGAAAAGCACTAGTCTGCACTTCCAAATCCCCGCTCACTAAAGCTCTCGCCAGAGCAGCACTAAAGCGCTGGCTCAGGCGAGACCTAAAAAGAAATCGAGAGTTAGTGATGGTGGCGGGGTGAGGTGAAATGGAGAAGGAGGTCCAGGCAAAATATGTGTTAGAGTGTGTGTGTGTGTGTGAGAGAGAGAGGCAGAGAAAGGGAAATGAAGGAGTTAATGGAAGAAAAAAGAGGTAGAGCAATAGAGGTAGCCAGAAAGAAGTATGATATTTAAAGAGATGAAGCAAAGTAAACAGTTGTAACATGAGAGAAAGAGGAGGTGGATAAGTGAGGTGAGTTAGTGAACTAGTAGGTAGGTAAATTGAGAGGTTAGGTAGTGAGAGATGGGGTGTGACAAAGTATCGAGTGCTGAGGTAGTGGTGAAGATATGAGTTAGAGAAAGGAGATGGAGAAGTGAGGTGGAGTGGTAAAGTCGAGAAAGTACTGAGAGAGATAAAGAGAGAGGTAAGGTAGCAGAGAACAGGAGAGAAAGCTAGGCGAGATAAAGATAGAAATGAGGATGTATGAGAAGTGAAGTAGTTGGACAAATACAGGAAGGTTAGATGGAACAAATGGAGTGAGACAGAGAGAAAGGGATGTCGTAGTGTTGCAGGGATTCTGCACATACACAGAACTATGCACAGGAATATGGGACCTCGGTGTATAGGGGCTAAGCCTTCCCACCACCTTAGTAGCCACGAACTCAGGACCGACTAGCTATAGGTCTCACTCGCTCTCCTACACACTCATGAAGATGCAAATGATTAGACACCGCAAAACACAACACTCCCGGATCTCTAACAAGACACACCTTTTTACTCACTCTTGTACCTGGGCTGGGAAAACCGTATTTCGTTATACACCCATGACATCCTATTGTATTTGGCATCCCCCCCGGCCTCCCTAAATAGAGTGCTTCACATTTTCATGGTATTTGAACGGTTTGCTGGCTACACGATTAACTGGTCCAAATCGGTCATTTATGTCCTTAGTGGAGAGATGCCTTCCCTGCCCAGAGGGTTCCACATAACGGCAGCAGAGACGGGGTTTAAATATCTGGGGATCCGAGTCTCTAAAGACCCGACCTCTACGAGCATAATCTTTTACCCCCACTGCAGAGACCTAAAAAATGACGTCCAGCACTGGAGGTCGCTCCCATTGACCCTGTTGGGGCGTGCAGCCTTATTTAAAATGATGTCTCTTCCACGGTTTTTATATGTGTTACAGAACACGCCGCACCCGGTAGGGGCTGACTATTTTTGAGCCATAGATGGTGCCCTGAGGGAACTCCTGTAGGATGGCAAGCCACCTAGAATTGCCAGACAAAAGCTCACACTTGGATGGTATGATGGTGGAATCGGTCTCCCAGACATTAAGAAGTATTATCGGGCGGCGCAATTAGCTGCCATAAATCAGTGCACGTGCAGACCACAGGAAGACCGTGGATTTAATATGTACAGGTGGCTACTCCAGGGAGGGAGCTTTGAAGGGGCATTGTACACTAATCCAGCCAGGAAGAAATTGTCGGGGGCCACTGGACACGTGATACATGTGTGGCGAGCGGCTACGATGAGTCTGGGGTGGGAGGGAAGGATCACACTGGCCACCCCACTCTGAGACACCGACCTACTTGGCAGCCAGCGGCACCCCATGGGATTCGAGCGTTGGGACTTAATAGGGATCTCTAGAGTTTGGGATCTATGGGAAGCAGGAAATATTTTTCCCTTTGCCCAATTGCAAGTAGAGTATGAACTGGCCAATACTGAGTATTTTAGGTACCTGCAGGTCCGACATGCAATTCTCGCGGTGATAACAAAGGGAGAGACGCCGCCAGACTCCAACCACTGGAAGATAGGGTCCTGGATGGGAATCTTCCGGAAAAAGCTATATCGTTAATATATAGAAAACTCATCAATAACATGACAGACCCTCTAGTTTGACTAAGGGCCAAATGGGATTGCGATGTTGCCAGGCTGGAGGATGACGAGTGGCTTGAGGCCCTGGCCTCCCCTAAAGAAATTGCTATATCCTCCAGGCTCTGCCTCGTGCAGCTGAAAATACTCCATCAAATATGCCTAGCGAAACCAATGTTAGTGAAGATGGGTTATAGTGAGGAGGCACGATGCATGAGGGAATGTGGACTGGAGGTTATTTTTATACATACACTCTGGGAATGCACAATAATTCAGAGATACTGGGCGCCCTTGAAGAAATGCATGGAACGCGTAATGGGCTGCACAATCGACTGCAACATTAAACTATGTCTCCTAAATATCTGGGGCCCCACTGATCGAGGCATCAAAGACAGGACATGGGTGACACTGGGGATGGCAATTGCCAAGAGAAATGTCGCTAGACTGTGGAGGGTGAAGGAACCACTAATGCTGGCTGATTGGCGAAAATACATGGATTGGTGTATGATAACAGAGAAAGCTGTATTCGAATCCAAGGGATGCCCCACTAAATGGACACAGATTTGGGGAAATGGAATGATTACAGGGGAGGGATATGTGTCCCCCTGAGCATGGGTGGGTTGCTGTTGAGGGAAAGCCGGATGTTGGCGGCTCCAATGTAAATGGTTTGTAATGATTATGGAACTTCGGATGTATAGCACAGCCTGTTCTAGTACAAATTCAGGCATATGTACACGCAGAATTGATCACTGTGTATGCTCCTTGTCTCAAATAAAATGTTTTATAATTATTTTTTTTTAAAGCGGCATAATATTTTAAATCAGAAAACAATAAATGTGTACAGCCTGAACATCCCAGTTGTCTGAGTGCATGTCCTGTGACACCACATCTCCTAGTGAAACACGGAACACGTATGGAATGTTCAGGACCTCCGTCGGACCATTGATATCCAAGTGAACTTTATCCCAAATGATGCCATCTGGAACAGGGAAGGCTGAAATGTTCACGAGGGCTTGATCTTTTCTCATGATATGGGATGATGTATGGGGAGCCAGAACACCATCCACAAATTTCACAGCCGTGCGGTCAGGCAAATAATGACCATTGATGAGCAATAAGAACACTGTCACAAACCCTATCCACATGAAAAGGAATATAAGCGTGAGCACCATCTAGATGTATGTCCAGGGTGGGACCAGGTAAGTCTTCTTGAACCAGGCAATGAAAAGACTGGTACGTGTTGGTGGTGATGACACAGATGAGGATGAAGAAGATGAATCGTAAGAGAAACTTGTACGATCCATGTAATAACCACTTGCTCCTAAACGCAACAGTGGAGATTGTGCAGCATCAGAAGGATTATGTAGGGTACGATCACGAATGTCAATGACGACCTCAACTGGTGGAGAATCATACTCGACATTTGCATGAATGGAAGATGAAGGTACAACAGACACGAAATCAAGAGAAGTTTCCAACTCCCCCTCCACAATGCGGGGAGTAGTCGAAGAAGCTGAAGCCATAGGATTCAGTGAAAAGGCTTGGCTTGGAATACTGGGAGTCATACTATTCAGTATCGGCCATATGGTGTAGATTGGCATTGTCAATGGAAATAAATCTGTTTTCCTTATGGCCAGGTAAAGAGGGCAAAATCACTGTACGGGTACCCTTCAATCCAAGAATCGGGACAGGTGCACAATAAGAGGGACCAAATTCTTTTTTATTCTCCAGCTTTTATGGAACCAGATCACCAACTTTAGGAAGCCAGCCTGGAACAGAAATCAGCTAAGCTGCTTTAGTGGATGAGGGAGAATGATCTTTAGCCAGTGTGTCATGGATCTTTTGTAGTTCCTGCAACATAGCAGAATTATTATCTATGTCAAACGTTGCGTCAGCTGCCACAACATCTAGACCATCAAGGTTTGGAACAAACATTTTAATGCCAAATAGAATTTCGCATGGGGTCCGCCCACCCAGAGATATTCTTGGGAGATTATTTAGTGCACATTGTACCCCATACAAATGAGTCAACCAACTCCTGCCAGTACCTAAGACTCTAGCTGTCAAAGATTGCTTTAACTCACGTTTCATTCGCTCCACTATAGAATTGCCCTCAGGCCTGTATGGAGACAAAAACTGCACTAGCACCCCCACTGACCTCATTGCATCCTTGTAAGCCTTAGTGGCAAACACAGGACCATGGCCAGAATGAATGGTACCACAGGCAAAAGTCCCGACAAAGACACGCAAATCTCTAATCACATTTTGAGCATCAGCACAAAGGAACCTTGTGCACGAATCAACTGCAACCAAAATATGTTTGTATGCAGTGTCGGCGGTTAAAGTGATCAAGATAAATACAACCAAACAGTAGATTAGAAATGAATAGTTGTGTATGTGATGGACGTGCAACTGTAGAGGGTTTAATCTGTTGATAAATGTCAAAGTATTGTAGCAAACGGGACTTGCTCAGGTGACAAACGATAAGAATACTTAGAAGGGAAACCTTGTGGGAATTCTGTCCCACCCTTCGTGGCAGCAATTGCTGCAATAATATCATTATCAATCTTAGTCATGGACCTAGTTACTGCTGCTACTGAACCTGTGGCCACTGCAGATTTGGCTGCCTTATCAGCCAAAGAATTACCAACAGCATGTGTTCCCTGATGACTGAAAATTAACATTAGTATCTACTAAGGCTATGTGCTTTTTCTGGAACATTTGACCTGAGATAGGCTGGAAAGGTCTTACTATGTAAATTTGATGTATATATGTCACATTACCTCTCTCTTGTCATTTACCTTCACTCACTCACTCTGACCCAGAGCACTCCTACCCTTCCTCTCCCAAAACTAGAGCACCTTCGTTACAAGTATATTTATGGTTCTAGATGCAAGAGCAACTGTGCTGCCTAACTAAAGTGATTAATGTTTTGAAAAAAAATTGCATTTATTGCAGATTATATTAATGTTTTGAAAATAAATTGCATTTACTGCAGATTATGCAAAATTGGTATAGTGAATGCCGCTATTTCTTTCATATTGTTACAACGTTTTGCTACTGTGACCAATTGTGTATTATACTGCATTTGACAGCCACTTCACGTTTATCAATAAGAAGCGCAATGGCAACAAATCCACTCTTGGATTTGGGAAGCTCATGCACGTACCCCAACAACGCCATCATGGGCGAAACCTCAATTTCTACCATCTTGGATATTTCCACAAAGACCGACCTCCAAAAGTTCTCTATCCTAATGCAGGTCCATGTCATGTGTGCAAAGTTAGCCTCTGGGGAACGGCACCTCGGGCATACATGTGGACGAGAGGAGTCCATACGATGTAATTTGCTGGATGTCATATATGCCCTCCACAGAAATTTAAAATGCAGCAACTTGTGGCGATGATTAGGGGATGCTCGGCATATTTGCGCACAGCACCAACCCCACTGCACATCCGTCAACGGGTAACCAAGAGCACGTTCCCATGCCTCCCACCCAACATGTCATGACACAGAAGCAGCGCCACTGCTGCCTTATACATCCGTGCCATCAAGTGACACCCATCCCATTCCTTGATTACCTCTGTGAGGATCGTTAATTCAGGAGGTTCCAAAGGATAACTATACATGCATGCACGCAACTCCGTCTTCAATCTTTGCAACACGAAGTGGTCCATTATCGTGGCATTTCTGAAATGGGGATCCTCCGTACGTGAAACAATATGTCCTCCAGGAAACAGGTCACCAAATGTTGTTAGCTGGTATTTGGCCAATGTACGCTTCACTAAGGTCTCCTGCAAAATTGGAACCCAGCCATTCCCCACGAGAGGCAGAGTGGATGAATATAATATACGAGAACCCGTTACTCGTAGTAACTTATGCCATGCCCAGCTGATTGTGGACAGTGTCTGGGTGTCTTGCGGGTCACGTGGAAACCCACATGGCAGCAGGGTATTGAGTGGTGCCGAAAGCGCTAAATCGGCCTCAGGTCTATAATACAGGATCCTAATGTCTGCATGATACCAGTGTTGGGCAAAGCTAGCCTGCACCACCAGGTAGTAAATCTGAAAGTTTGGTACCCCAATCCCGCCCCCATCATATGGCAGCACTAAGTTATCCCAACCAACGTGGGGTTGTTTACCACCCCATACCAGTCGTATCAACAACGTATGCTGGTTTGTGAAGAAACTGTTATATAACAGTATGGGAATGTTATGGAAGAGATATAGAAATTGTGGAAGTACCACCATCTTAATTATAGCTATTCTTCCCGCCATTGATAAGGGCAGTTAAAGCCAACAATCGATGTTACATACCAGTTTCTCCATCACCAGGCCATAATTCAACTGAAGGATTCGATCTTTTTCTCTATGGATGTGGACTCCGAGATACATCATGGAGTCAAAACACCAGGCCAGCAGGTAGTCCCCCTTTCTGTCACAGTTTGCCTGAGTCAATTAGAATACTTCTGACTTTTCCCAGTTGATGCGTATGTCCGACTTAGTACCATATCTCGTCACTTTCCGGGGCAATGGTGTTAAGTTATCGTCCGGGTGCCGTACATATAGAATAATATCATTGGCATAGAGTGTACGTAATAAGGGACCAATATAAATTGTAATCCCTGATGACTATGCCGTTCTAGCAGAAGTCGCACCAGTGGATCAAGCGCTATTACAAATTACAAGGGAAATAGTGGGCACTCCTGTCGCATTCCACGAGAGAGTTGAAATGCATTGGTCAAGGTACCATTAAGTCGAATTCGTGCTGTGAGAAAGGTGTACAATAACCTAACTACTGCCAAGAACCGTTCCGGCACCCCCAGTTGCCCCATAGTGGCATATAAAAAGGGCCACTCAAGGAGGACAGCGGCTGCCGGGACCGATAGTGATATCCTGTGCAATGTGGCAAATAACGTGCGAATATTAAGGGCTGTGGATTTGTGGGGAATGAAACACGATTGCTGGAGAGATCAGTTTCTCCACAATTAATGCAAGCCTTGTTGCCAGAATTTTAGCTAGAATTTTATTATCAAAATTTAAGAGAGAAAGAGGTCAGTATAAGCTACATTTCTGTGCATCCTTTCTGGGCTTAGGCAGCAAAATTATAAGAGCTTCTCTCAAAGTGGGTGGAAGTTCTCTTGCCTCTACTGCCTCCTGATACATGTCGATGAGATGGGGTATAGGGAGGCTCTTATATTTTTTTATAAAAACAACCTGTAAATCCGTCCAGCTCTGTCGCTTTGGAACCATCCAGTGCATTAATGGCCTCAGTTACTTCATCTTCCGAAAAGGGTTCAGCCAGAAACTCCTGGTGCGCCTTTTTCATCCAAACAAGTGAGACCTCATTGAGGTAATCACTGCAGTCTGAAGGGAGTTCGGAAGCTCCTGAGGTGTATAATGCTGTGTAATACTTAAGAACCTCTTCTAGGATCCCAACACTACAAGTTATTCGCTCTTTATCATGTCCAATTAGTTCAATTATGTTGGTGGGCCTGCAGGACTGTTGCATCATTCTAGCTAACATTCTACTAGGCCTCTCACCCTCCCCATACCACCTAGCCACAGCATATTTGACTAAAAGGTGTGCCTAGCATTCTGCGGCATCCCAAAATTCTGTCATCAGCGTTGCACGTCTTTGTAGATCTGGGGGGGCCTGTATTGTTATCTACTCTATGATCTAGCTCAATGAGCTGTGATTCTATCTGCGCAAGCGTACAATGCAAATCCCTGAGTACCCCATTATTTTTTGAGATACAAACCCCTCGCATATGCTTAAAGGCTTCCCATAGAGTGGCCTTGGATTCCACTGACCCTACATTTAGTGCGAAATACTCAGTGATCGTTTCCCCCAGTTCTGTTGCAAAAACAGCATCCCTCAGGGCCATATCTGGGAAACTCCATGGTCGCTCTCCCCCCGTGCTCTACGGATGCTCAATTTTACCAACACAGGAGAATGATCGGATAATGTGCGTGGCAGGTGGGTAAATGCGTCAATCCATGTCACCACCCCAGCGGATAGGCACCAGTAAATCAAGCTTGTCCAGGTATTATGAGGTGCAGTAATGGGTATACCCCTCACGGTCTGCACAGTGGTGACCCCTTCCACTTTGTGAGTGGTTTACCACCTACTTGAAGTAGGTGGTAAACTGCAAGTGTTTTGCGGCGGCAAATGCAGTTGCAAAACACTGGTACATAGCATGTTGACTCGCTATTAGGAAGGGACGCCCCTTCCTAATAGCGAGAGTGGCAAATGCTATTTTTTGAGTCAGGGACTCCCAAAATAGCATTTGTACATGCTATTACCCTTTTTTGCGGCCGCAAATGGGAGGTTCTCCCGTTTGCAGCCCCAAAAAAGGGGGGTACATCTGGCCCTTAATTCCCAGAATATTGCGCCCTAAAGATTTATATACGTTCGCAATAATCTTTGGCAATTCAAGTTCTTTATCCACATCAGCCACGGCCTCTGGGTGCTGACTCACCTGTAAGCTAACTGCTTCCCCCTTGCTTAGCAAGAATCATGTCGAAGACAATAGGGAATACCCCAATCAATCTCATCCCCAACTCCAGGGCAGCCTCTGCCCCATGTTCATCTTCAACTTTCTTGAGAAAGGATGGGCGCACGGTCATGGTGGACGTGCCAAAACACAGTGTATAAACCACCTCAAACACTCTTCCCCCCGTGGTGCAATCAGCCAGATTGGGGGTACGGCCTTTAGGTAAGCTCATTGTTAGTATCCTGTGTTTGTCCACAGGAGAAGTATGTGAAAAAAACAGCTTAGAGTTGCTCAAACTTCTCAGCCAACCAGAAGGGAAAATCATCCCTACTCTGTGGATGCTTCCCCATCACTGAGTAAATTATGATATAGACTAATAACCACGCCACCACCATGCCTTGGTGGCTGAGCGGCGCCAGCCAGAACCGCTGGTATATTACGAGACTTATATTAGCTGACACTTCTGTGTATATGAATTAAAGATGTGTGTAACTCACGCAGCTCTACAATTGTAACTCCAAGATAATTGGATGAGGAGCAAATCCTGCCAAAACAGGCCACGTGGCTCCGTCGACCGATAGGAGGCCGAGACGGCCCACAGAGACAGGGTGAGGAAGGGCGCCATTAAACCATATGGTGTGCTCTGAAGCCGACAACGGAACTTCAAGTAAACGATACGGACTGTAAAGTTGTGGAACCGCACCACGTTCATATTCATGAAAGACGTGATCGTTCCTGTCAACAGCCGGTAAACTTGACCTAAGAATAAAAAACTTTGAAGCAGCAAGCTGCGTCCGCCTCTACTGCAAATATAAAATCTGCTCATGCAACTGGGACTCCATGTTGAGTTAAATGATCAGTAACCGCGGCTAGGCGCAGCAATATTAATTGGTTGCACCATTACAGACAGTGGAAATCAAACAAGAATAATGGCAGCGAAACACTGGGTGTAGATCAAAGAACACTAAGGGACACATGCATCAAAAGAAAAATCTGCCCCTTTGCAAACGGTATTTTTGCATTTGGGATGCATAATCCCAAATGCAAAAATTGCAATTTAAGTAATCTCTAAATTGCGATTACTTAAATTGCGATTGCATTTAAGGGATCGCATATTGAGATTCCTTAAATGCAATGCATTCAAGTAAAAAATTTAGCGATTTCGCTAATAGGAGTCGCAAATTACCATCAATTTGTACTTGATCTTAATTTGTAAAAACTTTGAAAAATGCACTAAAGTGCATTGTTCAAAGTTCCATTTTACACACACACATGCCCTTGGGGCATGTGTGTCTGTAAAATGTACTCATATGCAGATTTCAGGGGTGCAACAGGGTATCCTTTTGGAACCCTTGCACCCTTGAAATTGGATTCGCAATTTTCAAGTACCTATTGGGTACTCGCAAATTGCAAATGCAATTCCCATTCATTCCTATGGGCCTCTAGGCCCATAGGAATGAATGGGAAGATATTCCTTAATTGCGACTCACAATTTGCGAGTCGCAATTAAGGAATGTTTAGAAATCGCTATTTTAATAGCGATTTCTACATGCATAGGCTTTTGCGATTCCTTAATTACGATTCCTGAATAATCGCAATTAAGGAATCGCAAAATCCTACCTTGATGCATGTGGGCCTAGACCTTTTAATAATTCAAGCTTGAAAAAACCTATAAATCTCACATATAGGAGGTCATTCCCTCACACCACGGACGTCTCTGTAACTGGTGAGAGAGTATTGTGCACAAGCACAAGCGCTACTCAGGGGTCTCGTCTATAAGTACCAGACCAAACGTTGGTGGTGCCATGTTGCAGGGACTCTGCACATACACAGATCTCTGCGCAGTAAAATGGGACCTCGTGTATAGGGGCTAAGCCTTCCCACCAACTTAGTGCCCACGAACCCAGGACCAACTAGCTATAGTGTCTCACTCTCTCTCCTACACAACACTCCCGGATCTATCAGGAATCGCAGCAACAAGACACACCTTTTTGCTCACACTCTCGTACCTGTCTACAAAACGAACTGACTGAAACACGAATATAGTGTGAAATGTTTATTTTAACTATCGTGCTCTATAATGCAGTATATGAGCCACAACCAGCAGAAAAATGAATAAAACTAATACAGTTAGCATCGCAGCTAGGCCATATATCATAAAGGGAGATGTCATCATATAAAGACAATGGAGAAAAAACTATAAAGCCTAACCACCATCCCCTTGGTAAGAAGAAGTATTATTATATAATAGAAGATCTCTGGGCTTTGTCAGCAGACCCCATACCTGGGCAAAAGAACGATGGATTTAACCCAGATCTCTTGACTGGGGGAGAATGTCTGCATTGTCAGCATTCCGTCCATCATTTGTTTGTTGTAACGCTTTTCGCCCTAAGTGGGATGGGTATTCCCAGACGTGGGACCCGTGCTCACTACGCCACTGGAGTCAAGCTATCCTGGCTGATGACGGCTGATAGCCAGAAACCGGTCCTAGGATGCTTGATTCCGGTCCAGGGAAGACATGGCTTGGCAGTTCGGGCTGGACTGTTCGCATGAGGCACAGGGTCAAGACTGATTTGCATATGGCCATGTCTAAACTGGGGTGGTGCAGTGGGCAAAAGAACAATGGATTTAACCCAGATCTCTTGACTGGGGGAGAATGTCTGCATTGTCAGCATTCCGTCCATCATTTGTTTGTTGTAACGCTTTTCGCCCTAAGTGGGATGGGTATTCCCAGACGTGGGACCCGTGCTCACTACGCCACTGGAGTCAAGCTATCCTGGCTGATGACGGCTGATAGCCAGAAACCGGTCCTAGGATGCTTGATTCCGGTCCAGGGAAGACATGGCTTGGCAGTTCGGGCTGGACTGTTCCCATGAGGCACAGGGTCAAGACTGATTTGCATATGGCCATGTCTAAACTGGGGTGGCGTAGTGGGCAAAAGAACGATGGATTTAACCCAGATCTCTTGACTGGGGGAGAATGTCTGCATTGTCAGCATTCCGTCCATCTTTTGTTTGTTGTAACGCTTTTCGCCCTAAGTGGGATGGGTATTCCCAGACGTGGGACCCGTGCTCACTACGCCACTGGAGTCAAGCTATCCTGGCTGATGATGGCTGATAGCCAGAAACCGGTCCTAGGATGCTTGATTCCAGTCCAGGGAAGACATGGCTTGGCAGTTCGGGCTGGACTGTTCCCATGAGGCACAGGGTCAAGACTGATTTGCATATGGCCATGTCTAAACTGGGGTGGCGTAGTGGGCAAAAGAACGATGGATTTAACCCAGATCTCTTGACTGGGGGAGAATGTCTGCATTGTCAGCATTCCGTCCATCTTTTGTTTGTTGTAACGCTCCCCATAATATCAAAGCATGAATTTCCAGCACTAGCTGCATTAGCATGTTTTGTCTAAGTGCTAGGGACTGACCAGAACGGAATAACAACGGCCAATGTTTATCGACCCTACTCACAGTGTTCAGACTAAACTCCAGGAACAGGCAGAGAACGAACAAAGCAGATGGTTCTCATCTGAAAGGCATAAACAGAGCCATGTAGTAACATGTGCAAAAGCAGCATCATGGCTGCCGGGCTCATGCCAACTTAGGGATGTCGACAATGTCCCTATCGGCCACAAGACAGTAGTGAGGGTTGAACTAGAAAGGGGATCAAGAACTATCAATATAGGCACAGAGAGTGATAGAGGACCAAGATCATGAGAGAGTTAGAGATGGAGTCACGTGAGGTATTTTGGAGATATTGAGAAAGAGGTGAGATAGACAATGGTAAAGTAGCGAGAGCTGAGAGAGAGTAGAACGATACAAAGAGAGAGAGAGAGAGAGAAAAATGACTTGGTCAAGGTGGGTAAGGTGAGGTGGAGCAAGGAGATAGAAATTACATAGAAAGCCTAAAGCGGCGATAATTTTAACGCCATGCTTGATAATATGGCCCAAAGTTTGTACTACAGTGTATATAACCTTGCGAGAGTTTCTGCTGCTTTGTGTGGCTTTTCCCCAGTGCAAAGCGTTAGTAAATGTGTCCCTGAGTTTCTGTTAAACACACTGGGATGTGAAATTTAAAATAGCAGTTTTTTATGAGCGGTATTATTGGGTCATGAATTTCGATGGCCCACTCACTTTACCAGGGAGCCCCTTGGAAGACAGGGGCCCTGGGCATTTGCCCTCTTTGCTTATGACTTAAAACATAACTGGGTCTAGTGGAGAATGCAATGGTCCCACTACAGGATGTACGGCAGCAGAGAAAGGAGAAGTAGTGTGCAGTATGAGACTAATATGTAAGCTCCAGTCATCAAATTCCCCACTGCAGCACAGGAGTCCTTTGTTTATGGGTTAAGCTTTGCAATCACCAAACCTGACATTTGCGAAGGTGCATAAAAGTCGGGACTCATAAATTTGCACAACTCTAATCCTGCCCTCTCTCCAACAGGCCATTGAGCAGTAAATCAGGCTGAAAGGGAAAGGGAGCAGACGTGCCAGTGGAGAAGAAGAAAGGAGCAGGCGGTAATAATATTAGGCCTGAGTCGGTTGGGCAGCACCACACCACTTCACTCCACTTTGAACATTGGTGAGCATTGCCCATCATCCTCTCGACCGCTCTCTTTAAACTGGCTGAGAGTCAGGAATGACTACTAATACTCTGTGAGTGTGGTGAAGTTAGGATATTAGAGGACCATAGACTTGCAGAGCAAGTGGGTTTTGTTAGATCAAGATAGTCAACACAAATGTGCTAACAACATAAATGAAAAATAACTACAAATGAGCACAGTTTTAATGGTTGTAAGGGCACAGAGCCCAGTGGATGTATACAGTGACATAATTGGTCAGCTTCAAATATATTTTATGGTCAGCAATACAGTTGCTAGTTTACTTTAATAACAGTGGCGAAGTTAATTTTTATTTTCTGTTGTACAGTACCAACCAATCTGGGTAGTGAAAGCATATTTGTTTGCTGGCAATAGTGTCCACTCAACCAATCCTTCTTCTCCTTGAGCGAGGTTACACCAACCTGAAGCTTACTTTTGGTGCAATTTTGAGGAAGATGGCAGCTTTCCTCTGAGTGAACTTGTTGGCATACTCTTCTCTCCATTAACAATGAATGCACTTAATGAATTCATTGATTAATATACTTAATGGATGCACATGGAAATAATGAGGTTTAATGGAATTCAATTGGCAGGATAAGGAAGAAAGAGGTGAACTATGCTAGAACTCCCACACTGCCCAAAGTCTTATGAGTACAATAAGGGGATTCTTGTTTTGCTATTTGTATTCTGCCCTGAACACGTGTGAGGAATGATGTGAAACATACCAAATCAAACAGCAATACAGTTGATGAAAATAACAAATACAGGTTCAACTCAAGATATATTAAATAGAGATATAAAAGTTAAAAAGTCATGAAAATGAACGAAATTAGAAAATGGAGGCAATTGGCCAAATGACATTCATTTCCTAATCTTTTTGGTAAAAGAATATTGTTTATATTGGTGTTATGTTGCCCTGTTTCCAGTGCAACTGTAAAGTAAATATTTGGCATTTCCAAGCAGACTAGAACTCTTTTCATAGTTGTATTTAAAAGGTGCATTTTATTTTAACCAGTTTCTGATTTTGTTTGAAGGCATGTTTACCCTTTTTTAGGGACTACTTTTAACGTGTACCTTTGTGTGAAGAAGGTATGTAGAAAGTGTAAAAGAAGGGATATTTTTCAGTAAGCATAAGGTGGTCAACAGCAAGTGTGCCAGAAGTGAGAAAGATGAGGAATAGAATGATAAGTAGGATGGCGCGCTTAATTTAGATATGGAGATGAAGAATGGATGAGTAAACATACCTCGCATTGGTGTCATGAACATGGACAGTGTGATCATGGATTATAGTTCATCATATAGTGAACTTTCTAAGGAAATCTGTGACATGATGCTTGGAAAGAAATGGATAATCTGTAACCTTCACACACATTATTATCTACTGTCGCCAGTAGATAGTTATAGTTAGGACCGAGTTCCCATAGGAAATCTGAAAATTCTATTTTGAATAACTTTGGTGCCGGTTGACTTATCTTCGTGAAATTTTCAAAACTAATGGGGCGCTCCGTTCCGCTCCGCTCCGCTCCTACCCTGAAAGTCTCGGGGTGATTCGTCAAGCGGGTGCTGAGAAAAAAGGGGGGTCCCAAAACACGTTTTCCCCATGCATTTTCCCATAGGACCTTTAGTCGAAGGTACAGCCCGAACGGCTCAACAGAATTACTTGAAATATGGCAAAGAGGTAGTCATCAGGTCAGGCATGTGCTTTTTGCTTAAATGGTGTAAATCCGTTCAGTAGTTCCTGAGAAAATCAAAAGTAAAATCACATATATATCTGGGTGGAGCCTAACCACACATCTCATCGTGAGATCTGATTGGCTGTCAGCACTTCATCCAAGAAGTGTTGGCAGCCATCTTGGGACCAATATACATGATAGCACCTCATTAAAAAGCTTTGCAGATAATAGTAGGTTTTAAGACTTTAGTTACATTATAAATCATTTGTTGATGGTACCATACTCATTTTAGGAATTGTGGTGTGTTCTAAGGTGATTTTACCATGTGAAAAAGCCTTCTGCTGTGATATCATGAATCATGTTTGAGAGAAAACTATTTTCTCATGCTTTTCCCACAGAGGTTTGGAAGGTGATCTATAAGCTAACTGAGAGCATATTTTCTGTAAATTCACATTATCTTTCTCAGTCATGTGAGAATGAAGTCTGACATTCTCAGTAAAACATGTACATCCAACAAGGGCAGAGACTGTCAGTTGATTCCTTTGTGATCTACTGCAGCTTCCCAGAGTGTTCTAAAGAACAACTAGAGCGCTAACAGTCCTACTTATGACAAACGTATGGCACAGCTGAAGCCATCTTGGTTGGAATAAAGTGGTAATTCCTAAAACATTTAATTTAAAAAGGAACAAAACGAGGGGGTTCATTTTGCCATAGAAAGTATGAGTAGTGCTGCAGAAAAAAAAATTAGGGCACATTTTGAGTGACTTCTCAAATCCTCTTCTATTTCATTAATTCTGACATGCAGACTGAAACATGCACTTTCAATACCAGCAGCAGACTTCCCTGGTGAGCAGTAGATTTTCTACAGTGATCTAATAAGCAACTAGAGTGCTAACATTCTGAATTTATGGCAAATTTGTGACACATCTGAATGCCTTCTTGATGGAATCAAAGTAAAAAACTGAAAGTATTTCCTACTGAGGAGACTGTAGTAAATGAGGAAATTAGGAAACATCATAACAAATAAGTCTCCCAAAATGGCCACCAGAGACAAAAGAGCCCAAATGTTGCCCAAATACCAACCAGATGTAGCCCAAGTATAGCCCAATGACAGAATGTCCCAGAGTGTTCTAACGAACAACTAGAGTGCTAACAGTCTTACTTATGACAAAAGTATGGCACACCTGAAGCCATCTTGATTGGAATAAAGTGGTAACACTTAAAACATTTAATTTACAAAGGAACAAAATGAGGGGGTTCATTTTGCCATAGAAATTATGATTAGTTCTGCAGAAAGAAAAATTAGGGCACATTTTGACTTCTCAAATCCTCTTCTATTTCATAAACAAATTCTGACATGCAGACTGAAACATGCACTTTGAATACCAGCAGCAGACTTCCCTGGTGAGCAGTAGTTTTACTACAGTGATCTAATGAGCAACTAGAGTGCTAACATTCAGAATGTATGGCAAATGTGTGACACATCTGAATGCCTTGTTGATGGAACCAAAATAAAAAACTGAAAGTATTCCCACTGAGGAGACTGCAGTAAATGAGGAAATTAGGAAACTTCATAACAAATAAATCTCCCAAGATGGCCACCAGAGACAAAAGAGCCCAAATGTAGCCCAAATATCACCCAGATGTAGCCCACATGTAGCCCAATGGCAGAAGTGTGCAAAACACTTATTTTTTGTGTATTTGCAGTTTTATATAGTGCAGACTTGTCAGGTATTGGAATGCTTTACATGAGCATTGTTTACATCACACAAGATCAAATTCATTTTGGTTGTAGACATGGGGAGATTAAGTGATTTGACCACAATCACAGAATGTAGAGCTGAAGCAGAAACTCCAACCTGGTTCACCAGTTGCAAAGTCTGCAGCTCTGGAAGTAACACCACATCCTCTCGCCAAGGTGCAACATTTAATCAAGTGGTCAACTGGATAAAAAAACATAAAGATTACAAATAATTTAAAAGTTCTTTGTCGCTATTTGAAAACTCAGAAAATATGTCCTCATTTTAGTTTTTTAGAGCACTAACCATAATTTTGATGCAAATAAGACCCTCTCATATATGTAATTTCTAAAGGAAATACTCTAGGTATTACAGTTTTGATTACATCAAGATGACGTCAGGCGTTCCACACTTTTGTAATAAATATAGAATGTTAGCAATCTAGTTGTTCATTGGGATACTGTTGAGAGGCAGAGGCCAGGGGCACGGACTCTGAAAATTGAAGGCAGGTAGGAGAGTGCAGAGGCAATATTTTGACCACACTGGGCAGGCAGGAAGGGCAGTGGCAGCACAACAGACTATGGAGGGCAGTGGAAAGGGGGGCAGGGGCAACAAACCAACAATACAGGACTGGCAAGAGAGGCTGTGGCAATATAATAGACCATTGTGGGCAGAAGGAAGAGGAAGTGGTAGTACAACCATACATGCCAACAGTCCAATGTTTTTAAGCTCAAATGGGCTTTATTTGATCTGTCTCCTGTCTACAATCTCCTCTTTTTCAATGTAACTCAAAGGGGAAAATCAATACCCCAGTTTTTTTTCAAAATCTCCCTCTTACCAAGTTCAAAAAGTTCGCAAGTATGGTACATTGAATCATGGTAGGCAGGAGGAATTGGGGTAGGGACATGGACTCGGATAACAGAGGACAGGAGGGACATGGAGAGGTGCACCAAACTGACCCTACAGGGCAGGCATCAGGGTTTGCAGCAGCACAATACACCACACAGCGCATGCAGGACGGGAGTGCAGCACAACAATCCATAGAAAGCAATAGGGAGGGGACAGGACCATGCACATGAACAACAGAGAACAGATGGGAAAGAGGCAATGGTAGCTAGCTGACCATAATGGACAGACAGGAAAGAAAGCTGCAGCATAACAGACCATAAAGGGCAGGAGGGACGGATCAGGGGCATTACAATGGAACAGACAAGCCAGGAGGGAGGGAATAGGGGGTCTGCACATGGAAACAGAGGGCTGAGGGCAAGGTGGCAGGGCAGGAGCAGCAAGATGACCATGGAGGTCAGGCAGGATGGGCACTAGAAACAAGACACACCATGGAGAGCAACAATGAGACTATGGTGGCATACACACAGACCATGGAGGGAAGGTGGGAGAGGGTCAGGGGCAGCTAGCTGACCACACAGGGAAGGTGGGAGGGGCCATGGCAGCACAGAAGACCATGCATGGCAAGCGGGAGGGTTAGTGGCAGCACAATGGCTATGATGAGCAAGAAGGAGGGTGCAGGGGCATGCACAAAGGACCATGGAGGATAGAAGGGAGGGTCAGGACCTGGGCACAGACAAGAGAGTTCAGGGGAAGGGGCCTCACAACAGACCGCGCGGGGCAGGCAGGAGGAGCAGTTGCAGCACAACAGATCAGGGAGGGCAGAAGGGTGTGGCAGTAAAATGGACCATGGAGGACAGGAGGAAGGGGATAGGGGCATGGCATGTGGACAGGCAGGGTGGAGGTGGCAGGGACAGGTTACAGTCATCTGACAATGCTAGGCAGGTGGGAGGGGAGTGGCAGCTCAACAGAACACTCAGAGTAGATAGGAGTGGCAGGTCCATGGAACATAGTGGGCAAAAAGGATGGAGCAGGGGCATGCACAAAGACATCGGAGGGCAGGGGGAAGGAGAATAGGGGCAGCAAGCTAAGCACAGAGGCTAAGCAGGAGGTCATAGAATTGGGCAATGGAGGGCAGTAGGAGTGGACTGGTACATCATGCTAAATGGTGGCAGTGGCAGCACATCAGACCATGCATGGCAGGAGGGAGGAGGCTAGTCCATGGATTCAGACAACAGAGGATAGGGAGGAGGTGGATGGGGCAGCAAGCTAACTATTCAGAGAAGGTGGGTATTAGGAACTTTATTGTTTTTAAAATGTGTGTCTGTGCGAACTACTTAAAATATGAACAAGTATGCAGCATAATCTCACTTTTATTCAGGAAGAAGAGGACGTTTGTGACAGTGACTCCGTGCTCACTTGGCAGAAACACCCCGTGACCCTCCACCCCCATCGCAAAATGTAATGCCCGTGAAAAGGGTAGGTGGACGCAGTGTTATATAGAACTTAGTCCTGAGAGCACGATTGAAAATGAAAACTAGATGTAGTATATGGTATAAACTATGCACCAAAAAGTGTGATATAAGATGAACCGAGGCGTGAAATATAATATGCAATACATTGTGCGCAATGACAGATTCATTGGAGAGCGCGAGATAGCACAGGCACTAGCGCGTGCTATGCGATATGCGCCTTGGAGTGTAATATGCACAGGGCAGTGTTGTGTAACATAACTAGTCTCTAAAGTTGTAATATAAAATATGTGCTGGGGAGTGTAACGTTGCATATGCACTGTGGCAAAGATATGGATCCCAGATTGTAATATGTATGGCATAGCGCTGTGCGTTATAACATACACATCGAGGAAGGCACGTTAGATGGGGCAATATAACCCGTGCGAAGGCAAGTGTGGCATGACATATTCACGGGGTGGTGTTACAGTGCACATGGGCTAGAGAGTGCCATAGCATACGCACTAGCTGGTGGAATACAACTAGGGGTGGGCGGAATTTGCGAAATTAACTTTCGCAAACTATCGTGAAAATGCTAAAGATCTCCGCAAACACGCTGGAAATATCGCGAAGACGCGGAAGTTTTTTTCCCGCTTGTTCGCGGTATTTTTTGCGTGATCGCGGGTCGCCAACTTACCCATGCAGTTGCTCACGGGCGCGGCCATCTTGTTTTCACTTGTCCCGCCTCTCGCGATGCTTACTTCCTGTTCCGGGTCGTGCAATGCATGTTCGCACCCGTTCGCGGTCGATATTTCCTGTTCGGGACCGCTTTTACTTGATCGCGTTGCTTTTTGCTTGCTCGGGAGAAAATATTGCGCGAACTTGCGCACGTGGTCGCAATGGGCGCGGCCATCTTGTTTTTTACTCTATTGCATGGTTCTGGGGCCTGATTTTGAATCCTGCCAAAATCTTTTCAATCCTTTGTTTATAGCAACTTTTTTTGGATCTTTATTACTTATTATTTCTCTAACTATTTTCCTGCCTCTATATTTTTGGTTTTTGTCTACTTTTATTTAGTTTTTTAGCTACTTTTTCTCTTTCTATTGCCTGCTATTCATTTCCTTTACTCCTTTATTTATTTTACCTTTTCTTTCCCACCCCGTCCCCAGAACCATGTCCAAGGGTAGGGCTGTTCGCCGGCGCAGCCAGAGCCGCGACCGCCTACCTTGCGGAAGGTGGCACCCACATGGCGTGCAGGCACGGGCCTTATTTGGGGAGGTGGAGTTGGCTGCACTAATTTTCTTTGTGCAGCGCCACCTCCCCTCAACCCTGGCAGCAGGTGGCAGGCCTGGGTCCGGGTACGGCCTCCGGGAGCGTCGGCAGCGGTGGGGGAAGGTGCGCCGGGCAGTGTCACGCTTCTCTGGTGTTCGGCGCACCCAGGCGCAGCTGACGCACCGGTGATCCG
Source organism: Triturus cristatus (assembly GCF_964204655.1). Lineage (NCBI taxonomy): Eukaryota > Metazoa > Chordata > Amphibia > Caudata > Salamandridae > Triturus > Triturus cristatus. Next base: position 680,428,571 of record NC_140586.1, on the reverse strand, counting down.
ACATCTTGGACCGTGAGCAGGACCTGCTGGACCTGCTGGGAGTGGAGGTCCCGGGGCTTGGTGAGTACCTATTTAATTATCACTACTTTGTGTCTGTTCTTCTGCTCTGTGTTATATATTGCGAATATCTTTTTTTCTTCCAACCAGCTAGAATGTTGCTGCTTACATTCCAGGTTAATTACGTTTAAAAGTCTGTGATTTTTTTGACACAGGTGCTCTTCTGCGCTACTACGAATCTTACTTGTTTGCAGCTTTGCTTTGCGCTTGCTTAGCGTGATTCTTTACGATTTTATTTTAGAGAAATTAAGTTACGTAATGCTACAGTGACTCTAGTCCACTCCTTACTTTGTCCTGTCACTAATAGATAGGGGCGGATTGATACTTCGGTTTAGGTACTTTGTATGAGCTTCTAATTTGTTAGTGGTATGCGTGATGCCCCCTCACTCAGTTACGTGACGTGCTGGTAGTACGGCTGTCTTTATTAGAACCTTTTCTAGTTTGTTCAATGAGTGGTGGTAGGCTTAGCAGTTACTTAGCACTAGCAGATCAGCATTAATCAATCAAACCCAAATTTGGTGTATGCAAAACATGTAGTCATGTTCATGTGTCCTCCATGAGTTGATCATATGCATTATTGAGGAATACAGTGGAAATGCATACTTAATGTACAATTGGCATGCCTTGAATAGGTGGGCTAGGTTGGGTGGTACGCTGTACTTAGGCTTAGTTGTAACTTGGTATTCTGGAATCAGAATGGAAGACTGGATTACTGTTGATAAATAGTAACTTAAGTAGTCGAACTGCGAATCCCCCGATATTACTTGTTGACCAGATGAGATCGGTCAATTTAGTCATTGCAATTGTTGTTTACATAAGTGTTTTTTGACCGTTGTTGAAAAATATTGTATTTGTTTGACATCATCCATCAATGTTTGTCTCTTTCTTATATCTTTCCTGTTCATCAGCACCCAGGGGCAGACCGACAGGGACTGGGCAGTCGGCGGGACACACAGAATACCACCAGGAGGACACCGATGAGGGCTCCTCTGCTGGCCCCAGTAAGTCTTCTTGTTTTTAATAATATTTCTTATTCCATAACTTGTACTGCCCCATATTTTTCCCGAACTATTGTTTGTTTCCAAATGCTATTTTTTTACCACCAATTATCCTTCGATCTGTACGGTTTCAAAAATCTTATCCCTGCCTCTGCTATGATGACTCTGAGTACTACTACTACTACATACTATCAGTCTGCCTGTACTGTAGTAGCTAGTCTTGCCCAGTTGGCCAGTGCCACTCTTTGTGAAAGGTTGTAATATAAAACTCATATTCACCAGTAGCTCGAGCCATTGTGTCCAATCCGTTGGGTCGTTGTCTTGTACTACTTTTACTCTTATAGATCTTGAGGCTTTGAAAATTCACAGCAACAGCCCTACCAGATTTATTACTATTTTGATATGATACCCTATAGGACATACTACTGTTGTAGGGATCTTGCACATACACAGACATTTGCACCAGAAAATAGGATGTTGGTGATGGTATGTTGGACCTTCCTTGCACACCTCAATCAGAAATTCCGCACCCACCACAATTCCACTGCTTGACTATAGTACTGTCTTGTCATAACTATTAGGTCTCGGAACCGTCCCCCTAAGATACCCAACAAGTAGACAACCCAGAACATAACACACCCAACCTCTCAGTCGTGGAAGCAATTCACATGCACACCCTTACTTTAAGTTGCTCACTCGTGTAAGTTAGTCCACACCAAATACCACCAAGTCTATGTAAGTTCAAAATGTTTATTTCAATTTGAGAAGGTCTGTACACTGTTTTCTAACATTAAAACAATATACATTGTTACACTTATACAGTTGGGAATTAAATCATGATAACTGAACAGTGGTGGAAGGCAGCACCACCATCCCATAGCAATTTAGTTGATATAAATTCATAAATGAAGATGTGAGTGAAGGGACCCCTCACCTTAGAAGAACCTAGTACTGGTAGTTGTTGCATCATTCAGAAGCTCTGGTTTGTAGAAGGGAATCTCGCGTCTGTAATGCGAAAAATGAAATGGTGTGCGTTAGTATATTGCAACTTGCAAGCATTTCTCAGCCGTGCCAAAAAGTGTAGCATTTATGGATAAGCAATATGGACTAACAGTAACAGTAGTACACAAGTACTTCCTAAAAAAGTGGCTTGTTAATGTTTGTTGACCGCTTGTACGCAGCGCGTAGACTAGACAGTAGCAGTGTGAGGCAGGTCATGTGGGCTCAAAAGTGTCTTAAGCTGCAAGGTAAAGGTAACGTCACATGTGCAAAAATAAAAGACACAAAGGTAAAATGGTAGCATGGCTAGGGCTAATTAAGCAAAGGCTACAATGATCATATATAACTATTAGTGTCTACTCTACTACTACCTGATTTGTACTAGTGATGTATGTTAGTATTAACTCATTTTTCAACCTTGCTACTGATCAATAGGGGGGAGGTGTATATGACGCCTAATAAATGTGTAATGTTTTCTAGGCGCACTACCGACCACCATTGCCGGGGCCAGCGAAGGCGACGCGGAGGGCGAGGATGCGGCAGTTGCTGCAGATAGCAACGGAGCGGTAGGGGGAGTGGCAGCACCAGTGGCAGGCGGTGGTAAGTTACATTCATAATCCTTAACTATTGTTGAACTTGACAGTACACTCACTGCAAGGGTGTACTGTATGTATATGTATACTGTACTGTTGAGACTTAGGGCCCCATTAGGATGGCGGGCGTATTGCCCCCGCTGGGCCAGCGGTATTCACCGCCGACACCACAGGGGCAAACCTCCCGCCATCCCTGTAGAAAAGAGTCAGACCCCCCATATGTCGACCAGGCGGAAATGGGTTCAATATGGCGGTGGTGTCTCTCTGAACACACCGCCAGCCATATAATCTGCATTTTGGAATGCCTTTGCGTGGCGGCATTGCCGTCCGCCACGGAAAGGCATGCAGACATTGCAGAGTATGCTTGGGGGCCCCCATGGAGGGTACCTACCTATGCTATGGTACCCCCCTGCCTTTCAAAGCAAAACGTGACAGGCTCCGTGCGGGGCCCATCATGTTGTGCTTGGAAAAGCAGCACAACATGTATTTTTAGCATTGCTTTCGGCACCGCCAACCAGAATGTAAAAAAAACAGGATGCGCCCGCCACTGTGCCGGACGCATCATCCTAATTAATTGTCCCCACGGGACCCCCACCCTTTTTAGCGTGAGGATGGCGGACAGATAAAGTCCGCCCGCCATCCGATGTCGTAAGTAAGTATGAGTTGTTGGGGACGTTTGAAGAGTGAACCAGAAAACTAGAATCCCTTTAATTTGCATAGGAGCGGGAGTATTGAGTAACCAATGGCCTCATCTATCTGATTTCAACTCAGCTTTGAAAGTTTTATGGAGAAGAGCACCTGGTGCACTGTTCAACTAAAAAGTGAAAGACGGGTGGAAGGAAGAAGGACGGGCGACATTTAAAATGTTATGTACTACTGTGCTTTATAGTGCTACTCTACCATGCCACTATGTGTATAAATAATTAACTTGTCTTACTGTTTTTCTAAGAGTATATTTTGCAATTGTCTTGTTTTTTTCTTTTTGATACACAGCTACTCCTAACCTAAACCGCAAGGAGTTGGCCGCCAAGGCACGGTGCCGGAAGCTGGAGGCAATCCAGCGAGAATACCGGCGGCTGGTGGTCTTAGCCGAGGAGGAGGAGGAGACTGCGGCTGCAATTGTTGAAGCCTCCTCCCGTGGCCTGGGCCCCAGCCACCGCCCTCTAGCGGTACGGCGCCACCGTCTGGCGGCTGCCCGCCGCCACCGTTCCATCTCCGGTGCCCCCCCCCCACTGTGGCTGCAACTGCCGCACCCTTAGACGCCGCGTCGCCCGTTTAGAGGGCGAGATGCGCCAGATGCGTGTCCTCCTGGAGTCCCGCCCCACCACTTAGTCCCTGTCATCCTGTTCTGCCCCTTTTTTATTTCTTGGTTGGGTGGGTGGGTGGGAACTTGTTTGGGCGTTACGGACTTCTATGGACATTGGTTGGGGTTAGGGAGGGGGGTGGGTCAGCTTTTGTGGGTTTAGTTTATTTGTTAGGGTAAATTAAATATATTTTTCTATGTTACATGCAATGTTGTTAATGTTTTGTAGGTGGGGCAACTGTTTTACATCACACTGTTTCCTTGCTGGTGCATGGCCGCCCATAGCCTGTGTTTGATTTCAATAATTGGCTGACTGTATAAGACACAGATAGATGCGACACACCTCACTCATTGACTGGTCCTTCTAGTACTTTCAGTCTGTCCTCTAGTCTATGCATTCTTTGTACTGGTGTGTGAAAATGAAATCATTGACAACATGTCCATTATTAATTCTGCCTCCCCCAAACTTGTCTCTTACCGGTGCTTGATGTTTATGTCCAACTGTGGCACAGCACTGGCTGCATGGTGAAGATGGTTTCCTTTTTCATACATGCCATGATTGGGGTGGTGGTGGTGGTAGCAGCATAGTAGTAGTAGTAGACACTGGCAGGGTGGCAGCATTTGCAAAAAAAGAGAAGGAGACAGTCAATCGCCTTTGAGAGACTGTTAGGAGTAGTTGAATGAAGTACAGTACAGAACTTACCGAGCAACAATAATATGCTCAAATATTTGACAAAAAAACAGAATGGTGGTTAGGAGGATAGCCTACTAGACAGAGTTACAAACTATAGTTGTGTCGAGTCACTTGACTAGGCCTACAGCCTAACAGTTAAGGCTGTATATGAGGAATGACAAGAAACAAATCCAATCAATGCCGGCAATTCATGCTGAGGTATATGTTCCTTTGTTAAAAAAAATAACCTCTGAAATATCCTACTCATGGGTGGCCAAGCAGAAGAAGATCATCGCTCTGCCTTGAAATTGAAGTAGTGTTGCTTTCGCCACATCCGCCCCAGCAAGTGTGTGATTAAGTATTGGTATACATTTAATTTAGTTACACCTCGACAATAAGTCACACAGCCCGGGGGAAGAGGGTTAGGGTTTGTTGAATGGATGGGAAGGGGGTTTTTGGGAAAGGTTTGACATAGAAAAACAGTATGCATACATAGACAAACAAACGACAATCATTGAAGACTACCATATCTATATGTTAAGGGAGAAAAGGCAATGCATGCATGATGATGAGAGACCCGTATTACATACACTTCTAGTTCTTGTTCTGTTGTTCCGGCCTTAATACTTTAACAGATAGCAAATAGAAATATTAAATATTGGTAGGGAAGAATCGTAAACACATAGCAAACCTAATGATGATTGATAATAACAACTCCAAGAACACACTGTTGTAAAGATTGTATACAAGATATTAATCAAATTATTTAAAAGAAGATAAAAGTGGATACTGTTACTGTCTTATCCTGGTCAAAAATGTGGACTGGATTTTTGCATCTCGGCATTCCTCTTGCTCCTCTCGTCCATCAATCTTGGGTGTGTCGCCTCGCCACTGCCCGGCTGGAAAAAAAAGGGTGATTGATTGGTAAGGTAATTAATATGCATTGTAATGTTTTACAAAGTTTCGAGCAAGGCCCGGCCTGTAATTGTAGATTGAAAACCAAAGGGGATACTGAGAAAGAAAGTTAAAACAAATGCACAAGTGATGGTGTAGTGCAACAAGAACACTTTCCGAGGTGGCATCTATGCATCATCTCAACTCTAGTCTGTTTGTCTGTGCGAACTACTTAAAATATGAACAAGTATGCAGCATAATCTCACTTTTATTCAGGAAGAAGAGGACGTTTGTGACAGTGACTCCGTGCTCACTTGGCAGAAACACCCCGTGACCCTCCACCCCCATCGCAAAATGTAATGCCCGTGAAAAGGGTAGGTGGACGCAGTGTTATATAGAACTTAGTCCTGAGAGCACGATTGAAAATGAAAACTAGATGAAATGAAATGAAATGAAATGAAATGAAATGAAAAGGGGAATTTGGTTAAGCGCACTGTGGCCAAGCGGCTTCCTGGCGCTGAGGACTCATCCAAGCTCACAAAGAAACCCAAAAGGACTAGCTAGGAAAAGCCTGAGAAAACAGGAAAGTTTTGAGGGCCTTACGGAAAGGGTGTAGATGGGAATGGAACGAATAGAGAGAGGAAGACTATTCCAAAACCGGGGGGCCAAGACCGAGAAGCGGGTGCCCCCAGTGCGATTTTTGCGAAAGCGGGGGACGTGAAGCAAAGAAAGTGATGAGGACCGAAGAGTTCGTCTGGGAGCGTGGGAAGTGATGAGAGAATTGATGAAATGAGGGGCAGAATGATGATGAGCCCGAAAGGCCAAACAGGCAAGTTTGAAGAAGGATCTAAAATAAACAGGGAGCCAATGAAGAGACTTAAGAGTGGATGTTATGTGAGAAAATTTGGGTAGGCGAAAGATAAGACGGGCCGCCTGGTTTTGAATGGCCTGAAGACGACGAGTTTCATAGGCGGGGATGCCAACGTACAGGCCATTTCCATAGTCAAGGCGAGAGATGAAAAGAGCGATGACTATGGTTTTGAGGGCATCAACAGAAAAAAAACGAGAAATCTTAGGAATAAGACGAAGGGAAAAAAAACACGAAGAGACAATGGAACTGATTTGTGAATGCATGGACAGGTCATGGCTAATCTTAATGCCCAAGGTCCGGACAGAAGAAACCGGAACCGGGGGGGGGACCAAAAGAAAGGGGCCAATGAGCAAGGGACCAGGGATTAGAGGGACCACCCGTGAGGACAAGCTCCGTTTTATCTGGATTAAGCTTCAGATGATTGGAGCTCATCCACTGAGAGATGAAAACTAGAGTGGAACAGAGCTTGGGGAGGGAAACAAGAGGAGAAGAGAGATCAAAGACGAGCTGGAGGTCATCGGCGTAATTATACACAGAGACCCCCAGCTCGAGAAGAGAGAAGACAAGAGGACGAATATAGAGATTGAAAAAAAGAGAAGAGAGGGAAGAGCCCTGCGGAACCCCACAGGAAACTGAACGAGAGGGAGCAGAGAAACCGGAAAGGTGAACTGCTTGCGTCCTGCCTTGAAGGAAGGACGCGATCCAAGAAAGGGCGATGCCCTGAATGCCCGCTGTGCTGACACGGTCGAGAAGAATGGTATGATCGACCGTGTCAAACGCAGCGGACAAGTCGAGGAGGACCAGAGCTTGGGGGAGATTCAGGTCAGCTTTCCCCTTAAGTTCATCCATGACCACAAGCACCACTCCCTCAGTGGAGTGGCCTGGGCGGAAACCCGCCTGATGGGTGGCCAAAAGATGGTTCTCCTCGAGATAAGTAGACAAACAAGATGTAACATGGCTTTCAAGGATCTTCCCAAGATAGGGAAGCAAAGAGATAGGCCTAAAGTTAGATGAAAGAGAAGGATCCAGGCTAGGTTTTTTAAGAATAGGGAGAACAATAGCAGATTTGTGCGAAGAAGGGACAGAACCCAAAGTAAGAGAAGCATTGAGAAGAGCAAGCGGTGGGTCAGGGCAGCTGGTGTAAAGTACTCTGAGGATGCGTGCGGGAGCGCAATCCGCGGGAGAGCCAGACTTAACCTTCACAAGCAGGTCCAGAAAAAGCTGAGGGGAAATGAGTTGGAAATGGTTAAGAGAAGAAGGGGGTGGAGGAAGAGAAGCAGAGAGTACGGGTTGAGATACAGCAGGGATGTTGGCCTCAATGTTAGAGATCTTATCGATGAAATAGTCATTAAGTGAGGAGCAAAGGGATTGAGATGGAAAAAGGGAAGTGCACGCACGATCGGAAAAAGCAAGGTTATGGACAAGTGAAAAAATTTCACGAGATTTGTTAGCGGAGGAAGCAACTCTCTCAGTAAAGTATTTAGTCTTGGCCGCTAAAATGGCTCTTTTATACTCATTAAGAAGGGTTTTATATTTAAGCCGGAGAGTAGGGCAGTAATTCCGTCTCCACTGACGTTCCGAGCGCCTAAGATCAAGTTTTTGGGCTTTTAAGTCGCTGGTAAACCATTTGTGGGCGTCATAGGGACGGACCGATTTGACCTTCTTAAGCGGGGCGGCCTGATCGCAGGAGGAGAAGAGCCACATATTGTTGGCATCAGCCTGATCATCCAGTGGCATAGCAGTCAGGTCAGGAGCAGATAGGGCCAGAGAAGAGGAGAGAGCATTAATATCGATCTGGTTCCAACTACGAGCCAAGATGGTCTTAGGCAGAGGAGCCTTCTCGGCGGGACCCAGATGGATAGAAAAGGAGATCATGGAATGGTCCGACCAGACACAAGGGAGGACAGAAGTAGATGATATATTGCAGCGGGAGGACCAAATTTGATCGAGAATATGGCCCTGGGTGTGGGTGGGAACCAAGACATGAGAAAAGAAGTTGAGACACTGGAGTGTGGCAGTGAAATCTTTCGATGCTGAGTCCTCCCTGGGGTCGCCTGGCCAAAAGTTGAAGTCGCCGAGTAGCAACAGCGATGAGTTGTTAACCACCAAAGTGGCCAGGAGATCCTGCAGGGTGGGCACAAAAAGCGGCATAGCTTGGGGGGGACGGTAAAGAAGGACGACAGTGAGGGGTGAGGGAAGATTGAGGGAACGAGCCACCAGGTAGTCCACATTGGGTATTGGGGTATGATCGAGAAGTTGAAATTTTAAAGAGGAGCGGATAATCATAGCCACACCTCCACCAGCCTTGCCGTCCGGGCGATCTGCACGGAGGGCATAGTAGGTGTCGGGTAAAATGGCCAAGAGATCAGGAAGAGAAGCAGAAGAAAACCAGGTTTCTGTAAGGAATAGAAAATCAGGAGAATCATTGTGAAGAAGAGTAGAAAGGGCCGTTTGGTTTTTGGCCGCAGAACGAGAATTAAGCAAAATAGCAGAAGCTGGGGGGGGACCAGGAGGAGGGCAAGTAACCGAGGGTATGCCAAATGTAGGAAGGGTAGGACTGAGCACAGCAGGACGGGGACAGGAAGAAGGATGAGCATTGATACCCAAGGTGTCTAAACGGTGCAATAGAGAGGGAGAGAGAGGGGGGGCAGTGAAAAGAGCAGACAGTTGGACCGAAGTGTAGACTAAAGGCCGAACAGGGTCTGTGGCCCCTGGTCCCGGCCCGTCGCGGACGGGCGCAGACGGGCTTAACTTAGGCGCGACTTCGGCGCGCCATCGTCACGCCCGCTGCACCCGCCCGCTGCGCCGCCGGGGCTGACTGGTCAAAATATAGGGACACATGAGGGGGCGTGGCAGGGGGGGAGTGGCCAAAAAGCTGCAGCGCTAGCCCAGAGCCGCCCAAGATGGAGGACTCGCCCGTGCCTGCTCCGAGCAGCAGCCCGGCAGGAGGAGGCGATCAGCGGCCGGCGCTCTGGGGGGCGTGCAAAGGAGGGAGCAGCTAAAAGTAAGTAGCGCGGAAATCCAGAGCGCAATTGCCGAGGAGCACAAGGATTAGTGCACCAACGGTCAGTGTAGTTTTAAAATGAAGCCTTGCTCCCGGCGAAGCCTCGGGAGATCTGTGGGTAGGATGAGAATAGGCGCGATGTCCGCTAGGCGCCAGAAGTACTTGTCAGGGGGGGAGTGGCCAAAAAGCTGCAGCACTAGCCCAGAGCCGCCCAAGATGGAGGACTCGCCCGTGCCTGCTCCGAGCAGCAGCCCGGCAGGAGGAGGCGATCAGCGGCCGGCGCTCTGGGGGGCGTGCAAAGGAGGGAGCAGCTAAAAGTAAGTAGCGTGGAAATCCAGAGCGCAATTGCCGAGGAGCACAAGGATTAGTGCACCAACGGTCAGTGTAGTTTTAAAATGAAGCGTTGCTACCGGCGAAGCCTCGGGAGATCTGTGGGTAGGATGAGAATGGTATAAACTATGCACCAAAAAGTGTGATATAAGATGAACCGAGGCGGGAAATATAATATGCAATACATTGTGCGCAATGACAGATTCATTGGAGAACGCGAGATAGCACAGGCACTATCGCGTGCTATGCGATATGCGCCTTGGAGTGTAATATGCACAGGGCAGTGTTGTGTAACATAACTAGTCTCTAAAGTTGTAATATAAAATATGTGCTGGGGAGTGTAACGTTGCATATGCACTGTGGCAAAGATATGGATCCCAGATTGTAATATGTATGGCATAGCGCTGTGCGTTATAACATACACATCGAGGAAGGCACGTTAGATGGAGCAATATAACCGTGCGAAGGCAAGTGTGGCATGACATATTCACGGGGTGGTGTTACAGTGCACATGGGCTAGAGAGTGTCATAGCATACGCACTAGCTGGTGGAATACAACTAGGGGTGGGCGGAATTTGCGAAATTAACTTTCGCAAACTATCGTGAAAATGCTAAAGATCTCCGCAAACACGCCGGAAATATCGCGAAGACGCGGAAGTTTTTTTCCCGCTTGTTCGCGGTATTTTTTGCGTGATCGCGGGTCGCCAACTTACCCATGCGGTTGCTCACGGGCGCGGCCATCTTGTTTTCACTTGTCCCGCCTCTCGCGATGCTTACTTCCTGTTCCGGTTCGTGCAATGCATGTTCGCACCCGTTCGATATTTCCTGTTGGGGACCGCTTTTACTTGATCGCGTTGCTTTTTGCTTGCTCGGGAGAAAATATTGCACGAACTTGCGCACGTGGTCGCAATGGGCGCGGCCATCTTGTTTTTTACTCTATTGCATGGTTCTGGGGCCTGATTTTGAATCCTCCCAAAATCTTTTCAATCCTTTGTTTATAGCAACTTTTTTTGGATCTTTATTACTTATTATTTCTCTAACTATTTTCCTGCCTCTATATTTTTGGTTTTTGTCTACTTTTATTTTGTTTTTTAGCTACTTTTTCTCTTTCTATTGCCTGCTATTCATTTCCTTTAATCCTTTATTTATTTTACCTTTTCTTTCCCGCCCCGTCCCCAGAACCATGTCCAAGGGTAGGGCTGTTCGCCGGCGCAGCCAGAGCCGCGACACCTACCTTGCGGAAGGTGGCACCCACAGGGCGTGCAGGCACGGGCCTTATTTGGGGAGGTGGAGTTGGCTGCACTAATTTTCTTTGTGCAGCGCCACCTCCCCTCAACCCTGGCAGCAGGTGGCAGGCCTGGGTCCGGGTACGGCCTCCGGGAGCGTCGGCAGCGGTGGGGGAAGGTGCGCCGGGCAGTGTCACGCTTCTCTGGTGTTCGGCGCACCCAGGCGCAGCTGACGCACCGGTGGTCCGACATCTTGGACCGTGAGCAGGACCTGCTGGACCTGCTGGGAGTGGAGGTCCCGGGGCTTGGTGAGTACCTATTTAATTATTACTACTTTGTGTCTGTTCTTCTGCTCTGTGTTATATATTGCGAATATCTTTTTTTCTTCCAACCAGCTAGAATGTTGCTGCTTACATTCCAGGTTAATTACGTTTAAAAGTCTGTGATTTTTTTGACACAGGTGCTCTTCTGCGCTACTACGAATCTTACTTGTTTGCAGCTTTGCTTTGCGCTTGCTTAGCGTGATTCTTTACGATTTTATTTTAGAGAAATTAAGTTACGTAATGCTACAGTGACTCTAGTCCACTCCTTACTTTGTCCTGTCACTAATAGATAGGGGCGGATTGATACTTCGGTTTAGGTACTTTGTATGAGCTTCTAGTTTGTTAGTGGTATGCGTGATGCCCCCTCACTCAGTTACGTGACGTGCTGGTAGTACGGCTGTCTTTATTAGAACCTTTTCTAGTTTGTTCAATGAGTGGTGGTAGGCTTAGCAGTTACTTAGCCCTAGCAGATCAGCATTAATCAATCAAACACAAATTTGGTGTATGCAAAACATGTAGTCATGTTCATGTGTCCTCCATGATTTGATCATATGCATTATTGAGGAATACAGTGGAAATGCATACTTAATGTACAATTGGCATGCCTGGAATAGGTGGGCTAGGTTGGGTGGTACGCTGTACTTAGGCTTAGTTGTAACTTGGTATTCTGGAATCAGAATGGAAGACTGGATTACTGTTGATAAATAGTAACTTAAGTAGTCGAACTGTGAATCCCCCGATATTACTTGTTGACCAGATGAGATCGGTCAATTTAGTCATTGCAATTGTTGTTTACATAAGTGTTTTTTGACCGTTGTTGAAAAATATTGTATTTGTTTGACACCATCCATCAATGTTTGTCTCTTTCTTATATCTTTCCTGTTCATCAGCACCTAGGGGCAGACCGACAGGGACTGGGCAGTCGACAGGACACACAGAATACCACCAGGAGGACACCGATGAGGGCTCCTCTGCTGGCCCCAGTAAGTCTTCTTGTTTTTAATAATATTTCTTATTCCATAACTTGTACTGCTCCATATTTTTCCCGAACTATTGTTTGTTTCCAAATGCTATTTTTTTACCACCAATTATCCTTCGATCTGTACGGTTTCAAAAATCTTATCCCTGCCTCTGCTATGATGACTCTGAGTACTACTACTACTACATACTATCAGTCTGCCTGTACTGTAGTAGCTAGTCTTGCCCAGTTGGCCAGTGCCACTCTTTGTGAAAGGTTGTAATATAAAACTCATATTCACCAGTAGCTCGAGCCATTGTGTCCAATCCGTTGGGTCGTTGTCTTGTACTACTTTTACTCTTATAGATCTTAAGGCTTTGAAAATTCACAGCAACAGCCCTACCAGATTTATTACTATTTTGATATGATACCCTATAGGACATACTACTGTTGTAGGGATCTTGCACATACACAGACATTTGCACCAGAAAATAGGATGTTGGTGATGGTATGTTGGACCTTCCTTGCACACCTCAATCAGAAATTCCGCACCCACCACAATTCCACTGCTTGACTATAGTACTGTCTTGTCATAACTATTAGGTCTCGGAACCCTCCCCCTAAGATACCCAACAAGTAGACAACCCAGAACATAACACACCCAACCTCTCAGTCGTGGAAGCAATTCACATGCACACCCTTACTTTAATTTGCTCACTCGTGTAAGTTAGTCCACACCAAATACCACCAAGTCTATGTAAGTTCAAAATGTTTATTTCAATTTGAGAAGGTCTGTACACTGTTTTCTTATAAATGCAGCACCAACCGGAAAATCAATAACATTAAAACAATATACATTGTTACACTTATACAGTTGGGAATTAAATCATGATAACTGAACAGTGGTGGAAGGCAGCACCACCATCCCATAGCAATTTAGTTGATATAAATTCATAAATGAAGATGTGAGTGAAGGGACCCCTCACCTTAGAAGAACCTAGTACTGGTAGTTGTTGCATCATTCAGAAGCTCTGGTTTGTAGAAGGGAATCTCGCGTCTGTAATGCGAAAAATGAAATGGTGTGCGTTAGTATATTGCAACTTGCAAGCATTTCTCAGCCGTGCCAAAAAGTGTAGCATTTATGGATAAGCAATATGGACTAACAGTAATAGTAGTACACAAGTACTTCCTAAAAAAGTGGCTTGTTAATGTTTGTTGACCGCTTGTACGCAACGCGTAGACTAGACAGTAGCAGTGTGAGGCAGGTCATGTGGGCTCAAAGGTGTCTTAAGCTGCAAGGTAAAGGTAACGTCACATGTGCAAAAATAAAAGACACAAAGGTAAAATGGTAGCATGGCTAGGGCTAATTAAGCAAAGGCTACAATGATCATATATAACTATTAGTGTCTACTCTACTACTACCTGATTTGTACTAGTGATGTATGTTAGTATTAACTCATTTTTCAACCTTGCTACTGATCAATAGGGGGGAGGTGTATATGACGCCTAATAAATGTGTAATGTTTTCTAGGCGCACTACCGACCACCATTGCCGGGACCAGCGAAGGCGACGCGGAGGGCGAGGATGCGGCAGTTGCTGCAGATAGCAACGGAGCGGTAGGGGGAGTGGCAGCACCAGTGGCAGGCGGTGGTAAGTTAGATTCATAATCCTTAACTATTGTTGAACTTGACAGTACACTCACTGCAAGGGTGTACTGTATGTATATGTATACTGTACTGTTGAGACTTAGGGCCCCATTAGGATGGCGGGCGTATTGCCCCCGCTGGGCCAGCGGTATTCACCGCCGACACCACAGGGGCAAACCTCCCGCCATCCCTGTAGAAAAGAGTCAGACCCCCCATATGTCGACCAGGCGGAAATGGGTTCAATATGGCGGTGGTGTCTCTCTGAACACACCGCCAGCCATATAATCTGCATTTTGGAATGCCTTTGCGTGGCGGCATTGCCGTCCGCCACGGAAAGGCATGCAGACATTGCAGAGTATGCTTGGGGGCCCCCATGGAGGGTACCTACCTATGCTATGGTACCCCCCTGCCTTTCAAAGCAAAACGTGACAGGCTCCGTGCGGGGCCCATCATGTTGTGCTTGGAAAAGCAGCACAACATGTATTTTTAGCATTGCTTTCGGCACCGCCAACCAGAATGTAAAAAAAACAGGATGCGCCCGCCACTGTGCCGGGCGCATCATCCTAATTAATTGTCCCCACGGGACCCCCACCCTTTTTAGCGTGAGGATGGCGGACAGATAAAGTCTGCCCGCCATCCGATGTCGTAAGTAAGTATGAGTTGTTGGGGACATTTGAAGAGTGAACTAGAAGACTAGAATCCCTTTAATTTGCATAGGAGCGGGAGTATTGAGTAACCAATGGCCTCATCTATCTGATTTCAACTCAGCTTTGAAAGTTTTATGGAGAAGAGCACCTGGTGCACTGTTCAACTAAAAAGTGAAAGACGGGTGGAAGGAAGAAGGACGGGCGACATTTAAAATGTTATGTACTGCTGTGCTTTATAGTGCTACTCTACCATGCCACTATGTGTATAAATAATTAACTTGTCTTACTGTTTTTCTAAGAGTATATTTTACAATTGTCTTGTTTTTTTCTTTTTGATACACAGCTACTCCTAACCTAAACCGCAAGGAGTTGGCCGCCAAGGCACGGCGCCGGAAGCTGGAGGCAATCCAGCGAGAATACCGGCGGCTGGTGGTCTTAGCCGAGGAGGAGGAGGAGACTGCGGCTGCAATTGTTGAAGCCTCCTCCCGTGGCCTGGGCCCCAGCCACCGCCCTCTAGCGGTACGGCGCCACCGTCTGGCGGCTGCCCGCCGCCACCGTTCCATCTCCGGTGCCCCCCCACTGTGGCTGCAACTGCCGCACCCTTAGACACCGCATCGCCCGTTTAGAGGGCGAGATGCGCCAGATGCGTGTCCCCCTGGAGTCCCGCCCCACCACTTAGTCCCTGTCATCCTGTTCTGCCCCTTTTTTATTTCTTGGTTGGGTGGGTGGGTGGGAACTTGTTTGGGCGTTACGGACTTCTATGGACATTGGTTGGGGTTAGGGAGGGGGGTGGGTCAGCTTTTGTGGGTTTAGTTTATTTGTTAGGGTAAATTAAATATATTTTTCTATGTTACATGCAATGTTGTTAATGTTTTGTAGGTGGGGTAACTGTTTTACATCACACTGTTTCCTTGCTGGTGCATGGCCGCCCATAGCCTGTGTTTGATTTCAATAATTGGCTGACTGTATAAGACACAGATAGATGCGACACACCTCACTCAGTGACTGGTCCTTCTAGTACTTTCAGTCTGTCCTCTAGTCTATGCATTCTTTGTACTGGTGTGTGAAAATGAAATCATTGACAACATGTCCATTATTAATTCTGCCTCCCCCAAACTTGTCTCTTACCGGTGCTTGATGTTTATGTCCAACTGTGGCACAGCACTGGCTGCATGGTGAAGATGGTTTCCTTTTTCATACATGCCATGATTGGGGTGGTGGTGGTGGTAGCAGCATAGTAGTAGTAGTAGACACTGGCAGGGTGGCAGCATTTGCAAAAAAAGAGAAGGAGACAGTCAATCGCCTTTGAGAGACTGTTAGGAGTAGTTGAATGAAGTACAGTACAGAACTTACCGAGCAACAATAATATGCTCAAATATTTGACAAAAAAACAGAATGGTGGTTAGGAGGATAGCCTACTAGACAGAGTTACAAACTATAGTTGTGTCTTGTCACTTGACTAGGCCTACAGCCTAACAGGTAAGGCTGTATATGAGGAATGACAAGAAACAAATCCAATCAATGCCGGCAATTCATGCTGAGGTATATGTTCCTTTGTTAAACAAAAAATAACCTCTGAAATATCCTACTCATGGGTGGCCAAGCAGAAGAAGATCATCGCTCTGCCTTGAAATTGAAGTAGTGTTGCTTTCACCACATCCGCCCCAGCAAGTGTGTGATTAAGTATTGGTATACATTTAATTTAGTTACACCTCGACAATAAGTCACACAGCCCGGGGGAAGAGGGTTAGGGTTTGTTGAATGGATGGGAAGGGGGTTTTTGGGAAAGGTTTGACATAGAAAAACAGTATGCATACATAGACAAACAAACGACAATCATTGAAGACTACCATATCTATATGTTAAGGGAGAAAAGGCAATGCATGCATGATGATGAGAGACCCGTATTACATACACTTCTAGTTCTTGTTCTGTTGTTCCGGCCTTAATACTTTAACAGATAGCAAATAGAAATATTAAATATTGGTAGGGAAGAATCGTAAACACAGAGCAAACCTAATGATGATTGATAATAACAACTCCAAGAACACACTGTTGTAAAGATTGTATACAAGATATTAATCAAATTATTTAAAAGAAGATAAAAGTGGATACTGTTACTGTCTTATCCTGGTCAAAAATGTGGACTGGATTTTTGCATCTCGGCATTCCTCTTGCTCCTCTCGTCCATCAATCTTGGGTGTGTCGCCTCGCCACTGCCCGGCTGGAAAAAAAAGGGTGATTGATTGGTAAGGTAATTAATATGCATTGTAATGTTTTACAAAGTTTCGAGCAAGGCCCGGCCTGTAATTGTAGATTGAAAACCAAAGGGGATACTGAGAAAGAAAGTTAAAACAAATGCACAAGTGATGGTGTAGTGCAACAAGAACACTTTCCGAGGTGGCATCTATGCATCATCTCAACTCTAGTCTGTTTCCAGCATTGACCTTCAACAGTAACAGGAGAGAGCAGTCCCACAATGCTTAGCATTAGCACATCCTACGTTAACACTTAAAATTCTTTTTTTTTCTCTCTAAGAGTTGGACAAACGCAGAGCACATTATCCATTCCAAACATAGCATTTTAAAGTTTAAGTTAGTAAAATCAATGCACTGCAGTCATCCTACCGCTAGACTCTATTCAACTTCTACACAGACATTTGGGTCTGCTGTGGTTGTTGTTGTTGAAGTGTTTACCATTTGGCTTTTCCGTTTCATGACACTCATGATGAAACGTCCTCCTGAGTCCTGACTTAATCATCATCATCTCTGATACTTTTACTGACTGACTGTGAAGATCGGCCTGCAGTATAAGTAAAATTTTTATGACACAACAAGAGTAGAAATATAAATATTACTGACTTGAGTCATTCTTTATTGTGTACAGAAAGATAGATTACTAGTACACTTTGATATCACTTTGTGCACAACAAACAAACAACGCAAACACAAACACCAATAGCTTAGAGTCAGGTGTCCAATGCATGTCATTAATTGTCATCATTACCTGTTCCTTCTCATCTTAAGTTAACGGGCCGTCTATTTCGCCATCATCATGATGGACGGTGCTGTTGTGTCAATCATACTCATTGCGCAGATTGAGTGAGTCCCCTTCCTGTATTGAATTAAAAGCAATGGGTCACCAAGCTGCAGGAGAAGTACCAATTTCTTATTTGCAAGAAGGGGGAAATTAGTGTGTTCTGTAGAAAGTTGATTAGTGGCAGTGCACAATTACATAAATTCAGGAACAACAAACGCAACAAAATCTAAATCATTCAGCCTGCGACTCTGCTTCCAATGCATGGCATCAATCATTACCTGTTCCATCTTATTTTTAGTTAATGGCCAGTCTCTCTCGGCTCTGAAAGGAGGACAGCTATAGTAGTCATCTGATTCATGGTCCACTTCTTTTGAAAGGACTAGGAAAGTTTGAATTTGTTGTTACCATCATCCAATCATCATTCATGAGGGAAATGGAATTGAGCAGGAGATTCGGTATGATGGAGCGGAGGAGCTGGATTCGGAGGACTGTACTGTCAAATAGCAGACACCTGAAACTTGTATATTAAATTAGAAGAGTAGAAGACGGTGGTAATGGATTTGTTGTTATTCACAAGTTTATAACGGGAACGACAGACACATAAACAAAGGGGGAAAAAAGGGAGGAAGACAGTAAGTGTGAGCCTAATTGTCAGGGAAGTATAGCTCGTCCTCAAACCCTGGGGGTTCAGCCAGTAGTAGGTAATCATCTGACACAATACTTCCGTCACCTGAGCCGCTGTCCTCATCTTCCTCCGTTGATTCATGTATTGTGTAATTCGGTGGTATGAAGTGCTGATTTTGATCATTGTTAACCTCTCCACCTTTTTTGGAGATAGACTGGTCCTTCTCAATGTTACAATGGAACCAACCAGCAGCACTGAAAACATGTTCGGAAGAGACACTTGCGACAGGGCAAGCAAGATAGCTTATCGCCAGCCTGCTGAGCTGTGGCCATTCAGACCTTTTCCTATACCAATACTGCAATGGGTTTTGATCAACGTACACCTCTGTTGGGTCGTCCAGATAGGCCTGGACCATCCGCTCAATGTTCAGGGTTGCTGCTGGTAAGCTTTTGTGCTGTTTTTTCTGTGCATCAGCACTGTGCTTACAATAGCCCATCTTTACATACCAATCCTGTAATGATAATGATTGTACTCGGCCTAATGATCCAGTTATTGTTTCTGTAGTCGATAGTGGTGGTGAGTGTTGTGATTGTGAGCCAACCGCACTGCCCTCAGCCGACGAAGTTGCACTTGATTCTGCATGGCCTGCTTCAGTATCAGTACTTGTTGTGAGTTGATCTTGCGGGCTTTTAATTAGCAGCCATTCGTTTTCCAACTTACTGGCTGCTTCAGCTATACAACTTTTGTAGCGGGCAACATCATTGTCGGAAAAAGCAAGGAATGTCTTCAGTAGTCCCAATTTTGCACGTGGATCCAGAATTGTGGCACAGATGTAATGTTCTTGTGACAAAATTTTATTTTGTAACCTTACATTTTCAGTTAAGCGCCTGGATAAGCTCTCCACCAAGTCATGGGCTTGCCTTCTGTCCTCTACACCTTTGTATGATTCAGACACATTATTCAGCTCATACTCTAGCATTTGCAATAATGGGATAGCTTGGCCCATTGTACAGTCCTCCTTGCTGACTTCACGTGTGAAGACCTCAAAAGGAGAAAGCATCTCAGTCAGGCATTTAATTAGGCTCCATTGCTCCATGTCAAGGTCCTTGCCTTTAACAGTAGCACTAGCACCCCCTCTTCTTTTCCAGACATATTCATGGAGTGACATGTGCTGTTCGTACAGACGATCAAGCATGTAATACGTTGAGTTCCAACGTATTGCCACCTCCTGGATGAGTGCCTTGACTGGCATCCTAAATTCACGTTGGATGATCCTCAGCTGCTTCCGAGCTTTAAAAGAATGGCTGAAATGAGTGCATATTCTTCGGCAGATGGCCAGTAAATTGCTGACTATGGGTTCTTTTTTCAGAAAGTCTTGAACTTTAATGTTTATGCAGTGCGCCAAACACGGAACCCTGAAATAGGAACCAAGTTCCATGGCCTTAAGTACATTACTGCCATTGTCTGTGGCAACAAAACCAATACGAAGCCCTCTGGGCCGCAGCCATTCCAAAACCTTGGTGCGAAACTCGTGTAAAATGTTTTCAGCCGTATGAGATTTCTCATGGCGAACATGGCTACAGTTGCATGTTTCCGAGTACCTTCAAAAATTGCAGCTGTGTCAACAACACCTCGTGCAGATAGTTTATCTTTAACCCCCAAAAAAGAGATCCAGTGTGAAGTGATGCACATGTAATCTGTGGCTTGGCAACTGCTCCACATGTCTGTTGTCAGGTTGATATTGTGCACAGCACTCTTCTGCAAAGCTTGTCCAACCAATTCCAGCACATCATGATGTAGTGCCGGAACAGCTATTCTTGCGAAATAGGACCGGCTGGGAACTTTCCATTTCGGACAGATGGCAGACACAAATTCAAGGAAACCCACCCCTTCCACAAATAAAAAAGGAAGAAGGTCCAGCGCTAACATTTTAGCCAGCTTCGCATTGTACAATTGTGCCTCTCCAACCTAAACATGCTCTCAATGGTAGGCTGGATTACTTTCCTTAGTGGTGCTGTTTTCATTAACCCACTACGGCTCAACGACACAGATTGTCTCATTGAGGTACTCGCCGGTCGCCTTGGTGTCTCACACAGACTCTGAGTATGGCTCTTACTGCGGTGCCACTCTGATGTTACTGAGGAGGATGTGGGCGTTACCACCAATGCACTACTGGGGACAGGGCTAGAAATGCCTCCCTCTTCTTCACCTGCCACCGCAATAATATCGCTCTCTGATTCATCCTGACCAACTTCAATGGGTTGACTTTTTCTACTTTCTTTTAACTTAAGTAGGTGATTCTCCCACACGATATTATGGTGTATTCTGAGATGACTTGCTTGTCCTCCGGTACCATAATTTGTACCAAGCTTACCACGCCGAACACCTTGCCGACAAATTGAGCATATAGCAACGTTCTCCTCCTTGGCGCTAACAGAAAAGAAGTCCCAAACTGGGGAGGAGAACTTTCTGGCACTGCTGGATGTGCCACTTTCAACACCAGATGAACTTGAGGGGGTGTTTGAAAATGTGTGACCCTGTGCACCTACACTGTGACTTTTACTACCACTACCTACTGAGATGGTTGAGCTGGATGTAGGTCCCTGCCGGGCCTTGGAAAATATGGCAGCTGGAGGTAGTGGTGGTGTAACCTGTGTTGGTGAGATCCGTGCTACATCCCGCTCAGTAGCAGCCTTTCTGGATAGGGTGAGAATGTTGGTCTCCAATCCCTTTGAGGCGGGAGTAATGTGCGTGATGACTGGCTCCTCTTCATCAACATCATCACCCCCCTCTTCTACATCTACCTCCATAACTCTAAGTTTTTCTGGGACCTTCCTTTTCAGAAGCATTGTCTTGTGGCGTATATCACTCTCAGACCGAGCTAGTGGGACCCAAGTGTCATCACGATCATCAGAAGCGGGGCTTGAAGAAGAAGATGATGGACTAAGCCTCCTTTTCCTTGCTGGTGGTCTGGAAGACAATAGAGTGGTTTGACTTTGCTCCACTTTGTCTGCAGGAAGCTCGATTTCCTGAAATGCCCCTACGTCAGGAGCAACAACTACTATGGTGGGCTGTTGCGGGAGCTGCTGCTGTTCTTGTTGCGGCGGCTGCTGCTGTTCTTGTTGCGGCGGCTGCTGCTGTTCTTGTTGCGGCGGCTGCTGCTGTTCTTGTTGCGGCGACTGCTGCTGTTCTTGTTGCGGCGGCTGCACACTGATCTGCTGAGTTTGCGCCTGCGTTGAAATTGATTGTGTACTACTTTGCGGTAATGACATTTCTTCAACATCGCTGCTCGTTAGTAGACTGGCTACCTCTGCGACACTAAAGCCCTTGGGCCTAGGTTGGTGTGGTTGGATCGCTGTGCTGCTCCCAGCTTGGTTCCCGGACAACGCTGCTGCAGGCGTAACTTTTTTGGTGCCAAAAAAAACATTGGCCGGCACACCACCAGTCGTGGTTAATGGCACTTCCTTTTTCTGTTCCTTCTTCTCACCGGCAACTTTCTTGGTACTGGACCTGGTACCTTTCTTTGGGGCCATCTTCTTCAGATGTCAGGCAGGATGCAGATGCACAACAAGTTCTGGTCGCACATGGACGTGATGCGCAGCAGGACTTCTGTCTGGCTGTCAGTACAACGGTAGCCGGGTGATGCTGATGACACCTCCTACTCTGTCTTTTGTGCACCTAAAAGCAAATAAGACAGGAAAAGAACATCAGTGAAATGTTGCATTTGTTGTTGTGGTTCATTTACTTAGTACTGTACTAGTGCAAACAAAAGATAGTCTAGCCATTTATGATTTTTTTTTTAACTAGAGCTATGTTATACTACTGTGTACAGCCACACACTACACTCTCAGGAAGGATAGGAAAGTTAATAATAACCACCAAAATAAAAATGTAATGAAAGTGGGGTGGACCATTAAATTATTTGAGCATCTCAGCATCCATGGAGCTGCTGCTGGCAAAGGGGGTGTATGGATGGAAGCAGTAAGCCAAATAGCCAATAGGAAAACCATGCAGGCCTATGGGAAAAGCAGGACACTAATAACTCACAGTCCAAACACCAAAAAAGGCTACCACCCACATGGACACTCACAAATCACAAACAAGGCGGGGGCCTGGGAAACACCAGGAGCTGACAAAAGGCCTATAAAAGCCAGGTAAAGGATGCATGCTAAAGCACACTGCTCTGCCTTTTTAATGAAACAAAATGGAAATACGAACATTCACAGGCCCCAAAAAGGTCTGCAGGGTGCCTGCATTGCACACCAACACACCAGACACATACAACAAAAGCATGTCTTAAGGACAACCAACATCAGAAAGGCCACCCCAAAAAACACACTTCCCCAACTCAATCCAATGCCATCCATGCCCTAAATGATGTCTAAAAATTCTACAGACCACACAGAAAAACTTGATTAATAAAGCTGTGGCTACCTGCTCTGATCCTAGTGGATGAAAAGCAGGCCTGTTGGCAGACAAGGCCAGGCAAGCTTGCAGGCCTAGGCTTCAAAATGGCCACCAGCCACATGGCCAGGCCCAACAACATCAGAAAGGCCACCCCAAAAAAAACACACTTCCCCAACTCAATCCAATGCCATGCATGCCCTAAATGATGTCTAAATTCAACAGATCACATAGAAAACACTTGATCAATAAAGCTGTGGCTACCTGCTCTGATCCTAGTGTATGAAAAAGCAGGCCTGTTGGCAGACAAGGCCAGGCAAGCTTGCAGGCCTAGGCTTCAAAATGGCCACCAGCCACATGGCCAGGCCCAAAAACATCACAAAGGCCACCCCAAAAAAACACACTTCCCCAACTCAATCCAATGCCATCCATGCCCTAAATGATGTCTAAATTCAACAGATCACATAGAAAACACTTGATCAATAAAGCTGTGGCTACCTGCTCTGATCCTAGTGGATGAAAAAGCAAGCCTGTTGGCAGACAAGGCCAGGCAAGCTTGCAGGCCTAGGCTTCAAAATGGCCACCGGCCACATGGCCAGGCCCAACAACATCACAAAGGCCACCCCCAAAAAACACACTTCCCCAACTCAATCCAATGCCATCCATGCCCTAAATGATGTCTAAATTCAACAGATCACACAGAAAACACTTGATTAATAACATAACATAACAGGTGTATTTGTAAAGCGCACGATTACCCGTAGGTGTCCTGGTGCTGAATAACAGATGTTTATTGTTACCCAACTCAATGGTACTCATTTTATCAACCTCAGATGGATGAAAGGCTGAGTGGACCCGCCAGGTTTTGAACCTGTGACCATGAGGTCGAACACAGGCCCTTGCAGTGGCTGCTTTAGTCCGCTGAGCCACCAGACCCGGTGGCCCAATAAAGCTGTGGCTACCTACTCCGATCCTAGTGGATGAAAAAGCAGGCCTGTTGGCAGACAAGGCCAGGCAAGCTTGCAGGCCTAGGCTTCAAAATGGCCACCAGCCACATGGCCAGGCCCAACAACATCACAAAGGCCACCCCCAAAAAACACACTTCCCCAACTCAATCCAATGCCATCCATGCCCTAAATGATGTCTAAATTCAACAGATCACATAGAAAACACTTGATCAATAAAGCTGTGGCTACCTGCTCTGATCCTAGTGGATGAAAAAGCAAGCCTGTTGGCAGACAAGGCCAGGCAAGCTTGCAGGCCTTGGCTTCAAAATGGCCACCAGCCACATGACCAGGCCCAACAACATCACAAAGGCCACCCCCAAAAAACACACTTCCCCAACTCAATCCAACGCCATCCATGCCCTAAATGATGTCTAAATTCAACAGATCACACAGAAAACACTTGATCAATAAAGCTGTGGCTACCTGCTCTGATCCTAGTGGATGAAAAAGCAGACCTGTTGGCAGACAAGGCCAGGCAAGCTTGCAGGCCTAGGCTTCAAAATGGCCACCAGCCACATGGCCAGGCCCAACAACATCAGAAAGGCCACCCCCAAAAAACACACTTCCCCAACTCAATCCAATGCCACCCATGCTCTAAATGATGTCTAAATTCAACAGATCACACAGAAAACACTTGATAAATAAAGCTGTGGCTACCTGCTCTGATCCTAGTGGATGAAAAAGCAGGCCTGTTGGCAGACAAGGCCAGGCAAGCTTGCAGGCCTAGGCTTCAAAATGGCCACCAGCCACATGGCCAGGCCCAACAACATCACAAAGGCCACCCCCCAAAAACACACTTCCCCAACTCAATCCAATGCCACCCATGCCCTAAATGATGTCTAAATTCAACAGATCACACAGAAAACACTTGATCAATAAAGCTGTGGCTACCTGCTCTGATCCTAGTGGATGAAAAAGCAGGCCTGTTGGCAGACAAGGCCAGGCAAGCTTGCAGGCCTAGGCTTCAAAATGGCCACCAGCCACATGGCCAGGCCCAACAACATCACAAAGGCCACCCCCAAAAAGCACACTTCCCCAACTCAATCCAATGCCATCCATGCCCTAAATGTGCTTGAAAATTAAATACATTAAAAAAACAACAAAAGGAACAGTTGCTTCATCATGCACACATCCATGAGGCCATGCCCATGGCTAGCTCGGGCCTACTACTACTACCCACAAAATAAAAAAAATAAAAAAGGAATGATGATAATTAATTTTCAAAAATAAATTGTAGTTACTTACAACAACTGCAATGCCCACAATCAAACAGACACAACAACCACTTACTTGTAAAATATCCTATTCCAAAAATCCTCAAATCCAATTGCAATGATGCAGCAGACAAAAAGAGTGATCTTTCCAGCTCCAAATTCAAAGGCAGAATGAGCAGGAGATGGACAAAGCACTGGGAGGAGCCTGCTGGACAGGAACAGGAAGTTGGAGATTCTGTGTCACTTCCTCCCTCTCTCCACCTTTTAAAAAAGCACTCCTTGCACAAAAAAGGACAGCCAAATGTCAATATAAGGAGTTGTTTTCATCCAAAATCAGCATTTGCAGAAGGTTTCATGCTGCTAGAGCTGATATTCCTCTCCAAATTGAAAGTTTTACATGTTCGAGTTCTCGAGCTTCACATTACTTCCGCCGGCGTGTCGAAAATGACATGATAACGTTCTCTTTGTCCCTGTCGCGTTGGATATGACGTGTTCGGGGTCTCTTTCTCCTGTTCGCGTTTGATTAGACGTGCCCGCGTCCTCACCCTCTCGCTCACGATGTAAAATGACGTGTTCGAGATCTCAATCTTCTCATACTCGCGCGGTGCATGATCGCGAGAAGAAAGACGTGATCGCGCGACAAATTACATGATCGCGTGACAAATGACATTAATGCGGCCGCGAACTGTCGGTGTTTTTACTGTATTCTGAGTGTCTTTTAACATAGCACTGGCTCTAGGACTGGTTAGTCAGACTCAGTTACCACCAGTATCCGTCTGAAAAAGTTGAGGGTACAGGATGATTTTGCAACAAGGCTTCTTTCTGCTCTTCTGATTGTTCTTTCTGCACGTTATCCTTCTTCCTGCACTTTTCTTTGTCTTTGAGGACTTCTGTTGCTTCTTTCTGCATTTCTTTTTTTTCTTTCTGTGAGTTGTTTCTTCTTTCTTCACATGTCCTATCTCTGTAGGCATAGTTAGAAATTAGCATTTAAAAAACCTTTGAAATTCACTGAAAAAACTATAGGTTTCAGGCACGTTATAGTTAGGAATTAGCATTTAAAAAACCTTAGAAATTCACTGAAAAAACCATAGGTTTCAGGGGCGTTATAGTTAGCTGGACTTTTCACTCGTACAAAACCATTGAAATTCCCCCGTTATAGTTAGTTCAGCTAACTATAACTTGCGCACCCGCAATGCACTGCTGATGACGTCACATTTGAGATGTCATCAGTGATGTCATGAGTGATGTCACTGACCATGTCATGAGTGATGTAATATGGTTTTTTCAGTGAATATATATATATACATAAACATATATAAATAAATATAAACATATATATATACATATATATATATATACATTACAATTATACACTCATTCATATAGTTACTCTCACAATCACTGACTCTTACACATACTTATTTATATACACCAACTCTCACATACAATGCCTTTTATTTTTTTACTTTGTTGAAGATGTACAACTAAAACATATATTCACTCACCAACATACAAATAAATACACTCTGTCACCCAAATAACTGTTTCCACATGCACTCTTAAACCTATACACCTAGTCAATCAACCATTCAAGCATCTATGCATAGAGTTACACACACCCCATCCAACCACACACAAACTCAGTGTCCCATACAAATACTCACCCAACTAATCAACAACTTATATACACACTCATGTAGTTAGTGACCAACTGATGCAGCATGTTATATAACAACAGAGATAGTGATGCACACATTCACATAGTTAAGTTACTAATCCATTTATTAAGTGAGACACTTTTAATTACTCACTTAAACAGACAGTCAGACAGCTACTAAATCCTCTATCCAGACAGTTATATATCCACTCAATCTTCAATACAGATTGGTATATATATATAATACATATTTAAATTTCAAACTAAACTACATTCACTGGATAATGTCATCAGTGATGTCATTAGAGATGTCATCAGTGATGTCACCAATGATGTCACTGACCATGTCATGAATGATGCAATATGTGACATCATCAGCAGTGCATTGCGCGCGCACAAGTTATAGTTAGCAGAACTAACTATAACGGAGGAATTTCTATTGTTTTGTACAAGTGAAATGGCCAGCTAACTATAACACCCCTGAAACCTATGGTTTTTTCTATGAATTTCAAAGCTTTTTTAAATGCTAATTTTTAAGTGTGATAGTAGTTATACCTATTTTTTTGTACTGATTTTCTACAGTTTTTTACCTGTTCATTTATAAATATTTTATTCATTAAATAACATTATATATTTTTCTGAAAATTGCACAAAAAAAACAGGTCAGCAGAACTGCTGTAGAGCCATAGAACCAGGTCAGCAGAGCTGCTCTAGAGGCAGAGAACCAGGTCAGCGGAACTGCTTTAGAGCCAGAGAACCAGGTCAGCAGAGCTCTTTAGAGGGAGAGAACCAGGTCAGCAGAGCTGCTTTAGAGCCAGAGAACCAGGTCAGCAGAGCTGCTCTAGAGCCAGAGAACCAGGAAGCAGAGCTGCTTTAGAGCCATAGAACCAGGTCAGCAGAGCTGCTTTAGAGCCAGAGAACCAGGTCAGCAGAGTTGCTCTAGAGGCAGAGAACCGGGTCAGCAGAGCTGATTTAGAGGGAGAGAACCAGGTCAGCAGAGCTGCTATAGAGCCAGAGAACCAGGTCAGCAGAGCTGCTCTAGAGCCAGAGAACCAGGTCAGCAGAGCTGCTTTAGAGCCAGAGACCCAGGTCAGCAGCGCTGCTCTAGAGGCTGAGAACCAGGTCAGCAGAGCTGCTGTTGAGCCAGAGAAACCAGGTCAGCAGAGCTGCTCTAGAGCCAGAGAACCAGGTCAGCAGTTCTGCAGTAGAGCCAGAGAAACCAGGTCAGTCAAGCTGCTTTAGAGTGAGAGAACCAGGTCAGCAGAGCTGCTTTAGAGCCAAGGGACCAGGTCAGCAGAGCTGCTCTAGAGCCAGAGAACCAGGTCAGCAGAACTGCTTTAGGGCCATAGAACCGGGTCAGCAAAGCTGCTTTAGAGCCAGAGAACTAGGTCAGCAGAGCTGTTGCAGAGCCAGAGAACCAGGTCAGCAGAGCTGCTGTAGAGCCAGAGAAACCAGGTCAGCAGAGCTGCTTTAGAGGGAGAGAAGCAGGTCAGCAGAGCTGCTTTAGAGCCAGAGAACTAGGCCAGAAGAGCTGCTTTAGAGCCAGAGAACCAGGTTCGCATAGCTGCTTTAGAGCCAGAGTACCAGGTCAGCAGAGCTGCTGTAGAGCCAGAGAACCAGGTCAGCAGACCTGCTGTAGAGCCAGAGAAACCAGGTCAGCAGAGCTGCTTTAGAGGGAGAGAACAAGGTCATCAGAGCTGCTTTAGAGCCAGAGAACCAGGTCAGCAGAGCTGCTTTAGAGCCAGAGTACCAGGTCAGCAGAGCTGCTGTAGAGCCATAGAACCAGGTCAGCAGAGCTGCTTTAGAGCCAGAGAACCAGGTCAGCATAGCTGCTGTAGAGCCTAAGAACCAGGTCAGCAGAGCTGCTCTAGAGCCAGAGAACCGAGTCAGCAGAGCCGCTGTAAAGCCAGAGAAACCAGGTCAGTAGAGCTGCTTTAGAGGGAGAGAACCAGGTCAGCAGAACTGCTCCAGAGGGAGAGAACCAGGTCAGCAGAGCTGCTCTTGAGCCAGAGAACCATGTCAGCAGAACTGCTTTAGAGCCATAGAACCGGGTCAGCAGAGCTGCTTTAGAGCCAGAGAACCAGGTCAGCAGAGCTGTTGTAGAGCCAGAGAACCATATCAGCAGAGCTGCTCTCTAGCCTAAGAACTAGGTCACCAGAGCTGCTCTAGAGCCAGAGAACCAGGTCAGCAAACCTGCTGTAGAGCCAGAGAAACCAGGTCAGCAGAGCTGCTTTAGAGGGAGAGAACAAGGTCAACAGAGCTGCTTTAGAGCCAGAGAACCAGGTCAGCAGAGCTGCTCTAGCTGACATTGACTGACTGACACTGACTGACTGACACTGACAGATTGACACTGACTTACAATGATTGACTGACACTGACTGACACTGATTGACTGACACTGACTGACTGACACTGACTGACTGACACAGACTGACACTGACCCACACTGATTGACTGACACTGACTGACTGACACTGACACTCATTGACTGACACTGACAGATTGACACTGACTGACACTCATTGACTGACACTGACTGACACTGACTGACTGACACTGACTGACTGACACTGACACTGACTGACTGACACTGACTGACTGACTGACACTGACTAACTACTCTCTACTACTCTACTACTCACTCTCTACTACTCTCTCTCTACTACTCACTCTCTACTACTCACTCTCTACTACTCAATCTCTACTACTCTCTACTACTCACTCTCTACTACTCTACTACTCACTCGCTAATACTCTCTACTATTCACTCTCTACTACTCACTCTCTACTACTCTCTACTACTCTTTCTCTACTACTCACTCTCTGCTACTCACTCGCTACTACTCTCTACTACTCACTCTCTACTACTCACCCTCTACTACTCTCTACTATTACTCTCTACAACTCACTCTCTACTACTCCCTCTCTACTACTCACTCTCTACTACTCTCTCTACTACTCACTCTCTACTATTGACTCCCTACTACTCACTCTCTACTACTCTCTACTACTCACTCTCTACTACTTGCTCTCTACTACTCGCTCTCTACTACCCACTCTCCACTACTCAGTCTGTACTACTCGCTCTCTACTACTCTCTACTACTCACTCTACTACTCACTCTCTACTACTCTACTACTCTCTACTCTCTCTACTACTCACTCTCTACTACTCTCTCTACTACTCTCTACTACTCACTCTACTACTCACTCTCTACTACTCTCTACTAGTCAGTCTCCACTACTCCACTACTCCACTACCCTCTACTACTCACTCTCTACTACTCACTCTCTACTACTCTACTACTCCCTACTACTACTCACTCTCTACTACTCTCTACTACTTGCTTTCTACTACTCGCTCTCTACTACTCTCTTCTACTCACTCTACTACTCACTCTCTACTAATGCCTACTACTCACTCTCTACTACTCAGTCTCCACTACTCCACGACCCTCTACTACTCACTCTCTGCTACTCTCTCTCTACTACTCTACTACTCCCTACTACTTTCTCTCTACTACTCACTCTCTACTACTCACTCTCTTTTACTCTCTACTACTCACTCTTTACTACTCTCTCTCTACTACTCACTCTCTACTACTCACTATCTACTACTCCCTACTACTCACTCTACTACTCTCTACTACTCACTCTCCACTACTCCACTACCCTCTACTACTCACTCTCTACTACACACTCTCCACTACTCCCTACTACTCTCTCTCTACTACTCCCTCTCTACTACTCACTCTCTACTACTCACTACTACTCTCTACTACTCACTCTCTACTACTCACTCTACTACTCTCTACTACTCACTATCTACTACTCTCTCTCTACTGCTCACTCTACTACTCTCTACTACTAACTCTCTACTACTCACTCTGCTACTCTCTACTACTCACTCTCTGCTACTCTCTCTACTACTCTCTACTACTCACTCTCTACTACTCTACTACTCACTCGCTAATACTCTCTACTATTCACTCTCTACTACTCACTCTCTACTACTCTCTACTACTCTTTCTCTACTACTCACTCTCTGCTACTCACTCGCTACTACTCTCTACTACTCACTCTCTACTGCTCACCCTCTACTACTCTCAACTATTACTCTCTACAACTCACTCTCTGCTACTCACTCTCTAATACTCTCTACTATTCACTCTACTACTCTCTCTCTACTACTCCCTCTCTACTACTCACTCTCTACTACTCTCTCTACTACTCACTCTCTACTATTGACTCCCTACTACTCACTCTCTACTACTCTCTACTACTCACTCTCTACTACTCGCTCTCTACTACTCGCTCTCTACTACCCACTCTCCACTACTCAGTCTGTACTACTCGCTCTCTACTACTCTCTACTACTCACTCTACTACTCACTCTCTACTACTCTACTACTCTCTACTCTCTCTACTACTCACTCTCTACTACTCTCTCTACTACTCTCTACTACTCACTCTACTACTCACTCTCTACTACTCTCTACTAGTCAGTCTCCACTACTCCACTACCCTCTACTACTCACTCTCTACTACTCACTCTCTACTACTCTACTACTCCCTACTACTACTCACTCTCTACTACTCTCTACTACTTGCTTTCTACTACTCGCTCTCTACTACTCTCTTCTACTCACTCTACTACTCACTCTCTACTAATGCCTACTACTCACTCTCTTCTACTCAGTCTCCACTACTCCACTACCCTCTACTACTCACTCTCTGCTACTCTCTCTCTACTACTCTACTACTCCCTACTGCTTTCTCTCTACTACTCACTCTCTACTACTCACTCTCTTCTACTCTCTACTACTCACTCTTTACTACTCTCTCTCTACTACTCACTCTCTACTACTCACTATCTACTACTCCCTACTACTCACTCTACTACTCTCTACTACTCACTCTCCACTACTCCACTACCCTCTACTACTCACTCTCTACTACTCACTCTCCACTACTCCCTACTACTCTCTCTCTACTACTCCCTCTCTACTACTCACTCTCTACTACTCACTACTACTCTCTACTACTCACTCTCTACTACTCACTCTACTACTCTCTACTACTCACTATCTACTGCTCTCTCTCTTCTGCTCACTCTACTACTCTCTACTACTAACTCTCTACTACTCACTCTGCTACTCTCTACTACTCACTCTCTGCTACTCTCTCTACTACTCTCTACTACTCACTCTCTACTCTCTAATACTCATCATCTACTCGCTACATCGCTACCTCTCTCTACCTCTCTCTCTACTACTCTCTACCTCTCTACCTCTACCTCTCTACCTCTACACCTCTAACTCTCCACCTCTCTCTACACGCACACATATGTACATATATATATGCATATGCATTTATATATATGCATATGCATTTATATATATGTATGTGTATATATTTATATATACATACATATATAAACTTATATATAATCTGCATATCTATATAAATACAAATATAAATGCATGCATACATATACATATGCATGTTATGTACATGAAAGTTTGAAAAACACTAATAAAAGCAAAGCTAAATAGGCACCTAATTACAAACAAAATTGCTTTAACTTAAACGAGGGCGAGACCTATTGCATTTTCAATGCTTGTTTACTTTGGTTCCATCAAGAAAGCATTCAGATGTGTCACACATTTGCCATCAATTCTGAATGTTAGCACTCTAGTTGCTCATTAGATCACTGTATTAAAGCTACTGTTCACCAGGGAAGTCTGCTGCTGGTATTCAAAGTACATGTTTCAGTCTGCATGTCAGAATTTTTTAATAGAAGAGGATTTGAGAAGTCAAAATGTGCCCTAATTTTTCTTTCTGCAGCACTAATCATAATTTCTATGGCAAAATGAACCCCCTCATTTCGTTCCTTGCAAATTAAATGTTTTAAGTGTTACCACTTAATTCCAATCAAGATGGCTTCAGATGTACCATACTTTTGTCATAAGTATGACTGTTAGCGCTCTAGTTGTTCTTTAGAACACTCTTTAGAACACATTCTGTCATTGGGCTATACTTGGGCTACATCTGGGTGATATTTGTGCTACATATGGGCTCTTTTGTCTCTGGTGGCCATCTTGGGAGACTTATTTGTTTTGAAGTTTCCTAATTTCCTCATTTACTATAGTCTCCTCAGTAGGAATACTTTCAGTTTTTTACTTTGATTCCATCAAGAAGGCATTCAGATGTGTCACATATTTTCCATAAATTCAGAATGTTAGCACTCTAGTTGCTCATTAGATCACTGTAGTAAATGATTTGATTGATTTGATTTTTATATTTGTAGAGCGCACGAATGCCCGAAGGCGTCTTGGCGCTAAAGTTGGATGCAGGGAGATTCTGCGAGGATGATTAGCAGGGGTATAGCCATGTCTTGATGGCCTTTCTAAAGGCGAAGAGAGTAGGGCTGTTTTTTATGTTGATAGGTAAAAGGTTCCACAGCTTAGTTGTCCTCAGCAGAAAACTTCTCCCTCCCCATCTGTTCTGCCTGAATTTGGGGACTTGGACGAGTTTGGTGTTGGAGGATCTGAGACTTCTGCCTGGGACATACCATTGGAATTGGGTTCTCAGGAAATGTGAACCTGAGCCGTGAAGTGCCTTATAGGCCAGGCACAAGGATTTAAACTGTATCCTTTTGTCCACGGGGAGCCAGTGCAAGTCCTTTAGCTTATTCGACACCGATTCAAATCTAGGGATGTCCAGCACCAGTCTTGCTGCCGCATTCTGGAGGCGTTGCAGTTTGGTAAGGTATTGCGTTTGGATACCTGTGTATAAGGCATTGCCATAATCCAATGTAGACAAGGCAAGTGCTGTAACCACAGTTTTCCGTGAGTCCAGAGGAATATATGGGCATATTCTTCTGATCATTTTCAAAGTGTGCCATTTGGAGGATGACACCTTATTTACCTGGGAATTAAACATCAGTTTATCATCGAAGATGAATCCGAGATTTTTTACTTTCCCCACTGGGAGAGGGCAGTCGCCCAGAGTGTCAGGCCACCAGTCGGGGGACCAGAGGTCGGCCATAGTACCTAGCAGCATGATCTTGGTTTTTCTACCATTTAACTTTAAGCAGTTACATCGCATCCAATGGTTAACTTGAGTCAAGTCAAGTCAAGTCAAAACCACTTTATTCGATTAATTAAAGTCATGCAGTTCCTGAAGTGGTCTATTGATTCCTCTATATTGCCAGATACTGATACCACTATTTGAGTGTCATCGGCGTATGAGACTGGTGTGAAACCGAAGTTTCTAATAACTGAGGCTAAAGGGGCAACATAAATGTTAAAGAGAGTGGGGCTAAGCGCCGAGCCCTGAGGAACCCCACATGGTGTCACAAAAGGGTTGGAAGCGTGTTCTCCCAAGGTGACTGTGAAAGATCTGTCTCTCAGAAAGGACGCCATCAGCTGGCGGGCAGAATCTTGAATCCCTAGTTCGTCCAGGCGTGCCAGGAGGATATCGTGGTTCACGGTGTCGAAGGCCGCCGATAGATCTAACAAGATCAAGGCGGCCTTCCCTCCTGCGTCTAACACACTCCTGAGACCTTCCGCTGCCATTACCAATGCTGTCTCAGTGCCGTGATGTTCTCTGAACCCATATTGTGAGTTATCCAGGTAATTTCTGGAGACTATGAGCTCCTTCAGTTGTTGATTAAGCAACTTCTCCAATACTTTAGCTGGAAAGGGTATTCTGGATATTGGCCTATAGCTGCTGAGGTCTTTAGGGTCCAAGGTACTTTTTTTAGTAAGGGGGTGACTGCTGCGATTTTCCAGGCATCTGGAAAGGCTCCTGAATGGATTATTTCTGAGAACAGGACGTGTAGCTGCTCACTGAGTATGTCTGGAAATAAGTGCATTATTTTTGGCGGGCAAGGATCCGTTGGGTTGCCGGATCTGATGGTTTTTACCACCTGGTGTATCTGTTCTACTGAAGGGAGCGTGAAACGGAAGCCTGTTTCCGGATTTGATGTCTCTCATTCTGGGTTAAGGTAGTTATTTGAACTTGTAATGGAGTGGTTCGTTTTGAATGGTTCAAATACTTTGGCAACTTTGTCCACAAAGAACTTTCCTAAGTTGTTGCAGAACTCAGTGCTGCCTTCCAATTGATTCGTGGGTGAGGGACCTGCTAATTTTTTGATAGTCGCGAAGAGTTCCTTACTGGAGTTCATCGTCTCTTTGATTTTGCTGGTGAAATAATTAGACTTTTCCCTGATCACAAGTTTTTTGTAGTCAGTTAATGTTTGAGCATAGTCATTTTTAAGGTTTGGTTCGTAGTTAGCTCTCCATTTTCTCTCGGCCCTCCTACATGTTTGTTTCTGTGCCCTGAGTTTTCCAGAAAACCAAGGTTCTGGCGGCTTTTTCCGTTTTGGAACAAAGCATTTCGTAGGGACTGCCAGTTTTACTGCAGTCTTTATCCAAGAGGAGATCCTGTCGGCTAGCTGATTACTGTTGGGCACTGACTCAGGTCTGGTACTAGTGAGTGTCTCCTGTAGCAGCTGTGTGTTAATTTTTGCCCAGTCTTGGTACGTAACTGGCCTCAGGCCTTTGGATACTCCAAGCTGTACCTGACTAATGGTGATAGTAAATATGATGGCTTTATGATCTGACCATGTAACGGGTAGAATCTCCGAAATTTTAAGGTTGGAGTTGGAGGAGAAAATCCCATCCAGTGTGTGTCCTGCCACATGGGTACCTTGATTAACGATCTGGTCCAGGGAGAGTCCAGACATTGCATCGAGCAATTCAACAGTATTGGAGTCCGTAACTTTTTCAAGATGGTAGTTAAAGTCCCCTAGGATTGTGAAGTCTGATCCTTGCAGACTTGATTCTAGAATTGGGCTTAAGATTGATAACAGAGGGGCCCTTGCCTTGGGAGGTCTATACAGTAGAAAGCCTCTGAATGTGTAGTTCTTTGAAAGTGTAATTTGAAATAGAAGCATTTCACAGTCAGAGGAGTTACCCACAATTGAGCTGTGGACGTGCAGTTCCTCTCTACATAGAATGGCAAGCCCTCCCCCCCTACTGCTGTTGGTATTCAAAGTGCATGTTTCAGTCTGCATGTCAGAATTTTTTCATGAAATAGAAGAGGATTTCAGAAGTCACTCAAAATGTGCCCTAATTTTTCTTTCTGCAGCACTAATCATACTTTCTATGGCAAAACGAACCCCCTCATTTTGTTCCTTTTTAAATTAAATGTTATAAGAGTTACCACTTTATTCCAATCAAGATGGCTTCAGGTGTACCATACGTTTGTCATAAGTATGACTGTTAGCGCTCTAGTTGTTCTTTAGTACACTCTGGGAAGCTGCAGTAATCAACTGACAGTCTCTGCCCTTGTTGGATATCCATGTTTTACTGAGAATGTCAGACTTCATTCTCACATGACTGAGAAAGATAATGTGAATTTACAGAAAATATGCTCTCAGGTTAGCTTATAGATCACCTTCCAAAACCTCTGTGGGAAAAGCATGAGAAAATATTTTTCTCTCAAACATGATTCATGATATTCCAGCAGAAGGCTTTTCACATGGTAAAATCACCTGAGAACACACCAGAATTCCGAAAATGAGTATGATACCATCAACAAATGGTTTATAATGTAGCTAAAGTCTTAAAACCTTCTATTAACTGCAATGCTTTTTAATGAGGTGCTATCATGTATATTGGTCCCAAGATGGCTGCCAACACTTCTTGGATGAAGTGCTGACAGCCAATCAGCTCTCACGATGAGATGTGTGGTTAGGCTCCACCCAGATTTATATGTGATTTTGATTTTGATTTTCTCAGGAACTACTGAACAGATTGACACCATTTAAGCAAAAGGCACGAGTCTGAACTGAGGACTACCTCTTTGCCAAATTTGGTGTAATTCCGTTCAGCAGTTCGGGCTGTAGCTGCGGCTAAAGGTCCTATGGGAAATTGCATGGGGAAAACACGTTTTGGGACCCCCCTTTTTTCTCGGCCCCCGCTACACGAATCATCCCAAGACTTTCAGGATAGGAGTGGACTGGAGCTGGCCAAAAGTTTTGAACATTTCGTGAATATTCGTCAATCGGCGCCAAAGTTATTGGGAATTGAATCTTGCGGATTTCCTATGGAAAATAGGTCCTAACTATAACTACCTACTGGCGACTAGCAGTAGGTAATGTATGTATATATATATATATATTTAATATTTATTTTGCGGGTGATTGTTTTGTTTGTGGCTAATAAATATACTTAAAATATATATCTCTTGGAGTGCGCCTCAATTGCGGTCCGTGAAAGGGATCATCGAAGGAGAATATATATATATATATATTCACTGAAAAAACCATGGGTTTCACACACGTTATAGTTAGGAATTAGCATTTAAAAAACCTTAGAAATTCACTGAAAAAACCATAGGTTTCACACACGTTATAGTTAGGAATTAGCATTTAAAAAACCTTAGAAATTCAGTGAAAAAACCATAGGTTTCACACATGTTATAGTTAGCTGGACATTTTACTCGTAAAAAACCAATGAAATTGCCCCGTTATAGTTAGTTCAGCTAACTATAACTCGCGCGCCCGCAATGCACTGCTGATGACGTCACATATTACATCACTCATGACATGGTCAGTGACATCACTCATGACATCACTGATGACATCTCAAATGACATCACTGATGACATCACTGATGACATCATCCAGTGAATGTGTGTTTTTCTGAAAATTAAATATGTTTTATATATGTATATCTCAAGGTCGATGGAAGAATAAATGGGTATATAAGTGTCTAAATGGATGATTTGTTTTTGAAAAATTGATTGTGTAACTGACTGATTAAGTGTATCTCTCACTTTGTGTATAAGTGGCTGCATGGGTTGGTGAGTAGCTACATGGGTGTCTATATAGGTTATTAGTTGTTTTTTTGAGTATCAGTCTGAGTGTCTGTATGGTTCGGTGGGGGGTATTACGTAGTGCATAGGTGCATGAATGAGTGACTCACTGTTTGTATGTGTTGAAGACAGCATGTGTGCAGGACTGTATGGGTGGATGAGTGTGTGTATGGGTGTGTTAGTGAGTGAAAGACTGTCTCAATAGTGTCTTCAGGAGTAACTACATATGTTTTAAACTAGTATATGTGACTATTGGTGTATATATGTGAGTATATGTGAGAGGGAGAGATTGAAAGAGTTCCTGTATGAATAAGTATGTGTTTCTATAAGTGATTGTTTAAAAGACTAAGTATGTGTAAGTTTCCGTAGAAGTAAGTGTGGTGGTGTGTGTATAACTGTATATGCAGGTGAATGTATGTTTGATTCTTTATTAGCATGAGTGACTATGTGTGTGAGTAACTCTATGGATGAGTGGCATTGTGTAACAGGATGTATAGGTGTATGAGTACATATGATGAGTGAGTACATGTATGAGTGACTGTATAGGACTGTTGGTGAATGAGTGGATGTGTATATGGATCTTAGAATTACTGAAGAGGTTGTTGTAACTGGTATTGGTATGTCCATTGTTTTGAAATTTTTAGTCTCTATTTTTGAATGTGTGTATCAAAGCTTATATTAAGGTGAGAGGAGGTCTGCCACTCTATCACAAGGATGATGTCATCAGTGATGTCATCAGTGATGTCATTTGAGATGTCATCAGTGATGTCATGAGTGATGTCACTGACCATGTCATGAGTGATGTAATATGTGACGTCATCAGCAGTGCATTGCGGGCGCGCGAGTTATAGTTAGCTGAACTAACTATAACGGGGCAATTTCATTGGTTTTTTACGAGTAAAATGTCCAGCTAACTATAACATGTGTGAAACCTATGGTTTTTTCACTGAATTTCTAAGGTTTTTTAAATGCTAATTCCTAACTATAACGTGTGTGAAACCTATGGTTTTTTCAGTGAATTTCTAAGGTTTTTTAAATGCTAATTCCTAACTATAACGTGTGTGAAACCCATGGTTTTTTCAGTGAATTTGCAAGGTTTTTTAAATGCTAATTCCTAACTATAACGTGTGTGAAACCCATGGTTTTTTCAGTGAATTTGCAAGGTTTTTTAAATGCTAATTTTTTTTTTTATTCTTCATTTTTTTCAAACATATTTTTAATTTAATTTTCTTACCTTTTATAAAGACTATGCTTAAATTTTTAAAATCCTTAAATATTTTTTTTATATATATTTTTTAAAATAAACATGTAAAATTTATTTCCAGATTTTTTTTTTTTTTTTTTTTTTTATAGTACGCGTACCGTAAGCTCACGGTAAGCGTACGGTTTACGCAACGTCCGTAATCTATCTACGCTGCTTGCGTATAGTTACGTACTTTGCGTAGCCGCGCGTACTGCGCGTGGGACGCGTGCGCGCTTACGCCACACGCGCACGTTACGCGGAAGTGCCGGGGAGTGACTGTTATGCGCATGCGCGGAAGCGCGTGTCTTTTTTACGCGCACGCGTACTTTTTGCCGTAAGCGTACCGTAAGCGTACGGTAGGTCATGTGATCTTGAAACACAACTTTTGATTGGTTGAAACTACTTTCAGTTCTAGAACTCTCCTACACCACACCCATTCCCCTCATTTCTGCTTGTGATCCCTTGGGAGAAGGAGCTGGTTTGTCTTTGGGATACGATGGCAGAACAGCAGAGCTCTTCTGAGAGTGAGGCTAGCACCAGCAGCACTGTCTTGAGGCAGAGATCGAGGAAACAAAAGCCTTCTTATGTTTGGGATTATTTTACTTTTCCAGAAGGCCAGCAAAAGGTGAATGCACCCTTAGTTACTTGCAAGCTGTGTAAGCGTGTACTTTCTAGAGGTAATCCTAACAGGAAGTATTCCTTTGGGAATCACACCATGAAGAGACACCTCCAGGATGTACACAGAAGGACACATGGTCATCTTTTTGGAGGTAACTCTTCAGAAAGACGAGCCAGTACATCCACAGCAGCTCAGCCTGGACCATCACCTGCAGGGCTGACTCCTTCTTCTGCAGGTCAGGTGAGCCCTTCATCTGTGGGGGGAGAATCTCCTTTTGCTGGCCCTCTGGAAATGAACCTTCGATTTCGGAAGGTTGATATTCATTGCACATTTTGTAAAGGTCTAATTTGTCATAGGGAGACCAGTGTTTCCCTAGTGAACAACAAAATAGATCAGCACATTTGTAGCTATGAATGATTTTCCCATGCTTCCTTTCCTCTGTCCCTGCATGAACACAACGGTTCTTTTAAGAGCCAACCTTATCTTTCATCTTTTTTTTACATGTTTTTAAAAACTTTTTTTTTTTTTTTTTACCGTACGCGTACGGTAAGCGTACCTTTTTTTTTATTTTTTAAAAAAAACACTAAAAATCATTTATCACATTACAAGGTCCTTGAGAGACTACAATTATTATTATTGACTTACCATACTCACTCAAAAAAATATTTATTCATTTGTTTTTTTAAAAAATAGTTTTTAAAATGGTTGTAGTTTCCGAAAATTTTCTATATCGATCTGAAAATAAAGAAAAAAGTATTAATATTTTTAAACCATTTTATAATACAGTACACATATTTACATTTTTTACCAAAAAATATTTTTGCCTTATTTTTGCTGTTTTCAGAATATATTGCATTTCACTATAAATTGTGAAAGCAATTGCATTCATCATTTTACAGCGGGCAAAAAAAATTAACAATCTCAAAGATTGTATTAAAAAAGCCCAGAATCTCTTCTTACTTAAACTTATCATTACAGAAATGCATATTATTCTAAAAAAATATCATCTAAAAACAATACTTTTTTCTTTAAAATACCGTCTGATATGTTTGTTTGAGAAGTATAATCACAATATTATATCTCAAATAACTCCAAAATACATCTGATTTTATTTCCTTTAGGCCAAATAGTATTTTTTTTTTTTTCCTGGAATAAATTTCCAAGGGAAATCCATTAAAATTCTAAAGTTTAATCTGTCCAGATCTCACCGATTCTCTGTAACATTTTGGTTCACGAAAATTTTTTGAATAATTTATTTAGTCCACAATAGAATTGCTTACTTTTCCACATGGCCAAATAGTAATTTTTTAAATCATTTTTGAAAAAATTTCAAATGGCAGTTCAATAGCATTCCAAAATTTAAAATGTGCAGAAGTTACCGATTATCTCTAAATTATTGGTTTTTCAAAATTGCTTTAAAAATTAAAAAAGTCCACATTACAATTGGTTATCTTTCCTTTAGGCCAAATGATAATTTTAAAAATATTTTTTCTACAAAATTGCAATGGTAATCCAGTAAAATGGTAAAATTATTTTGTCCAGATCTTGCCAAGTCTCTCTAAAATTTAGGTTTCAGGAAGATTAGATAGGAATTTGCTAAATCAAAAGGCAAACGTTGTTTGAAAATCAATTGGGAATCATTACACAGTGTCCAGCCTTTTTCACATTTTAGATAAACTGTGTAATGTCCAGAAGTAACAGTAGGTCCATCATGGAAAATTATTGCAACAGTTACAAAAGTTTTTCCTGAAATTGATAATTGCTGTCCTGTAAACTTCTTTATTAAAGTATCCAATTTTGATCCATCAGCTCTACATCGTTGCATCATTAAAATTACATACTGTCCGTATTCCCTTAAAATTAATGTTGATAACATGTCAGAATTACACTCACCACATTTCATGCTATGATTAGCATCTTTAACTAATTTTGCAAAAGTGACTGTTTTACTCTCTGGCAATGTCAAATAAATAAACCTTTCATTATCAACAATAGAGCCACATATATTATAACAATTATCACAACTATGTTCCCATTTATAAGAGAGACCAAAAAAAATGTCAATGGGAACTCCTTCTTCTTCCACTACCTGAAGAAAATACATCAAAAATTCGTGTGCATCTTGCTGTTCATTTTGAGAAAACTGTGTTCGTCCTGAACATACATCTAAAAGTTTTCTAATGTCAGTAGCACTTTCTATTTGCGTTTTATCTTTACTCAGCTTTTGAAAAAGGAGACTCAGCTCTGAACAGAATCTTTTTCCCTGATTTACTATTATCTGCTCTTGCAAACTTTCCAGATAAAATGCAACATTCAGCACTACATTTGCGTAGCAGTTGACACCAGAGCTATTTTCAAAATGACATCCTACAACCTGTTCTTCATTTTCCTTTTTCTTTTTGCTTGCAATTACATCACTCCTCTTTTTTTTCCTCCTCTCTACATCTTCATTACAGATATTCTCATTTCTCCTTTTACGAGAAACTACACGTTTCTCCAACACAGGATACTGACCTAAATGAGGAGCATAGCTTCTTCTTAATCTATTATACTCCTTTACACAGTTTGTATCAGCACTAACTTTTGAGTCATCAAAGTCTATCATGAATAAACCAGATAATGTTTTCACTCGTGACAAAGCTACATATGCCATACCTTCTTTGAACACAGTTGAACCAATGTTCACAAAAGCACAATCTACAGTCAATCCTTGAGACTTGTGAATAGTTACAGCATATGCTAGAGAAAACGGAAACTGCTTCCTACGTACATACAAGTCTTTCACAAGCATGAAACGAACTGAACAACGACAAATATCTTTAACTTCTTCTATCTGATCAAATTTTATTTTTAAACATTCAACTCCTTCTTTTTTCTGATAATTAATAAAACCCACAACTCTTCCCATCGCTCCATTAACTAAACCTTTTTCAACATCCAAATTTCTTCTTAAAAATACTCTACAGTTCATGCAAACATATAGATTATCCAGCTGTTTTGGAGATGTTCTTCTCTAGTGAGTCCAATTTATTTTTCATTTTGCCTGTTACTGTGACAGTAATTCTTCCATCCTCAATTTTGTCCACTGCTTCCAATTTCCTGATCTCTTCCTTTTCCAATTTCAAAAGCTCCTCATTGAATATTGAGCATTCACGTAGAGTTGGCATTAAGCAGATGACACTTTTGTTTTCTGCAATATTCTTGTATATTTTCTCTGCAACTATTTCTTCCTTTGGAAATAAATTATGTAGCAGCCGACTCTGTAATGCTTTTTTCCCAACTTCTGTGAGTATTCCAATCCTGATATCTTTCAGAATACTTCCATATTCTTCATCGTTTGCTTGCCTCATATTAGTTGTAAGTTCCTTGTACTCAAAGAAGGACCAAATATTTGTATTTCCAATGCTTCCCAATGACTTCTTCGTGTCTTCATGTGTCACAGTATTAAACACTGGTTGTCCTTTAACTGGAGTAAGTTGCAAAAGATCCCCAAAAACTATGACGTGTTTTCCACCAAATAACACGTCATAGTCTGTCTTCAAAATTTGCTGCATTCTTAAATGCACAAAGGCAAGCATTAAGTTTGATACCATGCTCACCTCATCAATAATGAGAACTTGCATCTTCTTCAATACTCTTGAAACTTCCAAGGATGCTTCTCCAGTTAGCTTGTT
This sequence comes from Triturus cristatus, assembly GCF_964204655.1. Classification (NCBI taxonomy): domain Eukaryota; kingdom Metazoa; phylum Chordata; class Amphibia; order Caudata; family Salamandridae; genus Triturus; species Triturus cristatus. Next base: position 680,385,680 of record NC_140586.1, on the reverse strand, counting down.
GAATTGTATTTTGTTCTCATGCTCCACTGGTAACATTAGCAAACGATGTAAGGTGATTCCTTTTATGTTATATGCTGCTAACCCAGTTGGAGCAGTAACCACACAAGACAAAGTAGAATCCGTTTTTTGCTTTAGGTAGCTTCTGATGACTTTAATTAGGAAACTTTTTCCAGTGCCAGCTTGTCCGCTTACATACATCCTGATTGGATGAAATGATGTGCATGAGCACTCTTTTTTGATATGTAGAAATCCGTGATCAATTTTGTTTTTGATCTCTTCATAAATTTGTTGCTGCTCTTGATTCAGTTGTCTTTCCAAATTTTCTAAGTCTATAAATTCTTCTTGACCTTGATTCATAGCCGTTTCCACTTCATTCATGGCTATTGATGCTTCATTTTCAACGATTGGTTGTCCTAGGGGATCTTGACTGTGTGTTCCTGAACTTTGGCTGTCCTGAGAACTGTCTCTAGCTATTTCTGCTGCAATTGTAGTTTCCTGTTCAATTTCTTCATTTAACATTTGCAGATAAGTTGAGAATGTACTGCATTGTATGCTGTCTTTGCAAGCATTAAAAGAATCTTCATAGCTCTGGAATTCTCCCAGTAGTTCAATTGTAATGACAGACGTGAATCGAAGTAGATCACAGCAGGTTTATTATTACATCCAACTCCCACGGGCACGACGCTTGCCTGTGGCTTACAGTAAATCATCAACAACGGTTATAACTGTCAAATGCCGCGTCACAGCGCGAGACACAGAATGTACGCCTCGCGCTCTAACAGCGCGAGGCAGAGCCGGCCACTACATATCTCCTTTTCTTAGAAATAAAAGAAGCAGAGAGAGAGAGAGAGAGATAGAGAGAGAGAGATAGAGAGAGAGAGAAAGAGAGAGAGCGAGAGGGAGAGAGAGAGAGAGAGAGAGAGTGAGAGAGAGAGAGAGAGAGAGCGAGAAAGAGCAGGAGGAACATAACAGTGGAGAGGAAAAAAAACACCAAACATTATTGACGGAATCTAACAGGAATATTGCATGTTCTAGTACTCCTCCTGACAGTGGCGTGGCTGGGAGAAGAATTCGGGACATCAAGTTCACCGTGAGAAAGCCTAAGAGAGGTCTCACTTCTCGACATAGGACACTTGACATCATTGTTCATATTTTTAACTTTCGCCACCTTGTTACTATTCCACCAGTCTTTGCCATTGACTCGAACAGCATTACCACACACTTTATCTACAACCACGATCTCACCATACTTGGCTTCTCCTTTCCTTACAAAACCTGGTTTCTTTATTCTGATCCTGTCTCCCACAGTAAATTCTCTGATCTTAACACGCTTTCTTTCATCGAAGTACTCCTTTTGTTTGACCTGGACCTCCGCAGACTTGGACCTCACTTTAGCATCCATCTCCTGGGGAGATGAAAATGATTTATTCCATTTAGACATCCATGCTGGCCTAAACTCGGTACATGGTTTTCTACCTCTCAATAGTTCAAAGGGGGACACACCAGTAGACGAATGGGGAGTGGTTCTATAGAACCACAACATAGTCCTGACACTATGGGGCACATTTTTGTGGTGGGCAAGAGCCCATTTGACACAATCACCAATGACTCTATTAAGTCTCTCCACCAAACCGTTGGTTTGAGGATGATAGAGAGAACTACGGTGATGAATGATGGCAGATTCTCTAAGAAACTCTTGTACCTCAGACGATACAAATTGTACCCCGTTGTCCGAAATTAAAGTTTGGGGAAACCCTTCTCTCATGAATGTTCCTCTTAAGAAGTCAATGATTTCTTGGGAATCAACCTTGGAGACAAACTTGGCCTCGGGCCACTTAGTGTAGTAGTTCACCATGACAATGGCGAATTTACACTGTTGGGGAAGGCTGTGAAAGGGTCCTAGAACATCTATGCCAAGTTTTTCCCACGGGCCACCCGGGAGAGGAATGGGAGTGAGGGGAGGACAACTAGTGTGAAGAGTTTTGTCACTTGACGAACACACGGTGCACTCTTGCACCATTTCCTCAATATCTCTATCCATTTTGGGCCACCAAAAGTACTCCCTTACTCTACGCTTGGTTAAAGTGGCACCAAGGTGCCCCTCATGTGCTTTTGTGAGAAGAGTGGGTCTGATGTCCACCGGTGGAACAAGTTTCTCTAACCTGAACACCAGACCATCTTCAATAGAGAGTTCATCACACACTTTGACATAGGGTTGTAGCACAACATCTACATTCTTTTCCCTGGGCCACCCTTGGGATATATATTTCATAAGGTTTTTGGAGACTTCATCTCCAGCCAACGCCTCCCTCCATTTTTCCTGATCAATAGTACAAACATTGCTAAGTTCAACACTAGCTATAATATAGTCCTCCTTTTCATCAAAACAGCATTCATCTATGCCCTGTATGTCCTGACTCGTATTAGCAGGCAAACGTGACAGAGCATCCGCTCTTACATTTTTTCCCCCGGCAATATGTACAATCTCAAAGTTGTATTGTAAGAGTTTGGAGGCTAGGCGTGCGATGCGGGGAGTGGCCCCCCGGCTATTGGTGCACCCTAAAATCACTACTAATGGCTTGTGGTCCGTTTGAAGAATGAATTTTTGTCCCCACAAATAATTTTTAAATTTTTCAATGCCCCACCAACATGCTAGGAGCTCCTTCTCAATGACCGAATAGTGAGTTTCGGCTTCTCTTAGTACTCTAGATGCAAACCCTACGGTGTGTTCTTTTTTGTCTACCATCTGTGTCAACACAGCGCCCAGTCCGTAACTGCTAGCATCAACCGTCAGCGTGCACTGGACCCCTTGTACAAATGGCTTCAAGGCCTTAACCGTGCTGAGTTGTTCCTTGATCCAGTCAAAGGCAGCCTTGCACTCATCATCCCACACAAATTCACTTCTGTCTTGGAGCAGCTTGGAAATGGGACGAATCTTTGTAGCATAGTCTTGGATAAAGCGGGCATAAAATTCTGTGAGACCTAACAGAGACTTGACACCAGCTTTGTCCTTGGGAGCGGAAGCATCAACAATGGCTTGAACCAAACTTGGTTTGGGCATGACGCCTTCACTCGATATGGTGTGACCCAGATAATCCATCTTGTCTTTAGAAAATTCACACTTGTCCCTTTTTAGGACCACCCCATGTTCCTGGAATATGGACAGGATCTTGTTCAGTGCAATGTCGTGTTCTTGTTGGTCTTTTGCGAACAGCAGAATGTCATCCTGGAATATGGCCACATTCTTTATTCCCTTCAGTAAATTGACCATAACCCTCTGAAATACAGAGGCTGCTGAGGCCAAACCGAAAGGCATACGACAAAATTGGAACAAACCTGCAGGGGAGTTGAACGCTGTGAAATGGCGTGAATCCTTGTCCAGTTCAATTTGGTGATACGCCGAGGCCAGGTCGAGTTTGGTGAAGACCTTGGCACCCTCGACTACACCCAGCATTTCCGATATGTTCGGTAGAGGATGCGAATCCACCCAGATGACCTTGTTTAGATTGCGCAAGTCAATGCAGATTCTGAGATCATTATTTTTCTTCCTTGCCACGACTAATGCAGAAGACCAATCAGACGACTCTATGGGTTCAATAACCCCTCTTTTTTGCATGGACAAAAGTTCTTTCTCCAGGTCTTCTCTGATGCTGAAAGGGATGCTCCTTATTTTGTGTTTTACAGGTACCACATCACTCTTTATCTTGATCTTGTGTTTGAATCCTTTGATCTTTCCCAATTCACCTGAAAACACTTTGGGATATTTATTGAGTAGTTCCTCGACCTGTGTACGATCCCAAACCACTAGAATCTGTTCCCTGGCTCCAGGGCACAGCATCATACTAAACAAACCTTGGTGGAACCATCCTAGTATGTCTAGACCATTGACAGCGACATATACTTTTCCGTAAATGTGTCTGTTCTTGAATATCAAGATGTCCTCAAAGTACCCCATAAGTTCTATGCTTCTCCCTTCATAGGATACAGGTTCACGATCAGGCGGTTGCAGAGGTCTGTGTCCCCATTTTCTCCTGAACAAAGATTCACTGATCATTGTGATCCTGGCACCAGAATCTACAAGCAGGCTCACACTCTCTTCCCCTATACCGATGATGGCATAGGGATCTACACAGTCATCAGGATTACCACTTTTTATGTTCCCTTCCCTAACAACCACTATCATGTCCTTGAGTTCGCAAAGGGTGTCGTCACTGTCACTCCCACTTGCATCCATGGCACATGCTACCTGTTCTTTCTTATGTTTTTGGCTTTGACAAACCTTATCATAATGTCCCAACTTTCCACATTTGCGACAGGTAGCATTTCTCGCAGGACACGGTCTACCACTTTTCACATGGGAGGGATATCCACATCTGTAACATATATCAGTCCTTTTGAAGAAATTATTATTATTAGGCTGATAATCTTTTTTCCATTCATGTTTTTTAAAGCGAACAGGAGTGACGACTTCAATGCTTTTACTCTCCAGTTCCTTTATGGAAGATTGTGATGTTTCAATACTTTTCGCTATGCGAATAGATTCATCCAGGGAGGGATTTTCTAAGGATAAAAGTTTTTGTCTTATAGTCTTGTCCAGACATTTTCCAATAAATTGGTCACGAATCAACTGTTCACTGAAATTTTCAAATTCGCATTCCGCTACCAACTTCCTCAAAGCAGTAATGTATGTGTCAACATCTTCCTCATTTTTCTGCATTCTTTTAAAAAATTTGTGTCTAGACACCACCACACTGGGCTGCTTATCAAATCTGGTTTTTAGTTTTTTCACTGTGTCTTTGTATTCATCAGTTTCTTCGTCTTCTTCCACACTTACATCCGGTAAATGTTTAAGGGTTTCTCTTCCTTCATACCCCAGGGAATGGAGTAGTAAAAACTTCTTCCTTTCTGCCCTGAACCTATGTGCTCCTATAGCACCCAGGTAATTTTCAAACGCGTCGAACCATTTCCTCCAAGGCACAGGAGGTTTGCCTGGTGTGTCCAGGAAAGGAGATGGTGGAAGAATGGACTGCATCATGTGAAATTTCCTTTGAAAATGCAAATGAGGAAATATGTATTTTAATAATTACCATAAAGTATTTAATGGTGGCAATCAGAGCAGACAAAATAGTCTGTTAATAAATGTTCAAGATGAGCCACAACATATGAAATTGCCTCTGTGACCTCCACACGGGAGATGGAAAGATAATATATGTTTAAGTCCTTGTAAATTTCAAGGTCGTGCCCTCATAATGTCGTTTCTCTATTCTTCCCAAACGTATTTTGCTGCAAAGCGAATGTGAATCCCACTTGTAAAAACTGCCCAGGTTAATCCAGTTGGAGATGACTAAACTGCTGTATAAACCAAGTGCAGAGAAGAAGTTGACCCAAAAGAGTCTGTAGCTTTAAGAGCTGGGCGGGGTTACATCAACAGCAGAGACGCGCGAAACGCCTCTCGTTCACGTTCTCTCACCTCAGGCTGTTTCATACGATATCCGGAGCCGTCAGGAGACAGGAGATCACAACGCTGTGGAAAGCTGAGGCAGGAGACCTTCGACGATCGTTAGATGTGAAGAGCGGAGGACGTCTACAACATCAGGTACCTGAATGGGATTGTGCTGTGGGTTCTGTGGGAGTCGAACTCGTCGCCAGTTTCAATTGTAATGACAGACGTGAATCGAAGTAGATCACAGCAGGTTTATTATTACATCCAACTCCCACGGGCACGACGCTTGCCTGTGGCTTACAGTAAATCATCAACAACGGTTATAACTGTCAAATGCCGCGTCACAGCGCGAGACACAGAATGTACGCCTCGCGCTCTAACAGCGCGAGGCAGAGCCGGCCACTACATTCATCCTCTGTACGCCATGGTTTAAACAACTGTAAAAGAGCCAAGTAGTAAAATTCCTTCTTGTCGGTAGTGTCGCAACTCAGCTTCCGGTGATTTATCAAACTTCCTTTGGTTTGCTTCACCAAACATCCTTCTTCACCAACAACTTTATATTTTCCACTGTTGATGTCTTCTGCAGCTTTCCGTGAATAAATGTAGTTCTGTAACACTTCATAGAGACACATGTTCTCCAGATGATGACTTCTCTTGGGATAATATGTGTCCAACATGTTTGTTTTCAATATATCTGTACTTTCTGGGTCATTCTCAGCCAAATATTCAATTTCTCCAACAGATTTCAGTACCCGATTTCTCATTGCTGCAAGGCCTAAACTTGCCCAAATTATTCTTCTTGACTTCGAGTAGAGACTTGCAGAAGATAACCTATCTGAACATTCGTAGGATCCAATTTCTCGATGCAATAACATCTTCAAACTGAAACTGTACAGCTTCTTACTGACAGTCTTCTCGTGAGAAATCTCTTCCCACATTTCCTTCAATTCTGTTTTTTCTGATTTCGTAATGTAAGACGTTACATATCGAGCAACAGCAATGGAATTGTCAGCAACATACTGTATATCCATGTTAGCGTTCCACATGGATAAAATGACTGGGTTGTAGTCATTTATATTTTTAGATTCTTCTTTTCTTTTAAGGTTGTAGGTATTCTTAGGTGATTTTCTTGTGATAGTATGTCTCACAGCTGACATAAAACTGTTGACTCTTCCATTTGAAAGAACAGGTCTAGGAAATCCAAATCGACATTTAGTGTAGTATTTTTCTTTGCTCTTGTATTTCCGTCGACAGTATTTTCCACACCGATGACTTTGGAAACGTAGAACTTGCTCCTTTAACTTGTTCTCTTCTGTGCTTTTTGGTATAGCACATGTTGCATATTCTTCAATGTAAGATAACACTGCTTCATCAGTATCTGTTCCAAACTTTGGGGCATCCTTGATCCACAGCAGCATATGAATATGAGGAGCACCTCTTGCCTGGTACTCTTTTCTCCAAAAGAAATCCACTACTTCTCCAAGGGGTGGATTTTTTTTATTGCAGATGAAGGACATCATAGCCTCAAATCTATGATTGAAATATCTGCAAACATTAACCGGATCCAATGAGCACAGTTCTCCTGCTGTCTTGTATTCGATGTTTTTAATGTTTGAATTGGCCTCTCGTAGAAAATCCAGTAAATCATCCCAAGCGTACTCGGCACAGCTTAGGGTAAGGAACCATGTTGGTGTTCCTAAATTGCGTAACATGCATTTTAGTTCACCATGGCGTCGGTACCAATATTCATTTGTCCCACGCTGACAAGCCATCAGATTGATCAGTTGTGTTTCCAAATGATCATCTCGGTGCTGCACTTTCTCCATAAAATCCTTAGCAGACACATTTTGTAAATGTACTCCACTTTTTAAAATGTGATTTACTGCATAAGACAGTGCAGACAAGTCGCTTTCAAATAAAAGATGGAACAAATAAGGAATACTTTGTCGAAATCTGGGATCTTCAGCATATAGTCTTGTAGTTCGATACTCTGAAGCTGGAATCTGTTCTGGACGTTCATCGTATCGTCCTCCTTTTCCTTTAGGAAACAGCTGGGGAAAACATCGAGCTTCCAAGCTCTCCTCCCATACACTCACGGGATTTCCTTTTGCTTTCTTCATCTGAAAGAGATCAATATTGTCTCCCATAACTTCTTTCGAATGGAGAGGATGTATGCTAAAATGTTCATAAATTTCTTCTTCCTTTGACTTGTCCACTTTTTCAATTTGTCCAGTTGGTGTTTCTGTGTCTCCTTGTAAATCTTCTTCTTCTTCTTCTTCTTCTTCTATATAAATTGATTCATACCATTTGTTATTTTTTTTCAAATACAAATTTGCTCTTTGTACTTTCCGCACATCTACCAGCTCCTGCCAAATCTTCTTATTCTTTGTAGGTACACCATTAACCAGAATAATTAATGGTTCAGTTTCCAAAGTATCCGCATCAATAGTTTCCATATTTTTTTTCAAATCCAAGGGCAAATACACCACTCTACCTTTTAAACCTCTCAGTAAATCTGAAGGAGGTAATTTACCAGTTTTGGGCTCCATACGTACTATGGTCTGGAACGGATGAACACATTGAATGAGTATAGACTCATATGTATTTAATTCAGAAAGTTCAGTAGGAATAGCATCCAATTCTAAATTATTATGTACAGCTCTGGTCGGCATTCTATTTTCCTCTAACTTGTTATAACAGTATTTACAAATACGCTGATCTTCACCCAATTCAAAACAATTTTCTAGAAATATATATGTGGCAAATTCCTTCCACTTATAATTATCTTCATTTTCACTCTTTCTGTAGAGATCAACATTCCTAGTTTGTTTTCTATAATGAGTTCTGCGGCAACAAATACAAGTAAAATTTGGTCTTTCATTAGAGACTATAGCAAATTTTGTTATATGATCATTAAATGTGTTACTTACAGAGGGTTCTACATTGTCTTCCACTTCTGCCTCATTTACTGTGTCCTTCTCTGCACTGTTTTGTTCTGGACCAAAGTAACAAAACTGAATTTCATCAACAACCTTCTCTACATCTGATACCGTTCCTCGGAACAGAGCCCTATTCAATTCATTTAACTTTATTGCTGGACTTTTGGCAAAATACAACCGTCTCACAAACTTTCTCATTTCAGTATGATGAACAGCCAGCATCCTAAAATGATGGAAAACACTATTGCACACTTTTCTAGATAGACAAGCAAGAGAATGACCCTGCAAACCAGTATTCTCTCTCACTCTGCATGGATCCAGACTTTGAAGCACCTTAATCTTTTGTTTTACACTTTTTTTACTATATTCTCTTAGAAACTCTCGAAATCTGTCAATAGATTCCTGACGCACAGTGCAAATACTACTACAATTCCAAGTGTACACTGGGGCTTTAGGACGTCTCCCCATTGCCTCATCTGCCATCACTTGTACCTCATCTCTTGGAACCATTATCTCCTTCTCCATTATGCAACCATTTTTTACTTCGTATGAACGACCTCTGGTGTCAACTGCATGCAGCAAACTATTACTTTGAAAATAGCTCTCTTCATTAAAAAAAGGTTCACTACTTGAACTATGCATCCACTTTCCTAAAAACACTTTACAAAAGTTTGTTCTGTTCACTACTCTTTTGCTTTTGCTTTGTGATTTCAGTACATTAACCATTTTATCTAATGTACGCATCCTATTCAAAATTAATATGAATAGTTTCCTTTTTAATTCTAATGCTTTTGCTGCAATGGCTTCAATTTCTTTTTTTCTCTTGTAATATTTAGCCTTTTGCTTATATTTCTTTATATCCTTTATCAAATTGGACATAACTCTTCTCTGAAACATTTTTCTACGTATCTCTTTAAATGCTGTTTTTCTGTTTATGTTAAACTTTTCAATTGCAGAAGGTATATTTGCATTAACTAAATTCTCAATTTTTTGCTGTTCTCTATGTTTTGTTACATTTTTCCGAGAACAGACATTTTGTACATTTTTCTTTGTTTTGAATATTTTGTTTAGAAATTGTTTTTTTTGCTTACCAGAAGATTTTTTCTTTTTCCCAACATCAGCATCTTCTACTAACTTTGGTCCTCCAGTTGTCTTCAAATATAGTTTTTTTTTTAGCGTTTTTTGAACTCGAGATTTTGTAGGCATCTTAAATTTTGTTCACTGTTCTTCAGCAATACCTGAAAAAAACTAAAAAAAAAATCTGTTATTGTATTTAAATATATTACTACATTTCTTTTCACAATAGTCACAAAACGAAATTTCTTTGCCAATTTGAATGCACACAAACTGCTCTTTTTTTTGGGCAAGTGAAAATCTCTTTTACAAACTGTCACATTATGAAACCACTTTTCAGATTTTTTAAAAAGCCCATGTCCACAGTGCTACACTCCACCAAGGGCAACCAGCCTTAGTGATGCTGAATGTATTTGCATTACAGACTTAAACCTGAAAACCCCACTGGCTTGTAAATACTGTGCATGACTATACACGGCAAGGACATGGGTGTGTGCTAAGCCTCTGCTTCTTCCGCCAATAATTCGCTCCCCCTTTCCATCTAATGCAACTGTGAAATCACCAGAGCAAGACGCAATAAATCTCTGCCTATAATTCTTCTATGCACACAGAGTCATGTTTTCACATTAGTCCCAAAACGAAATTTCTTTGCCAATTTGAAAGCACACTTACTGCTCTTTTTTTTTTCGGGCCAAGTGAAAATCTCTTTTTACAATTTGAAATCACTTTTACAGACTGACACATTATGAAACCACTATTTTTGATTTATTTAATTGCACGTGTCCAAGCTGTTTTTTTTTCAGACCACCACCATGTGCATTCTCTGTGACTGCCTACACTCCACCAAGGGCAACCAGCCTTAGTGATGCTGAATGTATTTGCATTACAGACTTAAACCTGAAAACCCCACTGGCTTGTAAATACTGTGCATGACTATACACGGCAAGGACATGGGTGTGTGCTAAGCCTCTGCTTCTTCCCCCAATAATTCGCTCCCCCTTTCCATCTAATGCAACTGTGAAATCACCAGAGCAAGACGCAATAAATCTCTGCCTATAATTCTTCTATGCACACAGAGTCATGTTTTCACATTAGTGCCAAAACGAAATTTCTTTGCCAATTTCAAAGCACACTTACTGCTCTTTTTTTTTCGGGCCAAGTGAAAATCTCTTTTTACAATTTGAAATCACTTTTACAGACTGACACATTATGAAACCACTATTTTTGATTTATTTAATTGCACGTGTTCAAGCTGTTTTTTTTTCAGACCACCACCATGTGCATTCTCTGTGACTGCCTACACTCCACCAAGGGCAACCAACCTTAGTGATGCTGAATGTATTTGCATTACAGACTTAAACCTGAAAACCCCACTGGCTTGTAAATACTGTGCATGACTATACACGGCAAGGACATGGGTGTGTGCTAAGCCTCTGCTTCTTCCCCCAATAATTCGCTCCCCCTTTCCATCTAATGCAACTGTGAAATCACCAGAGCAAGACGCAATAAATCTCTGCCTATAATTCTTCTATGCACACAGAGTCATGTTTTCACATTAGTGCCAAAACGAAATTTCTTTGCCAATTTGAAAGCACACTTACTGCTCTTTTTTTTTTGGGCCAAGTGAAAATCTCTTTTTACAATTTGAAATCACTTTTACAGACTGACACATTATGAAACCACTATTTTTGATTTATTTAATTGCACGTGTCCAAGCTGTTTTTTTTTCAGACCACCACCATGTGCATTCTCTGTGACTGCCTACACTCCACCAAGGGCAACCAGCCTTAGTGATGCTGAATGTATTTGCATTACAGACTTAAACCTGAAAACCCCACTGGCTTGTAAATACTGTGCATGACTATACACGGCAAGGACATGGGTGTGTGCTAAGCCTCTGCTTCTTCCCCCAATAATTCGCTCCCCCTTTCCATCTAATGCAACTGTGAAATCACCAGAGCAAGACGCAATAAATCTCTGCCTATAATTCTTCTATGCACACAGAGTCATGTTTTCACATTAGTCCCAAAACGAAATTTCTTTGCCAATTTCAAAGCACACTTACTGCTCTTTTTTTTTTCGGGCCAAGTGAAAATCTCTTTTTACAATTTGAAATCACTTTTACAGACTGACACATTATGAAACCACTATTTTTGATTTATTTAATTGCACGTGTCCAAGCTGTTTTTTTTTCAGACCACCACCATGTGCATTCTCTGTGACTGCCTACACTCCACCAAGGGCAACCAGCCTTAGTGATGCTGAATGTATTTGCATTACAGACTTAAACCTGAAAACCCCACTGGCTTGTAAATACTGTGCATGACTATACACGGCAAGGACATGGGTGTGTGCTAAGCCTCTGCTTCTTCCCCCAATAATTCGCTCCCCCTTTCCATCTAATGCAACTGTGAAATCACCAGAGCAAGATGCAATAAATCTCTGCCTATAATTCTTCTATGCACACAGAGTCATGTTTTCACATTAGTCCCAAAACGAAATTTCTTTGCCAATTTGAAAGCACACTTACTGCTCTTTTTTTTTCGGGCCAAGTGAAAATCTCTTTTTACAATTTGAAATCACTTTTACAGACTGACACATTATGAAACCACTATTTTTGATTTATTTAATTGCACGTGTCCAAGCTGTTTTTTTTTCAGACCACCACCATGTGCATTCTCTGTGACTGCCTACACTCCACCAAGGGCAACCAGCCTTAGTGATGCTGAATGTATTTGCATTACAGACTTAAACCTGAAAACCCCACTGGCTTGTAAATACTGTGCATGACTATACACGGCAAGGACATGGGTGTGTGCTAAGCCTCTGCTTCTTCCCCCAATAATTCGCTCCCCCTTTCCACCAAGGGCAACCAGCCTTAGTGATGCTGAATGTATTTGCATTACAGACTTAAACCTGAAAACCCCACTGGCTTGTAAATACTGTGCATGACTATACACGGCAAGGACATGGGTGTGTGCTAAGCCTCTGCTTCTTCCCCCAATAATTCGCTCCCCCTTTCCATCTAATGCAACTGTGAAATCACCAGAGCAAGACGCAATAAATCTCTGCCTATAATTCTTCTATGCACACAGAGTCATGTTTTCACATTAGTGCCAAAACGAAATTTCTTTGCCAATTTCAAAGCACACTTACTGCTCTTTTTTTTTCGGGCCAAGTGAAAATCTCTTTTTACAATTTGAAATCACTTTTACAGACTGACACATTATGAAACCACTATTTTTGATTTATTTAATTGCACGTGTCCAAGCTGTTTTTTTTTCAGACCGCCACCATGTGCATTCTCTGTGACTGCCTACACTCCACCAAGGGCAACCAGCCTTAGTGATGCTGAATGTATTTGCATTACAGACTTAAACCTGAAAACCCCACTGGCTTGTAAATACTGTGCATGACTATACACGGCAAGGACATGGGTGTGTGCTAAGCCTCTGCTTCTTTCCCCAATAATTCGCTCCCCCTTTCCATCTAATGCAACTGTGAAATCACCAGAGCAAGACGCAATAAATCTCTGCCTATAATTCTTCTATGCACACAGAGTCATGTTTTCACATTAGTGCCAAAACGAAATTTCTTTGCCAATTTCAAAGCACACTTACTGCTCTTTTTTTTTCGGGCCAAGTGAAAATCTCTTTTTACAATTTGAAATCACTTTTACAGACTGACACATTATGAAACCACTATTTTTGATTTATTTAATTGCACGTGTCCAAGCTGTTTTTTTTTCAGACCACCACCATGTGCATTCTCTGTGACTGCCTACACTCCACCAAGGGCAACCAGCCTTAGTGATGCTGAATGTATTTGCATTACAGACTTAAACCTGAAAACCCCACTGGCTTGTAAATACTGTGCATGACTATACACGGCAAGGACATGGGTGTGTGCTAAGCCTCTGCTTCTTCCCCCAATAATTCGCTCCCCCTTTCCACCAAGGGCAACCAGCCTTAGTGATGCTGAATGTATTTGCATTACAGACTTAAACCTGAAAACCCCACTGGCTTGTAAATACTGTGCATGACTATACACGGCAAGGACATGGGTGTGTGCTAAGCCTCTGCTTCTTCCCCCAATAATTCGCTCCCCCTTTCCATCTAATGCAACTGTGAAATCACCAGAGCAAGACGCAATAAATCTCTGCCTATAATTCTTCTATGCACACAGAGTCATGTTTTCACATTAGTGCCAAAACGAAATTTCTTTGCCAATTTCAAAGCACACTTACTGCTCTTTTTTTTTCGGGCCAAGTGAAAATCTCTTTTTACAATTTGAAATCACTTTTACAGACTGACACATTATGAAACCACTATTTTTGATTTATTTAATTGCACGTGTCCAAGCTGTTTTTTTTTCAGACCACCACCATGTGCATTCTCTGTGACTGCCTACACTCCACCAAGGGCAACCAGCCTTAGTGATGCTGAATGTATTTGCATTACAGACTTAAACCTGAAAACCCCACTGGCTTGTAAATACTGTGCATGACTATACACGGCAAGGACATGGGTGTGTGCTAAGCCTCTGCTTCTTCCCCCAATAATTCGCTCCCCCTTTCCATCTAATGCTACTGTGAAATCACCAGAGCAAGACACAATAAATCTCTGCCTATAATTCTTCTATGCACACAGAGTCATGTTTTCACATTAGTCCCAAAACGAAATTTCTTTGCCAATTTCAAAGCACACTTACTGCTCTTTTTTTTTCGGGCCAAGTGAAAATCTCTTTTTACAATTTGAAATCACTTTTACAGACTGACACATTATGAAACCACTATTTTTGATTTATTTAATTGCACGTGTCCAAGCTGTTTTTTTTTCAGACCACCACCATGTGCATTCTCTGTGACTGCCTACACTCCACCAAGGGCAACCAGCCTTAGTGATGCTGAATGTATTTGCATTACAGACTTAAACCTGAAAACCCCACTGGCTTGTAAATACTGTGCATGACTATACACGGCAAGGACATGGGTGTGTGCTAAGCCTCTGCTTCTTCCCCCAATAATTCGCTCCCCCTTTCCACCAAGGGCAACCAGCCTTAGTGATGCTGAATGTATTTGCATTACAGACTTAAACCTGAAAACCCCACTGGCTTGTAAATACTGTGCATGACTATACACGGCAAGGACATGGGTGTGTGCTAAGCCTCTGCTTCTTCCCCCAATAATTCGCTCCCCCTTTCCATCTAATGCAACTGTGAAATCACCAGAGCAAGACGCAATAAATCTCTGCCTATAATTCTTCTATGCACACAGAGTCATGTTTTCACATTAGTGCCAAAACGAAATTTCTTTGCCAATTTCAAAGCACACTTACTGCTCTTTTTTTTTCGGGCCAAGTGAAAATCTCTTTTTACAATTTGAAATCACTTTTACAGACTGACACATTATGAAACCACTATTTTTGATTTATTTAATTGCACGTGTCCAAGCTGTTTTTTTTTCAGACCACCACCATGTGCATTCTCTGTGACTGCCTACACTCCACCAAGGGCAACCAGCCTTAGTGATGCTGAATGTATTTGCATTACAGACTTAAACCTGAAAACCCCACTGGCTTGTAAATACTGTGCATGACTATACACGGCAAGGACATGGGTGTGTGCTAAGCCTCTGCTTCTTCCCCCAATAATTCGCTCCCCCTTTCCATCTAATGCTACTGTGAAATCACCAGAGCAAGACGCAATAAATCTCTGCCTATAATTCTTCTATGCACACAGAGTCATGTTTTCACATTAGTCCCAAAACGAAATTTCTTTGCCAATTTGAAAGCACACTTACTGCTCTTTTTTTTTTTCGGGGCAAGTGTAAATCACTTTTACACACTGACACATTATGAAACCACCATGTGTAACTACAACAAAAACAATTCCCATTTCTATTATTCATTTCTTAAGTTACCACATACATCCCCTCTCAAACTGTAAACTCACCTTTAAAATTAGTTAGTTGTGAAAGAAATGTGACACTCAAACAGCAGATTATCAGAGCCAGGATCTCTGTTGTGTTCACCTCTCTCCTCTCAGCAGAACCAGATAATGGCAAACTTTCCCTCTATTTTTCCACACATATACATGTAAGTTTCAAATCTCAGTGCTTCCCCCTTTTTTTCAAATGTAATCACACATTTCTATTGGTTGAAAACCAACCCTTTTCCAAAAGTACCCTGCCCCCAACTTGACTTCTGCCTAGTACCCTTCCCCCTTCTTGACTTCTGCCTGCTACCATAGCAACAGCTCATGGAACACTGCTGTGTGCAGTTAGGTCAGAAGTTCGACACACAATGTTTCAATTCCACAGAGCAAGAGTGCTTGACTTTTCAAACCTAACAGCAAATCCATAGTACTGTTCTTTGGTTACACATTTTTTTGTACCAATACAAAACATGCTTCTATTAATTTTCACATACAGCCTAGTTTTTATTCTGGAATGGTATGAAACAGCCAATCAGTTCTTTTTGTTTTTAAAAAATATGTATGCCTCCATTTCCAAACTGTCTTTCTTTTCATATTGCCATTCTACTGAAAGACACCTCCTGAGTGCATCCAGTTCTCCTTTGAAGATGTTCACAGTGTGGATTGTAGGGCACAGCTATGTCTTCTGGAGTGAAAAGTTTGCAGAGAAAACAGATATGGTGAGAGACCTTGCTTTGCCAAATGTAGACATTAAATGGATTGGTCAGAGAGGGTTAAAGTGGCACCAATTGATGCCATTGGTGAAATCCTTCATTCAAATCCAACACCCTGACCTCATAATAGTGCACTGTGGTGGCAATGACCTAGGCACTTTGACTGGGGTAGGTCTGGAAATGCTTATGAAGGACACCTTTGCACAACTGTTTACACTTTTCCCTAAAACTGCCTTTGTGTTTTCCAACATATGCCAAAGGCAAAAATGGAACTGGTCCAATCATTTCTGTCCGCAGATTGACAAAGCAAGAAAGCACGTCAACAAATCTGTTTCTGCTTTCCTCCGTGACTATGGTATGGGTGCCATTTACCACAACAACTTGCGTTATGACATGCAAGACATTTATAGAGGAGATGGTGTGCACTTCAATGATGAAGGGAACAGAGTCTTCCTCTTGAACCTTAGACTCTGCATCGGTACTTACTTGTAGGTACCACTAAAAAAATGACTTCATAAACACAACAGCTCTTTTTAGAGCTCCCTAATTTCTAAACTCTTAAATCTGCTTTTCATTTATTTATTTTTATTTTTTTTACCGTACGCTTACCGTAAGCTTACCGTACGCGTACCCCGTGATTTTTTTTAAAATCAATAAATGTTTTTTTTGTACTTTTCTGTCCTTCTTTGACCCCCTTACAATTGTTAGGGGGTCTGTAACTCTCCTCATTGCCCCCTTTCCTTGTTTTCACTCTTTTTTTTCAGAGTGAAATACACAAAATGGCGGCCGCCGCTTCCTGGTTTCGGCCGATTCGAATGTTTACTAAGATCTAAGAGCCAATCAGAATCGCGCTCGCGCACGCCACCGTACGCTTACCGTAAGCGTACGGTAAGCGTACCGTAAGCGGGCTCAGATATATCTATTGATTTAAAGGCTATTTTCTCAGAATCTACTGAACAGATTTACACCAAACCTACAAAAGGCACTTCCTTGACCTAGGGACTACCTCTCTGCCAAATTTTGAGTAATTCTGTTCAGCCGTTCGGGCTGTAGCTCGTTCTAAAGGTCCTATGGAAAAATGCATGGGAAAAACGCGTTTTGGGACCCCCCTTTTATCTCAGCCCCCGCTTGACGGATCCCCCCGAGACTTTCAGGGTAGGAGCGGAGCGTAGCGCCCCACCTATTTTGAGAAATTCGCGAGGATTCGTCGACCGGCGCCAAAGTTATTCAAAATAGAATGTTGAGGTTTTCCTATGGAAACGTGGTCCTAACTATAACTACCTACTGGCGACCGCCAGTAGGTAATATATATATATTATATATTATATATATTATATATTACCTACTGGCGGTCGCCAGTAGGTAGTTATAGTTAGGACCACGTTTCCATAGGAAAACCTCAACATTCTATTTTGAATAACTTTGGCGCCGGTCGACGAATCCTCGCGAATTTCTCAAAATAGGTGGGGCGCTACGCTCCGCTCCTACCCTGAAAGTCTCGGGGGGATCCGTCAAGCGGGGGCTGAGATAAAAGGGGGGTCCCAAAACGCGTTTTTCCCATGCATTTTTCCATAGGACCTTTAGAACGAGCTACAGCCCGAACGGCTGAACAGAATTACTCAAAATTTGGCAGAGAGGTAGTCCCTAGGTCAAGGAAGTGCCTTTTGTAGGTTTGGTGTAAATCTGTTCAGTAGATTCTGAGAAAATAGCCTTTAAATCAATATATATATCTGAGCCCGCTGACGGTACGCTTACCGTACGCTTACCGTAAGCGTACGGTGGCGTGCGCGAGCGCGATTCTGATTGGCTCTTAGATCTTAGTAAACATTCGAATCGGCCGAAACCAGGAAGCGGCGTCCGCCATTTTGTCTCTCGCACTGAGTGTTGTTTATCAAACATGATGGCCAAAAACATGTTACGGGGCTGTTTTGACAACTCCCTCCCACATAGTCATGTTGAGGGAGTCCCCAAACATCCCCCAAGAGCAAAAACGGTTTTATATTTTTTTCGGCAATTTCGCGGGGTACGCTTACCGTACGCTTACCGTACGCTTACCGTAAGCTTACCGTACGCTTACGGTAAAAAAATAAAAATAAAAAAAACACTATCCACACTTACCCCACCCCCTGTGCTTTTGGTGGCCGCAGGCCACCAAATGTGCAGGGCTTATTAATAGAGAAAAAAAACGTAATTTTGGCAACATGAAATTATAAAATCGAAATAAAAAAAACGCTATCCACATTGACCTCACCCCCTGTGCTTTTGGTGGCCGAAGGCCACCAAATGTACAGGGCTTATTAAAGTTGATAAAAACCGTGCACGGAACGAACTGCGTTAAGTGGGCGCGCACGCCACAAATGGCGTAAAGTAACTTAGCATTTAAAAAACCGTACAAATTCACTGAAAAAACCATAGGTTTCACACACGTTATAGTTAGGAAATAGCATTTAAAAAACCTTGCTAATTCACTGAAAAAACCATAGGTTTCACACATGTTATAGTTAGCTGGACATTTTACTGATAAAAAACCAATGAAATTCCCCCGTTATAGTTACTGTAGGCAACTATAACTCACGCGACCGTAATCCTCTGCTGATGACATATGTGTCTTTATGAAAAAAAAATATTTGTAATATATGTATAGCTAAAATTTAATGGAAGAAGATATGGGCAAATAAGTGTCTAAATACAGTATTAGCATCAGCAGAGGATTGCGGTCGCGTGAGTTATAGTTGCCTACAGTAACTATAACGGGGGAATTTCATTGGTTTTTTATCAGTAAAATGTCCAGCTAACTATAACATGTGTGAAACCTATGGTTTTTTCAGTGAATATATATATATATATCCTTTTTCTCGTGGCTCACTATATTCCAGAACCAAAAACAGGACGGACTCCACTTTCTCTGTGACAATTTTTTATTTTTCAATTCGTTCGCTGTACCGCCATGACGCGTTTCGGCCTATTCGGGCCTTGATCACATGACGTGCCTAAAAATCCTCCCCACTTTTAAAGTGCTAGTGCAAAGAAAAAGAACCAATACAGAAAACAGATGATGCTTTTGGTTTCCGTTGTCACTGAACAAAAAATAGCAGCTTGATAATACACTGTTGTAAACTGATCATAAAGGTTATACCTGTGTGCATATATATATATATATTTATATATATATACATATATATATAAAAGAAAAGGTTGCCCCAGGTTGAGCCACAGTCCCACAAGGTAAGTAAAGATTAGGGGAAGCCAGGTTGTGCCCATTGCGTCCAACAGCCCTGACACGTTTCGAGCATGCGCTTTTCATCAAAGGACACCTGCAAAGTCAGCATCCTTGAAACGGTATCTCGAGGCTGATTGCATTCCTCGGGGTTTAAGGATATACACAGTGCCATCATACGAGAATCTGGACTCGAATTTGCTGTTGGAGTGGTCAGACCATACCACCAGATCGGCAAAAGGGATGGTAGAAATCTTTACAAAGTACGCCATCAGCGATAGAGCCAAATTGCTAGAAGAAATAAGAAAATTAGAAGAGCTGATTTCCGAGGATTTGGCAAAAGAAACAGCGGAAAACCTAAGGCAGCAAATGAAACAACGGCTGATTAAATATGAAGAGATTATCAGGAGACGCAAACATGAAAAGTTTGCTAGGGACCAGCATGATTATGAATCAGGCAGGGTCCTGACATTTGCAAAGAAATTTGATCTCCCCAGAAAATCAATTCAGGAGGCAAAAAAGACCAAAGTTGTAATAACGAGAGATACTTCAGAATCTGAAATTGAAACCGAGCAATCTGAGACGAAAGGGGCGCAGAGCGTCACAGATATGAGAGGTGGAAGAGTACATTTTCCACAGGAATACGAGATCATCCAACAGTCATGGCGCCAATTACCACAAAGAACAAGACCCCCGGAATAAGAAAAAGGAAAACAAGAAGGGGCAAAAAAGGCAAATGTGCAATATACCCCGAGAGTGACACGGAGCAAAAGAGGTGCCAACAAGAAGTGAGTCGAGAGGATTTAACCGTAGTCAACCTGTCAAAACGAGAATTATCAAAGGTGGAGTAGCAGGTGCTACGTAAAGGACTGTCATTTTGTCAGACAAATAAGTGGGACTATGTCCAAACACGTATAGATCTTTATCTTTTTATACGTAAATTAAAACTAAAGAAGATGTTTGAAGGAAAAGCATCTAAATCCTCTACAGATCCAGACCAGACAATTGACCCGATGGATCTATTAACTGGAAGTGAGCTACCAGCACTGAGAACACTTCATGGCCTAAGGGAAGAATTAGAAGGGGAAAACATGGTGCAAGCAGTGAGTGACACTGAATTCCTAGAACAGAGTAGCATAGCACAAACCGGTATTGTCAGCCATCTTAAGCAGAAATCGAGATTTGTACAAAGAACTGCATTTGACATGATCGACAGCTTCCATGAAATGGTGATAAAGGACCCTGCAGGAAGATTTATCAATTGTTATAAAGCCTTCAGACAAAGGCGGGAACATTGTTATTCAGGGCAGTGTTTCGTATAAAATGGAAGCATTAAAACAGCTTAATGATCATGTGTTCTATGAAAAGATCTCCACTAAAGAGTATAATCAAAGCATACTTGAATTTCATGGGAAGATTGATTTTTGGAAATGTAAAGGAATTCTGGGTCTGAATGAGTATAATTTCATTAAAACAGACCACCCTGTGACCCCAACCTTCTATCATATACCAAAACTGCATAAGAACAACAAAAGACCGCCTGGGAGACCAATAGTCTCCTCGATGGGTAGTCTTTTAGAGAACACCTCGATTTTGGTAAACGATGTACTTTGTCCTTTTGTCTTTGATTTAGTATCTTATATCAAAGACAGTACAGATTGCACATATAAGCTGGGAACAAACGCATTTACTTGTCACCCTTGATATTACCAGCTTATATACAAGCATTAATCATGGTCAGGGTGAGGTGGCTGTCAAATCCTTTTTAAAAACTAGACCACTTAGATACACAGAGCATAATCAGATGATTTTACAATTTCTATCATTCTGTTTAAATAACAACATTTTTTCCTTTGGTGAACAACTGTATATCCAGAGGCAGGGCTTCGCCCCCAGTTACGCAAATGTATTTGTGGGCGGGTGGGAAAGCACATGGCCTGGGCGGGTACCAATGAAGCGTGGTCTCAGAAAATAGGTATCTGGACCTCTTCATTGACGATATATTCTTCACTTGGACAGGGAGCAGACAAGAGCTAGAAGAGTATATCGGCAATTTAAACAGTAATGATGTGAATCTCCACTTCACCAGCACCATCAGTGACGGAGAAGTAACATATCTAGATTTGCTAGTATATGCCGATGGTGGCACTAGACTGTTCCGTAAACCAACAGCGGGGAATGCAACTTTGCACTTCTCTAGTCAACATCCTCGCTGTTTAGTGATAAGCATTCCTTATGGTGAATGTCTTCGCCTAAAGAGAAACAGTACCACCGATAAAGATTATGAAAAAGCCACAAAAGAAGCCATGACCCGCTTTAAACAAAGAGGGTATCCACAGCGGATTTTAAAAACAGCAGTGACTAGGGCAGAACAACGTAGGAGGGAAGATCTTTTGAATAAACCTTCAACGGAAGACAGTGAAGGTACAACTAGACTAGTTTTAACCTTCTCCGCAGACTCAGGATATATTTGTGAGATTTTAAATAATCACTGGAAAATACTCCAGACAGATGTAATTATAGGTAAGAAAATAACTAAACAACCAAGCATTACCTATAGAAAAAATGTCTCACTTAAGGATTTGCTAGTGCACAGTCATTTTATCAAACGGGATGCCAATCAATATGATATTAAAGGCTCCTATCCTTGTTTAAAATGCAAGGCATGTAAAAACAGAGCAACAGTAAAGACCTACACAATCCCAGGCAGTGAACATGCCAAAGTTATCACCAAGTTACTCAACTGCAATTCAGACTTTACAGTTTACTGTCTGGTGTGTCCGTGCAACCTACGGTATGTTGGAAGCATGATATACCAGACAAAGAAAAGGATTCTAGAGCACATGCGTGCCATAACTAAGAAAGATAGCAGCTATCCCGTGGCCAGGCATTTTGCGGAAATGCACAAAAGTAACAGCAATTTACTTAGATTCTTCTGCCTGGATCGAGTTTCACCTCTGAAAAGAGGGGGTGACCGCATAAGAACTCTCAGACAGTTAGAATCCAAGTATATAATAGAACTCCGCACCTTGACACCAAGTGACCTGAACTGTGATGAGGAAATGTGGATACATGTGGGCTAGAACTATCATAAACAGGGGAGGAGGAGAAGGAATGAAACATTGATCAAGTGGAGGCCAACTGCATAATGTGGAAAATCACGAAAATGTATTTGTAAGGGGTAAAGTCTAGTCTGTGTTTTCTAATATGATGAATTGAGAAAGAAAATAATTGATTTGTAATTCTATAGTTAGAAGGCCAGTCTGTACTTTTGGTATATAGTGAATTATGGAATAATGAGATCATTACTATTGATTAGTATGAGAACTATCCGTAGTGTGGGATCAGAATTGGATAGATGCCATCTACTCCTCAGGAATTGTTAGTTTTTAATATTTTTTGGGAGAAAACCATGGATGGTTTTCTTTTAAATAACACCGAAAAAACCTCTGTATGGTAAATAGAAGAACTGAAAGTTGGGATGATGTGACAGAATTAGCCCATTCAGGGCTGAATGCGATACAGTGTTTAATGAAATTAATTAACATTGGGAAGTTTGAAAGGCCTTTAAATGTACATATAAAAATTGCCCATCCAGGGCTGGACCTTGTAAGGTGAAAGAAGGGAATCCTTTTAACCAATACTGAAATGTATTTTAACAATAATGATCTGTATGGTTAATGGTTCTCCAGACTAGCCTAAAATGGCGGCTGGAAAAACCTAGTGGACTAAGGGGGAAAATCTACGACCTAGTCCTCTTTCTGTCACAATAAATAACTGTGTGGAGGAAATGGTGTGTATAAAATTTAAAAAAACATTGTTTGCTTTGACATTGACGAAGGCCATTACGGCCTAAACGCGCTTGTCTGCTGAGGGAGCGGAATAAAGCAACTTTGAACATTTTGGAGATGTGTGAACCATGCTTTTTGTAGAAATATATATATCACGAAGAAACCAAATCCCAATCGGGAAGGAGGCGGCACACCCGTATCAGCAAAGGAAATTTATTTAAGCAAAAACAACGCGTTTCAGCCTCACAAGCCTTTTTCGGGTTAACAAACTCTCACAGTTGACGCCATTAAGAGCGCAAGTATACATGAAAATAGACGAAATACTGCATCACCATAATGTCATCAAATAATTTAACAGGTCAAAATAAAACCAAAGCCACATTATGGCTGGTGCCTCATTATGCATATCGCTTGCATGATTTTACATGATAACACTATATTTTGTCAATAAAGTTAATTTGAATATCATTTCGAACGTACTGCTGACTGCCTCTGTGGAGAGAAAATGACGAGCAAACTACTCATTCATAGACATGGAGGAAAGACCTTGAATGAAACTGGTTAGCCAAAGTACCTGCGGTTGCAAGGGCACACCGATACATTGTTTTCTTGTTCAGAAAGAAAAACTTTCATATAGACTGATACAAATTGTATACAGTGGCATAAAAGAGGCTACATTGGGCGAAGCACATATGATTGAATACCTTTGCCTAATGTGTAACCCATAAATTAAAATTGAGAAACATAATTGCAGCCCGAACATTTTAGACTATAACCTCCTCCATTTGTAGAATGTGCGAGGCAGCATAAATAGAATATGCAGCTGAATGAGAAAATGCATGCGGAACCATACATAAAAGATTTATGCACTATTATAATAAATTAATGTATGCACGATGCGTCACTTAAAAATCAACGGTCCTGTGGTGTGTGTCTGGGATAGTACATTGTCCGTGACTGTGCTGCTACCATCAATGAATTAAAGTGAAAGAGGTATGAATAATAAAAACTGTGTGAATAAGTGTGTGTGTAGTGCTCACTATATTGATGTCTCTTCATATTAATGCGAAGAGGACAAAAGCCATTCAGATGGCGTCAATAGTCTACTAATGTTAAATGTACTCCTCAATTTGGTACATAAGTCTGTACAAATGTACATATCTCATTAAGATCTTATTTGGGCAAGTGCTCATACTGAACTATGAAACTACTGACAGACCCCTTACATCATAGTATATAGGCTTACAATTAACAAACAAATAACTGATCCTGTGATTAAAGTGCACCCTCTGTGAATAGTGATATACAACAAATTACACAAAAACATTATACTGTACAATTAAAATAGATGCATGATTGATCGGGATAGGAGAACAGCGGGTTCAGACATTATACCCCAATGTGGGTTGCTAGCTCCTCTTCCCTGTTGAGGCAAAAGGGCATTCGAGTATTGAGGTCAATGATATATCGGGATTCTAAGATCCACAATTGTTTATCTCTATCACCACCTCTGATATGTTTGTAAACTCTGTCGAGCCCTATGAATGTAAGTAATTTGTTGTTACTTTTGTGGACATAATAAAAATGCCGGGCTACCGGATAATTGAAGTCCAGATTAGTGATGGCCCTTTGATGTTCGAATATCCGTTTCTTCACAGGGAGTTAAGTACTCCGGGGCAGATTTATGTTAGACGTGTGCCACTTTCACACCGCCGTTGCGTCACTTTTGTGACGCAGCGGCGGCGTAATCCATGCGCCATGTTGCGCCTTATTTACAACGTGACGCATCTAGGGAGATGTGTCACGTTGTAAAGCCCTACGCTACATTAAACCTGCGTCAAGGCCAGCAATGCGCCGCCCTTACGCCATCAGATGCGTCACACATCTGTTTATCCTTGCGCCACGATGCGCTGCATTGTAAATGCGGCGCATCTGTGGTGGCGCAAGGGTAAACTTGCGTGACGCATCTTTCCTAGCGCATCCATGCTGATTTGCAGGGATGCGCCAGGAAACATAAATCTGCCCGTCCCTACGTAACGGATACCGCATGGATACTCTAATAAGTAAGCCACGTGGTCGGTGGTACAGGTGATAAATTTTAAAATGGTTTTCTCTTTGCTATTGTGGGTTTTGTAAGTTTTGCAACTAGCACTATTAATGTAGGCCTTACAGGCCATGCATTTGTGAAAACCTTTACTTGACTGCAACCAAGTGGTTTTTGGATCAGTTTGATAGCAGCTCTCAAATCTCCAGCCAGCAGGCCTTCTCTAAAAACAGTGGCGGAGCCTCCCGTTTTTGAAGTGGCACCGTCATGGTGAAATCATTCTTTGCAAGATTAAAGCAGCCGGCGGGCCTCCTTTACATTAATTGCAAATGCAGAAGCGACGAAGGGAAGCCCATCCAAGTGGGTCGGGGCTTGTTGGCGACGTCACCACCATAAATCAATACAATATTCACGCAACATCCCAAGCGCGGAATCAAGCCCTCCAGCCAGACGTCAGGTAAGAAATTTTAATTTTCCACAGGCAAAGATTGCGGGCGCGCGAGTTATAGTTAGCTGAACTAACTATAACGGGGGAATTTCATTGGTTTTTTACGAGTGAAATATCCAGCTAACTATAACATGTGTGAAACCTATCGTTTTTTCAGTGACTATATATATATATATATATATATATATATATATATATATATATATATATATATATTATATATATATATATACATATCAATAACGCTTGCCTTGAATCCTTATGTAAAGCAGAAAGCAAGTGCAGACCCAAATTCGCCTTGAATTATGTTTTATTAGCACATCACCATGTCGCCATGATGCGTTTCGGCCGGATACACCGGCCTTGATCACACAACAGCGCATGGGCGGCATACCTCTTTAAATAGTGCAAAAGGTCAGCAATGTGTAGACATAGACAATATACTACAAATGATTGGGTTACAAATATATATAGCGTAGAATGCTAAAATATTTAACTCAGAATACAAGGATATTTTGTCAATATGGCAAAGCACAGCAATTTCATTGAAAAAAAGTGCAATTCCAGTAAACATACAATCCGTAGATTAAATTCAAGAAAAATACATTTGAGAATATTGGATGATCTTACCGTATTTTGTAAATGTTTTTTCCACAAAATTGATTACAATGATTGAGGGGTATATCACAGTATAAATACAACTTAACCCCTCTTAATAATCCTATTTCTGTCATCCAAAGTATGTAACTCAACCTCGTTAAATTGCTGAATATAAAGTGTCTAGGTGCATAAAAGAGAAATACCCCCTTCCCCCTACCTTATCCTAAAAAACGAGACCCTATTCAAAACTATTTTTATATATTATTTCTGTATAAATATATATATATCCACACAAAACCCCTCCATTAAGCAGAAGCAGAGGCCATATTGGGCATGATGCATTTCGGCCATTACGGCCTTCTTCGGATACCGCTGTTTCCAGGATGCTGCACCACCTGCGTTTTTAAATTGACCTGCATCCCTCCCATTGGTGGGAGTACGCTCCATCCCAGATCATGTGCTCGTACACCTATTGCAGCTTCATAGGAACTGCAATTCCCAGAGTTTTCATTGCTGGGTAAGTATAACGTGGGTAATCTTGATTGTTATATGCCCCTATCAATCAATCAATCAATCAATCAATCAATCAATCAATCAGAACATTTGTAAAGCGCACTACTCACCCGTGAGGGTCTTAAGGTGCTGGGGGGGTGGATGGTGCTACTGCTCGAATAGCTAGGTCTTGATAAGTTTTCTGAAGGTTAGCAGGTCCTGGGTCTGCCATAGGAGGATGGGGAGGATGTTCCAGGTCTTGGCGGCAAGGTGGGAGAACGATCTGCCACCGGAGGTCACTCTTCAGATGTGGGGCATGGTGGTGAGGGCAAGGTCGGCGGATCGGAGCTGGCGTTTGGGGGTGTAGAAGGAGAGTCGTCTGTTGAGGTAAGCTGGTCCTGTGTTGTGGAGTGCCTTGTGTGCGTGGGTGAAGAGCTTGAAGGTGATCCTCTTGTTGACGGGGAGCCAGTGCAGGTCTCTCAGGTGGGGTGTGATGTGGCTGTGGCGAGGGATGTCGAGGATCAGGCATGCAGAGGCGTTTTGAATGCGTTGAAGTCATTTCAGGAGTTTGGCCGAGTCTCCTGCATAGAGGGCGTTTTTGTAGTCCAACCTGCTGCTGACGAGGGACTGGGTGACCGTTCTTTTTTTTCGATGGGGCTCCACCTGTAGATCTTGTGGAGCATGCGGAGGGTGTTGAAGCAGGAGGACGAGACGGTGTTGACCTGTTTTGACATGGAGAGAGTAGAGTTGAGTATGAACCCCAGGTTGTGTACATGGTCGGTGGGAGTTGGTGCTGTTCCCAGTGCGGTCGGCCACCAGGAGTCATCCCAGGCCGAGGGGGTGGAGCCGAGGATGAGGACTTCCGTCTTGTCCGAGTTTAGCTTCAGACGGCTGTTTTTCATCCACTCGGTGACGGCTTTTATTCCTTCGTGGAGGTTGGTTTTGGCAGTGGAGGGTCATTGGTGAGGGAGAGGATCAGCTGGGTGTCGTCAGCGTAGGAGATGATGTTGAGGTTGTGCAGTTGGGCGACGTGGGCAAACGGTGCCATGTAGATGTTAAACAGTGTCGGGCTGAGGGATGAGCCCTGGGATACGCCGCAGATGATCTCGGTGGCTTTGGAGCAGAAGGGGGAGGAGGCGGATGCTCTGGGTTCTGCCTGAGAGGAAGGAGGTGGTCCAGTCCAGAGCCTTGTCTCGGATCCCAGCGTCATGGAGGCGTGTGCTTAGGGTGTGGTGGCAGACAGTGTTGAAGGCGGCTGACAGGTCCTGCAGGATGAGGGCCGTGGTTTTGCCAATGTCCAGCAGGACCTTGATGTCGTCGGTGGCGGCGATGAGGGCACTTTCGGTGCTGTGGTTGCTGTGGAACCCGGATTGGGACGGGTACAGGATGCTGTTCTCCTCGAGGTAGCGGGTCAGTTGTCTGTTGACGGTCTTCTTGATGACCTTCGTCAGGAACGGGAGCAGGGAGATGGGCCGGAAGTTCTTGAGGTCCTTGGGGTCAGCATTGGGTTTTTTGAGTAAGGCGTTGATCTCGGCGTGTTTCCAGCTCTCTGGGAAGGTCGCTGTCTCAAAACGAGATGTTGATGGCTTTCCGGAGATGGGGTGCGATGGTGTTACTGGCTTTGTTGAAGATGTGGTGAGGGCATGGGTCTGACGGAGATCTGGAGTGGTTGGTGTTCATGATATTGATGGTGTCGTTGTCATTTATGTTGGTCCAGGAGAGCAGGGGATCAGTGCGGATGGTGGCCGGGGGGACGGAGATCTCAGTGGTTGTCGGGCGGTTGTGACGTTGAATCTGTCGTGGATGTCTGCGATCTTGTGATGGAAGAAGGAGCAAGGGAGTCACACAGGTCTTGCAAGGGTGGGATGTCGTTGGGCCTATGGGCTGGCGTAGTGCAGGACAAGACGCGGTGTGGCTGCAAATTAAAATCCCGGTTAGTTAAGAGTCCTGGGGCTTCCTTGGGTCCCCTTGATGTTCTAGCCCCCCATTTCAAGTGTCTGCTTCAAAGATGAAAGGGGTGGGGATAGAGTTAGGAAGCTCAGGAGGTTAGAATATAAATACATAATCGATTTACAAACGAAGAGTCCATCAGGCTTGAACAATAAAGAAGAGTTATGGATACATATTCCATAAAGGTAGCAAAAGACGTTCTCTGTATATAACAAAAAGTAAGAAGTCTGCACAAAAATGACACTTGTATATACGAAGGGGAGGGGTATGGTTCTTAACAATGACTGAAGAATGCCTATAGGACATGCATGAATTTTGAAGCCACTATGAAAATCACTGTACACTGAAATATTGACAGGTAGTGATGTACAAAGTCTCTGATCGAAGCATTTGGGAATATTGCCCATACAAGGCGTGATGAACGGAGTAGAGTAAGCCTTCGGTTCAAGTGTTTGGAAATAGGGCCATCACAGGATGTAGTTGAACGAGACACACAACATCCGTTGCCCATCCAGGGCTAAATTATATTATAAAGATATAACCATTTCTACAGAATGTAAATAATTGTATATAGGCTATAAAAAACCAATGTCCGAAAGGCATTTGTAAATAATGACAGCAGATACCACGATTGAATTAATGAATGATATGGTTTAAAAAGGCATCTCAAGCTGGCCGCCGTTGAAATGTTAGGATCTGCTATGATTTGAACTAACCCCTCGTTGCTTTCCACACACAATCTGAATGAACTGTTTTTCCCTTTTCTGTGTTTATGAATTACTTTAAAAATTAAGAATAATGTTTACCCTACCGACATTGACGAAGGCGTGTAGCCGAAACGCGTCTGTCGTGTGTAAATAGTTGTATATAGGCTAAAAAAAAAAACAATGTATGAAAGGCATTTGTAAATAATGACAGCAGACACCACAATTGAATTAATAAATGATATTGTTTAAAAAGGCATCTCAAGATGGCTGCCGTTGAAATGTTAGGATCTGCTATGATTTGAACTAACCCCTCGTTGCTTTCCACACACAATCTGAATGAACTGTTTTTCCCTTTTCTGTGTTCATGAATTACTTTAAAAATGAAGAATAATGTTTACCCTACTGACATTGTCGAAGGCATGTAGCCGAAACACGTCGGCCGGGTGTTTTTTGTTTTGTGGCTAAAATAAATTAATGAAATACAAATCTCTCAGTGTGTGTAATCGGAATTGTGTTCGTGTTTCATCAACGCGGAGGACTGCACCTGTGTCGTGAAAGAAGCAGCGGGTGAACGTATTTCAATATATATATATCTATATACATATATATATATATATATATATATATATATATATATTACCTACTGGCGGTCGCCAGTAGGTAGTTATAGTTAGGACCACGTTTCCATAGGAAAACCTCAACATTCTATTTTGAATAACTTTGGCGCCGGTCGACGAATCCTCGCAAATTTCTCAAAATAGGTGGGGCGCTACGCTCCGCTCCTACCCTGAAAGTCTCGGGGGGATCCGTCAAGCGGGGGCTGAGATAAAAGGGGGGTCCCAAAACGCGTTTTTCCCATGCATTTTTCCATAGGACCTTTAGAACGAGCTACAGCCCGAACGGCTGAACAGAATTACTCAAAATTTGGCAGAGAGGTAGTCCCTAGGTCAAGGAAGTGCCTTTTGTAGGTTTGGTGTAAATCTGTTCAGTAGATTCTGAGAAAATAGCCTTTAAATCAATATATATATCTGAGCCCGCTTACGGTACGCTTACCGTACGCTTACGGTAAGCGTACGGTGGCGTGCGCGAGCGCGATTCTGATTGGCTCTTAGATCTTAGTAAACATTCGAATCGGCCGAAACCAGGAAGCGGCGGCCGCCATTTTGTGTATTTCACTCTGAAAAAAAAGAGTGAAAACAAGGAAAGGGGGCAATGAGGAGAGTTACAGACCCCCTAACAATTGTAAGGGGGTCAAAGAAGGACAGAAAAGTACAAAAAAAACATTTATTGATTTTAAAAAAAATCACGGGGTACGCGTACGGTAAGCTTACGGTAAGCGTACGGTAAAAAAAATAAAAAAAAATAAATGAAAAGCAGATTTAAGAGTTTAGAAATTAGGGAGCTCTAAAAAGAGCTGTTGTGTTTATGAAGTCATTTTTTTAGTGGTACCTACAAGTAAGTACCGATGCAGAGTCTAAGGTTCAAGAGGAAGACTCTGTTCCCTTCATCATTGAAGTGCACACCATCTCCTCTATAAATGTCTTGCATGTCATAACGCAAGTTGTTGTGGTAAATGGCACCCATACCATAGTCACGGAGGAAAGCAGAAACAGATTTGTTGACGTGCTTTCTTGCTTTGTCAATCTGCGGACAGAAATGATTGGACCAGTTCCATTTTTGCCTTTGGCATATGTTGGAAAACACAAAGGCAGTTTTAGGGAAAAGTGTAAACAGTTGTGCAAAGGTGTCCTTCATAAGCATTTCCAGACCTACCCCAGTCAAAGTGCCTAGGTCATTGCCACCACAGTGCACTATTATGAGGTCAGGGTGTTGGATTTGAATGAAGGATTTCACCAATGGCATCAATTGGTGCCACTTTAACCCTCTCTGACCAATCCATTTAATGTCTACATTTGGCAAAGCAAGGTCTCTCACCATATCTGTTTTCTCTGCAAACTTTTCACTCCAGAAGACATAGCTGTGCCCTACAATCCACACTGTGAACATCTTCAAAGGAGAACTGGATGCACTCAGGAGGTGTCTTTCAGTAGAATGGCAATATGAAAAGAAAGACAGTTTGGAAATGGAGGCATACATATTTTTTAAAAACAAAAAGAACTGATTGGCTGTTTCATACCATTCCAGAATAAAAACTAGGCTGTATGTGAAAATTAATAGAAGCATGTTTTGTATTGGTACAAAAAAATGTGTAACCAAAGAACAGTACTATGGATTTGCTGTTAGGTTTGAAAAGTCAAGCACTCTTGCTCTGTGGAATTGAAACATTGTGTGTCGAACTTCTGACCTAACTGCACACAGCAGTGTTCCATGAGCTGTTGCTATGGTAGCAGGCAGAAGTCAAGAAGGGGGAAGGGTACTAGGCAGAAGTCAAGTTGGGGGCAGGGTACTTTTGGAAAAGGGTTGGTTTTCAACCAATAGAAATGTGTGATTACATTTGAAAAAAAGGGGGAAGCACTGAGATTTGAAACTTACATGTATATGTGTGGAAAAATAGAGGGAAAGTTTGCCATTATCTGGTTCTGCTGAGAGGAGAGAGGTGAACACAACAGAGATCCTGGCTCTGATAATCTGCTGTTTGAGTGTCACATTTCTTTCACAACTAACTAATTTTAAAGGTGAGTTTACAGTTTGAGAGGGGATGTATGTGGTAACTTAAGAAATGAATAATAGAAATGGGAATTGTTTTTGTTGTAGTTACACATGGTGGTTTCATAATGTGTCAGTGTGTAAAAGTGATTTACACTTGCCCCGAAAAAAAAAAAGAGCAGTAAGTGTGCTTTCAAATTGGCAAAGAAATTTCGTTTTGGGACTAATGTGAAAACATGACTCTGTGTGCATAGAAGAATTATAGGCAGAGATTTATTGCGTCTTGCTCTGGTGATTTCACAGTAGCATTAGATGGAAAGGGGGAGCGAATTATTGGGGGAAGAAGCAGAGGCTTAGCACACACCCATGTCCTTGCTGTGTATAGTCATGCACAGTATTTACAAGCCAGTGGGGTTTTCAGGTTTAAGTCTGTAATGCAAATACATTCAGCATCACTAAGGCTGGTTGCCCTTGGTGGAGTGTAGGCAGTCACAGAGAATGCACATGGTGGTGGTCTGAAAAAAAAACAGCTTGGACACGTGCAATTAAATAAATCAAAAATAGTGGTTTCATAATGTGTCAGTCTGTAAAAGTGATTTCAAATTGTAAAAAGAGATTTTCACTTGGCCCGAAAAAAAAAGAGCAGTAAGTGTGCTTTGAAATTGGCAAAGAAATTTCGTTTTGGCACTAATGTGAAAACATGACTCTGTGTGCATAGAAGAATTATAGGCAGAGATTTATTGCGTCTTGCTCTGGTGATTTCACAGTTGCATTAGATGGAAAGGGGGAGCGAATTATTGGGGGAAGAAGCAGAGGCTTAGCACACACCCATGTCCTTGCCGTGTATAGTCATGCACAGTATTTACAAGCCAGTGGGGTTTTCAGGTTTAAGTCTGTAATGCAAATACATTCAGCATCACTAAGGCTGGTTGCCCTTGGTGGAAAGGGGGAGCGAATTATTGGGGGAAGAAGCAGAGGCTTAGCACACACCCATGTCCTTGCCGTGTATAGTCATGCACAGTATTTACAAGCCAGTGGGGTTTTCAGGTTTAAGTCTGTAATGCAAATACATTCAGCATCACTAAGGCTGGTTGCCCTTGGTGGAGTGTAGGCAGTCACAGAGAATGCACATGGTGGTGGTCTGAAAAAAAAACAGCTTGGACACGTGCAATTAAATAAATCAAAAATAGTGGTTTCATAATGTGTCAGTCTGTAAAAGTGATTTCAAATTGTAAAAAGAGATTTTCACTTGGCCCGAAAAAAAAAGAGCAGTAAGTGTGCTTTGAAATTGGCAAAGAAATTTCGTTTTGGGACTAATGTGAAAACATGACTCTGTGTGCATAGAAGAATTATAGGCAGAGATTTATTGTGTCTTGCTCTGGTGATTTCACAGTAGCATTAGATGGAAAGGGGGAGCGAATTATTGGGGGAAGAAGCAGAGGCTTAGCACACACCCATGTCCTTGCCGTGTATAGTCATGCACAGTATTTACAAGCCAGTGGGGTTTTCAGGTTTAAGTCTGTAATGCAAATACATTCAGCATCACTAAGGCTGGTTGCCCTTGGTGGAGTGTAGGCAGTCACAGAGAATGCACATGGTGGTGGTCTGAAAAAAAAACAGCTTGGACACGTGCAATTAAATAAATCAAAAATAGTGGTTTCATAATGTGTCAGTCTGTAAAAGTGATTTCAAATTGTAAAAAGAGATTTTCACTTGGCCCGAAAAAAAAAGAGCAGTAAGTGTGCTTTGAAATTGGCAAAGAAATTTCGTTTTGGCACTAATGTGAAAACATGACTCTGTGTGCATAGAAGAATTATAGGCAGAGATTTATTGCGTCTTGCTCTGGTGATTTCACAGTTGCATTAGATGGAAAGGGGGAGCGAATTATTGGGGAAAGAAGCAGAGGCTTAGCACACACCCATGTCCTTGCCGTGTATAGTCTAGGGGTGGGCGGAATTTGCGTAATTGCGTTACGCAAATCTCCGCGAAACGGTAAAAAATCTCCGCGAACACGCAGAAATTCCGCGAACACACGGAATTGCTTGTTCGCGATGCTTTTTTCCTGTTCACAATCGCTGTTTGCGTGCTCGGGGAGAAATATCTCGCGAACACGCATTTTGAGAACGCGAACAAGCAAAAAATTTCGCGAAACCGCGTAAACCAGGCTTTTGAGCAATTTCGCGTTCTCCGCGGAACGCGAAATTCCGCAAATTCCGCAAATTCCGCGAGCGGAACGGAATTTACCGCCCAGGCCTAGTATAGTCATGCACAGTATTTACAAGCCAGTGGGGTTTTCAGGTTTAAGTCTGTAATGCAAATACATTCAGCATCACTAAGGCTGGTTGCCCTTGGTGGAGTGTAGGCAGTCACAGAGAATGCACATGGTGGTGGTCTGAAAAAAAAACAGCTTGGACACGTGCAATTAAATAAATCAAAAATAGTGGTTTCATAATGTGTCAGTCTGTAAAAGTGATTTCAAATTGTAAAAAGAGATTTTCACTTGGCCCGAAAAAAAAAGAGCAGTAAGTGTGCTTTGAAATTGGCAAAGAAATTTCGTTTTGGCACTAATGTGAAAACATGACTCTGTGTGCATAGAAGAATTATAGGCAGAGATTTATTGCGTCTTGCTCTGGTGATTTCACAGTTGCATTAGATGGAAAGGGGGAGCGAATTATTGGGGAAAGAAGCAGAGGCTTAGCACACACCCATGTCCTTGCCGTGTATAGTCATGCACAGTATTTACAAGCCAGTGGGGTTTTCAGGTTTAAGTCTGTAATGCAAATACATTCAGCATCACTAAGGCTGGTTGCCCTTGGTGGAGTGTAGGCAGTCACAGAGAATGCACATGGTGGTGGTCTGAAAAAAAAACAGCTTGGACACGTGCAATTAAATAAATCAAAAATAGTGGTTTCATAATGTGTCAGTCTGTAAAAGTGATTTCAAATTGTAAAAAGAGATTTTCACTTGGCCCGAAAAAAAAAGAGCAGTAAGTGTGCTTTGAAATTGGCAAAGAAATTTCGTTTTGGCACTAATGTGAAAACATGACTCTGTGTGCATAGAAGAATTATAGGCAGAGATTTATTGCGTCTTGCTCTGGTGATTTCACAGTTGCATTAGATGGAAAGGGGGAGCGAATTATTGGGGGAAGAAGCAGAGGCTTAGCACACACCCATGTCCTTGCCGTGTATAGTCATGCACAGTATTTACAAGCCAGTGGGGTTTTCAGGTTTAAGTCTGTAATGCAAATACATTCAGCATCACTAAGGCTGGTTGCCCTTGGTGGAAAGGGGGAGCGAATTATTGGGGGAAGAAGCAGAGGCTTAGCACACACCCATGTCCTTGCCGTGTATAGTCATGCACAGTATTTACAAGCCAGTGGGGTTTTCAGGTTTAAGTCTGTAATGCAAATACATTCAGCATCACTAAGGCTGGTTGCCCTTGGTGGAGTGTAGGCAGTCACAGAGAATGCACATGGTGGTGGTCTGAAAAAAAAACAGCTTGGACACGTGCAATTAAATAAATCAAAAATAGTGGTTTCATAATGTGTCAGTCTGTAAAAGTGATTTCAAATTGTAAAAAGAGATTTTCACTTGGCCCGAAAAAAAAAAGAGCAGTAAGTGTGCTTTCAAATTGGCAAAGAAATTTCGTTTTGGGACTAATGTGAAAACATGACTCTGTGTGCATAGAAGAATTATAGGCAGAGATTTATTGCATCTTGCTCTGGTGATTTCACAGTTGCATTAGATGGAAAGGGGGAGCGAATTATTGGGGGAAGAAGCAGAGGCTTAGCACACACCCATGTCCTTGCCGTGTATAGTCATGCACAGTATTTACAAGCCAGTGGGGTTTTCAGGTTTAAGTCTGTAATGCAAATACATTCAGCATCACTAAGGCTGGTTGCCCTTGGTGGAGTGTAGGCAGTCACAGAGAATGCACATGGTGGTGGTCTGAAAAAAAAACAGCTTGGACACGTGCAATTAAATAAATCAAAAATAGTGGTTTCATAATGTGTCAGTCTGTAAAAGTGATTTCAAATTGTAAAAAGAGATTTTCACTTGGCCCGAAAAAAAAAAGAGCAGTAAGTGTGCTTTGAAATTGGCAAAGAAATTTCGTTTTGGGACTAATGTGAAAACATGACTCTGTGTGCATAGAAGAATTATAGGCAGAGATTTATTGCGTCTTGCTCTGGTGATTTCACAGTTGCATTAGATGGAAAGGGGGAGCGAATTATTGGGGGAAGAAGCAGAGGCTTAGCACACACCCATGTCCTTGCCGTGTATAGTCATGCACAGTATTTACAAGCCAGTGGGGTTTTCAGGTTTAAGTCTGTAATGCAAATACATTCAGCATCACTAAGGCTGGTTGCCCTTGGTGGAGTGTAGGCAGTCACAGAGAATGCACATGGTGGTGGTCTGAAAAAAAAACAGCTTGGACACGTGCAATTAAATAAATCAAAAATAGTGGTTTCATAATGTGTCAGTCTGTAAAAGTGATTTCAAATTGTAAAAAGAGATTTTCACTTGGCCCAAAAAAAAAAGAGCAGTAAGTGTGCTTTCAAATTGGCAAAGAAATTTCGTTTTGGCACTAATGTGAAAACATGACTCTGTGTGCATAGAAGAATTATAGGCAGAGATTTATTGCGTCTTGCTCTGGTGATTTCACAGTTGCATTAGATGGAAAGGGGGAGCGAATTATTGGGGGAAGAAGCAGAGGCTTAGCACACACCCATGTCCTTGCCGTGTATAGTCATGCACAGTATTTACAAGCCAGTGGGGTTTTCAGGTTTAAGTCTGTAATGCAAATACATTCAGCATCACTAAGGTTGGTTGCCCTTGGTGGAGTGTAGGCAGTCACAGAGAATGCACATGGTGGTGGTCTGAAAAAAAAACAGCTTGAACACGTGCAATTAAATAAATCAAAAATAGTGGTTTCATAATGTGTCAGTCTGTAAAAGTGATTTCAAATTGTAAAAAGAGATTTTCACTTGGCCCGAAAAAAAAAGAGCAGTAAGTGTGCTTTGAAATTGGCAAAGAAATTTCGTTTTGGCACTAATGTGAAAACATGACTCTGTGTGCATAGAAGAATTATAGGCAGAGATTTATTGCGTCTTGCTCTGGTGATTTCACAGTTGCATTAGATGGAAAGGGGGAGCGAATTATTGGGGGAAGAAGCAGAGGCTTAGCACACACCCATGTCCTTGCCGTGTATAGTCATGCACAGTATTTACAAGCCAGTGGGGTTTTCAGGTTTAAGTCTGTAATGCAAATACATTCAGCATCACTAAGGCTGGTTGCCCTTGGTGGAGTGTAGGCAGTCACAGAGAATGCACATGGTGGTGGTCTGAAAAAAAAACAGCTTGGACACGTGCAATTAAATAAATCAAAAATAGTGGTTTCATAATGTGTCAGTCTGTAAAAGTGATTTCAAATTGTAAAAAGAGATTTTCACTTGGCCCGAAAAAAAAAAGAGCAGTAAGTGTGCTTTCAAATTGGCAAAGAAATTTCGTTTTGGGACTAATGTGAAAACATGACTCTGTGTGCATAGAAGAATTATAGGCAGAGATTTATTGCGTCTTGCTCTGGTGATTTCACAGTTGCATTAGATGGAAAGGGGGAGCGAATTATTGGCGGAAGAAGCAGAGGCTTAGCACACACCCATGTCCTTGCCGTGTATAGTCATGCACAGTATTTACAAGCCAGTGGGGTTTTCAGGTTTAAGTCTGTAATGCAAATACATTCAGCATCACTAAGGCTGGTTGCCCTTGGTGGAGTGTAGCACTGTGGACATGGGCTTTTTAAAAAATCTGAAAAGTGGTTTCATAATGTGACAGTTTGTAAAAGAGATTTTCACTTGCCCAAAAAAAAGAGCAGTTTGTGTGCATTCAAATTGGCAAAGAAATTTCGTTTTGTGACTATTGTGAAAAGAAATGTAGTAATATATTTAAATACAATAACAGATTTTTTTTTTAGTTTTTTTCAGGTATTGCTGAAGAACAGTGAACAAAATTTAAGATGCCTACAAAATCTCGAGTTCAAAAAACGCTAAAAAAAAAACTATATTTGAAGACAACTGGAGGACCAAAGTTAGTAGAAGATGCTGATGTTGGGAAAACGAAAAAATCTTCTGGTAAGCAAAAAAAACAATTTCTAAACAAAATATTCAAAACAAAGAAAAATGTACAAAATGTCTGTTCTCGGAAAAATGTAACAAAACATAGAGAACAGCAAAAAATTGAGAATTTAGTTAATGCAAATATACCTTCTGCAATTGAAAAGTTTAACATAAACAGAAAAACAGCATTTAAAGAGATACGTAGAAAAATGTTTCAGAGAAGAGTTATGTCCAATTTGATAAAGGATATAAAGAAATATAAGCAAAAGGCTAAATATTACAAGAGAAAAAAAGAAATTGAAGCCATTGCAGCAAAAGCATTAGAATTAAAAAGGAAACTATTCATATTAATTTTGAATAGGATGCGTACATTAGATAAAATGGTTAATGTACTGAAATCACAAAGCAAAAGCAAAAGAGTAGTGAACAGAACAAACTTTTGTAAAGTGTTTTTAGGAAAGTGGATGCATAGTTCAAGTAGTGAACCTTTTTTTAATGAAGAGAGCTATTTTCAAAGTAATAGTTTGCTGCATGCAGTTGACACCAGAGGTCGTTCATACGAAGTAAAAAATGGTTGCATAATGGAGAAGGAGATAATGGTTCCAAGAGATGAGGTACAAGTGATGGCAGATGAGGCAATGGGGAGACGTCCTAAAGCCCCAGTGTACACTTGGAATTGTAGTAGTATTTGCACTGTGCGTCAGGAATCTATTGACAGATTTCGAGAGTTTCTAAGAGAATATAGTAAAAAAAGTGTAAAACAAAAGATTAAGGTGCTTCAAAGTCTGGATCCATGCAGAGTGAGAGAGAATACTGGTTTGCAGGGTCATTCTCTTGCTTGTCTATCTAGAAAAGTGTGCAATAGTGTTTTCCATCATTTTAGGATGCTGGCTGTTCATCATACTGAAATGAGAAAGTTTGTGAGACGGTTGTATTTTGCCAAAAGTCCAGCAATAAAGTTAAATGAATTGAATAGGGCTCTGTTCCGAGGAACGGTATCAGATGTAGAGAAGGTTGTTGATGAAATTCAGTTTTGTTACTTTGGTCCAGAACAAAACAGTGCAGAGAAGGACACAGTAAATGAGGCAGAAGTGGAAGACAATGTAGAACCCTCTGTAAGTAACACATTTAATGATCATATAACAAAATTTGCTATAGTCTCTAATGAAAGACCAAATTTTACTTGTATTTGTTGCCGCAGAACTCATTATAGAAAACAAACTAGGAATGTTGATCTCTACAGAAAGAGTGAAAATGAAGATAATTATAAGTGGAAGGAATTTGCCACATATATATTTCTAGAAAATTGTTTTGAATTGGGTGAAGATCAGCGTATTTGTAAATACTGTTATAACAAGTTAGAGGAAAATAGAATGCCGACCAGAGCTGTACATAATAATTTAGAATTGGATGCTATTCCTACTGAACTTTCTGAATTAAATACATATGAGTCTATACTCATTCAATGTGTTCATCCGTTCCAGACCATAGTACGTATGGAGCCCAAAACTGGTAAATTACCTCCTTCAGATTTACTGAGAGGTTTAAAAGGTAGAGTGGTGTATTTGCCCTTGGATTTGAAAAAAAATATGGAAACTATTAATGCGGATACTTTGGAAACTGAACCATTAATTATTCTGGTTAATGGTGTACCTACAAAGAATAAGAAGATTTGGCAGGAGCTGGTAGATGTGCGGAAAGTACAAAGAGCAAATTTGTATTTGAAAAAAAATAACAAATGGTATGAATCAATTTATATAGAAGAAGAAGAAGAAGAAGAAGATTTACAAGGAGACACAGAAACACCAACTGGACAAATTGAAAAAGTGGACAAGTCAAAGGAAGAAGAAATTTATGAACATTTTAGCATACATCCTCTCCATTCGAAAGAAGTTATGGGAGACAATATTGATCTCTTTCAGATGAAGAAAGCAAAAGGAAATCCCGTGAGTGTATGGGAGGAGAGCTTGGAAGCTCGATGTTTTCCCCAGCTGTTTCCTAAAGGAAAAGGAGGACGATACGATGAACGTCCAGAACAGATTCCAGCTTCAGAGTATCGAACTACAAGACTATATGCTGAAGATCCCAGATTTCGACAAAGTATTCCTTATTTGTTCCATCTTTTATTTGAAAGCGACTTGTCTGCACTGTCTTATGCAGTAAATCACATTTTAAAAAGTGGAGTACATTTACAAAATGTGTCTGCTAAGGATTTTATGGAGAAAGTGCAGCACCGAGATGATCATTTGGAAACACAACTGATCAATCTGATGGCTTGTCAGCGTGGGACAAATGAATATTGGTACCGACGCCATGGTGAACTAAAATGCATGTTACGCAATTTAGGAACACCAACATGGTTCCTTACCCTAAGCTGTGCCGAGTACGCTTGGGATGATTTACTGGATTTTCTACGAGAGGCCAATTCAAACATTAAAAACATCGAATACAAGACAGCAGGAGAACTGTGCTCATTGGATCCGGTTAATGTTTGCAGATATTTCAATCATAGATTTGAGGCTATGATGTCCTTCATCTGCAATAAAAAAAATCCACCCCTTGGAGAAGTAGTGGATTTCTTTTGGAGAAAAGAGTACCAGGCAAGAGGTGCTCCTCATATTCATATGCTGCTGTGGATCAAGGATGCCCCAAAGTTTGGAACAGATACTGATGAAGCAGTGTTATCTTACATTGAAGAATATGCAACATGTGCTATACCAAAAAGCACAGAAGAGAACAAGTTAAAGGAGCAAGTTCTACGTTTCCAAAGTCATCGGTGTGGAAAATACTGTCGATGGAAATACAAGAGCAAAGAAAAATACTACACTAAATGTCGATTTGGATTTCCTAGACCTGTTCTTTCAAATGGAAGAGTCAACAGTTTTATGTCAGCTGTGAGACATACTATCACAAGAAAATCACCTAAGAATACCTACAACCTTAAAAGAAAAGAAGAATCTAAAAATATAAATGACTACAACCCAGTCATTTTATCCATGTGGAACGCTAACATGGATATACAGTATGTTGCTGACAATTCCATTGCTGTTGCTCGATATGTAACGTCTTACATTACGAAATCAGAAAAAACAGAATTGAAGGAAATGTGGGAAGAGATTTCTCACGAGAAGACTGTCAGTAAGAAGCTGTACAGTTTCAGTTTGAAGATGTTATCGCATCGAGAAATTGGATCCTACGAATGTTCAGATAGGTTATCTTCTGCAAGTCTCTACTCGAAGTCAAGAAGAATAATTTGGGCAAGTTTAGGCCTTGCAGCAATGAGAAATCGGGTACTGAAATCTGTTGGAGAAATTGAATATTTGGCTGAGAATGACCCAGAAAGTACAGATATATTGAAAACAAACATGTTGGACACATATTATCCCAAGAGAAGTCATCATCTGGAGAACATGTGTCTCTATGAAGTGTTACAGAACTACATTTATTCACGGAAAGCTGCAGAAGACATCAACAGTGGAAAATATAAAGTTGTTGGTGAAGAAGGATGTTTGGTGAAGCAAACCAAAGGAAGTTTGATAAATCACCGGAAGCTGAGTTGCGACACTACCGACAAGAAAGAATTTTACTACTTGGCTCTTTTACAGTTGTTTAAACCATGGCATACAGAGGATGAACTACTGGGAGAATTCCAGAGCTATGAAGATTCTTTTAATGCTTGCAAAGACAGCATACAATGCAGTACATTCTCAACTTATCTGCAAATGTTAAATGAAGAAATTGAACAGGAAACTACAATTGCAGCAGAAATAGCTAGAGACAGTTCTCAGGACAGCCAAAGTTCAGGAACACACAGTCAAGATCCCCTAGGACAACCAATCGTTGAAAATGAAGCATCAATAGCCATGAATGAAGTGGAAACGGCTATGAATCAAGGTCAAGAAGAATTTATAGACTTAGAAAATTTGGAAAGACAACTGAATCAAGAGCAGCAACAAATTTATGAAGAGATCAAAAACAAAATTGATCACGGATTTCTACATATCAAAAAAGAGTGCTCATGCACATCATTTCATCCAATCAGGATGTATGTAAGCGGACAAGCTGGCACTGGAAAAAGTTTCCTAATTAAAGTCATCAGAAGCTACCTAAAGCAAAAAACGGATTCTACTTTGTCTTGTGTGGTTACTGCTCCAACTGGGTTAGCAGCATATAACATAAAAGGAATCACCTTACATCGTTTGCTAATGTTACCAGTGGAGCATGAGAACAAAATACAATTCAACAAGCTAACTGGAGAAGCATCCTTGGAAGTTTCAAGAGTATTGAAGAAGATGCAAGTTCTCATTATTGATGAGGTGAGCATGGTATCAAACTTAATGCTTGCCTTTGTGCATTTAAGAATGCAGCAAATTTTGAAGACAGACTATGACGTGTTATTTGGTGGAAAACACGTCATAGTTTTTGGGGATCTTTTGCAACTTACTCCAGTTAAAGGACAACCAGTGTTTAATACTGTGACACATGAAGACACGAAGAAGTCATTGGGAAGCATTGGAAATACAAATATTTGGTCCTTCTTTGAGTACAAGGAACTTACA
The DNA here is from genome assembly GCF_964204655.1 of Triturus cristatus. NCBI lineage: Eukaryota > Metazoa > Chordata > Amphibia > Caudata > Salamandridae > Triturus > Triturus cristatus. The sequence continues at coordinate 680,343,051 of NC_140586.1, read as the reverse complement.
ACTAATATGAGGCAAGCAAACGATGAAGAATATGGAAGTATTCTGAAAGATATCAGGATTGGAATACTCACAGAAGTTGGGAAAAAAGCATTACAGAGTCGGCTGCTACATAATTTATTTCCAAAGGAAGAAATAGTTGCAGAGAAAATATACAAGAATATTGCAGAAAACAAAAGTGTCATCTGCTTAATGCCAACTCTACGTGAATGCTCAATATTCAATGAGGAGCTTTTGAAATTGGAAAAGGAAGAGATCAGGAAATTGGAAGCAGTGGACAAAATTGAGGATGGAAGAATTACTGTCACAGTAACAGGCAAAATGAAAAATAAATTGGACTCACTAGAGAAGAACATCTCCAAAACAGCTGGATTAGAAAAAAATCTATATGTTTGCATGAACTGTAGAGTATTTTTAAGAAGAAATTTGGATGTTGAAAAAGGTTTAGTTAATGGAGCGATGGGAAGAGTTGTGGGTTTTATTAATTATCAGAAAAAAGAAGGAGTTGAATGTTTAAAAATAAAATTTGATCAGATAGAAGAAGTTAAAGATATTTGTCGTTGTTCAGTTCGTTTCATGCTTGTGAAAGACTTGTATGTACGTAGGAAGCAGTTTCCGTTTTCTCTAGCATATGCTGTAACTATTCACAAGTCTCAAGGATTGACTGTAGATTGTGCTTTTGTGAACATTGGTTCAACTGTGTTCAAAGAAGGTATGGCATATGTAGCTTTGTCACGAGTGAAAACATTATCTGGTTTATTCATGATAGACTTTGATGACTCAAAAGTTAGTGCTGATACAAACTGTGTAAAGGAGTATAATAGATTAAGAAGAAGCTATGCTCCTCATTTAGGTCAGTATCCTGTGTTGGAGAAACGTGTAGTTTCTCGTAAAAGGAGAAATGAGAATATCTGTAATGAAGATGTAGAGAGGAGGAAAAAAAAGAGGAGTGATGTAATTGCAAGCAAAAAGAAAAAGGAAAATGAAGAACAGGTTGTAGGATGTCATTTTGAAAATAGCTCTGGTGTCAACTGCTACGCAAATGTAGTGCTGAATGTTGCATTTTATCTGGAAAGTTTGCAAGAGCAGATAATAGTAAATCAGGGAAAAAGATTCTGTTCAGAGCTGAGTCTCCTTTTTCAAAAGCTGAGTAAAGATAAAACTCAAATAGAAAGTGCTACTGACATTAGAAAACTTTTAGATGTATGTTCAGGACGAACACAGTTTTCTCAAAATGAACAGCAAGATGCACACGAATTTTTGATGTATTTTCTTCAGGTAGTGGAAGAAGAAGGAGTTCCCATTGACATTTTTTTTGGTCTCTCTTATAAATGGGAACATAGTTGTGATAATTGTTATAATATATGTGGCTCTATTGTTGATAATGAAAGGTTTATTTATTTGACATTGCCAGAGAGTAAAACAGTCACTTTTGCAAAATTAGTTAAAGATGCTAATCATAGCATGAAATGTGGTGAGTGTAATTCTGACATGTTATCAACATTAATTTTAAGGGAATACGGACAGTATGTAATTTTAATGATGCAACGATGTAGAGCTGATGGATCAAAATTGGATACTTTAATAAAGAAGTTTACAGGACAGCAATTATCAATTTCAGGAAAAACTTTTGTAACTGTTGCAATAATTTTCCATGATGGACCTACTGTTACTTCTGGACATTACACAGTTTATCTAAAATGTGAAAAAGGCTGGACACTCTGTAATGATTCCCAATTGATTTTCAAACAACGTTTGCCTTTTGATTTAGCAAATTCCTATCTAATCTTCCTGAAACCTAAATTTTAGAGAGACTTGGCAAGATCTGGACAAAATAATTTTACCATTTTACTGGATTACCATTGCAATTTTGTAGAAAAAATATTTTTAAAATTATCATTTGGCCTAAAGGAAAGATAACCAATTGTAATGTGGACTTTTTTAATTTTTAAAGCAATTTTGAAAAACCAATAATTTAGAGATAATCGGTAACTTCTGCACATTTTAAATTTTGGAATGCTATTGAACTGCCATTGGAAATTTTTTCAAAAATGATTTAAAAAATTACTATTTGCCAAGGGGAAAAGTAAGCAATTCTATTGTGGACTAAATAAATTATTCAAAAAATTTTCGTGAACCAAAATGTTACAGAGAATCGGTGAGATCTGGACAGATTAAACTTTAGAATTTTAATGGATTTCCCTTGGAAATTTATTCCAGGAAAAAAAAAAAAATACTATTGGCCTAAAGGAAATAAAATCAGATGTATTTTGGAGTTATTTGAGATATAATATTGTGATTATACTTCTCAAACAAACATATCAGACGGTATTTTAAAGAAAAAAGTATTGTTTTTAGATGATATTTTTTTAGAATAATATGCATTTCTGTAATGATAAGTTTAAGTAAGAAGAGATTCTGGGCTTTTTTAATACAATCCTTGAGATTGTTAATTTTTTTTGCCCGCTGTAAAATGATGAATGCAATTGCTTTCACAATTTATAGTGAAATGCAATATATTCTGAAAACAGCAAAAATAAGGCAAAAATATTTTTTGGTAAAAAATGTAAATATGTGTATTGTATTATAAAATGGTTTAAAAATATTAATACTTTTTTCTTTATTTTCAGATCGATATAGAAAATTTTCGGAAACTACAACCATTTTAAAAACTATTTTTAAAAAAAACAAATGAATAAATATTTTTTTGAGTGAGTATGGTAAGTCAATAATAATAATTGTAGTCTCTCAAGGACCTTGTAATGTGATAAATGATTTTTAGTGTTTTTTTTAAAAAATAAAAAAAAAGGTACGCTTACCGTACGCGTACGGTAAAAAAAAAAAAAAAAAGTTTTTAAAAACATGTAAAAAAAAGATGAAAGATAAGGTTGGCTCTTAAAAGAACCGTTGTGTTCATGCAGGGACAGAGGAAAGGAAGCATGGGAAAATCATTCATAGCTACAAATGTGCTGATCTATTTTGTTGTTCACTAGGGAAACACTGGTCTCCCTATGACAAATTAGACCTTTACAAAATGTGCAATGAATATCAACCTTCCGAAATCGAAGGTTCATTTCCAGAGGGCCAGCAAAAGGAGATTCTCCCCCCACAGATGAAGGGCTCACCTGACCTGCAGAAGAAGGAGTCAGCCCTGCAGGTGATGGTCCAGGCTGAGCTGCTGTGGATGTACTGGCTCGTCTTTCTGAAGAGTTACCTCCAAAAAGATGACCATGTGTCCTTCTGTGTACATCCTGGAGGTGTCTCTTCATGGTGTGATTCCCAAAGGAATACTTCCTGTTAGGATTACCTCTAGAAAGTACACGCTTACACAGCTTGCAAGTAACTAAGGGTGCATTCACCTTTTGCTGGCCTTCTGGAAAAGTAAAATAATCCCAAACATAAGAAGGCTTTTGTTTCCTCGATCTCTGCCTCAAGACAGTGCTGCTGGTGCTAGCCTCACTCTCAGAAGAGCTCTGCTGTTCTGCCATCGTATCCCAAAGACAAACCAGCTCCTTCTCCCAAGGGATCACAAGCAGAAATGAGGGGAATGGGTGTGGTGTAGGAGAGTTCTAGAACTGAAAGTAGTTTCAACCAATCAAAAGTTGTGTTTCAAGATCACATGACCTACCGTACGCTTACGGTACGCTTACGGTACGCTTACGGCAAAAAGTACGCGTGCGCGTAAAAAAGACACGCGCTTCCGCGCATGCGCATAACAGTCACTCCCCGGCACTTCCGCGTAACGTGCGCGTGTGGCGTAAGCGCGCACGCGTCCCACGCGCAGTACGCGCGGCTACGCAAAGTACGTAACTATACGCAAGCAGCGTAGATAGATTACGGACGTTGCGTAAACCGTACGCTTACCGTGAGCTTACGGTACGCGTACTATAAAAAAAAAAAAAAAAAAAAAAAAAAAAATCTGGAAATAAATTTTACATGTTTATTTTAAAAAATATATATAAAAAAATATTTAAGGATTTTAAAAATTTAAGCATAGTCTTTATAAAAGGTAAGAAAATTAAATTAAAAATATGTTTGAAAAAAATGAAGAATAAAAAAAAAAATTAGCATTTAAAAAACCTTGCAAATTCACTGAAAAAACCATGGGTTTCACACACGTTATAGTTAGGAATTAGCATTTAAAAAACCTTGCAAATTCACTGAAAAAACCATGGGTTTCACACACGTTATAGTTAGGAATTAGCATTTAAAAAACCTTAGAAATTCACTGAAAAAACCATAGGTTTCACACACGTTATAGTTAGGAATTAGCATTTAAAAAACCTTAGAAATTCAGTGAAAAAACCATAGGTTTCACACATGTTATAGTTAGCTGGACATTTTACTCGTAAAAAACCAATGAAATTGCCCCGTTATAGTTAGTTCAGCTAACTATAACTCGCGCGCCCGCAATGCACTGCTGATGACGTCACATATTACATCACTCATGACATGGTCAGTGACATCACTCATGACATCACTGATGACATCTCAAATGACATCACTGATGACATCACTGATGAAATCATCCTTGTGATAGAGTGGCAGACCTCCTCTCACCTTAATATAAGCTTTGATACACACATTCAAAAATAGAGACTAAAAATTTCAAAACAATGGACATACCAATACCAGTTACAACAACCTCTTCAGTAATTCTAAGATCCATATACACATCCACTCATTCACCAACAGTCCTATACAGTCACTCATACATGTACTCACTCATCATATGTACTCATACACCTATACATCCTGTTACACAATGCCACTCATCCATAGAGTTACTCACACACATAGTCACTCATGCTAATAAAGAATCAAACATACATTCACCTGCATATACAGTTATACACACACCACCACACTTACTTCTACGGAAACTTACACATACTTAGTCTTTTAAACAATCACTTATAGAAACACATACTTATTCATACAGGAACTCTTTCAATCTCTCCCTCTCACATATACTCACATATATACACCAATAGTCACATATACTAGTTTAAAACATATGTAGTTACTCCTGAAGACACTATTGAGACAGTCTTTCACTCACTAACACACCCATACACACACTCATCCACCCATACAGTCCTGCACACATGCTGTCTTCAACACATACAAACAGTGAGTCACTCATTCATGCACCTATGCACTACGTAATACCCCCCACCGAACCATACAGACACTCAGACTGATACTCAAAAAAACAACTAATAACCTATATAGACACCCATGTAGCTACTCACCAACCCATGCAGCCACTTATACACAAAGTGAGAGATACACTTAATCAGTCAGTTACACAATCAATTTTTCAAAAACAAATCATCCATTTAGACACTTATATACCCATTTATTCTTCCATCGACCTTGAGATATACATATATAAAACATATTTAATTTTCAGAAAAACACACATTCACTGGATGATGTCATCAGTGATGTCATCAGTGATGTCATTTGAGATGTCATCAGTGATGTCATGAGTGATGTCACTGACCATGTCATGAGTGATGTAATATGTGACGTCATCAGCAGTGCATTGCGGGCGCGCGAGTTATAGTTAGCTGAACTAACTATAACGGGGCAATTTCATTGGTTTTTTACGAGTAAAATGTCCAGCTAACTATAACATGTGTGAAACCTATGGTTTTTTCACTGAATTTCTAAGGTTTTTTAAATGCTAATTCCTAACTATAACGTGTGTGAAACCTATGGTTTTTTCAGTGAATTTCTAAGGTTTTTTAAATGCTAATTCCTAACTATAACGTGTGTGAAACCCATGGTTTTTTCAGTGAATTTGCAAGGTTTTTTAAATGCTAATTCCTAACTATAACGTGTGTGAAACCCATGGTTTTTTCAGTGAATATATATATATATATATTACCTACTGGCGGTCGCCAGTAGGTAGTTATAGTTAGGAACACGTTTCCATAGGAAATCCGCAACATTCTATTTTGAATAACTTTGGCGCCGGTTGACGAATCCTCGCGAATTTTTCAAAATAGGTGGGGCGCTACGCTACGCTCCTACCCTGAAAGTCTCGGGGGGATTCGTCAAGCGGGGGTTGAGAAAAAAGGGGGGTCCCAAAACGCATTTTCCCCATGCATTTTTCCATAGGACCTTTAGACACAGCTACAGCCCGAACGGCTGAACAGAATTACTTGAAATTTGGCAGAGAGGTAGTCCTCAGGTCAAGGAAGTGCCTTTTGTAGGTTTGGTGTAAATCTGTTCAGTAGATTCTGAGAAAATAGCCTTTAAATCAATATATATATTTGAGCCAGCTTAAGGTGCGCTTACGGTGCGCTTACCGTACGCATACGGTGACGTGCGCGAGCGCGATTCTGATTGGCTGTTAGATCTTAGTAAACATTCGAATCGGTCGAAACCAGGAAGCGGCGGCCGCCATTTCGTGTGTTTCACTCAGAAAAAAAAGAGTGATATCTTGAAAAGGGGGCAAGGGAGAGAGTTACAGACCCCCTAACATTTGTAAGGGGGTCAAAGAAGGACAGAAAAGTACAAAGAAAACATTTATTGATTTAAAAAAAAAAACGCGGGGTACGCGTACGGTAAGCTCAACGTACGCGTACGGTAGAAAAAAAATAAAATAAAAGAAATGAAATGCAGATTTAAGAGTTTAGATATTAGGGGGCTCTAAAAAGAGCCGTTGTGTTTATGAAGTGATTTTTTAGTGGTACCTACAAGTGAGTACCGATGCAGAGTCTAAGGTTCAAAAGGAAGACTCTGTTCCCTTCATCATTGAAGTGCACACCATCTCCTCTATAAATGTCTTGCATGTCGTAACGCAAGTTGTTGTGGTAAATGGAACCCATACCATAGTCACGGAGGAAAGCAGAAACAGATTTGTTGACGTGCTTTCTTGCTTTGTCAATCTGCGGACAGAAATGATTGGACCAGTTCCATTTTTGCCTTTGGCATATGTTAGAAAACACAAAGGCAGTTTTAGGGAAAAGTGAAAACAGTTGTGCAAAGGTGTCCTTCATAAGCATTTCCAGACCTACCCCAGTCAAAGTGCCTAGGTCATTGCCACCACAGTGCACTATTATGAGGTCAGGGTGTTGGATTTGCATGAAGGATTTCACCAATGGCATCAATTGGTGCCACTTTAACCCTCTCTGACCAATCCATTTAATGTCTACATTTGGCAAAGCAAGGTCTCTCACCATATCTGTTTTCTCTGCATACTTTTCACTCCAGAAGACATAGCTGTGCCCTACAATCCACACTGTGAACATCTTCAAAGGAGAACTGGATGCACTCAGGAGGTGTAATTCAGTAGAATGGTAAAAAGAAATGAAAGACAGTTTGGAAATGGAGGCATACATATTTTTTTTATAAAAAAAAGAACTGATTGGCTGTTTCATACCATTCTAGAATAAAAACTAGGTTGTATGTGTAAATTAATAGAAGCATGTTTTGTATTGGTACAGAAAAATGTGTTACCAAAGAACAGTACTATGGATTTGCTGTTAGGTTTGAAAAGTCAAGCACTCTTGCTCTGTGGAATTGAAACATTGTTTGGTGAACTTCTGACCTAACTCCACACAGCAGTGTTCCATGAGCTGTTGCTATGGTAGCAGGCAGAAGTCAAGTTGGGGGAAGGGTACTAGGCAGAAGTCAAGTTGGGGGAAGGGTACTTTTGGAAAAGGGTTGGTTTTCAACCAATAGAAATGTGTGATTACATTTGAAAAAAAGGGGGAAGCACTGAGATTTGAAATTAACATGTATATGTGTGGAAAAAGAGAGGGAAAGTTTGCCATTATCTGGTTCTGCTGAGAGGAGAGAGGTGTAAAGAACAAAGATCCTGGCTCTGATAATGGATGTATGACGTTACAACGCATACTATTACAACGCATACCTTTACAACGCATTTTTTACAACGCACAATCCATTACAACGCATGACATTACAACGCAGTACACTACAACGCATTTTTAAAAACTACCTTTACAACGCATATCCATTACAACGCATACTACCTTTACAACGCATACCATTACAACGCATAATATTAAATTGCATTTAAGGTAAGTATTAGATAGTATAGGGTTAAAAATTACTATTCTAACTCCAGGGGGTGCAACAGTAGGGTAAGTGTTGGATAGTATAGGGGTAAAAATTACTATTCTAACTCCAGAGGGTGCAACAGTAGGGTAAGTGTTGGATAGTATAGGGGTAAAAATTACTATTCTAACTCCAGGGGGTGCAACAGTAGGGTAAGTGTTGGATAGTATAGGGGTAAAAATTACTATTCTAACTCCAGGGGGTGCAACAGTAGGGAAAGTGTTGGATAGTATAGGGGTAAAAATTACAATTCTAACTCCAGGGGGTGCAACAGTAGGGTAAGTGTTGGATAGTATAGGGGTAAAAATTACTATTCTAACTCCAGGGGGTGCAACAGTAGGGTAAGTGTTGGATAGTATAGGGGTAAAAATTACTATTCTAACTCCAGGGGGTGCAACAGTAGGGTAAGTGTTGGATAGTATAGGGGTAAAAATTACTATTCTAACTCCAGGGGGTGCAACAGTAGGGAAAGTGTTGGATAGTATAGGGGTAAAAATTACTATTCTAACTCCAGGGGGTGCAACAGTAGGGTAAGTGTTGGATAGTATAGGGGTAAAAATTACTATTCTAACTCCAGGGGGTGCAACAGTAGGGTAAGTGTTGGATAGTATAGGGGTAAAAATTACTATTCTAACTCCAGGGGGTGCAACAGTAGGGTAAGTGTTGGATAGTATAGGGGTAAAAATTACTATTCTAACTCCAGGGGGTGCAACAGTAGGGTAAGTGTTGGATAGTATATTACTATATTATGCGTTGTAATGGTATGCGTTGTAATGGTAGTATGCGTTGTAATGGAATGCGTTGTAAAGGTAGTATTTAGAAATGCGTTGTAGTGTCCTGCGTTGTAATGTCATGCGTTGTAATGGATTGTGCGTTGTAAAAAATGCGTTGTAAAGGTAGTGCGTTGTAAAAGTTGCGTTGTAAAGGTTGTTCCCCCTGATAATCTGCTGTTTGAGTGCCATATTTCTTTCACAGCTAACTAATTTTAAAGGTGAGTTTAGAGTTTGAGAGGGGATGTATATGGTAAATTAAGAAATGAATAATAGAAATGGAATTCCTTTTGTTGAAGTTGTGTTTATCATTTTCTGTTTTGGGAGAAATTTAAATGTGAGGAACATGTAAAATAATATGGACTATGTTTTCACGATAAATTAAGGTGTACTGGTAAAAATAAGGAATACTTTAAGGGTTTGAGGTTGCACTCAGTAATGCAAATACATACAGCATCAGTAAGGCTGGTTGCCCTTGCTGGAGTGTAGGCAGTCACCCAGGTTACACATGGTGCTGGTCTGAAAAAGCAGTTTGGACATGTGCTTTTTTAAGAATCTAAAAAGTGGATTCAAAATGTGTCAGTCTGTAAAAGTGTTTATTACTTGCCAAAAAAAAGAGTAGTAAGTGTGCTTTCAAATTGGCAAAGAAATTTCGTTTTGTGACTAATATGAAAACATGACTCTGTGTGCAAAGAGGAATTACAGGCAGAGATTTATTGCGTATTGCTCTGGTGATTTCACAGTTGCATTAGATGGAAAGGGGGAGACATTTTTTTGTGCAGAAGCAGACTCTTAGCACACACCCAGCTGCTTACCCTGTGGAATCATGCACAGTATTCACAAGCGAGTGGGGTTTGAGGTTTCAGTCAGTAATGCAAATACATTCAGCATCACTAAGGCTGCTTGCCCTTGCTGGAGTGTAGTCAGTCACCCAGGTTACACATGGTGCTGGTCTGAAAAAGCAGTTTGGACATGTGCTTTTTTAAGAATCTGAAAAGTGGATTCATAATGTGTCAGTCTGTAAAAGTGTTTATCACTTGCCAAAAAAAAGAGTAGTAAGTGTGCTTTCAAATTGGCAAAGAAATTTCGTTTTGTGACTAATATGAAAACATGACTCTGTGTGCAAAGAGGAATTACAGGCAGAGATTTATTGTGTATTGCTCTGGTGATTTCACAGTTGCATTAGATGGAAAGGGGGAGCCATTTTTTGGTGCAGAAGCAGACTCTTAGCACACACCCAGCTGCTTACCCTGTGGAATCATGCACAGTATTCACAAGCGAGTGGGGTTTGAGGTTTCAGTCAGTAATGCAAATACATTCAGCATCACTAAGGCTGGTTGCCCTTGCTGGAGTGTAGTCAGTCACCCAGGTTACACATGGTGCTGGTCTGAAAAAGCAGTTTGGACATGTGCTTTTTTAAGAATCTGAAAAGTGGATTCATAATGTGTCAGTCTGTAAAAGTGTTTATCACTTGCCAAAAAAAAGAGTAGTAAGTGTGCTTTCAAATTGGCAAAGAAATTTCGTTTTGTGACTAATATGAAAACATGACTCTGTGAGCAAAGAGGAATTACAGGCAGAGATTTATTGCATATTGCTCTGGTGATTTCACAGTTGCATTAGATGGAAAGGGGGAGCCATTTTTTTGTGCAGAAGCAGACTCTTAGCACACACCCAGCTGCTTACCCTGTGGAATCATGCACAGTATTCACAAGCGAGTGGGGTTTGAGGTTTCAGTCAGTAATGCAAAAACATTCAGCATCACTAAGGCTGGTTGCCCTTGCTGGAGTGTAGTCAGTCACCCAGGTTACACATGGTGCTGGTCTGAAAAAGCAGTTTGGACATGTGCTTTTTTAAGAATCTGAAAAGTGGATTCAAAATGTGTCAGTCTGTAAAAGTGTTTATCACTTGCCAAAAAAAAGAGTAGTAAGTGTGCTTTCAAATTGGCAAAGAAATTTCGTTTTGTGACTAATATGAAAACATGACTCTGTGTGCAAAGAGGAATTACAGGCAGAGATTTATTGCGTATTGCTCTGGTGATTTCACAGTTGCATTAGATGGAAAGGGGGAGCCATTTTTTTGTGCAGAAGCAGACTCTTAGCACACACCCAGCTGCTTACCCTGTGAAATCATGCACAGTATTCACAAGCAAGTGGGGTTTGAGGTTTCAGTCAGTAATGCAAAAACATTCAGCATCACTAAGGCTGGTTGCCCTTGCTGGAGTGTAGTCAGTCACCCAGGTTACACATGGTGCTGGTCTGAAAAAGCAGTTTGGACATGTGCTTTTTTAAGAATCTGAAAAGTGGATTCAAAATGTGTCAGTCTGTAAAAGTGTTTATCACTTGCCAAAAAAAAGAGTAGTAAGTGTGCTTTCAAATTGGCAAAGAAATTTCGTTTTGTGACTAATATGAAAACATGACTCTGTGTGCAAAGAGGAATTACAGGCAGAGATTTATTGCGTATTGCTTTGGTGATTTCACAGTTGCATTAGATGGAAAGGGGGAGCCATTTTTTGGTGCAGAAGCAGACTCTTAGCACACACCCAGCTGCTTACCCTGTGGAATCATGCACAGTATTCACAAGCGAGTGGGGTTTGAGGTTTCAGTCAGTAATGCAAATACATTCAGCATCACTAAGGCTGGTTGCCCTTGCTGGAGTGTAGTCAGTCACCCAGGTTACACATGGTGCTGGTCTGAAAAAGCAGTTTGGACATGTGCTTTTTTAAGAATCTGAAAAGTGGATTCATAATGTGTCAGTCTGTAAAAGTGTTTATCACTTGCCAAAAAAAAGAGTAGTAAGTGTGCTTTCAAATTGGCAAAGAAATTTCGTTTTGTGACTAATATGAAAACATGACTCTGTGTGCAAAGAGGAATTACAGGCAGAGATTTATTGTGTATTACTCTGGTGATTTCACAGTTGCATTAGATGGAAAGGGGGAGCCATTTTTTTGTGCAGAAGCAGACTCTTAGCACACACCCAGCTGCTTACCCTGTGGAATCATGCACAGTATTCACAAGCGAGTGGGGTTTGAGGTTTCAGTCAGTAATGCAAAAACATTCAGCATCACTAAGGCTGGTTGCCCTTGCTGGAGTGTAGTCAGTCACCCAGGTTACACATGGTGCTGGTCTGAAAAAGCAGTTTGGACATGTGCTTTTTTAAGAATCTGAAAAGTGGATTCAAAATGTGTCAGTCTGTAAAAGTGTTTATCACTTGCCAAAAAAAAGAGTAGTAAGTGTGCTTTCAAATTGGCAAAGAAATTTCGTTTTGTGACTAATATGAAAACATGACTCTGTGTGCAAAGAGGAATTACAGGCAGAGATGTATTGCGTATTGCTCTGGTGATTTCACAGTTGCATTAGATGGAAAGGGGGAGCCATTTTTTTGTGCAGAAGCAGACTCTTAGCACACACCCAGCTGCTTACCCTGTGGAATCATGCACAGTATTCACAAGCAAGTGGGGTTTGAGGTTTCAGTCAGTAATGCAAAAACATTCAGCATCACTAAGGCTGGTTGCCCTTGCTGGAGTGTAGTCAGTCACCCAGGTTACACATGGTGCTGGTCTGAAAAAGCAGTTTGGACATGTGCTTTTTTAAGAATCTGAAAAGTGGATTCAAAATGTGTCAGTCTGTAAAAGTGTTTATCACTTGCCAAAAAAAAGAGTAGTAAGTGTGCTTTCAAATTGGCAAAGAAATTTCGTTTTGTGACTAATATGAAAACATGACTCTGTGTGCAAAGAGGAATTACAGGCAGAGATTTATTGCGTATTGCTCTGGTGATTTCACAGTTGCATTAGATGGAAAGGGGGAGCCATTTTTTGGTGCAGAAGCAGACTCTTAGCACACACCCAGCTGCTTACCCTGTGGAATCATGCACAGTATTCACAAGCAAGTGGGGTTTGAGGTTTCAGTCAGTAATGCAAAAACATTCAGCATCACTAAGGCTGGTTGCCCTTGCTGGAGTGTAGTCAGTCACCCAGGTTACACATGGTGCTGGTCTGAAAAAGCAGTTTGGACATGTGCTTTTTTAAGAATCTGAAAAGTGGATTCAAAATGTGTCAGTCTGTAAAAGTGTTTATCACTTGCCAAAAAAAAGAGTAGTAAGTGTGCTTTCAAATTGGCAAAGAAATTTCGTTTTGTGACTAATATGAAAACATGACTCTGTGTGCAAAGAGGAATTACAGGCAGAGATTTATTGCGTATTGCTCTGGTGATTTCACAGTTGCATTAGATGGAAAGGGGGAGCCATTTTTTGGTGCAGAAGCAGACTCTTAGCACACACCCAGCTGCTTACCCTGTGGAATCATGCACAGTATTCACAAGCGAGTGGGGTTTGAGGTTTCAGTCAGTAATGCAAATACATTCAGCATCACTAAGGCTGGTTGCCCTTGCTGGAGTGTAGTCAGTCACCCAGGTTACACATGGTGCTGGTCTGAAAAAGCAGTTTGGACATGTGCTTTTTTAAGAATCTGAAAAGTGGATTCATAATGTGTCAGTCTGTAAAAGTGTTTATCAGTTGCCAAAAAAAAGAGTAGTAAGTGTGCTTTCAAATTGGCAAAGAAATTTCGTTTTGTGACTAATATGAAAACATGACTCTGTGTGCAAAGAGGAATTACAGGCAGAGATTTATTGTGTATTACTCTGGTGATTTCACAGTTGCATTAGATGGAAAGGGGGAGCCATTTTGTGGTGCAGAAGCAGACTCTTAGCACACACCCAGCTGCTTACCCTGTGGAATCATGCACAGTATTCACAAGCGAGTGGGGTTTGAGGTTTCAGTCAGTAATGCAAATACATTCAGCATCACTAAGGCTGGTTGCCCTTGCTGGAGTGTAGTCAGTCACCCAGGTTACACATGTGCTGGTCTGAAAAAGCAGTTTGGACATGTGCTTTTTTAAGAATCTGAAAAGTGGATTCAAAATGTGTCAGTCTGTAAAAGTGTTTATCACTTGCCAAAAAAAAGAGTAGTAAGTGTGCTTTCAAATTGGCAAAGAAATTTCGTTTTGTGACTAATATGAAAACATGACTCTGTGTGCAAAGAGGAATTACAGGCAGAGATTTATTGCGTATTGCTCTGGTGATTTCACAGTTGCATTAGATGGAAAGGGGGAGCCATTTTTTGGTGCAGAAGCAGACTCTTAGCACACACCCAGCTGCTTACCCTGTGGAATCATGCACAGTATTCACAAGCGAGTGGGGTTTGAGGTTTCAGTCAGTAATGCAAATACATTCAGCATCACTAAGGCTGGTTGCCCTTGCTGGAGTGTAGTCAGTCACCCAGGTTACACATGGTGCTGGTCTGAAAAAGCAGTTTGGACATGTGCTTTTTTAAGAATCTGAAAAGTGGATTCATAATGTGTCAGTCTGTAAAAGTGTTTATCACTTGCCAAAAAAAAGAGTAGTAAGTGTGCTTTCAAATTGGCAAAGAAATTTCGTTTTGTGACTAATATGAAAACATGACTCTGTGTGCAAAGAGGAATTACAGGCAGAGATTTATTGTGTATTACTCTGGTGATTTCACAGTTGCATTAGATGGAAAGGGGGAGCCATTTTTTGGTGCAGAAGCAGACTCTTAGCACACACCCAGCTGCTTACCCTGTGGAATCATGCACAGTATTCACAAGCGAGTGGGGTTTGAGGTTTCAGTCAGTAATGCAAATACATTCAGCATCACTAAGGCTGGTTGCCCTTGCTGGAGTGTAGTCAGTCACCCAGGTTACACATGGTGCTGGTCTGAAAAAGCAGTTTGGACATGTGCTTTTTGAAGAATCTGAAAAGTGGATTCATAATGTGTCAGTCTGTAAAAGTGTTTATCACTTGCCAAAAAAAAGAGTAGTAAGTGTGCTTTCAAATTGGCAAAGAAATTTCGTTTTGTGACTAATATGAAAACATGACTCTGTGTGCAAAGAGGAATTACAGGCAGAGATTTATTGCGTATTTCTCTGGTGATTTCACAGTTGCATTAGATGGAAAGGGGGAGCCATTTTTTGGTGCAGAAGCAGACTCTTAGCACACACCCAGCTGCTTACCCTGTGGAATCATGCACAGTATTCACAAGCGAGTGGGGTTTGAGGTTTCAGTCAGTAATGCAAAAACATTCAGCATCACTAAGGCTGGTTCCCCTTGCTGGAGTGTAGTCAGTCACCCAGGTTACACATGGTGCTGGTCTGAAAAAGCAGTTTGGACATGTGCTTTTTTAAGAATCTGAAAAGTTGGTTTAAAATGTGTCAGTCTGTAAAAGTGTTTATCACTTGCCAAAAAAAAAGAGTAGTAAGTGTGCTTTCAAATCGGCAAAGAAATTTCGTTTTGTGACTAATATGAAAACATGACTCTGTGTGCAAAGAGGAATTACAGGCAGAGATTTATTGCGTATTGCTCTGGTGATTTCACAGTTGCATTAGATGGAAAGGGGGAGCCCTTTTTTTGTGCAGAAGCACACTCTTAGCACACACCCAGCTGCTTACCCTGTGGAATCATGCACAGTATTCACAAGCGAGTGGGGTTTGAGGTTCAGTCAGTAATGCAAATACATTCAGCATCACTAAGGCTGGTTGCCCTTGCTGGAGTGTAGTCAGTCACCCAGGTTACACATGGTGCTGGTCTGAAAAAGCTGTTTGGACATGTGCTTTTATCAGAATCTGAAAAGTGGATTCATAATGTGTCAGTCTGTAAAAGTACTTTTCACTTGCCTAACAAGTAGTAGAAAGTATGCTTTGCAATTGGCAAAGAAATTTCGTTTTCTGTCTAATTTCAAAGCATGACTTTGTGTGCACACAGGAATTATTTTTAGATATTCAATTTGTGAAGGTGTTATTGTGATTTTCATTTATAGGAAAGGGGTTTATAGTATTTTAAGATTTCTAAAGAACATAAAAAATGTAGTAATATATTTAAATAAAATAAAGGATTTTTTTTTTAGTTTTTTTCAGGTATTGCTGAAGAGCAGTGAACAAAATTTAAGATGCCTACAAAATCCAGAGTAAAGAAAGACCACAAAAAAAACCTATATTTGAAGACAACTGGAGGACCTAAGTTAGTTGGAGATGCTCATGTTGGGAAAAAGAAAAAATCTTCTGGTAAGCAGACAAAAGATTTTTTAAAGAACATATTCAAAAAAAGGAAAAATGTACAAAATGTCTGTACTGGAAAGAATGTTTTCAATAGAAAAGGACAGGAAAAAATTGAGAATTTAGTTAATGCAAATATACCTTCTGCAACTAAAAATATTAACTTAAACAGAAAAACAGCGTTTAAAGAGATACGTAGAAAAATGTTTCAGAGAAGAGTTATGTCCAATTTGATAAAGGATGTGAAGAAATATAAGCAAAAGGCTAAATTTTACAAGAGAAAAAAAGAAATTGAAGCCATTGCAGCAAAGGCATTAGAATTAAAAAGGAAACTATTCATTTTAATTTTGAATAGGATGCGTACATTAGATAAAATGGTTAATGTACTGAAATCACAAAGCAAAAGGAAAAGAGTAGTGAACAGAACAAACTTTTGTAAAGTGTTTTTAGGAAAATGGATGCATAGTTCAAGTAGTGAACCTTTTTTTAATGAAGAGAGCTATTTTCAAAGTAATAGTTTGCTGCATGCAGTTGACACCAGAGGTCGTGCTTACGAAGTGAAAAATGGTTGCATAATGGAGAAGGAGATAATGGTTCCAAGAGATGAGGTACAAGTGATGGCGGATGAGGCTATGGGGAGACGTCCTAAAGCCCCAGTGTACACTTGGAATTGTAGTAGTATTTGCACTGTGCGTCAGGAATCTATTGATAAATTTCGTGAGTTTCTAAGAGAATATAGTAAAAAAAGTGTAAAACAGAAGATTAAGGTGCTTCAAAGTCTAGATCCATGCAGAGTGAGAGAGAATACTGGTTTGCAGGGTCATTCTCTGGCTTGTCTATCTAGAAAAGTGTGTAATAGTGTTTTCCATCATTTTAGAATGCTGGCTGTTCATCATACTGAAATGAGAAAGTTTGTGAGACGGTTGTATTTTGCTAAAAGTCCAGCAATAAAGTTAGATGAATTGAATAGGGCTCTGTTCCGTGGATCGGTATCAGATGTAGAGAAGGTTGTTGATGAAATTCAGTTTTGTTACTTTGGTCCTGAACAAAACAGTGCAGAAAAGGACACAGTAAATGAGGAAGAAGTGGAAGAGAATGTAGAACCCTCTGTAAGTAAGACATTTAATGATCACATAACAAAATTGCAATAATCTCTAATGAAAGACCAAATATTACTTGTATTTGTTGCCGCAGAACTCATTATAGAAAACAAACTAGGAATGTTGATCTCTACAGAAAGAGTGAAAATGAAGATAATTATAAGTGGACGGATTTTGCCACATATATATTTCTTGAAAATTGTTTTGAATTGGGTGAAGATCAGCGTATTTGTAAATACTGTTACAACAAGTTAGAGGAAAATAGAATGCCGACCAGAGCTGTACATAATAATTTAGAATTGGATGCTATTCCTGCTGAACTTTCTGAATTAAATACATATGAGTCTATACTCATTCAATGTGTTCATCCGTTCCAGACCATAGTACGTATGGAGCCCAAAACTGGTAAATTACCTCCTTCAGATTTACTGAGAGGTTTAAAAGGTAGAGTGGTGTATTTGCCCTTGGATTTGAAAAAAAATATGGAAACTATTGATGTGGATACTTTGGAAACTGAACCATTAATTATTCTGGTTAATGGTGTACCTACAAAGAATAAGAAGATTTGGCAGGAGCTGGTAGATGTACGGAAAGTACAAAGAGCAAATTTGTATTTGAAAAGGAATAACAAATGGTATGAATCAATTTATATAGAAGAAGAAGAAGAAGAAGATTTACAAGAAGACACAGAAACACCAACTGGACAAATTGAAAAAGTGGACAAGTCAAAGGAAGAAGAAATGTATGAACATTTTAGCATACATCCTCTTCATTCAAAAGAAGTTATGGGAGACAATATTGATCTGTTTCAGATGAAGAAAGCAAAAGGAACTCCCGTGAGTGTATGGGAGGAGAGCTTGGAAGCTCGATGTTTTCCCCAGCTGTTTCCTAAAGGAAAAGGAGGATGATACGATGAACGTCCAGAACAGATTCCAGCTTCTGAGTATCAGACTACAAGACTATATGCTGAAGATCCCAGATTTCGACAAAGTATTCCTTATTTGTTCCATCTTTTATTTGAAAGCGACTTGTCTGCACTGTCTTATGCAGTAAATCACATTTTAAAAAGTGGCGTACATTTACAAAATGTGTCTGCTAAGGATTTTATGGAGAAAGTGCAGCACCGAGATGATCATTTGGAAACACAAGTGATCAATCTGATGGCTTGTCAGCGTGGGACAAATGAATATTGGTACCGACGCCATGGTGAATTAAAATGCATGTTACGGAATTTAGGAACACCAACATGGTTCCTTACCCTAAGCTGTGCTGAGTACGCTTGGGATGATTTACTGGATTTTCTACGAGAGGCAAATTCAAACATTAAAAACATCGAATACAAGACAGCAGGAGAACTGTGCTCATTGGATCCGGTTAATGTTTGCAGATATTTCAATCATAGATTTGAGGCTATGATGTCCTTCATCTGCAATAAAAAGAATCCACCTCTAGGAGAAGTAGTGGATTTCTTTTGGAGAAAAGAGTACCAGGCAAGAGGTGCTCCTCATATTCATATGCTGTTGTGGATCAAGGATGCCCCAAAGTTTGGAACAGATGCTGATGAAGCAGTGTTATCTTACATTGAAGAATATGCAACATGTGCTATACCAAAAAGCACAGAAGAGAAAAAGTTAAAGGAGCAAGTTTTACGTTTCCAAAGTCATCGGTGTGGAAAATACTGTTGACGGAAATTCAAGAGCAAAGATAAATACTACACTAAATGTCGATTTGGATTTCCTAGACCTGTTCTTTCAAATGGAAGAGTAAACAGTTTTATGTCATCTGTGAGACATACTATCACAAGAAAATCACCTAAGAATACCTACAACCTTAAAAGAAAAGAAGAATCAAAAAATATAAATGACTACAACCCAGTCATTTTATCCATGTGGAATGCTAACATGGATATACAGTATGTAGCTGACAATTCCATTGCTGTTGCTCGATATGTAACGTCTTACATTACGAAATCAGAAAAAACAGAATTGAAGGAAATGTGGGAAGAGATTTCTCACGAGAAGACTGTCAGTAAGAAGCTGTACAGTTTCAGTTTAAAGATGTTATCGCATCGAGAAATTGGATCCTACGAATGTTCAGATAGGTTATCTTCTGCAAGTCTCTACTCGAAATCAAGAAGAATAATTTGGGCAAGTTTAGGCCTTGCAGCAATGAGAAATCGGGTACTGAAATCTGTTGGAGAAATTGAATATTTGGCCGAGAATGACCCAGAAAGTACAGATATTTTGAAATCAAACATGTTGGACACATATTACCCAAAGAGAAGTCATCATCTGGAGAACATGTGTCTGTATGAAGTGCTGCAGAACTACATTTATTCACGGAAAGCCGCAGAAGACATCAACAATGGAAAATATAAAGTCATTGGTGAGGAAGGATGTTTGGTGAAGCAAACAAAAGGAAGTTTGATAAATCACAGGAAGCTGAGTTGCGACAGTACTGACAAAAAGGAATTTTACTACTTGGCTCTTTTACAGCTGTTTAAACCATGGCGTACAGAGGATGAACTACTGGGAGAATTTCTAAGCTATGAAGATTCTTTTAATGCTTGCAAAGACAGCATACAATGCAGTACATTCTCAACTTATCTGCAAATGTTAAATGAAGAAATTGAACAGGAAACTACAATTGCAGCAGAAGTAGCTAGAGACAGTTCTCAGGACAGCCAAAGTTCAGGAACACTCAGTCAAGATCCCTTAGGACAACCAATCGTTGAAAATGAAGCATCAATAGCCATGAATGAAGTGGAAACGGCTATGAATCAAGCTCAAGAAGAATTTATAGACTTAACAAAATTTGGAAAGACAACTGAACGAAGAGCAGCAACAAATTTATGAAGAGATCAGAAACAAAATTGATCACGGATTTCTACATGAAAAAAAAGAGTGCTCATGCACATCATTTCATCCAATCAGGATTTATGTAAGTGGACAAGCTGGAACTGGAAAAAGTTTCTTAATAAAAGTCATCAGAAGCTACCTACAGCAAAAAACGGATTCTACTTTGTCTTGTGTGGTTACTGCTCCAACTGGGTTAGCAGCATATAACATAAAAGGAATCACCTTACATCGTTTGCTAATGTTACCAGTGGAGCATGAGAACAAAATACAATACAACAAGCTAACTGGAGAAGCATGCTTGGAAGTTTCAAGAGTATTGAAGAAGATGCAAGTTCTCATTATTGATGAGGTGAGCATGGTATCAAACTTAATGCTTGCCTTTGTGCATTTAAGAATGCAGCAAATTCTAAGGACAGACTATGACGTGTTATTTGGTGGAAAACATGTCATAGTTTTTGGGGATCTTCTACAGCTTACTCCAGTTAAAGGACAACCAGTGTTTAATACTGTGACACATGAAGACACAAAGAAGTCATTGGGAAGCATCGGTAATGCAAATATTTGGTCCTTCTTTGAGTACAAGGAACTTACTACTAATATGAGGCAAGCAAACGATGAAGAATATGGAAGTATTCTGAAAGATATCAGAATTGGACTACTCACTGAAGCTGGCACAAAAGCATTACAGAGTCGGTTGCTACATAATTTATTTCCAAAGGAAGAAATAGTTGCAGAGAAGATATACAAGAACATTGCAGAAAAGAAAAGTGTCATCTGCTTAATGCCAACTCTACGTGAATGCTCAATATTCAATGAGGAGCTTTTGAAATTGGAAAATGAAGATATCAGGAAATTGGAAGCAGTGGACAAAATTGAGGATGGAAGAATTACTATCACATTAACAGGCACACTGAAAAATAAATTGGATTCACTAGAGAAGAACATTTCCAAAACAGCTGGATTAGAAAAAAATCTATATGTTTGCATGAACTGTAGAGAATTTTTAAGGAGAAATTTGGATGTTGAAAAAGGTTTAGTTAATGGAGCTATGGGAAGAGTTGTGGGTTTTATTAATTATCAGAAAAAAGATGGAATTGAATGTTTAAAAATAAAATTTGATCAGATAGAAGAAGTTAAAGATATTTGTCGTTGTTCAGTTCGTTTCATGCTTGTGAAAGACTTATATGTACGTAGGAAGCAGTTTCCGTTTTCTCTAGCATATGCTGTAACTATTCACAAGTCTCAAGGATTGACTGTAGATTGTGCTTTTGTGAACATTGGTTCAACTGTGTTCAAAGAAGGTATGGCATATGTTGCTTTGTCACGAGTGAAAACATTATCAGGTTTATTCATGATAGACTTTGATGACTCAAAAGTTAGTGCTGATACAAATTGTGTAAAGGAGTATAATAGATTAAGAAGAAGCTATGCTCCTCATTTAGGTCAGTATCCTGTGTTTGAGAAACGTGTAGTTTCTCGTAAAAGGAGAAATGAGAATATCTGTAATGAAGATGTAGAGAGGAGGAAAAAAAAGAGGAGTGATGTAATTGCAAGCAAAAAGAAAAAGGAAAATGAAGAACAGGTTGTAGGATGTCATTTTGAAAATAGCTTTGGTGTCAACTGCTACGCTAATGTAGTGCTGAATGTTGCATTTTATCTGGAAAGTGTGCAAGAGCAGATAATAGTAAATCAGGGAAAAAGATTCTGTTCTGAGTTGAGTCTCCTTTTTCAAAAGCTGAGTAATGATAAAACTCAAATAGAAAGTGCTACTGAAATTAGAAAACTTTTAGATGTATGTTCAGGACGAACACAGTTTTCTCAAAATGTACAGCAAGACGCACAGGAATTCTTGATGTTTTTTCTTCAGGTACTGGAAGAAGAAGGGGTTCCCATTGAAAATGTATTTGGTCTCTCTTATAAATGGGAACATAGTTGTGAAAACTGTTATAATATATGTGGCTCTAATGTTGATTCTGAAAGGTTTATTTATTTAACATTGCCAGAAAGTAAAACAGTCACTTTTGCTAAATTAGTTGAAGATGCTAATCATAGCATGGAATGCAGTGAGTGTCAATCTGACATGTTTTCAACGTTAATTTTAAAGGAATACGGACAGTATGTAATTTTAATGATGCAACGCTGTAAAGCTGATGGTTCAAAATTAGATACTTTAATAAAGAAGTTTACAGGACAGCAATTATCAATTTCAGGAAAAACTTTTGTAACAGTTGCAATAATTTACCATGATGGACCTACTGTAACTTCTGGTCATTACACAGTTTATCTTAAATGTGAAAAAGGCTGGACACTGTGTAATGATTCCCAATTGATTTTTAAGCAACGTTTGCCTTTTGATTTAGCAAATTCCTATCTAATCTTCCTGAAACCAAAATTTTAGAGAGACTTGGCAAGATCTGTGCAAAACAATTTTACCATTTTATTGGATTACCATTGGAATTTTCAAAAAAAATGATTTTACAAATTATCATTTGGCCTAATGGAAAGGTAACCAATTGTAATGTGGACTTTTTCAATTTTTAATGAAACTTTGGAAAACCAAAAATTTAGAAAAAATCGGTAACATCTGCACAATTTAAATTTTGGAATGTTATTGGATTGCCATTGGAAATTTATTCCAAAAAGATTTTTAAAATTACTATTTGGCCATGCGGAAAGGTAAACAATTCTATTGTGGACTTATTTAATTATTAATTAATCTTTCGGAAACCAAAATGTTACAGACAATCGGTGAGATCTGTACAATTTAAACTTTAGATTTTTATTGGATTACCATTGGAAATTTAATCAAAAAAGAATTTTAAAATTACTATTTGGCCTAAAGGAAATGGAATCAGATGTATTGTGGAGTTATTTGAGATATATTTTTGTGATTATACTTCTGAAACAAAAATGTCAGATGGTATTTTAAAGAAATAAGTATTGATATTAGATTATATTTTTTAAGAATATTATGCATTTCTATAAAGTTATGTTTATGCAAAAAGAGATTGTGGGCTTTTTTAAAACAATCTTTGAGATTGTTAATTTTTTTTTTGCCCGCTGTTAAATGATGAATGCAATTGCTTTCACAATTTATAGTGAAATGCAATATATTCTGAAAACAGCAAAAAAAAGGCAACAAATGTTTTTGAAAAATATGTAAATATGTGTACTGTATTAAAAAATGTTTTATTAAATATTAATACTTTTTTCTTTTTTTTCAGATTGAGATAGAAAATTTTCGAAAACTAGAACCATTTTTAAAGCAATTAAAATTAAATTTAAATTAATAAATATTTTTTTGAGTGGGTATGGTAAGTCAAAAATTTCATGGTCCCTTTTTTCCACTTCTCCACAATCACATTTTCAATTTTTCATTGTAGTCTCTCAAGGACCTTGTAATGTGATAATTGATTTTTAGTGTTTTTTTAAAAAAAAGAAATAATAATTACGCGTACCGTACGCGTACGGTAAAAAAAAAATCAAAAAAAAGTTATAAAAACATATATAAAAAATAGATGAAAGGTAAGGTTGGCTCTTACAAGAGCCGTTGTGTTCATGCAGGGACAGAGGAAAGAAAGAATGGGAATATTAGTCGGTACGACAAATGTGCTGATCTATTTTATTGTTCACTAGGGAAACACTGGTCTCCCTATGACAAATTAGATCATGACAAGTGGCGCACCGTATTTCAACCCTCAAAAAACGATGGTTTGTTTCCAGAGGAGAAGAAAAAGGAGATGCTCCCACCACAGATGAAGGGCTCACCTGACCTGCCGAAGATGGACTCGGCCCTGCAGATGATGGACCAGGATGAGCTGCTGTGGATGTGCTTGGTTGACTTACTGAAGGGTTACCTTCAGTATGTCGAGCATGTGTCCTTCTGTGTACATCTTTAAGGTGTCTCAACATGGTGTGATTCCCGAAGGAATACTTCTTGTTGGGATTCCCTCTTGAAAGTACATGGCCACACAGCTTACAAGTCACTAAGGGTGCATTTACCTTTTTCTTGTCCTCTGGAAAAGTAAAATACTCCCATATGAAAGAGGTCTTTTCTTTCCTCCTTCTCTGCCTCAAGGTAGTGCTGCTAGCCTCACTCTCAGAAGAGCTCTGCTGTTCTGCCATCGTATCACAAAGACAACCCAGCTCCTTCTCCTAAGGGATCACAAGCAGAAATGAGGGGAATGGGTGTGGTGTAGGAGAGTTCTAGAACTGAAAGTAGTTTCAACCAATCAAAAGTTGTGTTTCATGATCACATGACCCACCGTGCGCGTACGTTACGCTTACGGTGCGCTTACGGTGCGCTTACGGCAAAAGTACGCATGCGCATAAAAAAGACACGCGCTCGCGCGCATGCGCATAACAGTCACTCCCCAACACTTGTAGCGTACACGCGTACGCGCCCCACGCGCAGTACGCGCGGCTACGCAAATTGCGTAACTATACGCAAACAGAGTAGATAAATTACGGACATTGCGTAAACCGTACGCTTACCGTACGCTTACCGTACGCGCACTAAAAAAATAAATAAAAAAAATATATATTTTCAAAGTTATACTAATATATCTTACCTGTTTGGTAAAAAAAAAAAGAGAAAACTTGAAATATTGCAGATTTTTTAGAAAAAAAACATAGTGTTTTAAGAGAATAAAAAGTTTTAAAAAAACTTGTTTTTTTTTTAAAAAAAACACATTTAATATAAGAATTTATAATAAAAAAATCATAAAAAATCAATAAAAAAAAATATGGGAATCACATATGGTATAGCTAAGAATTAGCATTTAAAAAACCATACAAATTCACTGAAAAAACCATGGGTTTCACACACGTTATAGTTAGAAATTAGCATTTAAAAAACCTTGCAAATTCACTGAAAAAACCATAGGTTTCACACACGTTATAGTTAGGAATTAGCATTTAAAAAACCTTGCAAATTCAGTGAAAAAACCATAGGTTTCACACACGTTATAGTTAGGAATTAGCATTTAAAAAACCTTGCAAATTCAGTGAAAAAACCATTGGTTTCACACACGTTATAGTTAGCTGGACATTTCACTCGTAAAAAACCAATGAAATTTCCCCGTTATAGTTAGTTAAGCTAACTATAACTCGCGCACCCGCAATGCACTGCTGATGACGTCACATATTACATCACTCATGACATGGTCAGTGACATCACTCATGACATCACTGATGACATGGTTTTTCACTGGTTTTTTCACTGAATATATATATATATATATATACCACCTTGGGCATCTGTAGTGGATTAATGTATATTGTGTAACTGTGCGATTGTGCAAAATAGCTTTGTTCTTAACATAGTGCCACACCAGTCATAAGGGAATATAAGGAAATACCAATCACTGCTACCACAGAATTGAAGGGTTTGTAAAAGGAAAAGATTATTGGGAATATGGAATATTGTAATGAATTTTACCAGTTGTGATAGCTCAAAAACTGGATTATGTTAATAGAATGTATGTTGCCATGTAATGTCCCCACAGAAACATTTTGTTCCATCATCATATCCTATGAAACATTATGAAAATGTTAGGACCTTTAATAGAACTGAATTATACAGCACACATACCCTAAAGTGAAGTTACACCCTCTCTCGAGGCAGCTTTCATCATTTGACACTACTCATGATGCCTACAAATTTAAACACAGGCCCTTTAGATTATCGTCTTCCATTGGAGATTTCCAGTCTTTAATTGATAGCCTCTTCACTGGTGGCATCTGTTGTGAAGTCATCTTTGTTTTATCTAGGTTACCTGCACCTAGGTATCAGGATGCCACAGGTTCTGGACTGTGGTGATGGAAGGAAGCCGGGAGCGACAGTTGGTCAAGAGAGTGGTGGCGTGAAGGTGCTACAGACTTTCTCTCCAATAAACCTCCAACTTTCCTTCACTTGTGAGTGTCATCCTGACACATTGGCGACAAATGAGATTCCATTTCATTACGTGGTTCCTTGAAGATTATGAGTGCCTGTAGGGAGGAGAGCAAGCGGTGTGTAGAGTTACATGCGGGCGCTATCCTGCAGTGGAAGCTGCAAGACTTCTGAACCGCCTGCCATGGTGTGGTTGAAAGCACAACTGTGGTCTAGCTATGTTTGGCCGATTTGGAGAATCATGTCTTTTAACAGTGCGGTCATGGCGGTGAGTGCAAGCATTTTGGCAGAATTGCGTGCACTCGGACTCGTGCCAGGCAAAGGTATGCACCTGTGGTATTTGCAGCACATTGTGGTTGTAATGTTCCCTACAAACAACACACGGTGACGTCTTCCAGAGGTGAGCAACTCCTGACATTACATAAGCCTGCACGCTTACGCTGCCATCAACGCCATCTTGCTGTAGCACAATACTGCACTGCTGCAGCTTCACAGGTGCTAGATTCATGGGCAAGTAAGTGATTTGTAACAGAGGTGCTTATCTTTGGTGATTCACACACCTTACAATCAATGTACTTTGGGTAATTAGCACTACTAATTGAGCGCACCACAGCAATTCGCAAACCTTATTGTGGCAAAATTATACAACATGCACCTGGACATAGGGTAATTTTAATAAATTTTACAGTGTACTGCAAAGGAGTTCAGTTCGTATCACAGTGATTCGCACACTTTAGTCAGCATTACACAGCGCACACCAGTAGCAAAGGGCAATATTTCGGTGCATGTCAAAAGCAACACAGTGTGTATACATGGTGATTAGCACACCTTCAGCAGTTACAGTCCTGAGACATTTAAATACTTGGAGCATACAGCAGTTCTGGGTTTTTTGTGTGTGTCCTTCACAATTCGGGGTCTGTATCACCATATTAGGCTCTCATAAAGGTGTGGGGCATCTTATACTGTGTAGCTAGATAACTTTAGGTAATTGGTTCCCAAAATTGTTGCCTCACTCCACCTGTGCCATTCCCTCCATGACCTGGTGAACCCCTCAAATGAAATTGCCAGACTGGAAAGAATGTTTTAATAATTACATTTCGGCCCTAGAAGAGGAAAATGATGAACAGTTATTTCTTCTAGAAAGAAAAAGATACTACTGCAGTCTTGCCACTGAAGGATTATATGTCTACAGTCAGATGGAGGAAAACAAGGTCTGCTGGCAGTGCAGATGCATTTAAAGATTCCCTTGAAGATCTAGATGTTCACTACCAACCAACTGTTTGTGCCGCCATCAACAATATTTTTTTTTCCAAAGGAAAAAGGTAAAAACAAAATCATTAGAGGACTATGCTGCTGCACTTAAGAAATTGGCAATTTCATGCAAATTTGGTGCCTTGCATAACAACCTCATAAGAGATCAAATAGTAATGCATTCTAATAATGCAGGTATCCAAGAGAAAGTAAGCATGATATTGCTGACAGGAGCTCTGTGTGTTTTAGATGTGGGTATAAGGGCCATATGGCCTGAGACAAAAAGTTTCCTGCCACTAAATCCAAATGTGCACACTGCAGAACTATTGGGCATTTTGCCAAAGTTTGCAAGAAGAGGAATAATAAAGGGGACAAGAACTCTAATAAGTGTGTGATGGATAATGATGAAGATTTAGGAGAGAATCAATTCTTGAGTGACAAAGGCATCCTTAGTATTGAAATTGAAGATGCAGTTTTGGATGTGAACGTTGGTGCCAGGAAGAAACCTATGTGCAATGTGAACATCGGTGGGTAAATATGTAGATTGTGGCAGACTCAGGGTCACTATTCACAATTGTACAACATTCTGTGAGGGAGGGCAAGTTTGCAGTAGTTTTGACGGACCATTTGAATCCTAAGGATATACACCCTGTTATCTCCGCGGGTGAAAAGATGCCCATGGTTGTTATAGAGATGTCAAATTTAAATTTAAAGGTAGAACAGCTCAGGGGAAATTGTATGTGGCAGAAAAAGGGTCATCAGTACTTGGATGGGTGGATCAGGTTATGCATTGACCACAGGGACTTGAATAAAATATTGTCATTGATAAGTTTCCCCTCCCTAGGGTTGATTAGCTCTTGTGACAATCTATGTGTATCAAATGTTTTTCGACAATAGATTTGGCTTCAGCCTTTCTCCAGGTTCAACTGCATCCATCCAGCAGAAGTCTAACAGCGTTTGTTGAACTTGGCCCTTTTTTGCTGGGTCATCCCAGAACTTCTTGCCTTCCTCCTAGTATTTTTTCTGACCTGGTGTTGGTGGTTTTAGGACTCTGGGCACTTTATCACTGCTGTTCAGTGTTAAAGTGCATGTGGTCTCTATGCTAAACCTGGTAAGATTGGTCTACGCACGTTTTGCGTATTTAATTTACCTATCAGTCCACTGTAACGTGGTATCTCAGATACCTAGGGCCAGTCAATTAAATGCCACTGGTGGGCTTGCAGCGATGCTTGCGCCATCCACCAAAGTAGCCTTTTAAACCTCTCCCAGGCCTCTACCATTGAAGGGCCTACGCGCGCAGTTTACTGCCGCTGTGATGTGGGACATAAAGTGGTTCCCACGTCTGTAGCTCCCCTTTTACTACATATCAGTCACCCCTCAGGTGGGCCCTAGCTGGCCCTATGCGCAGGGTGCGCTGTAGGTAAAAGGTAGGACATGTGCCTTAACTGTGTGACATGTCCTGGTAGTGACAAACAGCTTATTTGGTTTCTCACTACTGTGAGGCTGCCTTCTCATAGGAATGCATTGGAGATTCTGTGATGTATGTTTCAGTGGTAATTCCTGATATGAGAGGGGTGGTGTGATCAAGTTTGGTATGTTTGGAATAGTGGCAATAAATAATGGAGTTCGCAGATTTATTATCACTATTTTAGAAATGCCACTTTTAGAAGTGGGCGTTTCTGTGTGCTATGTGTCTTTGTGCCTGCCTGTTGTGTATTGCATGTCTGGCTCTGGATGACAGGGGCTGGAGAGGTGCAGTGGCTCCAGAGGGGCTGGGTGGGTCAGTGCTGGTCTGAATAGGCCTGATCTGCATTTGGAGTAGTGGGAGGTGTAGCACCTGAAGAGGACTGTGCCTGCCTTACACAATGCGGGCCCCCCTCGCTGGAGTGTCTGGGGCCAGAGCCTACACTAACCATGGGTACTGTTGTGCACTTGTTAAATGCCCCCCAGAACTGGTTTGGACTAGGTCCAGTGCCCTGTGCCAGGGCAGAACAAAGACTTGAATTGGTATACATATTGGGACTGTGACCCCAGGTAATGAGCTGTTGTGCTTACTTGGGAATTGTGGCGGGCGGGCTGCTGGATGGCCAGGATGAACCGCAATGGGACCCAGTTGCTGCCTGAGGGGCTGGAGGGGCTGCCCTCTGCTGGGAGGCCCTGCGTGCTGGCCTGCCTGTGCCCAGCTATGCCCTTGTGGAGATCTGGCAGGGAAGCACTGCCTGCTCCCTGTTGATGACTTTGGATGGGGGACAGACTGAGAGTTGTATTTTTCTTCGAATCTGCCCTCTAAACCCAGCGCATGGTGAACACTTCAGGATTTCTGAGCCTTGGGGGTTGGGAGCCCTGATGTGGGCTTGGTGGTATGATTGACCGGCAGGCGCAGAGAGAGAAGTCACGCTGTCACCCAAAAGCAGACGGAGACCTCACTCAGTATTTACCGGCGGGCTGGAAGTCAGGCAAAGGCTTAGCCTGACTGTGGGCGGGGCCCATGCCTAATGCAATCATACTAGGTGCAATGTTACCAGTAGTTACTGGTTATTTTCTCTAATTGTGAGTTCTGATGGTTACGACAGTGGCCCGATTGGCCCTGTAGTGTATATAATCCCCTGTAAAGTCATACTAAGTGACAGGTGGCACAGTGTATGTATGTGATTATGTTCTAATGTGTTTTATGAGTAGTACAAATGCTATTTTTACATAGCCTTGAGTGGAGTTTCTTTTGTGGTGTGCCTAGTGTGTCACTGCTGTGTGAGTGTGCTACGCAAATGCTTTACACATTCCCTCTGGGATAAGCCTGACTGCTCTGCCAAGCTACCAAGGGGGTGAGCAGGGGTTATCTTCCGCATGTAACTTCCTTGCCCTGACTAGAGTGGCGGTTTCTGCCTGGCTTAGGCATGTGCCCTAGCCAACCTGAAATCCCATTTCTAACAGCGTTCATCACTCCTTCCAGGTGTAACAGATTCATACGCATGTTGTTTGGCCTTGTGTCAGTCGCTGCTGTGTTTCAGTATCTGATGCACAAATTATTCAAAGACATCAAAGGAGTTATGTACTTCCAGGATGATATACTGGTGATGGGCTGAGACAGGCAAGATCCGAGGTTGAAGTTGGTGTTAGGGAAATTAGCGGACAAGGGACTTAGTGCTGAACTGAAAAAATGCTAATTTGCATTGAGGTCTGTAACATACCTAGGTCTTGAAGTGGGCAGAGATGCTATTTCACCCAAAAGGACATTATTGAGGCAGTTAGTAATGATCCGGCCCTGATTTCAAAGGAGGAAGTCAAGTCCTTCCTTGGCCTCGCAGAATTCTATTCCCAATTTGTACAAAACTTTTGCTATGAAAACACAAGACAATTGTTGAAGGTGTGGCAAGTATTTTGTTGGAAATGATTTTGAAAGAATAAAGTGTGATATAAGTACAGTTGTTCCTTTGCAAGGGTTTGTGGTTGGAGCATGCAGTATTGTCACAACCGATGCCAGTGACAATATTAACCCAAATGTCAGAAACAGCAAAAGTATGCACAGTGGCACACACCTCCCGTACAGACCATAAACTACTAGTGAAGGTTCTTACATTCAATGCAATAGTCAGGGCTACACTTTGTAGGTGCTGAGTACCTACCTGGGAGAAGAAACAAGGTGGCAGATTATTTAAGCCGTTCTCCTTTGCCATTATATAAAAATGTCAATGAGGAATGGAATGATTACAGAATGGCCATGATTGATGATGGTAAAGTGGCTATTTTAAAGATGAATGGAAGGCACATTATGAAGGGGATGAAACCTTGGTGATGATCAAACAATTCATTATCAAGGGTTGGTCTGACAAGAGCGATTTGCATGATGAATGCAAAAGATTATGGGAAATGGAGGATTAATTGTCGTTTAGGGATGCTGGTTATGTTCTCATGGGGGACAGGTTGGTACCTCCGAAAAGGCTAGGATTGAGAATATTGGAAATCATCCATGAGGGACACCTTTGTATAGTTAAACTTAAAAAAAGAGTGGAGTCATCCTATTGGTGACTAGGCAGAGATGTTGACACAGAGCAATTTGTGAGCAATTGCCTGTTTTGTGGCAATTCGGATAATTCGGACAAGGCACAGTCAGTGTTCTGGACATCTTTAGGTGACCGGAAATGTCCATAGTATCCATGGGGAGACTAGAGCATAGGCGTTTGGTGACACATTCTAGATGATTGGGGAGTATCCAATATGTAATTGGATTATTCCTAATGGCCTGAGGTTGAGGTAACGGAAGAAGTTGATGCTAATGCTATAGTTTCCTTTCTAGAGAGGACATTTTAAGAGAGGGTAATCCTAAGTCTATCTTAAGCGACAATGGACCACAATTAACTTCTGAAAAATATAAAAAATTCTTCATCAAGAATGGTATCAATTGAAAAGCAGCTGGGAGCGGCATCGTGGAATGCTTCCACAGGGTGGTAATAGGCAGTGTACAAGCTGCCAGCAATGCTGGTCAGGATTGAGTGAAGGAGTTGGGTAGCACAATCTGGGCATATAGGATACAACCCACAGTAACAGGTTAGAGCTCATTTAGAATTCTAAGAAGTAGCGAGCCTTTTACAAAGAATTATATGGCATGGAAGAATATGGAGAGGGCAGGGAAGATATGGCACCTTCTTTAACAGAAGGAACGAGGAGTGAAAGTGTGGATACTTACATTCTGGTTCAAACACAACTGAATTGTGTGGTGGGGGTACAGCAACATGTGTGGAGAAGTCTGTTGTGTTGCTAAAAAAAAAATTATGATTTTGTAATGTGATAAGTACTGTATTCTGTGAGGGGAGTGAATGTTATTTTTTTAGTGCCTGTGTTTTTGTTAATATTTTTTTTCTTCATTTTTATGTTAACAAAGGGATATGTGGTTGTTTCATCTGAGGCGGGTGGTACTATTGTTTGTTAGAAGTTAATAATAGCTGAGTTAACACTTGTACTGCCACTGCTAATGAGTCTGTATCATTTTGCATGTAACAGTTCTTCCATCTTGTTATTAACTTGTCTATTCTGTTATTTATAAATTCTATTTCTGTTATGATTAAGAAGGGGAGATATGGTATCTAGGTTACCTGTGCCTAGGTAATAGGATGCCACAGGTTCTGGACTGTGGTGATGGAAGGGAGCGGGGAGACTGGTGGCATGAGGGTGCTACAGGTTTGCTCTCCAGTAAACTTGTAACTTACCTTCATTTATGAGCGTCATCCATACAATCTTGTCAAATGCTGAAGAGGGACATGACAACAGATTCAGTATGGTGCTTAACATAATGAAGATCAAGGATTTGGGAATAAAGTCCTCAAAATGTCACTTCATTGTAGAAAGGAATTTTCTTTACATTTTTCATATACACCAATCATTTATGGAAAAGGGGTGTTGACAAGTAAGATAAGTTGTGGCAAAGTATGTTTGGTACATTGTAAGCAATGCTCCAACATTGGGCAATTTTAAGAAAAATGTAAGCTAAGGTAAAGTAAGTTAAGCGGCTTCTTATACAAATGCAAACTAGAGGAGAATGGACTTCAGTTTTCACTTCTGGTATCTTGAGGAAAGAGGTCAGTAAGTACCCTGCAAATGGGCACTAGTGTCTGATCTGTGGCCCGTGCTTACCCATATACACTGGATAAGCACGAAAATGTGCTCTTTTGAACATCTCTGGTTCAGAAGAAGAGGTCAGCGGTGCATACAATGTGGGCCAGCTTAGTGCAAGAGTTCAAATCCGCAATGCTCACACTACTCGAAACATACAGGTGAGGTCAAGACAAGTGCATGTCCCATAATATATATAACAGGACTCTCCCACAAACTGTGAAGGTGGTGCTCATAGACTGAAACATAAATAATTATCGCCAACAGTACACAAAGACTTATTAGATACAGAGAAGTCTTCTACAGATTACTTGAGATCAAGGATTTAGGCTTTGATATTTGCACACTTTCCACAGTCATACTTCCAAAGATTATAAACTTTAACTTGCACTTGTTATTGAATAAGTGGAATGATAAGCACTCATTTACATCAACTTTTGTTTTCTTTCTTTTGAGTCACCTATAGTATTAATTGACATAGGTAAAGAATGATTTTTAAATGTCAGGAGAAAATGTATAATTGTAATGCGCATTTATTATGTTGCAGTTTATATTGCTGCATGATATCGGTGAGAAATGGTTGTTTAATGTCAGAAGAAAACGTATACTTTTAATGAACATTTATGATGTTGCAGCTTATATTGAGAGTCATTTACATCACAGACTGTATTTACAAAATACTGAAGGCAGTCATCTATAGTGAAACATGTTATACTTCAGGTCATCATATATTATATTATAGAGGTTCTATTAATATTGCAGATCTGAGAAGTCACAGAGTTTCATCTGAATATACAGTTATAAATACGGAGATTGTCGCAAGTTATCTCATATGTCATATTAGGAATAGTCAACTGCAAGCTGAATTATTAAATTCAAATTAAGTGTCTCTTGTCTTTATACAGCAATGCTTCTTCAGTGCAGATCGAACCAAGACGTAAGAACAGGCAGAGTGAAGATATCTAGCGTCTCTCTTGTCCTTTTTCCCTGTGTCTCTAGTTAGACAACATAGCATCCTTTGTATGGATGGCAGTGTGTTCATCGGCATGCGGAGGGTCACATTGCTTCTGTTGGACCATGATTGCCAGGTTAGTATAACCTTAACAACATGGCAATGACATGTTTAAGGAAATTAAACATTTCAATTTCCCTATTTTTGATGCTATCTGTTAACCAACAAGAATTTAAGCTTGGCCACATAATGGTTCATTGTGATGTATCAATACAATTTTGTAGAAGAATAATTGCAGGACATGGTAAATGTGCAGTCTCATTCCTTTATTGAGCAGATAACAAAGTTTGGGGCATATCATCAAGGCGGCGCTATAAAATTATCGCTGCTTTTGCGTCCGTTTTCGGCCGAAAAGCGGGGATAATGTTATCGCTTTATCAGCAAGGTAACGCTATCTCGTGAATCCTTGCCTTAGCGCCCTTTCTTCCAACGCCCAGCTATGCATCTCTAATGAGATGCAAAGTGGGCGTTCCTTCCCAAAATAACTGGAGAAATGTCGCTAACTGACATTTCTCCAATTATCAATGGGCACGCTAACAAGCATAGCGATAAGAAAAGTAGCGCTAACCGTGGTTACCGCTACTTTCCTTATGCCTGCTTTTAGTTTGACTTAGCTATAATATCCAATGGAAGGTGGATATCATGGTTAAGTCTGCCCTGCCCTATCAACAAGCCAAATGTTGTGCGATTATCGCTGGATTTCCAGCGATAATCGGACATGCGCAGCTTGCTCCACGAATTTGATCGCTTTTGAGATAAGCGTTGCTGATAGCACGCTATCTCAGCGATAAAATTCAGCGCTAGCCGGCAATAATTATCCTCGCGATAATAATCGCCGGCCCTTGCTGATATGCCCCTATGTGATTTGTAGGGAATTAGAAAGTTGTGTGGAGTTATGTGAATGCTGTGATAGGCAGCTTAGCTATATCCAGCCAGAAATGATGGAGAGAGGCTGAGAAAGATGAATCACAAGAAATTAATATTTATGTTAGATGTAAAACCACTAGAATGTGAGGGTTATAAGAAGTTGTATTGCGGGGTTTTGTTTTGTGGCCCAGTGTCCTGCATGACTGTAAATCTTCACAAATACATTTATCCAAAATGGCAGATGTCTGGCTCCCCTTTCAGTATCCCTCATTTCTCTAACACATCCATCCCTTTGGAAATGAGGATCAACAACCTCTTCTTGATATGGGAACACCCTTCCCTCTGCTATGGGTTGAAGTGAATATTTGAAAGGGTTCTCTAGATGAAAAGTTCCTGTCACTTGACTCTCTTATGAAAGTTTCATGAGAAAAGTAAGATTGTTGCTCTGGTTCTTTGTGAAGCTATGTTTTCGTCTGTCCTCCCAAATTACCCATCCCATCCAAGTGTTCCACAATTTTGCCCACAACAGTCTTACTGCATTTAGAAGTTGGTGTATTGTTTCCTGGTAGCATGCCATTTGGCACCTAATTGTAAAGGCTACAAACTGGAAAAAAGGTGAAGCCAGCTGAACTAGTTTACCTCTACTACACGTCACAGCAGTAAACAGTGTGGTTTATAAAAGTTATCTATTCACTTTAGGTATCAACAATTCACTTTCAGCATTAAACTAGATATTGTTTTGATAATGTAAAAGCAAGTTTCTATCATTTTCCTAGATTAAATTATGAAAACAGACTTTGATTCACTATCAGGAATCCCCAGAGGCAAATGTCACTTTAACTTTATGATGACAAATAGCATTACTAGATGTAAACTTTTCTTTATTACTTAGCATGCTACATATTTATATATTAAGCACACAGCCTTGCGGGCCCATGGCGCACAACACACATAGCTACAAATTTTAATATTTTTTAACACATGGAAGAACATTTTTCTCAGATCTGTATTACAGCAATGTTTTAAACTTCAGAGAGTCAGAAAAAAATGTAGCCATGGTTGTCAGTCATGCATGTGGTTAGTGTAAATATACACTGTGGCCATCCACATACAACATTTAACCTCCATGGTCTTAGGGAAAGCTAAATACTCCAGATGGGTATCTCCAGTTTTACTGTTGATGGGGAAAGGGCACACGTGCAGAGACTCTGGCAATGGCTGTATCATGGTACACAGAAACCCAATACCAGCAAAAACCCATCTTAAAAAGTTGAGGAATACTGAAAAAGATGTCTTTCTTAAGCTTTGAATTTTCATAAGGATTTCAACAAGGATTGTCAGCATTAGCTTTCTTGTGAGACATGCCATAAAGGCAGGATCCTTGCTTCTCCACTATACCTTTTAAATTCAAAAGCTTCTAATTTCTGTGATTCTAACTGCCATGGGGAAAGCAAATTACTTCTGTGCTTCCTACAGGAATACTTCATACTTTGTGATAAAAACATTTAATTCTCCCACTGCAACCCCAGGGTTTCCATCTTATTCTTATGTAAGGCAAGACTGTGTCTGAGTCCCTCCTCCCCACTTAACAAACATTGGAATGTGCAGGCTATCATCGCAAGCTGCTGCGAGGAATTTCTGATAAACTGCACTGATGGTGCCCCACCCAGGCCTCGCCTATATTCCTGACATTATTTCCTAGAGACATGGCATGTTTGATAGCTTCTGTCCCCATAGAAAATAGTGCCTTACTTGAAAATATTTAAAACAGGGACTGTGTGGGAGCCCGAACTCATCTTTTAGTGCGACGAAAGATCGGAATCCCGGCCTGTCATACAATTGTCTAAGTCGGTAAATGCCCTTACACTGCCAGACTCTTTCGAAGTTATCCTGAAATATATCGGAGAGTATTGGGTTACCCCATAACACCGTGTATTGATGCAGTGTAGACCTAACTACCTTGAATCGGACACACTTGTAGTAGTTAGGACCAGAGGTCTTATATAGCTTGAACCCGATGACCGGTCCACAGGTTAGCTAATAGGCCAATGAGGTCGGACTAGCATCAAGCTGATTGAGCAACCTCTGAATCCACCCAATAAATGCAGACCAGTAATAAAGCTTAAAATTTAGGAGCTTAAAGCCCCCTTGTTTATAAGATAGTTTGATAAACCTGTAAACCTGAGGGACCTCCTAGCGCGTCTGTACCCCCAAATGAAACTACCTATAACACTATCCAAACGCTTGAAGAAAGAAAATGGGACCTGAAGAGGAATTGAGCGGTAGAGATACAAAGCTTTAGGTAGTATATTCATTTTAATTATGTTGCATCTTCCATATATGCTGAGAGGGAGCCGATGCCAACTATGCAATTTAGCCGAAACTGTTTTAAGAAGCAACTCATAATTCAAGGTGACAATGTCCTCTACCTGACTGCTAAGGCAGACACCTAGGTACATAGCTGTTTTGTAACTCCTAAAGATATTGGCACGGTTTCAGGTTGGAAATCTAGAATGGTCTGAGTCTTCTCTAAGTTTAGCTTGTAACCTGAAAAAGAGCCAAAGAGCTCAGCCTCTTGCGTGATGCCGGCTATAGTGGCGACAGGGTTAACAGAGAAAATGGCAATGTCATCTGCGTACACAGTCAACTTGAGTTCCGGACCATTGAGGCTCACAGGGGGGATCTCTACTTTCTGTACCAAATGCTTTATAAAGGGCTCAATATAGAGGGCGAACAATAAGGGAGGAAGTGGACATCCCTGCCTTGTACCCCTTTGAACAGCAAAATGTGCTGTTGAGATGCCGTTCGGCTTAACTGTTGCCACTGGATTTTTATTGAGTTTCTGTACCGAAGAGATAAACCGCGAACAAAGACCAATATTGACATGGTAAGCCAGAGTGCTTCCCAGGCTACCATGTCAAAAGCCTTCTCGGCGTCTAACATGATCATCCCTATGTGTCTGTTTAACTTGCCGGATACATCGAAGGCTGTGTTAATATGGACCGCGGTATCCCTGCCGGAAACGAACCCGTGCGGTTGGTTAGAAACTAACTGATGAATGAGAGGAGCCAGGCGTGAGGCCAACATTTTGGAGAAACATTTTGCTTCGGAGTTGATCAGTGATATTGGACGATAAGGGCCTCTGTCCTCAGTGGTTTTCCCTTTTTGGGGAATAACACGATATTAGTCACAATCCAAGAAGCTGGAGCGTCACCCCAATTAGTAATGCAAGTAGCTAATTCCATAAAAACAGGCGTCAGGATATCCCTAAAAATTTTGTAGAACTCAAGTGGGATAGTATCCTCACCTGCCGCCTTGTCAGAGGGCAAAGACTTGATTGCGTCAACCACCTCGGCCAGCTCTATGTCTCTGCAATAATACGGCTCTGCCTGCAGATATGACTGAAAGTAGGTCAGCTTTTTAACATAGTTATTACTGAAGAGGAAATACAGTAGGCAATGGGCACTTTAGATTAAGTAGTAGCCTCTGTCAATTTGAAATTACAGCAGCACCGAATAATCTTCATGTTGTAATATACACAGAAGCTCATTTGTAAGTGGTCAATATCTCAACTGTCTGCCAAATCGTACTGTCCAAAGTGTCAGCGTTTTGCTGCAGACTTACGGTATATGTTCATTGATTTTCTAGACTAAGTATATTTTGGAAGGACGTTTTCTCAATCTTTACAATGTACCTAGGCTGTGGCCTTCAGCCTACGGAAAAGGAAATCTTTCTTGGGATTAAACATGAGGTAGATAGCCATGCGAGCTCATTAGTTACCATCATCATTGCATGTGCCCGTTTATGCATAGCAAGAGCCTGGATACATACTATCAGCCCTAATGTCAACGAAGTCTGGGCAGTTCTCAGACAGGTGTATGAGTTAGAATGAGCCCTAGCCAAGGCCAGAGGCCCTTGCTCTTGGTTGAATTTCAGAAGGATTTGGTCTAGTTTTCAATGGGATTAATTTTGGTATTGTTATTATACTTTATGTTTCTTTATGCTCCTTTCTGCAACTTTATTGTATTTCCTCTTTCTCCTTTTCTTCCTCGCCTATACCCCACACTCCTCGGCCAGCTTTTTCTTTTCTTCCTTTTTCTTCTCCCCTGGTTGTAATTAGGTAACTTTGTAACTCAGAATCATGTGATAATTTCTAACATGGGTGTGAATGTTATTCGTTTTTGCTTTTTCTGTATTTTTTCATAATATGACTACTAAAAATAAAAATATATATAAAAAAAATATACATATTGGAATAACCTGAACTTGCCTTGTGAATGAGGATGTCTTCCCCACCCCCCAGTTTGGGTGGCCTCTGTTTGGCTACCATCTATAACCACACTATTACATTTATAGGAAAGTCCAGTTTAGAGGAAATGTTTCCTTAGAAGCCACTACCCTTTTGGAGATTATAAGGCTGCAGATGGCTCAGAGGTCTACTTGAGCTATGACTTTAGCAACGATCAAAGTCCCTGAAGGCACATTAGGTTATTGTTGTGTTCTTAGATCTTTGCAGTGTGCTGTCTTCTTAGAGCTGTTTACTGTGCTACACGTTCCATGCTCTTGGAGGTCAGTTGGGAAGATGTAGCACGGTGTAGCACTGTTTTAGGGCTCGACTACCTATCTTAACGTATTCAATCAAGTGGAGTCAAAGCACAAATATTTGAAGTCACAATGCTAATGGCGATCAGCTGAGCCAGCCTGGTCGAGCCATCCGCACATGCTGCAATAGGAGCCTGTCACTGCGGCACTGTACTATTGTGAAGACTCATTGTGAACTCTGGTGAGTTGGAACCCTTGCAGACTGAGCAGGTTTTTACCACATGGCACTATTTCAGTATTGTGATTTACCATATCCACTATCCAGAGCATGCCCTTGTGACTGTTAGCTCAGCACATTCCCGATTTTAGTGCTGCATGAGGTGTCCGCATTCAATTCCTATTATTCCTTGACTTGGGCATTGATGACACAACATATGCTCTGAGACACTGCTTACTGTACCTACCAATGTGATTGGTTGATTCTGCGGATTTGGGGACCTTACTCTTGCACTGGATTGGCGGTCTTACGAATGCTCAGGATTAGTCAATTTTACACCAGATTGAATTGGCTTTTACATCGAATTCACAGCAGCCATCTTTTTTTGGGGCTTAATTTGACCAGTGACGCTGCAGTCTTTGTGAAGTCAAATAGAGTGGCAAAGACTCATTTTAATGCTACTGAAAAATTTCCGCTTCTTTGAGTTACAGGAGAATGTCTGCATTAAACCTTCCTTCTCCTTAGCTGCTCATGGTGACAGATGGTGAACCTTACATGAAATGGGGAAACTGGGAAGAGGATTTTATTACCTATGTGTCTAACTTTAATAGGTCATGGAAACTAGTGGTCAGCACAGTAAGTAATGCTGTGTGAGATAATTGCTAATGGAGTATGTGTAAAATTGGTGGTGGACTCAGGCTCACCTTACTCGATTATAAACAAACAGGTTTGGCATGATTTAGTTACTAAAGAGTTGGGGGCTGAATTATTACAGTCCAATATTAAACAATTAAGCTTCACTGGATAATCAATCCAATTATTGGGCTTCTGGAAGGGAAATTGTAAATTCAAGGGAAGATCTGCTGATTGTAAATTGCATGTTTCTCAGCATGGTCCTTCTGTGTTAGGTCAGTGGGGCCAAGGGGAGTTAGGAATACTACTCGACCCCAAGAGCCCTAAACCTGTTTTGTTAGTTGGAGATGAGTGTCAGTTTTTTTAACATATCACCAAAGATTTTCCCCACTGTATTGTCAGGTGAGCTTGGTGAGTTGAAGGGATTTGTAAATAAGATTATATTTAAAAGGGATGCACATCCCAGAATCCAAAATCCACAAAGTTGTTGAATTTCAGGGTGCCTTGGGCTTGAGCCGCACTTAGAATAGCGTCTCTGTCCCTAAAATTCAGGACTCGGGCAATGATGGGACAGTGTGTGGGCACCGGCAGGCGGTGTAGGCACCAGAGATCAATGGGCTCGTTTGATAGCAAACCATGTTGACAGCGTGTCTCTGGGCATCCATGATGTCAGCCAGTTCTCGAGGAAGGTTGCTGTCTGATCTTGCTCGACTCCCTCCGGGAATCCCACTAAGCGCAGGTTATTGCACCATGACCGCTTCTCCACGTCTTCGGCTCTTCTATGCAGTTCCTTAGTTTGGGTGCGTAAATGGGTAACCTGTTCTTGCAGTTGATGGATATCGTCTTCAGCTGTGGAGATGCGGGATTCCACTTCCGGTATACGAGCTGTAGCATTGCGCAGATCCTGATGAATAAGAGCCATATCCAACCAGACCTCCCCGATTTGTTTTCCCACTGAGGCCTGGGATGAGCTTATAGCTTGCAGGATTGCAGTGAGATCGGCCCCTAAACGGAATGAGCCCCCATTCGCCCCCTCAACTTGGCCTGTGTCACTTGTGGTGTACTGGTCCATTTTGGTCTGGGTCTGGGTGGAGGGTGCTTTGGGGGCCCGGTCCTTCCCCATCATGGATGTCAGTTGGGTCCGACCGCCTGGTAGTATGTCGCAATGTAGGGTGCAGACGGGGGGTCAGAGGAGAGCCACCATCCCACTCCAATGGGTGATGTGGAGACGAATAAAGTCAGGCCACCCGGCTGCTGTCCACCCCTCCAGGCACCCCACCCCCAAGGTCCAGGAGGGGGGTTACGTTGTCTGTGACCAAGCTCTATGAGGGTGTGGGTGGCGGCAGTAACAGTATATGTTAGAGGTTGGATAGACAAATTGAAGCATGGGGGCCCCCTCAGCCGTGGGCCAGTTTCCCTCTGGTTGTG
The DNA here is from genome assembly GCF_964204655.1 of Triturus cristatus. Lineage (NCBI taxonomy): Eukaryota > Metazoa > Chordata > Amphibia > Caudata > Salamandridae > Triturus > Triturus cristatus. The sequence goes on along the minus strand of NC_140586.1, from coordinate 680,301,722 downwards.
GGTTGGTACCAGTCATGGCCCGTAGGACGAGTTCCAAGGAGCCGCGGGGGTCCGCTGCGTGGGGCAGGAGCCAGAAGGGGATTCTCAGGATTCAGAACCCAGCCAGGCGCAGCAAGACAGCAGGGATGCTGCGCAGTCTTTCCACCCCGTACTGGTTGACCCAGGACCCAGCTCACCTCCTTGTCAGCCCGGGAGATCTCTGCTTTGTGTACTTCCAGCCCCAGCAGCACTCACTTACTTAAACAACTCGTCAACACACTGACCCACAGAGCAGGACACACCCTTGACCCCATCTTCGCAGCAGGAAACAGCGTCCAATTCAGCCACACAACGCAGCCGCCATGGACCAACCACCACTTCGTACACTTCGCCATCAACAAACCCAAGGTGCCCAAACCAGCCCCATGCCCACCACAAAGGAACTGGAGCAAGGTAACCGACTAACAACTTATCTCCACCCTCACCCGAGACAACCACACCTGGGCACCCAACGCAAACGACGCAGCCAAAGAACTCCACACCTGGATCTCCAACTGGGCAGACGGGCTCACCCCGCTACGCAACCCCGACAGACAACGCCCCAGGAAAGCTGCCTGGTTCACCATCACTCTCCAAGAAGCCAGACACATCTGCAGATGCCTGGAGAAGAACTGGAGAAAAACCAAGACAACCGAAAACCACACCACCTACAAGGACGCCATGACGGACTACCACATCCAGATCAGAGCCACCAAGAGGAACTTCATCCACAACAAAATCCTGGCCAACTCCAAGGAACTTTTCAGTGTCATTCAAGAATTCACCAACCCACGCAGCGAAACGACACCCCATCCCAAGACCTCTGTGACAAGCTTGGAACCTATTTCCACCTCAAGATACAAAAACCTCTATGACAACTTCATTGACCATCCACCAGGTGCCAAAGACGGCCCCCCGCCCCTCAGAAACACCAGCCAGCCCACCATCTCAAACTGAACACCTATCACGGCTGGAGTCACCGCCTCGACCATGAAAAGCATCCACACGGGGGCCCCCACGACCTCTGCCCCCCTCACATCTACCACAGGGCCGCGGCCACCATCGCACCCGAACTACAACGCACCATCAACACCACCTTCAAAACAGGCACCTTCCCAGATGACTGGAAGCATGCAGAAGCCAGACCCCTGCTCAAGAAGCCCACATCTGACCCTACCGACCTCTAGAACTATCGGCCCGTCTTGCTAACAGCCAACAGGAAACTGACATGATTCATTGAAGAGCACTCCGTCCTTGACCCATCCCATTCCGGAATCTGAAACAACCACAGCACAGAGACCGCCCTAATCGCCGCCACAGACGACATCCGCACCCTCCTGGACCAATGCCATTCTGCAGCCCTCATCCTACTCACCTATCAGCGGCCTTCGACATCGTCTCCCACCGCACACTAGTCGCCAGACTACATGACGCAGGCATACAAGAAACAGCCCTGGACTGGATCCGATCATTCCTCAACAGAAGAAGCCAAAGGATCAGACTCCCACCCTTCCTCTCTGACCCCATTAAAATCACCTGCGGAGTCCCACTGGGTTCATACCTGAGCCCCACCCTCTGCAACATCTACATGGCCCCCCTCGCAGCCATCGTCCGACAACACAGCCTCAACATCGTATCCTACACCGACGACACCAAGCTCATCCTCTCCCTCACCAAAGACCCCCACCACTTCCAAACTCAACTTCCAGAAAGGAATGCAAGACGTCGCCGTCTGGATGACCAACAGCTGCCTGAAGCTCAACGCCGAGAAGACAGAAGTCCTGGTCCTCGGTACCACCCCTTCTGCATGGGACAGCACCTGGTGGCCGACCGCCCTCGGAAGCCCACCTATCCCCTCAGACCACGCCAAGAACCTTGGCATCGTACTCGACTCATCACTCACCATGAACCGACAGGTCAACGCCGTCACCTCCAGCTGCTTCAACACCCTCCCCATCCTCCGCAACACCTTCACGTGGATCCCCTTGAGTCAAGGAAGACAATCACCCACACACTCATCACCAGCAGACTGGACTATGGAAACGCACTCTACGCCCCATCAACAAGTCCCTACTCCGCAAACTCCAGACAATACAGAACACCGCCACCAGACTTGTCCTCGGCATCCCCCTACACGAACACATCAGTCAACACCTACAAAGTCTCCACTGGCTCCCCGTGGAGAAAAGAGTCAATTTCAAATTCCTCACTCACGCCTACAAATGCCTACACAACAACCGACCCAAATACCTCAATGACAGAATCAACTTCCACATACCCAAAAGAAAACCTCCGATCTTCCAACCTCGCACTGGCCGAAACCCCACGCATCCACAGAGCCAGAGCAGGTGGAAGATTATTCTCTTACATTGCAGCCAAGACGAGCTACCGGCAGACATCAGACGCGCCCCCTTTCTGAACACCTTCAGGAAGACCCTCAAGACCTGGCTCTTCAGCTAAACAGATCTGCGGACCCCCCCCCCCCCTCAGCACCTTGAGACCCTCACGGGTGAGTAGCGTGCATACAATTTCCTAATTGATTGATTGATTGATTGACACACTGGGCCTCGGTCAGCACGGTCCCTCCAATGCGATGGGCCTGCTGCCCCTGGGGGCTGCCATAGTGCAGGCTCTCAGGGCATCTGTCGTATTCCCGGCCATTATGGCTGCGTGATTCACCAGGCCCCAGGGAAGGCCGGAGCTGCGGTTGCGTCTTTGAGTAGAAGGGGTCCCCTGCTGTTCATGTCCAGGGTGTATTACGGGTGCCTATTAGGCCTCACCGCCTGGCCGGCTCCACCACCAGTGGGGTGTCAGTGCTGAGGTTGGAGGAACTAGAGCCGTACAGTCTGCAACAGTCTGCTCCTGTTCCCAATTTGTGGGGGGAGAAGGCACCTGAGGAGGGCGGGGCGGGGCGGGCGGGCTGCTCATCACCGGATCGCGGTTCCCCCTCAGGGCTATGCGATACAGGGTCTCAGGGCCATGAAGGAGGCACCAACGGCACCCGGGGGTACCGCGGGCGCTCCAGCATTACCAGTTTGGACCATCCAGGCATCCGCCCTGCAGCCCAGGACTCTGGTCGCCTCACTCTCTTGGCACCTCCGGCTGGGTCAGGAAGGCCACAATACAGAAATCAGGTAGTCGAGTTGGGTTCCCGCCAGGCCTGAGCCCGCCCGATTGCTCAGGGGTCCGGGCGGTGGGCTGTCCAGAAGCCGGGTTCGGAGGCTCTGCCCACAATCCACGCAGATTCCAGCCAGGGAAACAAAAGGCAAAGGCAAAGTCCGGGGATCCCGTGATTGGGCCGTCGCGGGTCTCAGGACTCTCCAGCGGCTCCTGGTATGCCTAGGGTTTTGCAGCAGGACCAATTGAGGCAGTGTGGGTGGCCTCCGATGACTGCTAGGGCTGATATGCTGAGCCTCAGGCACCCGCCGGCACCAGCCTGGGTTGTGTGCCGTGCTCCGATGGAGGCCTTCGGTGAGATTTGGCACCGGGAGGTGGGTGTGCCACAGTGGCAGGCCGCCGTCAAGGCCTCGGCACCGAGAAGCCTATGAAAGGCGGGTGCTTCAGAGAGTTCTGGCACTGCAGGTTAGTGCGCCGCCTTCACAGCTCGTCCATAGCGTTTGGGGCATAACTGTACCTCCTGATGGCTGTGGATTATGGAGCGGATGACGGAGGGGTCCGGAGCACTCTTGACGCTCCTCAACAAGAACATTTTTATTGATCAGTTTTCATTGACATATGTCATTGAAGTGTTGTCTGCAACCAAGGATTTGAATTGGGTTACTATGATTGACATAACTTTGGCTTATAATCAAGTATCCTTTCACACTGATAGTAGACGTATTAGTGCATTTATTACACTGGTGGGATGTTATCAATTTAAAAGGTACCATTTGGTTTAGCTTCAGCTGCAGCCATGTTTCAGTGGCTTATGTATAAACTGTTTAAAAATGTATGCAATGTAAAATATTTCCAGGATGGCATATTGGTTATGGTACAGAGCTGGAAAGAGCATGCCAAGATCATGTGATGGGTGTTTTGAAGGAATATGGATTAGGTGTTGCTCCTGAGGAAGATCTGGTTGCGGCCATATGCTGTGCATGCTTTTGTATAGTTAGTGACTTTGTATTCCAAATTTATGTACAATTTTATCCCATTAGACAGTTGTTAAAGAAAGTATGTAAATTTAATTGGTCTCAAAACTGTCATAATGCATTTGATGGTATCAAGAGAGATTTTTGCTATGCGCCTTTTCTTTGTGGGTATGACCCCAAATGTGAGAACATTTTAATTACTACTGATGAGATCGGGAAAGGGTTGGGAGCAGTGTTATCCCAGGTTGATAGTTCTGACAAAGAACGTGTGGTTGCCTTCGCATCCAGAGCATTAACATCACTAACGAAAGATATTCGCTCATAGAGAGAGAAACTTTAGGCTGTGCATGGCATCTCAAACATTTTAGCCAAATCATTTAAGGGGCCAAAGTGGTTTTGCGTTGTAATCTTAAACCATTATGTAAAGATTTTACCACACAAGCGCTTATCAATGCTTCACCAAGGATTTCTAGATTATCAATTCACCTTTTGGATTACTGTTATGATGTACAGTATCTACCTGGAGTTTGCAATAAGGTTGCTGATTTCTTGAGTAGATTGCCATTACCCATTAAAGATGACATCATCAGGTAATAGAATGAATGTTTGGTGGCGGCACTATTGGAGGCAGATGTACGTGGAGTGATTGCAGAAGTATGGGTATCTGAGACTAATCTGGATGTTAATTTAGTCAAGGTTAAGGAAATTGTCAACCAATGTTGGCCAAAGAAAAGCTGTTTGGCAAGTGAGTTGTCAGTTTTCTGGGAAATTAAAAATTAAAGCTCCATCTAAAAATGATGTATTAATCAGGAATTGACTTCTAATTCCGCCGAGTACATTACAGAACAAGATCACGTTGTGGTTTCATGACCGTCACCTTGATGTAGTAAAAAAGAACGGTAGAGTTACACAGTCTTATTGGTGGATGGACAGAGATATAGAAATTGTGGTGAGAGAGTGTATGAAGTGAGCTAATTTTGACAAAACACAAGCAACTTTCAATCCACCTTTGCATCCCTTTGAAGCTCAAAGATCAACATGGGAAAATGTAGGAGTCGATATTTTTGGTCCATTGTAAAGTGTGGACGACAGGACAAAATATGCCATGGTTGTTGTTGAATGTTTTTTTAAATGGCCTGAAGTGAGAGTGGTTAATGTGGCATATGTTAAAAGTGTGATGGAACTTTTAAAAGACGTTTTCACGAGAGAAAGGTTATCCAAAACTATTGTGAGCGATAATGGTGGACAATTTGTATCAGAAGTGTTAAAAGATTCACTTAAAAACTGGAAATACAGCATAGAACCTCTTTTCTTTATCACCCTGAGGGAAATGGTTGTGTGGAACATTTTAATCGGGTAATCAAAGGTGTCATTAAGTTATCCAAAGGTAATAACTTAGTTTTGGAGAAGGAGATTAATGAGACCTGTGGGCACATAGAATCACTAAGTGCAGTTGCACTTGATAAAGTCCCTTTCATTTAATGAGAGGGAGGGTTCCATGGACCAAGGATAACGTGGATGAATCATTTGAGAAAGATCATCAAAGAATTTCTTGAAGATGTGAGAAACAGATTGACTAATGAGAAATCTTAGTACAGAAATAGGTATGACAAATGTATGGTGTTAAGAAGATGGAGCTACATGTAGGAGATTGGGTGAGAGTTAAAAAAGGAAGGTTGGAAAAAAAGGTGAAAGTAGATTCGCAAAGCCTTTGTGTGTGGGGAAAGTATTGTTAATTGATGGCAAGCAAGTAGAATGGCCTGGTGTAAAGGTGGAAAGAAGATAGGGATTTCTAAAGATTATTTTGATTCGTTGAGTGCTGATGATAATGCTGCAGGAGATTGGCCGGACAAGGATGTGAGGGTGGAAGGTGATGAAGTGAGGGAAAATGTGTCTCAAAGTCTTGCTCAAACAAGGGTGTTTCTCTCCGAAAGGTTAAATCTGAAGTGGATGGTTCTCACTGTGTTAATGATGCATGAATAACCAAACCTTCTTATTCGAATGATTTTGTATTAATTATCCAATAAGTGCATTGCTGGATCATTATGTGAACTAGTGCACACAGTAGATTTCATTTAAATTCCATTTTTTATTTGCAAAAGTCTGTGATTTTTACTGTTTTATAAATTAATTTTTAGTAGTAGTATTTTTAAGAGGGGGAGTTGTGTTGTAAATGTATTTTGATCTTCATTGTTAAAGGGGGGAGATGTGTTAGGGTCTTAGATCTTTCCAGTGTTTTGTGTTCTTAGAGCTGTTTAACGTGCTACACATTTCACACTCGCGGCTCGGTTCAACAGTTATCGATTGGAGGTCAGTCGGGAAGGTGAAGCACAGTGCAGCACTGTTTCAGAGCTTGGCTACCTCACCAAATTTGTTCTACTTGATTCATGAATTTATATTTATTAGGGCCAAATCAGAAAGGTATTTAAAAGTAAGTAAAGTAGTGCTACAGGAGTACAGCTTCACTTACTCAAAAATGCCATTATGAGTTGGCTCCGGAATGTCCAACTCATTACTACAAATACAAATTGTGGGGCACACAAGAGGGCGCAAGGGCGATGCAAAACTTAAGTCGTATTTATCGAGCCATGCAAGGCCACCTTGCGTGGCCCTGTATGACTTGATAAATACAGAGTAACTCAATGCAGGGCAAATCACTGTGTTGCGTCACTCTGCCCCAGGAAGTATTTCCATGGTGGGTAGGTGTCGCTCACGCATTCACTCAAGGATTTTGGCTCATTCCCCAGATTTACCAACACTGGTAAACCTGGGAATGCGTCAACATGCTATGCTTCCCCAGGTGAGGCGTAACAAAGAGAAATGTCCTTATTTCTCCTCGTTGTTTCCTCTTTCTAACTGTGCCGCATTCTTCAGCACACTCAGAAAGAGGACAATGCCTCAGAGGATTATTTTTGTGCAGGAAGGTGCCTCTTCCTGCACATAAACAATCCTGCTCACAACGCAGGCACCCTTGTACCATGGTGCAAGGGTGCTTGCATTGGTGCTAGGCAGCCACAAGGACACCGGGGTAATGAAAGGAAATACGGTGCATTCCTGCCCTTTCCTAATCACACAGCACAGCAAGGTGGCTTGTTGTGCTGGAGGATTTTTTAATAAATATGCCCAGCTATGTGAATATTCCCTGACTATTCCCAATTGAGATGCCTAGAAGCCAATTCATAAAGGCATTTATGAGTATGGGAAGTAGTTCCACAGGGGTCCTCTGTCATATAACAATAAACGCCTTCCTTTGTGAATTTGGTCCATCAAATCTTTTCATTGATCCAGTGGTTACCAGAATTATGCCTAAATAGAAAGTTAGGTGAAGCCTTTTCGAACTTACCTGTGGCCGGGCATTGCTCCGCTGTTCTTTCCCTCCTGAGTCCCTGTGTTGCTGCATTTCCTTGTGGCCGGGCTTGGCTCCGCCGATTTCAGGCACCGGACTTCATTTCCCAGCAGCCCCGCTGCTCCCGAGGACGCCGACGACACTGGTCACGAGCGCCAGGAGGCGAATAAAGTCACGAGTGGGGCCGAGGCCCTTGTGAAGCCTTTTCGAACTTACCTGTGGCCGGGCATTGCTCCGCTGTTCTTTCCCTCCTGAGTCCCTGTGTTGCTGCATTTCCTTGTGGCCGGGCTTGGCTCCGCCGATTTCAGGCACCGGACTTCATTTCCCAGCAGCCCCGCTGCTCCCGAGGACGCCGACGACGCTGGTCACGAGCGCCAGGAGGCGAATAAAGTCACGAGTGGAACCTCGTCCCGCGGGACGCGCGCGGGACGCGCCGGGAGAAGCCCGGGACAAGGGCGGGACCGTCTGAGGCCGTCCGAGGTCGGACTAGGTTGGGTTGGGCCAGGGACCCTGCCTGAAAATTCACTTTCACTATTCTTGGACATATGAGCAGCTTGGTCTAATTAGGGTAATTATAACATCTATTTGAATCTTGTGTTTCAAGTGTATTGTTTACCTTAGCCACCTTACTTACCTTACTCATGCCCGGAAAAAAACAAACCCCAGCTAATAATACTATGGATAATTATCTTATCCAAGTTGTGGCTAAAATTAACAGCGACAGGAGATCCTCACTGGGATTAGATTCATCCAACCAATTCCTTATGGCTGATAAAGAGTATGGGGATTCCTTGGCTTTATATAATAGTAGTACATCTTGTGTGGCTCATGACCCTCTTTACGATACAAACCCCATTTTGCCTAGTGGCGTAGTTGTTCTTACTGAAGCCAACAGTGATAGTGAAGGGGTGTCAGTGACATCCACTAATATTGAGTCCCCTTTTTCTACTACCCCTGTTCCAGCTCCGAGGGTTACTAGGGGTAAAAGCAAGGCTATCCCAAAACGAGGGGGTCTAAGATCTGGCAGAAATAAAATTGCAACCCCTCCGAGGAAAACATCTGAGGACGAGGAGGAGGAGGATGATCTGTTCAGTGAAGCTCACGTAACCCTTTCTAATGCTCAATTTACTAAACTATGGAGCATGATGGACACAAAAATTAAAGGTATAGTTAAACCTCTGGTTAGTAAAATTGACAAATTAACCGCTGAGGTTAATAGATTGGGTGGTTTACTAGAGAAAACTTTGGTGAAGACAGGAAATATTACTGAAGTTGCTGTATCTAGGGTAGAGCCAGTAACGAGTAAAACATTACTTGTTGAAAATAGTGGATCTGACTCTAATCCTGTACCACTGTCTAATGTACCTAGTGGTGCCCTTGTAGATATACCCCCTATCTCTGCCACTAATAATTCTAACATGGGGAAAGGGTCTTTCGAGCTTGTAGTTGAAGCCTCTCCATTAGTTCTTGTCCTTGCAAATGTCCCCCCTTTGGTTTCTGGGGAGGTCGAATCTGCCCCTTCTTTATTAAATAAATCTTTATCGTGGCTTACAAACAACATGGTAATATCCCCCTGGGGAAAGCAACAATTATCTGTAGAACTTGTTAATGCCAGAAGGGTTGAGTGGATTGGTAACAGCGTTAAGAGGTTCAGAGGGGATTGTGTTGTCCTTAACTTCACTGACCCCGAGGTTCTATCAAACATCTTGCCTAACATCTTGCCTCCACAGCGAAGGTCAACTTCAATTGTACCATTGACCCTGGACTTTTTTTATCCTCGGAAAGGAAGAGGTCCGAATCCTAGTATTCTAAGAACTAAATGGAATGTTGTGACCAATAGGGGTAGTAATGATGTTGGATTTCGCGAATGGGGTCTATGTGTGGAAAATAGATTTTCTGCCCTGTCAAACCTGGATGCTTGTGATTGACAACCATCTCACCATTCATTTGATTTACGCTCTACTGATGAGCTAGGTCAACGAGTAGGTACTCGACTTGAGATTGTTAATATAGAGGCCATAGCTGGTTTAACTATCGAAAACGTAAAATACAACGGTATAAACGATATTGTGACGAATGGGCTTGTCTCCAGCCCCAAACCTGTAATGGCACAGGATATTGGGAATTTATTATCTTGGAATGTGGCTGGGCTATGTTCCAAGTTGGATTGTGGTGATTGGTTTAGGTTTGTTAGCAAGTTCGATGTTTGTATTTTCCAGGAAACATGGGCCTGTGACCCCGTTTTTGCTTTGGGGTACCTACATTTTCATGTACCAGCTTCTAAGGGCCCTAAAGGGCGTCCGATGGGGGGCCTTCCTATATGGGTCAAACAATCTTTAAAGGTTGTTGTAAAAAGTGTGGAGATTGGTCAAAAAGATATTCAGCTCATTAGACTTATGAGTAATTTATCCTTATCCATCGATATTTATAATATATATGCCAGAGGTGGAAATGTAGGAAAATCTGAGGTTCTTCTTACCCTGTATAATCTCCTTGAGACACATTCTAGTAGGAAAAACATAATAATTGCAGGGGATTTAAACCGTACGTTTGAACCTCTAGATACAGGCGAAGCCTTCTTAGGTGCAGAGGAAGACAAACAATGGGACATCCCCTTACTAGATACTATTCCAGTAACTCGTTGGACAGAAGATATTCTGGGTTTGAATGCAATGTGCCTTGAACAAGGGTTAAGAGCTTTGAATGGAAGGACAAAGTCAGATAGAGTACCAGCTATGACCTTTAATAATGGGAGAAGCAAAAGTCGTATCGACTATATTATTTGTAGCCTTTCCCTTTGGTCAACTGTTAGTGATATGGTTGTAACAGAAATGTTAGAGAGTGACCATAATCCGCTATGTGTTACTCACAAATGGTGGTCGTCTGAATCCAATGCTTCTATTCCTCTGGATGATCCCCTACCCCCGCTAATTGTACCAACAAATGATATGCGTAGGTTAAGATGGACAAGTGTTAGGACGGACCAGCAAGCTATAGAAAAAATTGGAGTTGCGACCGATAAGGCTATTACGGCCCTAGAATGTGAAGCAGGGATCACTACAGGTCAAGTTAATACTATTAAAGTACATAAGTCTCTTTTCCAAGAAATTAAAAGCTACTTTCTGAAACCAGTAAATTCTAAGATGACACGTGTTTCTAGAGCAGCTAAATGGTATAACCATGCTTGCAAGGTGGCACGAATTTCTTTGGGAGTAGCAATCAAGAGCAAAAATCCTGGGGGCCATCCGCTCTGCCAGAAAGTTTTACAAAATTAGTATTGCCAAGGCGAAAAAAGATTGGGACGAAGCCCATTGGGACAAGTTGAAGTGTGCTAGTGATCGAAAAGATTCTAGATTATTTTGGCATATTGTCAAATGGGGACAAGAAAGGTCTGAAGAGGCTTGTAATAACAATGTCCCGCAGGACGCCTGGATAAATTTTTTTAGTGATCAGTATGCTATCAAGGATCAGATTGTAAATAGTACCTGCCCTATTTATACATTTTCTGAGGACAATGTCTTCACGACGGGTGAAATTCTGTTGGCCCTTAGAACCGTACACAGTGGACGTGCTCCTGGTATTGATGGGGTCCCAGCGGACGTTTTCTTAAATGACACTGGAAGGTGGTGTAAATATATTCACTTGTTAATAAACCACATTGCTAAGGGTGCCGGGGTGCTGTTATTATCCCTGTGTACAAAAAGGGTGATCGTACCCAGCCTTGTAACTACTGCCCAATTAGCCTAATTGATACAGTGCAAAAAATTGTTGGGCGAGTGATTGTTAATCGATTGCTCGATTGGGCGGAAGAATTTAATATTCTATATCCCTTTCAGGCTGGGTTTCGCAGGGCCACCAGTACTGTGGATCAAGTTTTTCGGTTCCAGCTGATCCAGTGGAGGACTGTGGTGCTAGGTGGGGGCAGCCTTTATGCGGCTTTTGTCGATCTGCAGGCTGCCTTCGACCTGGTACCAAGGGCGAAACTGTGGGAAGTTCTTGTGGCCTTAGGGGTCCCAGGAGTCTTGTTGACTCTGATCATGAGATTACACGAAGGCACCTATGCTAAAATCCAATGGGGTGGATACGGTAAAGACACAGCCGAATTTCCTGTTGAGCGTGGGGTTCGGCAAGGGTGCTCAATGGCACCAACTTTGTTCACCCTTTTTATTAATGGCATTGTCCCCCGCATTCAATCACAGGCAGTGGATGCTCCCTCTCTTGCAGGTGTAAAAGTTCCGATTTTAATGTTCGCCGATGACACGTTAATTTTATCCAAAACTCCAAGTGGACTGCAAAAAGCATTGGCCATTTTTGATAAGTTTTGTGGGGATCACGGACTGGAGGTGAATGCGTCTAAAACAAAACTCATGGTTTTTAATCCGTATCGAAATTTTAAACCTAACATTACCATGAGTGGACGCACTCTCGAGGTTGTATCATCATTCACATACCTGGGGATCCTTATTTCTAATGATAATAGGTGGAACCAGCATTTAAATATTGCAATTTTAAGGCATAAGCAATTAGCTGGAACCATTATAAAGGAGCATAGGAAATCATTGACCAAACCGATCAAACCACCCCTGATTATATATGAGGCAAAAGCAATTGGGTCAGCATTATATGGGGCTGAGTTATGGGGGCATGAAAATTTACAGGAGTTAGAAACCTCTGAGAACAATTTTTTTAGGAAACTAACGGGTACTCCACAGAGTAGTCCGTTATTGCCTTTGAGATACGAGCTTGGCAGGAAAGAAATCTCGAAAATGGGCAAACTACAACCGATTTTATATTGGCGTAGGTTATGGACCACACCGGAGCTCTCTCATTATGCGGCCGGGTTCACTGACGTTATTAAAGCAGATTGCTTTAATAGAATTAGATGGTTCAAATCACTAAAACTTGCACTATCTGAACTAGGTCTAAATGCATTATGGTCCGACCCAGCTGGGGCATCATTTCCCAATAAGACAACCCTAAAAAATATTTTTTGGGAAAATGTTGCTAACAAGAGTTTGCTCAGCATCAACTGTGGGTCCATGACTGCTAGTTTTCTTGAGGTTAAATTGTACCCCATGTATGAACTGTATTGGGATTATATATCCAAACCTTTGGATAGGAAACTGTTTTTTCAACTAAGGGCGGGCTCTCTTCCTCTTCGTAACCTAACATCTAAGTGGAGGGAAGGAGGCCCTGCTACATGCCCAGTTTGTGGGGAAGGTAATGAAACACTTGGACATTTTTTGTTCTCCTGTAAACCATACTCTACTCCAAGGCGTGTTTGGTTGGCACCTATGTGTAGGAACCTGGGTACTAAAAGTAGTATGGTGGCTTTGCGCATTGTTAGATTGACTACTTTAACTTGGATTATAATTGCCACCGCTAAGTATCTGGGGTGGGCATGGATAATAAGGCAGAGATTGCGAGTCCGGTGACTACTCTCTGCCTAGACGCTCAGAGACTGCTAGAGTACTGTCTATTCTCTGTTTAGTGTAATTTATCGTGACATCTGGAAAATAAATTTTAAATGATTATTTTTTAGTATAAAGATTTTATAAATTATACTTAATTGTATCATCAACATCAATGAACTTTACACCTGTGAAATGAAATTTTAAACGGTTCTTTTTTTTTAGTATTAAGATTTTATAAATTGTACTTAATTGCATTATCAACACCAATGAATTATACACCTGTGATTATGTATATTACTTTTCTGAAAAAAATTTGTTCCTTTTTTAGAAATGTGCGTATGTCAATATGACATCTCAGATTTAATTGTTTTTATTATATGTTTGTATGTTTGCTTTTATGAGTAATACTCGAATAAAGCACTTTTTGACTTGACTTGAGAAAGTTAGGATGGATTATCAGCAACTATCATTCAACACTAATATTTGGTCATTACCAAGAAAGAAAATTCTACGAGGTCCGTGTAGAGAGGTAGCCCTATAAACATTATGTTACTGAAGTGTCCCGTTAACGTGAGAAAAGGTATACAAATTCATTTTAATCATTTAACTCACAAACCATTTGAGTCATTCTACTTTATTATAAAGCATTAGACATTCCTAATCAAAGTAACAAGGATTTCCAGATTTTTTTCAATGAAACAATTGGTACTATATTTGGCACTTTTGGGTATGATAATGCATAAGGTATTGATTAGCAGACTCTATTGTCCTACTTGTCTCCCTAACTTTTCCTTTGTTAGCTCATTAGCTGCCCATCACTTGCAAACTTTACAACTGCCTTTCGGCTCTTCTTTAATTTTGTTAAGGTTCTCGCTCCTATTTGACTCTACTGTCTCCCTCTAATCCCTCCCTGCCTTCCATTTCTGCTGCTCAGTCATTTTTAATCTAAATTTTGATGCTGGTGAAGTCCATGTGGCCTAAGAGACTGGCAATACACCTCTTTTTTTACATTTCTTTTGCCTCTTTTCAATAGGACATTGTAGTCCTATTGACTGGTGGCCTCTTGTTCATATTCGCTTGTGTGTTTTTTGTTTGTTCTGAAGTTGTTATTGTCTCGTTTCTGTTTTGCGGACAATTCGCTTTAATGGAACTAATTTTCGGGACTTGGAATTCGGCAGACAGTTGATACTGAAACAATGGCACCTCTATTTATTGTATATGTTTGCCACGGTGATTCTGAGAGCAACAGATATTGTACAATACACTTTTTGCTCTTTTATATTGTGTAGCTGTCTCAGCTGGCGCCATCACATATTGAAACTGGGAGGTGTGAAGTCTTATAAGAGTTCCTTGTAATGTGCTTTCAAGTTTAAACTATGCCTCCCTCCTGTACTTTATATAACATTCTGCGCCCTTTGTTTGACTTTAAATCTATTTCGGAATTAGCGTCTTGCCTCCTCATCCGCCGCCTGTCGCAGGGTGGCAGCAGGCAGCAGGAGGAAGCGACAAGAGGGTTGACCCGACTGTCCAATCATGAAACTTGAACAATGGGAAATGACTCAAACCTACGATACACCTTGATTTGTTTTGACATTGATTTTTAAGATCTGCTAAAACATAGATAGCTAAATTAATTATTTTGGCACCTAGAAGATGACAAAGGTGCTCCTTAAATGTCACGTTCATTATTTGAGTAGGAAGACATTATTCATTTTTTTATATTAATCAGACGAGGTATGTTCTATGCATGTCCCAATGTCTTTTTTCTGTTCTGCGCTAAACAATTTCCTTTGAAACATTTGCTGCTCAATTGGGTCACCATGAATTATTGCTCAGCCTAACTACAGTTATTTTCCCGAGTCTGGCATGCTTTAAAAGAAATCCCTGTTGGGAATTACATTTTTTTCTCCTCTTGCAGCACTTGGCTTTGGTCTTCTGTGAAATGGATGATACAAAACTAAAATCCGAGGATGAAAGAAAGGTTCTTAACATAATTAAAAGAGGTCAAGGGAGCAGAGAGGTTCATATTGAGCCTGCCTTGCACTGGCAATTAGGAGCTTTCAAATAGAGGGAAAATATAACTCTAAGGTGTATTTCAAAGCATTAGAACGAAAAGAAATAAGATTTTTTTTTTTTAAATCAAATGTGCTGAGTTGAAAAAATTAAATAACTTTTTGGCAAGAATCTCGTGTTTTATTCAGTGTTCCATTGCATTGTTGATGAGAGATATACGTTTTAAATATTTTAGCTGCGTTTAGATTCCATACCGCTGGTACTTAGAAGCCTTAAAATGTTGGCCATTTCAATTTATGAAGGACTGCATTAACCATAGGCTTTGGTACTTAAGGAATAATTATACGTTAATCTTTCAGAGGCGTCTCTTCCGCTATGGCGGATGAGCATCGCCCCACTATCCACAGAGGCAAACGAAAAACATAATGATCTAAATGCAGATCATTTTATTTTTCTTCCTATGGCTGTGTCTTGGGGCGGGGCCACAGCACTACAGCAGGGGGAGGAGGACTGGGTGACCTTGCTGTCAGTGCGCATGACAGGTTGGCCAGTCATCTCAGGCAGGCCAAACCGTCATGCACACTGACATCTCTCCAACTCAACTGTGTTGCTGGGTGGAGAGATCAGCAAGCACAGGCGCCTCACTCCCGATGGAGCATAATACCAATGTTCTTTGTGCAATGCCTACACTGCTCTCATGGTGAGAGCAGCGTCGGGATTGGTCGCAGGGCAGGGGCGGCCCCTCCATGTGGGCCGAGGAGCGTCGCCCCACTGCTTTCTCACAGTGCGAGAAGCAGTAACATAAAATGGTATTATAAATATCATTTTATGTTTCTGCTTATCACACTGTGAGAATGCAGAAGGGTTTGGTTGGGGCGGGCGGGTGGGCGGTCCTGCTCGAGGGCAGGGGAGGAGTGGCTAGCCCAATGCTGTGGGCCCTGACTGTTTGGTCGGCCTTCTGGGGCCAACCAAACCAGTCATGCGCACTCTCCATTTTCTCCATGTAGGCTGCATGCAGCCTACATGGGGAAAATGGCCTCCCCGTAGATGCCTGTGCGGTTGTCGTCCCAGCCAATCACAATGCCACCATTGCAGCGTTGTGATTGACTTAGGGGATGGGTAGAAGCTGGCTGCTTCCTGTTGCACAGGACGACGCAGGACTGACAACGCGGGACCGGGCTGACGAAAGAAAGTTTTTATTTTGAATTAAGCCTTCCTGACCCACGCGACCCCCTCCCTGCGTGACCCCCCAACACCTTCCCACCAGCGAGTCATGCCAGCCATGACTGTCCGCAGGGGAAGCTGGGAACTTCAGCCTGTGCCCATGGGAGGAAAAGACCGGTGAGCAGAAGACGGGTGGGTACGGTTTTTTATTATTATCTCAGCCCCCTCGTTCTACCCCCCGCACGGCCTCCACCCTCATGCTCTTCCCCACACTGCCCTACCACATTTCCCTCATGCCAGCCGTCACAATATTCTTCAAATATTGTTCATACTGCTGCTTTTAGTGTTTCTAAGCATGATTAACAATGTGAATCTGCCTAAAACAAAACATGTTAAGATTATTTATTATTTGGAAAAACAATAGGTATTTGAGGTTACTATGTGAGATACCAGGTGCCTGAAGCTCCTGTTTCAGTTAGAGTGACTTCTTCAAGGATCCATATGTTCCCTCTACCAGCTGTTGCCCCTCCCTGGAGAAAGATTCTGAGCTGAGCAGTCATCTCAGGCATCCCGTTGGGTGACAGAGGGTCACGTGACCTGACTTAACTAGAAGCATTTACTAAGAGATACAACAAGCATTGGCAAATGCAATAGGTTTCGCCTAGTCAAAGCTATTTGCTGTGCCAATGTTTTTTAGCCATGTTTTGCAGCATGGCTGAAAGTTTTTAAAAAAAGCACTATCATGTGATCAAGCTGGCTGCGTCATATCACTTTTCTTTGGACGTGGTTTAAAAATGAGGGAAATAAATTTTCTGGAAAAAATATATTTTCAAACTTTCAGTTGCCATAACTAGAGTGCCTGCTTCAGCATATTTTTTTCTTCTTTTTTGTAGCTAGCTATACACATTCTTTGGTAGACTGCAATTAAATACTTTTTTCAACAGTCTAGTCAGGATCAAAAATGGAAGCATGCTTCAACTTAAAAAAGTTCTGCATTCTCTGAAATGTAGATTATTGGTGACTTGTGTGTGTTACTTCACTGACCTTAGGCTTTAAAGAGGTGGCAAGTTGATCTTTAGCAATGCTTATTTCTATTATAAAAATGGTGTACTTTGGATGTAATGAAGAAAGACAGCATTACGGACAACTTTTCTGGAAAACAATCTCAAAAGAAAGGAAGGCTGAGTCTGCCTTGTTGGAGAATGGAAGTCTGAGACCATGTAGGCAGGATTTGAATTTATGACCTTCAAAGATCACAGCTGGTGTAAGGTGTGAGTGTTTAACTCACAGAGCCTTTGAACCAGCATACAAATAATGTTTTTTTTTTAACATTCCACTTTATGTTTCACTTCTGCCATCTCTAAGTACTGTAAAGTACAGGTTTTACTATCATGCAGTGTAATGTTGCTCTCTGAACCGACCACGAAAACACTGAAGGCAGCTGTTAGTTTGGCGTGACTTCTTGTCGTACCATCATGAGATACAAGCCTTGTTTCAAATCAATCACACTAACAAGAAATGCTGGACCCACCCACCCAGGACAAGTTAGAGCACAGCCTGCTTACTGTTGTTCTATCATGTTCTACTCCTGCCCACACACATTTTTATTTGACTAACTTGAACAATTCTATAGCTTGTGTTAGATCTTGACTGGCTACAGCTTTTTCTTTTTTTTTTAAAGATGCATATCACCTTTATAGCGGCCTCTTTACAATGACAGTAGACACGTTGCGCAGAAGTGCAAAGGACTGCCTAGGAAAGTCGAGGCTCTGTAGAAGTGGATGGATAGTTATAATTTTTATTTTCCAAAAAGGGGATATTTGAAGAGTTGCACTAGCAGAAAAGAGTTAAACAAGCACAATTGAAGGAAGGGGTGGGTGGGACGTTAAAGCAACAACAGGGGTACTGAGTGAGCAACGACGACAGAAGAAGTGAGGACAGGGGAAGAATTAATAAAAAATACCTGAATCCGAGACGAGCAGCGGAAGCATACTAATAGTGCAATTAATCAGTACTTGGTCCCTGCTCCATGGAAAGGACATAAACACAAAGTAGATGAAGTAGAAAGTAAAAGTCAAAGCACTGACAAATGAGAGGCAAGGAAATGTGAAGGACAATTGAGCCAACAAAAGGTAAGTAATGGGTGGGCTCTAAGCCCTTTTTAGGTTGAAAAAAAACAAGAGAACTTGTGACAGCGCTTCCACTGTCTCAGGCAAGACCTAAAAAGGCAGAGGCCAGGCAATTCTGTCAAGGGGTCCTTTCAAAGTGTGGCTTTTTATGAACAGCTCCATCTTTGAGTACAGGTATTTTAATAGTAGCAGATTATTATGATTATTAAGATTGAAGAGTCCAAACGTAGCTTTTATGTACTTATACATAAAAGATTCGGTGCAGGTTCGCGAGGATTACAGAAAAGAAAGAAAAGTGCATCCTAAAGTACATGGGTCATTTTATAAGGCTGATGCTCTTTCATGTATTTCCCAATGATCACACATTATCTTGACAGCCGTTAAAATAATATACAGATGGCATCCCCTTGCCCTGCCATTTATTCTTAGAGGGGGCACAAACGTTGAAAATTACCTCACAGTAGTTATTGCAATGTGTCCCTTAGCTTAGGAGGGGAGGGTGTTACCCTATAACCAAGTAATCTGTAAGCGGCTCTTGTCATCTGTAATTTCTTTACACACTGGCCCTCATTATGAGAGGCCTGGTGAGGCAGATGTAATTTATCAGCCCAATAAAAGTTGATGTCCATGGCTTATCATTTATCGTGGATGATTAATAACTTCTATAGCCACTTGTCTTCATACAGATAGGGAATAACACGTGAAATTTGATGCTGTTTGTACCAAAATCCTCATGTCCCAGAGTTTACCAAGAATGTTTTATCTTTTAAAATTTGGCATGTTTGACGTGCGGAAATTTAATTATGGTGATCAGATTTTATTGTAAATTTGTGTAAACATATAACTGCAAACCTAATGGCAAACAGATGTTTGTGCAGGGGCCTCAATTTAATGTGGCCTTTGAGTACTCATTTTTAGGCCTGGCCGGAGCTCAAAAAGTTCTGCTACGTGGAATTCCGTGGAGGTGCCCAAAAACTCTGCAAGATTTGTCTTCATACAGATGGGGAATAACACGTGGAATTTGATGCTGTTTGTACCAAAATCCTCATGTCCCAGAGTTTATCAAGAATTTTTTATCTTTTAAAATTTGGCATGTTTGACATGTAGAAACTTAATTATGGTGATCAGATTTTATCGTAAATTCGTGTAAACGTATAATTGCAAACCTAATGGCAAACAGATGTTTGTGCAGGGGCCTCAATTTAATGTGGCCTTTGAGTACTCATTTTTAGGCCTGGCCGGAGCTCAAAAAGTTCTGCTACGTGGAATTCCGTGGAGGTGCCCAAAAACTCTGCAAGATTCTGTAGAATTCCATGGGCGAAGCTGCTTGACACGCCCGTTCGCAGTACTTTTTTGTCATTTCAGTAGCGTGATGCGTGCATGTTCTCCCGCTGGAAACCGCACACGAATAGCACCACGTAGTTCGCATGGGCGCAGCCATTTTGTTTTATGTTCTGTACATGGTGCTGGTGCATGTTTTTCAATCCACCCTTATTCTTTTCAATCCTCACCCTAACTGACTCGTTCACCCCTCATTTTCCTTTATTGTATCAATGTGTGTTTTTGTGTTTGTGTATTTTACGTTTTTGTCATTTGTTTGTGTTTTTCGTGACTTTATTTTAGGGGGGGGGCTTTCCCTTCACTTCTTTAGTTTATTCTTTCCTTCTTCCTTTTCCAATGTCGTCTCTTTTTTGGACCACCCAACACCATGGCAGAGCAGGGTAAGAAGGTCACCAGTGTGTCTGCTAGCCGCACACGGTCGTCTGCACCCCCAAGGGGTGTAGCCCCACACCATTTTTTCAGAGGCCGAGGTGGTAGCACATGTTTTTTATGTTCAGCACCACCTGCCCTCCATGCTGGTAGCAGGCAGCAGGCCTGGAAGCGGCTATGCTCTGCGGGAGCGTCAGATGCATTGGGGGAGGTGTTGTGGGTTACTATGTCTCTTTTGTTCTTTTGTCCTTTCCTTTCTTGTCCTATCTTGCTTTCTCCTCTTGGGTCTGGAATGTATGTGTACATTCCAGGTGTCAAGAGATGAGCTGTGAGGGGAGGTTCTGGAACGGGGGGAGCTTTGGCAGTTGCAAGCTGTGCCACTGCTGGGATGCTGTGTTGCTGTATAACCGTGGTCCTTTTCTTTGTATCCTGATTAAACTACTGGAAGACTACTACACATCTTTGTCATCTTTTCACTGGCGACCAGTTGTACCTGTGTGGGGACAGGAGTCTGGACCACTGGTTTCCCCATCGAACCCATATGAAGTTAAAGAATACTGCTCACAGATTTGCAGTAGAATACGTTTAAAAGTCGTTCATGGACACCTAATCGCACTGGGAGTGTTGCTGCTCATACAGTAAGAAATCCTTCTGGATTAAAAGACTGGGAAAAACTGAAGGCAAAGACAACGACGGTTAATTGAGTCGTAGCTTACCTCGGTTGCCTTGACAACGTCATGCCGGTGCCCGTCGGATCAGCTGGGACCTTGTGGTTTCCTCTCGCGCAATGATTTGAGGTGGAGGCTGCGGTAGAGGTCAGCGGACCGAGAGCGGATCTGAGGGTGAGAGGTGGATCTCGGAGCGGCGAGTCACGGAGCCAAGAACTTGAGGACTTGCATATAGCGCATGCGCGTTACAACTGGTGAAAGCGGGCTGGAAGCTGTCTAATTTCCTGTTGATGCGGTGATGCACATGTCTCCGTGTTCTTCCTGTTGCTGATCGTTCACACAGGCGCGGTGATGCGCATACCTTCGTGTTCATCCTCTTGCTGATTGTTCACACATGCGCGGTGATGCGCATACCTCTGTGTTCATCCTGTCATCTCTGGAACATGCGCGGTGATGCGCACACCTCCTCTTCTTTGAAAATCCTTGCTGATCGCTTGTACATGCGCGGTGATGCGCACACCTCCTCATTGTAGCCTACTAAAAAAAAAAAACAAAGATAGATAGAGAACAATCATTCGTTTAGGTAAAATGCATGCGCATTGAGGGATGAAACTCTTTCCTACGCGAGCATATCTCTGGAATTATTGCTAGTATTTCCAGTGTGTACACTTCAAGCTTAACTGCGTCCTTGATTGTTTGGATATTGAATTTTAGTTGTGCTGGTTAAGGTACTGTTTTGCTGATGGTTTTAGTGATATACTCACTTTCTTCACCAAAATTATTCAAGAATAGCAACATGGTTGGTCTTTTCATGTAAATTTTAACTTCGGTGTGTATGAATTATTACTTTTGTTTTTTCTTCTTTCTCTTTCTCTCTGTTGCACCATGGCTACTGGTATGTCACAACCTCCACAATTTCTTTCGGAATCAGGTGACCCCATCTTGCCGTGGAAGAGATGGAAACCTTTGTTTGATTCCTATTTGTTGGCCATTGGGGGAGAAAAATTTTCAGCACTACGCAAACAAGCTACGTTGTTACATAACTTGGGGGTTGAGGGCAGACATGTATACGATGGATTGGATGAAATTGTTCTTGGTCGTGGGGAAGGTGAACCAGAGAATATTTATGATATGTCCATCATGATGCTTGAAAGGCATTTTGGTTCTAAAATTAATGTGGTTTTAGAACGCCATAAGTTTTTTAGCAGGGTTCAGGGTAAGCAAAAAAAATTAACAGTTATGTGGCTGCTTTGAAAACGATGGCTCGCACTTGTGAGTTTGAGCAATTGACTGACTCCTTGATCAGAGACCAAGTTGTGAGATGTACGAATGATGTAAAAGTCCAACAGAAACTTTTAGCAAAAAATCCTGATCTTAAAGAAACCTTAGCCATTGTTGAAGGGATGGAGAACACCAATATGTGGGTGCGGGAGATGAGGCCTGAGAAAGCTAATGATGCCTCGGTTGATGAAAAAGCAATTCATGAAATTTAAAAAAATGATTTGAAGAAAGATGATCCTAAAGAAAATAAGCTTGGGTTGAAAGGAAGTGTAAGTGACAAGGAAAGAAAGTTTCAAGAATCAGAACAAGCTAGTTTCAATTCTAAAAATGTAAACTCTGAACAGAGTGGTTTCAAGAATATCAGGCCTGGTTTTAAGTGTTTTAGGTGTGGCAGTGACAGGCATCTTCCCAATAGTTCAAACTGCTATGCAAGATCTGTGACTTGTAATAAATGTGGCAAGAAGGGGCATTATGCAAGGGTTTGTCAATACAAGGGCAACCAAGTGGTACGTTATGTCGATGAAGAGAAAAAGTTTGTTTGTAGTATCAAGGAGAATGGACTTGTGGATGGTGATGACTTAGACATGCCTGTATGTGAAGTATCGATTGGTGGTCAACAATTTCATGTGTTGGCTGATTCTGGTTCACCCTATACTATGGTTGGTGATGCAAATTGGGATGCTGTCTTGGTCTAGACAAGATTGAGTTATTCCCTCCTGACATCAATCCTGTGGGGTATGGTGGTGTCAGAATAGATGTGTTGGGATATGCTGTCAGGAAAATTCACTATAAAGACAGGGAAACTGTGGGGAAGGTGTATGTGGCTAAGAGGGGTGATAATCTCCTGGGCTGGAGGCACCAGAGGGACATGGGGATCACTTTGAATCCCAACTCTCCAGAGAAAGTTTTACTTTTGTCTCGAGAGGTGTTGTCTAACAAAGATATCAGTTCATGTTTTCCAAGAGTTTTCAGTGATGAGTTGGGGTTACTTAGGAACTTTGAACATAAGATCATATTAAAAGAAAATGCTCAACCTTTTGTTTCCAGGGTAAGGAAGGTTCCTCACTTAATGATGGAGCCCTTAAAGCATGAACTTGATAAGTTGTTGGTCTTGGGGGTCATCGAGGAAATTGAGTGTTCTGAATGGTTGGCCCCCATCGTTTTAGCTCCCAAGGATGGTGGCAAGGGGATCCGCATGTGTGTGGACTTGTGCGGACTTAATAAGCACATTTGGGTTGACAGACAACCTTTGCCCAACATCTCTTAGACCCTTGCTCTTATCAAGGATGCTAAGTGTTTTAGTGTTATGGATCTGTCATCTGCATACCATCAGGTTCTACTTCATCCAGATTCGAGACACTTGACATCTTTTGTGACACCACTGGGTGCTTTTAGATTTGTTCGTATGCCTTTTGGTCTCGCTTCTGCTGCGGCATGTTTCCAGAGGGTCATGAATAAGGTGCTTGAAGGGTTGTCAAAGGTCCTTATCTTTCAAGATGATATCCTAGTGTATGGGAGAGACCAAGAGGAACATGATGAACATTTGTGGATGGTTCTACTGAGGCTGCAAGAAGCTGGTCTAGTTATCAAAAAGGAAAAATGTAAATTTGGAGTGTCATCTGTAAGTTATTTGGGACATACCATCTCTGCTGGTGGGATTAGTCCTAAATTGGATCTGGCAGAGAGTATTGTGAAGGCTCCTGTGCCTATCAACAAGGATCAGGTACGATCATTTTTGGGTCTTGCGGAATTTTGTTCCAAATTTGTTCCAAATTTTGCTGCAATTGCATCTCCCCTTAGGTTGCTGCTCAAGAAGGGGGTGCAGTTTTCATGGTCTAGTGATTGTTCTTCTGCCTTTGATTCTATCAAGAGCAAGATTGGCTGTATGCCGACTTTGGGGCATTTTGATGCTTGCAGGAAAACTGTGCTGTGCACTGATGCTAGCATGCTGGGGTTGGGGGCGGTTTTATCACAAGTTGTGAATGGTGAATCCAGAGTAATTGCCTTTGCGTCTCGTTCACTCAAGGATGCGGAGGAACGCTACTCTGTGATTGAGCGGGAGGCATTGGTGGTTTTCTGGGCAATACATCACTTTAAGTTTTACCTTTGGGGCATACCTATTGTTATTAGAACTGATCACCGCCCTTTGTGTCAGATTTTCACCTGCAGGGAATCTGATATTATCTCACCTAGGATCAGGCGTTGGATGGAAGGGTTAATGGAATTTAATTTCTTGGTTGAGTATGTGCAAGGTTCGAAGAATGCGATAGCTGATTGTCTTTCGAGGTTGCCGTTGGAGCAAGCAGGGGTGGAAGTGGAGAACTCTTTGGTGGCATGGGTGCATGAATCTGCGGTTGATTCTGTGGAGTGGTCTTCTAATTCTCATGAGGATGGAGATTTGGAGATGCTCAAGGAGTATTCGGTCAAGGGTTGGCCTATGGACAGGGAGGTACCGGAGTCCTTGAAACCTTTTCTTAATGTAAAAGATGAGCTGAGTGTTTTTGATGAAAAACTATTAAGGGGCAATCGTGTAATACCTCCACAAGGGCTCAGGGGGAAGATTGTCAATTTGGCACATGAGGGGCATTTGGGGAGAAATCTGACCAAAGCCAGGGTGCGTGAATGGTACTGGTGGCCAGCGATGGATCGACAGGTGGAAGATGCTGTAAAAGATTTCTGGGAATGTGCAAACAGTGACAAGAGTAAGAAGACTCGGGTTGCACCTCTTTCACCTGTAGATGTTCCTTCTGAGCCATGGTCCAAGTTGGGTTTGGATATTTCTGGACCTTTTGAGCTTTTTCCTCCTGATGAGCGTTATGTATTGCTATTGGTGGACTACACCTCTAAATGGGTAGTCACTAAATGTGTCTCTGTTGTAAATACTCGTACTGTTATTGAATTCCTTTCTGAGGAATTTTCTAGAGAAGGCATTCCAAAATATCTCATCACTGATAATAGGGTGCAATTTGTCTCACATGAGATGTCCAGATTTTTAAAGGAGTTGTCTATCATTCATTTTAAGACAGCCTTGTATTCTCCGCAAGCCAATGGTCTTGCGGAAAGCATGAACAAATTGGTTAAATGTTGTGCCCAGAGGGCTTTGCAGACTAGAACTTCTCTTAAGAAGATGCTCAGGGAAACGTGGTGGGCTCATCGTACCACCCCGAATTGGTTGACTTCTGTTTCTCCTTTTTCTATTTTAAGAGGGAGGAAGGCCCATGACAAGCTGAGTCCTGCTTGGTTGAAGTTGGATGTGAATGATTTGAGGATGGATGAGCAGGTAGACTTGAAAAGAAGAGTCTATCAAAGGGAGTATAAGCGTAGATTTGATCAAAGGAATTCCACATCCCTTAGACGCTGGTGTGTTGGGGATGAAGTTTTGATTAGGAATCCTGGTCTGCTGAAAAAGGGGTGTCCAAGGTTTATGGGTCCTTTTGTCATCAGGGAGGTCAGGAGGAATGTAGTTGTGTTGGACTCTGGTGAAGTATGGAGCATGTCTAGGTTGGTTAAGTGGGAACCTGGAGTTGATGCTCGTGAATCTGACCAGGCATGTGAATCGGGTTCCAAGGAGGTCTACGATAATACTACTACATGTGTTTCTGGTTCTGGCACTTGTAGGAGGTTAAGATGTAGGCCGAATTGGCATAAAGATTACCATATGTCTTGAAGTGTATACTTTATTATTAAGATGTGGGCTGAATTGGCATAAAGTTTATCATATGTCTTGATGTCTATTCCTTTTGTTGTTAAGGAATGATTTTGATCTTATATGTTCTGTTTCTTGCATCTTTTTTTTATTTCTCATATAAGTTGTTCATCCTTTATTGTAAGGGTAGGGGATGTGTTGTGGGTTACTATGTCTCTTTTGTTCTTTTGTCCTTTCCTTTCTTGTCCTATCTTGCTTTCTCCTCTTGGGTCTGGAATGTATGTGTACATTCCAGGTGTCAAGAGATGAGCTGTGAGGGGAGGTTCTGGAATGGGGGGAGCTTTGGCAGTTGGAAGCTGTGCCACTGCTGGGATGCTGTGTTGCTGTATAACCGTGGTCCTTTTCTTTGTATCCTGATTAAACTACTGGAAGACTACTACACATCTTTGTCATCTTTTCAGGAGGGTGCACTGGTTTCTGCGCCAAAATACTCTAGTTCAGTACACCCAACAGTTGACGCACTGCTGGGCTGGACATTATACACCACAAGCAGGACCTGCTAGGCATCAAGATTGCGGGGTTCAGTTATTTGTTTGTGTTCCACAATGCTATCTTTTTTTCAAAAAGCATGCTGCTCACACTCAGAGCTAAGTTAGTTTACATCACAAATATTATGTGATCAAGTTGCTAACCAGGTGTTTGGTGCTACCTAAGGCCACTGATGAAGGAGCTTCACTGACTTCCAGTGGAGCACCAATCTATGTTCAAAATAGGATGCATCATTGTTAAAGCAATCCACAGCAAAGGCCCCAAATACCTATCCTCAAGGATTCACAGATACTCCCCGAAGCGCAATCTTAGGTCTGCACAAATGTATCTACTAGATATCCCGAGATTCAGACATAAAAGGACAGAAAGTTCACGTTTTTCCATACAAGGTCCTCAATTTTAGAATGTATTGCCCATTGTCATCAGACAGGCAGCAGACTACTTGTGTTTCAGGAAAAAGCTGAAAACATGGCTCTTCACCCAAGCATATAGTTAGACACGGACCTTTACTTCTGGTGGCTTTCCAACCCACCGCCAAGAGACCTGTCGGTGCACGAGCGCTTTATAAATACCCCCTAATATAACATAACATAACCTAATCGTACTCGTCTATGCTCACTTGAGTTGATTATTTAAGAAGGCTTACAGACTCCTCTGTCCTGTCACTAAGCCAATGATATCAGTGAGTTAGCATTCTTTGCAACTTTTTTTATGTAGCCCATACAGTCCCAAGCAATCTCACAGTGAGTTGTAGTATTCATCTATGCATTGAAAAAAGGGGGACGGAGTTGGCCCATCAAGGGGGGTTGAGAAATGAAAATAAGATGAGAGTGAAAGAACATCCATTGCTATGCATTAGCCCAAAGGTTGTTTAGGTTTAGGAAATATGGAGTAGCGCTTACGATGATTATGATGGTCAACTCAATATATCCTAGTACTATAGGCGATCTGATTTAGAAAAGTACAATGTTACTGTGTTTGCCTGCTAACATTATTTTAGAGACATTATCTGTACCACTATTTAATTTTTGGTATCTTCTTTATTTCTTACATCAGCACCCGAGGGCTTGAAGAGAGATAGTTCTGAGGCAGGTCTGAGGTGTGGATGCCACTACCAGTGCCGCGGCTGATGATTCTGCTGATCCCAGTAAGTCCTGTTATTATTATTATTATTTCATTAACTTTTACCCTTTGCCCACTATTAGAATAATTATGATTTTGCCTTGTTTTTCTTTATATTGTCTCCTTTCTTTTTAACTCCTCTATCAAATGTTTTTTAACTTCTTGTTATCCCTGCATTATCCTTTTTTCCCCTATATATCTTGTGGTACTGTAAGACTAAGAGAACAAGACTAAGAGACCAGCTTTTTGGTAGTCTACTGAGTACTGTGCTAGTGTTATTCACCACGCATATTTGTTGAGAAGGCGTCCTTTTTCTTGCTCATACTCAAACGGTTAAAATGAGAGAGTGGCCATGGCCATTGTGGACCCCCCAATGTAGTGCTATAAATTATTCATTGATACAGTATACCAGCAGTTTCTATGACACTGCAGCATGGCAGGAAAGTATAAGGTCCTATAGTATTTGTCAACCAACACCATATCTCCGTCATTGGCCATTATTACACCCCTTCATTGCGCTTCAATGACTCAGAGTAATCATAGCTTTGTCTCTCCATTACCAAAGGTTTTTGGTTTGTTGACTACCTGGCTTTTCTGACATTGTCAACCAACAAAATGCACAAAGTGATTAGTTTGCTAGAAGATACTGCTAAGCTAACTGTAGTGATGTATTGTGGTTGTATTTTGTTAAAAAAAAATAAGGGGTGAAGTATCTGGCATCTAAAAATGTGCAATGTTTTTTCTAGATGCACAGACCACCTGTGCCGGGGCCAGTGCCAGTTTGGCAAGTGTAGAGGTGGTTGGAGGGGAGACACAGCGGTACCAGGGACTTGCGATGTTAAGTCACATTGCTTGCTTATTAACAATTACTCTTATACTCACTGCAAGGGTGTCATGATTTATGAACCCCCCACTTTACCAGTTACAGCGGATGCTGCGTTCTTATGGCCTCTTCTATCTGCAACTCAGCAGACAAAAGCTCATAATGAACTCTAAAAATGATCGTTGTTGGAAAAGGGAAAATGAACGGAAGTGTTAGACCTTCGACAGGAAACCACTAACCTGCCAAGCCGGAGACAGTGGGTGCGATGAAGGATGTCAGGTAACCCTGTACCCACTACGGAGCAGCCCTTGAGCATATGTGTGTCACTCAACAGACAACTCCATAACAGGGGAAAGGGAAAAAAGGGACAAAGGAAATAATAAAGGTGCCGCTGCGAATTCACACTCAGGGGGAAGGTACTTGGGTATAGACCTTGGTCCAATCCGGGTTCTCCGGCCGTCTAGCCCCGTGTTCCCTGCAGTGAGAAACAAGTACAACACACGTATACCAACAGCAGCCAGTAGTTAGGGTAGTACAATGTTAATTATATGTAGGCACTTCTCAGTGTTTGTTGCAGTGCTACCCTGAAGCAGATCGCTAAAGGCATGAACAAACCATAACTGTAACCACTGGTATTCAAACTAAAAGATGTGCCTTGTCCTGCAATAGTATCAACTTCCCACAAAAACAAAAATAAAGAGCACTTAGCTGAGGGTGTGTTCTTCCTGGGAGGGAAGGTGAGCAGATTGCGTAGGGTTCTCCAAGCGCCTTGTTCTGTTAAGCGCCGTTGTAAAGGGAGCGCACGCTGAGTCTGCGTGCAGAGAAGCATCTCCGTGACCAGAAAACACTGTTAACGAGCTGGGCGTCGTGACGGCTTCGAAAGCGCTCCAGCACTGTGTTAGAGTACCCCCTGTTGGCGGAAACAATGAGGAAGCAAAGAAAGAAAGACGAGCCTTTCAAACGGCTCGATAAACCATCGTCGTGCCACAAAAACAGAAAAAATGCAAAGGAGACGGGATCCGAGCCTTTCAATCGGCTCGCCGACGAGCGCCAGCTCGGGAAACAAATGGATTTATAACGATTGGCAATGACAGGCTTACGAACTTGGATTAAGCCGAGTAACGGCTCGAGGACGCGCTCCAGAGCGCTCGAGGTAACCTTGTTCAAGGGCTCCAGGCAATGCAATAGCTGCGTGTGGCGCAAGGCTGTAGTCTGTATCGGAGAAAGGGTAAAGGGAATCCCTTTGAGTCGAAGAAAGAGGAAGGTCAGTTAGCAAGGTAAAGTTTGCGGGATTGACAAGCACCGGGCAGCCCCTTGGCAGTGCTTATGAAGGCGTTCTACTAATGAGCCAGGTGACGAGTCCTGCAGGATTATGGGACACGTAGTTCCGGCATCTAAGAAGCATGTAACTACCCACACACACTCACACCTAATGTGTCCCCAACCACTAACTACGCTTGGACGTGACAGGAAGGTTAAGAAAGGATGGGTAAAATGGTATATGAGTGAAAGGAGGTGTTGGTGAGTGAAAGGATGCGTGGGTGGGTAAATGAGGATATATGGGTGAAAGGGTGGTTGAAAGAGTGGATACTGAATGGATGGATATATGGATGGATGGATGGATTGGAAATTTTGGTAAAAGACTTGATGAGAGAAAGTAAAGTTTAAACAGTGGGTATCAAAGGGTGATTAGAACAACAAAAGGATTAATGGATAATTGTTCACTTGCTTGGCTTTCAAAGCTATGGTTCAAAGTGGGAGGGTATTTTAATTTTTTGGCCACGCCCTTGACTCACTGTATTTGTTAAGTGAGGCAGATATGTATCCCACCTATCTTCATTCATCAGCTCCCTCCCTGCCCATGGTATTTCGCCACCCACCACCTAAGTGCAGCATGGTCCAATTTGTCACTGCAAAGTTTGTTGTGCAAAGTGCATCTGCTTCAGTTAATGCAGCATTTACCAGGTTTTTAAGGCACTGCAAACTGAAAAAAGTGTGGTTCCCTTCCCTCCTGGTGCCTACTCAATCCCCTCCTAGTAGCTTCCTAGCTTATTATTTCATAAGTCCTGTCCCAGCCTACCAAAAAATAGAAAAATCCATTCCTTTCCCTGTTCTGCTGTGTATCTTTTTTTCTCCCGTCTACTTACAGCAGACAGGATATCCGCGTTTTATACGTGATGTCTGTGACATAGTATCTTATTTATTATTCATCTGCCTCTTTGGAGCCAGGGTAGAATTGAAAGGCATTTGGAGAAGAATAACTTGTGCTCCGTAGTGCATAAGGCATTACTCATTAATGAGTGGTGATATTTTTTTATTTTTTCACACAAAGTGTCTGTTTAGTTTTTATACTAGGAAAGCTTTTTTTTTTTAAAAAAAACACTTTGTTTATTTGGTGTTTTTCTGCCCTAATTCTTTTCATCCAGTCAGTGTGTTTTTATGTGAGGCATGTGTGGGTAAAAAATGTCCCTGTGACCCTCCAAATCACATCAAATTCCAATGGCCTGAGGGGACCTGCAACGTACTGCTACTGAAGCATTATTTAATTTTAAACAAGTGTTTGCACAGAGCATGGTTTACAATTTGTCTTTTTTTCTTTTTGTTTATTTCTTGATATAGCAACTTGTGCTAGTCCACCATCTGTACCAACAGGGCAGGAGATAGCAGGGCAGCTGTGGCGGAAGAGGCGGGAGACAATCCAGCAGGAGTATTGTCGGCTGGTGGTGTTGGAGGAGGAGGAGGCTGAAACAGCTTGTGCTGCCTTCTGCTCCAGTTCCACCAAACAGCCGCAGCCTCCAGGCAACAACATCACCGCCAGCACTTCATCAGCTACTAGGCGCCCAGTTGACCACCACTGCTTGCCCCCTCCCACCCAGACCACCAGTTCCAGCACTGCATCCTGCAGCATCTGGCGCAGCTTGAAGAAAGGGTGATGGAGCAGAAACATGACCACCATATAACCTGTGTGGAGGACGCCATCTTCTAAAGCCATTGTTTTATATTTGGTTTGGTTGGAGGGACTTTTGTTGTGGGTGAAGAAGGTGGGAAAGTGAGTTGGGACCGAGGTTTGAACTTTTTGCAGTTAATTTCTTTGGACATTGATTGAGGACAGGGTGATTTGTTTGGCGAGAGAGGTGTGCCTGTTGTGGGTGGAAAGGGTGGGTTTTAGATCTGTTAAAAAAATAGAAAGGAAATCGTTGTTTTACTTTATTTATGCATCAAATCTTTATTTTGGTGTTTTACTTTGCACTGCTGCATTGTAGCATGGCCTGTTTTTAAATGTGCTTAAAAAAGTGTATACCAGTTATTTATATCCTAGTCCAACTACCTTCTGGAACTATATTGACCACTAGTGGTGATTGCCATTGCCTATATTGCCTACAACATGCTAGAGAAATAGCATTTTCAGTAGAAGTTAATTACTAACAAAACTAGTTTGCTTCATTCCATAGTTCTCTCACGTGAATAAATGAAGCGAGGGCTGCTACCTCTCGCTGTCCTCTTACTGCAGGGTTTCCCAAGGTACCATCTTATGGTGGTGATAGTAGTAGCAGGCTAGCACGCTAACAGGGAAGGAATCACAAGCAAGGTCCCTTTTCCACCTAGGTGAACCCCAACCTTAGGATTAATCAAAGGATTATCCATCACAGGCAACTAGTTTGAAAGAAACACAGATTTAGTGGGTTGTATAATTTATATCATAACTTTAGAAAGACTGAAACCAGACTATCACAATGACACAACAAAGAAGACCTGATACCATAGCAAAAACTAGCAATAGTAACTTCTTCTGAGCAATTGAGAGGTAGCATTTAATTAAAAGTAAACTTAAGAAATCCTCAAGTCAGGAGAAGTGGATTCAAGTCAGGAGTGGACAAGTTTAAGCGTTTACGCAACACAACACAAGGCCTGAATGATGATGCTGAAGAATGATGAGTGGGTGGGTAAATGGGGCTGGCGTGGGCTATTGCTCAGGTAATAGAAGATCCCGCAGTGAGTTGGTGTTGTTTTCACCAAACCCCACCAAGTGTGTGATCCATTTATGGTGTATAATTAAGTCACACCTCAATAAATCACACAGCCCAGGGGAAGAGGGCTAGGGGTTTGATGAATGGTTGGTAAAGGGGATTTGGGGAAAGATGTGACAAAGACAAACACTATGTAATGACAATATTATCAAGGTGACGGGCAACACATCAATCTGTTGTGGAAGGAAATTAAGGAATGAGTATGACACAGTTCATTTAAATGCATTGCAAACAGTCCTTCAGCCCCAGAGACCCACGTTATTAATATGCATCTAAATATTCTGTCATCTAACCATAGGTTAGGGTTTTGCCTTAATAATGGAACAGTTTGTAGCTAAAACCAATATAATCAGGCAATCCGCGGAATGTGGGTTGGCGACAGTGTACCCAAGTTGGCACTATTCGCCGATGATATCATATACTTCATAACCGATCCTGATTCAACCATACCAGCATTGACGGGGGAACTAGAATCGTTTGCTCAAGCCTTGGGTTTTAAAATCAATTTCCCAAAAAATATGAGGAAAAGGATTTGCGAACAAGCCTTCGAGTCCCAACCAAAGCAGCGGCTTCCAATGGACAATGTCAATGATCACATACCTAGGGGTCCACCACCCGGATGAGCAGCTCGCTGCCCTTTATAAAGATTTATATAAATGGGGCCCTCACACCACTTACTAAGGTGGAGTGGCACTGGTGGTGAAGAAAGGCACGGCTTGTACTATCCTGCCAGTGGAGGATATTCGTGGCTCGGAGTCCCTCGCTTTTTCTATCGCTTTGGCTCCGCATCAATCAGTCAAGGGATTATTGGTCTATAGACCGCCTGGCCCACCCGGAACGTTCTTTGAAGATCTTGACTCCGTTTTACTGGGACTGGCCCTGAAAGCAGAACACTGCATCGTGGCCGGAGATTTCAACTTCCGGATGGATGATCCATCCGACGCGGCCGCAATTAAAATCTCAGAGGCTATGGCACCGCTGGGATTGCTCCCCTATCTGCAGGGGCCGACGCATGACAAGGGGCACACTCTTGACCAGGTTTTCTCGACTTCCCCTTTTGAGGTCCTAGAGATTATCCCGGTACTATGGTCAGACCATTCGCTGGCTAAATTTTCGATCAAAGGCACAGTTAAATCGGCTATTGCCGCCCCACAGCAGCATGGTCGCACCCATAGGGCGTACCATCGAGTGACCCCTGAGATGCTGGCTCAGGCTGCCCTGGATCATCCCTGCCCCCTCTCTGGCGACCTGACGAAGGATTTGGAGTCCTTGCAGGCATGGCTTTCTGACAGGCTCAACGATCTTGCCCCAGAACTGGCCCCCCGTCTTACTCCTAAACGAGTTTCCGCCCCTTGGTTCACCGCAGCACTGTCGGCCAGGCGGCAGCAGTGCAAGGTAGCTGAAAGAGCCTGGCGGGTAAAATATGACTCGGATGCTAAGTTGATCTATAAGAGCGCGGTTAAGGAGTATCACCGGGACATTCGCCTGGGTAAGAAAGCCTACTTGGCAGGGAGGATAGAAGCTGCCTCCAACTCCTGTAAGGAGATTTTCTCTATAGTTAGAGAATTTATCACTAACATCTTTGAGGAGAGACCCTCTGACTCTTGGGCCTCTGATCTTGCTAGTTTTTTTACCAGCAAGGTCCAACTTATACAGGATTCTTTTCCATCGGCTGTACCCGTGGAGCGAATTAATTCTGAGGCCAACCGATCGCCCCCGGCTTCGCCAGGCTTGACGCTGGGCGTATTTCCACCTATATCTGCGCCCGCCTCTTTAGCACTTTTGGGCAACTTGAAATCGGGCTCGCCCCTGGACCCATGCCCTGCTAAAATTCTGGCGAAATTGGCCGAGGTGGTTAATCCATTGGCCAACCCGCTACTGAATCTCTCGCTGAGCCAGGGAGTGGTTCCGCAGGCT
Organism: Triturus cristatus; assembly: GCF_964204655.1. Classification (NCBI taxonomy): domain Eukaryota; kingdom Metazoa; phylum Chordata; class Amphibia; order Caudata; family Salamandridae; genus Triturus; species Triturus cristatus. Next base: position 680,267,803 of record NC_140586.1, on the reverse strand, counting down.
TGGAAGCAGGCAATGGTCATCCCGCTGCTCAAGAAGCCTGGTCTGGATCCAAAGGCCCCAGTCAACTACCGGCCTATCTCTCTGCTGCCGGCTCTCACGAAAGTTGTTGTTGAAAAGCACGTGCAGACGGTGCTGTCCAATTTTCTAGAGTCGAATGAGATTCTGCATGCCACCCAGTCGGGTTTTCGCCCAAATCTCAGCACGGAGACTGCGCTCCTCGAGGTCTCAGAAACTATTAAAGGGGTTCTGGATACTGGGGGCAAAGCCATGCTGGTGATGCTGGACTTGTCGGCGGCTTTCGACACCGTCCCCCATGACGGTCTTCTCACAAGACTCTATGAGATTGGACTACGGGGGACGGTGTTCAGCTGGTTTTCCTCCTTTCTAGCGGGCCGCCGGCAAACGGTCTGGGCCTCGCCAGATTCCGCCGTGATGCCGCCTCTGGGAGTCGGGGTCCCTCAGGGCTCGGATCGTATCTTATGCAGACGACACCCAGCTCCTCTTCTCGTGTAAGAGAGGAGGAGACTTTGATGGGGAGAGTATCCGGGATTGCCTTGGGGCTGTGTTTCAATGGTTTCAACTGAACAGCCTCAAGTGCAATTCCGATAAGTCCGAGGTACTTTTCTTTGGGTGTGACACGGAGCCAGACTGGCAGGCTTGGTGGCCTACCAATATGTTCCCCCCAACTTGTTCATCCCAAATGGCTAAGAACTTGGGGGTCAAGATGGACAAGGGGTTGACTATGAAGTCCCAGATCCTGGGGGTGTCGGGCACTTGCTTCGGCCTCCTTAGGATGTTACGGAGGTTTCTTCCCCTCTTATCGGAGGAGCACAGGAAGCTGACTGTGCAGGCCCTGATAGGCTCTAGGCTAGATTATTCAAACGTTCTGTACCTGGGCCTGCCAGAGTACCTGCTACAGCGGCTCCAAATTGTGCAGAATGCTGCGGCAAGAGCGATTTTTGGATTGAATAGACGCGTTAGTGCTGCGGGCTTACTCCAGACCCTGCACTGGCTCCCAATCCGCAAGCGGATCGCCTTTAAGGCTTTGACCCTGACATGCAAGGCCCTCCATGCGACGGGAGCTAAGTACCTCCAAAGGAGACTTGCCTTCTACCGACCGGCTCGCTCTCTGAGATCAAAATCCCTGTTTTTGGCGATCGTCCCGCGAGTGAAGAGAGTGCGCTTGGGAGGTCGCTCCTTTGGACTACTGGCGCCACAGCTGTGGAACTCTCTGCCTCTTACACTTCGGGGAGCCACCAGCTTACTAGCTTTTAGAAAGGACCTCAAAACCTGGTTGTTCACCCAGTAGGTCTTTTTTTGCTCGTTGTTTTCTTTCTGTCTGTGACACTTTCTCTTTTAATGTGTTATGTTAGTATACTGCAGCCTACCCTAAATAAAAGCGCCGGGACACTCTTTTTGAGTAGCCGTGCGCTCTATAAAAGCCATTTTAACATAACATAACATAACATAACATAAAAACCTATTTCTTGCCAGGCATGGTTCACCCGGCTCCTTTGGGTGGGACCATCCTCCTACACTACAAGACTTTTATGTAGACTGGGATTTGACGTCAAAGAGGAATGTAGCGGAAAAATATGAATTGCCATGGTGGGACACGCACAGGATAGGTCAGGTATTACATTTGGCTGGGCAACCCCTCGTACACCTGGCCATGCAAAGGAAGAAAACACTCACAGAAACTATATATCTTAACAATGTACACCCCAAAGGCATATCATGGGTCTATCGATACATTCATGATCTTACTCCATTGAAGAAACATGCCTATGTAAAGCTGTGCGAGATGGAGCTCGACACAGAACTTACAGGTGATACTTGGGGGTCCATCTGGAAGGGGGCCTCCAAGTTCTCCATTTGTCTTCGCTACAAACAAACTCTTACAAAATCCTTAAACATTGGTACCTCACTCAATGTGGCTCCATAAAATGTTTGGAGATCCAGATGCATGCTGGAAAGATTGTGGAAAAGGCATACACTCCTACACACCTGATGGACCTGCCCAGTGATATAAGCGTTCTTACCATGACACACTCCATCACTAGTGTTACACTACCGCATGACCCAATGTTGGTCCTATTAGGTGATCTGGGGGCAGATAGACTTTTTTCCACTACAACTCCACAAGGGAAACTCTTCTCCCAACTACTTTTACCAGCATGACTGAGCATAGCCCAGATGTGGAAGCAACCACAGGCACCTTCCATGAACATGTGGTGAGGGAAGATATGGACTATCTATGTTATGGAAAAACATACAGTCATACTAAGAGACAGAGTAGCCAACTTTGATGTGATATGACGCCCATTCACTACTACTTCACGGATGGGCATATCTGTTGCATGAGGAACGATGTTGAAAACATCAGCATCTTACGTGTGAAATAACAAGCACAATAAACATTCATTGGAGTAGATGGAATAATCATTTTTCTAAGTTGGAAAAACAGAAGATATATTTGTGTGAGAATCATGAAATATGCTGTGCACCTGGTAAAGGAGTGCAACTTCGCTTCATTAATGATTACCCATTCACTTTATACATAAAGAGACAACAAAAGACTGGGGGGCTCCATCTCACAATATCTAAGAAGCTGAGGGCATTAGAAATGTGGATGATGAGCCCTTCAGAAGGGGTTGGAGGGGGAGGTAGGGTCCCTCTCATACAGACTAGAGCAAAATGTTTCTTTATGTTAGATTAATGGCTTATCAATATCCATACTAAGCGACACAGATGTATATCTTGTTCCACTTCAATATCTTGCTCTCATGTGTTTTCCACGAAGAATGTTGAAAGTGTGTCATGTTTCTTATTTGCAAAATACTAAATAAAGAAAATGAATGCTAGTGTTCTTCTATGGTTGTCAAGGAGGTCCAGGGTTTAATGGAATAATCCTTAAAAAAATTCATGCTGGTGTGTGTGCACCTATGACAAGCAGGGGGTCAAGGGGTCAAGGATAAAATGGAATAATGGAATAATAATATTTGAAAAACAAATGCTGTTGTGCAGCTGTGCGCCTATGGCAGGTGGATGGATGGTGGGAAAATGTGAAAAGATGTCGTCCGCAAGCTCAGACGTGTAGGCTGACCGCTCACTGATACTGGAGCCCGTAAAACGGTAGTTTGGTAAAATCAGCGAAAAGCAGTGATTATGCGTTGATTGAAGCCAGGAGAAGAGCGGGACTGTGCGGATCGGAAAAATGCTGAGTTGTGGCTCACCTGGTGAAGGAAGTTGTGGGATGCTGACCGGTTTGGTGGTGGCCGCGGCGAGGCTTGGTAGTTTTCGGCAGAGCTGCTGGGCGGTCTTGCCGTATCGACATCAGTGGTGGGCTGTTTGTTTGTGCCTGAGGCGATACGGAGGCTTGAGAGGGGAGTATCCCTTGTCAGTAGCAATGCCTCCCAGAGGTGCGCGGGGGAGATCGCGGCTACAGGAAGATCCACTTGGTGAAGGGAACACTGGTGGTGGAGTGAAGACGTCAGGTAATCCCCCGGTTGCTGCAAAAAATGCTAAAGATGACATAAATGTTAAGGGGCTGAAAGTTGACAGTTTATCTAAAAGAACTATCCTGGATCTTTTTATTGTTGGCAAGGACAAAAAAAAGGGCAAGAATGTGGGCTCCTTACAAGTGGAGGGGTGGATGGAATGGGGGAGAAAGCTGGAAACGACAAGAATATGGAGGATAATGAGGCTGCAATGACTGAAAAAAATGGAGCCCCTATATCTCCGGCTGTAATTTCCTTAACTTCCCCTAATATTGATGGCATTTCTGATAATCAGAGGAGTAAGGAGCAACACTCTCTGATAGAGGATTTGGGCTCTCTGCATCCATTGCTACTGGGGAGGTTCCTATTGTGGATATGGCTACATGTGTTACCCCTGATTTAAACTCTGGTGTTAAGTCGACAATGGCAAGTACTGCAGGGAGTAACGTTAGGTAAATGTGGTAATATCCAAGTACAGGACGCTGAATCTGGTGATTTCTTTTCATTATCTGATCAGTCCACATCATCCTGTGAGGATTTAGCGGCAATTTTCAAAGCCCAAGCGAACGGGGTCGGTAGCAACGACCATAGTAGAGCGTACTTGGAAGACTCTGGTGAGATCTTGAAAGGTAGTCCCCATACTGTTCCTAAGAGACTGGACCATAAAATTACTAATACCAAGTCTGAAAAGGAACAGCTTGGTGGGCTACAGAAAGACACAGATACAATTCATCCTCCAGAAGATATATCTTTAGCCTTAATTTATCAATCAATAATGTTGCATCGGGAGGAAACAAGATTGGACTATGGGTGGGAGGGTGTTGGGGGTCTAGAGGGTGTTAGGTGGGGTAAAATCAGAAAAATTATCTACAGTATCAGTATGGAAAAAGCCTTTGAAAGACGAAGATTTGTTGCATTGTTTAAAACTGCAGTAATGGTTTGTTTATTTTTGTTTCTCTCCTTTTTTTCCAATGGCTAGTAGGGGGGTTAGAATATGTTCTTTAAATGTATGTGGCCTCAATAATAATAATAATAGGCAAAGGGTTGCCGCTGAACTGTGTATGATCCAACCGTATTTGCTTTGCATTCAAGAGATGCATATTCCTTGGGGGAAACGTAAAATGTTGACAGATTTAGGGTTTGTACTCCTGGTTGCTTCACAACAAGCGTCAATGACACGGGGCGTAGAGATACTTGCCAAACCTGCCATCCAGGCCACGGGTCATTTTTTAGCAGATAAATTGGAGCGGTGGGTAATCGAGGAATGAGGTTTGGGAAGTACAAAATTTAAATTATGCACCATTTATGGGTCTAATCTCGATGAATCGTTAGTATTGGAAGAATTAAATATGGAACTTGCATCGTGGCCGGTGCCTTTGGTATTATGCGGAGACTTTAATATAAATTTGGTTAAGAAAGAATTACAAGGTGGGATACAAGGATACACAGGTCGGAAACCCAGGGTGTTTAAAGCACTATACAATCTGTTAAAGGATCATGGATTACTTGATGCATGGGATTTTCTTCAAGCACCAGTGCCTGGGTACACGTTTTATTCTTTTCCTAACCAGAAACTAGTAAGTCTTGATTATTTTTTTATATCTTCTGCATTACTTACGGGGGCACAGATGCATATATTTCCTAGGGTCACTTCTGATCACGCACCAATAGTTTTAGAAATCCCCGCTCTTTCTGTAGGATGTACTCTAAGAACTTTTTCATTTGATAGGAAATTGTTGCTTCATAGTAGTTTTGGAGGCCTTATGCAGATATGGATTAAAGATGTTTTTGATAATAATAGACAATCTGTTCATGTAGCTGTTCTTTGGGATACTTTTAAAGCCTGTTTTAGCCGGAAGTATTGAGCTTTGGGATACATTATCAAAAGAAAGCTAAATTAAAATTACAGGAACTATATTCTAAATTGAGATTGGCCGAGGAAAAACGTACACAAGGAATCTTTCAACGTAAGGATATTGCAGATCTTGAAACTAATGCGGCAAGATGTCGGGCAAATATTAAAATTCTTTGGAATAAGGAACATGCTTGGAAATATTAAATTTATAAAAAGGAGTTTCATGAGTATGATGAGGCGGTAGGTCGTTGTTTAGCGCTACGACTATGGATGAAGGAAGCCTCCCAGAGAATTGCAGGTCTTAGAGATAATTCAGGAGTTATGATTCATGACCCTCGAGGGATACTTGCAATTTTCCATCAGTTCTATACGGATTTATATACCCAGCAGAAGCCACAGGACTCCGCAAGTAACTCAGTTATTTTAAGGGGTTTGATGCAGGTAGACCAGGAGGAGGCAGAGGTGTTAGACAGTCTTATCACAATGGAGGAGTTAGAGATGGCTATTAACAATTTGGTGACTGGTAAAGCTGCCGGCACGGACAAGCTCCCAGGGGAGGTCTATAGTTTTTTTTCTTCAGGATATTAAGAATGAGATGTTGGCTGTCATTCGAGCTGTACAAAATGGGCATGCACCTAAGTCTTGGGACAAGGCCAGTATTGTGGTATTCAAGAAGAAGGGGAAACCATCAGAACTTCCGGGGTCTTACCGACCAATTTCATTGGTTAATTGCGATGGAAAAATATATGCCAACATTTTGGCAAATCTGTTGGCAAAGGTTATTCTACCGTTAGTCTCCCTGCATCAGCATGGCTTCATTCCTGGTCGAGGGACGATGTCACATGTTAATAAAGTGGTGACTTTATTTGATATTGCTCAGGCGGAAGGGAGGGATCTGGGGTTAATATTGCTTGCACGCTGAGAAAGCGTTTGACCGCGTTGCCTGGGATTACTTATGGGACATCTTGTATCGGTCGGGATTTGGACAAGGGTTTATTCAGGCTATACAAGTACTATATAAGTCACCGGTAGCTAGGATATGTTCAATGGGTATGGTATCGGAACCGGTTAAAATATATAGAGGGACGCGACAGGGGTGCCCCTGCTTCCCCCTGCTATTTTCTCTGTACATCAACCCTTTTGTTGATATGTTGGAGAAAAGTGCTTTGGTTAAACCGTTTATTGTTCAGGAGATTCAGTATTCTGTCTTCCCTTATGCGGATGATATAGCCATTGCTACCGTAGATCCGGCTACTGCTATAGTGGAGGTGGAATGTTTAGCGCAAGAATTTGGTCAGATATCAGGCTATAAGCTGAACATAACAAAAACGCAAATATTATGTACAAACAATAGTATGCCTGATGATTTAAGGGTAGTCAGGGAAGTGACTTATCTAGGGATCAAAATCCGAGTATCTATGAAAGAGTTGGTGGAAGATAATTGGGTAGCTATAATGACCAGTGTTAAAGAATCCTTAGAAAGGTGGGGGCGTCTTCATTTTACATTGGTGGGTAGAGGTAACATTTTAAAAATGAACATACTCCCTAGGGTTTTATATTTTTTTAGATATGTTCCTTTAGAAGTGACGCGGGCTCAACTGCAACATCTACAGGCACTATGTGCTAAATTTCTTTGGGCTCGGGGTAAACCTAGACGAGTCGTATGGTTCATGACTCTCCCAAGAGAAAGGGGTGGCTGGTCGATACCTGATTTTACATTTTATTACTCTGCATGTTTTTGTCTAATATGCGGATATTATTGACTGGAGAAGAGGTCAGTAATATGGCAGAAGCTCAGTTAATCTATCATATGCATCTAGGAGAGGAGCTTAAAAGGTTTAAAGAAGTGGACAGCAGCTACTACAAGAGAACACGCTTTAAGGTTATAGATGCTGGGGCTCATTTATGAGCCCCTGTGTCACTTTTGCGCCACCGGTGCGTCACTTTTTGTGACGCACCAGTGGCTTAAAACATGCGCCATGTTGCGCCATATTTACGAAGTGACGCATCTAGGTAGATGCGTCACTTCGTAAACCCCTGCGCTACATTATACCTGCGCCAGATATAATGTATGCAGGGTGGGCGTACCCCCGCAAGAAAGGGTCGTAGGAGTGGCACAGCGAAATCTATGAGATTTTGCTGCGCTACTTCTAGGACACCAATGCGTCAAAACCTTACGCCTGCCTCATGGCAGGCGTAAGGGTGACGCAGGCCCTTTAACATGGGGCTTGCCCCATGTGAAAGGAACATTGCTGGAGTTGCGTCAGGCTTCTGACACAACTCCAGCAATGCACCTTGTTTTGCGCCGACAGATACGTCAGTTATACTGACGTATCTGTCCTTCCTTGCGATGTGATGCGTCATATTATAAATATGACTCATCATTGGTGTCGCAAGGAGGGCGCACTGAGAAGTGACGCATCACTGCTTTCATGCAGCGATGCGTCACTTCTCATAAATGAGGCCCGCTGTCTTTAAGGTATGGAAGGTTATTCGGAAAAAAAAATCTTTGGAGGGAATCACATGTTACACACCTACAAATGCTTTAAAGATACTCCCACTGATTTTTTGGGACAATGTAGCTAGAATTTGGAGCAGTAGGGGTATTTCTCAAATTGGTGATTTGTATGAGGTTGGAGGGCTTTATCCTACTTTTCTGGATTTTGCAAGGGAATATATTTTAACTAGGACGCAGTTTTTTAAGTTTCTCCGAATTCAGGATATTTTGGGTAGGAAAAACCTAGCGCCAGTACCGCATCAGGAGAAAATAGTTTTTTTTTATAAAATACTTTTGACCTCTCGGGTAGACGATCTGGAGAAGCACAATGTTAAATGGGCTAATGTTCTAGTAGAACATGAACTCTCTTTAGAGAAAGCTACTGCAATGTCTAGGGAAACCCTTTTGTCTGCAAATCTTAAAGCTCAAGTTTTTTAAAACTGTTTTCAATTTATATTATACGCCTGCAAAACTGTTGACATGGGGGGAGGCAGGATAGTAAATGTTTTCGTTGTGGAAGTGACAATGCTGATAGTTTGCATATTTTTTACTCTTGCAGCAAACTGGCTCTTTATATTAGTCATATCGGAAAGTTTTTATCAGGTTTTACTGGTGTACCTATTAAAATTACTGCAGCTATGATGTTATTAGGATGTGGTCAGGATTTAGTGTCTGGAAAACCTATGTTTAAGCATCTTTATTTATTGTTTATTGCTATGGCTGTAGGTCGTCTCTGTGTTGCTGCCTCTTGGCTGCAGTCTGAGGCCCCCGCTTTTGACTTGTGGCGAGCCAGGATGTATAATATATTTAATTTAGAATTTAGTTTATACTAAGCAAAAGGCTCAAGGAAACGAAAGACTGTCATTTACATTTGGGGGGCGCTCCACGAACATATGAATGGTTGAAGTATGATGTAATTTTGTGATACTGTGGATTAATAAAATACATTTTAAAAAAATTTAAAAAAGGGAAAATGTGAAAAAACCTATTAGGGCTAGAAAAGAGGTAATATTGGAAGCTGTAGTTGTATCTGTTCCTCCCTAGCACCCAAGTAGCCTGAAATACAAAAACAATTATGCATTTAGGATTCTAGAATCTGTAATCAGCCCCTGCTCCTAATTGAGAGACAAATCCTTAGCAACCTGGCTATCTCTCTTAGGAGTGAAACCTTCATCTCCACGAACTTATTGCAACACACTTCAGTAATTCATTACTTTAATTACAACCCCATCCTACTCATAACAGGTTCAAGTCTGGCGGGCCTAATTGTAATCAGTGACATTGTCAATCTACCTCCCATTCATGCACTGAACAAGGTAGTTAAGTACTCTTGACAATGTGCATGTTTTGAAAATGTCCACCAGAGTTACCATTACCATAGGGTGCGCCCACCTCAGTTTTAAATTGCAAGGACTGAAGTTCCACTACCTGAATAGCAGAAGTACTCTTATTGTTCCTTTTTAATCCTCATAATACCCTCTCATCTTTAAATGCTCACAATTGAGCCATCTCTTTTGCCATCACCCTCAAGGTGATGATGTGGTGCTGTCAGCTCCAAATTCTCTTGTCTGGCAAACTTGTCTCCAATACTCTCTACTTCAAATCTTATCTCCAGCTGTTACACATACACACACACACACACACTACACATTCTACACACACATAGATCGCCCCACATTTCACTCTCAGTATCCATTTAGTACACACATTTCCACCCACATAATCAGTTCAGCTTACAAAAGTTAGGGTGCAGTCATATATTACATACTATTCAGTGCTTCCTTTTGGGTTTTGAACTGTAACTCATGCCCCCACCATGCACAGTGTTGTCGTCAATGATATCAGTTCAGTTATCATTCGTAATGCTGCCAATGTCACAGAACATGTCATGAGTGTTGCAATATATGAGATCATAAGCAGTGCATGCTGTGGCATGAGTTATAGTTACTTGAAATAACCAATACTGTTGAATTTCAGTGTTTCTTATAGTTTAAAAATTGTGTGTAAACTTACATCTTTGCCTAATTATTACATCTCTCTAATGTTTGGCTTTTTCAGTATATGTTTAGTTTTTTTTGTTGTTAAATAATATTTTATTTCCATATGTAACTCCAGCATCCTGTGGGCAGCCAACCCATCAAGCACAACCTTTGCCCGTGAGTAGCATGAGGCACTTAACCTGTGGCCAGGCCTTGCGTCCAACCCCCACGTGCAACTAAGCCCCACCGCACACACCCTTTGACCCCCACTGCCAGTCAAATCCACACTCTGCATGGCCTTCGGCCATGTGCTGTTTTGGGGTTGATGGCAGAGCCTGGCCTACGACAGGTCCTGCGTCCAACCCCTCACAGGCAGCCAACCCCCTATCACGCACGGCCAGGCCCTTAACCCAACCCTCATTGTGCAGTCAGTCCTCCGGCATACATGGCTTTCGGCTCTGCATGACATGGGGTTGACTGTAGGGCCTGACCTGAGCTCAGGCCCTGCGCCGAATCCCTCCACAGGCAGCCAATCCCTCAGCATGCATGGCCTTCGACCGTGCCCGGAATGGCTATGGCCACAGGGCCTTGTTTGGCCTGCAGCCAGGCCATGTAGCCAATCCCCTCATGAGCAGTCAACCCCCTACATGACACAGCATTCAGTCATGTGCAGCTTGGGGTTGGCCACTGGCAACCACATATTGCATCACTCATGACATGGTCTATGGCATCACTGATAACATCACTGCAACATCTGAAATTGTATCACTGAAGACAACACTGTGCATGGTGGTGCGTGAGTTATAGTTACTTTAGGGCCCAAGTTATAATTAATTGAGATAACTAAGGAGGGTAAATTGGGAGGGGGTGTCTCCCCAGACCCAGTGCCTTTTTTAGGCCTTGGGGATCCCATCCCATGGGGAGGATTTGCATTAAATTGGGAGTGGGGCATGCGGCTCCCCTCCCTGAGCCTAATTTAGTCTTTGTGGACCCCATCCCCCCAGGGACAATTTCAAAATTTAGAGAAGGTTGTGTGCTGCCCTCCCTTCCAAACCTCACAGAGGTCCCAGGAACCCCATCTCCCTGGGCAGGTGTTTTTGGGGAGGGGCATCGGCCCCAAGCTGTAGACTGGCTCTGGAGACCCTATCCCATGGAGCCTGATCCATGCAGTGTCCCTGGGACCCTAACCCCCTGGACACTACTGTGTTCCCTGCCCAGGACAGTGCAGGTATGGAATATAAACATTATTATCCACCTGCGATCTGCCAGCAGGGAACAAAAGTTTGCTCACACCTGGGTGAGAGCAGAGTAAAATGCTGCTCTTGCCCGTACAGGAACACAGCAAAAGAGCCTGCTCCACTGGCACCGCTATGTGTGCTGACTTTGGAACCAACAGAGACACCAGATGCATTGGTGCTCTCCCTGCAGCCCCCAATGACTTAGGAAGTCATACTGTGCCTCAGGTGGGCACCCGCCTGCTGGCTGGGGAGCCGGCAGGGGGCATGGGTGCCTTGCAGGGAGCCCAAACTTCAAATGACACATATTATATTGCTAACTCACATAGTAAGCCATATGCACCCACAGGGGGTCAAGAAGAATGGCTGCCGTCTGGGGAGGACCTGTGCCCAACCCTTTGCCGCCCCTGGGGGAGGGCCTTGTGCTGCAAGGGTTGGGTGCCAGCCTGGGGTTGTGAAAGACACACAATTGATGGACGGAATTCAGAACAAATCAAAACATTCACCCCCAGTCATGAGATCTGACTTAAATCCATCATTCTTTTGCTCACCATGCCACCCCAGTTTAGACCTGGCCATATGCAAATCAGCCTTGACCCTGTGCCTCATGGGAACAGTCCAGTCCAAACTGCCAAGCCAGGTCCTCTCTGGACTGGAAACAAGCATCCTAGGACTAGTTTCAGGGTTTCACCCCTCTTGAGCCAGGATAGCTTTATTCCAGTGGCACAGTGAGCCCAGGACCCACGCCTGGGCATACCTGGGGTTGTGAGCAGCGCTTGCCCGCAGGTCAGGGCCTGTTATCAACCCCACACCACGAACGGCAATAGACATCTTAATTTATGCTTAAAAAAACATACAAATTCACTGAAAAAGCAAAGGTTAAAGGAATGTAATAATTAGGTGAAAATGTCAGTTAAAACACACCATTTTAAACAACAAAACCACTGAAATGCACTATTTATAGTCATTGGTGCTGAAACAATATCAATACAGCAAATGAGCCATGCCACTTCAGCAGGAAAGTGATAAAGATGTGGTACATAGCTGGGGATGTATTTTGGAGCACTCCCTCACACATCTATTTTGGTAGTCATTTACAGACAGCACATTTTTCTTTCAAATGCACAGACTTGCAGTTTTACGAATTGAAGTATATAGAGCGTGAATAACAATGTGCAGAAATCGTGTTTCAGAGAGTAAATAGTTTTGATCCTATTAAAACATTTTGTTCACATCACACTACAGAATGACCAAAAATTGATTCATTTCTGATTCCTTAACTGCTGATATATTTGAACAGTCCATTTACAGGTATTTTAATTTTGTTGTGTTAGAAGAAAATAACATCCTACAGCCTTCCCTTTCACACTCCCTGTACTCCAGCAAGATTGTCAGAGTTCTCTTTACAAAAGCTTCTCAGTTTGTAATCGGAGAATGAAGAACAAACACCAATCTCCATGCTAAACAAAAAACAGCATTTTGTCAGAAGACATAGCCTGGCACTTGCTCTCTGTCTTTGAACTTGCATAAAATGTGAAAAGATAAAGGCAATATTTAAAGGCATTCACATTCTGAACTCCAACACAGGTATCTGGGAGGAATATGTTTTCTTACTTCGCAAACCATTAGTGCGCATACTGTTAGTATGCAATTTTTAGTTCGCATATGTCGTTACTACGCATTTTTATACTTCGCATGCTTTTACTTCGCATCTGCTTCTACTTCTCAATAAGAATTATTTTTTGTAAATGATTATTATCCCATTACTCCAAAACGATAAATATTTTTATTAATTATTAATTTTTTATCAAAAATGTACCATTCCCCTGGAGCGGGATGCAAGCAAATAAGGGGTTTTGGGTGGGGAAGTAAACTAAAACACTAATAAACTACACTACCCTACACTAATGAAACACCACTACACTACCCTAAACCCTAAATCACTACACCCTTTACTTACATACACTTTCCCCTACTCCGCTACATACACTCCTTCACTACCCATCACAACACCGACACTATACAAAACTATACTACACTAACACTAAAACACTACCCTAAAACCTAATACTCTACCCCCAGCACGACCCTGCCCCTAGCCCCAGTCCTCTCACTACTCCCAAACACTACCCCACACAACCCCCTACTTCCCTGAACCCTAAAACCATACACTACCCCCACAACACTACCCTTAACCCTAAAACACTACCCCAGCACGACCCTGCCTCTATCCCTACACTAACACAAGTACACAACACACAACTCTACACAACACTAACACAAGTACGACCCTACACAGCCCCACTTACCTCTTTCCATGCGTGGTTCCCTTCTTCTCTCCCTTCTGGCTTCCTCCGTCGTTGCCACTCTGGATATAAACCTGTTTGTGCAAATGGCCGCCGTGACGAGCTCCAAGAGCGGCGCCTGCCCCCTACGCATGCGGCGTTAGTACGCATGCGGTGTAACAGCACACGTACTAAAGGCAGTGCGTTGCTACATCGCATGCGTAGTAACGCTTGCGAATTAATGGCATGCGTACAAACAGCCGCGCACTAATGGCTGTTTACCATCTGGGGGTGCTGCTACCAGCGCCTATAGTTATAGTTATCGCAAGTAACTATAACTTGTGCCCGCACCATGAACTGCTAATTACTTCACACCAACCCCCCTGCGGGCATTCAACCCCCCACCTGGCACAGCCGTTGGTCGTGCACAGCCTGGGGCGAGCCGCAGGCAGCCACATATTACATCACTCGACATATTCTATGACATAATTTATACCATCACTGCAACATCTGAAATTACATCATATATAACAAATCTGTGCATGGCAGGCCATTTAAATGGAAGATCTTTCCTGGTAAGTTCAGTAATGGGCTTGACCCCCTAAAAAGTTCTCAGTGAGATGTCTGTAGAAATTACCAAGCCAATACAATTCTCACTTTCTCTAACATATGTAGATGCTGGCTATTCTAACACAGCTTTGATCTTTTCGGGGTCCATCTGTAGGCCCTGATCTGAAATGAAGAATCCTACGAAGGATAACTGGTTTGCCTTAGCATATAGTAAATTATTTTGAAGACGTAGCAGTACTTCTTTCATGATGATTCTCTGTTTTTCCAAAGTCTAAACGAACACTCTACAGGAAGATGGCTGGTGCATTACACAAGCCAAAAGGCATTGTGCCAGTATTTGGCGTTAAAGGCCCTCTTTTAGTGGCAGAGAAGCATCGCCCCACTGAACAAAAGGAAAAATAAAATGATAATAACTATCGTTATTATCATTTTAGTTTTCCTACTTCAGTCAGTGGCTCTAGGGGCGGGGCAAGGCTGACCAGAGCAGAGGGAAGAGTGGTTTTCCGCTTGGCTGGCCCTCTTGGGCTGGCCGAACATTCCTGCAAACTTTGCATCTTCCCCACCAAGCTGCATTACACAGCCTGGTGAGGAACATGCAAAGCCTCTCATTCCCCATCTGAGCACCAAACCATAGTGATCAGACCAATCACAACTGCATTGCAGCACTGTAATTGGCTCAGAGGAGCTTGGGAGCCCAGGCGCTTCCTGCTGCCAGCCAGGACTGCAGGAGGATGACGGACGTCAGATGAGAGACGGCAGCCTGCCGTTACAGGTAAGTGTTTTTCTATTTTTTTTTCAGCAACTTCCCCCAACCCCCACCAGCCCCAACTGGTAGCAGCCACTACTGCTGTCTTCCATTTGTCACCTAACTTAATCCTGACTAAATTTTAGGATACTCTCAGATAGAGTTTTGGGAAAACTTTGGATGTCTTTATCCGATCAGGTAAGACACAAATTAGTGATAATGGATGTCTATTATGAATTGTAATAGCATATAATTCCCTGTAGTCCACACAAGGGTGATAATCACCTTCCGGTTTTGGAATAAAAAATATGGGAAGCCCAACCAAAGTAATGGAATATCAAGATTCTCCTTCAAATATTTCTTCAAAACTGCTTCTTATTTAGTGGTCGGTTGATATATTTGTCAAATGGTATCTTTGTTTGAGGCTGTTATTGATAGCACAGTGATAAATGTGAAGAGGTGGTAAAGTGTTAGCCCCTTTTTTGCTAAAGACCTCCCTAAGATCCTCATAATCATGTGGGTAATATTTAATTTTTGGTCTTCAGGTAAAACATACTACTGATTGTGACACTTGTACTTCAGTTCAGACAAACAATGGCATTCACAGTACTCAGAGCTAAGCACTATTTATTCTTCCTTCCAGTTAATAAGAGAATTGTGTTTACTAAGCCAGTGTGGACCTAGAACCAAGGAGAAAACTACGAAGTTCAATGTTAAGGTTTCTATATGTCCATTATGCAGTACTATCAGTATAGATTTAGTTTTCCACTGTACTTCACCAGATCTCAAAGTAGTCCAAAGAATGTCAAAAATGTGTTTTGACATCTTTTTCTCAAAGGAATTTCATTCTGATTACAGGATATGACATCAATAAAACAGTCAGAGGTGCCATAGTCTATCATCACTGTAATGTTACATGGCCCATTAGAGGTGGCATCTGTTACAGGATTAGCCTGATTCTCCCTCTGCCCCTGAAAGCCCTTTTCCTACCAAGCCTCAATCTTCATATACCAGTTGCCCATGCTTTCCAGCCCTTTCAGCTAGTCTGGTGTCTTTGAACGAATCTTATCTTGTGCACTGGCTATTAAAACCCTCAGAGCTTCCTTGTCAAATCCTGACATGGATGCACAAGTTCATTGCCATAACACAGTCACTGGCAGAAAGTCATGGGTGACAAGGGAAGTTTCTACCAATGACAACTTTATTGGCAGTCTGTGTTAAAATCGAGGGTAATTCTAGATAGAGACAATTAGTATAGTCAAGCCTCAAACCTATAAAGGGTTGTCACTGCAAAGTGCTTATAGTCCAGAGTAAGCAAGGGCAGCATTTTCCTTACGAATTCTAATTGAATACGTGCAGGTTGGCAGAGATAGGAGTAAGTAAAGACAGCTAACAATCAATTTTCACCACTAATTTAAATTTGTGTTAATGGAGTAGCAAGGCCACCCATCTTTGCAGGCTGATTGAAGTGCTACAAGAGTGACACAGGGAACACCTTTATCACAACACACACCACCTAAGCTGTCTACAACACCAGGGGATGTTTCACTAATGTGTATACTGCCTTTCCTGTGAGCATGGTTGACATTTTCACATCTAGACAATGAACAGGTGTGCATGTCTGTTGGATCCTGGGGATTTCAGTGACATATGGCTAAGTCAGTAGAAAGAATTCAGACTGGCAATGCATGTGTTGCCATGGATTCACAAATCTAGAAGATCTAAATGAACTCCGGTCAAATTTCCTTTACTTAAGCTTAAGCTATGTCTATTAAGATCTCCACATACCCCAAAACACAGGATATGAAATACAGGAACAGGAAGTAGGCCATTCCAGATTCATCCATTCACCACAACACTACCCTCCCACGTCCTGCTGTTCAATCCTGCAGCTCCTTTGCTCACCAAAGCCCCAAAAGTCGCTGAGGGACATGAAGACATGGTTGCACTCTCTTCTGAAGAAGATTTGGACATTATTTGTGTTATCGAAGGTCTGACAGCTAGTCAAGTCATGCAGTATGTGGCCAGATTTGGAAAAATGTGCCCAGGCGCAGTGCAACAAGTGTCCTCATTCACAAAGGTAAGGAGAGCTGCATATGTTAGGATGGGCTCTGGAGTTGGATGTGCCTGAAGGCACAGGAAATGCTGGGGGTGTCCTCCCAGCCAAACGTGTGGCACACCTGATGACATTACTGTACAGGAGGGTACTGAGAACACTCTGTACAACCGTCCATGTTCACCTCGAGGCATTTGAGCAGCAGCAAGGTGGTAAGACTGATACGTAGCTGAAAAGCATAGTACATATATGTATTGGAAGTGTTGCCAGTCATGTTTTGTCTTTACTCTGCTTTGTTTGGTTCTGTCTATGGTGGCTGTACCATAAGTACACTTTCCAAATAGGTTGATTGAATTAATGTATTTCTCTTGATTCAAATTTTGAGAGGGCATTGTTTAAAATTTCATATGAACCTTAAAATGTTTAAGCTCAAATAATAATACCAGGAATCCCTTTAGAGAACATTGTCATATGAAATATATCAACTTTAAAAATGTTGTTTTCTGTGTGTTTTGCTCTAAATCCTTGTAATTAGTCAACTCTAAATTATGATATAAGCAGATTTTACATAATAAACAATGCAACAGTCTGACGTTTTGACATTAAATGATTCATAGGATGGCCATCATGATTTGCTGAATTTATAGTAACTACATATAATAATCGACCATCACAAGCCCTCAAAATAGCTATGGTTGGTCCAACCATCAGCTAACGCAGTTTCTTAATTCTCTCATTAAGTTCCTGTTTGCCAGCTTATGTATATCCACGTGCAACAGTATAGTTTTACTGCCCTGTTCAAGGTGTTAAGAGTGGCATAAAGTAAGAAACTTGAGGGTATGAGACAGAATGAAAAAGCAACCTGGAGGTAGGATTTAAAGATTAGCATTGATGCTTCACATACATCCACGGTTTCTAGGAATGTGAGTTTTAATCTGTAGCAAATGATTTCTATAAACTGGATCCTATCGTACACCTACCTGCTTCACCAAGATATATCCCCTGACACCACTCTTGTGCTCCAGATGACACAAGGCTGATGCTTCCCTTTTCCATATGGTGTAGGAGTGCCCAGTGTTGCAGATATTTTGGGGAAGGTAACAGACCTGGTGAGGGAAAAGGATTCTGCACAGCATAAAGGTGTGTCAATTGAACCTGTCTGTCAGTCCAAAGATGGGAGGGTCAAATTGTAAGTTTGTGGACCTCGCCCTGCTGTTAGCCAAGCGACACTCGAGGTATAGAAATAAGAGCTCTACTTATGAGTGAAGGCAGAGGACGTCATAATATTGCACAATAGGTACCGAGGAGGAGTGTGGTTAATTCGGACTCTATGATTTTGGAATTAGAACCCACATCAGATGACAGGCAGCCTTGAATATTGGGGCTTCTGGAAGGTGATGGGATATGGGAAACAGCCTATAATCAGATCGCCAGGTCATGCCTCAACCTAGCCAGCATCCCTGAAAACACATTGATTTGTTTACTTGTAATTAGGGCTCCCGGTTTTATGGTATTTATATTTTTTTACATTTCCATCTGTATTTATCCATATTTATTTTAGGTTTTGTGAAAAATTAAGCAGAAATGTGTATATTTCTGCATGTATTCAACCAGTTAATATGCACTCGTGCCTCAACGCCTGACAGGTTTCAATGATATATACACAGTCAGATGGTGAAATATGCACTTGTAAGAAATTATGTAAATTTTGGTATCAAGGTTGTGCAAATCTACTGCTGTTTAAGGCTCTTTACTAAAATCAGTATTTTTTTTATCCCCTTGCTTGTCAATCCGCACAGCTATTAGCCTGACAGTCATGATTGACAGCATTTAGAATGACTCAAAAAGAACCCATATTTCCGTTTTCATCCACATTTAAAAATGAATACAGACAGGAAAATTAATGGTTTTCTGTCTGTATTTATTTATAACAATCAGTAAAAATGGAAAACAGGAAGCCTTACTTGTAATTAAAAAAGATTTATATAGTCTGCACTAGTGATAGAGAGAAATGCTGTGGTAAAATTGGAATATGCCTGTGAATTGCACTGAGAAAGAGTACTACATTTGCAAGATCATATATTGGAATATACATACATTATAATCCATTTTGAATAAAGGTCTTTGTCTTATGAGCTGTCAAAAATGGTAGTGTGCTAACAGTCATGTACACCCTTGCTTGTTCTCGTGTTTCTCAGAAAAGTTTATATCTTTGTCTTCCGTTATCTGTGTGTGACTCATGTATACTTTCAGGTGGATGCTTCAACTAAGGTCCAGAGCTGAGCATGTTTGTGCAGATAAGCCTGAATCTTGAACACATTATCTGGACTTGTAATGAGTGAGCGTGTGTAATATTAACTCATGTAATCACAAATGTATAAATATCGTGAGACTGAATGCAACAGCAGAGTTAATTCAAGAACTGATCGTTCCATGACTCTCAGCTCGAGCTTACAAATAAATATTCCATGACTGTACCTTAAACATGTGCACGTTTCACCTCTGTAGGATATTATTCTTTTACAAATGGAGGCACTGCTGAGATTCTCAATGTCCAGTCCAGTTGAACAGAAGTACCACGATTAAGGAGACTGATGGGGCCCCTCTGAGGTCCTGAAGTAGGGCCCATGTATTTGCGGGGTTTGCATTTCCCAGAGTGGGCACCAAAGGAAGGACATGTTGGACCGATCTCAAGACACCGGACTGACCTAACGGCTGAATGCGCTGTTAATACTGGACAAGTTTGTCTTATCAAGGTACAGTCATCAAGATCGGGTAAAACTGGAATGGAAAATTCAAGGATGAAATGACTTTTATGGTGATGATGATGATGCATTATCGTGAGGTTAGTCTAAGAAGACTTAATACCGAAATGTTAGACTAATTCACATCTTGCAATTCACTGTTAGAAGCAGGATGGGAGAATCGTTCACAAAACCCAAAAGCCCTGGTCAAGCTAGGCTGGCACCTTCTAAAGATTTACCCCCCCCACCCCATGAAATAATGATGAAAAAGGGTTTCGAGATAGGTATGTTCCTTGAAAAATGGCATGAGTATACAAAAACATATCCTAAACTACAATTTACCCTTTCAGGGACATTTGATTTTCAAATTGACATTTTTGAGGGAAAGGTATCGGAACTGGGCAAAAGGTAAATAAGGTTTGCCCTGTTTGGTATATTAACTAAATGGTAAGATTATGCAAGAGAAAAACAAATCAAAGAAGCAGTGTCAAGAAGTACAAAAAAAATGTAATAAATTGTTGAGCACGAATGATACTTAATAAATGTCTGGAATCAGCAGGAGATTAAAGGAGAGGATCTGTCTTGTGGACAAAGGAAGGGTACGAGTAGGAGGTACTGACTGTGAGCAGTATTTCAATAGAAGAAACACCTCCTCATTAAGCTATCCAATGCATCTGGGGGTAGCAAGTATATTTTAAATGTGGGGAAAGGGCATAGATCTGGTTACCAAATGATTGGGGAGGTTCTTGGTATATAGGATATGTATTTCCTACTATGCTGCACCGAACAAAAGACCAGTTACGAAAACATACAATGGCAACATACAATTCTGTAGTTAGTGGAAAAAGAAGAGCAGACCAGACAGATACATCAGTCCAAGAAGCCAGTGACATCAGAACGGGGATAATGCTGATGCTGGGAGTTGCCCTTGATTCTAGACAGACAAGACAACTGGATAGATTATTGGAGGCAACCATAAATGAAACGTCAGCAGCATTACAAAAATTAACGGTAGAAATGGTTGCCCTGATGATATGTAGTATTACACACCAGGAATCTTTCAGACATAATACTAGCTAATAAGAGGGGGTCTGTAGAATGATTAAAACGGGGTGAGGAACGTATATCCCAGATAATGCACCAAGTGTGTATAAAGCAGTGCAAAAGCTGCATGATATTGGACAACTGTATGAGGTAGCCAAAAGAACATTAGGGGATGATAAGGGTCCCTATTCGGAAACTGGGGTTGGTGGCTGCTAAAAATAGCCCTGATTATATTAGCCGTCCTGTTAATATGTTGTGTACTGATCAATCTATTACCTTCATGCATTCAAATGTGTGTAGTAAGGGAAATGTCTGAGGAAAATGCTATAATATTGTCACAAAGAAAAAAGGAAAGCGAAGTAGAAAATATGATGGCGATAGAATAAAAAAGAAGAAATGGTTGAACATTAGTTCAAAAGAAGGGATTGAGAAAGAGTACTTCATTCGCAAAAACATATATAGGAATATACATTCATTGGAATCCATTTTGTATAAAGGTCTCCATCTTACGAGCTGTCAAAAATTGTAGTGTGCTAACCGTCACGTACACCCTTGCTTGTCAGCGAGTTTCTTGGAAAACGTCATCTCTTGTTTTTCTGTTATCTCTGTGTGACTCCTGTGTACTTTCAGGGGGATGCCTTAACTGACATCCAGGGGTCAGCATGTTTGTTTAGATAAGCCGGCACCCTTGGACACTTTATCTGGTTTTGTGATGAGTCAGCTTTTGTAATTTTAACTCATGTAATTGAGAATGTAGAAATACCATCAGACTGTTACAAAGGCAGAGGTAATTTGGGAACTGGTCATTCCGTGACTCTCAGCTCGAGCTTACAAATACATGTTCCACGATTGTACCTTGAACTTGTGCACATTTCCTTTCTTTAGGAAATTATTCTTTTACAGCATCTCAGTTTATAATGCCATTCTTTGTTTGTATTGCATGAATGACCCCTGCTTGCCAAGTTACTGTATTTTATCTGTCAAGAATCAGATAAGTTTTTAAAACAGAGATGAAGTTTGGTTTGTTTACTTTACCAAACAAAGATCCTCAAATATACCATACTGTAGTATTATCAATTTTTGTTATAAGCAATAAAAAGTCAATAGGGACTTTATTATTTATTCTTTTAATGTGTTCAAAATATACAAATATTAATGTTTGGGGTGACTTAACATGTTTTTGGGTGCATGGTCCTTAGTAATAGACAGACAAGGCTAAACAGGCAATTTTGTCACTCTAGCATTTCCATGTTAGCATGCAAGAGGCTGGTGTCTGAGCTGCAAGGGTTGGCATGATCCAATCACAGCAAAACCAAAGGGGATGATGGACGGAGTGCTGATCATTGCAAGCACTCACCCCCAGTCAACTGATCTTGGTTTAATCCACCATCATTCTTTAGCTTGAGGAAATATGAATTTTGTGATCAGTTATGTCCCCTATCGTAGACCCCAACGGCTCCATGTACATGCTATACGTACATGTATGTTCCCTCTTGC
Organism: Triturus cristatus; assembly: GCF_964204655.1. Classification (NCBI taxonomy): domain Eukaryota; kingdom Metazoa; phylum Chordata; class Amphibia; order Caudata; family Salamandridae; genus Triturus; species Triturus cristatus. Next base: position 680,245,796 of record NC_140586.1, on the reverse strand, counting down.
TCCAGTTTTGAAGACGCAAATATATGTGCGTCCACCGTCAACATGTCCTCTTTCAGATCCACCATGAATGGGTCAGATATTCCTTTCCTAAGTATGAAAGGCCACCGACTTTATGTGGTTCACTTTTCACATTTTACAGATTCAGGCGAGTAGGCCCGAATTCTGTCATCAAGCCTTTTCCTGCCTTCTGCCTCTGAAAGCTCCAGTCTGAGCCTGCATCTGTGACCATGAACTTTGTCTCACTCCCTGCGCGGCTAACGGTGCCTGATCCAGCCCGTCGCCTGCCAAGAACTGTATTTCACCTTCAAGATTATCTCCTCCGCCCCTCATCCGATGCATTCCTGTCTAGCAGTTTAGGTAAACATTCCTCCAGCTACCGTGCAAAGGGGCCAGGCCTCGCTGTCCTCATGCAAGTAATTCATAGCCCTGTTACCATGGAATATTCCTACCCCCTCGCATCTAGTGTAGACACTTAGACGCTTGTACACGCACTAACAGTCAGTATAGTCAGTATAGAATAAGATTCTATCCTAAGAGACCTCTCTTTTTGGATAACACAGTTCTTTAAACATAGGATATTAGATATGATTTGGGATTAGGTTGACATAACCCCAGACTTCTGTCTCCACATGTAGAGCTAAATGTCAAGTCCTTTCTCCCTCTAGTTGCACGTCAATCACACGTCATGCGGCTGCGCACGCATCTCTGCCAAATATTTCTGCTGACATTGCAGGATTCTCTTATGGATCCACCCACTTATGACATCATGTATAATGACGTTTTCTAGTTACGCCTATTCTAGTTACGCATGCATATTATATTTTGTCTTATCAGTTGATACGCCTACTACATCTGTTTCACTGTAATGCCTTTTCTATAAAAATGATTACCTGTCAATAATATATGCCCTTCCTTCCTGAACTTTCGTGGTGATGGAATAGAACGCCAACAATTCGAATTGTGTTCCTTTGTATAGGAATAAAGCCTTTTTAAACCTCTAATACCACGGATTCTGCCTCTCATTTTACTGAGTTGTTCTTAATAGACTTTACCTCATAAAAAATAGTACCGGTAACGAAATATTTACCACAAGCTCACTCCACCACCCCAGTTCAGACATGGCCATATGCACATCAGTCTGACCCTGTGCCTCATGGGAACAGTCCAGCCCGAACTGACAAGCCATGTCTTACCTGGACCAGAAACAAGCATCCTGGGACCGGTTTCTGGCTAATCAGCCGTCATCAGCCAGGATAGCTTGAATCCAGTGGCAAAGTGAGCAAGGGACCCACGTCTGGGCATACCCTGCCAACTGAGGGCAAACAAAGCAAAACCAAAGTGGATGATGGACGGAGTGTTGAACATTGCAAGCACTCACCCCTAGTCAACTGATCTGGGTTTAATCAATCATCATTCTTTAGCTCACTCCGTCACCCCAGTTCAGACATGTCCATATGCAAATCAGTCTGACCCTGTACCTCATGGGAACAGTCCAGTCAGAACTGCCAAGTCATGTCTTCCCTGGACCAGAAACAAGCATCCTGGGACCGGTTTCTGGCTAATCAGCCGTTATCACCAGTCCAGCTTGAATCCAGTGGCAAAGTGAGCAAGGGACCCACATCTGGGCATACCCTGCCAACTTAGGGCGAACAAAGCAAAACCAAAGTGGATGATGGACGGAGTGTTGAACATTGCAAGCACTCACACCCAGTCAACTGATCTTTGTTTAATCCATCATCATTCATTAGCTCACTCCGCCACCCCAGTTCAGACATGGCCATATGCAAATCAGTCTGACCCTGTGCCTCATGGGGATAGTCCAGCCCGAACTGCCAAGCCATGTCTTCCCTGGACCGGAAACAAGCATCCTGGGACCGGTTTCTGGCTAATCAGCCATCATCAGCCAGGCTAGCTTGAATCCAGTGGCAAAAATTCCAATCACATCCATGTGCTCTAATCTAAGAAAAGGGTCCTGTTTGGTGGTGCTGGCATAAAGTTTTTCAGCTCAGGGATGTTGCTGGCTTCCACTTTTGGCCTTTAAATAACCACTGTTCAAAGTGGAAAGTGTAAGTTACACAAAAAGCCTGGTAAAGGAGAGTTGAGTGCCTAACATTGTCAATATTTGTCACATTTACAATCAACATTCACTTATCTATGTATGTGATTGTTAGACCTGGCATCCTTGGCGTGGTTTCCCCTGACTTTTTGCCTCTACCTCCTACGTTTTTTGACACTGTGATGGATTTAGGTTTGCTGGTTTAGATGCTTTGGGCACTTTGCCACTGCTGATCAGTGCCAAAGTGCAAGTGCTCCCTAAGAAAATTATTACTGTGATTAGTTATCCCTGATTGGCATATTTGTTTTACCAGTAGGTCTCTAGTAAAGTGCACTGAGTGTGCCTGGACGGGTGATTCAAATGCTACTAGTGGGCCTGCAGCACTGATTGTGCCACCCACATGAGTAGCCCTAAAATGGTGTCTCAGACCTGCCACTGCAGTGCCTGTGCGCAGTCTGTGAACTGCCCTGTTGTCCTGGCCAGTGTACACACTTGCCAGGTCTGACCCTTCCCTTTTCTTACACATTGGACACCTCTATGGTAGGCCCCAGGTACCCCCCTGGGCAGGGTGCAGTGTATGTGAAAGGTAGGACATGTACTAGTGTGGGTAACATGTCCTGATAGTGAAATACTGCCAATTTCGTTTTTCACTATTGAAAGACAATCTTGCCCATAGGATAACATGGGGAACACTGTGTAACAGGTTTACCTGCATATCTTCCCATAATGGCAAGATAGACATTTGGAATCTGGTATCCCTGAACTCAGAATTTAATAACACATCTTTTAGTGAAGATGGTTTTTAAATTCCAAGTTTAGAAATGGCACTTTTAGAAAGTGGCTATTTTCTTGTCCCGCCTTTCTGTGTGCCTCTGCCTGTTTGTGGATTGACTTTCTGGTTTGTGAGTGACAGGGTCTGGGGGTGGCTCCAGGAGACTGGGTGAGTCAGTACTAGGCTGAATAGACACATCTGCATGAGTAGCACCTGGGTCTGAATAGGGCTGTGCCTGCCTGCCACAATGCTGGCTCCACCTCCTGTGGTACGTCTGATGGCCCTGGCCCACACTCACAAAGGAAGAAGATGTGCCCTGGCAGAGTGCACCCAGAACTGGTTTGGACTGGATCCAAGACCCCTCACACAGGAAGAACAAAGACTTTTGGGATATAAAAGTAGAGCTGAGACCCTTGTAAGATTAGATTAGGAAACTCAGTGATCATGAAGGAATCCCTGCCAAAGAAGAACAGCCAGGAAGACTGAGGAAAAGTGCTGCTATTGCTGAGTGTCTGAGAGCTGACCTGCAGTTGCTGTAATTGCTGAGGAAGAGGACCAAGGGACTGTCTGCTGTGTGCTGTGTCCTCTTAACTTAAAGAGGAGCTGTGCTGTGTGCTTTGCCCCCCTCTGAAGCCTGCCTATCTACAAGGGCATGAGAAGAGCTGGCCTCCTGTTGGGAACTCAGGGATACAAAAGTTCTCAAGAAAACATCCTGCAAGCTGCTGTGTGTGTGTTTCTGCTCACAGCCTGTGCCTTTGTGAAGACTGCCTGCCAGTGTGATATTTGACTCGGTGTGCTATCGGCACACAGCGGGGCTCTGGGTGAGGTCTGCAGTGCCATTTTTATCACTGATCCGGTGCTCGAGAGTGCGTGCCCGTGCACTACCCGAGGCCATCAACAAAGGGGCCAAAATCACTGCCGCTGGTCAAGTTCGACAAAAGGGAGAAGTAATGTATCCAGGCTTGGAGTCTATAGCATCATCACTGAGCAGCGCTGGGATTGGTCCCAGCGGTGCGGGTCTCCCAGCAACAAGGAGGCTCGTCCTAATGGAGCCGTGCTGTGATCGAAGCGCGAGGCGCCTCCTAACAACAAGGTCCCCACACTACGCAACAAGACCAAAGCTGTGTCCGAGGCCGGAGAGCATCGCCAAAGGAGTTGCCGCCCTGAGGATCACCGCGCAGACCGAAGCCGGTGTTTCAGAGCGCATTACCGGCAGGCCGTGTCTTGGGGCACTAAACTTGGCAATTTGACTAGCGCACATTCGTGCATCATGAAGGGGGGTATTCTCTGAATTCAAGAGGAGCAGATAAGAGTTGCACATTCTGTGCTACGGCAGGGATATTTATCAATACAGGCACCATTTTTAGAGTTTCCTTACGCTAGAAAGAAGGGCTCACAGCCGGTCTGAGCCTCCAAGTATTTTGACTATTTTCAATCTGTTTTTTTTAAAGAGAACATTGCTAAAGAGAACTCTCTCAAAAAAAGAACCTTTCTAAGGAAAGGATTAATTGTGTATGTGATTTTTATGTTGTTTTTGATCTGCCTAATCGATATAAAGTGATTTATATTTTTATAAATAAATTGTGTAGTGTCCTTTTGTGGTGTTTCATTATATTACTGTGAGTGTTGGTACAAATACTTTGCACATTGCCTTGGGGATAAGCCTGTCTGCTCGTGCCAAGCTACCAAGGGGGTGAGCAGGGGTTATCAACAGTGTGTGTCCCCCTTACCCTGACTAGAAGCAAGGGCCCCTATTTGGACAAAGGTACTTACCTCTGCAAACTAGAGACCCCCAGATCTAACATTGGTGATCAGCGGTGGGATTTTAACTTGTGTTTGTACTTGGCCCACAGTGATTGGTGTAAATCACTAGATTAGCGCAGACCACTACTCCGCCACAAACTGCAATTTTTCTTTGTGGTTCTATTTTCGATCTGGTCCTAAAGACATCCGCGCATCATGTCTCAGAATGGGAAAGCAGCAAGTGAAAAGGCAGAATTGGAGTTCCACATTGAGGATTTGTATTCCTACAAGGTAGACCACCTTAAACAATTCTGCAAAGATTTGGGATGTCCCACAAGGAGTAGCGCTAAAAAGGATGAGCTACAAAAGGTCTTGAAAGCCTGGTGGGAGGCCAAAGGAGCTGCAGGAGGAGATGATGCAGATGAGGAAGTGGATGACCAGGGGAATGGGTTTGGGCCAAGAGCAACCGGCAGGGCTGCCAGCATCCATTTCGCAGGGAGTCTCTCCCGGGAAGATACCTATGCCAAGATGAAGGAGGCTTTATGCCTCATGTATGGGCTCACCCTAGAACAGTACAGAGTAAAGTTCAGGAACTACAAGAAGCTTGTTTCAGACACTTGGGTTGAATGTGTGAGAGTGTACACCCGCGCTCTGGAAGGTTGGGTGAAGGGCAGCAAAGTTACCTTCTTCGTTAACCCAGCATGCGCTTGTGTCCTAGCATCTTGCGCTCTACTTTTTCTGAAACCTGGCTCGCAATTGAATTGAATTGAATTTTGAATTATTCCCGTTTTGTGCTGTGCTTAAGTTAATTGTACCTTTTGTGGTTATTCCTTGTTTTTAAAGTCCTCATACTTGCACCATAAAAATCTTACCTTGCTCACCGCGATTCCCGCGGGTCCCCTGCCCGGTTGACTGGACACCCAGGGCCATCTTGGGGGTTGATAGGGACGGATAGCGGGCGCCATTTGGGTTGCGCTCTAGCTGCTAGGCTGTCGCGTTAGATGTTTATTTAAGGCGACAAGACAGTCGGGGAAGCCTTCTTCGGTAACCCAGCATGCGCTTGTGTCCTAGCATCTTGCGCTCTACTTTTTCTGAAACCTGGCTCGCAATTGAATTGAATTGAATTTTAAATTATTCCCGTTTTGTGCTGTGCTTAATTGTACCTTTTCTGGTTATTCCTTGTTTTTAAAGTCCTCATACTTGCACCATAAAAATCTTACCTTGCTCACTGCGATTCCCGCGGCTCCCCTGCCCGGTTGACTGGACACCCAGGGCCATCTTGGGGGTTGATAGGGACGGTTAGCGGGCGCCATCTTGGGTTGCGCTCTAGCTGCTAGGCTGCCACGTTAGACCCCTACTAAAGGCAATGATGCTTACGCGCAGCGTTGACCCGCAGCAGGCGCGCCGTATGCGCGTCGGAGTCGCGCCAGAGTCCAGCCCGTCTGCGCCCGTCCGCGCCAAGGACGTGCCGGAGGACGGACATTATGCTAAATTGTCCACATACGGTGAGGCCATTTACGTAAACAATTCTTATACGTATGAAGATTTAGTTGCCTTCAGACCCCCTCGCTTATCATGCCATCACTCTTTCTCTCCGGATGCGCTTTTGAACTCTCCGGGCTGTGATTGCTATCGGCCACGGTGCTCCTTGCCGCTAACGGTTGGGTCTTCTGCTAATCCCTTTACTACGGCTGAAGCACCTCCTGCAACCATATTTGAGAGTGGTTTCCTCATTAATGTTAGATCATTAGTGAAAAATAACATAGCTTTCAGTGAGTTTGTGTCGGTTGAAAAACCCTCTGGGTGTTCTTAAAGGAAACATGGGCCTCGGACTCCTCCGGTCCGGATCTTATAGATGCCATTCCCGAAGGCTACGCTCTTGTAAGATTGGACCGTGTTGGGCGTAGAGGAGGCGGGCTGGGGATTTTACATCAAATTTCCCATTCCTGTCGTACCACCCCGTTATCTGCTCCTTCAGACTTTTTTCAGGCCTTACATTTAATAATTACTTCTGCGCTTTCTGACCCTTTTTCGGGCATACTGATCTATAGACCTCCTGGACCCAGAACTGAATTTAGTCAGAATCTGCTCAATCTCAGTGGGCCCGATTCACAGAACTAACTTAAGACAAAATCCTAAACTTACTACCATTTCGATATTCACAGAAGGCACTTACTCATTTTGGTATTCACAGAAGGCACTTACTCATTTCGGTATTCACAGAAGTTAGGACTCCTAACTTTAGGACTCCTAAATGCCTATAATTAGTTGGGAGCACTTGAGCAGTCTATGTTTTCCAGAGCTGCGCCAGCACTTTTTGGACAGTAAGTTAACTGATCCCAGTAAGCCGGGGTCCCCCCAGGTGTTACCACTGTGGTGAAAAGGGACACATTGCCCCTAGGTGCTCCAAGAAATCCCAAGCACCCACTGGTGCTCAGAACCGGGATTAGTGAGTGTAGCTTTGGGAGAGGAATTAGTTTCCAGTGGGGAGGAGGAGCAAGCAGTGATGACCCTTGTCACTTTAGGAGACAGAGAGATGGTCCAGGAAACCTACCTGCCTGAAAACACTAAAAAATACAGGCAGTGGGTGACCATCAATGGGTGGAGGGTGGAGGCTCTGAGACACACAGGAGCCAGCGTGACATCTGTGAGGTGTCAGTGGGTGTCTGAGGAGCAGGTCATTCCCAATGCACTTCACACTGTAGTTGCAGCAGACAACTCTGTGCGTCTCTGCAAAGTGGCTCGGTTCCCTTCGAGTGAGGGGGGTCTCAGGTTTCTTGAAGGTCGTTGTTAGTCCATCCATGCCTGCAGACTGTCTTCTAGGAAATGACCCGGAGAGTTCCCCATGGAGGGAGGTGGAACGCCAAGCTCATTTGGAGATGTTGGGTTTTCCTGAGTGGGTTTGTGTGACCACTCGGTCAATGGCAGCCAGTAGGGGTAACCAAGCGAACCTGGAGCTTGAAACAGTGGCCCAGGTACCTGTCAAGAAGAGGAAGGACAGGGGGCGTGGGAAAGCAGCCCCCACAATTCCCACAGTCAAGGAGGCAAAACCTGAGGGGGATGCCCTGGAACCTACAGAGGAACAGATAGCCACACTGGAGCACCTGCCTGAGCTGACCCATTGGCAGCAAGAAGGAGGTCCCTCCAGGGAAGAGTTCTGCAAGGCACAGAGAGAATGTCCTTCTCTCATTGGTCTGCGGAAACAGGCCGCAGACCAGGCAGCAGGAGGCGAGTCCAAGAATCATCTTATTTACTGGGAGGATGGGTTACTCTATAGTGAGCCTAAGGTCGCTGAGCCCAGTGCAGCCTGTGTGATGGTGGTACCCGAGCACTTCAGTACCTTCCTACTGGGTCTGGCTCATGACGTGCTCTCGCAGGTCATCTGGGGCATGACAAGACCTACCAAAGGCTTGTCACCCAGTTTTACTGGCCCCAGATGAAGTCGCACGTTGGTACATATTGCAGAACTTGCCAGACTTGCCAGGCAAGTGACAAGAGTGGAGGGAAGTGTAAGACTCCCCTCCAACCCTTTCCCGTGGTGAGCACCCCTTTCGAGCGGGTGGGCATCGACAGTGTGGCCTCTGGAACCCAAGACAGCCTTAGGCAACAAGTTTATCTTGGTCTTGGTGGACCATACCACCAGGTACCCAGAAGCTGTCCCTCTCCGGAAAATCACAGCCCCTGTGGTGGGCCGTGCATTGATGGGGATCTTTTCCCGTGTGGTGTTCCCCAGAGAGGTGGTCTCCGACCGGGGTACCAGCTTCATCTCGAAGTACATGAAGTCTTTGTGGGAAGAGTGTGGGGTAACTTACAAGTTTACCACTCCTTACCATCCTTAAGGGAATGGGTTGGTTGAGAGATTCAACCTAACCCTGAAAGGCATGATAATGGGCCTTGCTGTGCCCATGAGACGGAAGTGGGACGTCTTCTTACCATGCCTGTTGTTTGCCTACACGGAGGTGCCTCAGAAGTCCTTAGGGTTCAGTCCCTTTGAGCTCCTGTATGGCCACCCTGTTAGAGGACCTCTCAGTCTGGTGAAGGAGGGTTGGGAGAAATCCCCTGGTAAGACCCCCCAGGATGTGTTCAGCTATATGCTGGTCTTCCTCAACCAGACTCAGTGCTTCAGGAAACTAGCTCAGGTAAACCTGAAAGCTAGCCAGGAAGAAATTAAAAGATGGTATGACCAGAATGCCACTCTGATCGAATTTCAACCTGGGCAGAAGGTGTGGGTGATGGTGCCAGTGGAGCCTTGCGCGCTCCAAGACAAGTGGACTGGGCCATATGAGGTGGTGGAGTGCATGAGCGATGTAACCTATCTGGTTGGCTTGCAGTCTCCCAGGAACCCCTTGAGGGTCCTACATGTGAACCGCCTCAAACCACACTTTGAGAGGTCTGATGTGATAATGCTCCTGGCCACAGATGATGGGATGGATGAGGAAAGTAACCCTCTTCCTGACATCCTTTCAGCCAAGGAGCAGGATGGGTCAGTGGATGGGATAAACCTCTCTCCCACACTGACCTCAGAACAGCAGAGGGACTGTCGCCATGTGTTGGGTCAGTTCACCTCCCTGTTCTCCCTGACATCAGGAGTCACCGATTAGTGCATCCATGATGTGGACACGGGGGACAGGCTACCTGTGAAGCAGACATTTTACAGGGTAGCTGACAAGGTCAGGGCCAGCATCAAGGAAGAATTTTCCAAGATGTTGGAGCTAGGGGTAATTGAGCTCTCAAGCAGCTCATGGGCTAGCCCAGTGGTCTTAGTACCAAAAGCTGCTGCACACGGTGCCACTCCAGAACTCAGATTTTGTGTGGACTACCATGGGCTCAATGCAGTCACCAAAACTGACGCATAACCCATCCCCAGAGCTGATGAGCTTGTGGATCGGTTGGCGCTGCCCAGTACCTCAGTACGTTTGATTTAACATCTGGGTACTGTCAGATTGCCTTGACAGAGGGGGCCAAGGAGAGGTCAGCGTTTTCAATGCCAGAGGGGCACTTCCAATTCCGTGTCATGCCCTTTGGGTTGAAGAACGCCCCTGCCACCTTCCAGAGACTGGTCAACCAGGTACTGTCCGGGCTGGAGGAATTCAGCGCTGCATACCTGGATGACATTGCTGTGTTCAGCTCCAGTTGGGAAGAACATCTGCAACACCTCTGCGAAGTGTTGGAGGCTCTGCAAAGGGCAGGCCTCACTATCAAGGCCAGTAAGTGCCAGATAGGCAGGGTTCTGTGGTGTACATGGGACACCAGGTAGGGAGCGTCAGGTGGTGTGCCTCCAAGCAAAGATTGACACCATTCTGGCCCCCCAAGACCCGGACCCAGACAGAGGAGAGACCCTTTTTAGGACTCACCGGGTATTATCGCCGATTTCTCAAAGGGTACGGCACCATTGTTGCCCCCTTGACAGAGCTGACTTCAAGGAAGCAGCCCAGGAAGGTGATCTGGACCGATGCCTGCACTGAAAGCTGCCAAGTGCACTGCACCCGTGCTCAAGGCACCTGATTTCTCCAAAGAGTTTGTGGTACAGGCAGATGCTTCAGAGCATGGAGTGGGAGCAGTACTCTCACAAGTGAACGACGAGGGCTTGGACCAACCCGTAGCTTTCATTAGTAGGAGGCTACTTCCCAGGGAACAGAGGTGGAGTGCAATTGAAAGGGAAGCGTTTGCTGTGGTCTGGGCACTGAAGAAGCTAAGGCCCTACTTGTTTGGGACTCAATTCTGGGTTCAGACAGACCACAGGCCCCTCAGATGGTTAATGCGGATGAGGGGTGAGAACCCAAAACTGTTGAGGTGGTCCATCTCACTAAAGGGAATGGACTTTACGGTGGAACACCGCCCTAGTACAGAACACGCCAACACTGATGGTCTGTCCAGGTTTTTCTGACTTAGTGATGAGAACTCCCAAAAGGGCGGGTAGTTCTCCCCACTTTTGAGCTGGAGGGGACATGTATTGGACCTGACATCTTTTGGCATGTTTACCCTGTCTTTTTGATTTCTGACCTCCCGGTTTTGACTCTGTTTTTGCTGGTTTAGTGTCTCTGTGCACTTTCTCACTGCTGTTCAGTGTTAAAGTGCAAGTGCGCCTATTGTATATTGTCTTATGGATTGGTGTTCCCATGATTGCCATATATGATTTACTAGTAAGTCCCTACTAAAGTTCACTGAGGGTGCCAGGGCCTGTAAATCAAATACTGCTACTGGGCCTGCAGCACTAGTTGTGCCACCCACACAAGCAGCATTGTAAAGGGTTCTCAGACCTGCCACTGCAGTGTCTCTGCACAGTTTGTAACTGCCACGTCGACCTGGTAAGTGCACCCACTGGCCAGGCCCTAATCTTCCCTTTTCTTACATACAAGTCACCCCTGAGGTAGGCCAAAGGTACTCTTGTGGACAGGGTGCCATGTATATTAAAGGTAGGGCATGTACTGATGTGGGTGACATGTCCTGGTAGTGAATTACAGTGCATTTAGTTTTTTACTATGCAAAGGCTATCTGTCCCATCGGATAGAATGGGAGTTTGCTTATAACATCTTATAAGCATATCTTCCCATTGGGACAAGATAGGGAAATGGGGTGTAGTATGCCTGAACTCAGAATATAAAAATGCATCTTTTAGTAAAGATGATTTTTGTGTTCTGAGTTTGAAATTGCCACTTATAGAAAGTAGATATTTTCTTATTTAGCTATCTTGTGTGCCTCTGCTGGGTTTGTGGATTGACTGTCTGGCTATGAAGGGACAGGGGCTGGGAATGCGTATTCTCCTCAGACATCCACTAGGTGGGTGGGGTGGGGGGGTTGAGGCGTGTCCTGCCTTTCATGGATGAGTCAGTGCTGGGCTGAATAGACCTGGACTGCATTTAGAGTAGTGGGAGGAGATTTCCTTGCACCTGACTGGGCCTGCTCTGCCTTGGACAATGCTGTTTCCACCTCCAGGAAGCCGGGCCAGAGAAGACAGAATTGGTTTGGGCTGGGCACAGACACTCTCTGCCGAAATGCCACTCTGGTCGAATTTCAACCTGGGCAGAAGGTGTGGGTGATGGTGCCAGTGGAGCCTTGCGCGCTCCAAGACAAGTGGACTGGGCCATATGAGGTGGTGGAGTGCAAGAGCGATGTAACCTATCTGGTTGGCTTGCAGTCTCCCAGGAACCCCTTGAGGGTCCTACATGTGAACCGCCTCAAACCACACTTTGAGAGGTCTGATGTGACATTGCTCCTGGCCACAGATGATGGGATGGAGGAGGAAAGTAACCCTCTTCCTGACCTCCTTTCAGCCAAGGAGCAGGATGGGTCAGTGGATGGGATAAACCTTTCTCCCACACTGACCTCAGAACAGCAGAGGGACTGTCGCCATGTGTTGGGTCAGTTCACCTCCCTGTTCTCCCTGACATCAGGAGTCACTGATTAGTGCATCCATGATGTGGACACGGGGGACAGGCTACCTGTGAAGCAGACATTTTACAGGGTAGCTGACAAGGTCAGGGCCAGCATCAAGGAAGACTTTTCCAAGATGTTGGAGCTAGGGGTAATTGAGCTCTCAAGCAGCTCATGGGCTAGCCCAGTGGTCTTAGTACCAAAAGCTGCTGCACACGGTGCCACTCCAGAACTCAGATTTTGTGTGGACTACCATGGGCTCAATGCAGTCACCAAAACTGACGCATAACCCATCCCCAGAGCTGATGAGCTTGTGGATCGGTTGGGCGCTGCCCAGTACCTCAGTACGTTTGATTTAACATCTGGGTACTGTCAGATTGCCTTGACAGAGGGGGCCAAGGAGAGGTCAGCGTTTTCAATGCCAGAGGGGCACTTCCAGTTCCGTGTCATGCCCTTTGGGTTGAAGAACGCCCCTGCCACCTTCCAGAGACTGGTCAACCAGGTACTGTCCGGGCTGGAGGAATTCAGCGCTGCATACTGGATGACATTGCTGTGTTCAGCTCCAGTTGGGAAGAACATCTGCAACACCTCTGCGAAGTGTTGGAGGCTCTGCAAAGGGCAGGCCTCACTATCAAGGCCAGTAAGTGCCAGATAGGCAGGGTTCTGTGGTGTACATGGGACACCAGGTAGGGAGCGTCAGGTGGCGTGCCTCCAAGCAAAGATTGACACCATTCTGGCCCCCCAAGACCCAGACAGAGGAGAGACCCTTTTTAGGACTCACCGGGTATTATCGCCGATTTCTCAAAGGGTACGGCACCATTGTTGCCCCCTTGACAGAGCTGACTTCAAGGAAGCAGCCCAGGAAGGTGATCTGGACCGATGCCTGTCCTGAAAGCTGCCAAGTGCACTGCACCCGTGCTCAAGGCACCTGATTTCTCCAAAGAGTTTGTGGTACAGGCAGATGCTTCAGAGCATGGAGTGGGAGCAGTACTCTCACAAGTGAACGACGAGGGCTTGGACCAACCCGTAGCTTTCATTAGTAGGAGGCTACTTCCCAGGGAACAGAGGTGGAGTGCAATTGAAAGGGAAGCATTTGCTGTGGTCTGGGCACTAAAGAAGCTAAGGCCCTACTTGTTTGGGACTCACTTCTGGGTTCAGACAGACCACAGGCCCCTCAGATGGTTAATGCGGATGAGGGGTGAGAACCCAAAACTGTTGAGGTGGTCCATCTCACTAAAGGGAATGGACTTTACGGTGGAACACCGTCCTAGTACAGAACACGCCAACACTGATGGTCTGTCCAGGTTTTTCTGCCTTAGTGATGAGAACTCCCAAAAGGGCGGGTAGTTCTCCCCACTTTTGAGCTGGAGGGGACATGTATTGGACCTGACATCTTTTGGCATGTTTACCCTGTCTTTTTGATTTCTGACCTCCCAGTTTTGACTCTGTTTTTGCTGGTTTAGTGTCTCTGTGCACTTTCTCACTGCTGTTCAGTGTTAAAGTGCAAGTGCGCCTATTGTATATTGTCTTATGGATTGGTGTTCCCATGATTGCCATATTTGATTTACTAGTAAGTCCCTACTAAAGTTCACTGAGGGTGCCAGGGCCTGTAAATCAAATACTGCTACTGGGCCTGCAGCACTAGTAGTGCCACCCACACAAGCAGCATTGTAAAGGGTTCTCAGACCTGCCACTGCAGTGTCTCTGCACAGTTTGTAACTGCCACGTCGACCTGGTAAGTGCACCCACTGGCCAGGCCCTAATCTTCCCTTTTCTTACATACAAGTCACCCCTGAGGTAGGCCAAAGGTACTCTTGTGGGCAGGGTGCCATGTATATTAAAGGTAGGGCATGTACTGATGTGGGTGACATGTCCTGGTAGTGAATTACAGTACATTTAGTTTTTTACTATGCAAAGGCTATCTGTCCCATCGGATTGAATGGGAGTTTGCTTATAACATCTTATAAGCATATCTTCCCATTGGGACAAGATAGGGAAATGGGGTGTAGTATGCCTGAACTCAGAATATAAAAATGCATCTTTTAGTAAAGATGATTTTTGTGTTCTGAGTTTGAAATTGCCACTTATAGAAAGTAGATATGTTCTTATTTAGCTATCTTGTGTGCCTCTGCTGGGTTTGTGGATTGACTGTCTGGCTATGAAGGGACAGGGGCTGGGGATGCGTATTCTCCTCAGACATCCACTAGGTGGGTGGGGTGGGGGGGTTGAGGTGTGTCCTGCCTTTCATGGATGAGTCAGTGCTGGGCTGAATAGACCTGGACTGCATTTAGAGTAGTGGGAGGAGATTTCCTTGCACCTGAATGGGCCTGCTCTGCCTTGGACAATGCTGTTTCCACCTCCAGGAAGCCGGGCCAGAGAAGACAGAATTGGTTTGGGCTGGGCACAGACACTCTCTGCCGAAAAGAACAAAGAGAAACTAAGTATAAATATTCGGGCCCAGACCCCAGAATTTTAGAACTCACTGGAATAAAAAGGTACCTGCCAAGAAGAGGAGCTGGAAGTACTGCCCCTTTGCTGTGTTATTGCTTTACTGGGTTGGCCTGCAGTTGCTGCTTCTGCCTTGGGCAGTGAAAGGACTGGACTGAAGTTTTTCAACTTGTTGCTGAGTATCTCCAAGGGCTTAAAGTAGAGCCTGCCTCCTGTTGTGAAGTCTCAGGGACCGCAAGGACGTCACCGACCTCTGGGTACTGCCTCTAGAACAGTGGTTTCAGTTGCCACAGAGTGGGGAAAGTAAGCGACTGCGTCACCGACTCTGCCACTGGTTCTGTGTCCTGAAGGCACTGCAGAGGGCACTGCCGCATCTCGCACTGCAACCCTGGTCTCACTGACGATGACTGCTGCCGCCGCTACCAAGCCACTGCTTTCACCGTGACCTGTGGGCACTGCACTCAGCACCGCCTCGCTTCACTCCACCGCCCTGGTCTCACTGATGCTGTCGCTACCCACTGACTTTGACATCCGTGACCACACCGTGGCTTGGTGTTCACCACTCACAGGCCTCACAATGCACTGCCCCATCCCACACCGCAGTCCGGACCAACCGGCGTCAGCTCTGTCACCTGCGCCGTGATCTGTTAGCACTGCAACGAGCACCGCCTTCACTCTGCATTGCAGCCCTAGTCTCACCGATGCTGCTTGACAACAGTCAGCTAGCCGCTGCCTACACCACACTTTCAGGGCACTGCATGCCGCACCGCTATGCTTCATGACGGTTGCCATGACCGGCCCACACCAATGTGTTCGGCTGCAAGGAAAAGGTACTGTTTATGAGTCTGCCGACATCATGACCGATGCGGTCGGACTGACTTGTTGGATTTTGTTGTTTTTAGCACCGCGGTAGCACAGGATGGGGCTACCGACTTCAAGGAACTGCATTTTTAAGGTTATTCTTGCAAAGTGCATATTTTTAAGTACTGTTTGTTGGATTTTTATCAATTTGGTCTTGTTTTAAATATATAAAGTATTGAATATTTTTCTAAACTGGTGTGGTGTTTCTTTGTAGTGTTTTCTCTGTGTTACTGTTGATTATGTGCAAATGCTTTGCACACTACCTCTGAAATAAGCCTGACTGCTCGTGCCTAGGAAGAAGGGTCCCTACTTGGACAAAGGTGCAAACTATTGCCAACTAGAGACCCCCATTTCTAACTGTAAAATTCTGCATTGAAACAGGCCTGTCTGTAGAAGGTGCTTAATATGGCATGAATTACTACAGAATGACTAAAACATTTAGGGAGATGTTATCAAGATACTGCGATAATTATCGCAAACCGAGGCTAGAGCATTTTTTTACATCGCCGCATATCGCTGGATTTTCTCGCCCTGCTAGTGGCGTATTAACAACGCGTTGCTCACAGGCGAAGTAAAATCCAGTATAGCAGGAAAAACCTGCGATAGCAGGCTGATTCCTGCGATACAAAACCTGCGATATGTGTAATGCTTGGTGATACGCAAGAGTGGACTTAACATAACAATCCATCTTCCATTGAAGAGATAGTTAAGTCACATTTTTAGCAGGTGTTACGTTCCAGCGATAACCGCGGTTAGCGCGGCTTTTAATATCGCTTCGCGGTCTGGCCCCGCATTGATAATAGGGCGATGTTGCGTTTGCGAGTGATTCAATGAGGATTAGGAGAGGAACGCCTTCTTTGCGTGTCATTAGCGATATTGATCGCTGACATGCAAAGTAGCAAGGAAACACGCACTAACGCTTGTTAGCGTGTCCTTGTTAATTAAGCGATAAAAAAATCGCCGCTTTTTCGGCGCTATGTGCCGAAAAAGCGGCGCTATAAGCCTTGATAATATGCCTGTTACTTAGCAAGTAGATAATAGATGATTCCTTAGGCTGATTTTGAATAACATGAAGGAGAGAAACTAAGAAATTTGACATTTTTGGAGCATCCCACATAGATGGTGCGTTTTGTAGGAGACTTTTCTTGTACTTTTGGAGACTAAGGTGTAATGAGGCTTTCTCCTTAATGTCATTAATTCCTCCAACTAGAATTAGATCATTTCCATGTTTTCTGAGCATTTATGAATAGTTCATTGAGGGTGAGGAAGGCAGGCTTGTATCTCCTTCTTGCCTCTGGTGAGACCTATTTTAGAAGGCCATAGGATTGTAAGACTACTTTTATTAGAACAAGTTAGCTCTTGTGGAGGACGTTGTAGAAAACTTGGTGTTTTTGATTCTTTTCTGAATATGACCATGGCCTCAATTAGCATATTCAAATTTGATCTGATAAGGAAAGGCTCAATATTACTTTTAACTCTGATAACATTGTTAAAGCTATTGCCTGTTCCTTTATGTGGTAGTCCAAGTTAGGTTTTGGAAGGAAATAAGACCTAGGGATTTTGTTGAAGAAATGGTTCTGGGTGAAATCCCCATTTATTTTAGGTGTACCGTCGAGTCAGCAAGTAGGTTAGAATTTGGCCTGGAAGAAACAACAAGGAATCAAGGGGCATATTTACAAGGGGATTGCACCACAGGTGCATCACTTTTAATGATGTTCCTGTGGCACAATGCCCTGTTCCATATTTACAAGCTTAATGCCACCTTGTAAATATGCCCCTCACCTCAGAAGTCCGCAGCAGCAAAGGGGTGGGTAATGGGTGTTGCTCTGTGCATTCCACCGCAACACCCCCCCTATTTACAAGGGTGGCGTAAATATGGGGCAGCACTAGAAAAAAAGACCAGGAAAAACCTGGTCTTAAACAAGCACAACAAGGAGAAATTAATGATCTCTCCTCATTCGTGCTGTTTGTATGTGTGCTGCATTCTGCACAACACACATAAACAGCAAATTGCCATTAGTGATTGTTCATGTACAGGAAGGTTTCCTTTCCTGCAGTTGTCGTTGTTCTGACTGCAGGGTAAAATATGTTTCCATTATACAATCTATAAAGACATGGATCAGAGATGAATGGTTGGAGTTCCGGGGTGGTTTCAAGCTCGTAAGGGAATCTTTTGTTTAATTTTCAGTTGTTTGGCGATGACACAGTCACAGGTGAAACTGAAAATGATGCATCCACGGCTGTATTACCATAGTCATCTGTTAATGAACAATGATTTCACACAACGAATATTGATAAGTGTTTCGAATGATTGCATGCTGTAATATTGCCATATGTGACTAGTTTGTACTATACAATGAATTCTAAATTTCAATAAAATATGTGTTAAATAAAAAGAGTAATGCAGAGCCACTAACTTTCTCCAATTCTGCCCAGGCGTAGTTGTAAAAATGAAAATACATAAAATACAATGTGTGATCGAAAAAAGTGGCTGAGGAAAAAGATATACAATTGAGATGTTCAGGACAAAACAAAAACAACACACAGAGAGAATACGTCCACATTTAAGCGTTCACACATTGTGGTGCCGATTCCGATCCTGTAAAACCCAGGTACAAATGGTCATAAGGAGCGTTTTCTCCGTCCGACTCGTACCCGGGAAAAACACCTTACAAACTCGCAAGTACGATTCGCACAGAAATCCCATTTCCGTACGAGTCGTACAAAAGACCGACCGGCAAAAAAATACATACATACAAATCTGAATCTGGATGGCGCATACGCGACGTCCGGACGGAGTCAGGCAGCGTTTTACGGACCAGCAAGTAGGATTCGTGCCTACGTCACTCCGCACGTAGCATTTTTTACGGCAGCCAAAAACTCCCGGGAAATTGAGGACAACGTGAAGAAGGAGCACCGGTACGCGAAGGACAGCCATGGACCCCAACCTACGGGTCATCCCGGCCCTCATAGCCTACGACCTCGTGTTCAGAAACCGACGCAGACGCCGCAGAAGGTCAGAACAACACCCAGGGGCAAAGGGGGGTGGGGGGGCTGGGGCAGGAAACATTACCCCCACCCAATTACAAATATACATATGTCCCGCACAGAAATGACCTCCAGGCTCTGGTCACTGGGGGGGGGGGGCGTGTCCACCAATCCCTACCTACCTCCAAAATGGAAGTGGACGTCGACGTGTACCCGTCACCACTACAATGGTGGTAAGGCCCGTAACAACGCCTCCAGAGCATGGGTACGGGCCGTACCACGCGTACCACTACGTCACCGCCACAATGGTGGTACGGCCCATACCCACGCCCCCAGAGCGTGGGTACGGGCCGTACCACGCGTACCCCTACGTCACCACCACTATGGTGGTACGGCCCGTACCCACGCCCCCAGAGCGTGGGTACGGGCCATACCGCGCATATCCCTACGTCACCGCCACAATGGTGGTACGGCCCGTACCCACGCCCCCCCAGAGCGTGGGCACGGGCCGTACCGCGCATACCCCTACGTCACCGCCACTATGGTGGTACGGCCCGTACCCACGCTCTAGGGTGCGTGGGTACGGGCCGTACCACCATTGTGGCGGTGACGTAGGGGTACGCGTGGTACGGCCAGTACCCACGCTCTGGGGGGCGTGGGTACGGGCCGTACCACGCGTACCCCTACATCACCGCCACAATGGTGGTACGGCCCGTACCCACGCTCTGGGGGCATGGGTACGGGCCGTACCACCATTGTGGCGGTGACGTAGGGGTACGCGTGGTACAGTCCGTACCCACCCTCTGGGGGCGTGGGTACGGGCCGTACCACCATTGTGGTGGTGACGTAGGGGTATGCGTGGTACGGCCCGTACCCACGCCCCCCAGAGCGTGGGTACGGGCCGTACCACCATAGTGGCGGTGACGTAGGGGTATGCATGGTACGGCCCGTACCCACGCTCTGGGGGGCGTGGGTACGGGCCGTACCACGCGTACCCCTACATCACCGCCACAATGGTGGTACGGCCCGTACCCATGCTCTGGGGGGGCGAGGGTACGGGCCGTACCACCATTGTGGTGGTGACGTAGGGGTATGAGTGGTACGGCCCGTACCCACGCCCCCCAGAGCGTGGGTACGGGCCGTACCACCATAGTGGCGGTGACGTAGGGGTATGCATGGTACGGCCCGTACCCACGCTCTTGGGGGGCGTGGGTACGGGCCGTACCACGCGTACCCCTACATCACCGCCACAATGGTGGTACGGCCCGTACCCATGCTCTGGGGGGCGAGGGTACGGGCCGTACCACCATTGTGGCGGTGACGGAAACTAAGAGAGCCAAAGAGAACACACACTGTCACGCACATCCCAGGACTGATAGGAATGTTCAGGTGCTGGGCCAGCCACCAAGATGTTGTCTGTCATGGAAGGAATAGGGTGGAGTTCCCACAGATACAATGCCCACAATTGTGAGTCAGGTGTTCAAATACCCAGCAGAACAAGTACCATATGTGTACTAGGCTGGGATTACACACATGCATTGTGCGGAAAAGGGACAATTTCTTCATGAAGGCATGGCAAAAAACTCTATACACAAGTACAGTGAGTACCAAGAATGGCACAGACGATGCAGCCGGAGACATTGCTGAGCAGGCATGGCCAGAGTTGAAGGGATCCATCACCAACAAAGGAAATGTAGACACAGGGCAACACAACAATTGTGCAACTCTCTGCAGGGAAGACGTCAGGTGCCACAGAGGAAGGAACACTCCTTGGGACAATGTCTCCAAACACAAAGAGCATACACGACAAAGAATCTTTGCAGAGACCTTGTGATGGCACGCAGATACCAGGTTCCACCCCATGAGCAGCAGACTACAACATTTCCCTGAAACATAACACATGCCCACAACCCCAACTCCTGTAGCATCAGCATCAACATCAATACCTGAAATGCAAGACTTATCTAACGAAAATAGAAAATGCTTTATTCAGCATGAAAATAATAATGTGTAAACGAGACTATTCACAAAGGCCAATGGCCAGTCCATATCATCAGTCCTTGGGGGGGGACACATGGCCATGCGTCTCCCCTAGCTTGCCTGCACAGCAGAAGACTCTGTGTCGTTGACTGGGGGGGGGCATCATGTGGGGAAGGACCAGGCACCGCAGGGACAGGAGGGGGAAGGGTAGGTGTGGTGGGTGCAGGGACGGACGATTCCACCACAGGGGTTGGGGCAGCGCCAAAGGTGGAGGTGAGCTCGGTGTGCACACTTCTGCCAGTTCTTCAAGCGTCTCCCCTGCACCCGGAGAAACAACAGGCCCCAAGGAGGGGGGGGGTCAGAGGGATGGGTTGCAGCGCTACTGGGGGAGGTGGTCGACAGGCTGGGGGACTTAACTCCCCTACCCGTGGAGTGCCTTGACCGTTTCCGGCCAGGTGAACTAGTGGGGCTGAGGCCCAGCCCAGCAAAGTAGGCCTCCTTCTCCGAAACTGGGGCAGGGGAGCCAAGGGGAGTGACATCGGAGGGACTGGTGAGTGAGTCATGTGGACGAGGACTGTGGCTGCGTGCCTGCCTGTGTGCCCCAGACCCAGTGGATGTGCCTGCTTCCCCCTGAGTGTGCGTGTCAGGAGGTGTGAGCCTGCCCTTACGTGGTGGTGTGCTGCTTGTGTCTGGTGGGGTGCGTGTGTATTGATGTCTTGGTGTGCTTGGGACAGGCATGGGTGTGGGACTTGTGGATGGGGCAGGGGTAGGGGGGGAGGCAGCGCTGCAGGTGACTCACTACTGCCGTCAGTGACGAGTCCAGGGTCCTCAGCAACATCCGTTGGTCAGACATCGCTGATGACATGCCCTCCATGTACGACACCATCTGGGTCAGCAGTCTGGTGTGGCCATGGAGGACAGTCAGGATCGATGTCTGCCCAACTTGCAACTGCCGCTGAATGTCCACAGACTCGGCAGTGAGGGCAGCAGGGGGGACAGGGGCAGGGGATGCGGTGCCTGGCACGAAGGAGACACGGTGTGGCCTAGCACGGACAGAAGGGACCCGAGCAAGTAGGAGGGTGGTGATGGGAATGGAGGGGGCGGCGAGAGATGTACTGCTGCTTTCAGCTGTGGGAGCAGCCTCCTCCTCCTCCTCTGGGAGCTCAGCCTCGGACCCGTCTGCCTCGTAGTCAGTGTTGGTACTGGGAAGGTCCTCCGCCTCACTCCCCTCGCCCTCCATGCCACTAGATTCCACCGACTCCTCAGCAGTGGTAGCACCACTGCTCGATCCCTCCTCCACGTCCGTGCCAGGGTCTCCCTCGGTGTCCTCCGATGATGCCGTGGGCAAGGTGAAGAGACAGGAAAAAATCAGTCACCTGTATACATCTGACACATGAGTCCAAACAAAATAGGCAACAGTGCATGTCAGGAAAGGCATCATGAGTAACATCTAGAATACTCCCCACATATGTAAGCCCGGCACTCCCCAGTTGGGTGACCCACCATGCCACTTGGAAACAATGAAAATTAGGCCACAACAGCAAATAACTTGAAATCACAAGATCATGAGAAGCTAGTGTCTGGGATCAGTTGAGCACAGCAAGACTATGAAGGCATGCCACCTCTTGTTCACTGTGAACCAAACAGTATTGTCGCAACCCAAGGCTAAATACCACATGCCAATGCAGAAGGTGTCCCCACACTCAGAGACCTGTGAGTACATTTGACACCCCAAAGAAATACATTGTGACTCCTGGAGAATCACAACCCTTTACACAATGGACATGTCTAGAATGTGTGAATGTGGCACTCTGTGAACACAACACACATGTGTCTGTATAGCAGAAGTCACACAAGGAGGTGCACACCAAACTACATGTACACAGTCATTGTCTGAGCTGCCAGACTCATTCAAATCAGCCACTGTTAGGCAGAAATGGCGTATCAGTAAGTACATATACATGGCACCACGGTGGTCTGGATGACTTGACACTCGTAAGTTGGTATCAACAACAACCAAGGACTAACCCAAATGCTACCACACTGTGGGAACATGTATATGTATGAACTCCAAACAAGTTTTGTTCAAACTGTGCCTTACTTTAAAATGTTACAACAAACAAATGATGGACGGAATGCTGACAATGCAGACATTCTCCCCCAGTCAAGAGATCTGGGTTAAATCCATCGTTCTTTTGCACACTACGCCACCCCAGTTTAGACATGGCCATAAGCAAATCAGTCTTGACCCTGTGCCTCATGGGAACAGTCCAGCCCGAACTGCCAAGCTAGGTCTTCCCTGGACCGGAATCAAGCATCCTAGGACCGGTTTCTGGCTATCAGCCATCATCAGCCAGGATAGCTTGACTCCAGTGGCGTAGTGAGCACGGGTCCCACGTCTGGGACTACCCATCCCACTTAGGGCAAAAAGCGTTACAACAAACAAATGATGGACGGAATGCTGACAATGCAGACATTCTCCCCCAGTCAAGATATCTGGGTTAAATCCATCGTTCTTTTGCCCACTACGCCACCCCAGTTTAGACATGGCCATATGCAAATCAATCTTGACCTTGTGCCTCATGGGAACAGTCCAGCCCGAACTGCCAAGCCATGTCTTCCCTGGACCGGAATCAAGCATCCTAGGACCGGTTTCTGGCTATCAGCCGTCATCAGCCAGGATAGCTTGACTCCAGTGGCGTAGTGAGCACGGGTCCCACGTCTGGGAATACCCATCCCACTTAGGGCAAAAAGCGTTACAACAAGCAAATGATGGACGGAATGCTGACAATGCAGACATTCTCCCCCAGTCAAGAGATCTGGGTTAAATCCATCATTCTTTTGCTCACTACGCCACCCCAGTTTAGACATGGCCATATGCAAATCAGTCTTGACCCTGTGCTTAATGGGAACAGTCCAGCCCGAACTGCCAAGCCATGTCTTCCCTGGACCGGAATCAAGCATCCTAGGACCGGTTTCTGGCTATCAGCCGTCATCAGCCAGTATAGCTTGACTCCAGTGGCGTAGTGAGCACGGGTCCCATGTCTGGGAATACCCATCCTACTTAGGGCAAAAAGCGTTACAACAAACAAATGATGGACGGAATGCTGACAATGCAGACATTCTCTCCCAGTCAAGAGATCTGGGTTAAATCCATCGTTCTTTTGCCCACTACGCCACCCCAGTTTAGACATGGCCATATGCAAATCAGTCTTGACCCTGTGCCTCATGGGAACAGTCCAGCCCGAACTGCCAAGCCATGTCTTCCCTGGACCGGAATCAAGCATCCTAGGACCGGTTTCTGGCTATCAGCCGTCATCAGCCAGGATAGCTTGACTCCAGTGGCGTAGTGAGCACGGGTCCCACGTCTGAGAATACCCATCCCACTTAGGGCAAAAAGCGTTACAACAAACAAATGATGGACGGAATGCTGACAATGCAGACATTCTCCCCCAGTCAAGAGATCTGGGTTAAATCCATCGTTCTTTTGCCCACTACGCCACCCCAGTTTAGACATGGCCATATGCAAATCAGTCTTGACCCTGTGCCTCATGGGAACAGTCCAGCCCGAACTGCCAAGCCATGTCTTCCCTGGACCGGAATCAAGCATCCTAGGACCGGTTTCTGGCTATCAGCCGTCATCAGCCAGGATAGCTTGACTCCAGTGGCGTAGTGAGCACGGGTCCCACGTCTGGGAATACCCATCCCACTTTAAAATGTGCCAGCGTGTCCCTGGAAAGTGTAAAGGTGGTGTCTTGTGCACTTCCTTGGGAGACATCTGTCATGCAGGCACATCATTGTCCATCACAACAAAACAACAAGGTCAAGCATATGAAACATTGAGACATGTTGACAGGTGTAGTGAGTGCCAATGGACATTTTCTCTGAGTAACAACTTGAATAATGTCATTTGTCACATGGCTATCCGTCACCTGATCACACAGTTGGCTACACATATGACCTACTGACTGTCATCTGGAGTGGCACACATGTCCACACCCAGGACAATGCATAAGCTAATGGGCCTGCAATTGTTTAGCAAAAAAGCCTAGCTGTACTGTGGGTTCCCCCTCATGGCAAGCCAGAATGTACCCACAGATGTCAGCACACAAAGTCACAACTGTGTAGCATCTGAACCACACATAGGTGCCAAAAATGTACAAGCAGGTTACATGATTGTCAAAAACTGACACAGGTTACGCAGCACGAACATTAAGTACTGGCCAACATCACGGGGGCACTGCACGATGACTTTCTGTACTGCGAATCATCACACACAAGTCAGAACTGGCAATGAAACATCAGGGTTGAACATGTACGCCCCTCCCGCACACATCCACCCATACCTGAGGCAATGTGACTGATACCGATCAAGAAGTGACACCTCTTATTCAGGGTTACAATAACTGTGCTTGAAAACTAGCTTCATTAACACGACATCACCTTGTAGGGCTGCCAAAACATATTGGTCACAAACAAACATCAACAGATTGTTGTGAATAGCCACACAGGCACTGCCCAGTGTGAGTATGCACAAGCAAACTGGTGTATCCCTGTCCAGTGGACAAATGTATCACACATGTGAAAAATACTACCTAGGCCAGGGAACAATGCCACAGAGGCAGAGCCATGCTGAACCCACAGTGAATGTGCACAGTGTTGGATGACACACATGAGTAGGAGGGCAGGCTGTGTCAGGGGACTGTAGTGGGCAAACTGCTCCATGGTCCTGGAATGAGCTGACTGTTACAGGAGCAACCGTCCCGGCACTATGCATATATCCCACTCATGCACATCATGTCTGAGGCCACAACATTGGTAATGCATGCTGCAAGTCTGTTAATTTGAACCCTCACACTCCTATGTTGAGACTCAGCATCAGTGCCAACAATTATGCACCCCCAAATGACTGAACAGGACAGGGCACAGGCAGACCACCCCCACACATGATGCTGAAAGCAGTGTGCACCTTGATAAACTGGCAGCCTAGATGGCCATGTGCAATAGTGATAACACACAGACCAGGTAACACATGTCAAGGAGGGGAAGGGAGGAAGAACAGCACAGGTTGACTTGGGGGAACAGGATATGCACTGCACATATATAGCCTGGCAGTGTATCCAGGCGACTGAGCAGCTACAAAAGCGGGTGACACACAACAAACACACATGTACCTACCCCCTTCCTGCTGCTGTAACTCCTGTATCCGCCTATCCAGGTCAGGGAAGACCACCGCCAGGACACGCGTCATCTGGTGGGTCAGGCGCCGGCGCCCGCCATGCTTGCGAGGAGCCTCCTCCTTCAGCATGACCCGGGGGATACTCCAGGGCAAGCACCGGATGTCCTGCCATCTCTTCCTCACTGGTGGCAGGCGCCGACTGCGACCCTCCACCGATTGCACGGCCTTGACGGCATCCTTCCAGATCTTCCCCTTGTGGTAGGCGGTTACCTGTGTTGATGACAAAGTGGGACAACATCACTACACCTACACCATGTCACAGAGACACACATTTGAACATCTTTGATTTGTTAAACAGGGCATAGTATGCTGGCAAGTAATAGCACCTTAGTCATAGGGACTTTTTCCACTGGGGATGCACCAATGCACTACATGGCATAGTAAGTACACAGGTGGAATGAGGGGTGCGAAACAATCCCTGATCATGGCACACACTGTGCATCCCAAGCAACACAAGGCTGATGGACAGCACCGCAAAGCAGTCACATGCCCCAGGCCACTGACGAAACCTCAGCAGAGTACACAGACACACACAGGCACACATCAATCACCTGCCATTGGCAACAGCGGATGCAAACCTCTCTCTGCACATGTGCCACTTGCCAGGGGGGTGTCACAGGTGTAGGGCTAGCTCAGCAAGTCAGACACACAGCACAGCTTACTTCTCACATCAGATGGATTGAGCAGTTGCCTCCTCCATGCAGCTGTGGTGCAACACTCCACATGGACACTCACCCACATGACAAGAAACATTCACACACATCAATGTCCAGGGGGCGTACACATCATTTGGACACTCTCACCACTCTCACCACAGCTCCACTTAACTCACACACACATCTGTGGGTGCAGTCACCTGTCACACCGGGGTGACCACTGAATCACCGCAGGACAATAGAACAAGAATGCCCAAGAGGATTAGGCTGGCTGAATGTGCCATGCACTATGCAGTGAATGTCACAGTAAGCACAATGCAAGTGAGGAGTGCACACATGAACTACATCAAGCCCTGCATGAGAGACATAAGCCATCCACCCCCCCTGTGACCCACTCCAACCAACATTGCATGTCTGCCACACCTGGACACAATGCCAGAAGTGACAGACACACAAAAGGTGCACAGGCAAAGGTAGTGGAGTCAGCACTCACCTGCTCCCCTGGTCGACCATACAGCATGGGGTACCGTGGGAGGATCACATCCAGCAGGGCCTCGTTCTCCTCCTGGGTGAAAGGCTGGGCGCTCTCCACAGTCCTTGACATGGTGCCAGAGGGAGACAATACAGCAGCAGTGGTATCGACTGACATGTTGTGCAGGCAAGTGCCCTCCCTTGGGTTCTGCCTGCCTTATATCTGCTCATGTCATCATTGCTCTCCTGCTATTCCTCATGAGTATTGCAATGTGTGCTGGATCAGAGTTACATGCACAGACATGGTGAAAAGTAATTTTGGTTAAGGAGTGCAGCAAGGCATTTTGTGGGTGGTACGTGTTTGTGATCTGTGGGGACTGCTCCTGTGCATGTTGTGTTACCATGCATACATGTCGACTCACCATGGGGCACATGACGTGTTGCATGGCTCCCATGAATTGATAGTCACCCTTCCTGACAGTCATCTGTTATGGTTTGTGGATTCTGATGAAGGCATCAATGTGTGTATAACGTCCCTCAGGAACATACGGGATGCTAATGGTGGACATAGTGTGGGACATCCCCATATGAGGCTCAATGGGGAATTGCAGACTGTCCGTGTGCAGCAAGGGGTGTTAGGCTCAACCCCTTCACTTGTGTGCCAGCTCAGTAGGATTTACCACATCTGTGTGTTGAAGGGGGTGTCCAGTGTAGGTCACACATGGTCAGCCAAATGACCTGTGAGTCTGTTCCAATTGATGCATTTCCCTTAGTGTGAGGCTGAGTAATAAAGGTGTCCGTCACACTCCAAGGTGCCTCATCTCTGTCAATGCAGGTCTCTTGCCACTTTGCATGCGGCATATCTGGCATAGTTGTGGAAGATTATGCATAGGAGTCCATGTGTAGTTTACCAACATGCATGCAGTTGCTCATGGATTAGGCTCCCTATTGGGCATGAAGTACATGGTCGTGTATGTTTTTTGGCATGTTGGTCCACACAATGGGCCATCAACACCTGCTGAGGGTGTGTCTCCTGTGCGCAGGTCGGCCTTCAGTTTCCTGATCTGGTGTCATGCTTCTTTGGTGATTGTGCATGCATTGTCTCTGGGTGTGCCATGTGACACTGGACACACCTTACTTTACACACGGGCCTGTTGCAGTTGTCCTTCTGACATCCTAGTCTTTGTGTGCAAATTCTGCCATTTGGCAAGGAGATGCCGCCTGCTGCTGCGGCCCCTGCAGCAAGGGCCCACAGAGTATCCAGATTTGGCAACACACACGCCTCCAAGATGCTCCTCACTTCCTCCCTCCACCCATTCATTTGGCTGTCCTCAGCTTGTCTATGCCACTGTTGCCGCCACGCGGTGCCAAAGGCTGGACCATCAGCACATGCAAGGTGCACATTGCACCACCATCCTGTCCTTGCATAACCCACATCACACTACAGTCTGATGTGGCAGCCACACTCCGAGCTATGTCCATCCGCACATCTAACGCCTGCTGTCAGACATACCCTGGGCACACACACGACACCTTTGCATGCTGAGTGCGCAACTCCAACTGCCTACACTGTGCTGCCCCACCTTCCAGGCCCTGTCACACCAACCAGGTCACGTCCATAATACTCCCCACCGGCTCTGTAGCCCAGCAAGGGCATGGGAGTGGGACTCAAGGCTTCAGCATGTAGTATGGTGTAATCGTCTGGGACATGGCACAGGTATCATCTCTCAGCATGTCAATCTACAGAGTGTCCAGGACCCCCCTCTCCACCATCACATGCGCACAGCACCTCATCATCAGCTCGTATGCCATTGCCAGCCAGGTGCTCCTCACCCTCAACAAAGACACAGACATTGGCAGTTCCATCATACAAGTATGCATGAGATCCATTGATGAATGGCTGAACACAAGCCACCTGAGGCTGGACTTGTACAGGACTGAGGTGATCATCTGAGGATTGTCCCCTTCCAGCTGGGTCAAGTGCTTGTGTCCCACCCGCAAGAGCCCTGCACAAGCACCCAGTGGCCACACACACAAGATGGTGTGCCTCATGTTTAGCTCGCTCACATTTGCCATGCTAGTCCACAGCATCTGTACCTCATGCTGCAACGCCCTCTGCATTATGCACATGATCCACAGATAGATCCACTCCAAGAAAAGACAGACCATCCCCCAGGTCCATGGCAACATCCGTGTCAAATACTGCCCTGCCCTCTACGGAGCAAGTACATCCAAACTCCCAGGAAATTTGTCCACATCCAGGGTGCATCTGCACACCTCAACTTCAACACCCTGCGCCCCAGCCACCTCACCGTCCACCATATATAGCTGCAATGGATCACTGTCTGCTGCAGGATGACCTCCACACTCCCCACCCACACTCAGGAGGCACTCCACAACCCCGACCCCAAATCAACCTTGTACGTCTGTCATCCTAGATCCTAGATCCCGTTGGGCCATCTCCGTGCATCCAACCTTGCCCTGCCCAAATAGGTCTGTCCGCACAGTTTAGCAAGTCCCCCCTCAGCAGCCAGAGTCCATCACAGGTGAGTGTTGTGCTCCATGCCTACATTGAATGATACCTTGTGACCCATGTGTGTCCTGTACCAGACTCTGATCCCAGGGTATGGATGGCTGGAGTTAGTTCAACACTCAGGCATAGTTTGACATTTCCACACACATATGTTGTTGAATAATGCAAAATGACAGGAACGTCTCATGACCAAAGTAATATATTTATTTGCGGTGGGGTATGTGTTTTGGTAGATGGAATTAGGTGCTCTACCGGGGGAATAGAATCCAAAGTTCACAGGGGGAGATGGTATCCTTGGCATTGGAAGTCATCAGAGTCCAGGGCACAGTGTTGGTCATCATTGGTCAGACTGTGACCAGCAAGTCCATGTGGCAGAGAATGTCATTGGATGAGGTGCTGCTGTTGCGCCAGAGGGCCAGGTGCCAGGCCAGGTGACCTGGGAGATGTGGATGGTCCGCTGACTCTCACGGTCTTTTCCGTGGATGACCCACCTTCCTCCGGGGACCCTCAGATGCAGGCCTTGGCGATGTTTGGGACGCTCCGTCAGACGAATCCTCCTCCTCCTCCTCCCTCCCTGTGTCTGGTGCTGGTCTACGCCTGGTGGCACAGGGAGGGTTGCCCATGCTTTGGGCGATCTGACGGAGTGATTGACTCATGTCCCTGTGCACCGCCAGGAGCTCAGCCAGTCTTGCCTCCATCCGTCCTTGGTGTTGTTGATGACTGGCCTGATGCTTGACCTGCAGGTTCTTAATCTCATCGAGGGTCCCCTGCATCTCTGAGAGTCTCGACACGACCTGGTTGATGCCTCTGGTGTCACACCGGTATGTGTCCAGGATGTTGCGTATGTGTGACATACCGGTGTCCTGAGCTGGCTGGTCAGGTTCGCGCCTCCGCCTGCCTCCACTCCCACCACCCCTGCCCACTTGAGCCTGGCCTGCCCTTGTGGGCACATCGGGTCTACGGGACCCCTGAGGGATGGCATTTGCAGGGTTGCCTGCCTCCTCCTGGGTGCCCGGAGAACCTTGTCCCTCCTGGTCAGACTGGCTCTGTTGTTTAGTGCGAGCAGGGCTCCTCGGTGTGTCCTGGGATGTGGCAGGAATGGGGGTGGTGGTTGGCACAGATGTACCTGACGCAGGTGCTGAAGGGGCTTGGGCACCAGAGGGTCCAGGTTGGTCGGGGTCATCCACGGAGTGGTGAGAGTTGTCGCTGCCGGTTGGATCATCTTCACGCGGAGCCTGGGACTGTGATTCTTCCCCCCCAGTGTTGGGGGGAGATCGACGACGTTGCCCTGTGTGTGAGAGAGAGACAATGTTAATGGTGTTTCATGTGACATCTATGTTTTTCATACATATTCAAGTTGACACAGTTCCTCCAGGTAGTTGGATGTGCCTAGCATTCCTCTCAATGTCCACTTGGGGATGGGTATGTTGCGGGGGACCGATTGGGATGTTCTCCTGAGTGTTTGACCTGTAGATTGTTGGCTATGATGCTTAGTTGGCTATGGATTGGTCTTGTTGTGTCACTTGTCCATTGTGGGAGTGTGTAAATCCGTTGCCTGCCCCGGGTGTGTGTGCTTGTGTTAGGGGGGGGTGTGACCGGGCGTGCTGTTGTGTGTTGTGTGAGTTGTCATTGGGTCTCCCAGGTGATGTGTCTGTCCCCTCATGGTGCATGCTGGCATGACAGTGAGTGTGTATATGCGGGGGTACGGCGCGTACATGCGGAGGTACGGTGCGTACATGGGGGGGTACGGCGCGTACATGAGGGGGGTACGGCGCGTACATGGGTGGTACGGCGCGTACAGTGGTGGGGCTGGGGTACAGTGCGGACAGGGGGGGTAAGGCGTGTACATGGGGGGTACGGTGCGTACATGCGGGGGTACGGCACGTACATGTGGAGGTACGGTGCGTACATGGGGGTACGGCGCGTACATGGGGGTACGGCGCGTACAGTTGCGGGGCTGGGGTACAGTGCGGACAGGGTGGTGTACGGTGCTGACATATTTGGAGGTGGGGGGGCTGTACGGCTCGTACACGGGCATAAGTTTACCCGTGTACATGTGTGCTACTGCGTTGGCTCCGTACGGGCCATTTTACGTGTGATTGTGTATTCGGACGGACGGTCGGGATCGTACTTGCGCGCTCGGACTTGTGTTTTACGATTTGCACGTAAAAATGTCCGGCTCACTCTCGTACACTTTTCCCGACGATATTCGGACATAAAAACTTTCCGACGCACTCTCGACGCTATTCGTAGTTATTTTTCACGTACGAATCGTACTTGGCCGTTTGTACGGCACTTGTACGACTCGTACGTAAAAAAATACGGATACGGGTCGTACGCCAATTTTTTTTTAACGGTTCGGAATCGGCACCTGTATTTTCTGTATTTCATCATTGTTTGTGTAACTTGTTGAGCACCATTATCATTTTATAACTGTCCTGATTTTCTATGTTTGTTAATACATTTTCTATCTAATGAAATAATTTATACATGGGTATCCTTTGTCCAAATAGTACCTGGGCACTTTCTTAATGTTTATTAGAATTTTTCTTGGATTCTCTCTTGCTTTTTACTTTTTCCCTCCTGCATAATTTAAATATTTTTGGTAAGTTACATTGCATTTCTTTATTTCTTTAAATATTATATTTGAACCTTTGTTAGGATTCAAGTATTTAGTTTGCCCCAGGTTCAGGTCTTAGGGCTGCCCCTGTTGTTGATAACTACAGGCGTAGTTCTAAGCATGCCTCCAACTTGTGCCTATATTTCACATGTAAAACCTTGCACTCACACCTTGCTTTGTAGGTGAGGAATTTCTGGATAGCCTGCTCAGTACTGAAAGGTTACATTTCCACATCTGATTCAAGGTCATTTGCACACTTCCTCATCTTGCACCAGTGTATTGCCTTTGTTTCAGTTTCATAACATAATCTCCATTGGAGCCCTATGTATGAAAACACATATATTTGTGTCTTGTCTCTGCTTCGATAGAGAAACAAAGTGATTGAGTGGGTAGGGCAAATTCTGGTAGATAGGGAGCTGGGAGGTGGGGGCAAAGCCAATGTAGGTGTCAAAGTGATTCAGCTTTTCCTGATGGCTACTTATGTTTTAATTATGAACCTCTGGAACACTAGGCCATTCAAAACAGTCCCATCTTATCCCGCGCTCACCACAATCAACATGAAAAACCTGAATTCACCCAAATTTCCCAAGATTGATGCCATACATTTAAGGACAGACTAAGAGGAGCCAGCTGTGCTGTAATAGCTCTGATTCTAGTAGATCTAAATGGGCCATACATGCTATTACTACAAAGCCGGTTCAGTGACTAAATTTCGAGGGACATAATATAGAATGCCCAAAATATCGACGCCAAAATATAGAAGGACAGAATATCGACTCCCTATCTACAAACAGGTAAGTACTAAAATATCGATTCCAAAATATAGAATGTTAAAATATAGTTAGCTATCACTCCAGTGAATGCAACAGTAGGGAAAACGTTGGATAGCGTAGGTGTAAAAATTACTATTCCCACTCCAGTGAGTGCAACAGTAGGGAAAGCGTTGGATAGCGTAGGGGTAAAAATTACTATTCCCACTCCAGAGAGTGCAACAGCAGAGAAAGCGTTGGATAGCGGGAGGGTAAAAATTACTATTCCTACTAAGGAGAGTGCTACAGTAGGGAAAGCGTTGGATAGCGGGAATGGAAAAATTACTATTCCCACTCCAGTGAGTGCAACAGTAGGGAAAGCGTTGGATAGCGTAGGGGTAAAAATTACTATTCCCACTCCAGTGACTCCAACAGTAGGGAAAGCATTGGATAGCGTAGGGGTAAAAATTACTATTCCCACTCCAGAGAGTGCAACAGTACAGAAAGCATTGGATAGCAGGAAGAGAAAAATTACTATTATTCCCACTCCAATGAGTGCAACAGTAGGGAAAGCGTTGGATAGCGTAGGGGTAAAAATTACTATTCCCACTCCAGTGAGTGCAACAGTAGGGAAAACGTTGGATAGCGTAGGGGTAAAAATTACTATTCCCACTCCAAAGAGTGTAACAGTAGGGAAAGCGTTGGATAGCGGGAGGATAAAATTTACTATTCCCACTCCAGAGAGTGCAACAGTAGGGAAAGCGTTGGATAGCGGAAAGGGAAAAATTACTATTCCCACTCCAGTGAGTGCAACAGTAGGGAAAGCGTTGGATAGCGTAGGGGTACAAATTACTATTCCCACTCCAGTGAATGCAACAGTAGGGAAAACGCCCGATAGTGTAGGGGTAAAAATTACTATTCCCACTCCAGTGAGTGTAACAGTAGGGAAAGCGTTGGATAGCAGGAGGGTAAAAATTACTATTCCCACTCCAGTGAGTGCAACAGTAGGGAAAAAGTTGGATAGCAGGAGGGTAAAAAATAAAATACTATTCCCATTCCTGAGAGTGCAAAAGTAGGGAAAGTAATGATTTAATTTTAAAATAGGATTACATTAATTATCAATACTAGGGGTGGGCGGAATTTGCGAAAGTGACTTTCGCAAATTATCGCGAAAATGTTACAAATCTCCGCAAACACGCGGAAATATCGCGAAGATGCGGAAGTTTTTTTCCCGCCCGTTCGCAGTATTTTCTGCATGGTCGCGGCTCGCCAACTTACCCATGCGGTTGCTTGCGGGCGCGGCCATCTTGTTTTCACTCTTCTCGCGGTGCATGATCGCGAGAAGAAAGACGTGATCACGCGACCAATGACATTACTGCGGGCGCGAACTGTCGCGAGACAGCGCAAATTGCTACCAACAATCCAACATCTTGTGGAGAACGCGACTGGATCGGGAAAACTTGTCGGCGAACGCGGGGATTCAGGTAAGGCGATCGCGCGCGCGCGAGAATGTATTATTTTACAGCACGAGTAAGAAACAAATTATCGCTAAGCTGCGGAATGCAGAAATTTTTACATTTTTGCGCTCTCTGCGGAACGCGAAAATGTCAAATTATCGCAATTTCCGCGAGCGGAATGAAATTTAGCCCAGGCCTAAGCAATACCAATAAAAAGTTATTTAAAAATAATTACCAATTAATACAATTTTATTACCATTGAAAAATAATAATTAGCAATTAATAAAAATTAATTACCAATTATTACAAATTAATTACCCATTAATAATTAATTAGCAATTATCAATACACATAAATATAAAAAATATTATTTACTTTATTACAATTAATTTACTTCCCACCCAATTCCCCTATAAACCCACAACCCACTCCCAATAATAAAAAATACAATTAACATTATTAGCAATTAATCAATTAATAAAAATAATTTTGCAATTAATAAAAATTATTAGCAATTCATACAAATTATTTACCCATTAATACAAATGAATTACCAATTAATACTTAATTATCAATTAATTATCAATACACATAAATAAAAAAAATATTATTTACTTTATTACAATTAAATTACTTCCCACCCAATTCCCCTACAAACCCACAACCCGCTCCTAATAATAAAAAATATCACTTAATATAAATGAATTACCAATTAATAAAAATTAATTACCAATTAATAATTAATTATCAATCAATTAATTATCAAAACATATAAATATAATTAATATTTAATTGACCATAATTAAATTACTACCCACCCTATTCCCCTATAAACCCACAACCCGCTACGGAATTAAATTACGCAAAAATTAAATAACATAACATTCATTAGTTTAAATAAATTAAACATACATTACAAAAATAATACATAATTTTAACACATATACTACCATACATAACACTAAAATATATATTATGGAATTCTATATTTTTAAATTCTATTTTATGGAAATCGATATTTTGTACCCCAATTTCGATATTCTGACCTAAATATATTTTGATAATTCGATATTCTGTCCACTCTATATTTAAACTTCGATATTCTGGGCAGTCGATATTTCGGAATCGATATTTAGGGTGTTCACCTACAAAGCCCACCTCATGCCTTATTGATACAAGTGGTAGTTACTCTGAACTAAAGACCACTGGATGTTCCTCCCTACCCCTCTTGATCATGTTCATTGATATGAATGTATTGCATCCAACACCATATTACCATTCCTGTGTGTCTATAATCCTGGGTCCCATTACAGAGAAATGTGCCTTTTTGTAAGTCCCACCTCTCCGACAAACTTCTTGCAGACATTTATTTTGTGCAAATTGAACTACACTGTTTATTGTAAGGGTGTTGGTATCTAGTTGAATGTACCAAAAGCAATTAATGCTAATGCATTAAGTTTTATGCGAAACTACAGTATGAATTGACGATGTTGAAATTAAAAGTAGATTACCTATATCTGTCTCTGATATATTTTATCAAGTACCCTTTACCTTATAGTCCAAAAATGCAAATGATGTTGGCTACATTTTTACCAATGAACTTGTAAAGATGAAGTTAAATCCAATAAAGAAACTCCCTTGTATTCCTCATTACCCAGGCCCTGAGGAGGAAGCCAGATTCCAACATATTGGAATAAGTGACCTTTATTAAACTTGTCAAATATTTTGTAAAAAAAAATATAATAAACCATCCCAGAACCTTTGCATTGGTCAAAGGAGGCAGAACAAGCTTTAGTTGCAAAAAACAAGCATTATCATCCACTCTGCCCCATGACTGACTGACTATAACAAAGCATTAACTTGTTGCTGCCATAAAAAAGATGAGTTTGCTCCAGGGATGGGAGAACAAGATCAAAGAGATCAAAGAAATGATTATTTCTCAAGCATTTTAATCAGTCGCGGTAGGACCTCTGCCATGTCTGAGGGCTCTGGCAGCAGCTGCCCCCCTTATGGAAGCATCAGAGAATGATAGGCCACATGTACTGAGCATTATGATGGACGCAAAAGCTCTGATTCAGCATTTGCAAATGTTAAAAGGATTTTTTTCTTATGTACTAATCTCATTTCCCAATGGACAACATCGGTGTCTGGTTAGGAGGTGTCCCTTCCTGCACATAAACAATCCTAAAATACCCTTTTGTCACTTCTATGTGTGCTGCTTCATGCAGCACACATGAAAGTCACAAAATGTAATTTTTTTTATTAGATTGTTTATGCACAGGAAGGAGGACCTTTCTGTACATAAACAATCCATGGTAGTTTGCTTTTTCACAAGGCAGCACACATGGAAAAAGCAAAAACGAGGAGAAATGATGCATTTCTCCTCGTTGCGCCAAGTTAGGACCAGGTTTTCACTGGACTTAATTTAGGCACTGCCTCCAATGCACGCTGCCCTTGAACATAGGGGGCAGCGTCAAAATCAATGGGTGTTGCGGTGGAACGCCCACCCCAACACCCACTGCCCACCCCTTTCACACTAAGCATAGCGTGAAAGAGGGCCTTATTTTCAAGGCAGCGTTAAACCACATTAAGTGGCTTAGCGCTGCCTTGTAAATAAGGCTAAGCCCCTATCGCCACCACAACATCGGAAAAAGTGACGCTGTGGTGGCAATAAGGGCTTGTACATATGCCCCAGAGTTTAACCAACACTTTAAAGGAGGTGATTATCCATTCTTGAAAGGGACGGGGTCACCTTGGGACTCATTCCCCTTTGTGAAAGTAACAAAATATACATTTCCTTTTTAAATGCAGTCACATGTCCTTTAACGGAAATGGGCTGCCTTTTTAAAGCAGTAAATAGAATATAGAGCCAATAGTCGACAGCACCACCCTTGTCATTCCTGGCCTCGGATTATGGTTTTCCTGGAACTTGCCACCAAACCTCAATATCTATCCATGACGGGGCTGTCACTGTGTAATTTTTTTTTTGCTATCTGCCTCCTATATCACCCTGATACAATGACCCACCCTGAACCCCTCCTCTTTGCTCCCCACTGCTCAGGATGCGAAACTGAATAGCTATATCAACATAACTGAACATTTGACCAAGCCCCGTATTGATCTCACAGATGCACCATTACCTAACTGTGACCTTGTCTACTATGTCGATGATTATTGCCTTAAAATGACCGTGGGTCAGTAGTGGACAGATACCCTATATGCACTCTGTTTGAAGTAGCTGAAAGTCATCGTTCACCTCAAGTGCACTCTGCTCAAGAATTTAGTGCCCTCAAACATGCCTATGTTCTTACTGCTCAGAGAATTGTTAACATATTTACAGACTCAAAGTATTCTTTGAGATCGACCTATGATTCTGGGCTTCGTTTCTTCACCTCAGTGAAGACCCCGTTCAAGAATGGTGCTTATGTTAAAGGATTAAACAATGTGCCATGTTGCCTTTCAAAAACGTTGTTGTTAAATGTGCTGCACACCAATCCTTTGACAATGAGGTATTTAAAGGAAACACTGTTGCTGATCTAATTGCTAAAGAGGCTGCTTAGCCGTCGAGCTCTGAAGCTACAATGTTGTCTCTCAAACTGTTGAATCTCTTATGGTTACTTTTAAGGATTTGTCTGAATTACAGGAACGCCTGTTAGACGAAGAAGCAGTTTTGTGTGAAAAAAAACTGTGAAAGAAATCCTAATAGACTGAAGGGATAGCATTGGGTTGTGTTTTCTCCCAAAGTCCTCCTTGACAACCTCATAGGTCTATTTCACAATATTATCCAGCCAGCAGTACTAACTGGTTTGTTTTATTTTTCCGTCTGTCCAACAATATTGCCACTCCTGTGTCTCTTCCTAAACTCACAACATTGAGAAGGGAACCAAAATGACTCCTGCTGCCCACCCTACTTCTTGGGCCCCCTTTTTCCACATTCAGATTGACTTTATCCAAATACCCAAATGCTGTGCTGTCATGTATGTCCTAATTTTAGTCTCTATATTTTCTGTCTGGATTGAAGTTTACCCAAGCATATATTCTGACGTGATTACAGTTGCAAAACAGCTGATCATGATTGTCGTTCCTAGGTTTGGGGTGCTCCGTGGAGATTGGGAATGATAAGAGTACCCACTTTGTTTTCTATGAAGTTTGTAAATGAGTCAAAGCGTTATGAATCAAACAACACTTTCACTGTGCAAACCACCCTGAATCCCCAAGAAAGATGACGCTTTTCACCTCCACCATGAGAAGCAAAATAAATATGATTTGGGCTGAAACAGGACTCAAATGGCCTGATTCCCTGCCCTTGGCACTCGAGTCAATCATCGCCATCTCCAACGAGAAGACTATAGCTAAGCACCTTTGATAAGGCGATGGGGGAGACCTATGTTGCTTTTATCAAACCCTCCTGCGTTCCTGTCTTTGTTTGATTTGCACCTAAATAATGATAAGACCCTTGAATACTTCGAAGAACTTATTTGCTATTGTTTATGTCATCATGTCCAAGCTGCCTACACAGTTGGTTCACTGGAGCATGCTACAGTCTGTAACCAGGAGACTGGGTTCATGTGCAAGTGCAGTAGAACAAAAGAGAGGACCCCACACTACAAGGGGACACTGTTTGCAACAGTAAAAGGAAATCACTATCCCACATACCTATACTGCATACACTTTTTCAAACACCACTTAGATAAATGTCACATACACACTAGATCTGGCAAATCCAGTACGACAACAATATAGAGAAACTGCGAGTTTTAATAGTGTGTTCATAAACATCATTTGTTAGTTACAAATCAATACCATATATTTATCAACAATATCATAGTAGTCACATTTCCTAAAGAAGTTAAAAAATACATGTAAACAAAATGTGAATTGTTACATTAAAAACAACTCAATTCTGCATGAAAAAGAATAAATCAATTAACAAAAACGATTTTTATCGGGGAGACACAAGTAAAGACATCTTAAACAATTTCTATTTTCAATACTACTGATCCAATCAATAATTATACAAGGCAAGGGGAATAAGAATCATTTATCATGTTTGCACTGTCAAATCTGTTATTTGTTCTTTTTACATCATGATCTCACATGCCTTGTTTGATAACAAAACTGTACTCAGCTTTGTTCTCGGTATGGCTAAGCGTCACCTCCTAATACCTTTGTCCACACTCCTCTCAGTACCCCATTTGACCACGTGAACAGAGCGTCTGCTCCGCAGATATGCACAGATCTGCCCTCCCCCCCCTGCACATAGTATTCCTCCTTTTTCCACCTCACTGCCTTTTCCGAAAGTCCCATTAACTTTGTTTTTGTGATTGGACCCGTTGTGGGCTTAACCCAGTGTCCTACGTTTTTAAGCGAATACTTGGTTTCAATATGGAGTACATAGACTCAGGCACTAGCCCACATGCTCATTAGCACTTTACTAGGATTATCACTTTCCTTTGTGGCTCCGGTGCTCAAACACACATCGCCCCATTCTAGCACAGGCAGGTGCAACACCAGCGTTATTCACTTTCACTGTTTTTCACTATGGAATCTTTAATCACTGTTGCACTGTTGTAAATTGATTATTTTTTCTTTTTCATGAACTGTCATTCTGCAAATGAATTGATTACTTATCTCCTTTCATGAATTGTAATTTTACAAATGAATTGATAAAGTTTTTAAGTCTGTCTTCTAACTTTGTAGACAGACGATCAGTTTGCAAAGTGCATCTATGTCCATTGTAACCCAGGAAATGCTTAAATGGTCACTACCACTTCCGGGTCTTTGTATGACTTTTTGACAAAGACCGTGCTGTCGAAACGTGTCAAGTCACACAGCTTAAAAAAATCTCAGTGCCTCCCATACCGTGGTGGTACCATCTCTGGCAATTATTCTTCAACACCATGCTACATCATGTTAATTGCTTACATACCAAACAAACCAAACATTCATTCATGTTGTCATATTTCTTCACTGATTCATTTTGGGTGGTTTACCTACAGCCAAATGTGGCTCTCTCATGCTATTTTCACTGCCAGCTAGATTCTTCAGTCAACCCGTTGTTTGCTGAAGTGTACCACATAACACTTACCAATTGGTACACGTCGAGGTTCCTTGATGGGGCCTGTACAAAAGCATTAGGTTCCCTTAAGGGGTTCTTATACTAGAGGCTCAAGAACAGTCGGAGGACAGACCATCCTTCACAAATAGGATTTTTAAAACAGGAGAAAGCGTTGTATATAGTTGCTGTCTATCATGAAGTACGTTCCTATGCTCACCATTATTTAGTTAATATCGCTTCTTTGTGCAGACAGTTGTCGAAGTGTTCCCCAAACTGAAATGAAAAGTTCTTTTTGTAGGAGAACTGAATCCTCCTTATGATTTTGGCGGTCGCCTCTCAATTGTGATACAGGATTTTCACACGCGGCTCCTTTCCTAAAGCAAATCACGATAGGGAGGATGTTTCCATTTGTCAACTCATGTCTCTAATGATTAATTATATGTTCAATTTATTTAGAGAGGACATCTGTCACCTAATGCATTATATATATTCAAATGTGTTTAACCTATTCACAACCAAACTATTTCTTTTATAGCTTTCATATATTATTTGGCAGAGACTTCTAAGTGTTCATCATCTATCTGATTTTTGACTGCAATTTTTCCTTAAAATTTGAAGTGAGCCAGTACCTCGAGGACCATGAGTTTTTCTAAAGGGGCTCCCTCGTTTATCACCCAACTTGTCAGTGTACTGGGAGACAAAAAGTGTTGATGACCTCGTGTGTGCGTGGCGGTTTTTTACAGCACCATTCAATTGTTTTCAATTTTCTTTTGCCATTCAGCAGACAATAGTGTGTCTCATTGGACAACATAATAACTAAACAGCTCTTTTGGGTGCGGGTGCTTTACACTCGTTCATTCACTCAAATCATGAATAATAAGTTGTGCAGGCAATTGGTGTTTCATTAAGCCACATCGTGCATAAAGGTATCCTCAATCAACAGGTACAATTACTTCAAAGTAGGTCCCACCGTCCTGCAAGGGTCAACATTACCCAGCCATAGCGTATCTCATTGGACAACGTAATAATTAGACAGCTCTTTCGAATGTGGGTGCTTTACACTCGCTCACTCACCCTAATCGTGATGTCACTTTTCGTAAAAAGGGCTAGTTTGTGATAAAAGTGTTTGTTCTTGAGGTCACCTACATAAAGGCAGGCTAAGCGTGGTGCACATGTGGCTCTCATGCTGGTCCCTTTCAGTTGGTGAAACAAGTAATTTTTTAACAGAAATATATTGTTTTTAAGGACCATCGACACACACATTTCACTATGAATTCCTTGTTTACACCTGCTGATGACATCTATGGTGTTGTTTTGGCCGATATTTGTATATAACACGTCTATAGCGCAACAAAAAATCGTTTATCTCTATTATACTGTAGCCCTTATAGGAGTGAAATCATGTGCGCTTCTGTAGATAATGTGACTACTATGATATTGTTGATACATGTATTGATTTGTAACTGACAAACGGTGTTTATGAACAAACTATTAAAACGGTGTATTTCTCTATATTTTTGTGGTACTGGATTTGCTGGATATATTGTGTATGTGACATTAATCTAAGTGGCTTTTGAAAAAGTGTATGCAATATGTGAATGTGGCACAGTGAATACCCAGGGGGAGATTTGATTTTACTACTTCATGTGAAAGTGCACTAGTAAAAGCTATCCAGTCTCACTGGCATAGTCCCTTCCAAGTTCTTCTCATCACAAACACTGCTGTGATTTGTCTCTGTATACCAGCCTGGGTGCAGGTCACCTATTGTAAATGGACCACTGAGCAAAGGAATTCCAACCCTGCTGCTTTGTCATGCCTGAAAGCTTAGGCGCTCCTCCAGTGGTCAACCGTGCTTCTTCAGCCTAAGCAGTAGCTCCTGCTGCCCACAACCACCAGCCTCAAGCTTGTCGTGATGCAACCCCCTCTTGTCAGCAAGTACCACCCATGAAATAGATAATGGGAAGCCTTCCAGCTACTAAAATCCCCAATCAGTCTGGCTAGGATGTTTCGCTTCAGGTCTTGTTGTTTGTCTCACCATGCAACTCTGTCATGAAGAGACAGGTGGTAGGAGTTCAGAAAACAGCAGCACCCTGCCTGCCACCCACCTTTGAGATTGATGATCCTTGTACAGAGAAAACATCTTTCTGCCCTCTCTGGAGCAGTACTGACAACATCCTAACCTCTCATTATGCTGGATCTGTACCCACTTCCCTATTGATGATTGAGGGGGTATGCCTATGCTCCCTGTTCCCTCTCAAAGAGGAAAAACAATGTCGTGACTTGTACTTGCATAGTACTTTCCTTATGAATGTGGCAATA
Source organism: Triturus cristatus (assembly GCF_964204655.1). NCBI lineage: Eukaryota > Metazoa > Chordata > Amphibia > Caudata > Salamandridae > Triturus > Triturus cristatus. The sequence goes on along the minus strand of NC_140586.1, from coordinate 680,203,472 downwards.
TCTCTGTCCTTTTACTCTTTTTGAATGGAGTGACTCTGTTTAAATAACCAAACAGTTATGTCCCTTCCTGTTCACCTTTCTGGCACTGCCAATGAAATGGCCTGTGAAACCTAACCTTCAGCATGTTTGTGGGACATCCCGCTCACACTTACTTTGTTTATGGCTAGTTACTCAAAGGCTGGTCTGGATTCAACTACCCTCCTTCCTACAAGTTCACAGCAATTTGACACACTCATGACAAATTTCTACAACAAAAGAAACTGCCCAGGGAAAAAGTTGGAATTGCCTTATTCACTACTCAGTTTCTCGTATTTAGATGGGACTATTCATACAGGAAATCTGAACTGCAGCTAAGAGTTTACAAAAAGTTGAGAACTCTACAGATACAGCTTTTGTGTTAATACCTGATGTAAGAAACTGGCTCTATGCAGTGTGTATAGAGTCCAAGAGTCTCCAGAGGTTTGGCAGAGGTTAAAGTTAGATAGAACCTTACTCTCTAAAGTGGTAGCTTGGTCGAGCAGCAAGGCAGTATCAGAGGAAAGTGTAAAGCATGTGATGTACCCACACAGTCAGCAAATGGTCTCACACGCTCAAGAACTGAACTCTAGGCCAATTGTTTTGTATAAAAAAATATACTGTTGTTTTATTTCTAGAACTAAGCAAGCCTGGTACAGGTAAGCATATAAATGCTTTGCAGTAGTAATTTACTTGTATGAACACAGTTCAAAATTGCACTATAACTTGTACTGGTTTTGGTTACAGTTTTAAGAAAGCAGTTTGCAACACAATGCAGGTATAGTACATTCAATTGAATGGGTTTTTTAAGTAAAATGCAGTTGATTACTTTTAAGATTACTTTTGTTACCACAGGACTGGATCCTAGATTCAGCCCTGGGACATTTCCTGAAAACAGGTGAGTAAATGTGTTTTGGTTAAAGGTACGATTTTTAAGGAATATTATTGCATTTCAAAAGTTGACGCTTAGAAACTTTTTCACATAGACTCACCAATGTTATCCTATGGGAGGAAATTCACTTAGCAGGTAAGTTAGGTTATTTTTACTTTTTCTTACTCAGTGCTGGATCCTGGATTCAGCACTGGAACATTTCCTGAAAACAGTTGAGAAAATGTGTTTTGGTTAATCGGCTGATTTTTAAGGAATATTTATAGTTTTCAAAAGTCGACACAAAAACTTTTTGGGAGAAAACGTGTCAATGTTATCCTATGAGGAAAAATCCGTTATCGGTTTCAAGGTAAGTAATCGTTCTTTTGAGTTAGGGTTCTGGGGTTAGACTCAGGGGTCTCCCAGGGTCAGTAATGCACTGTTGTTGCACCCCCAGTGGCACTAGGGCGGCCGGGTGCAGAGTGTTGAGGCCCAATGTTATCCTATCGAGGATAGGGGGCTCCGGTTGGTGGCTGCTGGCAAACAGGCCACAGGATTGTGGGAGCAAAGCTCTTAGGGTTAAGCTCAGGGCAAGTTGGGGACCAAGATAGCACCAAAGGGGCACCCTCAGCGGTGCTAGGGCAGCCGGGTGCAGGGTGCAGTTTTGAGGTCGGGTGCCCTGTTGAGTTCAATGGAGATTCCCTGGGACAAAGAAACACTGCAGGCTCGGGGACGAAGATCTTCCAGGAGTGACCACCACTTTGAGGGGTAAGTTGGGATGTAGAGGGATGGTTAGACACCACTGGGTTGGGCACACAAGGCCGTGGGGCGACGGGTGCAGGGGTGCCTTTGGACGTCGGATTTTCTTACCCGCTCTGGTCGCGGTAGGGGTGGTCTCCTGGATTGAGGCTGCAGGCATCGTATGGAGGCTTGAGGCAGGTCAGAGGTCGCCGGATCTCGGGTCAGGATCGCTGAGGGGACCTCCTCGTGGTGTTCGTTCACTCAAGCACAGGCCGGGCTTAGCGGGTGCAGAGTGTGCTGGATTCACGGTTTCTGTCTGGCACCAGATGCTGCAATTCAAACACGCCCGGTGTTCACAGGAGAAGCAGCTTGGAAAGTGAATGCAGGCAGGTCTTCTGGGGTTTTTGAGTTTGCTGGCCGCTGGACACACCGGGGTTTTGCAGGAGCAGGTTCGAGAGGAGACAGGCCTGTAGGGCTGGGGCCAAGTCAGTGGGTGTCATCCTATTGTTAGCTCTGCTCTGCTTCTCGTCCTTCTTCTTCTTCTTCTTTTCTTGTGGTTGCTGAATCTGAGGAAGGAAGGTTCAGGGTGCCCCTAAATAATAAATTTAGGGGTGTTACAGGTAGGTAAAGGGCAGGGACCAATGGGTCCCTTCCCTGGGGTGGGTACCCCGTACCCCCCCTATTCTGCCACTCTCCAGTGGCAGGGGGGCAGGAGCTTGTCCCTGGTTGGCTGGGACCCCCATCCTCAAGATTGCGGGGACTCGAGGTTGTGCTTCACCTCGCCTCCCCCACCTTAGTGGTGGAGTTGGCAGAGGTGGGCACACCTCTCTTCCTCATTTTGCTTTTCCCGCCGGGTCTCCCGCCCAAAGTGGGGGAGAGAACCAGTGGGGACCAGTTGCTGAGTACAGCAAGTGGTCAGGAGAGGCTCACAAAGGCGGCATGCCTTTGAAGCTTCTCCTTCGTGAACCCTGCCCATCCTGGGGGAGGAGACTTGGCACATCATCTCAGGATGTGCATTCTTTCAGATACCCGAGAGCAGTGGGCTCTCGACCCAGGGGTCCAGAAACATGTCTGGTGGTGGCAGCCTGCGCAGGTCACTGTTAGTTGCTCGTTTTTCAGGGGGCATCTCTAAGATGCCCTCTGTGGTGCATTTTACAATAAATCCCACACTGGCATCAGTGTGGGTTTAATGTGCTGAGAAGTTTGATACCAAACTTCCCAGTCATCAGTGCATCCATTGTGGTGCTCCTAATGACAACCTCCCAGCACCATATACTCTTAATGGCAGCACTGCCCTTACAGGGCCCTGGAATGGAACTGGGCACTGTAGGGGTACAGGGCTCATACACCTGTACCCTCACCACTGGCATAGGGTACCCAGCTAGAGGGGTGACTGATGTATGCCAGGGCAGTGGTTTGTGGGCATAGCACACAGGGATGTGTGCCATGTCGTCTCTTTGTTTTGTTCTGCACCCAGACACTCAGCCTGCAAAGGCAGTGTGTGTATGTCAGGGTACAGGGCCTCTAAGGGTGGCACAATAAGCGCTGCAGTCCTTAGGGGCCTTCTGGGTACCTATGGTACCATTTACCAGGGGCTGACATGTGGCCAGGGATGCCAATCGGGTTTAGGCTTCAATGCAGTTTTTAGGGAAGGAACACCGGCTCTTACTACCTGATTGGCAGGAGCCCAGGGCACACTCAGTCAAAGCACATCAGCAATTCAGCAAAAAGTGGGGGCACACCATGCAAGAAAGAGGGCACTTTCTCACACCTGAACAACTAGAAGCCCTGTCTTTTTGCAAAGCAGAATTGCTCTTGATTTTATCAGGGCTGCTGAAGATGGAGTCTGCCACCTTGTAGGATTCTCTATTGATATTATGGTCATCGCTAAAGTGACATTTGGGGGTTAGCAATGAAGATAATAGAAATCATTATGGTAGTTTTTCTCGTCCTTAGATTACTTTATTCAATTAAAAGTCTCACTAAAAAGAAAGAATCCTCTCTTTCATTCCTCCTTTTAAATAACAGACACTGAGGACCAAATAGTTGAGAAATATGATTATGTTTCACTTGAATTTGTTAGTGATGATGTGTCTCAAAATTTAAACAGATTAATGACATATCATCTCATTTGATGGTTGGAAAATAAAACTGCAATTTTGAAATTTACTCTATTATCTTACACAAACTGTAACTGCTGCAGCATCTTTCTGTTAAAATTTGTGCTTACCTTTGACATCTAAAGCCTCACTCTTATGCCTGACATTTTAGGTGAGGAGTGTTTAAACAACTCATCATTGAGGAAAGTAAAAAAATGTATATATGTTTGAAATTGCATACTCTCCCATGAATCAGCTTTGATTTATTGCGATGAAGATAAGTAAATATGCCCCTCTGTTCATTAGGGTTCGTCCAACCTCTCTTACATCATGCTAGTGAACACGTAAAAGCCTATGAACATTTTCTTTTAGCTTTGTTAAGAATGAAAAAATGCACGTATCTCTGTCCTTTATAGATAAATGTAACTAAAATTGACATTGACCTACCAACACAGGTCAGACATGTACATTACACAACATTCACAATCAACAAACATTTCATACACCTAATATTAATTACTTATTTAGTATATTAGTCATGAAAGCATTGTAAAAAGAATAGATTATGCACTGGGTACAAATAAGCGAGTAAAACCGATACATATAGAGGAAACATGACGGCGTCTAAGTGACAAAACTATTTCTTCCAAGGACTGGATCAAGATACAAGAGGGTGTGAGGAGGGCGAGGTGTGCGTTAGGTTCAAACAGATACAGAATAACATAGTACATGTGGCCGATCTTTCCCCCAAATGACATCACAACATATATGCATCCAGGGATCTGTGCTGCCCTTGGTGCGGGGCTGTGAAGGTAGATTTTCTACACATGGGGCATGATTACGATATCGGTCAGCGTTGCCTCTGACTGACACTGTCTCGGACTTAGGACCGACCGACCTAAGGTTGGCGGTTCGGACCGCCTGATCACGATGCGACCGCGGATTCCCAATGTTCTCAATGGGAGCTTGTGTTATGGCCATAACCAGCCGTAATACAGGCTCCTATAGAGAAATGGGTGTGTGTGTAAAACCCTGTCCCTGTGGCAGGTCCCCCGTGGTGCCTGTCACACAGTGAAAGGATTTACAGTGGGGGTACCCTAGATACTCCATCGCCCACCAACCATAGCCTGCAGAGGTAGAGTTGCTTTCCGACAGCCTTTCCGTGTCGGAAAGGCCAGCACGGAAATTCTGTGAGAAACCATCATTGTAATCCTGGCAGCGAAATCGCCGTCTATAGGGGATTGCGGTGCGGTTCCGACCGACAGGAATACTCCAAGAGCTGGTCAGAACCGAGTCAGACTGCAAACCGACCGAGTCGGTCGGAAAGCATTCGACTAGCCATCGGAGGCTTTCCGACCTACATCGTAATCGGCCCCTTAGCCTGGATTTGTCCAGTTATAGTCTCATACTGGCTGAGATTCTGACCCAACCTAAATGTGCGGCAGGATGGGGTATCCCATGCACAGTTGATAAATGTCTGTTGGAGCTACTCCCGGAGGACCTGAAACAGTGATTCAGCAGGTGTTTTATGAAATGAGGCCTTATGGTAGCAAAAAGGCACATAGCAATACACTGGATAGGCCCTCGTTCCCCCGCTCAAGATGCCTTGGAGAAAGATTTACTGGAGTGGGCTGGGGCAGAAGAGGCCAATATAGGGAGGGGCCGGAGAGTCGTGAAGGCACAGTATGCCTACTTAACTGGATGGCAATGACACAAGCACTGCTGGAGCCCCCTAGTCAGTCTCCGCCTGTATCTACACAATTCAGTGAAATGGCAGTATAACACAGATGCGAGATGGGAATACATGTCAGCTTGGACCTTATAGCTAACTCGCATGGAGTTTTTGTGATAAATAGGTTTGGTGATGGGGAGATCCCACAAACTGTGTACTATTACTTACTTGGAAGCTAAAGGGGTAGGTATGGGTGGGAGGGACTATGGGTTTCACCAGAACCGTTCTCTGGTAACTGTGTCTGCTGTATGGAAAAATGTGTGGTTTTCTGTTGTTTCTTTGCTGCACCTAAGATACTACATTATGCTATACTGCTGCCCACTGGGACGCTAGACTACTATGTTATGTCATTACAGATATTTATCCTACTGTACACAATCCCTTTTTTGGTAAGACACCTTGTGATATGGTCGTAGACCATCACTTTTTGCTAATGTAAGGGATACTACAACGCATGCCAAATTACATCCTGAATGTACCTAACAAATGCCAATAAAGAAATGTAAAAAATGCCAATAAAGAGATGTAAAAAATGCTTAAAAAAATAACGAGGAAAAAATGTCATTAGCATCTTACAGAGTGTGAAAATGTATTCCTAATTATATTAAGTAATTTAATATCCATCCTCATGGAGCCTTGCACAGCTACAGCTTCCAGGATTGGCCTACTGGAGGATTTTGACTTCCAAAAAGAGTAACTAAATCTAAATATAACTCTGGACCAGGACGAGGTGGAAAATGTATCCAGACGATGAAGCCCTCTTAGTTGCCACAAAATTGAGCTTTGTGCCACTCAGAGCATTTGGAGCCAAAACCAAGAGCTTTAGCAGGACCTTCACAACCACGTATTCAACTTCAGGGGACCCTCACCAGCCACAGCCTCACACCTTGCCCTGCTAGAAGATTTTGACTTCCTTTTCAGAGATTAGGTCCAAATGTAAAATCTTTGACAGGGATGACTCGTTTGGTGTATCTGACCTCTGTGCTATCACTGTCAGCCTGAAATCGCACCTAGGTTAAGGCTAACCATGACATTTTATTTTAAATGGTGCTTTAGTTTTACAAGGCACTTTCTACCTTAAATCTTTCAAAATTCATATGTTGAATTCCACTTATCCTACTTGAATAACTTTAAGGTGTTTTGCTCATTACATTTGTCAATAGTTTTCTAAATTCGTTTGTCAATTTTTTCATGTTGAGTTATTTACTTTCATATTGTTTGTGCTGCTTGAACTTAACACACCTTTCTCTGCAGGTTACCTACAACCTGTGCAATGGTTACTGGGGTTAGATCAGAAATTCTCTCAGAACTGTGCATTGGGCTCAGTGTTTTGCATTGCCATGTGTCACTTTGTAAATTTGGCAAAAAACTATTTTCTCAATGTGACAGAACCCAGACAGTTTTTCCATTGCTTTGTATATGACACGTTTTAGGGCTGATTTTGATCTCGGCGTACGGGCTACTCCATTACAACGGTGACGGATGTCCCGTCTGCCAAAATATAAATCCTATTCTATTCTATGTGATTTATATTTCAGCGGATGGGATATCCGACACTCTTGTGATGTTGTAACCCTTCCGCCGAGATCTAAATCAGCCCCTTAGTAAATTTGGGCTAAAGTGTCATTTATACGACCAGCATTAAATATCAAACTTCATCTTTTCATTCAAATATTTCCCCCTTTTCACTTAAAATTTTAAACTTTCAACCGGATTTCTATTCCTGGTTGCCTGGTAAGCTTTTGTATTTGAAGTTGAAGTCAATATTTGAGCTTTATGCATGTGCGTTCAAGTTTTCCATGGAATCCTGAATTGTGTTGGATAGTTGCAATATCTGTGGAAGATATGTTGATTTAGCAAATGCCCTCTTTTTCGGATGTGTTTTTTTCTGTTTTCAGTATGTCATAGTTGTGGCTTTTTCACTTTTTTAGTGTTTGAGAACTTTGCTGCATTGAAGATAGTACCTCAATAAGGATGTTTGAGAGCTGAATAGACTATTATCTACGATACTAGAATACGAGTGTCCCTTGCCATCCCTACCCTTGCCAAGCCCCTTCATTTGCAGACCACCAAAAAAAGATACACCGTTAGGACAACATTAAGAGGGATAAGGCATAATTGGGCTAGGGCAGAGGGAATTGCCCTTCGCAGGGAGGAGACCCTGGGCCTAGTAAATTCCCAATCTCATCCAGTTGGGATACATTACTGGTAGCGCTCCAATCAGCACTAGCTCCAGAGGGTAACACTGACACCCCTAGCGAAATGTAATTTGCCAGGAACAAACACGCTCACACGAACTTTGGTCTTTACAGTTATGATGCTCTTGAACACACACTCTGCAGTATGTATAACAAGGCAATTAAGCGTTCCAAGGTGATAAAGGTGTTTATCCTATGGCAGAGAGGCACCACAGGAGGGGAAAGAGAACCCTCCCTTTTAGTTGAACCCTCCCTCCCCTGTGTTCAATCTTAAATATTCTTGTTTGGTCCACAGATACATGATGGAGATAGTTGTAATGACATATGGCAATTTCCCGGTATCCATGGCTGTTTGATTTATGTACAGGAGTTCCCCCCTCCACTCTTTGACTGAATAGCAGGTGCATCTGAAATGCAAGGACTCTGTCAACCAATAAATGTAAACGACTGCTTAGATGTTGCAGACGCTACTGAATGGCCTTACTGAATGTAAATATGCCACCCCTGTAATGAAACGATACTCAATAATTGGAAGCAAATGTCTCATGTATAACCATAAAATCCATTAAAAAAGATCGAACAAAAAATACAGGGAGAGGACATGGCTAGCCGGTTTTACCTATACTCAATGGCAAAAACCAACTGTTTTGAGATATGGCAAATGTCTAAAATGTGGTTGTTGCCGGCATTCTACTATCCAGAGAGGAATATTGAGCAGGATAAAGACCACCACACTCATATCATATATGTACATATATTGAGAGCGAAAAGACAACAGCTCAGCACACTTTGAAAATACTGCATCGGGGTCTGAAACGGAGACATATCACAATGCTGGTTTTGCGCTGATAACTGCTATCCTTGCACAAATAGGAGTCCACATTGCAGCAAATGTGTGTTTTGCAATGGCAAATTTCTCACACTCTGATGATGTTTGTGCTGTCAATGTGCGTTATTTCCTGTTATTGAGAAATGTAGATTAGGAATGGGATTTTACCTATAACATTTGTCTTCCCAAAGACCCCTACTCAGAAACTCTTCAACGCTAGAAAACAACTGCCTCAACAATGGTTGCCTTTAAATGTTTTGAGATCCCCACCTGGAAGACAGAAATCTCTAAATATGGCAGATTGTTTTACGCCAGAGGCGGAAAGAGAGTGCATGACCTCCAGTAATCTAGGGGGCTGGTGGTCGTACAGTGTCTAAGTGGTCATATTACCCTTTTAGAATTATACCTGTATTTAAATTATATTCATAACTTTAATCAGATTAACAACGAATCCCAAGAGGGTTCCTGAAAAACTAGTACAGTAACAGATTTTCAGAATCCAAAGTGCAAAATTTTCTCATGACTAATTTCTACTGGGGCGAAATTCTGCACAAAGAAATTATGTGCAAATACGATTTTACGGAAGACTTTTTTCCAATTAGTACTATTATTCCTTGTGGAGAAATCGCTTCTGCAATACCTTCATAAAGTGTGAGGGCGTTCCACCTATTTTTCCATCTTGGAACGGCACTTCCTCTTTAGCAAGAGTAGTACTGTGTGTGTTCGTGGGTAGGACTCTTCCTAGAAAAGTTTTTATCTATATCTGAAAACTCACTAGGTCACCCACACTCCATCATGAGCAGTGCCCACATACCCACCCCTGCTTCTAAATTCTGTAATGCGCTGTTCTTGGAAAGCTAAAAGTCCACCATCTAGTCATTCATAATGTGTAACTGCCCTTGGCTTTTTTCCACAACTATGTGGAAATTAGGAGCACAAAATCGTTTGATTATTGGGAAATACATCCATACTGTTTCTTTGCACCAAATCTGATCATTGGTGATGTGGCACGTGATGTGGCAGAAGGACGTTCTTTGCATCAGATATAAGCTGTACTAATGTACATTCATAGTTGAATTCGTGACTTGGATGGGACACTGGCTGGAAACTCGTCCATTCTCTAGGCCAGGAAATATATTTTTCTTATCAGCATCTTAAATAATGATGGCTGTCTTAAGAATCTGTCTGCACTTTGGGGGGGCCAGTTAACATTACAATGTTTTATAATGGTATTATTTATCCAGGTGCACCCACATTAGTGATAATGGCTCAGGGATTTAGAGGTTTTTAGTCAAGGGTTCACAGTCAATGTTGCTTTATGTGGAAGAAATGGATAAAGTTTAGCTCCCATTGTGTTCTCTTGTCTCAAAGGTTTGTGAAATATATCTTTAGAACTGTACCGCAGTTGGTATTTCAACAATTATAGACGCTAGAATATTATTGTTACGATCCTGATGGGGTCAGTAGTCACATGTAGAGAGCAAGCTTATGCCCAAAATGGAATTACAATGTGGCCGCAAATCGCAGGTGTTGGTGCTAGTGACTTTTGGCACTTGAAACGTGCAGCAAATCCCAAAAGCTAATAGTGAGAATGTGCTGTTTACACAGCACAGAATGGAGAATAACATCCATGACTGGTTGTTAGAACTGGGGGTCTCTAGTTGGCAGAGGTAGGTACCTTTGTCCAAATAGGGACCCTTGCTTCTAGTCAGTGTAAGGGGGATACACACTTTAGATAACCCCTGCTCACCCCCTTGGTAGCTTGGCACGAGCAGACAGGCTTATCCCAAAGGCAATGTGTAAAGTATTTGTACCAACACTCACAATAACATAGTGAAAACACCACAAACAGACATCAAACCAGTTTAGAAAAATTAATTATCTTTATCTAAACTACACAAGACCAAAACGACAAAAATCCAACATACACAGTTTAAAAATATGACTTTAGAAAGGGTTTAAGAACTCGAACCATAGAAATCTATGGATGCGTGACTTTTCACCAAAGTACCTGTAGATGCGACAAAGGTTCCCAAGCCAAACAGATGCAGCGTCGGAAAACAAAGAGATACGACACTCCTGAGACCCTGAGGAGGCGATGCGACAGCCCCGTTGCACACAGCGGACGTGTTGCGTCAAGTCCGGTCTGTAGGGGGAGCGATGCGTCGAGTCTTCGTGACGGTTCCGGTTCGCAGGTGATGCATCGGGAAAGCATCCTGCACAGGTACGATGCGTGGATCTTCGGGATGTGACGGCGATCGATGCGGCGGCTTGGCGCGGCACGGCGTGGCGTTGGTCCTCTTCAGCTGCAATGTCTCGATGCATCTGTTCTTGCAGTGGCGACAGGCGCTGTGATGATCTTCGCAACGGCACAGCGATGTGATGGAAACGTGCCGGGTTATGCAGTTCTTTTCATGCTTCTTCTTCTTCCATCTCCCAAACAGCAGCAACAACCTCCAGAGGCCCTACAACTGGGACAGGCACTCTAGGCAGGTCGGAACTCACACAGCAGAGTTCAGGGAAGCTGGGGGTGAAGTCCTTTTGTTCCTGGGATTTCAAAACAGGAGGCCAGCTCTCCTCAGGCCCTTGGAGATCTTCTTCAAGCAGGAATGCAAAACACACAGCAAAGTCCTTCTCCTTTCCTTGGCAGAATAGCAACTGCAGGTTAGCCCCAGAACACACAGCAAGGGCAGTCCTTCTTTTCAGTTTCTCCAGTTCTTCTCCTCGGCAAAGGTTCCTCTTGAATTCCAGGATGATCTAAAGTTCAGGGGTTTCAGCTCTCATATTTATACCCCAAAAGACTTTGGGGCATATCAGCAAGGCAGCGCTATGAAATTATCGCCGCCTTTGCGTCCGTTTTCGGGCGGAAGCGGCGATAATTTCATCGCCTTATCAGCCAAGACACACTATCGCGTGTTTTGCTGATTTAGCGTCCCTTACAACAATGCCCAGCTTTGCATCTCTAATGAGATGCAAAGTGGGTGTTCCATACCAAAATAACTGGAGAAATGTCGCTAACCGACATTTCTCCAATTATCCAGCTGCACGCAAACAAGCAGAGCGATAAGAAAAGTAGCGCTAACCACAGTTATCGCTACTTTCCTTACACCTGCTTGTAATCTGACTGAGCCATGTAATCCAATGGGAGGTGGATTACATGGCTAAGACCACCCTGCCCTATCAGCAAGGTATCGCTGGTCGCAGTGCGATTATCACTGGATTTCCAGCGATAATCACACTGTTTTCCAGCTTACGCAAGGATTCCTATCGCTTGGGAGATAAGCGTTGCTGATAGCACGCTATCTCCGCGATAGAATCCAGCGTTAGCCTGCGATAATTATCCTCGCGCTAAAAGCGCTGAGCGTTAATTATCGCAGGCCTTTGCTGATATGCCCCTTTGTTCTCTAGGTGTAAGGGGTCCTGGACCCAGTCCAAACCAGTTCTCGGTGCATTCTGCCAGTGCACAACGTCTTCCTTTGTTAGTGTGGGCCAGGGCCAACAGACACACCACAGGGGATGGAGCCAGCATTGTGGAAGGCAGGCACAGCTTCAAAACAGGAGGCCAGCTATCCTCAGGCCCTTGGAGATCTTCTTCAAGCAGGGTCATAGCACACAGCAAAGTTCATCTCCTTTCCTTGGCAGAATAGCAACTGCAGGTTAGCCCCAGAACACACAGCAAGGGCAGTCCTTCTCTTCAGTTTCTCCAGTTCTTCTCCTCGGCAAAGGTTCCTCTTGAATTCCAGGATGATCTAAAGTTCAGGCGTTTCAGCTATCATATTTATACCCCAAAAGTCTTTGTTCTCTAGGTGTAAGGGTTCTTGGACCCAGTCCAAACCAGTTCTGGGTGCACTCTGCCAGTGCACAACTTCTTCCTTTGTTAGTGTGGGCCAGGGTCATCAGACACATCACAGGGGGTGGAGCCAGCATTGTGGAAGTCAGGCACAGCCCTATTCAGGCCCTGGTGCTACTCCTCCCACCACTCCAAATGCAGATCGGCCTATTCAGCCTAGTGCTGACTCACCCAGACTCCTGGAGCCACCCCACCCACTGTCACTCTCAAGCCAGACAGTCAATCCACAAACAGGCAGAGGTACACAGAAAGGTTGAAGAAGAAAATAGCCACTTTCTAAAAGTGCCATTTTCAAACACAGAATTTAAAAACCATCCTTCCTAAAATATGTGTTATTAAATTCTGAGTTCAGGGATAACAGACTCTAATTTCTGATCTTACTCCTATGGGAAGATATGCTTGTAAAACTGTTACACAGCATTCCCCATGTTGTCCTATGGGCAAGATAGCCTTTCAATAGTGAAAAACGAAATTGCCAGTATTTTGCTATCAGGACATGTTATACACACCAGTACATGTCCTACCTTTCACATACACTGTACCCTGCCAAGGGGGTACCTTGGGCCTACTATAAGGGTGTCCTATGTGTAAGAAAAGGGAAGGGTAAGACCTGGCAAGGTCAAAATGGCTGTTGACAAACTGCGCACAGGCACTGCGGTAGCAGGCCTGAGACCTCTTTTAGGGCTACTCATGTGGGTGGCACAATCAGTGCTGCAAGCCCACTGGTAGCATTTGAGTTACCAGCCCACACTCAGTGCACTTTACTAGGGACCTACTGGTAAGACAAATATGCCAATCATGGATAACCAATCACAATAACAATTTACACAGACAGCATATGCACTTTAGCACTGATCAGCAGTAGTAAAGTGCCCAGAGTCCTATAGTGAATCAAACACAGGTCAGAAAAAATATAGGAGGAAGAAGCAAAAAATGTTATGGAAAACCCTGCAAAAAGGGCTATTTCCAACACTGGTGTTTTACCGCCCACTCTGAGGCATCAAACTAAGAATTAGGCACAAAGGTTGCCTCACATTTTGTGGGCCCATTATGATCGAGCCTCAAGACTACTATAAAGGGTTACATCTTGCATTATTTATGCTCAGATTTAATACTGTGCTTGGGTTCATTTTAAGATTGGAATGGATTCCAAAGAATTTTTAATTACAGCAATCACCAAATGAGGATAGTGCATCTTGCATCTCAACTTTTGTCTTCAGAGTACTTTCCTTTACACATTTAAGAATTTGCAAAGGCAGGTGCTGTAACTCTGAGGCAATGCTCTTCATACATGTGATTGGGCCTCATTTTGACTTCTGTGGATGGGGTATGTACCATCAGCATGACGGAGTACTTTAGTACTGCCATGTTGAGGGTGATCTGCCCACCCTATTTGGAGATGTCCGTTGGCCCAGTGGACATCTCTTGCATTGGCAAGAACTGCTTTCACAGCCTTTCCTGTCGAGGCATTTAAAGTTTGATGGATAGCTTTGTCAACATGAAGGAGTGGTAAGGCAAACCTCCAGTATGTTTTTTTTATTTTAAAAAACAAAACTTCAAAGCAGGATTATGTTTTTAAAAATAAAAAATAAATACCCCCTTTCCATGGGAGATTTCTCCCTTGGCGTGGGGGTACTTTACAAGTTGTCACTGCCCTTACTGCCAGGTTTCACTTGGCGGTGATGGATAGTGAACACTGGCCCACTCTAAATCGGGCAGGCGGTAAAATGGCCAAACCTCTGACTGCCCTTACTTTGTCAGTCTGTTGGAGGTATGTATCAGCGGTGGAGATGGAGTAGTCTCTGTCGCTGACATGTTAAAGATCCACTAGACTCTAAATGAGATAGAGGCAGTTCAGTTTGGCGGAGAAGGAACTCTGTCACAGTTGAGATGGAGTTCCCTGTCTGCCAAACTTTAAATCAAGTTCATGGTTTGCTGTGTGTAGTTAGCCTATTATTAATTATTTGAATTACATATGCTTAGGTGCCTTGACTGCTTTCAGTTTTCCACTATTACCATGTTTCAAAGTATAATCCCATGCTGGCCCACCAAAAGCAATCAACTTTTACTATATATACAAATTCAAGTCAACACATGGGCAAGATGTATGGAAATAATGGTCACAAATTGAAACTGTACTGTGTTTTTTACCAATATCTTAATTTGTGAACCGACCTATGTACTAATAAGTCAGTTCACAAAATACTGAATCGGACAGGTGGCAGAACAACCTGCCTAAAGAATATTAATTAGCCAGGTTGCAAACTGGGAATCCCTCTGATTGGCTCCAATAACAGGGGTGGAGGCCTGCAAGGGTCTGCAGACATTCATCCCAGTGACTGCATTTCGAAATTGAAAACTATTTTTTAGCTCCGCTCAATTTCTTTAAATGAAGCAAGGCTATTTTAAACACAAGCTTTCAATTTTGAAAAACGTCAGTGAGAGTAGCTTGTGGAGCTCTGCCTACTCCACTGAAGCTGCCGCCCCAAAATCAAAATGGGAATGGGTCCAAAAAGACCCCTTTCCCCTCTCAGGATCAGTAACCACCTGCACTTGGGAGTCATTAACTAATCAATGAGTTGCGATTTATGGTTTCAAACAATTGATACATATGGTCCCAAATCACAGTTTGGAAGGAACTTTCAAAACATGACCCTTCAAATTGCCCTCTTGCGACCTCTAACATATTTAGTATATTTAGTATATCTGGCCCCTATTTTTTGCAACTAATTCATGTAAGCAAACTGCAAAAAAGACACCTTTTTTTCTACAGCTTTGTATGCACATGATCTTCCATGACAACTCCCGAATGAGCACGCCCTTATCTTTAATATCATAGCCACCTTTTCACTGCAAAAAGGATAGTAATATATTCTAGTTACATTTTATTTTGGCTATATGATACTGTTCTATCATTTCTTTCTTTTTTGTTTAAAACTTACTTTTACTTCAATATTGTTACACACAGCATCAAATTAAAACATCATGTTAATCCAGGTTAATTATAAAGTTGTCTTCTGATAAAGCATTTTTTGAGGTGTGCTTATATTAATGCAGAATTGCTGACCATTAGGACAGTCAATAACTATAGGTACTAACCAGCTCCAAAGACACTAGTGACATTATACAGGATTGTATGAGCACCTTCACTTTTTCTCACCTTCAGTCAGTTGTCTTTTGTCAGCTAGTAGTAATGGACTGTGTTCCAAGTTACACACAATTAGCTGCCCTGCTCCTAAAATTTGAATGAGTGTGCAAACTAGACAATATTGGCTGAGGAATGTGTACTCCATGGTCTTCAGGGGTCACTCCTCCCAGCACTCAACTGCTTTTTCTCACCTCAAGGTACTGGCACCAGTACCAGCTGCTGCGGGCAAAAAGTTAGTGGTTCTTATGATTATCTAGGAGAATCAAATACCTTCCCCTGTGCTGAGGAAAGGAGCGGTTATCTTCTGCTACATGATCAACAGGGTGGGTTTGAGATGAACCACCTCATTTTTGCTTTCCATTTACCCATCAGCGAGATGCAGTAAGGTCACGTCCCCTCTGCAACTGGGCTGGTTAGCACAAACGGGTACTGTATGTCTTGGAAATTGCCATGATTTGCAAGCTATTCCCACAGAGTTTTGTCTTCAGTTGCTGAGCCCATTTTTGTTGGCCACATGACTGTGCAATTTACCACTGCTAACCAGAGTCAAACTGATTGTGCCTTTGCTTTCAAACCTAGTAATAGTGGTATACACCTGATTGGCACATTTAATTTGCTTATACGTTTCTAGTATATGATGCCACCTGTACACAAGACCTACAAATGAAATGCTGCTAGTGGGCAGCAGCATTCCTTGTGCCATCCACTAAAGTAGCACTGTAAAACATGTCTCCATGCCTGAAACTGCAGCCGGAGGGTGCAGCTTTCAACTGTGACTTTGACTTGGCAAAATAAACCTTTTCCCATGCACAAACCTTTCTTTTTAATACTTATATGTCACCCATAAGGTACGCCTTAAACAACTATAGAGCAGGGTTTGTGGCACTTTAAAAGTAGGACATTTAAATTTAGTGTTTTACATGTCCTGGCAGTGAACAGCCTCCAAAGATGCTTTTACTGTGGCAAGGCTGGCTCTCCCATAGGTTAACATAGGTTTACACTATTACCTTTAATAGGAGCTAAATTGAGTTTGGGAATAGGTAGAAAACTGGCTCAAAGACTCATTTTAATAGTAATTTAAGTTTCAACCTAATGGTCAAATCAGATTTTATATTACTATTTTGAAGATGACACGTTTAGAAAGTTATTTTCCTGTCTAAACTCAAAAGGTTTTCCTGCCAGCGCCTAGCTGCCACCCGACCCCGATGGCTCCCCTATGGTGAACTGTGCATTGCTCCCAGACAGTAGACAAAGGGCTCTGGGGGATGGAAGAGGGGCCTTCTTTCTTGACAGGATGGCCTGGGGTTGTGCCTTGCCCATTCCTGGGTTTCAAACTTACTTACCTAGTTCGTCACTGAAAGATAAAACCTTCACCTTTGCCTGCCTCACTTGGGTCTCTCTTGTCAGACTGGCTCCAAACCTATTGAGAGGAGAGGAACTGACAAGAACTGGTTTAGGGGCTGGACAAAGTCTTGCCCACCACCCCCAGACAGGCACTGGGCATACAAATAGACCCCAAAGCCCTTTCCTCAGAAGAACAATCCTGTTTCAGTGAAGATTCAGAATAGTACTGCATTGCTGTCTTAAACACTGCATCAACTTGCCTTGAACCCAGGACCCGAGAAATTACTCCTAGGGTGCTGATCTTGTGTTTGAGCTACATAAGCTTCCAGGGGCCTCTCTCCATGCAACTCCCTAGCTGACCAGTTTCAGCTGGACGTGCCCTCTACCCTGCTACTGGCCTCTGCTGGAGTAGTCCTAGCCCCAAGTTGTGCTCCCCAGGTCCTGGACTCTTGGCTTGTGTTAGAGTGTATCCCTGCTGTCCCTAATGTACAAGAGGTGGGACTTTTAAACCTTTTTCCAACACTCTGCCTGGAGAACCGATAGAGACCAGGGTCATAGTTGAACCATAGCTCCTGATGTCGAAATACCGGTCAGTCTCAACTTTCTGGCTCATTCCGCTAAAACAGATCCAACTTCCAGAAAACTTTCCAAGTCCGAACGTAAAGGGCTTCACCAGGATCAATGCAGAGCAGCATCAGATTGAAGTTGAGGCCTTCCTAGGCACTGACTTCACCCGCTCAGAGCTTTCCCACCTTCGTCGACAATTACACTGGGTCAGCGTAGAGACCAACACCTTTCTTTCTTTGGCCCTTTACGCACCGGCTTTCTCGGACCAGGAGAGGTGTAGTCCTAATACGGACTTTGGTGCTCCTCGATGGACACATCTTGTATTTCGAAGTTCAATTTTGCTTTGTCATTCTATCACAATGGGGTCTCAAAAATGACAGACAAGAAAAGTCTTACATTCAAGGTTTTAGTTCAAGATTATTCAAAGCACAGTTAGTCAAAATGAAATTCAGTCAAAGTGCTGTTTCCAAAATTCAGAGAATCATAAACTGAGGAGAGTTCAGAACCAAAACCAACAGAGATTCGCCTTTTCAGAAGGGGGAAAAGGACATCTCCTTACTGCCCAAAATGACAGTCTTTTATAGGATTTCAGACAAAAAGTTCCTTCACTGGATTAGTACATGGTCTCATGCTCCTAACCAATAGAAATCAAGCAAAGATAAACATATTCAACAGAATACAATTGAGGATGTTCTCCCTATTACACTACACAGGATTCTGTGTTCACATCAGCTACATGGGAACATAATGGTTACAAAGTATGCTATTCAGTCTGAGACAGCTAAACTAAGCCTTGAGAAATTACAATTCATTCAGAATATTCAGTAAAGCTTTCATTTTACTCCATAGAGCATTGTGATTGCTTATTGTAACAGGGAAACAGCAAAGTTAATCACACGGTGGAGTGCTACGTCACATTAAACATGGACAACGGACAGTAAGGTAGCCTGATTGACTTAAAGCATGATTTCTATAGTTATCAACACACATTTCTCCAATTTATCATCATCACCACTTTTCACCAACCTGCGGTCATTGAGCCTCGCTTTGCATCTAGCTTGCAGCTTGCCCCACCGAAGACTCGTTGCTGACCTCTTTTTCTCCATAAAAATGTGTAAGTCAAAAAGTGAACTATCCAGTGGGACGAAACTGGACCCTGTATCTGACCCACGCTCCATCACGTTCATCGTTAACTATTTCACTTTGACCTGGTCTAGGATGACCAGGAACCTATGTTTGGCGTTTTTTGCTTTTAGGCACTGTTTTAATTCAAAATGTAAAAATCCATATCTCCAGTTCTACTTATTGAATTTTGGTCATCATCGTGTCATTTTATTTATTAAAATATTCTCTATTTTCCAAATTGGCTTGGTATTTTCCGTGTGATGTGTTTTCACTTTTTTACTATTTGAGTGCTGAATCAATACTTTACTCGTTGCCTATAAGTTATGCGTCGCTGTTTTGTTCCAAGCTATGACAGCTTTATTTAGTGATATAAGTGGTTCATCCTGACAAGGGTGGTGATTATTTTTGACGTGGGTTCTCAACCCCTCAATTGATACTCCAATTTATTACAGTATGCAAAGAAGATTTATAATGCGTTGGGCGATCTAGCACAAACTAATACTACATGAAAGCTAATTTTAAAGTGCGTTCATAGTTTACTGCACTTTCAAAAGATAATTTTGCATTCCTAAGTGGAATGTTGGTATAAAGAAGCACCTGCATAAATTGGAAGACAATCAGGTGTCATCGAGAAAATAAACTTAAAATCCTGGCATTGTGTTTATCAAATCAAAAAATGGAAAAGGCTTGAGTGAGGGAGTGACTGCAGCTATTTTCATCGCGCTCAGTCATAGGAAAATTCAGTTTAGTGCTGGACGTTGCAATGTGACTGGCGAGGGAGCTATGTTTACACTTTAGTATAATTGAGAAATAGGCGTCAACAATCAAAGAGGGGAGGCCAAAAGAATCTGGGAGCTTAATGAAAGTTGTAACATATTGGGCAATATTAATATTAGGACAAACATATACATGCTATTTACTCCTAATACTTGTAAAACTCGGAGAGCTGTTCAAAATGCCGTTCTTGTATAACTAAGCATTGATACCAGCAGAACAGGCTTGAGAAATGAAAATAAAATCACCAGCGACCGGAGAGGAGGAATGATGCATCCCCACACAGCATACCCTGTGGACGGAGAAATAACTCAACAACGAATCACCATGGCAACCAAGGCCCGTGTTGTCGCCGACGGTGCCAGATATTAAGAAGGGCATATACAGAACGGAACTTTTGAAGTCGGTCTGAAAAAGGCACGTCTTAAAGGATTAGACACTGAGGCGAGTAGAAATGCTGGGAAGTTTGGAAGTGGAACAGAAAGGCTCAAAGGAGGAGAATGTCTGCTTAGGGGGTAGAAATGCCACAACCATTTCAGAATAGCTAGCGTGGGATGCATAGGTTCCGGTTTGGGGAAAAAAAAGATAAAAACGAGCTAGAAACATAAAAGGAAGCCAGCTGAGTTGCGAAGCACAGTTATGGCAAGACAATATGTTTTTGCATCATTACATATGACACCCAGTGTTGAAATGAGGAAAACCACACGCAGATAAGGCGGTGTGTAGAAAGATGAAAGAAACAGATTGCACCCAAAGGCCAATTACTTTATTTTTAAAAGTGCGATAACGTGAATGTTAATAGCACAGTGATCTTTAAAGAAAATTAACTATGGCATGTACTTTTATCTATTTTCTAATAGCCCCTTGACAGGTGGTAATTGCAATAAGGATCCAGATGTTTGCTAATGTGACTCATATTCAATTTATGCATTACTGTATTTATATCCAATGCGCACTCTTCGCTGCTGTTTGCAGTTATACAATTATTAAAGTGCATTTCCATAAGTAGAAACGCTTTTCTTGTCTAGGTCACTGAGTATAGGGGCATGGAGCTGGAGATATGCAAAAGAGTGAGGCCGATGGATAGTGACATGGAAAGAGATAAGAGAATGAAGAAAATTGTAGAAAAGGCAGACGTCGTGTTCCTTATTTTATTTCTCATCGCAGTGCTGGCGGCAGACAAATCTTTTATTTCTTTACACCATTCGTAGGTAGATGCTTGATTTGATCCGGTGTTTGTAGGTCGTCGCCTCGGCACTCAGTGTAAAGAGACCGGCCTTCATTTTTCGTCTTCGGAATCTGACCCTGACCAAGACAGAGAAAGGCAGAAAATGGAAAAAGAAGGCTGAAGATAGGGAAACAGTGATAAAGAGAAGATAAGGATGGAAAGAACGTGCAGGATTAAGATAAAAAGACAGGCAGTGTAAGTGGTAGAAAAAAAAGAGGCATCATGAGTAGGACTCAACGCTAGTCAACCCTGGTATTTGGCAACTGTGGCATTGAGCAGCACTGGCAGTAGACTCCTAAGAAAGGCTTTGGATCTTTGCACTGATGAGAGGAGAAGTGGTGCAAGCGGGAAAGGGTGAAAGATCAGAAATGAGTTGGTCAAAAAGAAAACACGAAAGGAGAAGAATGTCCATTGTCCTGTCTAGAAGAATAATGAAATAATTTTAAACATACCTTACCGAAACCAGTTTGAGGAGTGAAAGATACAAGCTGACATAGGAAGAAGTCGATGAAGGGTGATGCAGCAGAGAGAGGGTTGAAGGCAAGAAATAGTGGGCAGCAAAAAAGAAGCAGTTTAAGAAAGAAACAATTACAATGCAACCTGGGTGTGATTGATGTTTTGTGTGAAGAAAGAGGCAGGAGGTAGATTTCAAGAGAAGGGTTAGATGCAAATGATTTGGTGTAGAAGCTGCTGAGGGAAGTGGAGCTATGGAGGGAATAGTCTCAGGTGGGATCACCTTAGGAATTGGTGTTGCTGGGGTTATCGGGGATCACCTGAAGTGGGGTTTTAAATTCAAGTGGAAAGTTGCTTTAATGAGAGATGACTCTGTCAGTGATATTAGACACTGTTCTATGCCCAGGATAAGGAATCAGTAACTGGTTTGTGCTCCTTCTCAGTCATCAGTATAAAAGGAGGGCTTGCACCAGATACAATTCCTCTAAAATGTATGTCATTGTATGTTTGTTGTTTGTATTCAACCTGACAAAATAAGTACATAAATACAATATTACATGGTTGCATGACCCTATAGAAAGGTTAATAATATTGACCTACAATAATAACTAGGGCTACCGGCTTTATGGTATTTATTTTTTTAACATTTCTGTCTGTATTTATCCATATTTATGTTTTGTTCATTTTATCAGTATTTATCCACATTTATTTTTGTCACAAGCAAATGAAGACGTTGCAGCTAGTATTTTCCCACATTTTTTAAATAGACATGCACACTTGCACTTGGTTGTTGTAGGTTGTTGTAACTGTTTTCAAATTGGCGCCCATGCTAAGTGCGCTTTACATATTGAGAACAAATGTCTTGCCTGTCCTCTAAGAAAAGATGCGCGAGTTAGTGTTATTGATAAGGTCTCGTTTGTGCAGCTGTCTGGATAAAAGCCAAAGCATTACTGCCATCACAGAGTGTCTGCTCGAAGAAATAAGCATTCAGAGAGTCTTTTCCAGGGCCCAGCCTTTGTGAGGTCCTCCCTCCAACCATTAGAACGCAGACTACTTGCTGACGGCCCAAACATGAACAAACCTTTTGGGGGTACCTGTTTGTTTGATTTTTGAAGCTTGTCTTTGTGAAAGGGTTGCTGCTGTCTGTAGACGAGTTTTTGCGTAAGCACTGCGATGAGGGGCCTTTTCACCAAATTAATATGGGTCACCTTCAAGATACACAGGGAACTGCATGTGAACACTGGTGCAGCAAGCGCTACTGACATTCAAAACTCACAGGACTGCAGCTAACCATGGTGGGCAAGAGTCACAGGCCTTTTAATGAGGCAGAACTAGCCCTTTTCAACAGGGTTTCTATGATTTTATTGGTCTGCACAATCACTAGATGGCAGAGAGAAGATAGTTTGTGCATAAATGCTGCTAAAGACATACATTTTTAAAGTGCCATTTACATTTCCTAAATGTTTTACATTGTAATTTTGGTTTGCCTAAAAAATGAAGCACTGAATATTGAAACCTGTTCTGCAGACACAAAGCTCCCCAATGCACTTTTTTACCCCTCTCCAGAGAGGCAGTTTGACTGCAATGGTTTCTTATTTCTTTCTGCAGCCCCTGTTTGCCTCAGACAGGGATGGTCCAGATGAGCACAGAGGCAGCAGGAGCATTTGGTTAGTCAGTATTTTTGCATTTTTATATATAAATAAGGACAAAGAAAAAAAGTTTTATGTCTGTATTTATATATAAAAATCAGTTTAAACGGAAAACCGGGAGCCTTAATAATAACTCACCTAGTGGATCACATTCCACTTTATTGCAACTGTAAGTTTATTATTATTATATCTTACTTCTACCTAACTATTAACTATCGTATTCACCTCTTACATGTACATCCACTTACTTTGGGCCAAATTACGAGGCCCACCAGACCTGTGGTGGCTTGGCAGTCCATACACCACCGCACAGGCAGTCCGACCGCACCATTCTGAATGAGGTGGTCGGACCGCCCTGGGACTGCCACCAGGGAACCACTGTTTCCTGGAGGTGGTGTGGTGGTCAGAGGCTGCAATATGCCTGGTGGGACTACCAAGGTCCAGCCAAGCATATTACGAATTTCCTCTCTGCCAGCAGTGATATGGAGGTTTCAACTCCATGTCAACCTTGGCGAAGAGGAAACAAAGGGGGCCCTAAAGGGCATCCTGTGCCTTCTCTGCTTGTGCATGCACACAGGGTGGGCATAGCATGTAACCCCCGTGTGCATGCACAAGAGTTCCTGCTCGACAGGAACTTTCCAGTCCATGCCGTGCAGGAACCTTGTGAGGCGTTCACATTGTGGTGCCTTTTTCAAAGGCACTGTGGCCTTTGAAAAAGACACTGCCCATCGTAATGCCACGCTGCCTACCAGACTACAAATAACTTGTAATATGGTGGGCAGGCGGCGAATCTCTGTGGTGTGGGGGCATGGCGGTGGAGTACAGGCTGCCCCCGCTCGCCAAAACTCATAATCTGGCCCCTTGTGATTTAGTGGTTATTTCAATATAATGGATGAGATATTATTGTAATGTAACATACCTCATGCAATCCACTGCAGGTTGTAGTAAATGAGTCCAATGTCTCAACAGGGAAAATGAATAAGAGGACCAATCAATACATAATTTAATCAAAGGAAGGGAAAAAATTAAGAGAGATCCGAGAATAGAAAAGGAACAGATTTAATAATTAGATACACAAATGGTATATACAATTCAAAATAACCATAACTAACACATATGCACTGACAAAGAAGTGAAAAAGTGAACGGCGCAGTGACAAAAGTGTGGAAGTGACAACACGGTACGGCGAAATGATTTAAATAAATTCGAGGTCAAGGAGAGTAATATACAATGGGTAATTTACATATAATCATGAAGGTCTCACAGGACCCTGTAGTTAGCCGTAAGTAATGCTGTCTGGTCGACGACGTTTCAACCTCCTTAAGTTGAGGTCATCATCAGGACTATGGTTATTGCAATATTCTAAATACCTATGTGTAAGAAGAAAGGGGGAGGATAATGAATAGAAAGGCCCAGAAGAAAAACATAACTTACAACACAGAAAATGAAAAGTAAAAGGCAAGTAAGGGGGTAGTAGTACCTGTGTCCGTGGTCATAAACCACTTCAATGTTAATTGCAGGGAAATTGTGGAACAAATAATTATGGTCCGTCACATTTAGAAGGGGATCATCAAATGTCTGAAATAATAATAAAGAAATTGTAAGGGTGGACAACTAATTCAATGCAAATAGTAGAGTAAAGCGCGGTGTCAGGCGCTTACCTGTGGATAACAACAGAGAAATGAAGGCCAATAGGAAGGATAAAAATATCCTGGTAGTGTTTAAAAAGCAGCCATCTATCGTAAAAGGAAACAGAAATGAAACTCATGCGCAAGTTGGGAAAATAAAATAAAAAGGGGGATTGTGGGGAATAAAAACGCTTACCAATAGGGGCATTTCGTTAAGTAACGAGAGGGCATCCAGCGGTAAATAATCCGCAATATTTGAAAAATAAGGACTCTACTGGACAGAAAGGAAAAAAAAAAAAGCTTTAACAGGTGGGCGTGTAAAAACAACGCCAAATCGAAACGAAAAGTGAATAATCTAGTCAAGGGAGGCAGCCATGGGGAGACTTACTAGAGTAGGCTCGTTAAATGCCAAACATCGGGATTAGTCCACAGAACTCTACTGGACAAAAAGAAAACGAGCTTTAGAGAGTGTGCGTTTAAGGACAACGCCAATTCGAAGCGAAAAGTAGTTAATCAAGTCAAGGGAGGCAGCCATAGGGGAGACTTACTAGAGTAGGCTCGTTAATTGCCAAACATCGGGATTAGTCATCAGGACTCTACTGGACAAAAAGAAAACGAGTTTTAGAAAATGGGCGTGTAAGGACAACGCCAATTCGAAGCAAAAAGTAATTAATCTAGTCAAGGGAGGCAGCGATAGGGAGAACCAGTAATACCAAGGTTTTTGTCACTCCTTCTCACACCTATCAATTGAAACATTTTTCAAATTGCCGTACCACCAACGTTATCTATGTGATACGCTGTCCATGTGATTTACTTTACATTGGGCAGACTACACAGATGGTTAAACAACGCATCTCCCAACACAAAAGTCGCATTAGATGCAACGTCGTCACTGCTCCACTGGTGACGCATTACAAGGAGCTTAACCATTCAGAAACGGATATGACTTGGCAAGTCATAGATTGTCCACAATTACCAATCCGGGGCGGTAATTTACAGACCTTGTTAAACAAATGCGAATGTCGTTGGATTACACGCTGTAACTCTGTATCACACGGATTGAATTTACTGGATGAATGGAACACAGTTATTACGAGTGGCTAGGATCCGTGTTTTTATTACATGCTGTTACTCCTTTGATGCTCAGTCTGTAGTATTCTTGATCAGTGTGTGAAAAAATGTGGATAAAATGTCAATAATGTGTACAAATTCTCTAATTTTTTGAGTCTTTTTACAACATCTCACTCCTTTGTCTAAATTGTTTTGCTATCCCAACAATGGGTTTTTACCTATCCCTGTCCTCTCCCCTCTTCCCCCTCCCTCCCCTCCCTCCTTCCCTCCTGCCTCTCTCTCTTCTTTCCATCCCTTGTTCCTTTCCCCACCCCTCTGCTGTTTCCTCTCCCCTTGCCTCACTCCACCCTTACGCCTCCCCCCTCTCCTCTCCCCCCGCGCCTTCATACACACCCCTTTGATCCCCTTCTGTTCCTCCCTCCCCACTCTTCCCCGGTCTTTTTGTTTTCCCAATGTGTTTCATCATGGATACTGTTCCTTGAATGACGTTGCAATATTGATTTTTGTTTATTTGTCATTCACATTTTTCTATTTGTGTCGATTGTCTATATGTCTTATCCATATCTTACTATTAGGGTGTCTGATTGTATTTATTAACACTGTTGCAATCGTAAATTGCTTTGCCCTTGCTCAGAGGTTTATTGGTAAATTGTTAATTGTAGTTGACAAATAACTATACTTAATTTGTATACCTCGTAAGGAATTTATTAACTTTTTATTGTTGATCACGACACTGATCGGGTGTTTCTTTCCTTTCATCCTCCTCGTTCTACCTATAGTCTTTTTTCCCTTGCTATGTCCGTACCTGCTAGTCCCTCCTTTGTGGCCTTGCGGTGATCACATGACCCGGATTGTTTATTTTTAAGCGTCCGCGTTTCATATGCGCTTGACGTCTTACTTGTCTGGACGCTGAGGCCCTATCCCGGACTAATCCCGTTGTTTGGCAATTGACGAACCCACTCTAGTAAGTTCTCCCTATCGCTGCCTCCATTGACTAGATTAATTACTTTTTGCTTCGAATTGGCGTTGTCCTTACACGCCCATTTTCTAAAACTCGTTTTCTTTTTGTCCAGTAGAGTCCTGATGACTAATCCCGATGTTTGGCAATTAACGAGCCTACTCTAGTAAGTCTCCCCTATGGCTGCCTCCCTTGACTTGATTAACTACTTTTCGCTTCGAATTGGCGTTGTCCTTAAACGCACACTCTCTAAAGCTCGTTTTCTTTTTGTCCAGTAGAGTTCTGTGGACTAATCCCGATGTTTGGCATTTAACGAGCCTACTCTAGTAAGTCTCCCCATGGCTGCCTCCCTTGACTAGATTATTCACTTTTCGTTTCGATTTGGCGTTGTTTTTACACGCCCACCTGTTAAAGCTTTTTTTTTTCCTTTCTGTCCAGTAGAGTCCTTATTTTTCAAATATTGCGGATTATTTACCGCTGGATGCCCTCTCGTTACTTAACGAAATGCCCCTATTGGTAAGCGTTTTTATTCCCCACAATCCCCCTTTTTATTTTATTTTCCCAACTTGCGCATGAGTTTCATTTCTGTTTCCTTTTACGATAGATGGCTGCTTTTTAAACACTACCAGGATATTTTTATCCTTCCTATTGGCCTTCATTTCTCTGTTGTTATCCACAGGTAAGCGCCTGACACCGCGCTTTACTCTACTATTTGCATTGAATTAGTTGTCCACCCTTACAATTTCTTTATTATTATTTCAGACATTTGATGATCCCCTTCTAAATGTGACGGACCATAATTATTTGTTCCACAATTTCCCTGCAATTAACATTGAAGTGGTTTATGACCACGGACACAGGTACTACTACCCCCTTACTTGCCTTTTACTTTTCATTTTCTGTGTTGTAAGTTATGTTTTTCTTCTGGGCCTTTCTATTCATTATCCTCCCCCTTTCTTCTTACACATAGGTATTTAGAATATTGCAATAACCATAGTCCTGATGATGACCTCAACTTAAGGAGGTTGAAACGTCGTCGACCAGACAGCATTACTTACGGCTAACTACAGGGTCCTGTGAGACCTTCATGATTATATGTAAATTACCCATTGTATATTACTCTCCTTGACCTCGAATTTATTTAAATCATTTCGCCGTACCGTGTTGTCACTTCCACACTTTTGTCACTGCGCCGTTCACTTTTTCACTTCTTTGTCAGTGCATATGTGTTAGTTATGGTTATTTTGAATTGTATATACCATTTGTGTATCTAATTATGAAATCTGTTCCTTTTCTATTCTCGGATCTCTCTTAATTTTTTCCCTTCCTTTGATTGAATTATGTATTGATTGGTCCTCTTATTCATTTTCCCTGTTGAGACATTGTTTTTTGCTACTACATATACCCGGTCTCAGCTGGGCTAACGGGCTTGCTCCTGTTTTTCTTGTATGAGTAGTAAATGAGTCCAGCACTGGTTTGATTAAAGCAGGATTTATTGAAGGACTACACAGCTGCAGGTCAAACTTGCTGAGCCATTACAGGAAAGACAGTTGCATCTTAAACCTTTGAGTAATAACATTCCAACACTGCACCTGACACTGTGACCTCATAGCATAGCATCAGGCAAAAGGGCAACCATAGAAATAGGATGACAGATAGAGAATGCAACATACCTTCCCTTCTCCTGCAAAACAAAACAACAAACAAAATAGGGAGTAAAGAAACACCAAAATAAATTTCAAAGAAAAAGAGAAGAAAAAGTACCTAAAAGATCACTCACGAAATCATCTAGGAGTAACAATAATTCTTGAACTTCTGGGTGTAAAAGAATTGAGTAATGTAGAGCATTTACAGACATTGTGGTCAACACCAAACAAGGTTGTTCTTGCTTTGCCAACTTTGGCAAGGTTCCACCAACGACACCCCTTCACTTGAATAGCATTGTTTCCAATCCTTACAACAGTGACAGATTCCCATACTTACTATTCCCTTTCTTCACATGCACAGAAGTTTTGATCCAAACAAGATCACCAACAACCAAAGGAACCATCTTGGTCCCTTTTTTCTATCAAACCAGAATTTTCCTTGACAATTTCCTTGAGGGATACCAGATTTGAATCAGTTTTAAACCACTTGTTCATCCATCCAGGATTGAAACATGTATTGGCCCTCCTGCCCCTTAATACCTCAAAAGGTGAAACTTTGGTGGAAGAATGTGAGGTGTGGTCCTGTAAAACCACAACATACTTTCCAGGGATTGGATGATATAATTACCAGCCACAGCCCACCTGATGCATTCATCTAAAACATGGTTCATTCTTTCCAATAAACCATTGGTTTGTGGGTGATAAAGAGAACTCTTTAAGTGTTTCACACCACTGGAGGTCAAGAACTCCTCAAACAACACTGGCTGAGCTAGCTTCTTTGACCAATTTTATCTCGGGCCATTTTGATGCATAATCCATAAGTACTAAAACATAATTGTACCCAGAAGGTAAAACCTCACAGGGACCCATGATATCAATCCCCACCTTGACCCACGGACCAGAAGGACATTTAATGGGAAAAAGGGGAGGAGTGACAACTTTTAACACTTTTTAAGCTGAAGAACAAACAGAACAATTCTCAAACAAAACACCAATCTCAACATCCATACTTGGCAACCAAAAGTGCTTACGAACACGACGCTTGGTAAGCAAAACACCTAAATGCCCCTCATGAGCTTTTTTTACAATGATCGCCCTAAGAGAGTGAGGTGGAATGAGTTTGTCACATCTCATGAGAATACCATCCTCTAGAGAAATTTCAGTTTCCACTTTCCAATAAGGCTGTAGAAAAGAAGACAAAGTATTTTCTCTAGGCCAGCCCTACTTGACCAAAGCACAAACCTGTTGAAGAATACTATCTTCTAGTAAGGCCGCTCTCCAATCTTCCTCAGAACCAACAGCAAGATCAGGAATATCAATAGCAGCAACATAATAGTCTTCAGCATCTTCCTCACTCAACTCTCTAAAAGTTGTACCTTCACAACCATCATTATGTTGAGGAAAACGAGACAAGAAGTCCGCTCTGCCATTCCTACCACCAGGAATATGTGAAATATCAAACTGGTACTGTAACAGTTTACTAACCATTCTCGTAATCCTAGGTGTACAGCACTTACTAGGCCCCCAACCAAGAATAGATACTAAAGGTTTGTGGTCAGTAATCAATTTGAAACGTCTTACCCAAATGCATGGACGATATTTTTCAATAGCCCATAAGCAAGCAAGTAAGTAATTCTTTTTCGATAATGGATACTGTACCGCAGCACTCCTCAAAACCCTTGACGCAAAGGCAACTGTGTTCTCTTTATCCCCACAAACTTGAGTAAGAATAGCACCCAAACCGACTTGACTGGCATCTACAGCTATGCAACATGGCAAATCAGGGTCAAATGGTGTGAGAGCCCTGCTCCTCCCCAAAGAAGATTTAACTTCTTTAAACGCACGATCACAATCCTGAGACCATTCAAATCTGGCTCCCATTTTAAGTAAATTACTGATGGGCAGAACAATGGAAGCAAAATTAGGGATGAACCTCCAATAGTATTCTGATAACCCAAGTAAAGACTTGATACTAGACTTGTCTTTAGGTATAGCAGCATTGTAAATGGCATCTAGGAGACCTTGCCTAGGTTTAATGCCTTCATGAGATAACAAATGACCAAGATATTCAATTTCTTTACAAAGAAACTTGCATTTCTCAGTTTTGAGAACAACTCCGTTACTTTTGAATATGTTAAGTACTTTCCTGAGAATATCGTCATGAGTAGCATTGTCTTTAGCGTATATCAGCACATCGTCTTGTAAAACAAGCACCCTTTCAACCTCTCTCAACAGATTTTGCATTACCCTCTGGAACACCGACGCCGCGGAGGCTAGCCCAAAGGGCATTCTACTATATTGAAATGTTCCCAGAGGAGACACGAAAGCAGTGAGAGGACGAGAATCAGGATGAAGTTCTATTTGGTGGTAAGCACTAGCTAGATCTAACTTTGAAAACACTTGAGCTCCTTTAACACATGTAAAAAGATAATTGATCTTAGGCAAGGGGTGAGAATCAATCCAAATCCCCTTGTTGAGTGACCTAAGGTCCATGCACACGTAATTGCCCTCCCCTCTTGCGTGCCACAACCAAAGTGAATAACCACAGAGATGATTCTGTCGGTTTAATGATCCCCTTGTCACATAGACTCTTGAGTTCCTTATTGAGGTCATCCCTTACACTAAAAAAAAAAAAACACGAAGTTTGTGCTTAACCCCTTCGCTGCTAGGCCTTTTCCCCTCCTGTGCTAAGCCTTTTTTGGGCTATTTGGGGTAGTGCGCGCTTAGGCCCCTGTAACTTTTTGACCACATTAGGTATCCACGCCAAATTTGCGTCCTTTTCTTCCAACATCTTGGGGATTCTAAAGGTACCCAGGGTTTGTGGATTCTCCTAGAGGGTTCCCAGAAATTAGTCAAAATACAGCAAAATTTTGTTTTTTTTGTGAAAAATGGGAAAAACGGGCTGCAAATGCAAGCTTCTGGGTTTTTCTCTGCAAATGGTATCAAAAAAGGGTTTGTGGGGCTGAAATCACCATTTCTCCAGCTTTTAGGGAATGACAGAATTTTGTTAGAAAACCAACATTGTTTACACAGTTTTGGCATTTTTCTGGGACATACCCTATTTTTGCTATTTTTTGTGCTTTCATCCTCCTTCCAGTTAATGGTAGAAATGGGTACAAAAACAATAATGGATCCTGGAAAGCTATACATTTTTGAAAAGTAGACAAAATTCTGAATTCAGCAAGGGGTCATTTGTGTAGATCCATCAAGGTTTCTTTATAGAAACTTACAGGTAAATATAGGAAAAATTAAAAATTTGTTGAAAAAAGCAGCCTTTTGAGTCAACGTTTTCACCTGTAACTTCTTCGAATTAAGACATCTCTTTGAAAGCAATGTACCGTTACATCGGTGGACCTTCCTGGTTGTGGGGACATATAGGACTTGTAGGTTCACCAAGAGCCCAACGAACCCAGAGTAGAAAACTGAGCAGCATTTTGTAATGTTTTTTTTTTTGTTCCGGGTATATAGCAATTATTGTGGGAAAATGTATACATGGAAAAATCTGTATGAAAGACACCTATGTATTTCTGAAATGGGAACAAATTACAGAGTTTAGAAACAGTGCATATTTGCACATTTTCGAAATTGGGAATACTCATATTTGCATGACAATTATTGGTCATTTTTCAAAATGACTTTTTTTTTACACAATGTCTTTCATTTGGAAGGGAGAAATGCATCAAAAATCAATAGGTAATAACAGTTGCTTTACAAATCTGAACTACCCTAAGTCTCCCGATAAAAATGGTACCTCACTTGTGTGGGTAGGCATAGTGCCCACGACAGGAAGTGGTTCAAAACCTAAGGTGAACGCACCACATTTTCACACTGAAAATTTACACTTTTTTTGCGAAGAGTCTAGCTGTAGTTTTTGAACCCTAGCCCTGCCGGCACCTAGGGAAACCTAGCAAACCTATACATTTTTGAAAACTAGACACCCAGGGGAATCCAGGATGGGGTGACTTGACTGCCTCCCACCATGGTCTGTTACCCAGAATCCCTTGCAAACATCAAAAATTGACAAAAAAAACACATTTTCCCCACATTTCTGTGATGGAAAGTTCTGGAATCTGCGTGGATCCACAAATTTCCACCCACCCCGCGTTCCCCAAAGTCCTACGAGAAAAATGGTACCTCACTTGTGCGGGTCGGCCTAGTGCCCGCGACAGGAAACGGCGCAAAACGCAACGTGGTTTTGCAGTGAAAAATGACCCTTTTTTTGGCAAAGTGACTAGCTGTAGATTTTGAACCCTAGCCCTGCCGGCACCTAGGGAAACCTAGCAAACCTATACATTTTTGAAAACTAGACACCCAGGGGAATCCAGGATGGGGTGACTTGACTGCCTCCCACCATGGTCTGTTTCCCAGAATCCCTTGCAAACGTAAAAAATTGACAAAAAAAACCACATTTTCCCCACATTTCTGTGATGGAAAGTTCTGGAATCAGCGTGGATCCACAAATTTCCACCCACCCCGCGTTCCCCAAAGTCCTACGAGAAAAATGGTACCTCACTTGTGCGGGTCGGCCTAGTGCCCGCGACAGGAAACGGCGCAAAACGCAACGTGGTTTTGCAGTGAAAAATGACCCTTTTTTTGGCAAAGTGACTAGCTGTAGATTTTGAACCCTAGCCCTGCCGGCACCTAGGGAAACCTAGCAAACCTATACATTTTTGAAAACTAGACACCCAGGGGAATCCAGTATGGGGTGACTTGACTGCCTCCCACCATGGTCTGTTACCCAGAATCCCTTGCAAGCGTAAAAAATTGACAAAAAAAACACATTTTCCCCACATTTCTGTGATGGAAAGTTCTGGAATCTGCGTGGATCCACAAATTTCCACACACCCCGCGTTCCCCAAAGTCCTACGAGAAAAATGGTAACTCACTTGTGCGGGTCGGCCTAGTGCCCGCGACAGGAAACGGCGCAAAACGCAACGTGGTTTTGCAGTGAAAAATGACCCTTTTTTTGGCAAAGTGACTAGCTGTAGATTTTGAACCCTAGCCCTGCCGGCACCTAGGGAAACCTAGCAAACCTATACATTTTTGAAAACTAGACACCCAGGGGAATCCAGGATGGGGTGACTTGACTGCCTCCCACCATGGTCTGTTACCCAGAATCCCTTGCAAACGTAAAAAATTGACAAAAAAAACACATTTTCCCCACATTTCTGTGATGGAAAGTTCTGGAATCTGCGTGGATCCACAAATTTCCACACACCCCGCGTTCCCCAAAGTCCTACAAGAAAAATGGTACCTCACTTGTGCGGGTCGGCCTAGTGCCCGCGACAGGAAACGGCGCAAAACGCAACGTGGTTTTGCAGAGAAAAATGACCCTTTTTTTGGCAAAGTGACTAGCTGTAGATTTTGAACCCTAGCCCTGCCGGCACCTAGGGAAACCTAGCAAACCTATACATTTTTGAAAACTAGACACCCAGGGGAATCCAGGATGGGGTGACTTGACTGCCTCCCACCATGGTCTGTTACCCAGAATCCCTTGCAAACGTAAAAAATTGACAAAAAAAACACATTTTCCCCACATTTCTGCGATGGAAATTTCTGGAATCTGCGTGGATCCACAAATTTCCACCCACCCCGCATTCCCCAAAGTCCTACGAGAAAAATGGTACCTCACTTGTGCGGGTCGGCCTAGTGCCCGCGACAGGAAACGGCGCAAAACGCAACGTGGTTTTGCAGTGAAAAATGACCCTTTTTTTGGCAAAGTGACTAGCTGTAGATTTTGAACCCTAGCCCTGCCGGCACCTAGGGAAACCTAGCAAACCTATACATTTTTGAAAACTAGATACCCAGGGGAATCCAGGATGGGGTGACTTGACTGCCTCCCACCATGGTCTGTTACCCAGAATCCCTTGCAAACGTAAAAAATTGACAAAAAAAACACATTTTCCCCACATTTCTGTGATGGAAAGTTCTGGAATCTGCGTGGATCCACAAATTTCCACTCACCCCGCGTTCCCCAAAATCCTATGAGAAAAATGGTACCTCACTTGTGCGGGTCGGCCTAGTGCCCGCGACAGGAAACGGCGCAAAACGCAACGTGGTTTTGCAGTGAAAAATGACCCTTTTTTTGGCAAAGTGACTAGCTGTAGATTTTGAACCCTAGCCCTGCCGGCACCTAGGGAAACCTAGCAAACCTATACATTTTTAAAAACTAGACACCCAGGGGAATCCAGGATGGGGTGACTTGACTGCCTCCCACCATGGTCTGTTACCCAGAATCCCTTGCAAACGTAAAAAATTGACAAAAAAAACACATTTTCCCCACATTTCTGTGATGGAAAGTTCTGGAATCTGCGTGGATCCACAAATTTCCACACACCCCTCGTTCCCCAAAGTCCTACGAGAAAAATGGTACCTCACTTGTGCGGGTCGGCCTAGTGCCCGCGACAGGAAACGGCGCAAAACGCAACGTGGTCACACCTCAATTTTGCAGTGAAAAATGACCCTTTTTTGGCAAAGTGACTAGCTGTAGTTTTTGAACCCTAGCCCTGCCGGCACCTAGGGAAACCTACCAAACCCACACATTTCTGAAAACTAGAAACCCGGCGGCTTCCAGGGAGGTATGGCTTGCGTGGATCCCCTAACGTTTTCTTACCCAGAATCCCCTGCAAACCTCATTTTTTGCTGAAAAAAACCACTTTTTTCACACATTTTGGGGTGGGAAAGTTGTGGCATCACCGGGCTCACACAAATTTACCACCACCCAGCGTTCCCCCAGGTCTCCCGGTAAATATGGTGCCTCACTTGTGTGGGAGGCCCAAGTACCCGCGGAAGGCAAGGGCTCAAAACGTAGTGAGGCAACATCAAAATGGCCTATCGCAAAACCACCTGGTTTTGCAAGGGTGGTCACTTTGGTTTTTGACCCGGTGCTCGGCGGCCATCTAGGGAAACCTACCAAACCCACACATTTCTGAAAACTAGACACCCGGAGGCTTCCAGGGAGGTATGGCTTGCGTGGATCCCCCAACGTTTCCTTACCCAGAATCCCCTGCAAACCTCATTTTTTGCTTAAAAAATCACTTTTTTCAAACATTTTGGGGTGGAAAAGTTGTGGCATCACCGGGCTCACACAAATTTACCACCACCCAGCGTTCCCCCAGGTCTCCCGGTAAAAATGGTGCCTCACTTGTGTGGGAGGCCCAAGTACCCGTGGCAGGCAAGGGCCCAAAACGTAGTGAGGCGACATCAAAATGGCCTATTGCAAAACCACCTGGTTTTGCAAGGGGGGCCACTTTGGTTTTTGACCCGGTGCTCGGCGGCCATCTAGGGAAACCTACCAAACCCACGCATTTCTGAAAACTAGATACCCGGCTGCTTCCAGGGAGGTATGGCTTGCGTGGATCCCCCAACGTTTCCTTACCCAGAATCCCCTGCAAACCTCATTTTTTGCAGAAAAAATCACTTTTTTCACACATTTTGGGGTGGGAAAGTTGTGGCATCACCGGGCTCACACAAATTTACCACCACCCAGCGTTCCCCCAGGTCTCCCGGTAAAAATGGTGCCTCACTTGTGTGGGAGGCCCAAGGACCCGCGGCAGGCAAGGGCCCAAAACGTAGTGAGGCGACATCAAAATGGCCTATTGCAAAACCACCTGGTTTTGCAAGGGGGGTCACTTTGGTTTTTGACCAGGTGCTCGGCGGCCATCTAGGGAAACCTACCAGACCCATGCATTTCTGAAAACTAGACACCCGGCGGCTTCCATGGAGGTATGGCTTGCGTGGTTCCCCCAACGTTTCCTTACCCAGAATCCCCTGCAAACCTCATTTTTTGCTGAAAAAATCACTTTTTTCACACATTTTGGGGTGGGAAAGTTGTGGCATCACCGGGCTCACACAAATTTACCACCACCCAGCGTTCCCCCAGGTCTCCCGGTAAAAATGGTGCCTCACTTGTGTGGGAGGCCCAAGTACCCGCGGCAGGCAAGGGCCCAAAAAGTAGTGAGGCGACATCAAAATGGCCTGTTGCAAAACCACCTGGTTTTGCAAGGGGGGTCACTTTGGTTTTTGACCCGGTGCTCGGCGGCCATCTAGGGAAACTTACCAAACCCATGCATTTCTGAAAACTAGATACCCGGCTGCTTCCAGGGAGGTATGGCTTGCGTGGATCCCCCAACGTTTCCTTACCCAGAATCCCCTGCAAACCTCATTTTGTGCTGAAAAAATCACTTTTTTCACACATTTTGGGGTGGGAAAGTTGTGGCATCACCGGGCTCACACAAATTTACCACCACCCAGCGTTCCCCCAGGTCTCCCGGTAAAAATGGTGCCTCACTTGTGTGGGAGGCCCAAGTACCCGCGGCAGGCAAGGGCCCAAAACGTAGTGAGGCAACATCAACATTGCCTATCCCAAATGTCGCCTCACTACGTTTTGGGCCCTTGCCTGCCGCAGGTACTTGGGCCTCCCACACAAGTGAGGCACCATTTTTACTGGGAGACCTGGGGGAACGCTGGGTGGTGGTAAATTTGTGTGAGCCCGGTGATGCCACAACTTTCCCACCCCAAAATGTGTGAAAAAAGTGATTTTTTCAGCAAAAATTGACGTTTGCAGGGGATTCTGGGTAAGGAAACGTTGGGGGATCCACGCAAGCCATACCTCCCTGGAAGCGGCCGGGTGTCTAGTTTTCAGAAATGCGTGGGTTTGGTAGGTTTCCCTAGATGGCCGCCGAGCACCGGGTCGAAAACCAAAGTGACCCCCCTTGCAAAACCAGGTGGTTTTGCAATAGGCCATTTTGATGTTGCCTCACTACGTTTTGGGCCCTTGCCTGCCGCGGGTACTTGGGCCTCCCACACAAGTGAGGCACCATTTTTACCGGAAGACCTGGGGGAATGCTGGGTGATGGTAAATTTGTGTGAGCCCGGTGATGCCACAACTTTCCCACCCCAAAATGTGTGAAAAAAGTGATTTTTTCAGCAAAAAATGAGGTTTGCAGGGGATTCTGGGTAAGGAAACGTTGGGGGATCCACGCAAGCCATACCTCCCTGGAAGCAGCCGGGTGTCTAGTTTTCAGAAATGTGTGGGTTTGGTAGGTTTCCCTAGATGGCCGCCGAGCACCGGGTCAAAAACCAAAGTGACCCCCCTTGCAAAACCAGGTGGTTTTGCAATAGGCCATTTTGATGTCGCCTCACTACGTTTTGGGCCCTTGCCTGCCGCGGGTACTTGGGCCTCCCACACAAGTGAGGCACCATTTTTACCG
Organism: Triturus cristatus; assembly: GCF_964204655.1. Taxonomy (NCBI): domain Eukaryota; kingdom Metazoa; phylum Chordata; class Amphibia; order Caudata; family Salamandridae; genus Triturus; species Triturus cristatus. Next base: position 680,166,337 of record NC_140586.1, on the reverse strand, counting down.
GGAGACCTGGGGGAACGCTGGGTGGTGGTAAATTTGTGTGAGCCCGGTGATGCCACAACTTTCCCACCCCAAAATGTGTGAAAAAAGTGATTTTTTCAGCAAAAAATGAGGTTTGCAGGGGATTCTGGGTAAGGAAACGTTGGGGGATCCACGTAAGCCATACCTCCCTGGAAGTGGCCAGGTGTCTAGTTTTCAGAAATGCGTGGGTTTGGTAGGTTTCCCTAGATGGCCGCCGAGCACCGGGTCAAAAACCAAAGTGACCCCCCTTGCAAAACCAGGTGGTTTTGCGATAGGCCATTTTGATGTCGCCTCACTACGTTTTGGGCCCTTGCCTGCCGCGGGTACTTGGGCCTCCCACACAAGTGAGGCACCATTTTTACCGGGAGACCTGGGGGAACGCTGGGTGGTGGTAAATTTGTGTGAGCCCGGTGATGCCACAACTTTCCCACCCCAAAATGTGTGAAAAAAGTGATTTTTTCAGCAAAAATTGACGTTTGCAGGGGATTCTGGGTAAGGAAACGTTGGGGGATCCACGCAAGCCATACCTCCCTGGAAGCGGCCGGGTGTCTAGTTTTCAGAAATGCGTGGGTTTGGTAGGTTTCCCTAGATGGCCGCCGAGCACCGGGTCAAAAACCAAAGTGACCCCCCTTGCAAAACCAGGTGGTTTTGCAATAGGCCATTTTGATGTTGCCTCACTACGTTTTGGGCCCTTGCCTGCCGCGGGTACTTGGGCCTCCCACACAAGTGAGGCACCATTTTTACCGGAAGACCTGGGGGAATGCTGGGTGATGGTAAATTTGTGTGAGCCCAGTGATGCCACAACTTTCCCACCCCAAAATGTGTGAAAAAAGTGATTTTTTCAGCAAAAAATGAGGTTTGCAGGGGATTCTGGGTAAGGAAACGTTGGGGGATCCACGCAAGCCATACCTCCCTGGAAGCAGCCGGGTGTCTAGTTTTCAGAAATGTGTGGGTTTGGTAGGTTTCCCTAGATGGCCGCCGAGCACCGGGTCAAAAACCAAAGTGACCCCCCTTGCAAAACCAGGTGGTTTTGCAATAGGCCATTTTGATGTCGCCTCACTACGTTTTGGGCCCTTGCCTGCCGCGGGTACTTGGGCCTCCCACACAAGTGAGGCACCATTTTTACCGGGAGACCTGGGGGAACGCTGGGTGGTGGTAAATTTGTGTGAGCCCGGTGATGCCACAACTTTCCCACCCCAAAATGTGTGAAAAAAGTGATTTTTTCAGCAAAAAATTAGGTTTGCAGGGGATTCTGGGTAAGGAAACGTTGGGGGATCCACGTAAGCCATACCTCCCTGGAAGCGGCCGGGTGTCTAGTTTTCAGAAATGCGTGGGTTTGGTAGGTTTCCCTAGATGGCCGCCGAGCACCGGGTCAAAAACCAAAGTGACCCCCCTTGCAAAACCAGGTGGTTTTGCGATAGGCCATTTTGATGTCGCCTCACTACGTTTTGGGCCCTTGCCTGCCGCGGGTACTTGGGCCTCCCACACAAGTGAGGCACCATTTTTACCGGGAGACCTGGGGGAACGCTGGGTGGTGGTAAATTTGTGTGAGCCCGGTGATGCCACAACTTTCCCACCCCAAAATGTGTGAAAAAAGTGATTTTTTCAGCAAAAATTGAGGTTTGCAGGGGATTCAGGGTAAGGAAACGTTGGGGGATCCACGCAAGCCATACCTCCCTGGAAGCGGCCGGGTGTCTAGTTTTCAGAAATGCGTGGGTTTGGTAGGTTTCCCTAGATGGCCGCCGAGCACCGGGTCAAAAACCAAAGTGACCCCCCTTGCAAAACCAGGTGGTTTTGCGATAGCCAATTTTGATGTTGCCTCACTACGTTTTGGGCCCTTGCCTGCCGCGGGTACTTGGGCCTCCCACACAAGTGAGGCACCATTTTTACCGGGAGACCTGGGGGAACGCTGGGTGGTGGTAAATTTGTGTGAGCCCGGTGATGCCACAACTTTCCCACCCCAAAATGTGTGAAAAAAGTGATTTTTTCAGCAAAAAATGAGGTTTGCAGGGGATTCTGGGTAAGGAAACGTTGGGGGATCCACGCAAGCCATACCTCCCTGGAAGCAGCCGGGTATCTAGTTTTCAGAAATGCATGGGTTTGGTAGGTTTCCCTAGATGGCCGCCGAGCACCGGGTCAAATACCAAAGTGACCCCCCTTGCAAAACCAGGTGGTTTTGCAATAGGCCATTTTGATGTCGCCTCACTACGTTTTGGGCCCTTGCCTGCCGCGGGTACTTGGGCCTCCCACACAAGTGAGGCACCATTTTTACCGGGAGACCTGGGGGAACGCTGGGTGGTGGTAAATTTGTGTGAGCCCGGTGATGCCACAACTTTTCCACCCCAAAATGTGTGAAAAAAGTGATTTTTTTCAGAAAAAAATGAGGTTTGCAGGGGATTCTGGGTAAGGAAACGTAGGGGGATCCATGCAAGCCATACCTCCCTGGAAGCGGCCAGGTGTCTAGTTTTCAGAAATGTGTGGGTTTGGTAGGTTTCCCTAGATGGCCGCCGGGCACCGGGTCAAAAACCAAAGTGACCCCCTTGCAAAACCAGGTGGTTTGGCGATAGGCCATTTTGATATCGCCTCACTATGTTTTGGGCCCTTGCCTGCCACGGGTACTTGGGCCTCCCACACAAGTGAGACCCCATTTTTACCGGGAGACCTGGGGGAATGCTGGGTGGTGGTAAATTTGTGTGAGCCCGGTGATGCCACAACTTTCCCACCCCAAAATGTGTGAAAAAAGTGATTTTTTCAGCAAAAATTGAGGTTTGAAGGGGATTCTGGGTAAGGAAACGTTGGGGGATCCACGCAAGCCATACCTCCCTGGAAGCCACCGGGTGTCTAGTTTTCAGAAATGTGTGGGTTTGGTAGGTTTCCCTAGATGGCCGCCGAGCACCGGGCCATAAACCAAAGTAACCCCCCTTGCAAAACCAGATTAACAATTGTTACTACAGCGTGAGAATTTTGGAATAATATTGCAAAGAAAATGTGGCAGACATTTTGAGGTTTACAGGACATTGGGGATAAAAAATATTTTTCAATTCAAAAGAGAGACATCACCATGAACTCCCATGGGTTTTCGACAATATCTACAGTTGGTGGGTTATTCTTGCATGGAAAGTGTACCTTGGCAGAGAAACTAAAGACAAAGATTCCTGCACAACCATCTATTCCTCAAACACACACACATACTGGTTGGATTTGGCACGAGGGCGAGTCATGGTTCAGTGTATTAAATTTTATTAACAAGAGATTTCACAAAAATGAAATGCACTGTCAATAATTAAATTCACAAAAAACCAAACCAATGACTCGCAGCTCGTGAGCTGTAAAGCCACGTCAAGGCACCAACCACTTTACAGGCCATTCACACACCTTTCATACGTGATACAAACAAGACCATTCGCACCACCAGGCACAAAAGCAACACATTTCATAAATCACCAAAAAGGGACAAGGTACACCCTGCTTCAGAAAGACAAATATTACTGCACAGCCATCTAATCGGCAAGCACACACACATACTGGTTGGATTTGGCACGAGGGTGAGTGATGGTTCAGTAGATACAATTGTATTAGCAAGTGATTTCACAGAAATGAAATGCACCGGCAATAACTGCGAGAAACGGAACCATTGACTCACAGCTCGTGAGCTGTAAAGCCACGACAAGGCACCAACCTCTTTACAGGCCATTCATACACCTTTCATACGTGTGAGACATACAAAACCATTCACACCACCAGCCGCGGGCCCATCACATAACAAAACTCACACCAGCACACAGCGCCATTCAAGGGCCCATCACTTTCACACGCCCACAATCCAGACACAGCAACTACACAGGCTGATGGATTGCGTGGAGTGGCACTCAGCTAGCAGTGTGTGTAGTGACCAGCAGAAAGTCACTACTCACACACAGGCAGCCGAGCACCAGTCCACACACACCGCTAGCCAAACGCCAGTCCACGCACACCGCTAGCCAAGCGCCAGTCCAGGCACACCGCCAGCCAATCGCCAGTCCAGGCCCACCGCCAGCCAATCGCCAATCCACCTACACCGCCAGCCAAGCTCCAGTCCACGAACACCACCAGCCAAGCACCAGTCCGCACACACCACCAGTCCACGCACACCGCCAGCCAAGTACCAGTCCACGCACACTGCCAGCCAAGCACCATTCCACGCACACAGCCAGCCAAGCTCCAGTCCACGCACACCACCAGCCAAGCTCCAGTCCACGGACACCACCAGCCAAACACCAGTCCGCACACACCACCAGTCCACGCACACCGCCAGCCAAGTACCAGTCCACGCACACCGCCAGCCAAGCACCATTCCACGCACACCGCCAGCCAAGCTCCAGTCCACGCACACCACCAGCCACGCACCAGTCCACGCACACCGCCAGCCAAGCACCATTCCACGCACACCACCAACCAAGTGCCAGTCCACACACACCAACAGCCAAGCGCAAGCCTACACACACCGCCATCACATTTAGGATTTTTTTAGAAAAAAATATAAACACAAACAAATTGCAAATAGATACAAATCTTCTAACAGAAAATCAGCAACTAAATACATTGCACTAACACCAACCTTGAAACACAATCAAATTTTCCAAAGAATACAGACCAGGAAGTTCACTTTACCACTCAGGAATGCTCCCCAAAAAATGTTCGCGTGTGGTACGCTCTGAAACAAGCAGGGAGACACAGTGCAGGATGAGAGGGACAGTCGGGGCAGTACATACGACTCTCCTTCCGCGAACCTCTTCGCCAACAGACTCTACATCTCCTACTGGGAAAATCTTTTGCGGGTGTGGGAGGAATGTGATCTGGAAAGTGGCGTTCTTTCAATCTAGCAACATCCTCCACCAGTCCAACTCTAGGAACACTTGCCTGTTCCACTACAACAAAGCTGCCTATTACAGACTCCTGAAACTTAGCAAAAGTCATCTTTGACTCAGGGCAAGAATCCTGGAACACAACAAAAGCATTAAACATTGCCAAGTGGAAAAGATGGATAGCCAACTTCTTGTACCAAATGTAAGCCTTACGAAGAGCAGTGTAAGGTTCCAATCTCTGATCTACTCTGTCAACACCACCCATGTGCCTATTATAGTCTAAAATGCACACAGGTTTGCGCGCTTCAGCGACCTGACCCCAAACAGTCACAGGTGCAGTGCTTTCATCATGGATGGTAGTCAGCATGTAGACATCTCTCCTGTCTGTAAACTTCACAGCAAGAAGCTCCTGGCAACGCAACGCACTGCACTGTCCCCGCACAAGCTTTTGACAAACAAGTTCTTTCGGGAAACCTTTACGGTTAGAGCGGATTGTGCCACAAGCAACAGTGTCCACTTTGGCCAATTCCCTGAACAACCGCACACCAGTGTAGAAGTTATCCACATATAAATGGTGGCCTTTTTTAAAAAATCCTCTACCAAGTTCCCAAACAATTTTCTCAGTCACTCCAAAAGTGGACGGACAACCAGGGAGGTTAAACCTAGATTCCTTACCGGTGTACACCCTGAAATTAGAGACATATCCAGTCCTACTGTCACACAGCATATACAGCTTTATTCCATAGCGTGCCCTCTTACTAGGAATGTATTGCCTAAAAACCAAGCGGCCCTTGAACAACACCAAAGACTTATCCACTGCAATTTCTCTACCAGGGGCATAAATCTCAGAAAATCGATCAACAAAGTGATCAAGGACAGGCCTAATCTTAAAAAGACGGTCACAGTCAGGGTGATCTCGTGGCAACGCTAAACCATTATCAACAAAGTGCATCATCCGAAGCAGAAGCAAATACCTGTCACGACTCATGACTGCCGGAAAAATAGACGTTGCCATCAAGGGACTGCTAGACCAATATGAAGCCATTGATGGCTTCCTTAGCAAGCCCATCAAAAAAGTGAAACCCAAGAACTTCTTCATCTCTTCAACATTTGTGGGAGTCCACCGGGTAGCTCTAGAGTGTGGCTTAAGACTGGCACTGTTGTCCCTCAAAAACTGTTCGGCATACAAATTAGTCTGCTCAACAATCTCTGCCAAAAACACATCGTCCATAAACAACTGAAAAAAATTTACCGGCAAAAAGTTTTCAGTATTTACTCTAGACCCTGGAACACCAGTAAACTCTGGCAATGCCGGCTGCACCATGCCAGGGGCAACCCAGAGGTCATCACTTTCAACGGGAAGTCTTGCAGCCCCAGCCTGCAGCCCAGATGCCTCTTGCCGCACTACACCAACGGGAAGCCTTGCAGCCGCAGGCTGCAGCCCAGAAGCCTCTTGCCGCACTACACCAACGGGAAGCCTTGCAGCCGCAGGCTGCAGCCCAGAAGCCTCTTGCCGCACTACCCAACGGGAAGCCTTGCAGCCGCAGGCTGCAGCCCAGAAGCCTCTTGCCGCACTACACCAACGGGAAGCCTTGCAGCCGCAGGCTGCAGCCCAGATGCCTCTTGCCGCACTATCGGCACATCAGTCTCCTCCTCTAACACAGGCACTTCATCCGCACTAAAAGTATCTTCATCATCCGATGACCCCATACGGAGAGAAAACTCACTGCCAGAATCGTCCCCTGCCTCCTCTCCCTCAGATGCAGAGTCAGTCTCTGAACCATGGTCAGAGGAAGACTCAAACAGCAAACCAACAACCTGCTGAGCAGTAATCCTGCGGCTAGCCATTATACTTACTAAGATAGAAGACTGCACAAACAAGTCAACAACAACCAACAATGTGCAAACCAAGTAAGTAAAGAAATGTGTACCTTTATCACAAAGATCAATGTACTCAAAAACTATACAATCCAATTACAAGAGACAGCTGCACTCACCAGAAACCAACTCTGCAGTGACACAGCAAAAACCAACGATATCAAACTAGAAAGAAGAAAAAAAACCAAATTACTCACAAGACAACAAAATACACATCGAGCACCAATGCAAAAAGTTTTTGACACTCAAAAACCAAACATACTGCTATTATTACACCATTTGCAAAAAAAATTCATGCAGAGAAATCAAACACATTTACATTGTACAAAAAAAAGTCTCTTACCAAACTACACAAACAGCAGAACCACCAGTCACAAAACGGCAACGTGAAAAGAGGAAAAGCCTTCACCTAGAACAAAAAAGTAAAAAAAAAAAACATTACAATTGCAATTCACAAAAAATATAACAATAAACATTATAACATGCTATGTCACTACCCAAATGGTCAATCGGGTTGTGTGCCAGGTGGGGCAGAAAACAAATTGCACCCTGGAAGCGAGGGGTCACTTCTATTTTTAGTTGAACTAATTCCCTGGTGTCTAGTGGGCTTTTCTGCCCCCCCCTGGGAGCAGAAACGGCGAAAAAATAAAACCGATCTGCCCCCAGAGGGGGCAGAAAAGTCTACAAATAAATTAGGGGCCCAAGGAAGCGACCCTTGCCCAAGGGGTCGCTTCCTACAATAATAATTAGATCCCTGGTGTCTAGTGGGCTTTTCTGCCCCCCCTGGGAGCAGAAACGGCAACAAAATAACACCGATCTGCCCCCAGAGGGGGCAGAAAAGTCTTCAAAAAATTTAGGGGCCCAAGGAAGCGACCCTTGCCCAAGGGGTCGCTTCCTACAATAATATTTATATCCCTGGTGTCTAGTGGGCTTTTCTGCCCCCCCAGGAGCAGAAATGGCGAAAAAATAACACCGATCTGCCCCCAGAGGGGGCAGAAAAGTCTTCAAATAATTTGTGGGCCAAAGGAAGCGACCCTTGCCCAAGGGGTCGCTTCCTACAATAATAATTCGATCCCTGGTGTCTAGTGGGCTTTTCTGCCCCCCCCCCCCTGGGAGCAGAAACGGCAAAAAAATGACACCGATCTGCCCCCAGAGGGGGCAGAAAATTCTTCAAATAATATTTGGCCCCAGGAAGCGACCCTTACCCAAGGGGCCGCTTCCAAAATAAAAAAAACACACATCCCTGGTGTCTAGTGGGGCATCCCTGCTCCACGATCGCGACGCTGTGCGCGATCGTGGAGCAGGAATGCCCTGTATTGAGACATCAGGGGAGAGGAAATACTCTTTCCTCTCCCCCGATGCCTCAATACACTCTAAAAGGCCCCCGCCGCCCCACCGGAGCAAACAACACTCACCCTGCCTCTGTGGACGCCTGGAAGCAAATGGCTTCCAGGCGTACGAGCACTTCCTGATGACGCCGGCGTGCGCTGTGCGCGCTGACGTCACCAGGAAGCGTGGGGAGGCTCGGGTGGCAGCGGAAACTCTTCTGCTGCCATCCCCGTCTGTGGGGGCACGATCGATGCCCCAGGGGGGGGAGCACCAGCGCTTCCCCCAGGGGCTGTCCTCATGACGGAGCGGTTCCGTCATGAGCACAGCCCAACTGATGCTCATGACGGAACCGCTCCGTCATGAGCATCCAAGGGGTTAACTGGGATTGCCCCATTTCTAACAATAATTTTGTGTTTGAATCCAGCAATTTTCCCAAGGGTGTCACCAAAAACAGATGGAAATTAATTTTTCCATTTAGAGCCCTCTTCATCACAAGTAAGTAACATGACTTGCTTTTTGGTACCTGGTCTGAGTATCATTCCAAAAAGTCCCTGGTGGAATCACCCCAGTATATTCAGACCCTTGATGGCAACATAAATTTTACCCCTGGTCCTTCTTCCTTTGAACGTCATGACGTCTTCAATGAAATCCAACAATTCGATTTTGCGTCCCTCATAAGAGACAGGTGAACGATCAGGAGGGAATAATTCCCTGTGGCCCCATGTTTCAATGAATAGTTTCTGGGTAATCATTATAATTCTAGCACCAGAATCTACTAAAAGATTAATAGATTTATCACCAACTAGTATCTCAACAATAGGATCAACACACGAAGAAGGATCACCAGTTACTGGTTCACTTGAAGTATCGTTAGAAAAGGTATTTTCATCCATGACAATTGAAATGATCTCAGAATCTCAGTAATCCTCACATTCAGCAACACAAGCAGTGGTCTTTTTAAAATGTTCTTCTTAAGACAAACTTTAGCAAAATGCCCAACCTTTTTACAGTAGTTACAAGTTACATTAGCAGCAATGCACTTACTACCATTGGAGTGTGGAGGATTACCACAACGAAGACAAACATTGCTAGGAATGGTAAAATTAGACTTATGTTTGGTAGAGATAGTAGGGATGTTTTTGAATGATTTCTGTTTAGATTTCGTGACAGCGACAATGGCATTCACACTTTCAGGACGTTTTTCGTCGAGTTCCTGTAAGGAAACTTGTGAAATCTCAATGCTCTTGGCTACTTTAATAGTCTCATCAAGAGATGGATTACCCATCGCAAGAAGCTTTTGTCTAATATGCTTGTCCTTGCATTGGCAGACGAATTGATCTCTGATCAGCTGATCAGTGAAATTCTCGAACAAGCAAACTGACGCTAGTCTCCTGAGGACAGATACATAAGCATCGACATCTTCATAATCAGATTGCTTTCTCTTGAAAAATGTATGTCTTGGAACCATCAAGCTCGGTTGCTTATCAAATCTTAATTTGAGTTTCCGTACAGTTTGTTCATATTCATCGATATTTTCACCATCAGCTAGAAGTAAATCAGGTAAGTGTTTATATATTGATCTACCTTCAAAACCTAAAGAGTGTAACAATAAGCACTTTTTCCTCTCTACACCAAATCTAAGTGCTCCAATGGCCCCTAAATACGTCTCAAATGCATCAGACCAAATCTCCCATTTCACAGGAGGTTCACCGGGTGCATCTAGGAAAGAGGGAGGAGGTGTGACGGCTTGCATTGCACACATTTCTAAACCGTTAAGCAAACAGTGAGGATAAAACCTAACATTACAATAAAAGAATTTTGCAATAAAAGAATATGGCAGTAAATTGTAAAAATATATCAAAGAAAATTTAAATGGAAATGTGAATAAAATTTCAAAATGTAATCCTTAAATATTAAAGTGTGATCGACGAATGCAAGTTCTTAGATGCAATCCTTGCAGGTTGAAGGTAAATCCTTGTAGGTAAAAATCTCTGTGATCCACAAAGGAAATAACAAAAGAAAATATCACTTCTGATCACAAAATGAAATTAGAAAGGTGTGCTAATCACTGTGATCAGCTTTGATGGATTATAATTGAGGATGTAAGAAAATTATATTACAACTGTGTTGGTGTGCTGATCACTGTGATGAAGGAACAGAAAAAGTGTGCAAATCACTGACGTTCGCAATACTCACAAGTGAACAGGAAAATACAATTGAAGATTTTGAAGATTGATGGAAATCAAACTCTATGCAGTGTAAACTGACCCTCTTGTGACGAAAACGAAGACCAGATAAATGGAGAGACACATCCGCATTGAAAGGCTGAAAGCAGTGCGTATGCTCTAGCGCGAACCACTGTAAGAGCAAAACATTGTGGTTGTCATGGAGATGAACCAGCTTTCAGAGATTGAACATGAGGGCATGCTCTAGCGCGAGCCTCTGAACGCGGAGCACAGCATGGGCACATGATCTAGCGATCTGAACACAGTCGCTACCCAGTCCACAGAAGGCTTTCTTTCCTTTGGGCACACTCTCTTGCCCATACGCCACTGGCTAATGAACCTTCTTGAGGCCTTTAAAACCTATTATTGCTTTCAGAGTGAAAGATGACAACCTCAGACTGCAGACTCACTTCTTCCATTCACACGTATCCTATCTAAAGGGCAACATCCTGAGACTGACCCTTCAGTACAGGGTCTATACCCTGAGACCGAGCACGTGCCTGGCAGTCCGGGACTGCCAGGGGAGACACAACACCCACATCAAGGGCAGCCCACTCTTTCTGTACCATGCACGGATCTACCTGGTCGAGGGCTTCTATTACTCATTTCTCAGACAGTGGAGCCAGCACCTCCAGGACAGAAGTGGCATCTCCAGCACCAGTCTTCGAGCAGGTAACACCTGGCTCACTGGCCTTCCCACTTTGGATGGCAACTGCCTCCTATTCCTTATTTAAATCTTTGGTCCTTGCACCCTCAACTTTAGGGTCAGGTCCCTCAAAGGCCTATGGTGGGGTAACCTCCATGCTCTCGCCCGCTGTTTTCCTTGCCGTCTGCAGTAGTTCACTGCTGTGGATGCAATCTGTGGGCAACCAGGGGTGGAGAATTATCTTCCTCTGGGCAACTATACCCCTCCACTCCGAGAAGATCATAGCTACAAGGCAGTCAAACTCTCCACATGGACATTACTTTATAGATCTATCCATGCAAATACTGTGCTGGGGAAAGCAGCTTTTCCACCACCAAGATCCATCAAGCACAGGTATCCAGTAGTTCAGTGGCTGAGGACCTGTTTACTGTGACTCTGGGGAAGTACTCCCTAGAACTCTTAGGGATCACCAGCTTTCTTTCTGAGTCAACCTCCCAACTAAAGGACTGTATGGAATGCTCTACCCTCACCTTCAAGGAATTACCTCTCCCTAGCACTTCACCAGCCAACCTTGCAGAGTGCCCACTAGTGAGTTTCCTCCTGGGGCATGAGGAATTTCCCTTGTTGCGACCTGACTGATGACAGTCTAACAACCTGTCACTCTCAAAGGGCTTCTACTCTGCTATCTGCTTCCTACCTACCTTCCTGCTTCCCTAATGTGAAATGGGACTTCATCCAAACTTCCAGTGCTTTCAATCATACACTCACAAAAGAATGCTGTGACTGTGTTGGGATGCCCCTAAACTTCTTGTCATTGTTTTTAGGAGTGAGACCAAACTTGTGAATGAGGTCAGTCCTCATGAGTTGATATTGTACTTTCTCAGAGTCTTCTAGGTTCAAATGGGTGTCCTTCCCGTGGATGGGTATATACTTCCACAAGCTACCCCCAAGCTTCCTTATCTACTTTGTGCATTCACAACTTAAGAACGTTAGGAATGTTAGGGTCTGAATGAACCACTTCCGCGTACCTCACTGACTCTGCAAACATCATCACTGGACTGTTATGCCCCTTTGGACCTCAAACCCATCTTGGTCCAGCCATTTAAATCCCTTTAATGGGTCAGCAAATCCCTTTGCTCCTCCAAGTCCACCGTTATCTCTTCCAGTGCAAGAGCTGTTGTTGTCCTATTTCTACTCGTCAGCCAAGGCACTAGTTGTCTTCTTCTCCTTGGCTGGCAGTTTCATTTCTTCAAGTTAGAGGGATGCCCTATTCTCTTCAGGAGCCAATGCATTCTTTTCTCTTCCACAGCCAGGGTAACCTTTTTCTCCTTGTGGAGAATGGAGTCAAATTACATTTCAAAACCTTCTCAGCCTCTCTGTCCTCCAGATCCTGCTGGCAAGCTTTCAGCTCTGATAGGGACAAAGTGTTAGAGGATACAATGTTGCCAGCCATGGACAAAACAAGCACAGCTGCTCCATGAGGAAAAAAAAACCTTTGCGCCTCATCACCTTTATCCTCATTCTTCTCTAAGGTGATCTGTTCAGGGCAGGTTTCTTCCAGGCCCTGCGGAGTCTTCCATAATTCAAACATTTTTAAATTATCGCTCAGATTCAACCCCCCTCTCAGTGCACATAGCCTTCATATGAACAAAGATAAACCCGAACAGAGTAGACAAACCCTCCTCCATGTTCCCACAAAAATCTAAACAAAAAATGTGATAAAAAAATAAAAATATAAAAAATATGACAATAAAAAGAAAATATATTTTTGGCAAAGTAAGATTCCAAAAATAGTTTTTTTGCCTCTTCATCTTCATTGGGATTTTTATTCTTTTTTTTTAAATAACTTTATTTATATTTTCCTGTATCAATAAAAAACAAAACATACAGATGGGAAAAGAAATCATCAACACCAAAGATACGATCAATAACGTGCATGGAGTTACAATAATTGACACTGAACATTGCTGGGGATTGTTCAAGAAAATACATACATTCACATCAACAGTGAAAGTCCAATAAGTACACAAGGCAAGACCTCCCAGAGTTCCAATCTCGAGGGATTTTTATTCTTAACCTTCAAAACTAAATGGTAACTGCTGAACATCCCCTACTGCACCACTGACAAACAATATCAGAAAGTGTGTTATTAATTTGGGAAGAGGGTACCTTATCAACTTAATAAATACACCTTGGATAGACACAAATTTCAAAGGCAATAACATGCAATCCTAAGAGAAACGTGTATTGAATTAAAAAAGTACAAATAATTTTAATGTCAATAAATAAAATGTACACACCAAACTAGAGAACAATTTAATGAGAAAAAATACACTATTGTCAATAACATTATTTAAGGATCGATATGAGTTTTAAAAAATGTTCAATCAAAAAGCAGCTAAAAAATACACCGTCATTGAAAAGCAACCGCTCACCATTATTCAGCACGTAGACACGTTTGTCAACAGCAATTGAGAGGAGTTCAGATACACCAAGGGTTTGATTTAGAATTTGCAGACATATTGATGTCCTTCAGGTATTTTACTCTGTCATCCTAACGGACATGCAGTCAAACAAATTTAGAACTATGGACAGGCCCCACAGTCATCTCTCTACAATGACAGGAAGTTTGACAGATGTTACCATCAGCCATGATGGCAGGCCATCAACTTTTTCAAAGTTTTTTTTTCTCCAAAAATAAACTACCTAGTAGTTTGCTTTTGTAAAACAAAACCCTAATGACCCTCAACGTCCTGAGTGTGTTTTTCCCATGGTTAATTTGTTCATGTCCATCACGTCCAGATTTTCCCTAGCGGTTACGGACAGGGACAAAAAAGCATTTCGCCATTCAGCCTAAATAGGTGGGACAGTACAATGTCTGTCCTCGACAGCCCCTACTCCATCAGAGGAATTATTCTGTCAATATAGCCAACGGAGGCTCCCTCAACATAGTTCTTATGGTCTGCCCCTATCTAAAAGAGGCAAGCAGGCTAAGGGTTTGGCAGACATCCATCACTGTTAGGTGTTCACCCGGTGGTTATATGGTAACTATATTTTAACAGGAAATAAAGGGGGTTGAGATGAAATTGGACCCATTTTAATTTAAAAAAAAAATTTTTGCCCCTCCTTGTTTGTTCACTTTTTCTCTTTTGGAGGTCCGATGCACAATTGGGTGAATATTGGTCCTCGTGCCTTGATGAATTTGCCTGTAAGTTTTTGTTTGGCAATGAAACATGTCATCCGTTCACAACAAAATGGTCTCAATATGTAATTTTGTTTTTAATCATGAACATAGGAATAGAGAAAAGATGTATGTGATATGCAATATGCGACAAATTTTTATTGTTTCTTTGTATAAGATATTATTTTATGTTCTTCCTTGATGAGGAGCTATAGGAGGTTGATGGTTTTCTGTTTGTTGAAAATTACTAGCTCTACACATGGAGCACCATTAGTGTTGTACATGGTGCATGGCCCTCCTGTCAATATAGGAAAGCTGCCAATAGTGATACAGCAAGCCAGTTGGTGAGAAACAAACAATCGTCACTTCCTATAACTTTTCTATACATTTTGATGTATAGTCTGTGTAGGACACTAGGCACCAGTTTTGTCGAGTATCACACCTGGACATATGGTCTGACTCTTAGTTGCTATTGGATTATGACCTAACCCTATAGATGACGCTTGCCTGAGGGGGGGAGCCTATATAAATAATATTTATATTTTTTGGGGTTGTGACGAGTACTAAGGACCTTTCTCGTGGTAATGATACTCCATCATGTCTGCAACAGTGTACCCTGTTTGTCAAACTCCAAATCAGGCATCAGTCTCATAAATGAAAGTCGGAAATCCTTAAGTGAGGTAAGGTCCGAGGCTGCAGCTCACAGGTATTCATCGAAGTCATATATGTCATCATCGAGCTCCTGCTAAAGACGCTGGTTTTCACTCAAAAAGCTCCAGATGGGACAAATCTAAATTTTTCAACCAACGAGATCGCTTTGCCAAAGGGATAGATTTACTGCCTGGCCCAGGTCAATGGTTTTACCTTCAAATTTAGGATCTGACTTACAGTTTGGTGTACGGGTATATACTCTGTCAGGGCGACGGAGTAAAGTACTATGCAATGAAAGTGGATTTCCCTCACTTTACTACAATACTTTTTTGGTGTGTCCTCATTTTGGTAAAATTGTACTACATGCTAAACTGGAGAGAAAACAGTGGCCCCTTCTTTAGTGAGGTGTGATTGCTTTTGTCCTGGGAGTTTGTTGCAGAATGTGCTCCTCCCCAACACAGGATTATACATCATACTGGTATATAACTCTAGCCATATGCATAGTGTATTCTCTCTTTTTTTCATTTTGAATATATTTGATTTTGTTATCTCCTATAGATTGAGACTTACAAATATGCCTCAATTATATGTGCCTTTATCCTGACAGTGGAGTCCCTCCTGGTGTGGGATTGGCATTGTGCCTTTTTAGGGGCACATGCTGACAATGCACAATAATCATTTTAATAATTGGCAGTATCTCAAGGGTTAACTCTGTGACAGGGCACGGAAAAATGCTTTCTGACTAGTGTCTAATGTTTTCCTGATAATATTGGTGGAGGGGTGGACCCAACCCTCAGTTTTGGGCTGAAGATATCGATCAAGAAGCTGACAGTGGGATAGAGTGATGTCGTGGATGAAGTTGATAATGGCTTAGATTTCTCACTTGGGTGTGAGAAGGCCCTGTGTAACATTTCTGTGCTAATCCCCTGCTAGACTCATATATGGATGCAGAGAAGAAGTGGGAACTTAAATCATGTTCTCTTCGCCTTAAATGTTATCTTTCTACAAAGAAGTGAATTTTCCCTAAGTGCTATGTCAACTTAAAAGTCTTGGACTGCATCTGCGTTGGCCACAGGAATCCGTGGGCAACCTCTTACTCATTGATTTATGGGAAGTGGAGCTTCCTCAGGGCAATGGCTGTGCACATTTGCCAGAGGGGGAATGAGTAGTATTCCTCTTGGCTTCCTTGTCTTAGGCCAAGTTGGACTGTATAGATACTGTGGAATTGGTCTTGGTTTTCTTGTAGTTACAAGAGGCTACATTGGCTACAAAACTTAGCTTGTCATATTAGTTGCTAGCTAAGGAGGCATTTGTATGCTTGCTGGAGGTATCTACTGCAGTGAGAGGACTTCTGGATATTGAAATGTTTTTCCAATGGATAGGTTTAGTAGTGAGGTGAGAAATAAGGTGGGAGTCCTTATATTTCCAAAGAAGACATACAACTGGCAGATACTATGCAAATGCAGCTACACTTTTGAGGTATTAGTGCTTACATGGTGAAAGATGTAGTGGTGTTAGACCTTTAGTCATACATAGGCAGTTGGTGTTTGTAGGAAATTACATTTGTATAATTTAATTCCCCTTGTTTGTTCCATTTAAGAAATCTGGATTTCTCAATTTGGATTTAGAGAAAAGGGGCAATGATTGTAATCAAAATTAAATATTATTTGGACTAAAAAAAGTCACATATATGATCACATTTTAGTGACTGATGTTATTTTTCATACTTATAAGAAATTGGTCATTGCAGGTCCAAGCCAAGTTGAGTACCTTAATAAAGTATTAATTCTAGTGTGAATTGATGAGTATGCCTTGGTAAGAAACAATTCCTGATAGCTAAAGTTTTGTAAATTGGGCTTTTAGTAAGAAGCCAGTAAGATGTTATGTGGCAGGCGGAGGCTTTTAGGAGAGACAGGAGGAGGAGTCCAATTTCTGAGTGCAGTTTAAGGAGTGCTAGGATCAGGAATCAGAACACAGAAAAGCAATTGGTGAGCAATGTTGTAGTCAGAAAACATTGAATTGTAAACACAATGACAAACTGTCTAGATGGAAATGAACAAGAGGCTTAGCCAATGGTGGCACCAGATGATCCCTCCTCTGCCAGCTAGAATAACAAATGTCAAGCAATGTTTAAATTTCTTTAGAAGAAGAAGATAAACTGTAGAAGCAGATGCAAGCTTCACCTGAAATGATCAAGCTGTATCAATCTCCACATGACAAATAATATTTAAAAGATCGAAAAGGCTGAGAGGTATTGTCAATTTCATAGTTAAAATGTGGTAGTTCATCCATGCAATACTGTTAATGCAGTGTATGTAGATAAGCCATGACCAACTTTTTCTTATTGATCCAACTCCCAAACACTCCATTGAGATCTTAAAATGGGGATTTACCTGATGGGGATAAACTGATGTTCAGATAAAAGCAGTCTTTGCTGGGACATGATCCTATTGACAGGGATACACAAATGTATTGTGCTGAAGTGTCTAAGTGATATAGGAATTTGTCTTCATGAAGACACTGACATCAATATAATTATCACAGTTGTGGTAATGTTTCTACCTTCTGCACACCATTGGTTGTGATGTACCTTACAAGAAGTCAAATACAGGTAGACCATGGACAGATTGGTGTACCTTGTCACAGAGCTGTGTATGTCACTGAAATGCACTCTGGCCAGACTAAGATCTCATTACAGGTTGCCCATAAAATATATGGGCTTGGTAATGGAATTTAGCGAGCTCATCCAAATTACAATGCTTTGTTATTCATATAGAGGTTTTGGCTGCTGAAGGGAGCCACAATCTCCATTTGAAGCTCCAGGAAAGATATGCAGGAATCGACATGGAAATGCTGATTCACACAAGCTTTGTCTCACAACATCTAATGTCTGTTATTTCTGTACCCCTGTAATTACTTAGACTCTCAGTACTGGTAATTCCAGAGTTGGGAAATTAACAGCCGACTGATAATGAGAGGACCTAAGTGAGTCTGTAGTATAATTACACTAACGGTTGCAGGTGCAACAAAGCAGATTAAATAACAGTTTCTTCTGTGCTGCTTCTAACTTTTGAAGACAATAATTTTCCAATGTTTGTGAATGTCACCAAACCCATCATATTACATTATTAGGTAAAAATATACATTCTTAAATTGGAAACCGCAACTTACAAAGTAATCTTGTTTTCATAAACCCATTCACATTTACCTCTCTAAGTGAGGTCATTGATTTGAAATTGACAAGCATACCCTCTTCTTTTGAATGAAATACATTTAAACCCCACATTTAAAAAAAAAAGTCAAACGTGTCTGGAAAAAATGCCCCTCAATGGACATAGCGAGTGGAGACTGCCCTACACTGGCTAATTCCAAAGTTATTAGCCCAGGTACACAGTCGAACACATGCAAGAGATAAAAATACTCTTGGAATATTGCTGGTATTCCCAGCAAAACGGGTTGTGTGAATTGGAGCACCTTTATATATATTTTCGATAGTATCTTCTTCCTAGATACCTGGGCTACTGCTTATTTTAACCCAGCTGGTTATATTTCATATAGGCCTGTGTGGTGAACTTTGCTCTGTTCGTGGAGTATGTGGAGTTTTCTGCACTCCGCGGAGCTCGAGTAGTGCAGAAAACTCCGCTTCACGATGTGCAGTGGAGTTTTTTCCCCGCTCGCGAACGGTAAGTTCGCCATCGCGAACAGTAAGTTCGTGAGCTGCCGCTCGGGTAGAGTTTCTACCCGAGCGGCAGGAATACCAGCACAAACTGCAGTGCGCACTGCACTCTGCCACTCGCGGAACATCGCCGAGTTTTTTTTGTAACTTCGCGAAGTTCTGCTTAGAAAAACTCCACGAACTACGCCCAGGCCTAGTTTCATACTCTCCTTTTGGCAGAGCTATGATGGGGTTAACAGCATTGTTTAGAGTAACCTTAGAGTGTAAAATGTGTCTGATTGGTGCTGATACCACTTTAATTCAAGCATTTTTATCTACTTGGCCCAATAGTCTGAACGTTTTTTAAATTAATTTTTATAATGGGAAAACTGGATATGATGTTAGTGTCAATGTTTAATTTAGTCCTTGACAGCAAATTCCCTTCCTTGCCTAAAGGGTATCAGATCATCTTGGTTGGCGATTTTATTATAAAATTGGTGATTAACCAGGAGAATAATGCTCATACTTTGTTTGACACTATCAGTTTATGGTGTACAGTTCTGTGCAAGGACCAAAAGGCCCACACCCTCATCCAATGTATTCAATCATTGAACCTTACTAATGCCTCTGAACTCCTGGATCCTCTCTACCCCAAAATGTGACCTTATATACTATTACATTTTTATATACAGAGATTTAATGGACTGGGTCTCGAGGGGTGTGATCATAGAAAGTATATACAGTGATCACAGCCCTTTAAGCGTTTGTTTATGTACTCGTCAGGGGGGGTGACTTTGTCCTCCTTAGTTATTAAGACTCAAGGTCTCTGTTTGGCATGGAGAAATGTTGATCTAAATGTCCTCATGTCTTATTTGTGTGTCAACCATCTTAATAAGGTTTTTAATTGTCTCCTTCCCTGATGATTACCTTGGTCTGGCCAATAGATTCGCCTTGCTGGGACAGACAGTAAGTAATTCGCTCATGAAGCCAATGAGATCCTGGAACCATGGGGCCAAATGGTTTGAAAAATCTTACACAAAGGCCACAGAATATTTACATAAGGCACTGAGGGAGAAGCCCTTGATAAGTGCGAAATCCAACAGTTTATGGCTGTGTATAACGTGGCCCAGCAACGTAGGAGCAAGGAGCTTCGAAATTAATCCTGGGGGAAGATGGTGAGGGCATGCAGACTAAAAGACACCAGGGCGTTTTGGGCAGTGGTTAACTTTATCAAGCTTAAGGGGGCTCCAAGTAACTGTCATTACTTCTATTAGCCCCGAGACCTGGGTTAACCACTTTAAAGCACATTATGTCACTGACACCCTCATCCACTTTAGTGAAGAACAGGCTATCATTAAGTCTCCATTTAATAAGGCCCCAGGTCTGGACGGGGTCCCAATAGACGTGTGCAAATCTCTACCAGAGATTTGGGCCCACTTGCTGTGCAACTGTCGTAATGCTTTTGGTAAAGAGGGCCTTCCAGATTCTTTGCATATTACTCTTATGGTTCCCATTTATAAAAAGGGCAATCCCCAATTACCGATTGTTACCGGACAATATCACTGCTGGATTCAGCTGTGAAGATTCCACAGAGAGTTGTCCTTGAGCGTCTTTTAACATGAGTCAGGAAGTCTGAGGTCCAGTATGGATTCCGTGAGGGGATTGGCACAGTGAAGCAATGTTTGAACCTGCATTTACTGATTAGTAAATATACCATCACTAAGCAGGGCTCCATCTGCCTTGCCTTCATGGATCTGTCCTGCGCCTTCGACAGTGTGGTAAGATTAAAACTGTGGGAGATATTAACTAATCTGGGGGTGGTTGGTGACTTAGTGGGCTTCCTGAGAGCCCTACAATTTGATCTTTCAGACTCGGTAATGTTTGGCCTAGCGGGCAAGCGTACTGATAGTTTTAAGCTAGGGAAGGGGTTGTTCCACGCCTTTGTCTTGGCCCCAGTTTTTATCCTTTTATATATTAATGGCTTAGGCACAGCCTTTTTAAATGTAACTTCAGATGTCCCCCTTATCGGTAAGAAAAGTTCCCAGTGTTATTGTATGTCTATGATGCTGTATTAATCACCTGATAGGGTATCCAGACTTTTGCAGGTCCCGTAGGCTTAGTTGAACACCAGGTCTTGAGTGCCATTCGGAATTCCAGAAGTGAGGTGATGGTCTGGAGTTGCATGCGGAGTCTGTTCCTGGTCTTTACTGAAATGTGGGAGAAGGCCATACTATGCTGTTCCAGGAGTTTGTTAGAGTTTGTTACCTTCATGATGTCACTTGGCCATGCCACCAATCTGACTAAGATGTTCACCCTGACCTATGGACCCAGGCATCATACGATGAGCAAAATATATCTGCAAGGCCATCCTGTGGTTTCTACGCAGGATTTTTCATTTCATATCTGGCCATTGTTTTTGATGCCAGGGGTCATCGTGGACCTTGCCCCACAAAGAGCCCCCTTATATTTGTGAGTGTAGCTGGGTATCTTTATATATTAGCCTCCCGTATTGGGAGAAAACCAGTGTCTCTGTTTGTGGAGGAATACAGGCGTAAATACCTTCCTATTCTCACCTATGGTGCTGGCATTTGGGGATACTCCAATATTAACCCCCTTTAGGGTGAACAAAAAAGGGACTTTAGACGGCTCCTGGCAGTTCTACCTGCCTAGGAAAACCAAAGGGGATGATGGACAGAGTGTTGAACATTGCAAGCACTCACCCCCAGTCAACTGATCTGGGTTTAATCCATCATCATTCTTTAGCTCACTCCGCAACCCCAGTTCAGACATGGCCATATGCAAATCAGTCTGACCCTGTGCCTCATGGGAACCATCCAGCCTGAACTGCCAAGCCATGTCTTCCCTGGACCAGAAACAAGCATCCTGGGACCGGTTTCAGGTTCATAACCCTCATCAGCCAGGCTATCTTGAATCCAGTGGCAAAGTGAGCAACGGACCCACATCTGGGCATACTCTGCCAACTTAGGGCGAACAAAGCAAAATCCAAAGGGGATGATGGACAGAGTGTTGAATATTGCAAGCACTCACCCCCAGTCAACTGATTTGGGTTTAATCCATCATCATTCTTTAGCTCACTCTGCCACCCCAGTTCAGACATGGCCATATGCAGGGTATGCCCAGACTTGGGTCCCTTGCTCACTTTGCCACTGGATTCAAACTAGCCTGGCTGATGAGGGCTGTTAGCCGAAAACCGGTCTCAGGATGCTTGTTTCCGATCCAGGGAAGACATAGCTTGACAGTTCGGGCTGGACTGTTCCCATGAGGAACAGGGGCAAGACTGATTTGTATATAGCTATGTCCGAACTGGGGTGGCAAAGTGAGCTAAAGAATGATGATGGATTAAACCCAGATCTGTGACTGGGGGTGAGTGTTTGAAAAGTTTCAGCACTCTGTCCATCATCTCTCTTTGTGTTTGCTTAGATCCACCTGCCTGTACAACCTCCATTGTCCATAAGGAGCTTGAGGCTGAGTATGTAAAGGACATTATTAAATTCGCCCCTCTTGCCCTGTGGTGCGCAGTCTGGACAAACCCACACACCTCATTTAATAGGGAGATTATTTTCACTGCCGTGCATGTGATAGCAGAAAGAAAATCCCCTGGTTAAAATACATTAAGTCAGAATTAGCAACCTTGGGTAGGCAAGCCCTTTTGTCTAGTCCTGCCTCAATGACCAACACTTATGTGGCATGGGTTTGGACAACTTTTAAAGCATTGAGGCATTGACAAAGGCAGGATACCGAACTATCAAAATATACTGTCAGGGAAATATGTTAAGTTCCAAACCACGCCAGCCTTAGAGGCGTTCCTTGAGTGGGTGAATAACACTTGGGACAGATTGCTTTTAACAAGATTTAGGCTGGGTTTTTTGAGATGGCATCTCAGTTTCCCCTCGGTCAATTAGACTCATCTAAAGTTTTAATATGCCCATGCAATGAATCTTCTCCCCCAGAACCGGCTTCATTTTATTTTCTTCTGTCAGTTTTATACTGCCTTTACTAAAAGGTTTTTTAACACCACTTTGGTCTTTGTGCACCAGCTGAATTCTCCTTTATGCGAAAATGTTTGCTCTTTTCCACAATGTGTTTTCATCAAAAATAAAACTATTTTATTTAAGCTGTTTTAAAAAAATATATATAATTGCTTTTTATGATGCATTCTATATATTGGAATGGTTTTAAAGGGGTAGCTGTCCTAATGAAATCTCATGTTATCTCAGAACTTTAGTCGGCTGGATTTATGAGGGTTTTATCAATTACTCCCTTGAAGTTTCCATGCACTGTCACTTCTTTGCATCATTTAATATTCTTGCTCTTGCAATGCAGTCGTTTAATGGATTGAACTTAGATTATCTTTCTTTTTTTGAAGTTTTTGTGATGTACTTTTATGGTTGCCAATCTAACTGAAATCAAGTTTTTTTAATTGACTCGAACATACAAGTTAAATAAATAAACCGGGGCTCAACTCTTGCTAGCAATCTCACAGAGTAGACAGCTTAATTTAAGGAAAAGCGTGTGCAGAATTTAGCAGTACACAAGCAGCTGAAAAGTCAAAACACAAAACAATAAAAATCCCACAACAAATATGAATAAATTCCAACAAGGGAAACCAAAATAAATAGTGTACTTTCTTTTATTTACATAACGTCTCTAGGAAATGGTACTACATGTACCTAGGGCCATGAATTACAATGCTACTAGTGGTCAGCAGTACTCATTGTGCCACTCACTAAAGTAGCCTTCTAAAACATGTCTCATGCCTGCCACTGCAGGCTGTACTGCAGGTTAAACCTTTTCCCAGGCCTATACTTTCCTTTTTAATACTTATAGGTCACTCCTAAGGCAGGCCCTAAAGGCTCATAGGGGAGGCTCCATTTTTTTTTCAAAAGTACGACATATGTGTTTAGGTTTTACATGTCCTGACAGTTAAAACCTCTCCCAATTGATTAACACTGGGTTACCTTGTTACATTTAATAAGTGGTAACTTCTATTGGGAGTAATTAGGGGATTTGCTGTTTACCCTCAAACACATTGTAATGTGGAATCCTCTTTAATGGGGAGGTTGGATTGTAAATAAAAAAATTGAAAATGCTACTTTTAGAAATTTGCCATTTTCGTGTTCCAACGAACTGTGCCTTCTGCCGGTGTCATAGATCAAATGACTGAATGGCTATGCTTTTGGGGTTTGTACATTACTTCCAGACTGTGACACGAAGAGACAAGAATCCTTAGACGAAGACTAGATGGGCCATACTGACAGGATAGCACTGGTACTTCAATAGCTTTACCTACACACACACACAAAGAAACCTGCCTTTAGGCTTCCCTTCCTTTCTTCACACCCCACAGTTTGGAGCCTTGACCAGGGTAAGAAGAAGAATTTTGCAGACCCAGTTGCATGGGTTGTACAGGGAGTTCCCCACACAAAGGCTGGTATCAGGTATGCATATTGGACTTCCAGAGCTCCTCTTCAGAACTCTCTTGGACCTATGGAAGTTACAGAAGACGGACTGCCCTGCTACCATGGGACTGCCCTGCTGCTTGAAATACTGTCTTGCTGTCTGAGAAAGAAGACTGTACCTTCTTGATTTCAACCCAGGCTAAACAGAGTAACTCCAAGAGCCAGTTGGCTGACCTCCTGTGTGAGCTAGCAGGACCCAACAAGCAACAAAGGCCTCCATACAGCTGCCCACCTGGCCTGCTGCAACTGGACCTGTAACTGGACCTGGCAGAGCCCTGCTGGCCTCTGCTGGAATGAGTCCCTGATCCGAGAGAGTCCTCCCCAGGTCCTTGACCCTTGGCTGACATCAGAGTGTACTACTCCTAAAGAAAAGGTGAAAATCGAACAGTTTGGGCTCCTCACAACTGTAAACAGGCCAGCTTGCATCAGGACTCTGCTGCCCGCAATGACCACCAATGAAGGGTTCTTGTGTGACCTGCACATTGCACCAACAGTGAGAGCTACACTGTGCAACAGCAAGAGCAGCTTGTGGAGACCGCCAATGCAAAGCCACAGCAATGACAATCTGTGACACCTGACCATCTCTTTGTGCTACAGTGGTGACCAACTTTGTCGCAAGAACTGCTCTTCTGCTACACTGAAAAAAGTCTGTGAAGCTCAGCCTCCTCTTCGCAGCCTCCTCCACCAGAAATGGAACTGTTCACAGAGGACTTATAAGGTACATTTTCAGTGGAACAATCCTGGTCCCTGTATACGACTCATGTTCCATTGCGGTTGGCCTGAACTTGTGACTTTCCCCAATCTAGAGTGACCAAATGCCCACTAGTGGTGCTTTGTGCTTTTAGCTCTATTTTTCACTTAAAACTTTAAAATTGTAGATCTCCGGTCCGACTGATTAGATTTTTATCATTCTGGTATCATCGTATTTATTAAATTGAATCTATTTTTCTAAGTTGTTTTGAGATGTTTCTTGTGTTGTGTGTTTTACTTTATACTGGTTTAGTGCTGCATAAATACTTTACACACTGTCTCTAAAATAGGCCTCCAACACATCACAAAAGGCAACTGCTGGTGTCTGTATATCTGTTATGGGTATTCAGGCAAAAAAGGAAAAAGAGAAACAAGAAAAAGGAAAAAGTAAAGGGTCCCACTCTGGTTGAATATTAACCCACCAACTATCTTAGGGTGAAGGAATATCCAAAGATATTGGAGAAGACGCCTCACTCACTTATTGTGACATGTTTCATCATAGGTGTCTTTCCACACCCAGGTAAGATGGTACTACCTGGGCGGACTCAACCAAAAGATGTTATGGGAGTTCTTATATAAAATATTAACTGGCCAGGCAGGGAACCAGATGAGTGACGTTAAAAATACCTACAGGTATACCCAAACAGTAAGTTTATTCATGGGGTACCTGGGGTATTGGATAAAAAAATGTGATACAAAAGAAAGGTTTTTTTTAACGTTATCCATTCGGTTATACCAACATCAAAATACCAACAATGTTTCGGCCCACAACTTGAGCCCTGACGGGTCTGGGGCCGTCTTCAGAGCTGGAATCTCTACTCTTAAGTATCCCTGCTTTAAAATATGCATGTTTTTACATGCAACTATGAGGCCTAGTGCACTCTCCTGTTTTCTGGTCTTACAGTAGTATTTCTACTGGGTATCACTACTAAGCACCATGCTGGTCAAGAGGTTTGGTGCTATCTTATAGACAAACGTTCATCAAAGTACAAGCACCGCCGGTGCACCCAAGACTCCCGTCCTGCCCGCCGCCATAAAATAAGCCTGCCTGCTTTTGTTACGAAGCTACCATAGGGTTAAGCCCAGGTTAATTTAGGGACTTCTGTGGTCACATTTCAGTAATAAATGATGACTCACACCCAAAATGTATTCAGGGTGTAACCTTTCGGCTGCCGACCCTACAAGTCTTTGTCGCTATAGTGATCACATTGGTGTGCAAAACGTATAAATCTGTACATTTGATGTCTAAGCCATTGTGAGATTACTCATTTTTATTTTTCTCAGGCATAGCACACAAGCAAGAGTATACTTGGAAAGGGTGGAATATAAAAATGAAAGGAGGTAATTACTGAAGTGAAGAAATATGCTGTAAATATGACTGGCCATGTACAATATTTTCTGAATTGCTGTGCACTTACAGCTTATTAGATATTTCTCTTTTTTAAATACAACTTGCATAAAAAAACAGCAAAAAGGGCGTAAACACATGCCCTACATCAAAAAGATGTGGGTACATACAGGCAGCAACCCACTCAGGCCGGCACATGGCCGCAACAGCACTATTCCGTAGGATAAACAACATTAACTACACAGCAGGGCAGTTTGTGTGTGAAAGATTTAAGGTAACATCCTCAGTGTCTGTGGAACTGTATTCCATAATGTTTCAACCAACCCCCTACACTTTGAAAAACTTGCATGAGCAACCTCTACTTTTGTGTATGACCTTTTCCACCACCATGTAGGAGAACACCCTAGGGATATCCATGTCCCCTGGGACCCCCAACAAAACATATTTAGGCTCAAGAGAATTGTGTTACCCCAAACCCTTACAGAACCCGCCCCTCGCCGTGCATCCAGCACTCCTGAATGGCCGGGTAGCTCCAAAGCGTATGTCTGAATGTACCCTGAGTCGCCCCACATCTCAAGCCGTCTAGGGATGTAACCCTCTCCATACAGTGTATTCGGTCCCTATCATATAAGACTCAATGATTGACTCCTGCATTGAATCAAGCGCAGTCAGGACTTGATGGCGATCTCTCTTGGGTGTATCAGAGCTGCCTCCCAATCAATATCCTCAAGTTCTCCTCCTAGGTCTTCCCCCAGTGGGTTCTTAGTTTGACAAGCGTGTCAGGCACATTTTTGTTGATAGTTCTATAGGTAAAGGAGATTGCCTTCGGCTGTAACTCCTCACTGAGCAGCCTTCCCTCAAAAGGGGCATATTCAGGCAGATCTCCCTCTCCCAAGCCCTCCGCCTGCCAAGCATGGCACAGCTGGGCATATTGGAAGTACTCATTAGGACTCAATATGCGACTTTCTTTGAAGGGAGGAGAAAGGCATCAGACCACTATCTTCTAGGAGGTCACCCACCTGGGACATTCCCAGCAGGTCCCAGGGCTTAAGCCCCTTAGGTTTCCTCAATTCGCTCATACATGTGCCCACCCAGATTGGAGTCACTCGTGTAACCTTCCCAGTCCAGCCAATTTACCCAGTAGCCTTCTTCCAGGCTTTCACCGCCACCTGCATTGCTGGCAGCAACGTCTGAGTGCCTTTACCGCTGGATAGATAGTGGGAGTCGAGCAGAACTGTAAACTTTGCTTGTTCCAGCCTATAAGACAAATGATCTTGAGATGCAAAAGGCCAATCGTTGGCGGCCACCAGATGGAACGTCCAACAGTAGGTGCTTAAATCTGGTAGTACAATCCCACCGTTACATAGGCTGCATTGGAGGATGTTAAGTGATATCATAGGAAGACCACCATCCAACAGTAAGGTCTGTAGGTCCCCTTCTATCTCAGTGAACGTGGCTTCAGGAACTGGGTAGTATATTTTTATAGGGTGTAGAGCAGTTTGAGAGTGTTATCATTTTAATGACAGCCGCATTCCCCATCAGAGTAAGGGGCAGCATGCGCCACCTTTCCGCCTCTTACTGAAACTTGGAGACCACTCGGTACAGGTTCCTGAACAGCCCGACTTCCTACAAAGGGTCACAAACATGCCCAGATGTGAAATCCAGCAGTTTCCACCTGGAGCATCCAGTGGAGAATGGTTGGGTCCGGGGGCCCTAAGAGGAGAAAGAACACCCATTTGTTCCAGTTGATATACCCAGAATGTGTGCCGTAGGAGTCAAACTCATTTAGGATAGCCGGGATCGTAGTAAGTGGTTCAGTGACATGGAGAAATACGTCATCTGCATAGAGTGAGATGTTCTCTTCTTTGCCATCAGCCTTGGAAATGCAGAAACTGCAAGTGGCAGGACAGGTGTGAATCTTGCCCACCAAGGGCTCAATAGTAAGAGCAAAAAGAATGGGGACAAAGAACAAACTTGACGGGTGCCCGGCTGATCGGAAAGGTCGAAGAGAGTACCCATTCACCCTGAATGCCATGGTAGGAGCCTGGTAGAGCATTCTAACCCACCACCGGTACCTGGGGCCATAGTTGAACCTCTGCAGCCACTAATGAAGGGAGGGCCAATGAATTGTGTCAAATGCCTTCTTGGCATCTAATGCTAGGAAAACATGGGGCATAGTCCTATCGTTTGCTTCTGAAATCTAATTATGAAGATATCATTGATAATTATTGAGAATTTTTGAGTCTGGCGGACCTACCTGGAAAGGAGCCAGACAGGTCGCTATGTATAAGCGGGGTGATCACCCCTAAGAGCCTGTGGCTAGAATCATGGCTAGCACCTTGGTCTCAATATTTAGCAGGGAAATGGTGTGATAGGAGCCACAACACATATCTGCCTTTCTTATGAATTAAAGCTTTTGTGGAACTTAGCAGGTCTGACAGGAGCAAGTCTTTGTACCAGGGTTCCCAGAAGTGTTCCAACAGGTGGGGACTCTGCAGGCTGGGGTAGCGTTAAAAGAATTTGGCTGGTAGCCATTGGGTCCCGAGGTCTTCCCGGGCTTCAAATTTCAGATCGAAGCTTGGATTACTTCAAGCACAATGTCCTCCTCTAGGAGTTGTCGGTCCTCAGCTGCGACCAGTGGCAAGTCCACCGCATTTAAGTTTGATGTTATGGCAGCTGTGCCCACCAGCAGTCTGGCACTGTAAAACGAGGTATACTATCTCACGAAGGCTTCCACGATGTTGCTATCTAATGAATAGGAAGTTTCAGTCTCGTCAACTACACTCTTCACCCAACGTGTCTCAGCCTCTCGCCTGCACAGCCATGTAAGCAGTTTACCCACTTTATAGGCGGCATCGTATAGACGGTGTTGCCTGGCCGGCAATTAGTTTTGTGCTTCACCCTAAGAAAAGGTCTCAGTATGCCCTCCATATCACCTCTAACTCACAGAGGGCCTAGTGATCTGTCCTGGTCCCCAGGGAACCTTCAACGTCCCTCCTGACATTCAAGGCCCTCCATCTCCTCTGATGCTCGACGCCTCTTACGTGCGAGAATATTCTGTGCCCTATCACATAAAACAGTCTCATATGCCTTCCTTAAGAACACCGTCGAGTCCATGGACCTTTTGTTCTCTTTGAAGTAGAGTTCAGAGTCAATCTGCAGTTCATAGGCAGCTTACGGGTACCTAAGGTCCCATGTATTGATTTTACATCTCGCAGGCTGCTGGTAAACCCTCCCCTTCACTGTTACCTGGAGAGATGAGGGATCTGAAAGACCACATGTCAGATATTCCACTTTTTCCACTTTGGCTATTTCACCCATAGGGACAAAAGTGTAGCCTATTCTCGAGAAGACCTTGTGTGTCCCGGAGTAAAAGGACTAGTCCCTGGATTCAGGATTTCGCTGTTGTCACAGGTCAGAGAGACCCAGGGAGGCCACAAATAGCACTAGGGTGTATGAGATGGGTGATCTACTGCAACATTGATCTATCCTATGCCGGTGTCATGACATCGTTAAAATCACCACCCACTATATGGAGAATGGAGTCGGCCTGCAGAAGAATGGTTGCCATCTCCTCCATCATGGGTACCTGAAGATGA
The DNA here is from genome assembly GCF_964204655.1 of Triturus cristatus. Lineage (NCBI taxonomy): Eukaryota > Metazoa > Chordata > Amphibia > Caudata > Salamandridae > Triturus > Triturus cristatus. Next base: position 680,136,733 of record NC_140586.1, on the reverse strand, counting down.
GGGGGCATACAAACACAAATCAGGGTGGTCGGCATCTGGCCCCCATACTCCCTGTACTCCAACGTATCTCCCACATTGGTCTGTCCTCGTCCGGGTGACCTGAAATTCGGGTGTTTTTTTAATAAGTATAACCATTCCCCATGACCCAGTGGTAAACCCAGCAAGTGCTAATGTTCCATATGCTCCACTAACCAAAACACGGTCACTGGGGGCCCAACAAGTGTGTCTCTTGAAGGAAGACCACATCAGGTTTGAGGGGACAAATGTGGTGTGCCACAAGTCCCTGCTCCACCCTGCTTCCCAACCCAGTAAAATTCCAGGACATGATGGAGTAGTGTGTGTCACCCAGCGAGCTAGCCTACATCATTGGGTGCTAGTATGATCATGACTATGCCGCCTCCCGCATTTGCCACGGGAAGCACATGCCCAAACCTGAAACCTACATTATACAACTGAACATAGGCAAACAAACGAACAGTCAACATTAAGGCAAGAGTGGTCTGTTGTCCTCCCACCAATTTATACAAACACTGAACTGTTACCCCCACTCAGAGGAAGGAAAGCAAAAGTAAGAACCTTACCACTCTTTGAGGAGCTGAACAAAGGACAGTTAGCAAAGAAACAAAAGAAGAGTAAGGAAGGGCAGAGGAAGAAAGAGTGCAGAAGAAGAAAAAAGAAAAGAAGAGAAGAATAGAAAAGAAAAGTAAAGTAATGAAGGAGGTGACAACTAGAGTCTCTGCCACACTGTAGTTTGTGCCGCTAAGTCTTCCACCCTATGGTTCAAAGTTCTCCAGATGCAGCTTAGTGAGGGCCCCTGGGCGAACAGCAGGAGTACAGCCGCAACCTCCAGGGGACAAAATAAGAGTTCACCTCAAGTCAACTTCCAAGAAGCCATGGTTGCAGTCAGTTCGGTGGCTCTAGAACTCCTCGGTGTATCACAGCAAGCAAAAAACAGTATCACTGTTATACTTCAGAGGTCACTAGCCAGACAGGTCTGTTGTGCCCTCAATCACCTCCAAGTCGGTGTCCACTGATTTTGCCAATGTGGCCACCTCCGCGATGCCCTTACCTCCTTTTTCTCCAGCCATAGCCTCTCCACGTCCAGTGTGCCATCCTGCCTACCCAATGTATGCTGGACCATATCTCCTTCCTGTGGTACCTGCATTGTCTCCCCATTGTACCCCTTCATCGAAGAGCTAATTACCAACCAGAGGACTCTCTCACACCCGGTGCCAGGGCCCCGTCATCTCCCCAGATGCCCAGCAAGTCCCAGACTTCTTCCGGAATCAGGAAGAAGTGTGACCGTCCTTCCTGGAGGACCTCGAGTTTGGTGGGGTACAGGAGCATGTATTGCAGCCCAATAACTCGCAGTTTATGCTTGACTCCCCCAAACATTTTTCACATTTGCTGTGTGTGTTGGGTATGGTCTGGGAAGATCTGTATGACACGGTTTTCAAATGAGAGGTCTCCCTGATGACAGGCAGTCTGTAATATTGAGTCCTTGTCTCTGTAATTGATGAGTTTGGCAATGATAGTCCTCGTGGCCCCTCGGCGGAGGCAGAGGCGGAGGCGGCGCCAAGGCCCGATGTGCACACTCCACCACAAAGACACTCAACAGGGCTGTCCCTAAGATCATCTGCTGGATCCATTGTTCCAAAAAGAGTTCATGAGCTGTTCCCTCGGTGCCCTCTGGGAACCCCACACACCTCAGGTTATAGAATCGTAAATGACCCTCTGCATCTTCTGCTTGCATTTTGAGCCTCTGCGTCTGGGACATCAAGGCTGCTGCTCTGGACTGGAAGGCCGTAACTTCCTCCTGGAGCTTCATTACATGTGGTTCTGTCTATAGAGATCTTTCAGCCATTGTACACACGCCTGCTAGCAATAGATTGACCTCTGTAGTTACTGAGTCTATTTTGGCCTATACATTGGTGCTGGACATCTCAATCACAGCCAGGATCTGCATGCCCCTGGGGCCCTGCGGGTCATCGAGTCCTCCTCCACCAGTAACCGCTCAGTCTCTGACCGCTCCCACAGCCATTAGTGATCAATATTCATCTGTTGGGCCCCTCTCTGCACTTTGTCCTTGACCATCTTCAGTCGGACCAGAGGTCACTGGGTACCCCAGTCAGCTTCTTAGATATCTCTGAAAGAAATTGCACTTACAAATATAAGTAATGATTAAGTAAACAACCAATGCTCCTGGGGAAGATCAGCCTTTCTTTTTGCACAACATTGAAGCCCCTCCTCAAATGCCCCATGAACTGTAGCTGAGTATATTTCAGTTTACAGAAATTAGCAATGCACTCCTGCGAAACATGTGTCCAAATTTGCTTTTCATCTTTTTTATCATGGAAGAATTGCTTAGAAACTACCCAATTTGACTTCATTTTTTCAAAATCTCTTATAATGGAAACTTACCATTTTTCCTGTGGCAAATAATGGATGCCCCCAATGGGGGTCAATATTTACAACACCACAACGTTCAAGTGGAAGTGCACCAGGCACACAAAGGGACAGTGTGCCCTAATACAATTAGTACACTGCCTCCAGGGCAGCCCAAAATTCATGCCTGCCCTGAGGGCAGTGCATTCAGTGAAAGATGGAGCGGCTGCTTACAAGCCCCTCCGTGTTTCATAGTGCATGAGGCATCCACTTGCAATTTAAAGAGGGGATTGAAATTCCCCTGCAGGTGGGTGCAGTGAGTGACTGCACCAGACTGCAGGGGAATATCTCCAGGGGTTCCATGGGACCCCTCCACAGGAGGGCCTCAGGGGGCATTCTTAATAGGGTACAAATGCAAAATCGATGTGATTCTCTCATTTGAATGGGGCCACTGCCCAATGCAAATGAGGAAAATTTCTCTCATGATAGCGCTGGTGCTACATGTGTACCAGCACTATCCGTATTTACAGAACTGGCAGCATAAGCATCTGCAGCTTCTTCTGTAATGCTATAGTGCCCCCACCGGAGTCGCATAAATGGATGCACCCTTCCTTGTGCTCCCTGGGCACCATGCATAATAATGCCTCTGATGGCCAAGGGTTAGACTCCTATTGAGGCTTGTGAGGTTTCAGTCTCCGGGCACATACAGAAGATTGTAGCTGCAAAGTACGACATAGACATATCAGCTCACTAACAGGATGTTTCTGTGCATGGTCGCCTGAAGTTCTTTTAGAATAACTCTTTCTACAGTGTCTTTAGTGAAACATGCAAAGTGTTAGATCAGTAAGAGGGGATTAGGTTTAGAATGTGTTGTCCCACACCGGTGGACCTTCAACTAAACGAGGTCAGCATCTCGACTCCATAACAACAAGCATTGGCAAAGCCAATCAGTCTCAGCAAAGCCGGAGCAATTGGTGTTGTCAGTATGGATGCATTTTACCATTATTGCATGCACTGTCTAACTAGAGCGACATAGAACCGAACAAATGGTAAGCCTGTGGGCAGGCTGTAGCCTACTGATTGTTAACAACATGTCTGGAAGAGACAGAGCCGAGATCCAAAAACTGTTTGGAGAGAGGCACAAGGTGCTCCACAGCTAATGAGCACTTTGGAATTCTACTGCGCACTAGCATTGGCTGAGGTGCTGCCAATGCTCCATTACTAGGCCACTTTAGAAATTAGCATTGCTTCTCACTTCATAGACGTCTTCAAAGATCTATTCAGCTGTGGGATTGGTTATGGGACACGGAAGGTCTAAAATTTCAGAAAAAATGCATGCTTTAAATGATCTACAACGAGCATTGCACTGAAATGCTGATGGGCCATGTATGTAGCAGACAAGTGGTCACTTTGGTCTTCCTATGTCTCCCTCTTTCACTTTAAACCCTTGGTTATGCCACGCCAGTCGACAAGATAACCTTTGAGAGGCAGCACGAGTGAAACATTCCTCCTTCCATATGCTATATGGCTAGGAATAGAGAAAGTCATCATCTTATTTAATGAGATTGCAATAGTTATGTGTAAATGCCTGTAAAATCAGTCATGTACAGTGGAATACAGTAGATATTATAAGGATGTGCAACTGACAGTTCAATAAAGTACATTTCTTAATCTGGGAGTACGATAACAAGCAGGAACGACGCTGTGTAAGGTGTAACAGCACACACTGCAGAAGATGGTACAAAGAGTTATCAGTTTCACAAGTTGTGCTGATTGTCCTCCATCAGTGACTGCTCTATGTTTCTCAAGTAGTACGTTTTATGTGTTCATGTTGTTGGTCTACAGAACGTTCTTATTTGTTGAATGTATCCTTACAGTAGTCACCAAGATGGAGCTTAGTTACAAGCTGTACATAAAACAATAAATAGCCATAAAAATAGGACTGTACTACTACATATCATTGTGAAAGCACGAGCACTCATATAGCGGGTTCTAAGAAAAAGAAAAAAGTAGCTCCCAAAATGGGACAGTGGATGGACAGAAGTACTTGGTCCATGATCTAGGTGAAGGTCAAACATAGGAAGAGGCATGACGCATTCATGCGATGGGCAAATGGGAACAAAGGATAGCAGAGCGACGTAGAAGCAAACAAATAGTAAGTGTGTGGGCAAGCTATAGCCCACCTGTTGTTGACAACATGTCTCGAAGACACAGCGTTTGCACTGCATAGCCGAGACCTAATAAGCACAAATGAATTGAATAATGATAGGGCCTATTAACATTGTTACCAAACCACAAAACTGTGGTAAAAGGTTGCAACAAAGAAAACAGAAACACAAGTATACATTATACATTTGCATACAAAGTGTGCTTCAGAAGGATGTATCACCTTGATGTGGGTGAGGCTTGAACTGGAGAGTGGAATTTGTATTTAGCGAAATTCATTTATACCCAATCCCTAAAGTATAGAATACAATGAAAAGAGCATGATATGCCTGTTCAAGGAAGCGTATTAACCTTCCGTGCACACACTCTAGGGTCTTCTCATTTCCACGCTGCCACTGCTACATGTGTGAAAGATCTGAAAAATATAAACCAGGCAACTGTGTTTAGAATGCTTCAACAACCCGCAGAATGTTCAGAGTCTGGATATGCAGTATGCTGTCACATATCCTGGAAGGCAATCAATCAATACGTTTTAATTCATGAAACAGCTGTGGGGCTTGATTTTCTTTTGCTGTTCAACACCCTTAATGACCCACTATTGCATAATACTTATCAAGCCAGCCATGGTATAAAGAGCAACATATTCCGTCATTATTTATTCAACACACGTAAGAAATAAATCTAAGGACCACGTAGCGTAGGCAAGAATAAAGAGCTTGGAATCTCTGGGGTCTAAATATCCAGTATAGATCAATGCAGCCGGAGGGGAAACGAAAGAAATGTAATTACCTCCAGCCTTAGCTGAATGTACAGAGTGGAAAAAAGTGTCTACAGTGGGGCAGGGGTCAGCTAAATGCCAGTGTTATTCTTTGTGAAACTACTTGATGAAGGCTTAAAAGACTCCCACTCTGATTGCTGTAAAATATATTTTAGTTTGAAAAGGACAATGTTGTCTGTCTGCAGAAAAACAGAGGTACAAAGAGTCCAGTGGAAAGTCCCTAGAACTTAAAGAGTGAGAATAAATGTTTTTAGAGTACACTTGTAGCATCCAAAGCAGTTCAGAAAGAGCAATGTGCAATATACGGACTGAAGCCTCAAAGGAGCAACGGATAGGACGAGAAAAACATTGTGGCGGCTGCACACACAATAACGAACACGAGGATGTTAAATAGGCATAAAAACAACTTCAAACACACTGCACTTACATTAGCTTAGGCAGTGGTCTGATACATAAGTAGAAATGTAGCACCACTCAAGACCCTACCCCCACTTACCATCATGACCGTCTTCCACCAGCTTCGTACACCTCAAGGGCCGTGTTTAGCCCCACTGCCCCCTCAAGGGGACAACTCAGGCCTCATGACCACTTTTGTTGAGCTCACAGTATGTAAGTTTCAAACCGACCTCTCTGACATCTGGCATGGCCAAGGGCAATGGAACCACCTCTCTACCAGTCCCGTACCCTTCAACTAATACAACTCTCTGCCACCCTGTTGCACTGTTTCTGGCACTAGAAAGTAAAAAACGGCAGTTCTTTAAAGATTTTCAGTATTCATTATTTTTTGTACCACTCAATTAAATCAACATCCAAGCCCCCCAAAAACGCCCCCTGAACTGTAGCTAAATATATTTAAATTTCCAAAAAAGAAGAATGCACTCCTGCGACAAATCCCCAGGACTCTCAGTAACCCGCTCAGGGAGACCAAATAACTCCATACCCAGCTCACTACAAAGCTCCCTTTTCACTTCTTTCCTGGTTTTATTCATAAGTGATGGCTTTATTGCGTCTTCCCATGCAGTTCCAGCCAACACACAAGACCACTCCATGCAACGGCAGGCTACCTTCTACCAATGTGCCCTAATTCGTCATTCAGCTTGCTTATCATGGGAAGTAGGGTTCTAACTCAGTTCATTGTCGCTCACATGCATGTTCTATTTTAGTAGTTCTTAAAATTTGGACTTCACTGGATCCAAACTGAATCATTACTGGGAGCCGTGGACCCTAGCAGTTTCTACACAGTGTGAGCCTCAAAATGATAAACATATATTATTTAATTCACAACCAAAAACATATACAAAGCTCGAAAAAAAAAAAAATATTTGAAGGTTGGAGCTTTTCAAAATGTAATTTTACTTGGAAAGATGGTCTTTTTAGCTCCTAGTGCGAGCTCTCTTTTCGTCAGCATATCCCTGTGCTTTAGTTGAGTCCGTCTGTCCATATTGGATTATGTTCGCTGTAGCAGCACTGCTCCCACAAATGATACTAAGAAGATCAATTTCGTTTTTTAACCTTCAATTTCAAAATTCCTTTGCATTTACAATTTTGCATTTTACATTTCTATTCATTTATATACTTTACTAAGCTGTTAATTACAGTTGCAGACCCCTTGATTAGGCATGGCTGACCCCAGGTTAAGAACCATTTTCTATTTCAAACAACAATGGCAGCAATTATCTTATAAGCAGCTGTTACCTTCCATTTCATAATACTTGCTGGGCATCATGAGTGAACCCCTTTGTCTACTGCAGGTCATTTTCTCTTCCTCTACACCGGCCCATTGTACGGTCAAGCGGTCACACAATCAGACGGTTCATTGGGGCTGCTGGATAACGGGTTCAAGAGTGGCAAACAAAAGAGATATTCACTGAAATCTTAACTGTTCTGGATAAACCACCCTGGAAATGACTAGTAGAGCGATGCAGCCACAGACATTTACTGAACATAATACCACAGAAAGCCTTGACCGCTGGAAATCCAGAGCTGCAACTCTCAGCAGCGTAACAGATACAGACCATGGGAAGAGAGTGGTTCAACTATACCCCCTCCCCTCTTACACACAGCCACAGGAGTACCCCAATGATGGAAAGCGCAGGGCATTGAATGAGCATTATCTTTCTTGCCCATGGTAGCTCCAGTTAGGTGTCTGATTGTATGCACTGATGAAGAAATGATCTGCAGGGGTGCACACGGGCTCTGAGTAGGCACCAACTCAATATACGTCAGATAAGAGGTTATAGGGTATTAAGTTAAATACTCCATAACCTACACTTTGTTTCAAGGGAGGATTCGTAAACCCTACAGAATAATATTAGGTATATGTCATAATGTGGCCTTGTATGAGAATTAATTACAACAAAAGGCATGCGAGCCAAATTAGTATTAAAACCATGGTTAGCACAGAACCAATCTCCATCCAGCTGACTAAATACCTAACCAAATTATTGCCAGGCCTTTTATATTTCCCTTCCTCAAGATTCCTATGCCTTTGTCCACTATAAACACGTTCTGTCAATGTCTACTTGCCGTAACTTAAATAATCAATGATAAAAGGTCTGCAGACTGTGGAGTCTTCAACATTTAGCACTGAGAGTTCCTGCGGCATTCGAGCCGGGACATTCTCTGCTTTCAGTACCAAATGATGACATTTCAATTCGCATTCCAGCTGTCAGGAAACTGGATGATGGCTGCATGTCTATTTAGCCAGTGTTTCTAATATTCTGCACCCAACACACTAAGATCCTCAGAGACCAGATATCAAAGCCTCTAAAGGAATTGTCCATATGTCTGGTGATGAACGTTTACATACATTAAATGGAGACTCCTACAACTTAACACTGAGCAACATATATTCTATATGTAGGAACGTGGGATCTGCTTCTTATGCTTTTTGCTTGATGTTACACTGTTTTTGACTAGTCAGACTGGGATTCTGCTAATCAGGACCCCAGTCTATCACCCTCAAATATTATGTATGTACTTAGGTACACTCAGGATTGGATAATGAGGTACCCTTGTCAGTCCCTAGTATATGGTACACATGTAACCAGGCCATAGGTACCCCAGAGGCCTCACATGGGCTGAAGCATGTGTTATGCCACCCATGAGAGGTCACGCAACATGGAACTACAGGCCTGCCATTGCAGCCTGTGTAAGATGGTGCATGTACCATTTACTTTAGATATAGGTTTACATTATCTAGGTCGCTACACATAAAACCTCAGTCACCCCTCTAGCAGGCCTTGACAATACTGAAGGCAGGGTGCTGAGTTTTATGTGAGAGGGTGCCCCTGCAAGAGCAGAGCCCCTCTGCAGCCTTCGGAGACCATTCTCCTGTGATGTCGGTGACACAGCCAGACATATAGCTAGCAGTACATTAAATGCTCGCGTAAAATGCTATCTCGAAAACGGCTGCAACAAAACCTGTTGTGTTTGGTATCATACACCTTGGAATCATACCTTTACACCAGTAACCGGTGCGGGAGGTGTGATTCCACCCTTCTGAAGCAAGCTTCAAGGGGTCACTGGTCTACCCGGTACCAGCCTTCTCGACAAGGGCAACACAAAATGGTTGCTACCAGCCAGAGACACAATTCTGCCCTCCTGCTGCTGAGCCAAGCTCGAGCAGGGGAAGGCAGGACAATAAGCATCCTATCACAGGGAGGTGTGACCACCTCCCAGACAGTATTTAGTGTATTGGGGCTGGGTGGGTGCACTTCCAAAGTACCTGAAAGTCTGCATGTGGGGCACACTTGGTGTCCCTGTGCATAGTCCAGTTCAAACTAGTCCTGGGAGCCGTTGGCTCCTGCTCTGCCGCGAAACTGGACAAAGGACATGGGAGTATACGCCCCACTGTCCTGACCCTCCCTAGGAGGGTGCCCTGAATCTGTCCAACCCTCTCCCATGGGTACAAAAGGGCTTACCTGGCTGTAGGACCCTAGATTCAACGTAGACAAGATTCTGATCAAGAAACCACTGATCTTCGACCGTCTGGACACTCTGGACTTCGCTGGACTTCGACTGGGCCTGACTTTGTCTCCCTCTCCGTCCAAAGCATCGTCTGTGCCCATGCACCATACAGGCTCTGTGCAGGACCTGTGGAGCATCAAGGACAACTGAGGTATCTCCCTTGGGGTGAAGGAGTCACTCTCCTGCATTTGCAGGCACCATAATGCAACTGACCTGTCTGCTGATCCAGAGCTTCTGCAGACTCCGAAGGCTTCAGCCACACAGGAGGTAGGTTCCTACATTCAATGAGGTTGAGATGCCCTCTCACTGAGTTTAAGGCTAGTATCTCTCGTGGGGACCGCATAACCTGAACCCCTTTGCACCGCATACATTTGCAAGTGCATATGCTTGTTAGCTTTCCCTACTAAGTGCATTGGGCTATCGATAGCCCTATCCCCTGCGCACATTCCTTACAAAGGACTTTGGCCTCCTTGCACTCTGTGTCCTGCAAGCTGTTGTTTTGTGAAACTGCTAAAGGGCCCCTCTTGACTCTTGTTTCTTCGGCCTGTGGGTCCATTTGAGGGACAACACTGCTTTTCTTGGGCTCCCCTAGTTGCTCCAGGCCTGCCCTGACTCCCCTTGCTGTGGTGAGTCTCCTGATCCTTGTTGGGCCAGACTGTGACCTTCCTCGACCTTCTTCGTGGGTTGCTGCTGCCAAGGCTTGTTGGTGCTCCCGCCGGACACTGACCCCCTCAGCACTCGACATCCTTTGTGGCACAGCTGGCTTCCAGCTCCTGGTTGTCCTCGACATCTCCTGGTCCCCATGACTGCAGAGTTAAGGTCTCCATCTTCACACCTGGAGCACCCGACATCGGTGGGCATTTGTCTACCAAGCCCCTGGTCACTTCTGAGTGACCCACACTTTGTCACCTCTGCTTACAGGTTGCTTCCTTCAAGAATCCACCTGTGGGTTCCACCGGACACTTTTATTCTTTCCAGCAGTGGCATTTCTTTGAAGACTCCCTTTGAGATCGACAACAGTTTCCGACGCCACTTCAGCCCTATGCACCTTACTTCCTTGGGATAGGTAACTCTTGTACTTTGGGATCCACAGATGGGGTGGCTCTCCAACCTTCTATGTTCCAAAGGGTTTGTTGTAATCCACTGGGAAGGGTCCTTAAACACTAAAACTGCAACCGTTACTCTCCCATTGAATTATACGTAGCACGCGGTTGTGTTCTCACACTGCACTCCGTGGGGTCCCTCCATACTCAACTTGGGTGGTTCCTTGGGGTCTCAGCGATTCTACACCCTCTAGACACTGTCTTGACTTGAGTTGGGGTTCTTATACCACTATTTTAGTATATGGTTTGGTCTCACTGTATTAGTGCTACTTACGTTTGTTTCTGTGCTATAGTATTGTGTGCATTGTGTTTATCTGCATGTAGCAGATACTGTGAGGTATTCAAGGTCTGTTATAATAATAAATACATATTTTTATAACTACTGTGTGGCTCTCCTTTCATTTAACCAATACAATAAGATTGCATTCTGGTAAAACAAGCTGCTTAACATTCCTTCAAGACTACGCCTGAAGGCTGCTCTCCACAGCTACGACTTGGATAGCTTCCTACGGTTAAATTTGACCTCTTAAATCTCCATGAGAGTTGTTTGACCTGGTGCAAGGTGCCCATTTTAATTAGTGGACATCATATACCAGGCCAACTTCTCACACTATACATGAGTACGAATAAAAAGGCTGGTAATGAAGGGTTTCCATGATATGCCTATGCTCCATTTAGTGATATTTGTGTCCTATATCTGATTAATATTTATAATGAAGCTTTGAAGATAGGGCAAATGGACCACCATAGTATTGTTTTGGGAAACGTGTTAAGCATACTAAATTTCAGAGTAAGATCTTAATGGGACAGTTGGCAAAGACAGCTCTGACAGAACATCAGGTGTTACTTCTTTTGTTATGCGTTGCTGTTGCAGTGCTTTTGCTCTGCAGAATCCTAACTCGACTTAGATTTTTAGAAGGTTGGGTCTCCCTGTTGCTATCCTTTACTTCTAGAGCACTGTTTTAAGAGTGATATACCTAAATTTGATCTCCAATTTGTGAGCTGGCTGTCAATTAACAGTTCTCATTGAGACAGCTAGCGTGGTGTTTGGTTACCCTAAATTCCACCTCTCCTATCAGAGAAACATTTGTCAGAGAATCATTGCCTCTATGGTGAATAGGAGTGCTGTATACTATCTAATTGTAAAGGGCCCAGTACAGTTAGAGTAGCAAAAGAGAGTAAGAATATAATAAATATTTTTACCACTCTTTATGCTGGAACAGGATGCTGCTGCAATGCTGTCCAAAGTGAAAGTTATGCCTTTATCTTAACCCACTCCCAGAACCCTGGAGTGGAATCATCAATAAGAATGTTAAAATCTGCAATCAAACACAAACAAGGAAAATTCGGCATGGTACATGGAGGTGCCCCCTCCAGAATCAATCAGGAGCTCTCGGACAGAGTACTGTGCTGAGGGGGCTCCCTGGAGCTTGGGCCCCCGCCCGCACTGCAGGGGCTGCGGGGGCCTGTTTTATGCCATAGAGTTCATAATAGGCTACGTGTGTCCATGTCAGATCATAATAGACCATTTATATCAGGAGCAAGCAATTAATTGCCAGATTTACTGCAAAAATTATTGACATTGAGTAGCAGCTCTAAAATGTTAAAACATCCTTTGCCATTTTCTTTCCTTCTATCATATAGAATAATCACATGATAGTATGATAAAATAGTTCACAAATATAATTGGAATATTTCCCCATCCAGGATTCCGTAATGAGCAGGCCCTCAGAGCTCATACGCATAATGAGGTCACAGACATCAGGCCACTGCGTAACTGCAGATCAAGCATTAAGTGAAATGTTACGCTGGTGTTCCTTTCTGCAAGTGAAATTAATTCTAGTGAGTATTATATGGCAGCGGGAAATAGAAAAGGCTCCAGTAAGGTCCCTTAATAGGATACTTGGTAAAGGTTATACGATGAATGAATCTGGACGTTGCATAATTCATGTCATGATTTAAAAAAAACCTTAAGTCAAATTAGAGAAGCAAATCAAGGTACGTATGTGCGTGATAAGACTTCTCTTTGCTTCATTTGTAACTTTCCCTTCATGCTGAGCTTTATTACAGCATGCTCTGACACATACATGCCTCACCTAGCTATAGATTTCTTCTTATCTGGGACCTGGCCAGGAACACAAGTACAGTTGTGCTAGGAACAAATTCCTTCCTGCGAGCCGCTGTGGATCCTGGTCTTCCCCCTGGGCCAGTAGCAGACTTGCCTGTCTGTTACTGTTGCATTAAGTGTGATGATTCTTGGAGTGCTATGTGTCTGCTCATGCTCCCAATTTACTTCAAAACTCAACCATCAGTGGTGCTGGAACAGTTATCAGAGTGGGGGTGCTGGCATCAATGTTACATCATTGAACTCATAGGGACTGTGAAACATTCAAGTGTCACACCAACATACCTGCCAACTTACAAAATATTGTCATTGTGTGAGGTGCGGGGGGCCAGAGCTCAAGGTGCACGAGTGGCAGGCTCCTGCCTGAGAGCTCCTGACATGCACATTGCAGGGTGGCCCCCCTCAAGTTTTGTTATGTCACTGGCTAGAAATCTACTATATACAGCAGTTTTCAGCTCGCTTTACCTGCCACATGTGATTTCGGCTCCTCCCCCGGTGACCATGTGAAGGGAGATGAAATCATGTGATACAAAGTGGCACTCTGTGACCTGGCAGGCCTGCACAAGTATGGCAAATTAGTCATACCCATTCATGAGGAGAGTGATATGGATGTGGTACACAACCAGTGGTGCATTTTGGAGCATACCATCACACGTATATTGTGGTAGTCATTTACAGACAGTACATTTTTCATTGAAATAGCCAATACATTTGCACATACATGCAGCTTAAGTTATAGAGCAAAGCCTCAATGTGAGGAATTTGGGCTTCAGTGAATAATTATATAATTTGCACTTCACTAAAGGTCTGATTACGAGTCTGGTGGTCAGAGGCCGCAATATGCTTGGAGGGACCGCTGTGGTCCCGCCAAGCATATTACGAGTTTCCTCTCCGCCGGCAGTGTCATGGAGGTTCCTCCTCCATTTACACCGCGGGGGAGTGAAAACAAAGGTGCCTCCACCACATGTGGATGCACATAGGGGGGCATAACATGTGCCCCCCTGTGTGCATGCACACCAGTTCCTGCACGGCATGGACTTTCAAGTCCATCCCGTGCAGGAACCTTGCTGTGTGGACCCATTGTGGTGTCTTTTTGAAAGGCACCGTAGCCTTTGAAAGAGGCACCACTGCAGTACCGCCCAACCCCCAGGCCACTTTAAAGTCCTAATCTGGCAGGCGGGCAGTGGCGAGTCCCAGTGGTGCATGGGCAAGACCGATTACCAAAGCTCATAATCAGCCCCTTAGTTTCTTGATTATTTTCAACCTATTAACATGTGTGCTTCCATTAAACCTCAGAATGACAAAAAAGTGGAATTATCAGAGTAGGGGTGCTGGCATAAATGTTACATCACTGACCTCATAAGGACAGTGAAACATTCAAGTGTCACACCAACATACCTGCCAACTTACAAAATAATGTCATTGTGTAAGGTGCGGGGGCCAGAACTCAAGGTGCACGAGTGGCGGGCTCCTGCCTGAGAGCTCCTGACTGGGTCTGGGAGGGGGCCCTCCATGCACATTGCAGGGTGGCCCCCCTCAAGTTTTGTTATGTCACTGGCTAGAAATCTACTATGTACAGCAGTTTTCAGCTCGCTTTACCTGCCACAAGTGATTGTGGCTCCTCCCCGGGTGACTATGTGAAAGGAGATAAAATCGTGTAATACACAGTGGCACTCTGTGACTTGGCAGGCCTGCACAAGTATAGCAAATTAGTCATACCCATTAATGTGGAGAGTGATATGGATGTGGTACGCAACCAGTGGTGCATTTTGGAGCATACCATCACACACATATTGTGGTAGTCATTTACAGACAGTAAATTTTTCATTGAAATGGCCAATACATTTGCACATATATGCAGCTTAAGTGATAGAGCAGAAGCATCAATCTGAGGAATTTGGGTTTCAGTGAATTATTATTTGCACTTCACTAAAGGCCTGATTACGAGTCTGACGGTCAGAGGCGGCAATATGCTTGGAGGGACCGCCGTGGTCCCGCCAAGCATATTACGAGTTTCCTCTCCGCCGGCAGTGTCATGGAGGTTCCTCCTCCATGCATACCGTGGAGGAGTGAAAACAAAGGTGCCTCCACCACATGTGGACGCACATAGGGGGGCATAACATGTGCCCACCTGTGTGCATGCACACCAGTTCCTGCATGGCATGGACTTTCAAGTCCATCCCGTGCTGGAACATATATATATATATATCTCTCTTTGTGTATTTGAATCTTGTGCATTTTACATCTGGGAAAGCCTTTCTGTGAGAGAGCATTGTGTAAAATAAAACCCCAAGCCTTATTCTAAAAGAGAGAGTCCTTGCATTTTGTAAAATAAAACTCTTTTATAAGGTGTTGTTCATTTTGTGTTAAAGTCTTTGCTGCGCCAGGTGTTGAGCCATCATGTGGGAGCTGTATTGTCTGACAGGCAGGGAGGAGTTCTCACGTCCGCTTCTCCAAATCTCGCATGTTTCAGCCTTTATCTTGACGAAGCTCACAAAGCCTTTCAGAGTACATTAAATAAAAAACAATCCTTGAACGTGAATAACCCAAACAACTTGCAAGTGCTGCTGTGCACGCAGAAAAGCTGAAGCAAGGCAAAGTCAGGAAAAAAGGATGACATGAGGCCATGTCAAAGCCAATAGTAAGAACTTCATAATTCTCGTCAATGTACAACACAATGCACAACTGTGCACAACTGCTTATAGATTCACATACTTCATCTCTCAATATCCTAGAGCATCACATACTTTATCTCTCAATGTACAACATCGAGCGCATGTGTGCATCACTGCCCACAACACTGCACTTCGAAACCAAAGAGTACATTCCACACCTCTCTCTCCCTCTCACTCTTACAAATGCACATCCCACACGTTCTGTTCTTGGCAAAGCTGTCCTACTCCGTGACAGCTCCCACTGAAAGACAGCAAGATTTGATTACAAGAAATAAACCTGTAAGAGAAGCAAAGCATATGCAGGACCGTCGTACATTCAGGCTAGGATAAAATAACACACTAAAGTCAGTTAAAATAATGGTAGTCAAAGGTCATCACAGGGTGTCAGACCACAAGAGTGCCTCTAACACTACACGAGTCCCAGTGGTGCGTGGGCACGACCGATTACCAAAACTCGTAATCGGCCCCTTAGTGTCTTGATTTATTTTCAACCTATTAACATGTGTTCCCATCAAACTTCAGAATGACAAAAAAGTGTTATATTTGTGCTTTATTATCATCTGATATATTTTGAAATATTTGAACAGTCCATTTAAACCGATGTAAATGTTGTTGAGTTAAAAAATAACATCCTACAATTTTTCCTTTCATACTCCCTGTACCCCATCAAGATTGTCACATAGTTCTCTATACAAAATCCTCTCAATTTATAGTCAGAGAACGAAAAGTAAACACCAATTTCCATGTTAAATATGGAGCATTTTGTCAAAAGACATTGCCTGAAACTTGACCTCTCTATAGAAACTCCCTCGTGACCTATATTTCTTTTTAGTTGATTCAATTGAATTTAAAAAAGGGCCGTGTTAAATTATAATATACAACAAATACATCATAATTCTTTATAATTTTGTTTATTAATTTTTTTAAACACTTTTCTTTAAATATCAAAATTAATTATCAATTAACAGTTTATATTTAATAACCATACAATAAATATACGCAGCATATTTAACTGTAGCATTTCACATATTAACATAATGTAATCCCTAGGTACAGATTAACACAAACAAGGAAAGCACACACTCTCTCATACATTCATACTGATTCAGTCAGCATTCATACTACATTCGTAAACACAAAAAAGCTCTGGTAAGTTGGAGACATAAGTATGACAATAATCTCCTTTGACCAAAGAGACAACTGCGATGAGCAGGATCTAAATGTAAGTGGTCGACGCATTTCGGTGGCAGAGGAAGAAGATAGTCACCACCTTCATCAGGACCCGCTAAGTAAACAACCAAAGAAACAATACCCAGGGAGTACCTAGAAAAATATATATAAATTGGAATCAGTTACCAGCCCAAGCACAACCTATTTAAAAGGAATACAAACATGTTAGGTGATAACAATTGGACCCATCTGTACACTCTACATACTTTTACATGATGTGACTTTCAAATCAAACATGCCTTAACATTTTAAAACACTGATACCACCCGAGAAAGTGCATCCTACAATATTATCTATGTTGAGATACCCCTAGAACCCAAGGGCATCACTTTCATAAACTAGTACCAGGACACTAGAAACAGAGAATTAGCTTTGTGTATCATACCATCACCAAATAAAAAAAAACACAGTTACGCAAGAAACCACCACGTGTAACTCAAAAAGGTAAGTTTCTAAACTGCAAACTCAAAATTAAAACAGGACTCACTTGCTGTCAGGGTTCTTGCTATCTGTGATGTAAATGATAGGACCGACCTTTTGATATTGGCAATAAATGTCAATTTCTAAGGAAAGAGGACAGGAAACTAGTTATACCTTTCTGATATCTATTTGCCATAAAGTCTTTGCAAGCAAGCAAATCACTTCACAACTATGTTTTCTTACCCTTTGTCTCCAACTTAACTGATCCTCATCACCGATCAATTGCGTTTTTTTTTAAACCCACAATCTATTCTGCAAGTAGGAATAGAATTTTCAATATTAAAATAATGCTAGGTCACTGTGTGGCCTTGATTGTACTACCTAAATAGGTTAGTTCTATACCTTTTTGTCACCTATTGGGACTCTCAAAAAGTCAGGCTTTTCATCATCAGTGCATAATGACAGGGTCTCATCAAATGTAAAATGGAAATGGTGTCTCCTTAACCATCACGATACTGAAAAGGGCAAAACAGAAGATTTTTTACATCTATCTCCTCATACAGCTTCAGGGTTCTTAGACCTAGATCTATGTCCATTAACATCCCCACTTCCTATTTATTATAAAATGCGCGGACAGCGCTGTCTTTTTTTACATAGTGTGCTACTCCTTTTCTCCAATTGCAGGGAGATAATAACCCTACGTCGGTTAAATGCCCTCACTTTATAACATCACCTACAATAAGAAAGACCACACGGAAAACATTTGCCCAAATTTCGACAGTTTCTGTATCTCCATAACTGTGACTGCCCTAAACATGTTGCAACTGACGATACAATGAGTTTGCAAAAATAATTGACAATTCCCCTGCTGCACTGTAGTCCTCAGCCTGTACTCAACGCGGTCCATTATATATTTATTTAAAAATGGAACCGCTATCAATATTCAGTGTTTAGGAGGGTTCCTCACATCTTATCGGTGAATCGAGCAAATACTAACCGCATGATTGAAATGAGCCCACTATTTTAACATGCAAACATTTCAAGTCAAAAGCGGCATCTCGCGTTATCATCAATTTAATTTTGGCTCACCGCGGTTAACTAAAAAATGCTTTTACGAGGGTAGGTCTCCAAAACTATTAATGGAACATATATTTAAGTCAGGACCCCTCTACCCGTAAGGCAACGGTGACATAACCTACTCGTATACCAAATGTGCTTGTGTCCAAGCCCGTTGATTTAATCACTCACCTTTTTGTTCCGTGAATACTTCAGAATATCGGCCGTCCGGGAGAAGCGAATCAAAAAAAGGTACAGAACAAGGCCATCAAGTGCCCGTTACTCACTTTTTATACACCAAATCTCAAATCATCTAAAAGCATGTTAGATACAAACGTGCTCACGTCGACTCAGCATAGCAGTAAAAAGAGGACAGGACTTCCTAACGTAGGCTCGCCATTTTGGCAAAGGTATATATATCGTATAGATGGCCTGTTTACAATGGAAAGCAACATACGTTCCACTATGTTAAAACTCCTACTCAATCTAGTTCTAACAACGGATCGGATAAGTCTAAATTTCTATCAAAAAGGACTGGAATATGGAAAATAAATTAATGGAACAGTGGTAACACACATTGAGGGTTCTTGATAAAAATTATTAACCACCTCAATATTGTGTATATGCGCTTTACATGCAACGCGCCCCGACATAGAGAAAGTACTAAATTAGCTCAATGTCACTCTATGTCAAGCCTCATGCTGTTTATTCGATGGTGCCCCAATATTAGTGAGAAATCTATCCAGAATACAACACTCAATGTTAGGCAGATCCAAATTTGACAAATAATATTCACATCCCTAGTGAGGGATGTGCTATCCCTATAAACTGATTACGATGACTCTTGTTAATAGTCGCCACTATATCAATATAAGCAATAGACAGCCGTCTACTGTGGCAGATAAGTCCACTGTGGCAGATACGTCAACTAAACATGAAATGTCCCTCACCAAGGTTTAGTGATATACCATTGTATATCCATATTCAGTCCTCGTTTAACACTATCAAAAGTGAAGATCCAAAAAGTTTCCCTTTGCTTGCGGACAATTTCCATAGGTGTACCGGCTTGTCCACGGATCTTTTCTAAGATACACCACCTGATGTCACCTTCCGAGTGATGTTTATCCACAAAATGTTGGACAAGAGGGGCTGTGACTTTATTAGTGCGTATAGCTGATTTGTGTTCGCTATATCTAATGCAAAATTCTCACGATGTCTCCCCAATATAAGCTAACCCGCAGGGACAAATCAGCATATACACAATGTTTTGACTCCTGCAGTTGGTCAGATGTCTTAAATTAACAGTAGTGCCCTGATATTGTATGGAGTCTGTAACAATGGCACTCTCACCAGCATGGCAAGAGCAACATTTATGGTTGCCTAAAATGACTGGGAGACCGGTCATAGTCGTCTGGCACGAAACATCAAGTGAAATCGGTCTGGTGTGCACCAACATATCACGTAATTTACTGTTTCTACGGTATGCCACCAGTGGTAGTTCCAGCTGAGTCTCGACTTCACTGGTATTCAAGATTTTCCCATTTTTTAGGATGATGTTCTTAATCTTGAAATTCATCGAAGAATGATTTATAACACATACCACCTTGTTTCTGGGTATACGGCGAGTGCCTGCCAGTAGGGCATCACGATTGTAATACTTAGCCCTTTTGTATGCATGTCTGACCAGTCTCCGTGGATAACCTCTGGCCAGTCGTATTCTCAAAGCATCTCCATGTCTATGAAATTCCTGCATATCAGTACAATTACGCCTGACACAGAGGAATTCACCAAAGGGAATAGAATCCCTTTGACATGCCGGGTGGAAACTTTGATATTGTAATATCGTGTTCTTCGATGTGGGTTTCCTGAATAAGCTCACCTCAATGATGTTATTCAGTCCAGAAATCAAAATATCCAAGAATTCTACTTGAATGGGGCTGCTTTTTGCAGTGAACTTCAGGTTGCCATCACTTGCATTTAACCAAATTATATATTCATCCAAAGAATCACTGTCTCATGACCAGATAAAGAATATGTCATCAATGAAGCGTCTCCAACTAATGACATTGTCGAAAAAAGGAGCCGCCTCATTAAAAACATTCCTAATCTTCCACTCACCCATGTAGGTATTTGCTATGCTTGGAGCACAGGAAGCTCCCATACTGGTGCCCTTAATTTGCTGGTATATTGATCCTTCAAAATCAAAGAAGTTATTCATAAGAACTATCTTGAGGCATTCCAGTATGAACCCATCTGGTCTGTCGCCTGGTGAGCTCTGTAACAATGAGGCCACTGATTGTAACGCTTGACACTGAGGAATGTTGGTGTATAAGGCCTCAATGTCAAGCGTTACCAGTATCTGTGTGTTCGAATTGAATGGCATGCCCTCGATCTTATTAATGATATCGCCTGTATTACGAATGTACGAGGCATAGTCCTGTGTTAAGGGACAGAGATAGGAATCGACATATTTAGATAGTGGCTCAGTACTTGAGCCAATAGTCGAAATGATGGGGCGCATGGGGGGCGTCCAGTGCATTCTTGTGAGTCTTAGGCAATCCGTATAGAGCTGGAGTTTTAGGGCAAGTCTTATTAAAAAAAATGTATTCTTCTTGGCAGATGTGGAGAAGTGTGGCTCACTGGTTAGAGTAGGCAGACCTGGAAGCAGAGGTCAGCCCGGGACCAGGGTTCAATTCCCGGCTCGGCTGGGTCTTGAGTCCATAAATTGTCCATGGACTCGATAATTCTCGCTCCAGTGCATACTTGATTCATGGGTTCACACTCTGCGACTCTGGGAAATAGCTTGCTTAATCTCCACAATGGCCCCTCGCTACGGGATGCCTGGCTTTCACCTTGTGGATGCCCTGCTGGGTTATCTCACAGGGGAATACCAGGACGGGTTCCCTAAGCAAGCGCTTAGAGACCGGTTGGTGATTTGCGCTATATAAATATCTGCACATTTACATTTACATTTACATTTACACCACGATCTAATGCTCTGCCCATCATGTCGAAAATTGTCATCTTCAGTTTAGATAATTCTCTAGGGTGGAACTTAGTATAGTGTTGAGGGATAGCTAACATACCGGATATTTTCTCATCATACTGAGTTCTATCCATGACAACTATCCCACCACCCTTGTCACAAGGTTTTATAACAAGGTCTTTATTGGACTTAATGTTGTTTAAGTCCAATTTTCTAAATACGAAAGATTGTTACTTGTGTGGCGGGGAATTTTGATGACACGTCCTATTTCTTTAAGAACATTCTTTCAAAGATGTTAACCTCAGGCCCCACCATATCCAAAGTAGGAGTAAACTGGGACGGGGGTTACACTTTGACTGATTTTCTTCATCATTTGTTGAGGGGCGATCAAGAAAGAATTTTTTCAATCTTACTTTCCTGAAGAAAGAGAATAAGTCTTCATGTAATTTAAACAAATTAGGACGGGTGCAAGGGACAAATGATAGACCTCAACTCAACACTGCGCGCTCTTCTTCTCTCAAAGTAACCGAAGAAAGATGAAAAATAGGCAATGTATCATTGTGTGTCGATCCACTACTCCTACCTCCTACCGCCAATATTGTTGGTTGCGGGTTTTTAAGTATGGTTGCTGATTTGGATGTTGTGGGGCCATCGGTTGGGGTTCCCCCCTGTCCGGTGCCCATCTCCTGTTCCTGCCTCTGAACTGTCCTCTCGATAAAAAAGGAGATTGGCCACGGAATGAGCGTTGTGCCATATGTCTACCCCTATGTTAGCCATACTGTCCTCCTGGCATATCCTGACCATTCTCATTATCAGAGTCTGACAAATAGGTGTCAGAAAAATGTATTATCCTCCTCCTATAGCTGTCATATCCTTGGTGACCCTGATTTTGACTTAAATATATGTTCCATTAATAGTTTGGCCGCCAGGGGTGCAGCAGTCCCGCACCACCAATTAGGATGCGACCGCCATCCTGGCGGTCACATCCAGCATCTTTATCATTGCGGCGGGTGCTGCTGTAAGCAGCACCCGCTGCAATGCCAAAGAGGCATGTTGTGCATCGCGCTGTGCCTGCCACTCCAAGTGCTGCCCCCACACCCCCGGGGGCCCGCAATTGGCCCCCACAGCAATTCCCGCCTGCCTTTCCATGGCAGCATCGCCACCATGGAAAGGCCTGAAGCGCCAGTCATCATAATATGGATGGCGGTGCCTTCCAGGCACCACCACCATATTGTGCCCGAGTTCTGCCCGGCCGGCAATCGTGACGATTGCCAACCGGCGGAAAAATGGCAGACTGACTTTCTGTCCGCCACCGTACCCCCTGCCATGGTAATATGGCGGGGGGTAAATGTGGTTGTGATGGCGGGCGGATCGCCACCGCCAGCCGGGTGTGGGGATCCACCCGCCATCATAAAGGGGCCCTATGTGAGGTACAAAGGGAATGTACTAAATTGTGTAAAGGCCTAAGATAAACTATAGGTTGAAAACCTACATAACATAACCAATACCGTACTGAGATAAGCAACATGCAAGAAATCCATTCGAAAATATACATAGCTGAGTATCAAAGGTCCGAAAGAACATAAGCCGCAGCATATAATATTCATCACATCAAATAATCCTTATGCCACCCAGGGGTAACGAATTGTCTCACAGCGTGCCCAAATTGTTGACCCTCTTCCACACTGTTTGGAATAGACTCTCCCAGTGTGTGGTTGTGCTGATCACACTTGACAATTTTATCCATTCCCCACACTTGACCATTCTCCTATGTCACAACATTCCAGCATACTTGATGATAGGTGATCATAGGTGATGAGAACCATATTCCATTAATTCTCCTTTCCTTTTGTAATACCCAGTGGCGTAACAAAACATGAGGGGGCCCCCCTGCAAGATGTGCTGCAGGGGCCCCTCATGCTCATATCAGTAGGGGCTGAGGGGGTCCCCTCCAGTATGTGTAAGCCTGGG
Source organism: Triturus cristatus (assembly GCF_964204655.1). Lineage (NCBI taxonomy): Eukaryota > Metazoa > Chordata > Amphibia > Caudata > Salamandridae > Triturus > Triturus cristatus. Next base: position 680,113,869 of record NC_140586.1, on the reverse strand, counting down.
GACCCCCTCACAAGAGTCCCTCAAAACCAATTAAAATAAATAGAGCTTTCTGATTGGCCCAAGGAACTTTTTCGTCCTGGGGACAATTTGCTCTCACGGGACACACTACCGCTGGAGCAAGCTCTATCATTGGCTGCAAGCAACATGGAGAAAAATGTTGCTGACAGCTATAGCAGGACTTGGGGACCTAGTCCCCTGTCCTGATGTTTAAAAATAAAAATATTATAAGGTAATAGAGTAGGGACACCCTGCCCTCCCAGGCCCAGTGGTGGTGGGGGGGGCAGGGGGTTGGCAAATTGAGGCCAAAATAAAATATGCATTTGCAATACAATAGGTCTTGCATTTAAACTAGTTTGAGCTATCAGCACTGTAAATGACAATGCCTTTTATTTATGTTTTGGTTTTTAAAACATAAAAAAAATGCATTGTCAATTACAATACCAATAGCTTAAACACGCGTAAATGCGAGACCTATTGCATTACAAATTGTTTGTTTAAAGCAGTGATGCGATGCAGGAAATCCATGGATGGTTACGTGTTATTTTACCTTCTTTTATAAATCTGGGTGTGGGTTATAGATTTATGACTTTGATTGTGGGAGGCGATAGGAGTTGATTGTGAATATTGGGAGACGTAGTGGGAAGATGTAACTCACTAAGTGCATTTGGTGGATTCCCATTGTTGATTCTTTTAAATGCTGATTTGTTATCGAAATTATTTTTTGTATGTATTTTATGAATGATTTTTGTATTTATGTACATTTTATGGCTGTTTACGTTCCAATTAAAGTGTTATGAACTGAATTGAGTGCTTTGTGTGATTTGGTGTAAATCTGTTCCGTGGTTTTTGAGATATTAAGGTACAAAAATATTTGTGTATCTAGATGGTTGGGTTTGAAAGACTCTTGTGAGAGTTCCTTGAACTCAATTTAAAAAAATGTAGTGTTCTGATTGGCCCTGGGTGAATTTTTCCCCTTAGGCCAAATACTCCCGCAGGAGCGAGCACTCTAATTGGCTGCCTGCAACATGTACAAAAATGTTTCAGGAAGACATTACAGACCTCAGGACTTAGTCCTGTGTCTTGAGTTTAAAAAATAAAAGAAATATAGGGAGAGATGGTAGGGATAACCGGACAGCTGAGCCCTTGTCACCTGTTATAGTTATCTCTAGTTACTATAACTCGTGCCCTAAGTTAGTTAAAACTTGCGCCCACCATACCATGCATAGCTAGATACATATAGATAGAGATACATATAGATAGAGAGACAGATAGAGATACATGTAGATAGAGAGAGAGAGATAGAGATAGATAGAGATACATATAGAGCGTGAGATAGAGATACATATATAGAGAGAGATAGATACAGATACATATAGATAGAGATACATGTAGAGAGAGAGAGAGAGATACATATAGAGAGAGATATAGATAGATAGATAGATAGATAGATAGATAGATAGATAGATAGATAGATAGATAGATAGATAGATAGATAGATAGATAGATAGATAGATAGATAGATAGATAGATAGATAGATAGATAGATAGATAGATAGATAGATAGATAGATAGATAGATAGATAGATAGATAGATAGATAGATAGATAGAACAGAAAAAATATTACTGAAAAACTGCGGAATGCACAAATCTCATTACTGGATTTACTTAATGAAGTGACAATGTAGCCTGGGCTAGATGGACAAAACCACAAGAAAAACAAAGGTTAAGTGGATTAGGTGGTTGGAATTTAAGAGCAAATTCATACTAAAACACACGAAAGCACCAGTAGACGCAGACATAATATCTGTAAAATACTTTTTACGGAATACAGAAACTATAATATTTTCTTAATTGTAAAATGGGAAATGCCCGCACTTTACTGGGGTGGTTTGTGTGCACTCTGCAGAGTCTGACCTATTGGAATATTTTAAGTGTTCAGTTCAGAAATGTCTGCACAATAAATGACTTCAATCAATTTTGGGCTGAAATCTTTCCATAAAATTGTATAATCCGGCCCCTTTTTAAAAAATAAATCCTGAGGGAGAACCGTGGCTAATCCCCATGGGAGGGTGTTTGTTGTTTGATTGCTGCTGTACAGGGTGAGCGTGCATGCCCCACCACCCCTAATTTGAAAGTTTACCAACCATCACAAGTTGCTAGCAGCACAGAAAAATATATTAATCATCCTAATACACATTATCTACAGTATGAGTTGATCACATTTCTCTGATAACAATTATTGAGAATAACAATTTTAGCAGCATCATTCAATAATATGTAAGTTACAATGCCACACACCTTTCATTTTGCCCCTTCCTTCTTCAGGTCTAGAATTCCATTTTAAAACTTATTAAGAATGGTTGTTTGTATCTTGTTTCACAAACCATGATGGCATCGCATCAAGTTAGACAATTTTAACACATGTGTGGTATCAGTAAAATCTAACAAAGAACCAGACGGGTCACTCTGAACAAACCTGAATTGGTACTAAATGAATAAAGTTGAACCGGTCCTTCTGCACAATTAAAACGTTCCCAAACCACCTAATTCATAACCACACAAGCTACTTCAAAAACTGGCGACAAGACACTGAGAAGTATTAAACCAAACAGGCTTGTGAATAAATCATCGCCTTGTCGAAGGGCTGTGCAGCTGCTGAGGGGGCCCCCTGGAGCTTAGGTCCCCCCCCGCACTGCGGGGGCTGCGGGGGCCTGTGTTACGCCCCTGGTAATACCACCAGAACCAAATCTCCTTTACAGAGCAATGGTACCTTACCAGCCTTCATTCTGTAGTATCAAGCTTTGAACTTGGTCTAGTGGGATGATATCCTCTTTGCAATGTCAGACCTGTTCACCACAGCAGATCTTGATCTGTTTATCCATAAGGCTGTGATTTTAGTGTGGGGGTACCTTGTTTTCAGGGATGCAAAAGGGAATACCCCTGTTACACTATTGGGTGTGGTACAATACATCCAAAGAGTTTCTTGCAAGACTTAATTAGCAGGCACACACCACATTTCAGCACGTCGCAATCATTCTTTTACCATCTTGTTCATTCTGTCTACTAGCCCATTTGCACATGGGCATTAAAGAGCAGTCTTGAGATGTTTGGCTGACCACTCTTTAAGGCAATCCTTCATTTGGTCAGTAGTAAATTGTACCCCATTGTCCATGATTATTGCCTCTGGTGTACTTTACTTTCACTATAAAAGACGTATCTCAGGATAGTGATTGTTAGATATATTCACGTGGTGTACACATTTGGCAACCACCCAACATGAATGGTAATAAACAAGAACAATGATAAAGTTTTCATGCAGCATTTTCAGATTGAGTCGACCAATAATGTCCAACGCCACCTTGACCCAAGGATTGTTAGGTACAGACACAGGAGACAATTGTGGCTTCCTTAACTGGATTGTCTTATTACTGTTGCTGCAACTCATATAATTCTTCATTGCTTCTTCCACCATAGCATCCACGCCTGGCCACCAATACTCAGACTGTACTTTACTTATTGTGAGACTCCAACCTCAGAGACCCTCGTGGTCCAGATTAACAATCCTTCCTTTGCCTCATGTCTTCAGGCGGGATGATCTTGTCTCCTCAACACACTACAGAATCGATGATGCCTGACTCCCACCTAACTTCCCAATACTTGACAAGATCATTAGGAATATTCTGGCACATTTTGGGCAAACCTTCCTGTATCTATTTGATGAGTCCTTCCATTTCTTTATCTTCCTCCATTGTTTCTGTCCACTCCCTCTCCTTCAATCCTGACATGTTCACCTCCAGTATTACTTTTCTAGTAAATCTTCTTTCATTGTGGTCATTTCTAAGGGTGCACGTGACAGTAGCAGCTGGTGATATTTGAAATTGGTGTGCCATAAAAGTCTTGGATGAGTGTTGTGTTGCTAAACTCCAACGTGGCCGGTATATTTTCAAAGGCAACTCTCCTATCATGCCACAACTACAAATTCATCCTGGAGCACCACCTACCTGCATCTCCAGTCTGATGAAAGACACATGAACTAAAGACTTCTTTATATACTGCGTGACATGTGATGCAAAAAAAGGCAGTGAATAACAGGATGAGACACAGTTGAAATGGGACTTCTAGAGACCTCTAAACACACCAGATCAGACACTCGAGAATGACATGCGTCCACTAAAGAGCTATGAATAGACTTTTACCCCTGACATAGAAAAGCTAAATATCTCTACTTGTACTACGTGAGACCCTCATATTTGCCTAGGAGCACCTAAGGAGCTGTGCAGAGCCCGTAAGGTAATCATATCTAACATGGAACTATCAGAAAGTTGTGAACAAACTGAGAATAAGGTACCTCACACCTAACTTGGGGGAACTAGAGAGCTCTGAATAGATGGCGTGAGATACTCAGACATGACTTGGAAAAGACAGGTTGGCGGGGCTTGGTTAGGCGCCAGACAAGATGGTCGCTTAGTGTGAAAGCTCTGTAGCGACCACCCCATGTCCTCCTTAAATCCGCACTAAATTCGCCCAACCCCACCACAAGGGGCATACCGGGGTGTGCAGCCGGCGGTGCAGAGGACTTCGCTGTGATACTTTGAGAGGAGAGTGTCGAGTACCAAGGGCCACCGGGCAGTAGCCATCGAGAGCAGACTAAGCCCAGAACAGGCCTGTGCCTGGAGTGCAGGGTCGCGGGCTGACACCACCCGTCAACTGAGCAGGGAGGGTGGCTGGGCTCGATCCAGCACCATATCAGAGCAAAGCTCCTGTTCCCTGCTCCTCTCCGCACCTTAACCCCTTCGACGCTCATGACGGAGCGGTTCCGTCATGAGCGTCGGTTGCGCTGTGCGCATGACGGAACCGCTCCGTCATGGCCCCGCCCGCGCTCAGAACCTTCAGCACCGCGCGGAAATCCGCGCAGCGCTGAAGGGGTTAAGGAAGAGCCCGGTTGCGGGGCCGCAGTGGGGAGTGCCTCTACTTTGTGGCTGCCTGAGAGGGGGAGAACCTGGTGAGTGGCAGACCCTGGGAAACCTGCTCCTGCACCACCATACAACTCCAACACCTGGGGCACAAGATATCGGTCTGAGCAGGTACTGGACCAACCTGTGCGAAGGGTCTAAATTTGCACGTTGAACTAAGGAGGCAGGGGGCACACACTGCCTCCCATCAGTGGGGATTGGGGCTTCCTGCCATCGTGGAGAGCTGAATCGAGTGGCCTCTGGGCAATGACCATCGCAGACGTCATGTGATAAATGACCCGGACTGGCCATATTGAGGGAGACCTAGGTCCAGATTGCAAAAAAGGTGCATGGGGCTACCACCCAAAAGAGCTAGCATCCCCCCACATACATATATAGATCGGGAGAAGACCCCAATGCCCGTGGAGAATGATCTGTGGCTGGGCACTGTGGCGCTATGGAACCCGAGGTGAGGAGGGTGAAACCTGCGGGGCAAGGGCCTGTGGTGCTCTAGGCCTGGAGCAGAGACCTCTAGAATCAGCCAGGGTATCAGGAATACCGACAACGGGTGGTCTGAGGCACCAATACTCCGGTTGGGGTCCCTCATCCATTTACCCCGACTCACACCACAGTGCCTACTAGGAAACCCCTGATAGTTCCCCCTAGGAAATACACAACGCGCCCCAAGGGAGGGCCCCCGTCCCAGACAAATAAACTGGACAATTTATATGGTTCCATTAGTCGGCAGAGGGGACGGCAGCGTCTGTGAACCAAGAGAAAACGGCACCCTCGCTGGGAGCCATAATAGCAGCTATCCACGAACAACTGGGTATGGCCCTTGAGTCCAAAATGGACAAAGTCACTATAGAAGTGAACCTCCTGAGGGTGGGCATGAACAAAACATCCCAAAAAGTGACAGAGACGAAGATTAGCACCCTCCAATCCATCACTCGTAAACTAGAACCAACAACTCTCCCGCCAACACAAATTGATGGCTGCAAAATTGGAAGACCCGGAGGGGAGAGCTGTTTGAAATAACATAAGGTTAGTGGGGGTCCCTGAGCGGTCGGAGGGACCCTCGATGGACCTCTTCCTGGAGGACCTTATCGTCAACTACCTGAAACCCAAACGTCTCTTGCAACGTTTTCACAGTCGAAAGGGAACACAGAGCACCAATACCAACACCTAAGCTGGGGCCCCCCCCCCAAGAACTATTATTGCCAGAATCCTCAATTATCATGATCGCGGTGCCATCTTGCAGGCTGCACACACGCAGGGGTATGTATCATATGAGAACGCAATGATCAGTTTCTTGCCAGACTTTACCCTCATGGTGCAACACCAGTGACTCATCTTTGATGAAGTAAAGAGAGTGTTGCAAGCTGAAACCTCAAATATATAATGTTATTCCAGGCAAAATTCAGAGTACTGGACAAGAGCAAATTATGGTATTTCACAGAGCCGGAGGAGATATGGAACTGGCTGGAAATCAAAAAAGCACCCAGGAAGCAGGAACAACAGGAACAGGGTCAGACACGACGTGGAGAGAAGAGCGATGGCTCTACCAGGGGGCCTTACAACAATAGCACAGGTGGGAGATCCGTTTCGGCGGACCATTCACAGAGTATTGCTGAGTGAGGGTGTGGGATGGGGAGGGCTATAACCTCCACTTAAATGTGAGTGCCTTCTGATTGGGGGGTGCAGCATACTGTCTCAGGGCTGGGGGTCGCCCACACTGTGATGGGCACTGAACTGAGGACTTCATAGCTGTGCAAAGATAAGTAAGTGCCGGTAACAGATTACAATATGTATGAGGACACAATTTAAATCTGAAGCTATGGGAGGAGAAGGTGGGCTGCCTTTGGGTTGGAGGTGACGGTGCCAGCCCACCCCATTGTGTATGGATAGAAAAGGACGACAGGCACTCTGCAAATCGGGGAAGTGGGTAGTTATAGACCAACAGTGCAGGGCAGCAGGGTGGGGGGAGGTCTCAGGGGAATGTGTTTAAGTGTTAGTGAATTGGGAGTGTTTAATGGTTCTGCTGTTTTTGCTGTACATACACTACTGCAATGCTTCCACAATACTCTAATCTGCAATGTTGGGGAGCGGGTAGGGGGTGGGGTGGGAAGTAGGGTAGCAGGTTACCAGGTTACTCTATGACAACACAATCTACAATGGACCTGAGGGTCTGGAGGTGGAACGTCAATGGCCTTGGGGACAAAATCAAATGTACCATGGTCCTACAATAATTACACAGGCACTACCTGGCCTATTTTCTTTGCAGGAGACACACCTCTGGGGTAACCACCATCTGGCACTCAATAGATTTGGTTACACTCTTGTGGTCCATGCAGGATTTACCTCAGGTTCTAGAGGAGTGGAGATCCAGATACACGGTACCCTTCCTGCCGGGCCGCACTGGGCAGGACCTATCGGACAGATACTTGGCAATAGCTGGAATGTGGGAGTGACAATTAATCTGTGTTCTACTTATATACCCCGAAACTGCCCGGCACTAAGTAAACTACTGCTCATCATGCCCCCTGGTGTCTTAATATTGGGTGAGGACATGAATGCCACAAAGTTTCGGACCTTGACAAGACGACGGTCTTATGCCAAGCCATGGTCTCGGAGCCACTGAGAGTGTTTGCAGAGGCACTATGACTAACAGATCTGTGGAGGGCACACAATCCATCTGCCAGGCACTACACACATGTCTCTGCCACACACAGCAGCGGGTCCAAGTTGGACTATCTTTTCACACAGCACATGCATGAGGGTCTCTTTCTTGACAGACAACACAAAGCAAGGGGCATATCGGACCACTCCCCAGTGGAGGTAATTTTACGAGGCTCCACTCGATACCATACTCTCCCTCCACGTAATGACCTCTGCTTGTTTAAGGACCAAAAATTCCAAGACAATTTCAGGGAACGATCGAAACAGTACTTTGGTGAAAACCCTGGTTCAGTGAGATCGCCATGCACACTGTGGGAGGCATACTAAGCAGTGGCAAGGGCTACATACAGGCAGCGTTTGGGGGTAAAAGAAAAGAACGCTATCTCCTCTGCATGGAACATGAACAAGAAATTACCGCCTAGAGTTACAGATGGGAGGAGAGCATATCGGATCCCGAGCTGGGACAGAGGATACACCTTAAATAGCTAGAACTCAGAGACTTGGAGAAAGAGGCATGCGGTGGCCACACAGAGGCGCCTATACGATCTAGGCAATAAAGCTAATAAATTAATAGCATGGTTAGAGAAGAGGGACAGGGACTGAAGATGGGTGCTGGAGATTCAGGCACCAGTTGGCGGCACATATCGGTCCAGATTAGAAATAGCTGAGGCCTTCGCAACATATTATGAGAAAATATACCAGTCCGCTACTGAAAAGATGGGTGAAGACTGCGCTGATTTATTTAAAGATATCTCTCTGTCGGAGCTCAAAGCAAAGGTACTTGCTAAGGTATTGGCCAGTCGACTGCATCCCATTATCTCCACAATAATTCATCCAGACCAATCCGGGTTCATGCCACATAGGAGCAACAGGCTAAATCTCTGACGCCTATATCGTGTCAGTTCCGTAACCGGGTCCCAATCAGCCGACGCCACCGCAGTGCTCTCATTGGATGCCTGTATGGCGTTCGGCAGCCTCGAATGGCCATATCTATTTGCGGTATTGTCCAGACTCGGTTTTGGTCCAACGTTTTGTGCCTGGGGATGTCTGCTGTATTCTGATCTGCTGGCAAGAGTCCGGGTAAATGGGTCAGTATCCAGGCCATTCATGCTAAATAGGGGCACTAGACAGGGATGCCCTCTCCCCCATCATTTTTGCGATGGCACTTGAACCGCTTGCAGCGTGTGTGCACAGTGACCCTCTTGTAGACGGCATAGACATTGGGGGATTCTGGAAGGAACGAATCGCCTTATACGCGGAATATTCTGCTTTATGCATACAAACTTCATCAGACTTTCCATAGACTTATACATATCTTTCGAACTTTTGGGAGCTCTCAGGCTACCAGATCAACTGGGACAAGTTGCTCATTTTTCCCATAACCGGCGAGATCCCACCACTCACATCAGCCTGTAAAGCCCTGACACAAAAAGAAAATTCAAGTATTTAGGGATCTGGATAACTAAGTCGGAGAGGGGATTCTAGGTCCCGAACTTATACTCCCAACTGGAGAGGGTACGAGGGGACGTGAGCCATTGGAGGCTACTTCCGGTTACCCTCATGGGTCGAGCCATCTTTTTCAAAATGACAGCCCTTCAGCGACTATTATATGTGTTTCAGAACACCCATACCTGATTCCTACCGTTTCTTTTTGAGCGATCGAAGGGGAGTTGCATACCCTGTTATGAGAAGGGGGTAACCTGTGAATTGTGTTGCGTAAGCTACAGCGGGGTGTATATGAAGGAGGGCTAGCAGTCCCAGGTGTCAGGAGCTACTACCTTGCATCCCAGATCATACATATTATGACTAGGTCTTTGCAACCTATGTGGAACCAGCATACTGGGTAGACCACCACACTATGGGAAACGGAGGGTACCTGGCTGTATTGTATCATAAATACTGTGAGAAAACCCTTCCTATACATACACAGACGGGGGCACAGACATGGCGAGCGGCCAGAAAACTAATAGGGTGGGAGACCAAACTTATAGAACAAACCCCATTCTGGGACTGTGATGTACTGGGCGAAGTGGGGAGGCTTTGGGACTTTTGAAAGTGGGGCCTCATTGGGATAGACCGTCTAGGAGAGGTCTGGAGGAAGGGGACAATGGTTAAGATTTGTAAACTGAATTCAGATGGCCGACGGAGAACGATTTTGTTATCTGCAGTTGAAACATGCCCTACGATGCCATGTACCGGAGGGAGAACAGTTGCCCAATTGGTCCGGATAGGAAATAGATTACTCCTTGACCCATTTACAGACAAGGCCATCTTGTTAACATATCTGAAGATGATGAGCAATGTGCAGGATCCTTTAGGCCCCCTGAGGGAAGCATGGGAGACATATGTTGGATTGGGCTGAGGCCTTACAGAGTCCTAAGGAAAGTGCTATGCATACTCTGTTGCGATTAATTCAACTTAGAATCCTACATAGGGAATATACTTCTCACACACCAGAAGGAGGACTGCTAGAGTCCAGCATAGTCTTAATGAAACATGCACGCATGGCATGAGACAGCCTAAGACCTCCACATTGACAATAGAAAAATACTGAGCACAGGAAAAGCTATAGGTCCTTCTATAAAGTTGGTGAGACACACATCCCTAACACGGAACAGCTTGAGGTCTCTAAAATGACTGAATTGCGTCTTCCAGAGCACAGCTAGACCTCTGAATGGAAATCACAAAGATGAGGCTCCTCATAGCAGCAACTTTCTCAAGTGAGGTGGAGCCAGTGAGTGGCTGTGTTGGACCCATGCCCCTACCTGAATTTTGGGCACAGTCAAGACTTTGCCATCCATTGCACAGGCCACCAGGGTGTGGCCATTAATGTCCATGATGCAGGCGGGCATCCCTCCTCCATTATGCAGAAGTATGAGTGAGGGGAACAGCTGATGAAACCTGCTCAATCACAGCCACTCCAGGGGTATGGAGGTAGGCTGCTCACACCCAGTACTAGCCACCCCCTCCAGTACGCAAAGGTCTGTGCGAGGTATCTTCAGACGGGTGCCTGGAGAGTGATGCAGCAATTTCAGACCTCGGCGTGGAGGTTGGTGTGTGATAACTTCAGATGCAGTCTGCATACGCACAGTGCCCCCTGGAGTATGGGGATCAGTGTGCTGTAACTTCAGACCACTGCATGGAGGTCGGTGTGTGCAGGTACCTGAGTCAATCCAGATGCTGTTTCCTTGCTGGAAGCTGCACCAGGATTGGTTGGAGCAGATAAAGCCAGTTCTGCTCAGGAGACCGAGGGGTTGCAGCTACAACCCCTTTGGCCCACTAATGATGCACATAGGAGACGGCTCAAGTGCGCATATCAAGTTGTGTGCAGAAAAACACCCGTCCAATCCGACATGCACACTTTACTTTGAATCAAGTCTGCTTTGAAGCCCCACCCCATGTCTTCCGGCCTGCGCTCTCACTCATTCTGAGTGACACCTGCTCTCCCTCAATGAAAAGATTGTGGGTGCCCGGCTGGGAAAAAAACAACCTAAACTAAATCAATCTTAGATTGATTTACTATTACTACTGAAGCTGAGGGGGCAACAAATTAAGCTCCAGCACCCTAAAAGGGAAGTCATCACGGCATGTGAAAGGTAGTCTGCAACCACATTGTGTGGACCAAGTATGTATTGAATTTTAAAATAGTAAACCTCTAGTCGTAACACCCAATGGGAAATGCGGGGTGTGGTTCTTTCCGACCCCTTTGTGGTAAAAGCGTACACTAAGAGCTTATGGTCAGTTTTGATAATTAAAGTAATTCCCGAAAAAAGGAAGCTGAAATGCCGTATGGCCCAATAACAAGCAAGGGCTTCTTTTTCTACTACAGATTAGAGTAATTCTGTCCCCTTGAGGTGCACGGGAAGCAAATGCTACAACTTGTTTGATGCCATTGCCTATCTGGGTGAGGCTGCCTCTGAGCTACTTCTTGATAGCATCTGTGGTCAGTTCAGAAGGTTTGCTGGGGTTAAATCTAACTAGGGAAGAGGCAGTAATGATAGCAGGTTTTATCTGTTGGAATGCTTCCTGGCCATTTTTCATCCCAAGAGTACACAATATCTTGTTTAAAAAGCCACATAGCAGTTTTGCAATGCTGGTGAAAGTACGAACAAACTAAGAATAGTATTCTGAAAGCCCCGGAAAGGATTTCAGGGGTATATCAGCAAAGGCCTGCGATAATTATCGCTCAGCGCTTTTAGCGCGAGGAAAATTATCGCAGGCTAATGCTGGATTCTATCGTGGAGATAGCGTGCTATCAGCAACGCTTATCTCCCAAGCGATAGGAATCCATGCGTTCGCTGGAAAACAGTGTGATTATTGCTGGAAATACAGCGATAATCACACTGCGACCAGCGATACGTTGCTGATAGGGCAGGGTGGTCTTAGCCATGTAATCCACCTCCCATTGGATTACATGGCTAAGTCAGATCACAAGCAGGCGTAAGGAAAGTAGCGATAACTGTGGTTAGCGCTACTTTTCTTATCGCTCTGCTTGTTTGCATGCAGCTTGATAATTGGAGAAATGTCGGTTAGCGACATTTCTCCAGTTATTCTGGCACGGAACGCCCATTTTGCATCTCATTAGAGATGCAAAGCTGGGCCTTGTTGTAAGGGGCGATAAATCAGCAAAACACGCGATAGCGTGTCTTTGCTGATAAGGCGATAAAATTATCACCTCTTTTCAGCCGAAAACGGCCGCAAAAGCGGCGATAATTGTTTATCGCCGCCTTGTTAATATGCCCCTCAGTTCTTCTTTGTTACTAGGGGCTAGATACTTCTCTAGGGCTTCCACTAAATTTAACTCTGGTTTAACCCCATCCCTTGAGATAGTGTGTCCTAAATATTTCACAGAACTTACTCCAATGCAGCATTTCTCTCTCTTTATAGCAAGCCCTGCTTTCCTGAGCCTCACCAAAACTTCTTTTAAGGTATCGTTGTGTTCCTTTTCATTTTTGTCATAAATCAGGATGTCATCCTGGAAACAGAATGTGTGTTCAACTTCCATCAACACATGTTTCATAATTCTTTGGAAAGCTGCTGCAGCGGAGGCTAGTCCAAACCGCATACATATATATCGGAACGCTCCTAGAGGGGTCACAAATGAAGTGAGGTGGCTTAAAGAGGGATGCAACTCCACTTGGTTGTAAGCAGACAAGAGGTCAAGACATTAAAGCAACTGGCATCTTTTATCAACGTGATGATTTCATTTATTCAAGGAAGTGGGTGTCTATCCGTAAAAATATTTGTATTCTATACAAATATTTTGTATTTAGTATTCCATATGTGAATCTCTGAGATTCACATATAGCCTTATATCTTTTACTGAAGGCTTAGTGGCAATTGCCACTGGGGTTAACCATTGTGAACTCTTAATCGGTTCTATGACTCCTAACTCAAGCAGCCTATCTAATTTTTCCTTGAGAGGTTCATAGAGCCGGTGAGAGATGGGTCTGACCTTGCGAGTTATAGGTTTAAGATGGGTCTTTAATTTGATATGCTGCTGGCAGTTCTTTGGTTGTCAATTCTTCGAGGAACTCCTGTGCTATTGGAATCTAATTTAATTCCTAGCTCCTTCTGGTGACACCACCCCAAAAGGTTTGAACCCTTCCTTATTACATATACCTATCTAATTGTGTTCTACCTTCGAAATCAATCTTCATTTCAATAATTTCCTGCAATGGAATGGGGTTCTCGTTATAACCTACTGGTTGGATGTCAGATGTTTTCAATTCATTCTGTCTCCCAGGGAATAACCTGTTGAAAGCACTTTAGTCAAGTAGGGTGTAGAGGGAGCAGGAACCAGAATGTACCGTAATACTTTTGCTATCAAAAGCTATATCACATGAAGGGAAAGTGACCTTATCCTCCCCATTTTGAAGTTGGAAGTTCAGTTTTCTGTCTTCCTCAGGAATAGGTTTGACCGGTTTAATCTGTTTGACACTCATATCTCTACATACTCTAACGAAATGCCCTATCTTCCTGCATTTCTGTCAATTTACATTTCTTGCTTGACACACTACATTATTAGCCGTATAAGCCACACTTCCAAATCTATAACACTTCATCCTGTCTGTGTGTGTTACATTTTTGCCTTGTTCCTTACGTTTTACTTTTTCCTGTTTATTTATGACATCAGCCTGGGGCACAGGCAGAATTTTGAGTTAAAAATGTCGACATACACAAATATCGAGTTTTAAATATCGTGATACAGAAATATCGACAGGAAGAATATAGTGGTCAAGAATATCGACTTGCAGGTAAGAAATATTGTTTTTTTAAATATCAAAGTTGTTAATATCATTTGCAAAAATATAAATGTTTAAAATGTTGATGTTTTAATTAGTGTTATGTATTTTAGTATGTATTTTAAAAGTATGTGATCTATTTTGTGTATAAGAATTTGTTTTGTTTTGAATATATGTGTTAACTTTTTAGTAGTTATTAATTTTATCTTAATTACATTTTGCATCTTTAAGTTCTGTAGCAGGTTGTGGGTTTATAGGGGAATAGGGTGGGAAGCAATTTAATTATAATAAATTAATTATTTTTCATGTATTAGTATTTATTTAATTTTGATTTTATAGTGTTAATTGGTGGAATAAATGTATTGTTAATTATTAATTACTTGGCTGTTAATTATTATTAATTTATTATTTGTCAATTATGTTAATTGTGGCATTTCTTTAGAAGTGGGTTGTGGGTTTATAGGGGAATAGGGTTGGAAGTAATTTAATTATAATAAATGTATTGACATTTTTAATTTATTAATATTTATTTAAATTATATATTATAGTGTTAATTGTGGGAGTTATTTTATCATTAAATATTTACTAATTGGTTGTTAATTATTATTACTTAATCTTTAATTAATAATGTTAATTGTGTAATTTGTTTAGGAGTGGGTGGTGGGGTTTACAGGAGAATAGGGTGGGAAGTAATTTATTTATAATTAATTATTGTTAATTAATGCTAAATAATCAATAAAAATACAAATATGGCAATTGTGTATTTAACTTTTGAGTGGGGTTTATAGTGGTAAAGGGTGGGAAGTAAATCATTTTAAATTAATTAAGAAGTTGTTGTTAATTGATATTAATGTATTAATGTAAAATTAGTTATGGGAATTGTGTAATGATTTTTAGGTGTGGGTTGGGGTGTTTATTGGGGTAGAGGGTGGAAAGTAATTTATGTTTAATTAATTAATAATTCATTGATTATTAATATTAATTTATCAATTGATAAATATTTATGGTAAGTGGTTATTGTTATTTTGTGTGTGTTTTGTTTTTACAGGGGTAACGTTTTGGAAGTAAATTCATTTATATATGTTTTACATTTTTTTGAATTAATAATCTTTGTTTAATTGATAATTACTCATGTTAATAATGGAGGTACATTTTTTTTAAAAAACTTTAAATTTGGGTTGTGAGTTGTGTGGTGGTATAGGGTAGAAAATAAAAAATATTACATGTATGTAATACATAATGTTTTTGTTTATAAACATTTTCTATTAAAAATATTTTTTTGTTTTCGAATTAGTTTGGATTTTTTTTAATAATCTTTCTAGGTATTTGTTAGATCTTTTTAACATTATCATCTGTTTCTATCTTTCATAATATTTAAAACTTTTATATATGTTTTAGTTTTTTGTTTTTCAAAATCTTTTGTGTTATTGTTGTTAATTTGTTTGTTTTTCATTTTAAACTAACTCCAGTGGAAATATTAATTTTTACCCCTCCGGTATCCAACACTTTCCATACTGTTGCACAAACTGTAGTGGGAATAGTCATTTTTACCCCTCCGCTATCCAACATTTTCCCTACTGCTGCACTCACTGGAGTCGGAATAGTAATTCTTACCCCATTGCTATCCAACACTTCCCCAAGTGCAACATTTTATTTGAAAGATTGTTAAATATTTTTATTTTAATGTATAATATAATTTTTTTTATGAAAATGTATGTTATACATTTTTATATATTTATATATTTATAAAACATTTAAATAAATTAAAATGAATTGTTTTAAAGGAAATAGATATATATATGTATATTATATTTTATGTATGTATGTTTAAATATTTTTTAAATTACATTTATTTTATTATATTTGTTAAATGTATATTAAATCTAAATATATTTTAAGTTAATTTTATTATTTAATATATTTAACATTAATTTATATTTAAATTTTTAAAAATCCATATTTTGTACATCTATATTTTTTTACATCAATATTTTTGTTTAGATATTTTTGTACTTACAATTTCAAATGTAGGATATTGATATTTTTGACATCAATATTTGTGCATGGTGATATTTTGGGAATCGATATTCTATCAGTGAACAGCCTCAGGACTTGGGGGTCGGTTAGGATGGCGGACAGAAAGGAGTCGGTCCGCCAACCCTGTGGAAACCGGGACCGTCCGCCATACATGTGGCGGTCCTGTACCACAAATCCGGATGTGCCCGCCACCATGGCGGACGCATTCTCTAGTTTAACATTGTGGCAGGTGCCTGCCACATAGGGCACTGAAATGCACAACATGCATTTTCAACATTGCTGCGGATGCTGCTGTCAGCAGCACCCGCCGCAATGTTGAAAAGCAAGATACAACCACCATGGTGGCGGTCCCATCCTAATTTGGTGTGCTGAACCGCCGCATGTATTGCCGACGGTCCCGGTCACCACCACGATGGCGGATGGACTCCAGGCCGTCCACCATCGTAATCGGGCTGATGGCAGCTCTGGCCCCACCCAGCTCAGGTCGTTGCCAAAATGTTGTAAGTGACATTCTGAACATAAGTTACTCAGAAGCCGCTTTTTTCACCATCATAAAATCCAGTCATAGTAGAAATTTTTATGCCAACAGTTAAGGCAGAGGGGGAAAACATTTACAGGAAGAAACGTACGAAATGGGAAGAAGCTAAGAAGTGTATATGCCTATGGATAGGAGGAAATGAGGGTACAATAAAACCCCCAATTTATCCTGTTCTAAACCCACCGGTAGCTTGGCGCAAAATGGGTCAGCCTTAACTTAGAGGCAATGTGTGAAGTAATGATGCAGTAATAAAACGGTAACAAAAGGAAAACACAACTCCAGAAAAATCACACACCATTTTAGAAAAATAGAGCAAATTTTAATAAATTATTTGAAACCAAACTAACAAAAAATCAATCAGTAGAGCCAGAGATATGAAGAAATCAAGCACTAAGGAGCCGATTCCCGCCGCAAAACGTACCGACCGACACGGACCCGGCCCGGAGACCGACAGACATGGACCGGCGCCGTACGATCCGTGCAGTACGATGCAACACTTGTGAATTACAACCGACACATACGGAATACAAGTCGTACGACCGAGCCGTAGGGAAAACAGTGGTCCGGCCGGAAAACCGACGCGAGTTGCACCGACCGACACAAACCCGGAATGAACCCAACCGGCACGTACCCGCAATGTCCGCTCCGCGCAGTACGATGCAATGCGTGTAAACCCAGACCGACTCGCACGGAGCCCAAGCCGCATGACCGACACACACAGAAAACAGTGCCCACAAGTAATAGAGATCTCCGCGACCGACGCGTATGAAACACAGAAGAAAGTCAGCGTGAACTAGGCGGAGAAGCCCGCAAGAGCCAACATCAGCGTCCGTCTCGGTCAGAAGAGCATCTCCTTCATGCCTAGAAAACCCAAAGGAAAAAAAACAAAAAAAAAAACAAACAAGAAATGACAAGGCCAATAAATATTAAAAAAAAACTAAGACAAAGAAACACCCACAACTCCACCTATATAAAGGACATCAATCACTACCATGATCCTTTGCACATAGGAAACACAGCCAGCAGCAAACACCGTCACACAGCAACCACAGACACACTCACACTTCACCCATCACACACCTCACACACCATTAACACCTCACCAAAGCACTCCCACATACAGCTAGCTAAACCAACACTAACCCACCCTAATTTGCACCGTCACACACACATCACTCACCACCACCACCCATCACCATGCCCCCAAAGAAGAATCCAAAGTTCACAGATGATGAGTTAGAAGTGCTGGTAGACGAGATCATCAGAGTAGAGCCACATTTGTTTGGTACATTGGTCCAAAGGACCCCCATGTCACAGAAAACCAAGATGTGGGCTAGGATTGTGGACAAGGTGAACGCACAAGCACCAACGTTGCGCACAAAGGACGATATCCAGAACAGGTGGCATGACGTGCGCAGGAGGGTCAAGAAACTCATCGAGAAAGATCACGCCTTGAGTCAGCGCACCGGCGGTGGCCCTCCTGCCAAACCAGTCTACTTCAGGACCTGGGAGGAGAAGGTGCGGGACATCCTACCACCAGAGAGCGTCCATGGTCTAACAAACATAGCAGAGCCTGGTGAGTACACAAACAACATACTCAATATTGTGTGGCAATGGGACAGTGAAACCATGCACCGTTAGCAAAGCCACAGTAACCAATAGATAATCATCCCAAGATGTGTATGCTAGTCAGACAAACTCAATACCTGCTATCTCATAGTGACTTGAACTGTATCATGACATGTACAAACCTAACAACAAATAGAGCAAGGCAGTGGCACAAAGCCAAATAAATACTGTCAGACAGTTTGCCACCACAAACACACTACCTCACAGTGCAGCTGACCGACAGGAAGGAATAGTGGGTATGCAAGTGAAGTGAGTGTATCCAAAAGCATGATGGGGTTTGTAGTCACAGATAATGCTCCCCCTCAAAATTGGCCCATCAAGACCTCTCTGAAACATGCCCACATCACAGGGAGTAGAAAATGATTGACAAGATGGCTGGCACTGGGTCCTGCTGTGGGGAGCACAAGGCCCTGGTGGGGGTTGTGTGCAGATCAGAAGCAGGCCACCACTAACTGACATCCTGAAAGACAACTTGCACGCCCTCCAATGGAAGCACGTTTCATGGTGGGCTGTCTGGCCGGGTGGGAAGGAGGACTGACAGCTCTGACCATACTTACCAGCATGTGGAGACATCCCCCCCCCTCAACAAAAACTCCACACAACTCACCGGGTAGAATGCATTGACCCACACCTCAGTGAAATATCAGCAAATGATACACCATACTGGGTGCTGCTGTGTGAAGCACAGGGGCTCTCTTTGGACTTGTAGCCAAACAAATACCAGGATTTCACAGTCAGCCATCTTGCCAATGCTGTCACACCCCCTCACAGGGAAGCAGAGTCAAGAGGAAGGAAGTATGGGCATGCTGGGAAGGGGGTGTAGCCAAGAGCATGATGGGGGTTGCAGTCAAGACAATCCCCAGCCACCCACATGGCCCAGCAAGCTCACACTGAACCATGCTTGCCTCACAGGGAGGTGGAAGGGACTGACAAGATGTCTGACACTGGGCTCTGTTGTGGGGAGCACAAGGCCATGCTGGGAACTGGGCACCAACAAACACCAGGACTTCACAGTCAGCCATCTTGCCATTGCTGTCACACACCCCCACAGGGAAGCAGAGTCAAGAGGAAGGAAGAATGGGCATGCTGGGAAGGGGGTGTAGCCAAGAGCAGGATGGGAGTTGCAGTCACAGACAATCCCCAGCCACCCACAATGGCCCAGCAAGCTCACACTGAACCATGCTCGCATCACAGGGAGTGGGAAGGGACTGACAAGATGTCTGACACTGGGCCTGAGAAATGATGTGGCTGACAATCACACATATGCACTGGCCAAACAAAACACGGTCGCATACACAGCCATTGCAACCAAATGTTCTAAATCATTGTCTGGGGATGCAGTGTCCAGGGGTGCCCCCTGGCCGGGCAGGGGAGGTGTGTCATGCAGATGACAAATGTGGAGACCCAAATATGGTATTTTACACAAAACACACAGGAACTCACATATACATCATTGACAGGGGACATCTGATAGTGAATGGAATGGACACACTAATATAGCCGACACCATAGCATGTTCGCATTCACACTTGGTGCTGTTGTGAGCTGCATTCCACTCCTACATCGTGCTGAAACATAGGCATCCTTCACACAACACACCACTCACTGACATAGACACTGTAGACTCAAGGTCAAACCTGGACAGCATTGGAGGAGACATGCAACTCACAGCTGCCAAACTGCAGCACACACACCACCGGCCCTCACTGTCATGAGCATTGAAAAGCCAGAGTGCTACATTGCCCAATTCATGTCACCATGGAGAACATTGACAAGTCAAATCACATATGCACGTACAAAACTCAGCACCAGACTCATTAACGATGGTGACATCATCACTTGTATGAAATGAGATGGGAACTAGGAACACTGGAAAAAAACACTTCCTCCAAAGAGATCACAGGCATACCGGACTGTGACCAGGTCGTACCAATGCACCAATGTGGCACACAAAGACTAGCAAACTCTGCTACCACACATGCCCCAATAGTACAACATATCCCCAGTGGAATAAAACGCATGTCCTTGTTAAATCTCACATGTGTACAGGGATGACACACCTGTGTCAGCAACGTGATGGCCCTTGAGTAGTAATGGTCATGTACCGACAAATCTATCCATGAGCTGGGCATGCACACACTTCGACATACACATTGAAATGTTCCATTTTGGCTGGGCAATGTGCAACAACAATGTCAATCTCTGTCCATGACACGCCGGAACAAAGCAGTGTACAGGCAGGCATCCGCTTGTACAGTAGAAAATGTCATGTTTCTGAAGCATTGATCTCTGTAGAAACATAACTTACACCGTGTGTCTCTTCCAAACACAGGTGGTGCTGGGGACACAGCACCAAATGAAGAGGATTCCCAGTTCCAGACTCTGGTGGTCTCTCAGCTCTCTGGTTTGACTCTGTCTCTGTCCTCTTCGGATGACGAAGAACAACCTGGCACCTCTGGTGTGAGTCATCATGCAGCACCAGCAGCACCAACATCTGCACCCCCTGTACCCACGCCTCCAGCATCTGGAAACAGACAGGGCACCCCCGCCAACACGGACAGACCAAGGCCACAGAACACGCACAGTACAGAGACACAGGACCACCTGGAAGCTGCAGCCAATACCACCAGCAACACCACCCAAGGGGTCCCAGTGTCACCTGTGCGTGCCGCCGCTGGTCCTGCCCGTGTGGATAGGGGTGCTGGGAGGGGTGGGAGGCAGAGGGCACACCTTGCAGAGGGGTCTGGACTGCATGATGACCCCCAGATGGCACAAATCATAGATGCGTAACAGGATAGCCCCGGAGGATTTGGCCAGGTAGTGGGGATCCTCAAGGACATACAACAGGAGCAAGCTGCCCACCATGCCCGCATGGAGGCAAAGTGGGATGCACTTACTGCAGTGCATCAGGACATACTCCAATGCCTCCGCCAAATCACCACAAACATGTCCACACCTCCCTGTGTGGCTACAACATCTGTTGCCACACCATCTGCCAGTGCCACAGAGAGGGAGGAGGACTCTGGCGGAGAGTCCCCTGCACTGCAGAGGCCTGCACCTCAGGATCCCCCCCCCCCAAGAAGAAGAGGGGTCGTGAGACGCAGATGTCCCTGCACATCCCCCATGGCCTCTAAACCTGTTCTGGACAATGTTCTTTGTGCGCAACCCATTCACCTTGTCCAATCGGACACAACTCGCCCACATGACATGGAGGGTTCATGTTGGTCCAATGTATCAGATGACTGTGGACTTTACTCAGGACATTTCATCTACCAACACTTCCAACTCTACTGTGAACTTTGGATTCAAAACCCAACATACAGCACCCACCATCCGGTGCACTTTCCTCACACATGTTCAAAAATAAACTCACCAGTACACCATACTTGCCTCTGTTGTGATTCCAACTTGTCATGTGTCATGGAGATGTTGATCTGCTAAACAACACAGTGCATGCCAAATACTACAACAATGTGACCACTGTTAGGTGAGTCATAGTGATGTGACAAATGTGAGGGAGACACACTACTATGGCAACACAACACATACTCACCATGGCCATGTTACTCATCCCACACAATGATGTTGACCTGAAACACATTGGTATGCACAGACACAACACCTATCCACAGTCAGTGGTAACAAGTCCACATGTGAGGTAATCAAATGTCACTCAGATGTGGGAAGAGAGACAATGCACCTAAGAAAGCATAGCACAGGTTCATTACACATCAGCAACATGTTTATTAAAAAATAGTTGCAAGGCAATTGTACGTTACGGTGGACACACGGTCACAGAGTGTCTGAGAATTGAAGTCCAGGGGTGTGTGGCACATCACTTGATGGCAATGGACTACTCCCACACTGGTGTTGGATTCTGGGTGATGGGGGTCACTGTTGACCAAACAACAGGCAAAGTACCCTGGGAAAGACAGACACAAGACACAGTCAAAAGCACAGCAGAAGAGGAGAGAAATGCAATACACATGCACAAAACATGTCACAAGAAACCTACACAGAAACAAGTTAGCAGTACTACACTATTGTGGAGTACAGACCACCTGAATGGACACATCACTGCACGCATCCAGTCAAATGGCACACAGACACACTCATACAGCAACAGAGCAGCCACAACACATTTCAGGCTAACTCCATACATTGACATGACAACCCTGTAAACTCACATTCAGGTGAAGAAGTTGTTGATGAGCTGTGTGTGGACGTCACCCTCATCTTCATCATCACTGGCATCGTGGCCCAGACGGGATACTCCACAGATGGCGGAGGTCGTTCATCGTCATCCTGGATGAGAGGCACCTTATTCCGCAATGCCATGTTGTGTAGCATGCAGCATACAAGGATAATTTTGCACACCTTTACAGGGTCATATGGGAGGGCCCCTCCGGTCTTGTCCAGGCAGCGGAAGTGGCTTTTCAGGAGGCCAAATGTCCACTCAATCACCCTCCTGCTCTGACCATGTGCCTCATTGTAGCGCATCTCGGCTGGTGTCACAAGGTTCCTGAGGGGTGTCAGCAACCACAGCATGTTGGGGTATGCGGAGTCACCTACACACAAACAATTGAACAATTAGCTGAGTTTTGTAGGAGTGCAGAATACAGCATTGCCAAACACACACAATGGTAAACAGTCAGTACACACCGACAAGTCAGGTATGCTGGTCTGGCATCTGTGACATCAGCGTTGCAATGCGACTACTCCTCATTATGTAGGCATTGTGCGCAGAACCGGGGAAACGTGCACACACATGTGTGATACACATGTCTGTAAGACATACCACCAGAGCATTGTTCGAGTGAAAATGTTTCCTGTTCCGGTATGCCTGCTGATGTGCCTGTGGTGGTATCAGGGCCACAAGTGTACCATCAATAGATCCGATGACTTTTGGCATTCTCCCCAGTGTATAAAAGGCATCCTTTATTTCAGGTAGTTGAGCATGGCTAGGGAACTTGATGTACAGGTCAAGGAAATGCAACATCCTCTCCAAGGCATCACGTAGCACACGACTAAACATAGTTTGCGACATACCACCAGCAGTAGCCACAGTGTACTGGAAGGTACCAGTAGCAAAGAAGTGCAGGGCTGCCATCACCTTCACCTCTAGGGTCAGTGCTGTAGGGTATATCCGGCCAGGTAGCAGATGTGGCACCAACTGCTCCACCAACTCCTCAATCAGTGGCCTGGTGAAGCAGTACTGTCGGATGCAGTCGCGTTCCTGCATGGTTTCAAGGTCTGGGAACGGTTGATGGACAGCTAGTGCCCTGCAGAACAGAGATGCACAAAGGAAGATTGTCAGTTCATCCACCCATGTGGCCATGACCAAACAAAATATCACATGATACATCATGACATTACACAATGTACTGAGGTGTGTGCTGTTGGGCATGGACACATATGTCACCTATATGACCATCACCTCACATCTCAATTCCACATGTCCACATAAGTCCCATGTAGTGCAATGGTCAATTATTGGGCTGTGTCACCCTACCTATGTACTGCTGTGACGTTACAAACACACACCACAGTGACAAGTGAGGCCTGATGTCTCCCAGGCATCACAGATCTATGCCATGCATATACCCAGGGTCCCTGCATTGCCACATCGACACTGGCATGACATGGCGTATCATGTACACGCCACAAGGCAAGCGTGAGTCCCGCAGCTAGTGGCCACTGTTGTCTCTACAGGACCTACATGGACGTCTCTTAGACACACACACAACATCAAGGTTGCTGCACATACCACATGGATGTGGATACTGTCTCCCATTGGGCACATTTGATCATCCACATCTGAGACACAACATGCACATAGACTGTTGGTGCACATCAGAATTGTGGCTACAGATCTCACTGTGACATACATGCCATCACCCCCAGGACTCAGGGTGTATGTGACATGTCCTAAACATATCCAACCTGCAATTGTGTCCATGACTCATGCCCATAACTTTACAGTTGCACATCAGAGTGGTAATGTGCACAACACACAAAGGATTCTGCCCCCATGAACAAGTGCACAGCCTGGGAGTAGCTGAACAAAAGTGCCACACAACAAACCAAATGTTGCCCCCAATACACAGGGAATGCAGCCTTACATGCCATGGGACACTGTGTGGCCAATGCTGTAGTGTGGTAGGTGTGCACATGTGTCCCTGGCAAGTAATTGTGTGTTGAAGCAGTCAAATAGTCACACCAATGATCTCTGACACGGGTGACAATGCGTACGCATTGCACGGTTCATGACCGAGCCGTGTGTCCGCTTTGTCATTGACTGCAATGAGTTCCGACACGGGTGACAATGCGTACGCATTGCAAGGTTCATGACCGAGCCGTACGTACGCTCTGCCATTGACTGCAAAGAGGTCCGACGCAGGTGACAATGTGTACGCATTGCACAGTTCATGACCGAGCCGTGCGTACGCTTTGCCATTGACTGCAATGAGGTCCAACGCGGGAGACAATGCATGCGCATTGCACGGTTCATGACCGAGCCGTGCGTATCCTTTTCCATTGACTGCAATGAGGTCCGACGCGGGTGACAATGCGTACGCATTGCACGGTTCATGACCGAGCCGTGCGTATGCTCTGCCATTGACAGCAATGAGGTCCGACGTGGGTGACAATGCGTACGCATTGCACGGTTCATGACCGAGCCGTGCGTACTCTCTGCCATTGACAGCAATGAGGTCCGACGCGGGTGACAATGCGTACGCATTGCACGGTTCATGACCGAGCCGTGCGTACGCTTTGCCATTGACTGCAATGAGGTCCGACGCGGGTGACAATGCGTACGCATTGCACGGTACATGACCAAGCCGTGCGTACGCTTTGCCATTGACTGCAATGAGGTCCGACGCGGGTGACTATCATGCATGCGCGTCGGGCAGCCATGTTCCGAGACAGGCGTACGCCTTGGCCATTGAATCGTATGGAGACGGGTGCATGTGTATTTTCAAAATACGCGTTGTACAGTCAGTTGACCGAGCCGTGCGCACCCATTGGCTCTGGACTGTCATGGAGACGGATTCAGATTCAAAACTTGTACGAGTTGTGCGCTGGAAATTCAGTTGGATGCCTACAACAATGTTGCAATTCCTAGGGTTTTATGAAGGTGAAGATTTGAACGATGCGGAAGATGTGTACGAGTCGCACATTTCCATGGATTGGCCAGATTTATAGAATGCAACCGTGTTGGACCTATCACTGGTGACACATGGCACAGAGTCTGCCTCTGCAGCACAGATATAAGGCTGGCTGGACCCCAGGGAGCTCACTTGCCTGCACTACATGCTACTGGACCACATCCCTGCTACCACTGCTGCTGTCTCTGCATCCTCTGGCTACTACTTTGGCGCGTACTCTGGAGAGAGCCCCAGCCTTCACTGAGGAGGAGAACCAGGCCATGCTGGACGGGCTCCTTCCACAGTACAGCAAGCTGTATGGGAAAGCAGGGGAGCAGGTGAGTGTGCAGTCCACTGCCTTTCTAATTATGCATGTTGTCTGACTAGCAGTACTAGCAGTGTGTACACCAGTGGCAAGCATACTCACTGAGTACTTTCATCCCCCAAGGTGTGTAGGTACATGTAATGAACAGGTGTTCTGCAGCTAAAGTGCATTTGTGCAAGCTTAAACTTCCCAGGCATTGTTAACATGTCAGACATGTGAGTCATTTGTCCTTTTCCATGGGTGCACTACCTGTGTTACTCATTTCCCTTTGTGATGATGACATGTATATCCAACTGCGTGCAGCACAAATATGGGGCATGTGTGTTAATGGACTTTTAACTTTGTCATCCTCACAGGTTGATGCCCACCAGAAGCAGGAGATATGGCTGACCATCGCCCGGGCAGTTTGTTCGGTGGGGGTTTACAAGCACCAGATCTGCAACTGCCAGAAGAGGTGGCAGGACCTTCGGGGATGGACCCGGAGGTTGGCAAGGGTCCAGCTGAAGCTGTCGCCTCCTCGCAGGAGGGGCGGACACTGGACCCTGACCCCCCCACATGCTCCGTATACTGGCAGTGGTCTTCCCGGACCTGGATAGGTAGCTGAAGGCCAGACAGCAGCAAGGAGGGGGTAAATCCATGCCTAATCTGTGTACTATGCCTGACATGCTAATTGCAGTCTTTTGGCCTGGTCACATTTCCACATTACGTAGGTCTTGTAGTCCAATACTCAGGTCCCTCAATTGTGTGAGGCACCCTCCTCATCTGATCCACAGGTGTGGCCCCTACAGTCTGTTGCTTGTGTCACTAGGGCACTGTGTCCCTGCAGTCAGCTATGCTTCAGCTTCCGGACAGCATCTGTTTCCGTGACTCTGTTGTGTGTTTCATGGGTGGTTTGGGAAAAAGGGGGTGGTGATGGACAGAGTTTCTGAATGATGCAGAATACTCTTACCAAGTCAAGAGATCATGGTTTTAATCCATCACCGTTTTTTAGCTCACTGCACCATCCCAGCTCAGAACCTGGCTACATGCAAATTAGTCTGTACCTGTCCCAGTGCATGATGGGAACAGGGCAAACCAAACTACCAAGCCAATTCTTATACTGGGAAGGAAACAAGCTTCCGGGGACCGGTTTCTGGCATCACAGCCTTCGTCGGCCCGGCTTGCCTGAATCCTGATGGTGCAATGAGCAAGGGACTCACGTCTGAGCATACCCTCCCACACTGAGTGTGGATAAAAACGATTTGGGAAAAAGGGGGTGGTGATGGACAGAGTTTCTGAATGATGCAGAATACTCTTACCAAGTCAAGAGATCATGGTTTTAATCCATCACCGTTT
This sequence comes from Triturus cristatus, assembly GCF_964204655.1. Taxonomy (NCBI): domain Eukaryota; kingdom Metazoa; phylum Chordata; class Amphibia; order Caudata; family Salamandridae; genus Triturus; species Triturus cristatus. Next base: position 680,086,980 of record NC_140586.1, on the reverse strand, counting down.
TTTAGCTCACTGCACCATCCCAGCTCAGAACCTGGCTACATGCAAATTAGTCTGTACCTGTCCCAGTGCATGATGGGAACAGGGCAAACCAAACTACCAAGCCAATTCTTATACTGGGAAGGAAACAAGCTTCCGGGGACCGGTTTCTGGCATCACAGCCTTCGTCGGCCCGGCTTGCCTGAATCCTGATGGTGCAATGAGCAAGGGACTCACGTCTGAGCATACCCTCCCACACTGAGTGTGGATAAAAACGATTTGGGAAAAAGGGGGTGGTGATGGACAGAGTTTCTGAATGATGCAGAATACTCTTACCAAGTCAAGAGATCATGGTTTTAATCCATCACCGTTTTTTAGCTCACTGCACCATCCCAGCTCAGAACCTGGCTACATGCAAATTAGTCTGTACCTGTCCCAGTGCATGATGGGAACAGGGCAAACCAAACTACCAAGCCAATTCTTATACTGGGAAGGAAACAAGCTTCCGGGGACCGGTTTCTGGCATCACAGCCTTCGTCGGCCCGGCTTGCCTGAATGCGGCACAGGGTCAGACTGATTTGCATATGGCCATGTCTGAACTGGGGTGGCAGAGTGGGCTAAAGAACGGTGATGGATCAAACCCAGATCTGTTGACTGGGTGTGAGTGTTTGATTGGTTCTGATGCTCCATCCATCACCACCCCCTTTTGTACCGCTTTGTTCGCCATAAGTTGGCAGGGTATGCTCAGACGTGAGTCCCTTGCTCACTTTGCCACTGGATTCAAGCAAGCCTGGCTGAAGACGGCTGTAATGCCAGAAACCGGTCCTAGGAAGCTTGTTTCCGGTCCAGGAAAGGCATGGCTTGGCAGTTCGGGCTGGACTGTTCCCATGAGGCACAGGGTCAGACTGATTTGCATATGGCCATGTCTGAACTGGGGTGGCAGAGTGGGCTAAAGAACGGTGATGGATCAAACCCAGATCTGTTGACTGGGTGTGAGTGTTTGATTGGTTCTGATGCTCAGTCCATCACCACCCCCCTTTTGTACTGTTTCATGGGTGGGTCAATTGTTTACCCAATGCCTGAGATCTGACATGTGATCTGTGTGTGCACTTGATATGTGTTCCAATTGCTGGTCTGAGTTGCCACATGTGGCTTGGGTATTTCAAACAAACCCATGCAGCAGGGGACTCCAATTTGTGGGCCTTAGGAGTATGTATATAAAGTATGTCTCACTTGCTTAGCCACCTGACTACTGTCCAGGGCCAAACACTGTTTCACGTAGACCTGGGCAGTCATGCCTACTCAAGGGCATTTAGAAACACTCTGTAATCCCACTCCTGTGTATCAATTTACAGGTTGTGCTTAGTGACATGTGCCTTCAGGTGTCTGCCTCTGTGTCATTATGGTGTGGCTTCCTGTTACGTACAACTGGGGTGTTCATGAGTTTGAGGGTCAGCAGGACATCTGAGATGTGACTATGAGAGACAAGACCTGTGTGACATATAGGTGTGTGATCATTTGACAGTGCACAATGGTGTACGCAACTGTGCACTTCAGGCAGCTGGGTTACATGCACAGCAGACTGTGATGTGCTAATGTACAGGGACTTGTGTTAGCAGAGACTCATATGTCTGATTTGTATGATGTGGGGTCTTCTGGGTCCGGGATATGTTGTTTGCAGGGGATGGGCAAGTGCACTTGTCAGCTGCAGAGTTTGTTTTACCCCTGAGCTATGATTGTGACACAGTGCATACTGTTGTTGTCTGGATGCCCTGCCCCTGTGACAGGAGACAGTGTTGACTGACTTTCCAGGCATGCCAGTGCCATGGCATTTAACTTGCTATGAGTGATCCTGCATTGTGTTCAAGTGTGCTCCATGCACCCCATTGTGGCATTGACTATCAGGACATGAGAACATCATAGTGTGTGTTGCTGGCATGCATCACAAGAATGTGAAATGAGTCTCTGGCCATCCCTTCATCCGGACACCTGTACTGAGTCAGTGGCAAGAGATGTGCTGTGTGTATGGTGACATACTCCTAAATGTTTACTTGCGTGTCCCAAAAATGTGTGGGTGGTGCATGTCGGCACATTGGGGTATTAGCATCCAACATGCAACAGACATATGGGTGCAAGTACAGAAGGGATATGAGTGCCATGGTTGATGGTGAGACTGACAATTGGCTTTTTCTTAACAGTGTGAGCACTTTGAACAGTGTTCAGCTGATGATGCCAGGGCTTGCCCTATGATGTGATGTACTCACTGTGGTGTGTGCAGTCAGTGCAGGTGACTGATGTTGTTCTCTTTCGTCCTATTTCTATCCAGATACATCCACGGCCACAGGAGGAGACAGCTCCATGGACCAGGAGGAGCCACAGAGCCTGACTGGGACAGAATGCGAGGAGTCGGGGGGACCCAGTGGCACGGAGGATGAGTAGAGCCACACCGAGGAGTCCTCAGCACCATCCACCCCAGCTGAGGGCCACAGCAGCTCAGAGGATGACTCCCTTGTGGAGGCGGTTGTCAGCAGCCACCAAACCCCAGCTAGTGAAGCTGTCCCCGCCACCACCCCCACCACCACCATCACCACTCTCACATCAGCTCCCATCCCAGAGGTCACTGGAGGCTCCCGTGTTCGGGAGCATGTCTCCTTTGTGCCAGGCACCACACCCCCTGCCCCTGTGTCCCCTGATGCCCTGAGTGAGGAGTCTGTGGACTTACTTAGACAGATCCATGTAGGGCAGACATCAATGCTGAGTGTCCTCCATGCACACACCAGTCTGTTGATGCAACTGGTGTCTTTCATGGAGGGCATTTCATCGGGCATGTCTGCACTACAGAGGACCAATCAGTCTGTGGCCTCCTCCCTGACGGCAGCAGTGTCCCTCCTCCAACAGTCCCGTACCCCTCCTACCCCTGCACCACCCACGATTCCTAGCACCCTACCTGTCCCAAGCACACACACACCTGCACATTCTCACAAAGCCACAGACACGGGCAGCACACAAACACCCAAACCAAGGTCTAGACGTGCACACAAGCAAGTGCAGGGGACTGATACCACACTCACAAGGGATGGTTTGCTGCCACACACACAGTCATCCACAACCTTTCCACAGTCCTCCTATACCTCTCCCTCCCAGCACCCTTCCCTTGCCTCACCTGCAACCCCATCGCCACAGAAGCTCTTCCTCTGTGACCTTGGTCTCTTCCCCACTGACCCATCAGATCCATCTTACAAGGGGAAGAGGAAGTCTGCACACACAGAGGGGAGTGCCCCTCACACCCGGACACCCTCCCCCAGGCACAGTCATACTGAGGCCCCCACCCGCAAGTCCCCCCAGAGCTGGAAGAGCAAGACCCCACCCCCGCCCGCAGCTCCACGGCGAAGTCTCCGTCCTCCATCCCCCAGGCCACCACTCCAGAGGTTCCCCCGCCACACCCTTCCCCAGGTTCCCCCACCCACAGATACACCATCCCCAAAATGCTGAGGCCCTCCCCCCTACTACTTGCTCTTCCACCCCCGGTCAGACGGTTAGTGCCATTGATGTGGGGTTCGTGTCCCCCCATCTTTGCTGCCGACCTCACCTGAACCCAATTCCGCTCCCATTGAGTTAGGCACTGCAGTGGAGTCCACGACCACCCTGTCTGACTTCAGCACAGCATTGGGGACCCAATCCACTCCATCTGACCTGCCCACTGCAGTTGTGCCGGCACCCACCCCATCTGACTTGTGCCCCACAGTTGTGACTGCACCCTCTACTTCAGTCAGCTCCACTGCTGTTGCCAGTGACTCTACTGCATCCACCACCCCTTCACTTCCTCCTTCTGCTGCACCCTGATCCTGTCCCTGCGGTGCCTAGCCTACCCACATGTATGCCCCTCCAAGGGGATGTCCCCTGTCCTTAGCAGTGCAGGCAACATGTGACATGTGTCACTCAAGTACACTTCTTGTCATTTGATAATGGACTGGCCATTGGCCTTTGTTTTGAACGGACGTTTAATTTTTCATCTGCTGAATAAAGCTTTTTTCTTTATCCCTGTGAATTTGAGTTAGCTGTACATTATGTTGATGATGTTTACCATGACCTTGCAGTTCTAATGCTGGATTTAAAATGTTGAATACTGAGGTGTTGATGTGAGGTACTCCATGTGGTCCATGAGATATGTATCCTATTCTGGTCGGTATCCATGTCATCCTTTGCAGCTAACTGGGTGTGTCATGATTAACAATTTGTGAACATCTCTGTAAACATTTCATTAGCATGGTCTCATCTGTGGCTTGCATACATGCACATATGATGTGCTTCCCATTGTCCAATTTGTCTATTTCCCTGACTGTGGGCGCATCTCCACTGGACCTGCAGGTGTGGGCATCATTGGTGTTGGAGCAACTAGGTTCTCTGTGCAACTTGCTGGACATATGTGTTGAGTATGTGCAGATGACTGAAGGGACACTCCCGTAACCAGGCTGTTGTGACCAGAGGCTTCATTGTGTGGTAACTGATGGCTGACTGACCAAGTGTTTTGCTGACATGACTGAGACCTGCTGGGACTATGTTTGGCACAGCTGAGCTTCCACAGGAGTTGAGTCCCCTCAAGTAAGTGTGTTGTTCTGTGACATTGCCTGGCCCATGGTGTGTGTTGTGTGAGCATGTGTGTGTGTGTCCACATCACTTTTCATACACAGGCAGTGTTCCCTTGATATGTTCCTCTTGTTGATGCTTGCTGAGTTGTACTGTGTTCATCCCACATCTTTGTCCTGGGCTACCAGATGTGTGGATGCATGATACACTACTGTTAATTGGTGTTTCATCATTGCGATTTGTCAGTTCTGAGTGGTGATGATGTTATCAGACGTAGATGGGACACAGTCAGGGGTCCCCAAGGCACTTGTTTGTTCGCAATATCATGTAGTTGCCCCTAGGTGCTACCTGTCAGTGATTGATACATGTGTGTGTGTGTGTGACTGCTCCCACTTGTCCGGTTCAGGGCTGCAATGTTTGCAGGTGTCAGCATGTGTGCCTTGTGGTTCTCCTTGGCTTCTGCATTGTCCTGGGACTGTGGCTGGTATTCCGCAGATTACGTGAGCTTTGACGTCATGGCCATGTACCGCATACTGTGCAGTATGTCTGTCATTCACCAGGGTTGTAGACTGTCCTTGTGTGATGAGTCTATGCACCTTAGTTCCTCCCAACATTACAGTGTTTGTCATGGGTGCATGTGCAATGTCACCTGTCCATGTGGCCTTCACAGATGCACATTGGTGCAGTTCAGGATGTGTGGTGTTGAGGGTGGACTGATGTAAATGTTTGCATGGATGGGCCCCTAGCTCCCGTTTGTCCATGGATGACGGGCCATGCTGAGTGATTTGTGTTTGTGTAGGTGTGATGTACGTTTGTGGCACAGGACACATGTCTGGGTTTCACAGTTTGTAGAACATCTACCTTTGTCAGCACAGTGGAGGTGTCATGCATGCTTGTGTCACCCCAATGTCTGGTCCCTGGGGGTAGTGCTGTTGTGTGTCAGTCTCTTGCTGTGTTAGCTGGTGTTCATTCCAGCTTGTGTCACATGTGTCTGTTGTGCTCCCTCTCATCTCACAATGCCTGATTGCACACTCAGGGGGGCCTATTGATGGGTTACTTTTGTATGGCACTGTGTCCACATCTGTGTCACTGTGGTTCATCCCCCCTCATGTGTTGTGTAGTTGCCTGGGGATACGGAGACACACACACACATGTTGTGTCAGATGTGCAGTGTGAGGTTGCCTGTTTGTGTTTGTGAATCTGCACCAGTGCATTGGTATTGCTGTTGTGGGCCATTGTCTGGATGTTGTTTTTGTGATTTTCCCTTCTGTCCCTGTGAGTCACATCACATCATTCTGCGCATTCATCCTGGTTGTTAGGTGCCATTGCTGGCATGGAATGGGAGTTTGTGACCTGACACCTACAGTCTACACAGGTTGTTTTGATTAGTCTATTTTTGAGATGTGTGTTTGCTTTGTGATGGTCACTTCTGCTTTTGTGCCATTGTACACTGTATGCATTGTCAGCCCCCATGGGTGGTGCTTGTCTGCACATGGTCGAGAGTATGTTAGGTTATCACAGCACTGTTAGCCTCAGCACATCTCTGTGGGCATGGAACACAACCACTACTTTGCCCCAAAAGTGTTTCATGTGTTGGGACCAGAAATCATACATGCTGTTTGGCATTTGTAAACTTGTCCATGATGAAACTTACCTTTTGGTCATTGTGATGAAGGGGGTTTTGTACCCCATCACCACAATGCTCAACATCTGCTGCAGTTTGAAAGCACACACTTAACTTTTGTTCTACACAGTGAGGGGTGTTATTTTTACATTGCCACAGTGCTAGTGATGCTTGCTTTGTGTAGGCCACACTCATTTTTTGGTCACACATGTGATGGTAGTTACATTGTATGTTCGAAGTCATGATCACTGTTGTGGGCATTTGTCACAGACTACACACGGTTGTCATGATGTTAGGGGGGTGTATTTTGCTGACTTACATAATGTTGGTGTTTGATGGATGTGTGGCGCATCACACATCCTATGAGTGGGGTGGCATTAGTGCTGGGCAACAGGTGCCCTATGGGTAGGGGTGGCAGGAGTGCTGGGCAACATAAGACCTATGAGTGGGGGTGACAGGAGTGATGGGCTTGATAATATGCCGCAGAGAATTCCAATAGAAGCCCATGTTGACACCAGAACATGGGCTTCTATGGGAATTCTCAAGGGCATATTATCAAGCCCATTATCGCCGCTTTAGCGGCAGTTTTCTACCGCTAAAGCGGCGATAATTTTAACCCCGTTTCTTGATAATATGCCCCGAAGTTTGGAGTAAACTTCATTGTGGCTGTTACGTTTGAAAAGCTTTCTGCAGATTACGTGCTTAAGCCGTAAGAACGTGCATGTAAAGGAAAAAAAGACTCCTATACTATACTGTTGGTGTCCTTCCAAAAACGAATAATAAAGTTGCAGTAGAAAAGCTGTCACGACAAAGATGTTTGAGAACAAGTGTGTTGACTGAGTGAATGAACAGAGGGTAGACATTGCATATCGAAACCATGTTAACAATACATTTATGGTAACCCTGGATCATTGTACATGAATAAGAGTCTAAGGATTAGTGCTCTTTTTGTATGCATGTTATGTACTGCTGTACCCAATGTTTAGAGCAATGCCCCATTAAATAAATTTACATGAAAACAACCATCTGTATGATTTGTTCAGATTCTCACTCAATGTGAACAGTATGAATATGGAATTTAAAAAAACATCCTTTAGATTTGAGTACTTTCAACAAGGTCGTAATGCCAACAGATGCATGATTTTTTCAAATTTTTCCTGGACATAAATATCATTGAATAGTGGAAATATGTGAGAAAGCATACATTAGTTAAAAGTGCATACCGCATAAACATGATACAGACAAGAAGTGTTCGCATATCAGCCCTAATGTTACTAATTAGTTTACATTAGCTATGAACATAATTGCATTCACAAGATACCCTACATGAAAACCGAACATGAGTGTTATGAGAACTGGGTGCATGAAAATTACCTGTTTTGTACAATAGTTTCTGAGAAATTAAAGACCAATTCAGAACAGAGCAATAGTTGAAGGTTGAGTGTGCTTTGTGGCATGTGATAACAGTCAACATTGGATTGCTCGCTATATGCATATGTGAAATGCTACTATGAACAAAATTATGACAAATTCTGTGGCCGGGCCAAGACCTTGATAGGAGTGAAACTGAAATGTAAAAGCTAATGCGAAAAATGTATAAACTGGGGTGTGGCAAAATATCTCTGTGAGAGGGCTGCCTATGTTACACAATTTGTGATGAAAAGTTGAAAAAAAAAATTTTAAACTATGAATGGCTGTGGACAGATCAAAGTTAAGGTGGTCTTGATTGTGCAGTACTGTTTGAGGGATGTAGTCCACTTGGCTGGTGAGGGTCCTTGGGGGCAAACAACCCCTCCTGTTACTTGCAGCAAGGCCCACGCAGAGGGATTGCTGAGAGGATGTCAGAGGCCCACCCCCTTTCACCACCACTCTGCAAACACACGTCCTGGTGCACTACTGATTGGGGAGGAAGTCCCCTAGCATGCTGAGGGGCCTTGGGGTCACAAACCCCTCCTGTTGCCTCCAGTAAGTCCCACACAGTGGGATTGCTGAGAGGTCTTTGGAGGCCCCTCCCACTTTCTCCATCACTCTGCAAACATTCCTACTGGCACAGTACTGGTTGGGGGATGACGTTCCCTTGGATGCTGAGGGTCCTTGGGGGAGCAAGAACACCTCCTCTTACCTCTAGGAAGTCCCACATAGTGGGATTGGTGAGAGATCATCGGAGGTCCTGCCCCATTCTCCACCGCTCTGCAAAGGAGCCTCTGGGTGCACTACTTGTTGGGGGATGAAGTCCCTTTGGAAGCTAAGGATCCATAGAGGCCAAGAAGCCCTTCTGTTATCAGCAGCAAGTCACACACAATGGGATTGCTGAGAGCTGGTCGAAGGCCCCATCACCTTTCTCCACTTCTCTGCAAACGCGCCTAGTAATTTAAAAAATCATAGAAATTCACTTAAAAGCCAAAGGTTAAAGTGATGTTATAGTTAGGGAATAGTTTTTTTAAAACTGTAGAAATTTACTGAAAAAATAAATGTTACTGGTACGTTATAGTTAGGAAATAGAATGAAAAAAAAGGTAGAAACTCACTGAAAAAAAACAATGGTTACAGGGACGTTATAGTAAGGCTCACATTTCACTTGTAAAAAACCATAGAAATTTAGCAGTTATAGTTACCTGAGCTAACAATAACTTATGCCCTTCGATGCACTGGTTATGGCCATACATATTAAATAACTCATGACAAGGTCAATAACATCATTGATTACACCATCCACATAAGCACTCACGCACCCACTCAGACACCCATATAACCACTCACATACCCATTCACAAACACATACAAATGCTCATGCACACACTCACTAATGTATAGAGCCACTCACACACCCACACACTCACTTGTACAGGCACTCACACAACCACTCACTCACCCATACAGCTACTCATACACCTATTCAGTCTTATAGCCACTCACATACCCAGTCACACACTGATACAGACATTCACACACGCACTCCGATTGCAAGTGTTAGAGGTAGTATCACTCATTAGTAGTACAACAGTATACTCATCTAACTTTTGTAGTATGTTAGTATATATGTTTAGCACCCATAAACATATTAAAACACTTACACTCACTTTATGATCTCATCAGTGATGTGATTTGAGATGTCATGATTGATGTCACTAACCATGACATGAGTGATATAATATGCCCATCCTTGCCAGTATCAGGGGGAGCGAGACCTCAACCCCCAGCCTTCACTGCGGTTTCTCACGCCACTGACATTGCCGCAACCAGCCAGCATGCCAGGAGACACTTAAAAACAGCTTGGGGCTCCCGGAGCTTGGGAGGAGTGCTGGAAAAGCCCCGGCAAAGCCTAGGCTGAGGGTGGGCCTGTCAGCGACAGGAAGAGGCAGGGCAGGGCAAACCCCCTTGGCTCAAACTTTGCAGAACTGTTCTGCTGATAAGATCTTCCTGCTTATTCTTTTCCCCACCTCCTGCTGTTTGGACTGGAACTGGACATTTACTAAAGTACTTTGCTTAACTACAAGTGGCTATCTGTTAATCTACCGGCTAAATTCTAGATACGGAACAAAACGGACACAGCTGAGAGACCTTGATTCAGAAACGGTTGGACTTTACCTCTCAATTATCACCTATGGTATGAGACTGCTTTGTAATTTTACTCTACCTATCAGTTGCAGCAAAGAGGAGTGTTACCTTTAGATCCTCTGGCTGCCTTAGGGGCTGTTCTGAAGGTAATATTCACTGTGCCCGGAATGTTATTGCATCCCTCACCCCTATGCCATCTTTTGAAAAGGAAATAACAAAATTCTAAACTACCAAACGAGGGGAGGCTTGCAGGAGAAGGATTCCTTTTCACGATCCCCACCTATAATTATACAAATATGGGCAAGCTGAAAGCTACAGAGGGATTAGATAAGGGGAAACATCAAAAATAAGGGAAAGTGTAGCAGAGAACTGCACACTAAAGAGGAGATTGATGACCTGCTAGAAGAAGTAGAGTCGCTACTAAGCAACAAACGCAAGACAGCCAAAATACACAAATCCAAGATCACTGTATTTTACAGGAAGCAAGAGGCAAGTGCCCAGAATAAAAGTAACCCAAGACCAGGTGAAACACGTGTAACATTTGAGATCCCACCTCCCGAAGCAGTTATTTCCCAGCTCGCAACAACACTCCTGTCTGAAACAGAAATAGATATAGAAAGCTTACAGACGGTTTACTCCCCAGCACTAGAAGATCTAAACTGCTTTGATAGGGCTAAAGAGGATTTACCAACAATCGCGTGTACAAATAGATATTCATTATTAGCCTCTGTATCAAAGCCAGATGGTGGGACTGTTAATTCGCTAACACATAATCTGATTCTAATCACACCCCCAAACTGTAATAACCAGCAGGCCTAAAAGTCATCTCCTCCTGGTTCCACGAACGAACACGAAACATCTGCTCCAAGGGATCCAAATCAACATCAGCGCCCAGTTGGTAACAGAACTAGTGCAGAGGTTAGATGCCCTTACCGAGGAAGTTGCCAACCTAAAAATACTAATTGGTAATCTTACATCCTGAGGCAAGATGGAGAGCCAGGTTGCCTTAGAGGAGGTGCCAGGCCACAACTGGAAACAGCAGGATGAGTCCAAAATAGCTAAAACTTCCAAGATTATGACGCGACCTTATAGTCACACAAACAAACCAGTAAGGAGCCCGAACACTGACACATAAGAGCTCGTTCATGCAGATGGAAAAGGCTATGAGGGGAGGGCCTCTGGTACTATGGGAGCAAGGTTAGAGGGGATGTACGCAAGAGTAGGCAGGATGATGGACAAAACTACATCTATAATAACACGCCACAACAGAATTACAATGAGGGGGGCATTTTAACTTTCCTACAGGACCCACAATATTCAGAAGAAGGGAGCAGGACCCACAAAACGAGCAGCCAAAACAACACCCATGTAACAGAAACCTAGATTTTAGGCAGCATCCAAACAGTAATGCAGTCAATGACAGAGATAGACTGGCGGACTAAACGGTATTTATGACCAATGATTCTAAACTAACTCTCTCCTCCTATAGGGAAGATGAAGAGTCATTTAAAAATAAGGAAATCCACTGGATAAGATCTAAGCATGAGTGCTTATCATTAATATATTCAGATATTATGAAAGAGGAGCGTCTGACAGGTAAGCATAAAAGTCTAGTCGTTGATTTGATGGTACTACACCTAAGAGCACCATTAACTTTCATCTCTGTGATGAGGTTCAAGTTAAACAGACCTGGAACTGAGATAAGAGTGAATCAAAAAATGCCTACAAACGCCGGACAACAACTAAAAACCAGCTGTTCCCAAAATGATCTAGAGGCACTTGACTGACAAGGAATGCAGGAAACTGTGTCCATGCATTGTACTAGGCCATTTCGAGTCTCTAGCCAGTTCAAAGGAATAGCCAAAGGAAAGCCATTATTAGACCATTCTTATCAAGTACACCAGAGAATTTCTGGAGAGAGGGGCGAGACTATGGAAGTAGTTGTGGGACAACTCAGTTCCCCGATTGGCACCAATAAATCCACACAAACCCTGAAATATCTAGTATCATGGAATACAGTAGGGCTCAAACAAAAATGAATTGACCACGAATGGCAAGAGTACATGAATCAATATGACTTTGACTTTTTAACAACAAAAATGGGCTTTCGATTCAGCTCACAAGTTAGGATATAGGACATTCAGAACTAATGCTGTCCCCTCAAAAAGAGGCAGACCATCAGGAGGCCTAGTTATATGGGCCAAAATCTCCCTAAAGATAGAAATTAGCCAACTTAATCCTTGTGGTAAAAATAAAAACACAAAACAAAGGTGATGTCTTTTTGCTAAATGTCTATAGTAGACCAAGAGCAGCTAGTGCACAATCACCAGTACTAGAGATATTGGATAACTTCCTAAGCACTATAGACCCTAGGGTATCAGTAATTATAGGCAGGGACTTGAACTGCAAGTTTGAGCCTGTTGCGGGCCTAAAAACGCTCTTAGAAGAAGAAAATATGGCAAGAGGTATTCCACCATTGGAAGTTGGACTTTCTGTACCATGCACAATGGCGGTAATGCAATTGGTTCGATTGGTCTCAGGGCAAGGATTGAAGGTGTGCAATGGTAGACTGTCGTCAGACAGACCGAGTGCATACACATTTAAAAGAGGAACTACCAAGAGCAAAATCGACTATATATCAGTGAGTATTAGCATATGGGGTAACCTAATCGCTTGAAAAGTAGAGCCAAGCGATGACAGTGACCACTAGCCTCTGTATTTGTCAATGGAGGGAACATTTTTCGAAACTTGGACTCTGGGAAATAGCTCTACCAAGAGAAATCCTCCTCCAAACCCATTAATTAGCAATAATCGCAGAGCACTAAAATGGCCTTTTATTATTGGAAATTCCAAAGCCATGATAAAGATGTACAACACCTTTGCAGGTGTTTTATCTCCTTATACAAATACTGCCCCATGTGAGATCCCTATTGTGCAAATACACTGCATTCTGTAAAATCCCTTGTGAGCATGAGTCATTGAACACCATTAAACACTCTCCTCATAATCCCTGGTTCACCAAGGACTGCTGTGTAGCAAAGCATCAATTAATGGCAGCTGTTCGGTCCGGCAACATAGAAAATATAAGAGCTAGAAGGATAAAGTATAAGAAACTATTAGTACAGGCACAAAAAGACTGGGAGGACAGTAATTGGAATGGATTGCTTGAGGCAGTAAAAAATAGGGATCATACGGGCTTTGGGAAATTATTAGCCCAGGGAAATAAAACAGGGAACTCCAGCCCGGATCTTTATTTGGACCTGGGTACCTGCTGCAGTCACTTTTCAGCCTTATACTCGAATGCTGCAGATCCTGTAAAAACTGACAATCCTTCAAAGGGTACAAGTCCTGGGGTAGTTGACTGGCATGGACTGAACAGCACTCCTTATTTCACCCTAGATGGCACAGTGGCAGCAATAAATGCAGCTAAGCCGGGGAAAGCCCCAGGTCCGGTAAGATCCCAGGAGACCTGATGAGGAATTACAATACGGTCTGGGCACCCTATGTAAATTTACTCTGCAATGCTCTGGCCGCAGGAGCACCAATACCTGAATCATGGAATTGGGCAGAAATAATCCCCATTTTTAAGAAGGGGAATCTCCAAGACCCCGCTAACTATAGGCCAATAAGCTTAATAGATACTCTACATACAATCTATGCAAAACAGACCCTATTCAAGCTTAATAACTGGCTAGAGGAAAAATATATCCTGTCTCAATATCAGGCAGGGTTCAGAGCCAGACAAGCACAATAGACCAGGTTTTTAGATTATTGTGTATAGTATGGAAGTATACGAAACTCAAGGGAGGTCATATGTACATAGCCTTCATAAATCTGAAGGCTACTTTTGATCTCATTCCTAGGAGCTCACTGTGGAACTCCCTAAAAATCCAGGGAGTTCCTGAAGACCTATTGACCAAAATAGTACGACTCCACAAAGATAATTACGCAAAAGTCAAATGGGGACCCCGGGGCGAACTTACTGAGGCAATTCCAATAAAAAGAGGAGTAAGACAGGGATGTGTACTGCCACCTACCCTCTTCTCACTATATGTAAATGATGTTGTACAACATCTTCAGGGCTGTAAGCATGATTCACCAAAGCTGGGAGGGGTACCTGCCCTACTTTTTGCAGATGACATAATTTTAATAACAAAAACGCCCAAGGGATTGCAAAACCTATTAGATTGCTTTAGTGAGTTCTGTATGGAAAAAGGTCATGGAAAAATTTCAAACAAAACCCAATACATGGCCTTAAATCTGCACAAATCTTTCAAGAAAAATATCATTGTTGGAAAACAAAAACTGCAATATGTGCCCAACTTTAATTACTTGGGCATTACCCTTGATACTAAATTGTCATGGAAACCTCATATGCTCAAATGTAAGTCTATTATGGTTCAAACTTCCTTGGCAATTAAAAAAAGCAACAGAAAAGTACATCTAAAGGAGTGTCACCTGCCTATAAATGTAGGGGGCAAACAGCAAACCCTCTATGGTGCAGAACTTTGGGGTGTTATTAGTCAGAATATGCTTTCTGTGGAAGAGAATAAATTCATAAGGATGATATTGTAGCTCCCAGTACGCACACCCATTATCCAAGATATAAAACTTAGGTGAATCGAGACCCAAGCCATATTAAGACCCTTGTTATTCTGGGTCCACATGTAGACGATACAAGAGCTCAAACACTATAAAGAGGGGTTAATTGAGATATTGAAACTTGTTTACAATGTTATACTTCATTGGCTTCGGCATGTGCATAGTTGGTTTTATAAACTAGGTTTAAATAGTTATTGGGATGATCCGTATTCATTAACACATCTTTTAAAAAGAATCTTCAAAAACATCTACTGGATGTATACTCAGGATAGCATACACTATAGTTCAAAAGTAGGAAGGTTGACTGCACAGTTTTTATCTTTAAAACCAGTTCCCTCATTTGAACTTTACATGGATGAAAAACAACCCCAATTAGCCTAGTCCATGTACATGAAGTTCCACTTTAATGTTTTACAGATCAAATTCAATACATCTAAGTGGTCGTGTAATAGTATCGATGACAGAGAGGCTATCTGCACCTTATTTACTCAAAATGATGCAGAAAATGTCCCCCATATGTTATTCTTTTGTCCAGCATATACCATCCCTTGTAAAAAAATGGCTAAAACCATCTGTCGTAACATGGTAATCACGTCATATTTAGGAGCGCTAAAAATTTTAAAAGCATACAGCCCAAAAAATTGTTTTTAGTTTTAGTAGATACTTATTCACCATACTCTTAGTACGCAAGAGAAAGGGAGTGAAATTTTAGCATATTAATGTCCATTTTAACTATTGATTTTAGTATTGCACGCTGTATGTAGTCCCTTGTTCCTATATCTGAAAGTGGATAATGTGGTCGATGCATTTGCATTTTATCAACTTTATGAATGATCTTGCTCTTTCTTTTTTCTTAAATTGAATGGGTGTTCAGTTTCCACTACCCATAAGTAATGTATTACCCGAACGGGGAGAAAGTGATTGATGCAGTTGCACTTTACCAATTTAATGGTTGATTTTGATTTTGATTTTCTTAAAATTGAAGGGGCAATTTAGTACTACTATTCATAAGCGATGTCACTCACTTTTAAAATTGATTTTAACACATTTCAAAATAGGTATCTAATATTCAGCTAGCAATCAATATTTGTGGGATTGTAAGAATATATTGCACTATACATTTGACTTGGCCTGTGCTCAACATGCATAAAATGTATAAACTTCCATCTTTTATGATTTTTTAATATCGAATAAAGAATTTGAACTGGAACTGATATAATATGTAAAGTCATAAGCAGTACAGAGTGGGGGCGTAAGTTATAGTTAGCTCAGGTAAATATAACTGCTGAATTTCTATGGTTTTGTATGAGTGAAATGTGAGCCTAACTATAACTTGCCTGTAATCTTTTTTTTTCAGTGAATATATACCTGCTAATTGGCAAATAGTGTTTATCCCTCAATACAATGAAGAGTGATTTAACACTTTTTTATTCACCTATAATATCTTTTAATTCTTCCCAAGGGGCCCAAATGCAAGTCACATATTTCCACAATGCAGCATAATTAATATGATAATTACTGTAAGAAATTGGGTTATTAATTGAGAGGGGTGGTAGCCCCACTTAAAAATAAGCACAGTTCTTTTCAGGATGAACCAGAAAAAGTCACTGAATTAGCATTTGCTTAATCATCTGGTAGCTTGGCACAAAAACAGTCTTAACTTAGAGGCAATGTGTAAAGTATTTATGCAGCAATCAAACAGTAATAAAGTGAAAACACAACGCGAGAAAAATCCCACACCAATTTAGAAACCTAGAGTACATTTTAATCATTAAAATGACATCAAAATTAATTAAATCCATCCAGTAGTACCGGACTTATGTTTTTTTTTATAATCCAGCGCCTAAAAGATCATAGCGCTAACAGTAGGCATCTGGCCACGCAAGTATGGGTCAAAGTCTAAAGTTAAGGATGACCGAGATGAAGTGCAGTATAGATACAAGGGGTGGATTGGGCTTGATCTCAGTTTAACTCCGGACTTAAAAAAATTATTGAGAATAGTTCTGGAGAAGGTAGGGTCCCAGCAGGGCAAGGCAGTAGGCTGTAGCTGGAGAGCGGTCATCAACAACGGAGAGCCACTGGACGAGTTCTCAGTGAAGCCATCAACAAAGACGGGAAAAAGCCCAGAATGGGATAAACTAGATTTACAGGCTGAGGAAGTCGTCATTGTCAATTGGGTATTCATCACCACTGAGCCAGTGAAGATTTCAACCTTTGGACATATACGTTTTTCTGGAGTTTGGATTCACCCAGTGGGGTGAGACTGCATGTTTTAGCTGAAGAGGGCTCCACAGGATTGGATACTTCTGCCGGGAGGTCTGCTGAAGAGGATTTGCTGCTGCAGAGAAGAACGTATTTCGAGTTACCAAAAAGTCAGGCAAACCAGCGATGCACCTTGTGCAGATCGGCTGGTAAGTAGGTCCCGGTCTTCTGTTGGCTTTCGAGGCATTTATTCTTGAAAAAGTTTCAAAGTCCCAGCTTTTGGATTCTGGCAGGAGGAGGCCACTCCAGCACCTCGCCACTTGGGGAGTTAGAACTCATTTGAGCATATGCCAGTAGCAGGGGTTAAGGACTCAGGAGTTTGTTATTTCTCTGTAGCTCACAAAAAGCTATCCAACTAGCCCTTGGATTCATTCTAAGGGTTCAGAGAGCAGTTCCAGTCCTACTCATTCAGACAGCAGGGTGACAAGGCACTCATTCTAGCAGCAGGACAACAAGACAGTCCTTCTGGCAGCAGGGCAATACTTCTTCTGAATTTTCCATAGGTTTAGGAGTATACTAAAGAGTGGTGTGGGGGGCTCCAATATTTATGCCTGGTACCATTCTTTGTGAGTGGGTAGACATCTTGCCTAACCCCTTCTCTGGTTCTGGAAAGTCCATTCCTTCCTCTTTCAAGGTTCTAAGCTGTCTGGGGTAACACTTGTCTAGTGTCCAGTTCCTTTGTGTGAGCAGGAGGCACATTGAAGTGTAAGTGGGGAAGGTTACAGCTCTGCCCTAAGCCATCCTGGCAGGAGGGCCCCTACTGCCCACATCTTGGCCCCTTTGTGTCATTGTCTTGGAGGAATACACATGCACCAACAGCAGAGCCATTCACAGTCATGTGACACTAGATACTGGCAGAAGATACAAATGGTTAGGAGAAGAAAATACTAACTTTCCAAGAGTGACATTTTAAGATTTTGTGACTTGAAATCCTCCTTTACCATTAAAGAGAATGTTAAATTACAATTCATTTCTGTCTGAACAGCATATCCCTATCTTCTCCCAATCCAAGGTTAGCACTTAATTAATGTAATAAGGTAACCCAGTGTTAGTCAATGGGAGAGATAGCCCTTACCACAACTGAAAAACAAATGCAGGAGTTTTTCACTGCCTGGACATGTAAAAATTGTTTTAAATGCCAAACATTTAAAATGTCCTACCATAGTGGTAATATTGGACCTGGCCCTCTCTGAAGGGTCAGCCCCAGACCTTTTGCCTTTAATCTTCCATTTTTCATGTTTGTTGGCCTTATGACTCTGCATGTTACCACTGCTAAAGTACTTGTGCTCTCCGCCATATTCATGGTAACATTGGCTTATATCGATTTGGCATATTTAAATTACTCATAAGTCCCTAGTACAGCATGTACCAAGGGCCTGTAAATTAAATGCTACTAGTGGGCCTGCAGAACTGATTGTGCCACCGATTTAAGTAGCCCTTTAAACATATTTCAGGCCTGCCATTGAAGCAGTGGCGTAGCAAGGTCAGGTGGTACCCGGGGCAGAAAATTTCTTGGCACCCCCAGCTTCAGAAAATAGCACATATTTTTGCAATTTTGTCACCCCCCTTTGCGATGACACCCGGGGTGGCCCTCACCCACCGCTCCCCCTACCTACACCACTGCATTGAAGCCTGTGTGCAGTTTAAACTGACATTTCATCCTGCCACAAAAAACCCTTTGCCAGGTCCAAAGCTTCCTTTTTTTTTAATATACATAAGTCACCCCTAGGATTGGCCCTTAACAACCCAGAGGAAGGGTGCAGAGGACTTTAGAAGTAGGACATGTGCTTTCAAGTTTTCCATTTCCTGGTAGTGAAAACCTCTTACATTCATTTTTCAGTACTGAAAGGCCTAACTCTCCCATAGGATAACATTGGAGTCAACCTCATTCCATTTTATAAGTGTAGTTTCCAAATGGAATATGTTGCAATGATGCTCGGGAACCAGGCTCGTTTATGGAGTTGGCTATTCATAAGTTGCAGAGACACAAACCACCTCCGAGCCGATCACATGAAGGCACTCCACCCATCAGCTCGCCCAACTGACAGTCACTTTTCAAAACCTTAACATTCCATATGTTAGCTCTACACCAGTCTTCTGCAGTAAGTGTCACGAGGTGGTGTGGAGCAAACCAGAATACTACATGGTCTTTCCCTTTTATAACAAAACATTTTATTAAATTATCAATACAAAAGTTAAATTCTAAAACATATAAACATACAAATAGATGCTCCAAACATGGAGACAATACTTCACCCAACACACGTCTGAGGAGAAATAAGTGTACATATAAAAACTAAAGAATATAGGCATAAGAGAAAAAACACCAAAACCATAACAGCAAAAAATATTCAAGACATTTTCCGTAAGAAATCTACCTGATAGTTCTAGCAGAAAACCTGAATTTACCTATACCTCATGAAAGCTTATGCTCGAAAATACTCCTCCGCACAGGTTGAGAAATATGTTCTGAGTTATTATGTGTTTGTAAACCGGTCTCTTGTTCATAATTACTCTGTGGATACACATCATTTTTCCCACCAATGAAATCTTGAGACTTATCCTACTTGGGTGAAACTTTGACAACTTTAGCAATATTCTACCAATGGCAGCTATCAACAGGAATGGCACTGCCACATATTTTGTCAACCATAACTGGTTCTGAAAACTTAGTGTCCCCTTTCTTAAAAAATGTGCATTCCTTTATAGGGACATAGTCCCCCAAAGCAACAGGTATAACACATACAGCCTTTTTCACATCATACTAGTGTTTTTGCTTGCGTTGGGTACTATTAACCTTATTTTACACAAATGCATCTATATCCTCAACAGTCACACTATGTTTCAACCATCTTAAAATCCAAGCAGGTCTGAATAGGGTTGCGGGTTTCCTACCCCTAAGCATCTCGAAAGTGGAGACATTTGTTGATGATTGAGGCGTGGTCCTGTAGCACCGCAACCCTGTTTGGACCGCTGTGTTCACAAAAATGCTGTTCTAAAAAGCCCAGTACACACACTCCGTCACAACAGGATTAAACTACTCAACCAGACAGTTGGTTCAGGGGTAAATAGAGTGAAGTCTTTAGATGTCTGATACTGCTTATCTTTTGAAATTCTGGCAAGAGAGATGATACAAATTGAACCCTGTTGTCAGAAAAGACAAGTTCTGGGAAACATTCTCTTATAAATACATCTCTCAGAAAATTCAGCACTGATTTGGAATCAGGTACCCCAACAAATATAACCTCTGGCCCTGTGCAGTAATAATCAATGAGTACTAGAGTGTAACGTGAGTGCCAAGGAAGGGAACTGAATGGCCCCACTAAGTTAATTCCAAGTTTTAACCATGTCCCTGCGGGACATTCAATGGGTGTTAAAGGGGGTTTAGTTGTCTTCAAAGTTTTGTCACTTGTAGAGTACACATCCCAGTCGTTAATAACCTTATAGACCTCCCTGTCCATTTGCAACAACCAGAATGTTAACCGCACTCTAGGTTTGGTGAACGTGGCTCGCTAATTGCCTGCATGGGCACTTTTTAGTATCGACATCCTGAGTCTCTCAGGTGGGATCAATTTATCGAGTATCATAATTATCCCATCCTCCAGAGACAATTCTTCAGATACCTTCCTGCGCTGGATACTAAGGCCAAGGGTTTTTTCTTTAGGTCAACCCTCCTTGATATATTTGGATACTAAACTTAGAACAAGATCTTCACTAGTGGCAGCCTTCCACTCCAACTCGGAAAAAAGAACACAGTTTTCTCACCTCCACTGCAGAGGCGTATACAATTTTCAGCATCATCTTCATCCGCAATGGTTCCACGTTTATTATGCTCATGCTCCCTTCCCTTACTGGGAAAACAAGATAAATAGTCTGTCCTGATGTTTTGTCTCCCAGGAATGTGTTCAAGATCAAAATGAAACTGTAAAAGTCTTGTTGAAAACCTGCCTAATCTAACTGTGTTATTCTTGGAGTTGGTTCCTCCAAGAATGAACACCACCAAGAGCTTGTAACCAGTCTGCAACACAAAACTCCTCTGTAGGAAGCTGTTTCTGTATATACTATTTCTAAGTAAGATATAGTGTGCACAGAGTCCAGTGGATCCCCAGAGGTATAGCAGAGGCTAAAGTAGATAATACCTTACTCTCTTTTGTGGTATTGTGGTTAAGCAGTCAAGCTTATCAGTAGGGTCGTGTTTAGCATTTGTTGTACACAGTCAGGCAAGAAATGATGGCACACACTGAAGGACTGAATCCAGGCCAATTATTCGTATGAAAAGTTGTTATAATGTTATTTTATTTCTAGAACCATGGAATACTTAAGTGCAAAAACAACAGTGATGGACAGAATGCAGAACAATGTCATACATTCACCCCAGTACAGAGATCTGGGCCTAAATCCATCGTTTTTTTTGCTCACCATGCTATTCCAGTTTGAACCCAGCCATATGCAAATCAGTCTTGACCCTGTGCCTCATGGGAACAGTCCAGACTGAACTTCCAAGCCACGTCCTCCCTGGACTGGAAACAAGCATCCTAGAACTGGTTTTGGGGTTTCACCCCTCTTCAGCCAGGATAGCTTGATTCCAGTGGCATGGAGAACACGGGACCCACGTCTGGGCATACCCGTCCCACTCGGGGTGACAAATGCAAAAACAACAGTTGATGGACAGTATGCAGAACAAGGTATGCCCAGACGTGGTTCTTGGGCTCACTGTGCCACTGGAGTCAAGCTATCCTGGTTGAAGAAGGGTGAAACCCCGAAACCGGTCCTAGGATGCTTGTTTCCGGTCCAGGGAGGACCTGGCTTGGCAGTTTGGGCTGGACTGTTCCCATGAGGCACAGGGTCAAGACTGATTTGCATATGGCCAGGTCTAAACTGGGGTGGCATTGTGAGCAAAAAAATGATGGATTTAACCCGAACTCTTGACTGGGGGTGAATGTTTTGATTTGTTCTGCATTCCGTCCATCAAGTGTGTGTCTTTTGCTTTCTCGCCCTAAGTGCGCCAGGTATGCCCAGACGTGGGTCTTGGGCTCACTGTGCCACTGGAATCAAGCTATCCTGGCTGAAGAGGGGTGAAACCCCAAAACCAGTCCTAGGATGCTTGTTTCTGGTCTAGGGAGGACCTGGCTTGGCAGTTCGGGCTGGACTGTTCCCATGAGGCACAGGGTCAAGAATGATTTGCATATGGCCAGGTCTAATCTGGGGTGGCATTGTGAGCAAAAGAATGATGGATTTAACCCAGATCTCTTGACTGGGGGTGAATGTTTGTATTTGTTCTGCATTCCGTCCATCAATTGTGTGTCTTTTGCTTTCTCGCCCTAAGTGCGCCAGGTATGCCCAGACGTGGGTCCTGGGCTCACTCACTGTGCCACTGGAATCAAGCTATCCTGGCTGAAGAGGGGTGAAACCCCAAAACCGGTCCTAGGATGCTTGTTTCCGGTCCAGGGAGGACCTGGCTTGGCAGTTCGGGCTGGACTGTTCCCATGAGACACAGGGTCAAGAATGATTTGCATATGGCCAGGTCTAAACTGGGGTGGCATGGTGAGCAAAAGAATGATGGATTTAACCCAGATCTCTTGACGGGGGTGAATGTTTTGATTTGTTCTGCATTCCGTCCATCAATTGTGTGTCTTTTGCTTTCTCGCCCCAAGGAATACTTAGTAGCAGGTAAGTAATACTTCTCATGCAATGTTACTGTTCAAAATACAGTGTACTCTGATTTGGAAGGAACATTTAGATTACTTTTGCAGTTGAGAATACCATTGACAAACTGTTCAAAAGAACTTGAATTTACTGTTAGATTACTTTTGGATCACTTTGAGATTACTTCCCTTTTTTATCGTGAAACATACTCCTAACACTGTCTAAGCAACACAGGACATTAGTAAGCAGGTTAAATCTTTTACAAACACTATGTTACTTTTGTTGCAGTACAAGACATTTCAACACTTAGAAGATTTTTCAGAGGAAACCCACCATACAGTCCTATAGAGGAAACCGAGGTGTTAAGTTTGCAGGTAGGTAAACGGTTTAGAGAAGGGAGGTTTGGTGGGTAGAACCAAGTATCCCCAAGGTTCAGGTTGGCACTTGATGCGCACCACCAGCGGCACCAGGGCGGCCAGGTGCAGAGTTCAGGGGGCTGATGTTAGCCAATGGGGCTACAGGGCGCCTTGGTTGGGGGCTGTTCACGGTCAGGCCACAAGGTCTTGGGAGCCAAGCTCCTAGGGTTAAATTCAGGGCAAAGGGGGTACCAGGTCAACACCAAGTCCACGCCACCAGCGGCACAGGGGCGGCCGGGTGCAGGGTGCTTAGGAGGTGTTGGGGACCCAATGCAATCCTACGGAGGTTGCCGGTTTGGGATTTTGGCTGCAGGATCAGTCCAAGAAGTCTTTTTTGAGGAACCACCGCTGTGCAGGTAAGTTGGAGGGCTTGGACACGTAGGTGAACCTCAGGTCCTCTTCTCCAGGGCACAGGGCGGCCGGAAATAGGGGTGCCTTTTGAGGTCAGTTTTCACCTTACGGGACCACTCGTGTTTTAGGGGGTCTTTGTGCAGAGGCTGCCGGTGACATCAGGGAGTCCTTGAGGGGTCACCCCATGGTAGACTAGGACTCTGGAGCACTTGGGGACCTTGCTCGGTGGCCATTTGGATTCGGGCCATAGGCGATGGGTACAGTGGTGGGTCGAGTTCCTTTGTCCAGAGCAGATTCAGAGTCTTTCTTTGGAGTTTCTTTTGAACAGAACTGCTGTTCACAGGAGATCCAGTATTTGTTGAAAGGCATTCAGTCCTCCCTGGGGTTCTGTAGGTCACTAGCTACAGGACAAGTTGACTTTTGATGCAGAATCTCTAGAAATTGCATACTGGCCCACAGGGCTCGGGCCAAGTCAGGTCTTCTCTACAGTCTCCTCTGCTGTGCGACTTCTTCCATCCTTCACCTTTGTAGGTTGCAGGTATCTGCCTTCTGGGTTCAGGGCTACCCCTAAATACTATATTTATCAAGGTCAGTAGCCAATGGGCTACTGACCTTAGGGTGACTGCACGCTTCGTGAGCCCACCCCACGTGGGGGAAGGGGCACAATCCCTAACCCTGATTGGAGGGTGCCTGCCATCTGCAAGATGGCGGGCACTGAAGAGTGTGATTTACCTCGCCTCCCCCACCTGAGAGCTGGGGTTGGCAGAGGTGGGAACATCTTCTCGGATGTTCTAATATGTCCTGCCTGTCTTCCCGCTAAAAAAGGGGGGAGACAGGAAGGTTATCTGCTCCTGATAGCAGGAGAGGCTGGGGGTCGCGCTGTGTTTGAAGCTTCCCATCCACAGATGGCTCTCCCTGACCTGGGGGAGTTGTGAACACCTCCGCCCAGGAAAGGCTTTGTTTCTGGGCCCAGGGAGCAAAGGCTCTCTCTCAAGGGGTCCAGAAACTTGTCATGTGGTGGCAGGCTGGTGTTCACCAGTCAGGAACCCACCAGTGGTTGACTTGGTTCACAGGTGCCCTCTAGAAGAGAGCCCTGAGTACATGGAATAATACATCTGACACTGGAATCATGGCATGGTTCATTGTTCTCTACTTTGTTTGCTGCCCAGCGTTGCATGAACTTTTAGTAAATATGCCCCCTAAGTCTTCAAGTCCACATCAATGCCATATCACCAAATCAGACTCCTTTGAAAAGTCAGACTCTTAATTTCAACCGACTATAATGCAATCCTTGGTACTCACAATACTTGATTACGAAAAAGCACTCAGCTCTCCAGGAAACCTGGTATTGGGCGCCAACAAATGTGATCACATCTCACCTGCACTGATCACCCTCAACTGACTTCAAATTAAAACCAAAAGTCAATTCAAAATTGCTGACTCTATCCACAAAGTAATATACAGGGACACTCCAAACTACCTGACCTGAAAACATTTTGTTTGTTAGTATCCTGAAAGTGTTGGCTCACTAAAGAAATTACTCATAGTGCACCACTCCTTCTAGGGCACTCTGCCTAGGATCTGGAACTCTATCCCACCTACAATTGAACCAATCCCTCTCACTCCACCTTCAAGAAAGAACTTAAATGCCTTTTCTTTGCTCAGCACTTCAAGACATGACTCACCTCCATCCTAAAACATCTAGTTGACCATTCACCAGAGCCAAAGAAGATTCCACAGATAATACAATTGTAAATGTAATTGCATTTATATAGCGCTTACTGCCCCTAATGAGGCCTCAAAGCACTTTTTCGGCGAGTAGCACGCTACTCCGGAACCCAAATGAGATTCATAGTGAATTAGTATAGGGAGATATCAAATTAATTTCAGCAGTGGACATGTGAGTTTGTTATTTGGATTGAAAAAGGATAGTGAAGGGGTAGAATTGGGAAGGGTTTACATTTATATAGAGCTTGCTAACCCTAGTGAGGTGTTGGAGTGCTTTTCGCCGGGTAGCACGCTTCTGCGGAACCCAAACCGGATTAGTGGGGAATTAGTATAGGGGAATATGAAATTATAACATAACCATAATGTTGGAAATGGCCCTTTTTGCAGGGTCATCCCTAAGAGGTTTGCCTTCCTCCTGGATTTTCCCTAACCTGTTTTTGTTGGCTTTAGGACTCTGGGCACTTTACAACTGCTGATCAGTGCTAAAGTGCATATGCTCTCCCTTTGTAAATATGACATGTGAATTGGTATATCCACGATTGGCTTATTTGGTTTACCTGTTAGTCCCTAGTAGCGTGGCCTGTGTGTGCCCAGGACTGGTAAACCAAATGCTGCTGGTGGGCCTGCAGCGCTGGATTGCGCCACCCACAGAAGCAGCTTGTAAAGTGTGTCTCAGACCTGTCACTGCAGTGTCTGTGTGCAGTCCAGAACTGTCATCTTGGCTGTGAAGTGCACCCACTTCCCAGCCCCTGAACCTTCCCTTGGCATCATGTTAGTCACCCCTATGGTAGGGTGCATTGTATGTGTAAGGTAAGGCATGCCCTGCTGTGTGTAGCATGTCCTGGTAGTGAATTACACTCAATTTCGTTTTTCACTACTGTAAGGCTACCTGTTGTCCATAGGCCAGAATCTGCAGTTTGACTATTACATTCTATAGTCCTAACTGACCCAAAGAACATGGTAGAAAAACGAATTTAGTATGCCTGAGCTCAGAATATTAAAATACATCTTTTAGTGAAGTTTATTTTTATATTCTGTGTTTGAAAATACCACTTTTAGAAAGTAGGTATTTTCTTGCCGAAGCATTCCAGTGTGCTCTGCTGTTATGTGTATTGGCTGTCTGGTTTTGGAGTGACAGGGCTGGGGAATTCCAGGAGACAGGGTGAGGTGTCCCAGTGGTGAATAGAGAGATCTGCATCTAGATGGGTGGGAGGAGTTGCACCTGGGACCTGAATAGGGCTGTGCCTTCCCTCCACAAACCTGGCTCCACCTCCTGTGGTGCGTCTGATGGCAGACCCCCTCTTTCTGAAAGGAAGGATGCAGCCTGGTAAACAAAGTGCTCCAGGACTGGGCAGAACTGGTTCTGGCTGGGTTCAGTGACTTGTAGCTTCTGAGAACAAAGACTTTTGGGGTATAAATATCTGTGCTGAAACCCCTACAATTTGTATTGCTCCTGGACAACAAGAAGAACCTCTGTCCGTGTAACTGAAGGAATCTGCAGGAGGTGACTGTCCTTGTGCTTGAGTGCTGTTTCTTGGACTGGCCTGCAGTGGTTACTACTGGACTTAGAAGAAGAGGAAAAGGACTTTGAAGAAACTTTTATTTTTGCTACAGCAATCACCCAAGGGCTAGAAGAGAGCTAGCCTCCTGCAGGAGTCTCAGTCACATCAGACTCCCCCACCAGCCTCCTGTTTCCTCCCAGCGAGGATTTCTATCTGCAGGTGAGGCTCCTGTGAGTTCCAGGGCCTCTAGTTCTACTTTGGAGAAGAGAGTGCTGAAAATCGTCGCTACCGCCCGTTGGCGAGCCGCTGCAGCTGGAGAGCGTAAGGAAAATCGTCGCTCTGCTGCCGCCGAGTGCTTGCTACCAGAGATCATCGCATCACCTGTCGGCGGGCTGCCAAACGCTCGCTAACCCGAAGATTATCGCATTGCATGTTTGCGGGCCTGAAAGCGCTCGCTAACCAAAGATCATCGCATCACCTGTCTGCAGGCAGCCAAACGCTCGCTAACCCGAAGATTATCGCATTGCATGTTTGCGGGCCTCAAAACACTCGCTAACCAAAGATCATCGCATCGAGTTCATCGCTTCACAACATCGCAGAGCGGAAGCCGAGTGTTCGCCATTTTCATCGCATCGCATCAGGATCGTCGCTCCCTCGCGGAGCGCCATTTTCTTTCATCGCAACAAGATCGCACATGCAACAGGCTCGGCGCTTCATCCTCCCTTCGCGGAAAGGATTTTATCGCATCACCGGCTTAGCGTGCAGAAGTTTGTCGCATTGTCCTGCTCACAAACCAGCGCATCATCCTCCCTTGCGGCAAGGATTTAACGCATCGCTGGTTAGCGTAAGGAAAATCATCGCTACAACTCCTAGCAACATTTTTGTTGCTTTCCTACAGAATCCAGGTATCTTGTGAGTAAAAGGGTTGCAGAGACCACTGCCTTGAACTGAACTCCTCTTTGCACACTTTGAACTATTTTTGCAGCCTTTTAAGAGTAACCCTATTTTTCTAGTATTGTGGATTTTTACTGTTATTGGTCTTGTGTTAAGTCTATATATAAAGATACTTATTTTTATAACTACTTGAGTGGTGTCCATTGGTAGTGTTCTTCACTGTGTTACTGTGTATGGTCATAAATGCTTCACACACTGCCTCTGAGATAAGCCTAGCTGCTCGTGCTACGTTACCACAGGGTTGAGCAGGGGTTATCAAAGGGTGTAGTCTGCTTACTCTGACTTATGAAGAAGGGTCCCTACTTGGACAGTGGCCAGCCATTGCCAACTAGAGACCCCCATTTCTAACACATAAGCAATATGTACAATTGTTAAGCAGGGCTAACGAATCTCTATATATAACTCCTCTGAGGAGTAAACAGTATATGTTTCCTCCTCGATCTAAATAAAGATGCCTCTTCGGCCTCCATCTCGCCTACTTGTTTCTTTATAATGTTTCTCCAATAGGCAAGACCAAAACAGTTCTCGGATACCTAAACTCCAACCCTCACTGTGGACATTTTGCAACATATACCCATTTTTATGTAAACATTCAGCTTGTCTAATTTAATGCCTGTAAAGCACTCTGGTAACCACATGTGATGTGCTTAATTTGAGCCAATGGTTTCCGGTGCTCCCATGTAAAATGCGCCTGCGTCAGTCTTACGCCTGCCATGAGGCAGGCGCAAGATATTGACGCATTTGCATCCTAGAAGTGGCGCAGTGAAATCTATTAGATTCCACTGCGTCACTTCTACGACACTTTCTTGCGTCAGAACGCCCCCCCCTGCACACATTATACCTGGCGCAGGTATAATGTGGCGCAGGGGTTTTCAAAGTGACGCATCTACCTAGATGCGTCACTTTGTAAATATGGTGCAACAAGGCTCATTTTTTACGCTGCTGGTGCGTCACAGAAAGTGACGCATCGGTGGCGCAAAAGTGACGCAAGGGCTCATAAATAAGCCCCTTAATTGTTTACAGATTAATCGGTCTCCTTCCTGCCATATAAACCGCAAGCTAATTAATCAATTTATCAATTAATAGAATGTTGTATAGACTGAGACCAGAACAGTTGACTATGAGGTTAAGTGTCAGTCATGAATTTAAATGATTTGTTAAAAAGTTTTTTATGAGGAGAGACGAGTTTTTTTGTGAGGAGAGACGCTCTGTGGCATTGTTTAGGGTAGGTGTGAAGTTCTCAAGTAAGCCTGTCCCCTTCTTCAGCTGTGGAGGTCCAGGGTTCCCTTATGCATTCTTAGATCTGGCACTTCTTGAAGGTCATTTTGTAGTCGTGTGGGCCCTTCACGTAAAAATTGGGTCTGGGGTAGTTCCACTAGCCGTCAAGGTTGGGAA
Organism: Triturus cristatus; assembly: GCF_964204655.1. Lineage (NCBI taxonomy): Eukaryota > Metazoa > Chordata > Amphibia > Caudata > Salamandridae > Triturus > Triturus cristatus. Next base: position 680,058,380 of record NC_140586.1, on the reverse strand, counting down.
AGCCTCCTTGAATTCAGATGTTATCAGGGCTGGACTGGCCCTTTGTATTATTTGGCATTTTCGACCGGGGGCAGTTTTTGACTTCCCACCATCACTCTCTTGCTTCCTAGGGTTTTTTGCAGTAGATACAATGGAAGCATAGGCTGAGGTAGAAGGGGGAGGAGTTATAGACAGAGACCTAAGAGAAAGAGGGGGGAGGGAAGGAGAAAGACTAGGGAGAGAGAGGGGAAGAAAGAGGCAGCGGATGGATGGATATAAAAGAAAGGAGAAGGGAGATTGGAAAGAAAGAGAGATCGATATAGGAGAGAGAGAGCGAGAGAATGGAAGGAGAGGGCGTTCGGAAGTGGTTGGAGAGAAAGAGTTCCGTGCCATGCGTGTCTGGTTTCTAGAGCTTTAAATTAATTAATGTTTTCGGTTACTTTTCCGACCCTACAAGTTTTCTTCTTTTATTGAATATAGACAGATTGACAAGGATCCTTAATTCTGGGCCTGGTGCTTTTCAGAGCTAAGCTCCCAGCACCCGGATCGATCCCCCTCCGATATGATATAAGGAGAGGAGAACACGTTAAAGGTGCATAACAGGAGCAGGGAAGGAAGTCGAATCCCAGACCTCTGTTCATGAGACAGGTAACTGAGAAAGAAATATATGAAGAGAGCTAAGGGGCGTTCGTCAGTAGAGACCATTGATTTGCCAGAGGCATATGAGAACATTTATAGATATCTTCACATAAAAAAAGAAATTGCGCTATAGATTATTGCCTTCATATAAAGAACAACTTTACGGCTGCCCATAATATACATTAAGAGCTAGCGCCCTTAGCAACAAATCCGTGAGGCTTTGTCAAAAAGTTGAGTAGAATGCATTAGTACCTATTTGTCCAAACCCTTTTTTGTAAAAATATTAACACGTAATCAGACGAGGCAACTCCTTCACCAGCATTTAGGGCTTGATTTACATTATGGCGGGGGCCCATTTCTCCATTAGGGAATCAAAGTGAATTACTCCGTCGCCCTGACGGAGGTGCAGCCCCTCAAATCTAGAAATGCTAAACTTTTGGCAGGAACTGTGGTTGCGGTGGTGTCTGTCAGTGTTGTTTACAGTTTGGTGCAGCGCTCCGTCAACATGACGGAGCGCTGCCAAAACTGGTTTTCTTGTTTATTTTCGAAAAGAAAATCCCAAATTAGGATTTTTTTTAAATAAAAAAGAACATTCTCCCCTGGTGAAGCGAGCATTTAACAGTTTCACTGCCCCTTGCTGCCAGGGGTTTCCCGGTAGTGACGGGCATTAAAAACAGACCTCTAATTCCGCCCATCTATAGTAGGTGGGCAAAATTAGAGGCCTTGCAGAGCTGTCAGAGCGGTTTAATCAGAGTGAGATTGAGTAATCTCTGCGGTAATTAAACCTAAAATCCGCCCGTATATAAATTTGGCGGGCGGACCATTATCTTGGCAGAATAGATACTCTGTCGCTGTTACCACGGAATATTCATGCCACCAAGATATAAATCGACCCCTAAGATTGTACTCACGCAGAGTGCATGCTCACTTTGTTGTAATTTGTTTACTAGGAAATTTCAAGGTGGCTCATTGCCAAATTTCATCCTTTCATAGTAGGCAAACTCAGTGCCATTTAATTGAGTAACATTAATACCTGTTGTTTGCAACAATTAACGTTTCGGCATGACACATTGGATAAAATCAATCTCTGCCTCTTTTCTGTTTTGGATATATTCACGTGGAATCCTGCATCAGAGTTGAGCAAAGTGACATTTCTTAGCAAAGCTGCTTGTAGTGAGATTTGAACCAACCAGATAATAAGGCTAGTTGTCTTAATCCATCTGCAACATCATTTTAACATCTATTGTAATATAAGCATTCTCTAGATAAACTGCGCAATATAGTCCGATTATTGTCCAAAAGGTTAAACTGACTCTAAAAAATCAGGTGATCTGTCATACTTGGTGCCACGCAAGAAACGGTCGGTATAGTTTTAATAACGTTTTTGACATTGTGCTGACTATGATAGTACTGTGACGCCCCTTGCAACCTGTGTAGTTTACACACACACAACTTCAAAAAATACCATAGAAGATGAAGTGATGCGGTCAGTGCGAGTCTTAGCAGGCAGAAAATAACAACACTCTAAAGCTTTGATAAGATACGTTTTATAATTTTATTATTTTGTGCACCAAGGTCATCCTTCTGCCCGTTTGTGCTGACATAGAAAAAGATGAAAACGGTGTATAAGCTAATTGCCACCACTGCAGTATTGTTCAATGTGTGATATTCTGGCATTAGGCTTCTATACTTAAAATAAAGTATGAATGGTTGGTTTGCATGTTCCTATAGATGTTTTTTATACATAAACCTCATAATTGTCATGATATTCTATTCAACTAGGGCCCTATTATAAGACACAGGACTGTGATGCACTCTAACTGGTTGATCTGGTTGCAGACCGGGGCCATGCGCCACAATAACAATCAAGCATTGGGAACGCCCTATTACTTACCGGTAATCTTCATTGCTCCTGGTCCCGTTGCCCTCGTTCCATTCATAACTTGTGGAGATAACCATCTCCCAACAGAAAAAAAGAGCAGAGGAATGCTGGGACCCTAACCCCTCCCACTGAAGGTACATAAACTGTACTTACCCAGCATTCGGCCTGAACATACCAAGCAACCAACAGGAAGGCCGGCCGTCTGGGAGGGAGGGAAGGGCATAATGAATGGGACAAGGACAACGGGACCAGGAGTAATAAATATTATCGGTAAGTAGTAGGGCATTACCCTCAGGTCCCTTCTGTGATCGTCCCATTCATAACTTGTGGAGAATACCAAAGCCAGGAAACCGGCCTTTCAAATCCCCAAAGAATCCACAGGACACTACACTGATAGCATTATCCCAAGGGAAGCAAACATGAGAACCACAGGAAAAACACAGGCAGGAGCACACTGCCCACAAGGCCCCCTACCAAACAAAAAAGAGACACCACCCAGAACAAGTAGGATACGCCCAAAGGGAAAAAAAGGTGGCAAGCCCATGGAGCCGCCACCCAGAGGGCAGCCAACCCCCACCGGAAACATCCCCCAACCAACAATGGATGGTGAGGAGCCCATACTAAGAAAGCACCAGAGACAGCCACCCACATGACAGCAAGGAGGCCACAGACCGAAGAAGATCCCAAAACGGCCAGCCCCCTCCCCCCCCAGCAAAGCCAGTGACAGACCAACAGGGACAGAACCAAGGCCTGAAAACCCAGGCTCAAGAAACAGACAGCACCACTAGCCCAAGAAGGCAGCCAACCCCAGAAAAAGGACAAGCAGGCCTGCAAGAAAGCCCACCAGCCCAGAAGATCGCCACTCCCAGTGCCAACAAGCTGACCCAGAGATACCGCAGCGGAACCGACAGAGAGCGAAGTAAACCAAGGAAGAAACGACCAACAAAGCCGAACAGGCACACAACCAGCCTTAGAAGAGAGCAGAGGGGAACAGGGACAGGCCCAACAGCCCCAGCCCCAAGCAGGAACTGAAGGGTGACAACAACAGGACAAACCCCAACACCACCGGGAAGGTCCACAAAAGAGGAGAGGGCCCGCCAACAGGCCAAGGACAACACCAGAGGACCAAACAAGGGCAGGACCACACCGACCAAATCAGAAAGGAAGGATGCAACGACCAAAGAGCAACCCCCCACCAACCACACCGAGCCAGCCACCAGAGAGCACAGATGCCACCAATGTAACCGAAACCGAAGAGGAGGACCAGACGCAAGGCAAGAACGTCCAGTACCAAGCACCAGCGCCGACACAGGACAACCACCCAAGCACCCAGGCTGGGGGAAAGAGCCAGGGTACAGTAACAGGCCCACAGGCCAAGACCGAGGCACACAAACAACCAAACCCCATGGCACAAAGGCACTGGCGTGGACAGAAGGAGGCAGTCAGGATGAGCACGCAAAACACACACCCCACTGGACCAGGAAAAAAAACAGGGGAGGAGCCAGAACCCAGCGAAGAACAATAATCCACCAGGTAGAGGCCAAAGTTGTGTACACCACCAGACACAGAACAGGACCGAACCGGACCAAGACACAGCAACCAGCAAGAACGGGACAAGGTAAACCCCAAAGCCACTGAGACCAGGGGAACCCAAAGGCCAACTAGGAACAACAAGGAAGACCCCTGCCACAAACAAAAGACACCAAAGATGACCCCCCCACCCCAAGCACAACCCAGTGGGTCGACCCAAGGTGGACAAAACAGCACCGGGGAAAGACAAGCCCTTCGACCACCAGAGAGGAGCCCCAGACCCAACACCCCAGACAAGGGCCACGGGATAATAGGACAACAAGCCCAACCGGTCCCACCCCATGGGAGACCCAGCACCAGCCAGAGAAGGGTCAACACAAAACCCCATGACAGCCCAAGAGACACCAGAGAAGCGGAAATCACCGGCCCTCGAGTCCCCGGCTAAAACACTACAGGAAACCACCACCAGGTCAGGGACACAAGAACAGGAGAGACAAACAGGGCGGTCCTCTGCCCAACCCAGCCGACAAACCCATAAGAAACCGTGAATCCAGCCCACTGAACCACAGACCCAGCAGCAGAAACAGGGGCCACCAACAGTGGCACAGGGCCAATCAGCCACACATCAGAAACACTCCAACCCCCAAGGGCAGAGAGAAAAGCCACCAAAACCAGCCACAACCAAGGATAGAGAAGCAACACCCAGCAAAAAGCGGTTGGGAAGCCAGGGCCGAAGTCAGTCAGCCGACCAGGCACAAAGACCCCACGTCCCAACCGGAACCTCGGGCCGAGGCCACAAATGACAGAATCACCCCACCACTGCAAGGAACTGAACCTGATCGCATAGGGACCAGCCACCCATCAGACTGAGACCTCGCAAACAAAGAATAGAATGGTAATGTTCATGGCGCTAAGGCTCAAAAGGCTGTCAGAAAGGACAAAAGCTAACCCTGTGTAAATAGCCATGTTTTCAAGGATTTCCTAAACTGGAAGAGGTCCGTGCAGGATCGAATTTCTAGCGGAAAAGAATTCCACAATTTGGGGGCAAGAGTGGCAAATCTGTGACCTCCTTGGCGTAACCGTACAATAGAAGACCTCGAAAACATGCCCTAGACCACAGGACACCCCCTATACCACAGACCCGGGCCAGAGGCAGCACACAGATAAAAAAAGGGGGGGGAGGAAACATCTAGGCGGAACTTACCCCGGGGCCAGCAGAAGCCCAACAACACAGCCAGCCTCACAAGCCAGCCCAGGCGTGCCCCATCCGACCGCCCGGGCAAATGACAAGATGGCCCACCGGCAAGTCAGTATACATGGGGCAACCTCAGCCAGCCCCCGGACCGCCAACCACACAAGGGCCAAAGAAAGGAGATCTCCTCGCAGTAGTGTCACCATAATGGGTACTAAATCCAGGCAATGGAAGGGCACGTGACATCAACATCCATATGAACAACCCACAGAGCAGCAGCTCCTGGTTATACAAAGAAGGGCAAATGAAGGAGGATTGCCCAGGCAATGTAGAAATGAAACCCGAATCCCTTAGCCCAACACCTGCAAAGTAAAGGTAAGGAAAGAAACAGGAACACAGCTATGCAGTGCTCACCCGTGGGGGCCGCAGACACTCCAGACCACATTGTCTGCCAGAACAACGCCCCTACCAGCCAGCCCAATTGCGTACCACCAGCCTCCATGCCTGGACAGCAGAAAAGAAATCACACCGGCCGCCAGGCACTCCGGGGCACAACCAGAACAGCTCCTGAGTAGCCATCCATCGTCCGTGGCGCGTCTTCTACCCGGCCAGGAAGACGTACGGGCAACCCGGAACAGATCAGGAGGCTGGCGCACCAGCCGCAAAGGGCCGGCCGGCACACAAGAGACTGTTGGTAAGCCCAGCAGGCCGGGAGGCACACCAATACATACCCAGTCCAGAACAGCCAGACATCCAGACAGGGACCAATGAAGACCACCACTACAGTCAGCAGGAGCAGCACTACCACCTCGTCCCATTCCTTTTGATAGAAGAAAAAAAGAACAGACAGAGTTCTGGGTAAGTTCAGTTTATGTACTCCCAGTGGGAGGGGGTGGGGTTAGGGTCCCAGCATTCTTCTGTTCTCTTTTTCTGTTGGGAGATGGTTATCTCCACAAGTTATGACAGGGGCGAGCTCAGGAGGTACCTTGGGGTAATTTATTGTTCTGGCTGTTTTATAAGTAAATTATATTGTAGTGTGCCATTTTGCAGAGATTGCCCTGTGTTGGATCTTATTGTAGTATACTGTATTGTATTTGCATATTACTGTTGCATTGGCTAGTATTGTATAGTATTTTGCATTGCCTAGCATTGTACTGTATTCTATTGTACTTTGAAACATACAGTACTTGTTGGACTTGGCCCTTTTTGCAGGGTCATCCCTGAACTTTTTGACTTCCACCTGTATTTTTTCTGACCTGTTGTTGGCTGTTTTATGACTCTGGGCACTTTACACTGCTGATCAGTGCTAAAATGCATATGCTCTCCCTATGGTAAATTGATGTATGGATTAGTGATTCCATGATTGGCTGGTTTGGTTTACTTGTCAGACCCTAGTACAGTGCACTGAGTGTGCCCAGGGTTTGTCAACCAAATGCTGCTGGTGGGCTTGCAGCACTGGTTGTGCCACCCACAGAAGCAGCCTGTAAAAAGTGTGTCTCAGGTCTGCCATTGCAGAGCCTGTGTGCAATCTGGTACTGCCTTGTTGACTGGGCAAGTGCACCCACTTGCCAGTCCCTAAACCTTCCCTTTTCTGCATATTAGTCACCCCTATGGTAGGCCCAAGGGCAGGGTGCATTGTAGGTAAAAGGTAGGACAAGCCCTGATGTGTGTGGCATGTCCTAATAGTGAATTACAGCCATTTTCGTTTTTCACTATTGCAAGGCTACCTGTTCCCCATAGGCCAGAATGGGCAGTTTGATTATTACATCTTATAATCCTAACTGACTCAGGAAACTAGGTAGAAATTTGAGTTTAGTATGCCTGAACTCAGAATGAGTAAATGCATCTTTTAGTGAAGTTGGTTTTAACATTCTGTGTTTGAAAATACCACTTTTAGAAAGTAGGTATTTTCTTGTCTAACTCTCCAAACCTGCCTCTGCTAGGTTGTGTATTCCTTGTCTGGAGTTTGAGTAACAGGGGCTGGGAGATTCCAGGAAACAGGGTGAGTCAGCACAGGGCTGAATAGAGAGATCTGCATGTAGATGGATGGGAGGAGTTGCATCTGGGACCTGAATAGGGCTGTGCCTTCCCTCCACAATGCTGGCTCCACCTCCTGTGGTGCGTCTGATGTCCCTGGCCTGCACTGTGAAAGGAAAGAAGGAGTCTTGTCAATAAAGTGCTCCAGGACTGACCAGAACTGGTTTGGACTAGGCAAAGGCCTCTCTGCCTTCAGAGAACAAAGAAAAACTGTGTATAAAAAGGGGACCCAGACCCCAGAACTTTAGATCACTTTTGGGAAACAAGAAGAAACCTTTGCTGAGGAGAGAAACCAGAGAGACTGGGGAGAGACTATCTCTAAGCTTGAGGGATTGGCCTGCAGTGGTTGCCTGACTGCCAAAGAAAGGAGAGAGGCACTTTGTGTGTACTTTCATCAACTTGTGAAGGACCTCCAGGGGCTTGAGATAGAGCTTGCCTCCTGCTGAAGTCTCAGGGACAACAGACTTCACCCACCAGCTCCCCAAGAGTTCTTTGGAAGCGCCTGCAGTTGTGTTGGGCTTTCTTAGGGACTGCGTGTCGCAAGGAGCTGGAAGCGCGACGCACGAAGAAGAAGCGTGTCGCCAAACTGCCGCTGTCGCTTCACAACGCGAAAGCGCCTTGCATCACCAGAGAAGAGGATCGACGTCGCATCAGACACCGCCGCATCACCGGAGAAGTGTGTCGCAGCCGCAGCCACTGTCATCGCATCGCTGAGAAAGCGTGTCGCCGCTGCAGTTGTCGCTTTGTTGCCGAAGCGCCTCGCATCGCCAGAGAAGAGGATCGGCGCCGCATCACCGGGAAGTGGGTCGCAGGGCCTGTCGCGGCTCAGAAGAATCGCTGAGTCGCCGCACGGCCGTCGGGCATGCGTGCATTAAGTTGCATCAAGAAGAAGACGCCATCTTTGTTTCATCGCACCGGATCTTCATCGCATCACAGCATTGTGGGCCGCATCGCCACGGAAGCGCAGTAAGAAACCGACACATCACATCCCCTCATAGAGAACCGACGCAGCCCATACATTGAACTTAAAGGGTCGCATTTACCATCTTAATAGAACTAAGCTATTTCTACCATTTTTAAAGTACAGTATTTTGGATTTTTGTCGTTTGTGGTCTTGTGTTAAGTCTATATAAAGAATACTTATTTTTGATATAAAACCTGTGTGGTGTCCATCTGTAGTGTTGTCACTGGGTTACTGTATGTGTTCACAAATGCTTTACACACTGCCTCGGAGGTAAGCCTGTCTGCTCGTGCCAAGCTACCAAGGGGGTGAGCAGGGGTTATTTTATGAGTGTACCCCCTTACTCTGACTAGAAGTAAGGGCCCCTATTTGGTCAAAGGTACCTACCTCTGCCAACCAGAGACCCCCAGTTCTAACAGTACTGCATAGTTTAGTATAATTGCAAGGCATTGTATAGCAATTGCCATGCTAAGTAATATTTATTGTAAACCGTGTTTGTAAAGTTTGACATTGCGTAGTATGGTTGCATTATATATGTAAGAAATTGGGTTATCAGTTGAAGGGTGTTCGTACCAATCTCAGTTAATAACCATTTGTTAGGGTGAGCCCTCAGAGTCAATAAATTAACACAAGCTCAATCACCTGGTAGCTGTGGCACAGAGCAGGCAGGCCTAACCCTAGAGGTAATGGGTTAAGTATTTCTGCAACATTAAGACAGTAATAAAGTCAACATGCAACACAATAAAAATACCAAAACGAATTAGAGAAACAGAGTAAACGTTAATCAACAAAATTACACAAAATTGACAGAAACCCAATAAGAGGAACTAAAAGTATGAATGTTTAAAGCTTTAAGTAGAAATAACACTAAAAGCACAAAGTGCCTTTGATAGTTAATGGTCAAAGTTGAACAGGATCTAGATGCAATTTGATGTGGACCGCGATGGAGCAGAGTTTGGATACACTAACCAAGATCATCCTGGTCAAAGAGTTTACCTCTGATTTTAGTCTTGTAAGTCTTAATCCACCAAAGAAGTACACTACTGTTGGACTTGGCCCTTTTAGCTAAAGTTCCCCAAACGTTTTGCTTTCCCCCTAGACCTTTTTTCTGACATGGTGTTGCCAAAGATGCTTTGGGCACTTTGCCACTACTGATCAGTGTCAAAGTGCAAGTGCTCCGTGTATAAAGTGCAATGGTAATTGGTTGTCCATGATTGGTATGTTTGCCTTACTAGTAATATCCCTAGTAAAGTGCACTATGTGTGCCAGGGCTGGTAATGCAACTGCTACTAGTGGACCTGCAGCACTTATTGTGCCACCCACACAAGTTGCCTTAAAGAGGGAACTCAGACCTGCCATTGCAGTGCCTGCGCGCAGTTTACTAAACTGCCATGTTGTTCTGACAAGTGCACCCACTTTTCAGACCTTACCCTTCCCTTTCTATGCACATCAGACACCCCTATGGTAGGCCCAAGGTACCCCCTGGGCAGGGTGCAGTGCTTGTGAAATAAAGGACATGTACTAAGGTGTGTGCCATGTCCTGACAGTGAAATAATCTCCATTTCGTTTTTCACTGTGGAAAGGCCATCTTGTCCATAGGATAGAATGGGTAGGCTGTGTAATATGTTTCCCAGCCTATCTACCCAAAGGCTTAAGATGGAGAGGTGAAGTTTAGTGTGCCTGAACTCACAAAGTAATAACACATCTTTTTATGAAGGTGGTTTTTGCATTGTGTGTTTAAAAGCTACTCTTTTAGAAGTGGCTGGGTTTTTGTGCTCTAAAATTTCTGTGTGTCTCTGCCTGGTTGTGGATTGTCTGTCTGGATTTGAAAGTGATATGATCTGGGGAATGTCTTGACCCAGGGGAGAAGGTGAGACAGCAACAGGCTGACCTGCATCTGGAGTGTAGGGGGAGGAGTAGCCCCTAGACGTGAAGAGGCCTGGGTTGCTGCCATAAAACAATGGTCCCATTCCCTGCTGAGAGATTGAGAATGCAGACCCCCCACTAATCAAAGGAAGAAGGTTTTGTACATAGGTCAATCCCGGCACTCTAAAGTCATATATTATTCTTATTGGTTATTAGCCAAGAAGAGAGAAGGATACAGTGACGATAAAAGTAACTGACTACGGAACAGAATAGGTCCTCACAAGAGTATATATCAGAAAGCAATTTAATATATAAGTTTCACAAAAAGGAAAAATACATTCATAAGTAAAAAAATCAGAACTCCCTAGTTATTTTATGACAGGGAGACTTCAATTTTCTGAATCTTGATACAGAAGGATGACAGCCGACACGTGTTTCGTCACGTTAGTGACTTCCTCAGGGCTGTAAGGAGAATGTCAAGATCTTAGTTTGCACAAAACACCAACAGTGTGTCGATATTGCACATTAGCAATCTAGTTCAAACCGTTATTATCAGTTCCATTGTGAAAAGTAGGCAAAGTATAAGAATTTTTTTGAGTGAAAGGAATGGGAGAGAAAGGAAAGGAAAAACGTGAGTTAGTTAAGGAAAGAGATAATATGAGAACGAAAAGAAAATAGTGATGTGACCAGTAAGGTAATTGGGTTAGAAGATTGGATTGTCCCCACCACCACATCCGGTGTGAGGAAAGTAGAGCGTTGTGTCCCAAGGTAGAATATAGGCACTAACCTTTGTAAAAAGTCTTTGAACGCTTTAAATGTAGGGCATATAATTATGCTGCTGTCAGCACGCAGTAATAAGTGTGGATAATTTCAAGAGAAGATTCCGACGTGCGATGTGGTTCTGTAGAAGTATATAATAGAGAGCAGAGGTTTGAAAATAGACAATGAATAGACACATACTAGTTGAGTGTGACTATGGTCAGAATATAAGTTTAAATAATTGGAAACTGAGGAAATATAAATACCCAAGAATTTTTAAAATCTTGTGAAGGTTTGAAAAAGCAAATATTTTCGCCAGACGGTCTCCTGGTAAATATATCAGTTGTGTGTTGATAATAACAGATCTTCCCAGTAATTTCTAATGCTAATAGGAAACAGAAACGAGGTGATATTGGTTTGATTATTGTCAAACAGAAAGTTAAAACTAGGGTATTATCAAGTTTAGATAAGTCTAAAATACTGTACCTATTACTATAGCGAAGATCATCCACGAATAAGAGATTCACAATTCTAATTCTTGTAACCATAAACGAAAGTGATTCATATCTCAGTAAAGGTTCTTGGTGTCTTATAGTTATATTTGGAGAAGAACGGGTATCCTCCAAGGTATCTGATGAAGATAAGAAAGATGAGCATGTATATACAGAATACCCACTTTTTAGTCTGGGGATTAAAAATATTATATACAATACCTAATATTCAGGGATGCTGTATCGTGATATGAAATTAGTTTATGGAATTGAATCAATAGGACGGTCTTCGTGTAATCATCTATATAGTGATTTCTAAAAAAGAAAACAAATAATGGAGAAACAAATGCATCCCCCCAAAAAAATTTTTAATAAAAATTATTTGTTAAAAGGGCCAATTATAGGAGGCCTTCTTACTTCATAAATTATTTGTTGGCTTCATCAAATTAGGTGAAGTACACGAACCGGCTCTGGTAAGCCCTGCGAAAGACAGTGCAGAGCAAGAATGCATTGTTAGGAAACGTGAAAAGATTCATTAGAAAACAATGCAAGCCTCACCTACCATATTTAAAGAAAAAGGGTATTAGATTCTTGGATATTTATTATTGCTGACGTTAATTGTTGCTGACATAAATTCTGGAATTATGTTCATAAAAGGTGTCGCAACCATAGAATTAACCAAGATGTATAGGTTATATTAGTGAGCAACAATGTAGCCATTTAGTACAATTTTCATGTTCATCCAGTGTCATTGTATAATATACGAGAAAAGAGGGAGATACAAAACGGTATGTTGTTGGGCTGCTGAAATGAAACTATATCCGAATCAAGAACAAATATCCGTTATAGTGTGGACAACAAGAAATTCAGCTAGATCGTGTTCGTCTCCCGTTAGTGGAGTAATAAAGTAAATGCTAGAGGCTAGTTGTAATGGTTCACTTTACATGTATTTCCTCATATGTGAGGTTGTATATGGGATATGTATTATGAAATTGTTACACATTTATCCAAAGAAATGATCATTATTCAAAATGACAAATAATAATTGTCAAAAGGCTACCCAAAATGGGAAATGAGATTGATAGCCATCTACCTACACGAACAGTGTAGCTTGACGCGCTTACCTCCTAATAAGGCGGTTCTTGTCCGGAACTCGACTCCCGTCCCCTCGTATCGGCAATGGACGCAGAATCAGCAAAGAGTGGCTTTGTTTATGTTGGGAAATCCGAGTTTTGGCGCGAAAATAGCACGTTCCATAGCACATATAGGAAAAAGAGAAAAGGGTCCGTAGTTGGCCATCGAAAGTTAAGATATAGAAATAGCGGCGGCCATCTTAGAACAGTCAGAGTTGTTTGTGTGAATACATGGTTTGCCGTACCAAAGCAATCCATGATTGGCCTTCTTAACCTATGTGGTTCTGGATTGGTTAAGCCCCTAAAAAAGTGAAAGGAGGAGAAAAGAGGTGGCCATCTTGGAACAGTAAGTGTTCCTTCATGTTACAAGGTGTGAATAAGTGATGGTACACAAATTTGCGAGAATATTTAGTATCAAATAAACTTATTACGAAATTTTTCATAGTAGTTCATCAGTAATTATAGATGAGTATAACGTATGTGTAGTATAGTCTAATTAGTAAAAAAAATTTATTATCGCGAATATGAATAAATGCTTTTAGTCATTTTTAACTTGTTTTAGTTTTTAATAAGTCTAGTATGTCCAAACTAATCAAAGGATAGAAGTGTCAATGAGATATTCCGTATTATGGGTATGGATTCGTGAATGACAAAGGTGGCATACATTTTTTAGAAATTCTAATTTCAGACAATCTCAATAAGAGTATTTCCCATGCTACTAATTTGAAAGTCTAGATACGTTTGAGAGGGATGTTTGGTATCACCTTGTTTGTAAAAAATATTTTGGCGACGAACACGAATGCGTATTTACAGTCATATGTTTGGTATCACCTTGTTTGTAAAAAATATTTTGGCGACGAACACGAATGCGTATTTACAGTCATATTTATCGTATTCGAGTATTTAAAGTATGCGGTGAGGCCATAAGATAGTGGGAATAAAAGTATCAAAGAGAAGAGATAGAGAGTTAGGTGAGAACGGAATATAGGAAGAAAAGGTGTTACCCATCCAATTCCACTGCGGCGCGTAAATAAGCATATTATTACACACATGTATTCTACGGAATATAGGAAGAAAAGGTGTTACCCATCCAATTCCACTGAGGCGCGTAAATAAGCATATTATTACATACATGTATTCTATGGAAGACATTGGCATTAGTGACACAGTTCATTCTACTTGCCAAGAAGTGATATGGTACATAGTGTGTAAGCACAATATAGCTAATGTTTCAGGTTATACAGTAAGGCATATGAAGGACATTGGCATTAGTAATACAGTTCATTCTACTGGTCAAAAAGCGATATGGTACATAATTTGTAAATACAATATAGCTAATGTTTCAGGTCATAAGTATGGCATGAGGGGAAAGAGCATATACATTTCGTATTTCACATTTTTGGGCATCTTCGACCACGTTTTATAATTTCAGAAAATTGGAATGTCTAATGATAGGTGATGCCTCTCTCGGTGGATGTTTAAGCTAAGAAAACATGCATCTCTTTATCGAAATTGATACCTAATTCGACTGCTCGTAATTTAATAATCCACAGAGCCTCTGTTTTTCTCAAAGTGAGAGTCCTGTCACCTCCCCTTGTACCAAGGGTAGTGTGAGATATTCCATGAAACCTGATTTTATTCAGATCTGCTAATGTATTTATTTTATTTATTTGCGGGTTTATATAGCGCTGGAATCGACTCCAATGGAGTATCTCTGCGCTCTGGAACGGGTTTCAGCTGATCATTAGCAGACAGGGAGAGCCGTCTTAGATGTCACTTTTAAACAACAAAGTTTTAAGCTGTTTCCTGAATTGCAAGTGTTCGGGACATAGTCTTAAAGTTAGGGGTAGACTGTTCCACAGTGTAGGTCCTACGACTGACAATGCTTTACCCCCATGTCTTGCTTTTTTGGCACGGGGCACCACCAGCAGAGAACCATTGCTGGATCTCAAGGACCTGGTAGGAATATAGGGAATGAATTTGTTTTCCAAGTACAGGGGACCTTGGCCATTTATACTTTTGTGGATCAGGCAACAGATTTTAAACTTAGTCCGTTGCCGGATTGACAGCCAATGCAGTTTTTCCAAAAGAGGTTTAGAAGCTGTTCTCGGAGGGGCGTTAAGGACCAGTCGAGCTGCTGTATTCTGGATCACCTGTAACTTGGCCAACACTCCCTCATTTGCTGCGAGGAGCAGGCCATTACAGTAATCCAGCCGACTTAGAACAAGAGCCTGCACCAGGGTCCTCCTGGAGGCATCCGGCAACAAAGGAAGAATCTTACGCAACAGGCCAATAGTGTGGAAGCATACACCTGTAATATAGTTGGTATGCTGCCTTAACACTAAATCCTGGTCAAGGCGTATCCCCAGATTTTTAACAACCTGCTTCGGTTCAGGAACCATACCCAGATCCGGGGGCCACCAATCGGGGGACCACAGTATCTTGGCCCCTCCAAACAACATAATCTCTGTTTTGCTGACATTGCATTGTAGGTAATTAGATGACATCCATTGCCCTACAGCCTTCATGCCTGCCGAGAAAGAGTTCTTAATTTCCGTCGTGAGGGTTTTGAAAGGGAAGAGGAGCTGTGTGTCGTCAGCATAAGACACTGGAATAAAACCAAATTCGCGCATCACTCTTGCCAGGGGTGCCACATAGATGTTAAAAAGTGTAGGGCTCAGACAGGAGCCCTGTGGCACCCCTTTCGTAATTTCTACTTCCCTGGAACGGTAAGTACCCATGGTGACAGTCTGGGTACGACCAGTAAGAAAGCTTCTCAGCCAGGCAAGGGCTTTGTTCTTCACTCCCATGTTCGACAACCGGTCAACAAGAATGCTATGTGACACGGTGTCGAACGCTGCCGACAAGTCAAGCAAAACCAAGATTACAGAGTAACCCCTATCTTGAAGCATATGTAGGTCGTCTACCACAGACAGAAGAGTAGACTCTGTACTGTGTTTTGGCCTGAACCCGGATTGTGAGTAGTCCAGGCCACCCACATCTTCAACAAAGCCGGACAAGTGTCTGTTGACATGTTTTTCTGTCAGTTTCCCCAGAAAAGGAAGCAGTGAGATAGGTCTTAAATTGGTAAGCTCGGTCCAAGGAATAGATGTATTTTTCCTGATGGGCCTTACCAACGCACGCTTCCAATCCTTGGGAACAGAGCCCAAGCCAAGAGACAGGTTGACCAGTCCTTGAATCATGGGGCCAAGTTGTCCAGAAAGGATGGGCATAAGTTTGGCAGGTATGATGTCATCCGGGCTACCACTTTTTATCTGGGTCATCAGAGCCAATAAGTCTGGGGAAGAGATTGAGGGAAAGGTGTCTAAAACTTGTGTATTAGGCACATGTTCAGTATCATTAAAGACCTGACAGGGGACCATGGCAGTGGAGGCGAGATTAGAATTGACAATATTCTCATAAATCCTGTCTATCTTATTAGAAAAGAAGGACGAAATTTGATCACAGAGAAGTTGGGATGCTGCTTCAGAGCTTTCGCAGGCAACTGGCTTCACAAAAGACTGTAAAACCTGATAGAGAACCCTTGAGGAGTTCCCTGCCGCAGCAATTTGTGATGCTATATGGGTTTTACGTGCCCCACGAATGGCTTTGTGATAGATGGATAGAGAAGCCCAGTATTGCTTTCTATCCTTCTCCTGATGAGAGGTTCTCCATCTTTTTTCCAGCTTCCTAGAGTTCTGTTTTAAAATTCGAAGCTCATCAGAAAACCAGATCTCTTGTTTATTGGCAGGGCGTGGTTTAAATTGTCTCAATGGGGCGATGATGTCTATCGTTCGCCTAGTGGCTAAATCAAATTCCCTTAAGGCACCATCCATTCCCTCTGAGGCAGGGTAGGAGGGGTTAATAAAATTATCTTTAAAAGTCTGTTCATTAACCTTATACCAGGGGCGGCGTTTGCAGGGAAGAAAAACTGATTCATGATCAATATTTTTATGTTGAAAGGTATGAAATTCAATAACAAAATGATCAGACCAGCTAGTTTGAATGTATGATGTGAATTGAAATGGACCGCTAGTGGGTAGCTAGTCAAGTTGTTGCGTATTGCTCTTAAATGTTCTTGCATTCTAATCCTGAGAGGGCGAATTGTGCTGCCCACATATATTAATCCACAACAGCATATGATGCAGTATACCACAAAGTTAGTATTGCAGTTTATAAATTGCTTTATACCATATCTTGTAGTAGTATTGTATTGAAAGTTGGTTGTTTTGTTAGCAGCGAATTGGCACATATTGCAATTAGAACATCTGTAAAAACCAACAGGTTTTGCAGGTAACCAGGTTGTTTCTTTCTTTTTAGGTGGTAAGTAGCTAGGGCAAAGAAGTTCTCTAAGAGTAGTGCCCCTTCGGTGAGTAATCATCGGGTTATTAGCCACATGTTTCTCTATTGTTGTGTCTAATCTTAGGATATGCCAGTGTTTACGAAAAATATTATATATTTGGTGACTGTGTGTGTTGTAATCTGTCACTAAGGCGATTTTCCGTTCTCCATTCTTTTTTTTGGTTTTGTTTGTACGTCCGGATGACAGTAATTTAGATCTTGGTGTATTTAGTATTTTGTTTTTAGCACGATCTAAGACAGTCCTAGGGTATCCCCTTATGGTAAATCTATTTTCCAATTTGTCAAGTTCCATCATGAAAACCGAGTTGTCACTACAGTTTCTCTTTAGTCTGGTCATTTCCCCCATAGGGATGGAATTGATTTGGGACTTGGGGTGTGCACTGTTGGCGTGTAATACCGCATTACAGGCTGTTGGCTTCCTAAAGAGTTTTGAGATGATTTTCTTTTCTTTTACATATAGAATTACATCCAAAAATTCTATTTCTCGTTGGCTGGTCTTATGTGTGAAGTTGAGATTGTAAGTATTATCATTAAGATGTGTTAATAATTCTGAAAGTAATTCTTCACCACCCGACCAGAGAATGAAGATGTCGTCTATGTACCGACCCCAATAGACTAGATGTTCTGTGAGGCGAGCGTCGGACATTTTCCATAGATGGTTTAGTTCAAAATGGCCCATATACAGATTGGCATATGATGGGGAAAATTTTGATCCCATTGCTACCCCAACCGTCTGTTTATACCAGGTGTCTTGGTGTAGGAAAACATTATTTTCTAAGATAAGACGAGTCAGATCTAGGATCATTTGGGTATGTTCGAAAAATGTGGCATCCCTATGTGAGAGACAATCCGCTAGGGCTGAGAGGCCTTTTTCTAGAGGAATGCATGTGTATAGAGAGCATACATCCATCGTTACAAATGTGAGGTCATTAGTCAACTCCATATCTTCTAGTTTACTCAGTAAGTCTCCGGTATCCCTTATATAGGAGGGAAGGTTGTGTACCAATGGTTGTAGAAAGACATCTACGTATTTGAAAAATCTTACAAAAAAACAAGACGTTATCTTTAAGGAAGCAGACAAAGGTGGAAATATTGTGGTCATGCGTGATATTGATTACATACAAGAAATTGAAAGACAACTAATGGGGGAATTGTCCTATACAAAGTTAACTGGGAATCCCCTAAGAGAGATTACTTCATTAATGTGCACCAATTTGACAACTTGGCGGGAATCAGGTCTTATCTCTGATGTGGAATATAGATACCTCTATAATCCAACACCACGGTCTCCCTGCATTTACATGCTACCGAAGGTACACAAACCTAGTGCCTTCCCGCCTGGCCGACCAATAATATCTGGGATAGGTTCCCCCACGGAACACATCTCAGAATACGTAGATGTCTTTCTACAACCATTGGTACACAACCTTCCCTCCTATATAAGGAAAACCGGAGACTTACTGAGTAAACTAGAAGATATGGAGTGGACTAATGACCTCACATTTGTAACGATGGATGTATGCTCTCTATACACATGCATTCCTCTAGAAAAAGGCCTCTCAGCCCTAGCGGATTGTCTCTCACATAGGGATGCCACATTTTTCGAACATACCCAAATGATCCTAGATCTGACTCGTCTTATCTTAGAAAATAATGTTTTCCTACACCAAGACACCTGGTATAAACAGACGGTTGGGGTAGCAATGGGATCAAAATTTTCCCCATCATATGCCAATCTGTATATGGGCCATTTTGAACTAAACCATCTATGGAAAATGTCCGACGCTCGCCTCACAGAACATCTAGTCTATTGGGGTCGGTACATAGACGACATCTTCATTCTCTGGTCGGGTGGTGAAGAATTACTTTCAGAATTATTAACACATCTTAATGATAATACTTACAATCTCAACTTCACACATAAGACCAGCCAACGAGAAATAGAATTTTTGGATGTAATTCTATATGTAAAAGAAAAGAAAATCATCTCAAAACTCTTTAGGAAGCCAACAGCCTGTAATGCGGTATTACACGCCAACAGTGCACACCCCAAGTCCCAAATCAATTCCATCCCTATGGGGAAAATGACCAGACTAAAGAGAAACTGTAGTGACAACTCGGTTTTCATGATGGAACTTGACAAATTGGAAAATAGATTTACCATAAGGGGATACCCTAGGACTGTCTTAGATCGTGCTAAAAACAAAATACTAAATACACCAAGATCTAAATTACTGTCATCCGGACGTACAAACAAAACCAAAAAAAAGAATGGAGAACGGAAAATCGCCTTAGTGACAGATTACAACACACACAGTCACCAAATATATAATATTTTTCGTAAACACTGGCATATCCTAAGATTAGACACAACAATAGAGAAACATGTGGCTAATAACCCGATGATTACTCACCGAAGGGGCACTACTCTTAGAGAACTTCTTTGCCCTAGCTACTTACCACCTAAAAAGAAAGAAACAACCTGGTTACCTGCAAAACCTGTTGGTTTTTACAGATGTTCTAGTTGCAATATGTGCCAATTCGCTGCTAACAAAACAACCAACTTTCAATACAATACTACTACAAGATATGGTATAAAGCAATTTATAAACTGCAATACTAACTTTGTGGTATACTGCATCATATGCTGTTGTGGATTAATATATGTGGGCAGCACAATTCGCCCTCTCAGGATTAGAATGCAAGAACATTTAAGAGCAATACGCAACAACTTGACTAGCTACCCACTAGCGGTCCATTTCAATTCACATCATACATTAGCAGATCTGAATAAAATCAGGTTTCATGGAATATCTCACACTACCCTTGGTACAAGGGGAGGTGACAGGACTCTCACTTTGAGAAAAACAGAGGCTCTGTGGATTATTAAATTACGAGCAGTCGAATTAGGTATCAATTTCGATAAAGAGATGCATGTTTTCTTAGCTTAAACATCCACCGAGAGAGGCATCACCTATCATTAGACATTCCAATTCTCTGAAATTATAAAACGTGGTCGAAGATGCCCAAAAATGTGAAATACGAAATGTATATGCTCTTTCCCCTCATGCCATACTTATGACCTGAAACATTAGCTATATTGTATTTACAAATTATGTACCATATCGCTTTTTGACCAGTAGAATGAACTGTATTACTAATGCCAATGTCCTTCATATGCCTTACTGTATAACCTGAAACATTAGCTATATTGTGCTTACACACTATGTACCATATTACTTCTTGGCAAGTAGAATGAACTGTGTCACTAATGCCAATGTCTTCCATAGAATACATGTATGTAATAATATGCTTATTTACGCGCCTCAGTGGAATTGGATGGGTAACACCTTTTCTTCCTATATTCCGTAGAATACATGTGTGTAATAATATGCTTATTTACGCGCCGCAGTGGAATTGGATGGGTAACACCTTTTCTTCCTATATTCCGTTCTCACCTAACTCTCTATCTCTTCTCTTTGATACTTTTATTCCCACTATCTTATGGCCTCACCGCATACTTTAAATACTCGAATACGATAAATATGACTGTAAATACGCATTCGTGTTCGTCGCCAAAATATTTTTTACAAACAAGGTGATACCAAACATATGACTGTAAATACGCATTCGTGTTCGTCGCCAAAATATTTTTTACAAACAAGGTGATACCAAACATCCCTCTCAAACGTATCTAGACTTTCAAATTAGTAGCATGGGAAATACTCTTATTGAGATTGTCTGAAATTAGAATTTCTAAAAAATGTATGCCACCTTTGTCATTCACGAATCCATACCCATAATACGGAATATCTCATTGACACTTCTATCCTTTGATTAGTTTGGACATACTAGACTTATTAAAAACTAAAACAAGTTAAAAATGACTAAAAGCATTTATTCATATTCGCGATAATAAAATTTTTTTACTAATTAGACTATACTACACATACGTTATACTCATCTATAATTACTGATGAACTACTATGAAAAATTTCGTAATAAGTTTATTTGATACTAAATATTCTCGCAAATTTGTGTACCATCACTTATTCACACCTTGTAACATGAAGGAACACTTACTGTTCCAAGATGGCCACCTCTTTTCTCCTCCTTTCACTTTTTTAGGGGCTTAACCAATCCAGAACCACATAGGTTAAGAAGGCCAATCATGGATTGCTTTGGTACGGCAAACCATGTATTCACACAAACAACTCTGACTGTTCTAAGATGGCCGCCGCTATTTCTATATCTTAACTTTCGATGGCCAACTACGGACCCTTTTCTCTTTTTCCTATATGTGCTATGGAACGTGCTATTTTCGCGCCAAAACTCGGATTTCCCAACATAAAAAAAGCCACTCTTTGCTGATTCTGCGTCCATTGCCGATACGAGGGGACGGGAGTCGAGTTCCGGACAAGAACCGCCTTATTAGGAGGTAAGCGCGTCAAGCTACACTGTTCGTGTAGGTAGATGGCTATCAATCTCATTTCCCATTTTGGGTAGCCTTTTGACAATTATTATTTGTCATTTTGAATAATGATCATTTCTTTGGATAAATGTGTAACAATTTCATAATACATATCCCATATACAACCTCACATATGAGGAAATACATGTAAAGTGAACCATTACAACTAGCCTCTAGCATTTACTTTATTACTCCACTAACGGGAGACGAACACGATCTAGCTGAATTTCTTGTTGTCCACACTATAACGGATATTTGTTCTTGATTCGGATATAGTTTCATTTCAGCAGCCCAACAACATACCGTTTTGTATCTCCCTCTTTTCTCGTATATTATACAATGACACTGGATGAACATGAAAATTGTACTAAATGGCTACATTGTTGCTCACTAATATAACCTATACATCTTGGTTAATTCTATGGTTGCGACACCTTTTATGAACATAATTCCAGAATTTATGTCAGCAACAATTAACGTCAGCAATAATAAATATCCAAGAATCTAATACCCTTTTTCTTTAAATATGGTAGGTGAGGCCTGCATTGTTTTCTAATGAATCTTTTCACGTTTCCTAACAATGCATTCTTGCTCTGCACTGTCTTTCGCAGGGCTTACCAGAGCCGGTTCGTGTACTTCACCTAATTTGATGAAGCCAACAAATAATTTATGAAGTAAGAAGGCCTCCTATAATTGGCCCTTTTAACAAATAATTTTTATTAAAAAAATTTTTGGGGGGATGCATTTGTTTCTCCATTATTTGTTTTCTTTTTTAGAAATCACTATATAGATGATTACACGAAGACCGTCCTATTGATTCAATTCCATAAACTAATTTCATATCACGATACAGCATCCCTGAATATTAGGTATTGTATATAATATTTTTAATCCCCAGACTAAAAAGTGGGTATTCTGTATATACATGCTCATCTTTCTTATCTTCATCAGATACCTTGGAGGATACCCGTTCTTCTCCAAATATAACTATAAGACACCAAGAACCTTTACTGAGATATGAATCACTTTCGTTTATGGTTACAAGAATTAGAATTGTGAATCTCTTATTCGTGGATGATCTTCTCTATAGTAATAGGTACAGTATTTTAGACTTATCTAAACTTGATAATACCCTAGTTTTAACTTTCTGTTTGACAATAATCAAACCAATATCACCTCGTTTCTGTTTCCTATTAGCATTAGAAATTACTGGGGAAGATCTGTTATTATCAACACACAACTGATATATTTACCAGGAGACCGTCTGGCGAAAATATTTGCTTTTTCAAACCTTCACAAGATTTTAAAAATTCTTGGGTATTTATATTTCCTCAGTTTCCAATTATTTAAACTTATATTCTGACCATAGTCACACTCAACTAGTATGTGTCTATTCATTGTCTATTTTCAAACCTCTGCTCTCTATTATATACTTCTACAGAACCACATCGCACGTCGGAATCTTCTCTTGAAATTATCCACACTTATTACTGCGTGCTGACAGCAGCATAATTATATGCCCTACATTTAAAGCGTTCAAAGACTTTTTACAAAGGTTAGTGCCTATATTCTACCTTGGGACACAACGCTCTACTTTCCTCACACCGGATGTGGTGGTGGGGACAATCCAATCTTCTAACCCAATTACCTTACTGGTCACATCACTATTTTCTTTTCGTTCTCATATTATCTCTTTCCTTAACTAACTCACGTTTTTCCTTTCCTTTCTCTCCCATTCCTTTCACTCAAAAAAATTCTTATACTTTGCCTACTTTTCACAATGGAACTGATAATAACGGTTTGAACTAGATTGCTAATGTGCAATATCGACACACTGTTGGTGTTTTGTGCAAACTAAGATCTTGACATTCTCCTTACAGCCCTGAGGAAGTCACTAACGTGACGAAACACGTGTCGGCTGTCATCCTTCTGTATCAAGATTCAGAAAATTGAAGTCTCCCTGTCATAAAATAACTAGGGAGTTCTGATTTTTTTACTTATGAATGTATTTTTCCTTTTTGTGAAACTTATATATTAAATTGCTTTCTGATATATACTCTTGTGAGGACCTATTCTGTTCCGTAGTCAGTTACTTTTATCGTCACTGTATCCTTCTCTCTTCTTGGCTAATAACCAATAAGAATAATATATGACTTTAGAGTGCCGGGATTGACCTATGTACAAAATCTGTTAATTACGAGGATTGCTTTGCATGATACGTATAATCTAGTACTCAGGTAGTAGGGTGCTTTATAATCCCGAGTGGCACCACTCATCCAACTTGATACTGATATCACTATTTTTCCGGCAAATATTACTATACACCCAACTTGATGTTAATTAATGCTATGATGTGCATCCTCTGATACATTACTACCCCAGTTTCTTGTTGATGACAATTTATGTGGAGGGTAGCACTCAGTTCCTCAGATTGGGATATTTGTCAGATTGGTTCCAATAATTCTAACGACACCAATAATCTAACATT
This sequence comes from Triturus cristatus, assembly GCF_964204655.1. Taxonomy (NCBI): domain Eukaryota; kingdom Metazoa; phylum Chordata; class Amphibia; order Caudata; family Salamandridae; genus Triturus; species Triturus cristatus. The sequence goes on along the minus strand of NC_140586.1, from coordinate 680,034,590 downwards.
ACCATCTTATAGAATATTTGACATTGTCTGCCTCGGAGATGGAAACATTTGAGGCAGAAAGAAACGCTTTACTTCAAGAACTTTTTACTGGCTCGGCACAGAAGGTGCCTAACCCCAACAAAAATGAAGAAAAAGAAGGTCTTAAACTGAAATTTATAAAATTAGAACGGGCACGTAAACAGGAAGTGTCCAGGTGGTGGGACTCCATTATCCTAAAACGATATTTGGATATCAAACAAGTCCCACGTGGACTACGAATCATCATTTTCCCCACCTTCGAAGACCTAGATGCAGACCTTTTGAAAGAATGGGAAGAATTGAATCTCTCATCATCATATAGAATGATGGACATTCTGATACGACATGCAGATAGAAAAAGAGAGCTGTTGTTACAGGAAATAGACAAACTAGAGGCTGAAATTAAAAGTCTAAATCTAGAGGAGGCAACTGCTAAAAATTACAAAATCCTGAAAGATGTGCTCAACGCACATCAATTATATATCAAAGAGAAGAAATTGCGCAAACTGAAAAGAGACGACAATGATTATAAAAATGGTAGAGTTTTCACGTTTGCAAAAAAGTTCGATGACATACAACCGAAACAGTCAAATGCCACCAAACCTCCTAAGCCAGCTAGCACAGTACCTTCGACCAGTGGTTCGGATGTATCTAGTATACACAGTGAGACAACTAACGAAGAAGAAACCGAACCGACTGTAACTGACACGTTACACAAAACAAACTCATCCTCTTTTTTAGAGGAAATGGCACGTTATCGAAAAGGGAATCGTACGAACTATGGCCCCCAAAATTCAAAAAAACAAGAAGGGGGGGCAACAAACGAAAATCCAAGGGAGGGAGCCACCACTCGCTCTGCAGCCCGGAATCTGAAGAACTGAGTCTACCCCTTATTGTGACAGAATGTACATCGAATCTTGCTAACAATGACAATGTATCAATTATCAATTTGTCTGATCTCGAATTGTCTGAAATTGATACCAATGTTCTTAGTAGGGGTTTGAGCTTTTGCCCTACAAAATTACCTGACTTCACAAGTGTACATGTAGATGTATTCAAATTTGTGCGAAAACTAAAATTAAAAAAATTCTTTGCCAACCAGACTGTACCGGTGCATTCTATAAAACCAGCTCCGATCCCTTGTAACAAAACTATCAAAGAAATACAAGATATACACCTTTTACTTTCCCTTGATGACCTTTCCAACACACCCCCTACTATGACTGATGTTCTTTCAGACTTAGACATCATACCTGACTTTTCTTTGGACAGTGGTCTCAAACAAAAGTCCACATTTATGCCCAACCTACATGCAGATAATGTGGTAGACACCTTCTACAAAGCGGTAACATCGGATCTCTATAGACTGGAAGACAGATATAACCACAATCGTGGACACATTATGTACAATCTCAGCAAGGAAGAAAATAAGGCTTTGAAAAATCTTACAAAAAAACAAGACGTTATCTTTAAGGAAGCAGACAAAGGTGGAAATATTGTGGTCATGCGTGATATTGATTACATACAAGAAATTGAAAGACAACTAATGGGGGAATTGTCCTATACAAAGTTAACTGGGAATCCCCTAAGAGAGATTACTTCATTAATGTGCACCAATTTGACAACTTGGCGGGAATCAGGTCTTATCTCTGATGTGGAATATAGATACCTCTATAATCCAACACCACGGTCTCCCTGCATTTACATGCTACCGAAGGTACACAAACCTAGTGCCTTCCCGCCTGGCCGACCAATAATATCTGGGATAGGTTCCCCCACGGAACACATCTCAGAATACGTAGATGTCTTTCTACAACCATTGGTACACAACCTTCCCTCCTATATAAGGGATACCGGAGACTTACTGAGTAAACTAGAAGATATGGAGTGGACTAATGACCTCACATTTGTAACGATGGATGTATGCTCTCTATACACATGCATTCCTCTAGAAAAAGGCCTCTCAGCCCTAGCGGATTGTCTCTCACATAGGGATGCCACATTTTTCGAACATACCCAAATGATCCTAGATCTGACTCGTCTTATCTTAGAAAATAATGTTTTCCTACACCAAGACACCTGGTATAAACAGACGGTTGGGGTAGCAATGGGATCAAAATTTTCCCCATCATATGCCAATCTGTATATGGGCCATTTTGAACTAAACCATCTATGGAAAATGTCCGACGCTCGCCTCACAGAACATCTAGTCTATTGGGGTCGGTACATAGACGACATCTTCATTCTCTGGTCGGGTGGTGAAGAATTACTTTCAGAATTATTAACACATCTTAATGATAATACTTACAATCTCAACTTCACACATAAGACCAGCCAACGAGAAATAGAATTTTTGGATGTAATTCTATATGTAAAAGAAAAGAAAATCATCTCAAAACTCTTTAGGAAGCCAACAGCCTGTAATGCGGTATTACACGCCAACAGTGCACACCCCAAGTCCCAAATCAATTCCATCCCTATGGGGGAAATGACCAGACTAAAGAGAAACTGTAGTGACAACTCGGTTTTCATGATGGAACTTGACAAATTGGAAAATAGATTTACCATAAGGGGATACCCTAGGACTGTCTTAGATCGTGCTAAAAACAAAATACTAAATACACCAAGATCTAAATTACTGTCATCCGGACGTACAAACAAAACCAAAAAAAAGAATGGAGAACGGAAAATCGCCTTAGTGACAGATTACAACACACACAGTCACCAAATATATAATATTTTTCGTAAACACTGGCATATCCTAAGATTAGACACAACAATAGAGAAACATGTGGCTAATAACCCGATGATTACTCACCGAAGGGGCACTACTCTTAGAGAACTTCTTTGCCCTAGCTACTTACCACCTAAAAAGAAAGAAACAACCTGGTTACCTGCAAAACCTGTTGGTTTTTACAGATGTTCTAATTGCAATATGTGCCAATTCGCTGCTAACAAAACAACCAACTTTCAATACAATACTACTACAAGATATGGTATAAAGCAATTTATAAACTGCAATACTAACTTTGTGGTATACTGCATCATATGCTGTTGTGGATTAATATATGTGGGCAGCACAATTCGCCCTCTCAGGATTAGAATGCAAGAACATTTAAGAGCAATACGCAACAACTTGACTAGCTACCCACTAGCGGTCCATTTCAATTCACATCATACATTAGCAGATCTGAATAAAATCAGGTTTCATGGAATATCTCACACTACCCTTGGTACAAGGGGAGGTGACAGGACTCTCACTTTGAGAAAAACAGAGGCTCTGTGGATTATTAAATTACGAGCAGTCGAATTAGGTATCAATTTCGATAAAGAGATGCATGTTTTCTTAGCTTAAACATCCACCGAGAGAGGCATCACCTATCATTAGACATTCCAATTTTCTGAAATTATAAAACGTGGTCGAAGATGCCCAAAAATGTGAAATACGAAATGTATATGCTCTTTCCCCTCATGCCATACTTATGACCTGAAACATTAGCTATATTGTATTTACAAATTATGTACCATATCGCTTTTTGACCAGTAGAATGAACTGTATTACTAATGCCAATGTCCTTCATATGCCTTACTGTATAACCTGAAACATTAGCTATATTGTGCTTACACACTATGTACCATATCACTTCTTGGCAAGTAGAATGAACTGTGTCACTAATGCCAATGTCTTCCATAGAATACATGTATGTAATAATATGCTTATTTACGCGCCTCAGTGGAATTGGATGGGTAACACCTTTTCTTCCTATATTCCGTAGAATACATGTGTGTAATAATATGCTTATTTACGCGCCGCAGTGGAATTGGATGGGTAACACCTTTTCTTCCTATATTCCGTTCTCACCTAACTCTCTATCTCTTCTCTTTGATACTTTTATTCCCACTATCTTATGGCCTCACCGCATACTTTAAATACTCGAATACGATAAATATGACTGTAAATACGCATTCGTGTTCGTCGCCAAAATATTTTTTACAAACAAGGTGATACCAAACATATGACTGTAAATACGCATTCGTGTTCGTCGCCAAAATATTTTTTACAAACAAGGTGATACCAAACATCCCTCTCAAACGTATCTAGACTTTCAAATTAGTAGCATGGGAAATACTCTTATTGAGATTGTCTGAAATTAGAATTTCTAAAAAATGTATGCCACCTTTGTCATTCACGAATCCATACCCATAATACGGAATATCTCATTGACACTTCTATCCTTTGATTAGTTTGGACATACTAGACTTATTAAAAACTAAAACAAGTTAAAAATGACTAAAAGCATTTATTCATATTCGCGATAATAAAATTTTTTTACTAATTAGACTATACTACACATACGTTATACTCATCTATAATTACTGATGAACTACTATGAAAAATTTCGTAATAAGTTTATTTGATACTAAATATTCTCGCAAATTTGTGTACCATCACTTATTCACACCTTGTAACATGAAGGAACACTTACTGTTCCAAGATGGCCACCTCTTTTCTCCTCCTTTCACTTTTTTAGGGGCTTAACCAATCCAGAACCACATAGGTTAAGAAGGCCAATCATGGATTGCTTTGGTACGGCAAACCATGTATTCACACAAACAACTCTGACTGTTCTAAGATGGCCGCCGCTATTTCTATATCTTAACTTTCGATGGCCAACTACGGACCCTTTTCTCTTTTTCCTATATGTGCTATGGAACGTGCTATTTTCGCGCCAAAACTCGGATTTCCCAACATAAAAAAAGCCACTCTTTGCTGATTCTGCGTCCATTGCCGATACGAGGGGACGGGAGTCGAGTTCCGGACAAGAACCGCCTTATTAGGAGGTAAGCGCGTCAAGCTACACTGTTCGTGTAGGTAGATGGCTATCAATCTCATTTCCCATTTTGGGTAGCCTTTTGACAATTATTATTTGTCATTTTGAATAATGATCATTTCTTTGGATAAATGTGTAACAATTTCATAATACATATCCCATATACAACCTCACATATGAGGAAATACATGTAAAGTGAACCATTACAACTAGCCTCTAGCATTTACTTTATTACTCCACTAACGGGAGACGAACACGATCTAGCTGAATTTCTTGTTGTCCACACTATAACGGATATTTGTTCTTGATTCGGATATAGTTTCATTTCAGCAGCCCAACAACATACCGTTTTGTATCTCCCTCTTTTCTCGTATATTATACAATGACACTGGATGAACATGAAAATTGTACTAAATGGCTACATTGTTGCTCACTAATATAACCTATACATCTTGGTTAATTCTATGGTTGCGACACCTTTTATGAACATAATTCCAGAATTTATGTCAGCAACAATTAACGTCAGCAATAATAAATATCCAAGAATCTAATACCCTTTTTCTTTAAATATGGTAGGTGAGGCTTGCATTGTTTTCTAATGAATCTTTTCACGTTTCCTAACAATGCATTCTTGCTCTGCACTGTCTTTCGCAGGGCTTACCAGAGCCGGTTCGTGTACTTCACCTAATTTGATGAAGCCAACAAATAATTTATGAAGTAAGAAGGCCTCCTATAATTGGCCCTTTTAACAAATAATTTTTATTAAAACATTTTTTGGGGGGATGCATTTGTTTCTCCATTATTTGTTTTCTTTTTTAGAAATCACTATATAGATGATTACACGAAGACCGTCCTATTGATTCAATTCCATAAACTAATTTCATATCACGATACAGCATCCCTGAATATTAGGTATTGTATATAATATTTTTAATCCCCAGACTAAAAAGTGGGTATTCTGTATATACATGCTCATCTTTCTTATCTTCATCAGATACCTTGGAGGATACCCGTTCTTCTCCAAATATAACTATAAGACACCAAGAACCTTTACTGAGATATGAATCACTTTCGTTTATGGTTACAAGAATTAGAATTGTGAATCTCTTATTCGTGGATGATCTTCTCTATAGTAATAGGTACAGTATTTTAGACTTATCTAAACTTGATAATACCCTAGTTTTAACTTTCTGTTTGACAATAATCAAACCAATATCACCTCGTTTCTGTTTCCTATTAGCATTAGAAATTACTGGGGAAGATCTGTTATTATCAACACACAACTGATATATTTACCAGGAGACCGTCTGGCGAAAATATTTGCTTTTTCAAACCTTCACAAGATTTTAAAAATTCTTGGGTATTTATATTTCCTCAGTTTCCAATTATTTAAACTTATATTCTGACCATAGTCACACTCAACTAGTATGTGTCTATTCATTGTCTATTTTCAAACCTCTGCTCTCTATTATATACTTCTACAGAACCACATCGCACGTCGGAATCTTCTCTTGAAATTATCCACACTTATTACTGCGTGCTGACAGCAGCATAATTATATGCCCTACATTTAAAGCGTTCAAAGACTTTTTACAAAGGTTAGTGCCTATATTCTACCTTGGGACACAACGCTCTACTTTCCTCACACCGGATGTGGTGGTGGGGACAATCCAATCTTCTAACCCAATTACCTTACTGGTCACATCACTATTTTCTTTTCGTTCTCATATTATCTCTTTCCTTAACTAACTCACGTTTTTCCTTTCCTTTCTCTCCCATTCCTTTCACTCAAAAAAATTCTTATACTTTGCCTACTTTTCACAATGGAACTGATAATAACGGTTTGAACTAGATTGCTAATGTGCAATATCGACACACTGTTGGTGTTTTGTGCAAACTAAGATCTTGACATTCTCCTTACAGCCCTGAGGAAGTCACTAACGTGACGAAACACGTGTCGGCTGTCATCCTTCTGTATCAAGATTCAGAAAATTGAAGTCTCCCTGTCATAAAATAACTAGGGAGTTCTGATTTTTTTACTTATGAATGTATTTTTCCTTTTTGTGAAACTTATATATTAAATTGCTTTCTGATATATACTCTTGTGAGGACCTATTCTGTTCCGTAGTCAGTTACTTTTATCGTCACTGTATCCTTCTCTCTTCTTGGCTAATAACCAATAAGAATAATATATGACTTTAGAGTGCCGGGATTGACCTATGTACAAAATCTGTTAATTACGAGGATTGCTTTGCATGATATGTATAATCTAGTACTCAGGTAGTAGGGTGCTTTATAATCCCGAGTGGCACCACTCATCCAACTTGATACTGATATCACTATTTTTCCGGCAAATATTACTATACACCCAACTTGATGTTAATTAATGCTATGATGTGCATCCTCTGATACATTACTACCCCAGTTTCTTGTTAAAGGAAGAAGGTGTCACTGGCAAGGAGGCACCCAGAACTTGTTTGAACAGGGTTCAGTGCTCCCCTGAACACAAAGACTTCAACGACATTTAGGGGTATAACTATGAAAGCAGAAGCCCCTGAACTTTGGAGAAAGAGATTGATCAAGTTCGAACAAGACTGAAGCTACTTCGTGGTCAAGAGGAACCTTTGCCAAGGAAGAAACAACTGAAGAGACTGAAGGAAAGGACTGACCCTTGCTGTGTGCTCTGGGGCTGGCCTACAGTTTGCTGTTTTAACCAAGGAGAGGCTAAAGGGACTTTGCTGTGAGCTGTGTCCACCTGCTTGAAAGGACTTTGCTGTGTGCTGTGTCCGGAAGTAACTTATCCCCAAGGGCCCGAGGTGAGCTGGCTCTCTGTAGCGGAAACTCAGGAACACAAAAGTTTCCAGGAGAGTCTCAGCGACGCTGTGTGTGTGTACTTTTTGCAGCCTGAGACCCTCGTAAGAAGTGCCCTGTGATCGTGGGCACCCGGAGTCCAAGTGAGTCTCAGCGTCACTGTGTGTGTGTGTGCTTTTTGCAGCCTGAGCCCTTCGTGAGGATTGTACTGTTATCGTGTGCACCGGAGTCCAAGTGAGTGTCAGCGACGATGTGTGCATGTGCCTTGTGCATCCTGAGACCTTCGTGAGGATTGTCCTGTTATCGTGCACCCGGAGTTCAAGTGAGTCTCAGCGCGGCTGTGTGCGTGTGCTTCGTACAGCCTGAGACCTTTGTGAGGAGTGCCCGGTGATCGTGCACCCGAAGCTCAAGTGAGTCTCAGCGACATAGTGTGCGTGTGCCCTGTTGCAGCATGAGATCTCCGTAGCATCAGCGGCCCGGACCGACAGCCCCGGGGGCGCTGAGCCGCCAGCTCGAGCCAGCCGTTGCCAGAGCGGGACCTTGAACCAACCTTGTCGAGGGAGGGCCCGAGTGCCACTGCTCAGAATTCACAAAGATTGCATCGGAGGCCCAAGTCGCTGGAAGAGGAGAGGAGAGCGAGGTCGCACCCCTCAGGTAATGTGTGTCGACACCTGGGGCGGGGTGCAGGCTCGAAGGGAGACGCTCTTGGCCTCTCCCATTCCTGCAGTGCGAGCCTCGGCTTCGGCTCGTATTGCGGCCCGTACTTGCCAAAGGAGTGGCAGTACAGGGGGCGGAGTGCGGAGCTGCACTTTTTGTTTATACCATACCCGTGTGGGGGCAACTGTTGACAGAGGCTGACTGCGAGTCAGCACGAGTGGCGGAGAGACCGCCTAGGGCACCGTGATCAGTGCTGGAGTGTATTACGCATAATATATAGAGATAATAATGCCTCAGGATAGATAATATATTATACAATAAGCTGAGGAGATAGTTCAGTTATCTCTTCCTATGAGCTTTTTTGTTCTCTCTGAAAAATCTATACTATATTTAAATCAAAAAGTCAAAAGGCAATTCCACAAAGTATATATATCAATTCTTTAAGCTGATTGCTTTGAATTTATTATACATTTTACCTAATCTGTACAACTCATCATCTTTTTTATTTTTATATATGTACAAACATTTATATCACAAAAATCTATGTATAATATTTACATTCACAGAGACAAACAAGCATATATATTTACACCTTTCTCATTGCCCCAATAATCAATCAGGATGCTCCTAAAAATATTTCACATAAGCATTCCTTTAAACAGAAGATCACTCCTTAAGAGGTAATTCTAGGCCTTATTATTCAAGCCTCAACCTTACTGAAATACTCTTAACTTATTTTACAGTATTTTTAAATTTGCACAAGTGTCTTCACTGTAACTGTCGACGCGTTTCAGCCTCAAAAATCTCAGGTCTCATCAGGACTAGGGCAGTTGAATGTGTAGTTTTTTCAAAAATTCATCCTAAAAAAATCAAATATAACTTTTTATCCATATATACAGTCTTATATACACCGAGGAACATATTACAACATATGTTTCAAGTCAATTCCTGGAGTGGCAGACTTCTAACGATTCACTAATCAACACACCCAAATGTGTTTTAAAGAAGAGACAAACAAAGTGCCAGTATATCGTGTAATATATCACGAAAGAAAGTGAAGTGTATTTAGAAGAAACTTCCACCAACAACTACTCTTCGTAAATTCATCCCATTTACACTCGTTTAAAACTATATCTAACAAAATACCAAAAATATGTACCAATTTTCAGCAATTTCTCTCTGGCTACACGGACGTGATATTCTTTTTTTTATATATATATCTCTTGGGTCGCTAAAAACCAAAAAAATATATATTAAACACAAAATTCATTAGTCAGTAACCTTATAAAGGTTAGTAAGTATTATTCACTTACTCATAAACGACAGTGTAAGTTCACCACCTCTGTGTTTTGGATTCCAATAATCCTTTAAGCCAATCCACTTTAAATCTTTCTTCGAATTCACCACTATCTCGGAAAAAAACTGGAAATTAATCTGCATTTTTCCTTGCCTAAATCACATTTATATCTCTATAATAGTCCATAGCGGTTCGTACCTTCTATATATCACAACTCCAGGGGCGGCTAAATCTGTCGCATTCTCTTCTTAGCTAAGCAAAAACCATTTAAACTCGCCACCGGGGAGAAAAATTAAAGAAATAAAATACTATTCCAAATCCTTCCTCCCGTACCTAATGTTTTTGTTTATGTTATTCGATGAATCGCACAGCCTATCATACCTTCACAATCTCGTCCGTCCGTATTAAACTTAAACCGTCTCCACGTCGCCTATTCCACACGTAGAAAATCACTTGACGCCGAGAGACGTTTATATGTGGAAGCGAAACCATCGACACTATAAAAGGACTTTTGTTCTAGTAAATAAATGGTGAGAGGAGACTACAGGTTTGTGAAGTGTCCGTAGCTTTATGTGTGGAAACAGACTCGCGGCTGTTTAGTATTTAAAAACAGTACTTGCCAATGAGTAAGTATACCCCAACGACGCCGAACCTAATACATTTCATGCCCAAAAATGTGCCGAGAGCCGTTGATACTATAGAAAAACATCTAATAATAAATAGACAACACGAAGAGACTACACATTAGAACGTGTCAGTTTTTTATAAGAACAAACTTGCGGCTATTTTGTATTCATAACACTACTTGCCAGCGAGTGAATATATCCCAAAAACGATAACTTTTAAAATACTTCATGCACAATAATGTGGAGAAAACAAAACGTAAAACAGATTAGAAAACACCTTATAACCCACTAATATGTCGCCACTCCTTACAATCTTTTATTTTTTACAAATGTCTGTAGACTATTGACAATCAACAACGTGTAGATACATATGATCCAGGCCTGTAAACATACAAGTTATTTTATGCATACATATCCCATTGACTTACACCTGCTCAGATCGAAACCATATTATTGTAATAGAGCCCAAATCTCATCTTTATCATTAAGGCCTCTTGTGGCAGTGTGATATTTTTCAATTAACCTCGCCTCCAACCTGTTGAGTTTTATATGGAGTTTTTCTCTTTCTACTTTGCCAATTAGACACAGTACTGACCATTTAATGTCATTTTCAGTATGATTATAAGTCTGAAAATGATGTACTAAGGGAGCCCCCTGTACTTTACATTTTATTCTTGACTTATGCTGTAAAATGCGTTTCTTTATGGCTTGTGTCGTCTGGCCTATGGTAATATTTATTACATGGGCATTTGATGCAATATATTGCGTTCTTAGAATTACAATTGGAAAATACCTTTTGGTGATGTATCTGACCGTTCATATCCAGCTGTTTAGAATCTTCTGTTAATCTAGATGCCAAACAGTTTTGACATCGGAAATGACCTACCACAGGTGGTAAACTCAGAAGGCTCCTCAAGTCTTTTTTAGATGATTCGATATGTCTAGATGCTCTCACAAGCTGTTGTCGAATATTTTTTCCTTTTTTGAAAGCAAAGAGTGGTTTTGAAATTCCAAGGGGTTCAATTAGTTTACAATTATTTTGTATGATTTTCTTAATTCTATGGGCTTTTGGGTCATATGTGAGTACACATGTCAAAGGAGTGTTCTTATCATGTTGTTTCGGGGTCAGTAAAACCTCTCGCGGTGTGTACCATGCTCTTTTAAGTTCACCTTTCACTAATTTCTTTGGATACCCACGGGCTATCAGTTTGTCCTTAAGTTTCTCAGCATTGATAAAGTAGTCTTCTTTGTTTGTACAATTCCTCCTCACACGAAGGAATTGCCCATATGGCAAATTTTCTTTTAATGTGCGTGGGTGACTACTAGAAAAGTGGAAAAGAGTATTCCGGTCCGTGGGCTTAGTATATCAACTAACCCCTGGTTGGTCATTTTCTTGTTGGATAAACACGTCTAGAAAATGTATCTTTATACGATCTTTAGACATGGTGAAATTAAATTCTACAGTTCTTGAATTTAACCAATTATGGAAATCTGTTAGTTGTGTTTCTTCGCCATCCCAAATCATAAATATGTCGTCTATATAGCGACACCAAAACCCCACCTGCATTTTGAATGGGTTGGTGACGCTATATATCCATTTCTTTTCAAATTCTGCCATAACCAGATTTGCTATTTCTGGCGAGAAACTACAGCCCATTGCTACTCCTGATACTTGCAGATACACATTTTCTTTAAAATTGAAAAAATTGTTCTTTAGACACAGGGTTGCTAAAGATATTATAAAATCAGTAGGGACTTGATGGGGACGTTCTCTTTGATCCAAAGTATATCTCATTACTGCCAATGCCTCATCCTGGGGTATGTTAGTATACAATGATTCGAAGGATACCAAAAATTGCTTATCCATATTATAGGGTAACCCTTCTACTTTCGATATCAAATCCATTGTATCTCTGACATAAGATGGAATTTCTTTTACCAAAGGAATTAGAAATGTATCGATGTATTTCGCTAGTGGCTCCAATAGTGACCCACATGCAGACACTATGGGTCTACCTGGCGGATTAATCATTGATTTGTGTACCTTCGGTAAAACATATATGTTTGGTACTTTGATTCTGTCACTATTCAGAAACTCAAATTCATTTTGGCATAGCCAACCTTCTTCTATCCCTTCTTTAGTGATCTCTAAAATCTCTGATTTCAGTTCTGGTGTAGGGTTGGTTTCTAGTAGTCTATAGTGTAAGGGATTTGATAGCTGGCGCATAACCTTCTGATCATATTTATCCGAGTCCCAGAGTACAATGCCTCCCCCCTTATCGGCCGGCTTGATTATTATAGCCGGGTTCTCAGATAAATCTTTTAAAGCTCTCATTTCTTGCTTATTGCAATTAGCATTGTAAAAGATCTTCTTTTTTTGTAGGGCATCTAGTTCAAGTAAAATCTGTTCTTCAAATATCAGAATTTCTGTAGGTAATAGTACACTCTCCGGGATAAACTTTGATTTATTTCTCAGTCCACTTATATTTATTTGTTCCTTTCCCTCTTTTTCTAAGAAAAAAGCTTTAACTCTAACTTTTCTCAGAAAATCAAAACTTCAGTTTTTGTTTCTACGGGATTTTGTAAAGCTGTAGGTACAAACGACAACCCTTTATTTAACACTGATAATTCCATTTCAGTTGGGATATAGTTAGACAAATTGTAAACAGGTATGGTCTCTAATTTGTCTAACAACAAAGTGTTATTTTCATTCAGCGTCTTTATGTTTTCTTGCGGGTTCTGAAGGGTTCTGACTCTTGATTCTGATACTGATCTGTGGTCTGATATTGGCCATGTTGTTGGTATTGGCCTACCTGTAGGTTGTAACCTCTCCATCTTGATCCTTCTCCTCTGCCTCGATACCTGCCTCTGCCAAAAAAAGGTTGGGATCTTGGGCACTGGGGGTAGGGTTGATAACCACTATAAGACCTTGGTCAGAATCTGAAGAGGTGTCTGAAAAAGTGATGAATTTGTTTCGCGACCTACCTCTATACTGAAGATTTAGTGAACTGGGATTGTTGTTCTGATAAAAGTCTTCTTTCAAATAAGGATATATTTCTTCTAGCTTGAAGTTTTTTATATCCCTAGCTACTTTTGTAGTTTTTTGATTTGTAGTGTGTACTTTGAAATCCGCAATTGTTTTTTCTGCAGATTCTAATAAAGCTTTAGAATCTTTGATGGTAGTATCGCCCAAAATTTCTTGTTCTAATGCCTGAATTTCTTTAAGTTCTTCTTCATTTAATCTAAGGGCCGTTTCTATTGATAACGTCATCCAGTCCCTTGAACATTTTGCTCCTACACCACCAAATTTACCCAAGTAGGCTTTATCTGTAATAAAAATTACTGGAATATTCCTCACTTGAAGTCCTACTGGAATAGTATTGTTTTTTAAATGTTCTAACAATACTTGGGCATGTAGTTGGGTTCTTATATTTTTCTTTTTCAGTTGTTTTAATCTCTCAATCTTATCTACATTTACAACATGTGCCACTGCTTGATCACCACTCAATAAAGAGGGAATTTTACACAAAGCACTGATTTCTTCCTCAGTGTAACTCACAATTACAGGTTCTGACATCTCAATGAATATCTACATTTATTTTATATATGTTCCCATGTGTATTGTGCTGTATTTTTATCACCTAAACGGAATTGCTATTTGACTAAAGATATCTTTATTTTATTATTTTATTATAAAAAATGTATCTATCTTTTTAACAAACCCTCACACTTCAAAAAGTGTAATCAAAACCTTATCAAAACAAGGGGGGTAACCCAAATTAACCCTCTGGCATCTGAGTAAATAAACACAATATATAGAGATAATAGTGCCTCTGGATAGATAATATATTATACAATAAGCTGAGGAGATAGTTCAGTTATCTCTTCCTATGAGATTTTTTGTTCTCTCTGAAAAATCTATACTATATTTAAATCAAAAAGTCAAAAGGCAATTCCACAAAGTATATATATCAATTCTTTAAGCTGATTGCTTTGAATTTATTATACATTTTACCTAATCTGTACAACTCATCATCTTTTTTATTTATATTTTTATATATGTACAAACATTTATATCACAAAAATCTATGTATAATATTTACATTCACAGAGACAAACAAGCATATATATTTACACCTTTCTCATTGCCCCAATAATCAATCAGGATGCTCCTAAAAATATTTCACCTAAGCATTCTTTTAAACAGAAGATCACTCCTTAAGAGGTAATTCTAAGCCTTTATATCAAGCCTCAACCTTATTGAAATACTCTTAACTTATTTTACAGTATTTTTAAATTTGCACAAGTGTCCTCACTGTAACTGTCGACGTTTTTCAGCCTCAAAAATCTCAGGCCTCATCAGGACTAGGGCAGTTGAATGTGTAGTTTTTTCAAAAATTCAACCTATAAAAATCAAATATAACTTTTTATCCATATATACAGTCTTATATACACCGAGGAACATAATACAACATATGTTTCAAGTCAATTCCTGGAGTGGCAGACTTCTAACGATTCACTAATCAACACACCCAAATGTGCATTATTTCTGCATACTGAACTATCTGATTGTCGTATTACAGATTGCATCATTTCTGCATAACAAACTACCTGGTTGTCGTATTACGCATTGCATTATTTCTGCATAACGAACTACCTGATTGTCGTATTACGCATTGCATTGTTTCTGCATAACAAACTACCTGATTAGTGTACTAGGCATTGCATTATTCCTGCATAACGAACTATCTGATTAGTGTATTACGCATTGCATTATTTCTGCATAACGAAGTACCTTATTGTTGCGTTACGCATTGCATTATTTTTACATTGCAAAATGCCTGATTCTAGCATTTCGAACTGCATAGCATTGCATTAGGACTGCAGTGGAACATTTAGAAGTGCTCATTAATATCGTCAGAACTTTCAAGGGCTGGCTGGCCTAACAACCGGCCAGGAGGAATATTACAAATACACATATGTTGGATTTATATTGTGTGGTCTTATCATATATCTTTTTCTATAAATTTATACTCATTTTTATGAAATCTGTGTGGAGTCCATTTGTGGTGTCATCATTGGGTTGCTGTGACCGCGGTTGCAAATACTTTACACATTTGCCTTGAAGATAAGCCTGGCTGCTCGTGCCAAGCTACCAAGGGGGTGAGCGGGGGCTATCTGAGAAGGTGTCCTTCCTTTCCCTGATGTGGAAACGAGGGTCCCTATTTGGCCTAAGGTACCTACCTCAGCCAACCAGGGATCCCGGGTCTAACAACTACTAAAGCCTACAGGACCTCAGGGAAGGCACTTAGAGACTTGCATGGTCGCGAGCAAAATCCAGGTCCTGTTGCTACTGATCAGCTGGGCAGTTGCAGGAAAGGGCTCTTGGAGATTTTTGTATCCCCGTAGGTTGAACAGGAGGTCAGCTTTATGACCCTTGCAGTCCATTTCTTTGTCCTGGGTACAGGAGAGAGAACAGGTCCTGTCCTCCAGTTCTTTTCTCAAGTTGCTTAGAACAGGTTCAGCCTTTCTTTTCTGATCTTCCTGAGGCCCAGGAGTGTTCTTATGTAGGTGCCTGGAGATGCCACATTTATTTCTGGCACAAGCTAGTGGGTGGAATAGCCTTTGGGCATGCCCTAACCACTTCGGGCATTTTCAAGATGGTCGCAGTCTTCGGCTGCTCTGAGGGCTGGGAGTGTGTGCGGGGAGTGTACAATGGTTATTCTAATGTCCTCTTGTTTCTAACAAAAAAATACAGTTTTAGGCAGTCCCTGAACTCCCAAAAAATTCAGAGACATAAGTCTGGATGAAAAAAAGCTGAGCTTTCAGCAACCAGACAGTGAATACCAACAAATTATTTTTGTATTCTGTTTCCCTCCTTTGAAGTGTGCCCCAAATATTGTGGTTATCAGGGGTAAAGTGCACAGAATTCGATAGGCAGCAAATATAGGATTTAACAAAAAGACAAAACAATCCTGTGTGACCCTGCAGAAAGTGCAAACTCCAATATTCTGTTGTATGATATTGTACAGTACAGTACTGCTGCAATACATAGCTTTTGACTGGACTTCCCTGTTTTAATAAAATAGCGACTCCTGCTATTGTCAGTTGCAAGAAAGGCCAACAGGAGGTGGTTGTTTGTAGCTGCAAACTCCTTGTGTCAATGCCTCAAGCAGAGACATTCTCCGTGAGTGGAGGTAGTAGGGCAGAAGTGGAGAAGAGACAGGAACCAGGGAGAAGAGAGAGGGAAGCAGCAGTCAGGCTCTCCCCTGCAACCTAAGATAAAGCTGACCCCTCCACATGCAAGTGAATTGAGGTGAAGCATTAAATCAATCATGCTATGGTGTTGCTATAGACTACTTAAAAGGAACAAAAGGTCACACAAATATCAATCACCTAACAAAATAAATCCAATAATGATATAATACATTTTTGGCAAACCATTCAGCATTTCAAAGATTAAATCTATCACACTTCATGCAGAATATAACAGGTGAATGCATTCTTTGCCGCGGAGAGTGGGTATGCATATAGTGTATAAAGAACTATTGGAATGTAGCTACGGTACCAAGAGTCTCTGATCACATGCAGTTGTATGTGCCATGGCTCCCTCTGTTCTCTGCCTGCCTGGGTGCAGGGGTTTCCCTTCTGCATGTATCGATGTTTGCCAGCCTGGCTATACAATTAGGTTCACTGTTCAGCCTGCTTATATGAATTATCAATGTTTTTCTGTGCCCGGCTTTGCTTTGCTTTTCACAGTGTAGACAACTCCCTGGTGCAGTATGTGCTGGAGTCCCATTGTAAGCACATGCATGAGGAGGAAGAGGGTACCTCCTCTCCTGAGTCCCTCCAGGCAGGAGCTGCTCTGGCAGCTCAGGTGTTGTAGATGTTGCTTAGCTGCAGTGCCTAATATGGACGTCTTTGTGGACCAAAACATACATGTTTAAAATGTACATCATCAAAATGCTGGGAGCTGATCCTAATTGAAAACAACACTCCAACTATGCAATGTCTGAAACAGACAACACACAGTAACTAATGGCAAAAGTGTGAGACATACCCCTCACAAAAATTGTTGTTTTGAGCTAAAATTAACTTTTGCTAGACCTAAAACACACTCTCTTGAGTGCCTGCCTTGACTTAGAGTTAGTGCTTATACTGGCGCTTATGCAGCTGATACCCAGGGAAATGCAGTCCAAGCACTGCTCGATGTATCTGTCTTCGGATGTTCTTCAGTCCCTAAGAAGGCTCTATCAGCACCTGCTCATATCTTCATCGGTGCCAGACAGGGTGATGCTACTGCAAAGATAATGATAGCATGGCACTTGAGTAGGGCTCACAAGGGCTCCCTTTGGTGGGAGGGTCCAGTCCCTCCATAGGTGGGGCGAGAGAGTGTCCTTCCCAGATTTGAAAGTGTAACCCACTACAACTACGGCATACAACGACAAAGGTATAGTAATGTATGTTTCATAAGTATAGTGTTGCACTCTCACACTGTTTTACCAGTTCTGTATTTTCTCTTACACTTCTGCTGACACTATTCACCCCCACCCCCAATCTCCTCCATTCCACCAATTTTCCATCCTTGTAAGTCCTTCCTCAAAGCTTATGTTTTGATCAGCATCTTTTCCACGAACCTCTACCACGAAGTTGAAACCTCATTTACATATTATATTTGAGGTCTCTACTTTGCGCACACATGTATTCAATTTTACTTTAAATTCCAAAGGAAATTTAGTCGGTTGGGTGGATGGGTGAAGACACACAAATCATTGAAAAGACTAGGCTGAGATTTAGAAAATCTCTGCAAATTTCTCACGAGTACATCTGTCAGGTCTATAAAAAAAGAACAGTATGTCTGAAAGGTAATATATATATGATCTGTGGGGCTCACCCCATCTAAAGCATTGTTTAGCACTGTTCATAGAGATATTAAACATATATTAGAACATTTGAATGTTGAGTATTCCAATGAAGATGAAGATAATGGACTGACACAGGACAAATAATGATTGGTGGGGACCTGATGCTTTGCTATTACTGTTTGCCTTTCTGTTTCTCCAATTTTAAGTTAGAACTGCACACCCTCACTAAGTTAATGAGCTAAAAGCACTATATCCTCTGAGTTGGGCTACACTATTTGTTGAAAGCCCTCTTTTTGGTTATAGGACCTTTTCTGTGACTCCCAGACTGTAAGTCGGGTGCAGGCTATTAATAAAAAGGATGTGCCTGGGCGGTGGTCTATTTCATTATAATGATGGTTGTACTTGCAAATAAAAGACCTAGAAGTATTTCGACTAATTGTCATCTTTAAATACGTTCTGAGGGTTATTGACATGAGTGGCCAGTGTTAGATGCTGTTTCAGGAAGCGGCTTAGGAAGGGCACTGGAGCCACTAATGCAAGCAAGTGAAGTGGGCCCCTTGCCCTGAATTTTGTAGGGAAACACGGCTATATTGGGGAGGAGAGGGCCCTTCACATTCTTGGACCCCGGTACCACTGTACCTGCTGCACTACTGTTAACTCTGTACTTGTGTTTCAGGTAGACAATTTATGCCTGGTGTCGTATTTACACATAAATAAATATATTCTAGGCAGTATCGCATTCTATTTCTCATTTTTAGTGTTCGTATTAATTTCTTTTTTTTGCTCAGATCTTACCGACAGGCGATTCGCAAAACGGATGATTTTTCGAGGCAAAACATCCAATTGGAAAAAATGAACCTTACTTAAGAAAGAAGCATTTTCCGTATATTTTTAATCATCCAATTCCATCAGTTTTTATATGAGAACCGAAACTCTGATGAACTCCTATGACTCCCTTAGTTTAATTTGCTTCAGTTCTCCTTTTGATAAAATTAAATATTTCATCTTTTTTGATTCTATTTTATTTTAAAAAATTTGAGTGCGAGCCATTGCTACCTGTAGAAACAGCAACTAAGAGTTATTGATAATGAAATGAAGAGTATTTGTTTGAGATTTTACTTCATAAAACGCTGGTGGCAGTTTCAAAATATGTAGACCTAATTAGATATAGTATACACATATTTTCTTTTGCCCTTCAGTGCTGTAGTCCAGACCTTCACAGAGAGGCTACGGAATTTCCTCCCAGACACTGTCCCTCTTTTAATGGCCTAGTGTTAACCGATAACAGGAACCACCTACAGTCTACAGGGTTCTATTCAGCTGTAGGCACCAGCTGTAAAGTCAGTGTGTAAGTGAACTTAACCATAATTTTGAGAGAACATCTATATTTTAAGAGAATATCTAGAAATATTATTAATAAGAAAATCACTATCTTCATGGGCGTAACGTTACATACTATTGATGAAGTGAATTGTATGAAGACTTCATATCTGTGCAATGGCATAGCCCGACCTACTGCCACCCAGGGCGGACGCTAAGTTTGCAGCCCGCTGCAGGTAAGAGTGGGGGCGGCCGATGGACGACTTGTTCCGGGGTGGGGTTGGTGAGGGGGGGTTATGGTCTGGCAGCCAACGGACGACTTGTTCAAGGGGGGCAGGGGGATGGTGGTAGTGGACATACAATCCTTGCTCACCTCCGCTGCCCCCAAAAACTGTGACGTCCCGGGCGGATTGCCCCCTGCACTCCTAGCTACGCCACTCTATCTGTGAATAATATCAAGTAACTGTAATCAACAACAGTCTACTCTAATGCATTTGAGAGTACAGGTGCTATAAGGTGAAGCAGTGTGCTCTCCTCCCCACTTGAGGGTCCATTAGGATTCCTGGTTTTCTAGGTCATTTCCAAGAGCAGTAAACGGTGAGTCTGAATAGCTGATTCGCCGAAGACAGGTGAAAGAAAACCCCTCATCTCTGTAGAGTCAAGCAAGATAAATTTGTCAGTAGAATCACCGTAGCTCAATATTAACTTGAGGCATTTGGGTGGCCAACTTAATGACACTGACAAACCCAAGCTTGGGTTGACTAAAGGATCTGATTTACCCAACACCGCTATAAATAATCAGAAAAAAAATCAGACCACTGAATCTTAATAAAGGATATGCAAAGAGAGGTATTCCACCTTAGTATTCATCTAAAGAGTTTTGTTTGTTACTTATATTGTTTGAAAATGTTCATGCTGTCAAGGACATCATGGGACACAAAATTGAATGTAAGAATATTGTTTTATTATTAATTTTTTGAAAATATTTATATAAATAATATTGATTTCTTTAATATCATTGTGTATTATATCTATAGTTTTTCCAGTGGAATTTATTTCTTTATTAATATTTTATGTTTTGTATTTTCTATCATTTGTTTGGAGCTTTTAATTTGTAATAAAAATGTACTGCTTATTTGTTAATGTTTTTAATGTTATTTCATCAATTAGTTAATTAATTAGGGGAAGTATATGAATTTGTAACTATTTAAAGGCTATTAATAATTTTGTAATGTTTTTCTTTTTTCTATTATTTTTGTATTAAAAGGCGTTTTTAAATGTTTTGTATGTTTGTTATGTTTTTATTAATGATATATAATCTGATTCTAATTTCTTGGTGTGTTAGGTTGGGTTTGATGTGTTTGTATGAGAGTAGGGTGGCAATTCTTTTATTATATGTTTTGTAATTTGTTTATGTTTATAATTGTTAATTGGTTAATTATTATATTATTTATTCAAATTATTTAATAGGTTATTAATACATTTAAGATTCTTTTATTCTGCATTCATTATTATTCCTATTAAAGTATATTTGAAGGATTCTGTGTTTTCTTGTGTTTTGTTTATTTTATTTTGATAAATATATCTTTTGTTTATAGTTTTTGTGGTGTGTTGTGATTGTAGGGGAGTACAATGGGAAGTGCTTTATTATACATAACTGTTTTGTAATGTGTTCACTTGTTTTGATTGTTAATTGGTTAGTTTCTGGGCGGTTGGCATATATGTTTTGTCAACTACAGGAATATAACTGTTGTGGACAGAAGAGCTTTTGGTTCCAGATTGCACATTTTTCTTTCATTACAAGTAAAATAGGGGTTTTTTGTCATCATTTAAAAAATATTTTCCTGGATTTTTGTAGTTTGCCTGGAGTGTTTAGGGGCTTTATCCATATTTTTGGATTTTGAAGGGAGTTGAAGGATGTGATATGGATTTTGGGGATGAATTATTCCTTAAAAAAAAATGAGTTTTCAATTTTTGGGGGAGGGGATTTTTCTTCAAAATATTTATTCTGGACTGGATTTTTCTATGAGCACTTCAGCTACTGAAGTATAACAAACTTTTTTTACTTTACTTTGAAGTGTTTTTTATGGCATAGGTATGTTTTATGTATGAATACTTTTTTATGCCAATATAGATATTTTGATTTGTTGTTGTATTAAGAAAACTATTTTTGAAAAAACCGTTTGCTAGTATTGATATTTTTGTATGCATTATGTATTCACTTTATTGGATGTAATTTGTGTATGAATTATTATTGAGTTGTGTTTTGTTATCTTTAACAATTATTATAATATGAATTTATTTAATTTCATTTTGATTCGAGATTCATTTTTGATTTTGCCTTGATTCAGAATGATTTCAAGTAACTTTACATTAATATTGGAAAAGTAATTATATAATGGTGTTCAGCTTTGATTTGTTGGTGCAATGTTGTGGTTTTGTTTTTTAGAGTCGTAATTGCAATTGTCTATAGATACTGTAGTCCTGGAGTGTTTTATGGTATGTGACCTTTACTTGATAGTAAGTCATTCATTTGACATTTTTGTTTGGGTCTTTGAGTTTTACTTGTTGTGCTAGGGGTTGTGTTTGGCTTGATTTTTGAATGCTTTGTTCTTTTTAAAATATTTTGATGAACTAGTTTAGTGTTGAATGGAGTTCTGCCACCCTACTTCTGCCATGTTTGTTATTGTCTCCTGGAAAAGTTTACTATGGTACACATTCCGCCAGGGAATGTAGAGTTTGGGTAGGTGCCTATAACCTTAGTGGCTCATGTATATTTTCCAAGTAACCTCAAAATAATGTAGATACTGTAGTCCTTGAGTGTTCTAAAGTATGTGACCTTTACTTGATAGTAAGTCATTCATTTGATATATTTGTTTGGGTCTTTGAGTTTTATATGTTGTGCTAGGGGTTGTGTGAGTCTTGATTCTTGAACGCTTTGTTCTTTTTCAAATATTTTGAGGAACTGGTTTAGTGTTTGATGGAGTTCTGCCACCCTACTACTGCCTTGTTTGTTATTGTCTGCTGGAAAAGTTTACTAATATACACATTCCGCCAGGGAATGTAGAGTTTGGGTAGGTGCCTATAACCTTAGTGGCTCATGTATCTTTTCCAAGTAACCTCAAAATAATCTAAAAGCAGAGACAGTTTTTTTTTGCTGGCCTGGTAAAATGGGGACTCTATTAATAAGTCTTAGGGCCTCATTACGAGTACCACCGTCCACAGGCCATCCCTACTCGTGGTGGGGGTCCGCCAACCACCACACTGGTGATCTGCCCACCGTATTCTGAGTGTGTCAGTCGGACCGCCACAGGACTGCTGTGCACAAATATGCTGGCGGTGCTGCTGCGGCAGCGCTGATCAAATTCTGAGTTGTCTGTCCACTTCCCATTTCATTGTGGGGAGCCCACCATGGAAAGGTGGTGGAGAGGCAACTGAGAGGGTCTTAGCAGGGCCCCCTGCCACTCCTGGGCTTTGGGGTGCATGCAGGGGGGCACATGTTGTGCCCCCTGGATTTGCACCCCCGTTCTTGAACGGTGTGGCATGCATAACATGATGCATGCCACACCATGCAGGAACATGGTGCAGGTGCTGTTACGGTGACTCTCTTATGAGCCTAAGAGACCACTACAGTGAGACCGCCGCAGCAACGTAACTTAATGACACTGACATACCCAAGCTTGGGTTGACTAAAGCATCTGATTTACCCAATACAGCTATAGACAATCAGAAAAAAAATCAGACCACTGAATCTAAATAAAGCATATGCAAAGAGAGGTGTTCCACCTTAGTACTCACCAAAAGAGTATTGTTTGTAACTAATATTGTTGGAAAATTTTCATGCTGTCAAGGACATCATGGGACACAAAATTGAATGTAAGAATATTGTTTTATTATTAATTTTTAGAACATATTTATATAAATAATATTAATTTCTTCACTTCAAAAAGCTTTATTTCGACATATTGTCATAAAAGGAAGTATAACATAGTATACATAATTTAGCTCCTAGATTGATCTTACGAATCAATATGTATCAATATGTACAGATAATAAAAACAAAAATTTATCATTTCATCATAAGAACGTTTTTGTAAAAGTTGACAGTCTCATCAGTACTATCACCACGAAATCATGTAACATTCACTATATACAGTAGTAACATGATTTATAATAATCAGATGGCACAGCTCAGAGTGGCATTAACCTCAAAACACAAGGGTGCCAATTCCGATCCGGTAAAAAAATTCCCCGTCCGACTCGTATCCGGATTTTTTTCCGTCCGAATCGTCAAAGTAGCGTACAAACTGCCAAGTACGATTCGAACGGAAAAAAGTCCATACGAATTGCATTGGGAAGATTTCCCCACACGTCCTCGGGTCGGGAAAAGTCACCGACACGTCCCCGGTCGAAAAACCCACCGTGCGGAAAAATAAAGTCCGACAGCGCAAGTACGATCCCTCCCGTCCTCCCCATTTCACAACCGTACGCAAAAAACACCGTCCGAACCGAACTCCCATAGCAACCATGGAGACATGTGCCCGCATACGCGCCGAACACCCCACCACCCCCCCGCCCGCGTATGCACGCACCGAACCCCCACCCCAGCAGTGCATGTACGCCCCGAACCCCCACCCGTGTATGTACGCCCCGAACCCCCACCCGTGTATGTACGGACCGTACCCACACCCGTGGAAGTACGGCCACCCCAGCAGTGTATGTACGCCCCGAACCCCCACCCCAGCAGTGTATGTACGCACCGAACCCCCACCCGTGTATGTACGCACCGAACCCCCACCCCAGCAGTGTATGTACGCACCGAACCACCACCCGTGTATGTACGCACCGAACCCCCCCAGCCGTGTATGTACGCCCCGAACCCCCACCAGCCGTGTATGTACGCACCGAACCCCCACCCGTGTATGTACGCACCGAACCCCCACCCCAGCAGTGTATGTACGCACCGAACCACCACCCGTGTATGTACGCCCTGAACCCCCACCCCAGCCGTGTATGTACGCCCCGAACCCCCACCCGTGTATGTACGCACCTAACCCCCACCCGTGTATGTACACACCGAACCCCCACCCCAGCAGTGTATGTACGCACCGAACCACCACCCGTGTATGTACGCACCGAACCCCCACCCCACCCGTGTATGTACGCACCCAACCACCACCCGTGTATGTACGCACCTAACACCCCCCACCCGTGTATGTATGCACCGAACCCCCACCCGTGTATGTACGCACCGAACCCCCACCCCAGCAGTGTATGTACGCACCGAACCACCACCCGTGTATGTACGCACCGAACCCCCCCAGCCGTGTATGTACGCCCCGAACCCCCCCCCACCCGTGTATGTATGCACCGAACCCCCACCCGTGTATGTACGCACCGAACCCCCACCCCAGCAGTGTATGTACGCACCGAACCACCACCCGTGTATGTACGCACCGAACCCCCCCCAGCCGTGTATGTACGCCCCGAACCCCCCCCAGCCGTGTATGTACGCACTGAACCCCCACCCGTGTATGTACGCACCGAACCCCCACCCCAGCAGTGTATGTACGCACCCAACCCCCACCCGTGTATGTACGCACCTAACCCCCCCAGCCATGTATGTACGCACCGAACCCCCACCCCAGCAGTGTATGTACGCACCGAACCACCACCCGTGTATGTACGCACCGAACCCCCACCCCACCCGTGTATGTACGCACCCAACCACCACCCGTGTATGTACGCACCTAAACCCCCACCCGTGTATGTACGCACCGAACCCCCACCCGTGTATGTACGCACCGAACCCCCACCCCAGCAGTGTATGTACGCACCGAACCACCACCCGTGTATGTACGCACCGACCCCCCCCACCCGTGTATGTACGCACCGAACCCCCACCCGTGTATGTACGCACCTAACCCCCAGACGTGTATGTACGCACCTAACCCCCAGCCGTGTATGTACGCAACGAACCACCACCCGTGGAAGTACGGCCGTACCCACACCCCACCAGGGAATGTACGGACCGTACCCCCACCAGTGCATGTACGGACCGTACTGACGCCAAAAACACACGTACTGAACCAGGACAAACCATATTTACACAAGGAGAGTCAATTAGAGTTTCCCCACACCACCAAACATGCCCAACAACCCCACAAACATCACATACACTGACCTGCAACTGCCAAACTGCCAAACAGAGGCCCAAAACTCAATCACTCCTCATAACCCACCCACACAAATTTCAAACACAGCCACACCCACAAATGGACCAATAAAAATGGACCACACACACAAACCATGAGCCTTTGCAACAGACCCACTGCTGCCAGAGCCCACAGACGACCCACACCACCATACTTGAACCTCACACTTGCATACCTTCACACAACCACCTACACAAACACCCCCTCATCACATTCACACACACACCACCACTACCACACCCACACACCCACAACCATCCACACCCACACCCCCACAACCCTCCACACCCACACCCCACGCCATGTCCACCACCAAGAATCCAAAGTTCACAAAGGAGGAGCTGGAGATCCTTGTCGACGAAATCCTCAGAGTCGAGCCACAGCTCTTTGGAACATTGGTCAGACAGACCAGTATATCCGAAAAAACGGCCATGTGGCAGAGGATTGTCGATTCTGTGAATGCTGTTGGGACCACCAGAAGGACCAGGCACGAGTGCCAATCCAGGTGGTACGATCTGCGGAGGACGGTCAAGAGGAAGATGACTGACAATCACAACCAGGGGAACATCACTGGAGGAGGGCCGCCCCCCAGACCGGTACAATACCATCCCTGGGAGGAGAAGGTGATGTCCACGCTGGCGGTGGAGGGACTACACGGACTACCAGGACTCCGAGACCCTGGTGAGTACACAAACAACTCACCTCACATGGGGGGGATGCCATACACAATCAATCATGCATGCCACCCCCCCCAAGCCACCACCGGACACAACAACACTCCACAAACACACACATGCCACTAGCGCCTACATGCCCCATGCATCAATCAGGGCCATGCCAAGTCACAGGCCACACAAAACACCAACACAACACAGGATGTGGCCGATGCTGGGAGTGGGGGCATCAAAACTAACATTGAGCA
The DNA here is from genome assembly GCF_964204655.1 of Triturus cristatus. NCBI lineage: Eukaryota > Metazoa > Chordata > Amphibia > Caudata > Salamandridae > Triturus > Triturus cristatus. The sequence goes on along the minus strand of NC_140586.1, from coordinate 680,008,027 downwards.
ACTCACAAGCACACAACAATGCCCTCAGCCCATATGGCCCAGGGCACAGCCATACAAACTGTGTGTACCCACACAGTACTGTCTTGCCTGCAAATGGTGGCTGCCATGCAGGATGACATGGGTCTGAAGGCACAATTTGCACATAACAGCAGACAATGAAGATGCATCGCTCTGATAGAGTCTCAGCACACACCGCCACAGCAGCAGCCTACACTCAGACACACTGCCCAATGGGTGCCCGGAGAACAGGAACTAACTCACATGAACAAGCCAATGGCCATTCAAAGACCGGCTAACTGTGTGTGCCCAGGAAGCTGGCCTGAGGTGACAGAGGGTGACAAATAGAGGGAGGGAGAGGGGGAATGAGAGGGAAGGAGACAGAGGGGGACACAGGGAGACAGACAGAGGGAGGGAGTAGGGTGACAGAGGGAGACCGACAGAGGGAGGAGGGTGACAGAGGGAGGGAGGAAGGGAGACACAGGGAGACTAAATCACCCTTGGGTGGTGTGGCCATGTCCACTCGTCAGCCGGTGGACTGTGTGCATGCAGACAAGGTCTGGCAGTGCCTCAACCCCCCCTACCGTAGATGAAGACCGGTCCATGTGTCAATCTGTGCACGAGTCCATCCGTGCTGCAAGCACAGACCTAACCCCACACCCAGTATACCCACCCACTGTGTCGGTAAGAACCCTGTCACAAATGCTTCAGTCACCTACCTGCAACATCAAATTGCCTTGGCAAAACACCATTTGGCCACGTACAGTGCAACACGTAAGGCGCCTCTGCATGGCTCGCTACGCCCGCACACCACACTGCTGACTGTGTACCCAAATAGATGCATCAACTAAGATTGTGTCACACATGCGTAAAGCCCTGACAGCTGATGCCAAGGGACATACCCATGCACAAGTGCACTGTGAGAGGAATGCAAGACAGATCCAACTACCCAGAGGAAGAGTGCCAAATCAGAAATGCATGAAACATGGATGCCACATGTAACACTGTTAACATTGTCTCTCTCACACACAGGTCAACGTCGACGATCACCCCCCAACACTGGGGGGGAAGTCTCACAGGACCAGGCTCCGCGGGATGAGGACCCCACCGCCAGCGACGACTCTCACCACTCCGTGGATGACCCAGACCAACCTGGCCCCTCTGGTGTCCAACCACCTGCAGCACCTGCGTCAGGTACAACTGTGCCAACCACCACCCCCATTCCTGCCAAATCCCAGGAGACGTCCAGGAGCCCTGCCCGCACACGACCACCCAGCCAGTCTGCCCAGGAGGGACACGGTCCTCCGGGCACCCAGGAGGAGGCAGGCGGCAACGCAGATGCCATCCCTCAGGGGTCCCGGAGACCCGATGCGCCCACAACGGCAGGCCAGGTGCACGTGGGCAGGGGTGGCGGGAGTGGAGGACGGCGGAGGCGCGAACCTGACCAGGGAGCTCAGGACCCGGTAGTGTCCCAGGTCAGCAACATCCTGGATACATACCGGCGTGACACCAGGGGCATGGACCAGATTGCGTCCACCCTCAATGACATCAAGGGGACCCTCGAGGAGATGAAGACCCTGCAGGCCCAGCAACATGCCTGTCAACTGCAACACCAAGGAAGGATGGAGGATAGACAGGCTGAGCTTGTGGCGGTGCAAACCCAAATGACCGGTGTACTCCGTTGGATTGCCGACAACATGGGCAACCCTCCCTGTGGCACCAGGCGAAAGCCATTACCAGACACAGGGAGGGATCAGGAGGAGGAGGATTCATCCGACGGAGCGTCACAGACATCGTCACGGCCTGCTTCCGAGGGTCCCCGCAGGAAGGTGGGTCGTCCACGAAAAAGACTGTGAAAGTCAGCAGAACATCACCATCTCCCAGGTCACCTGGCCTGGCACCTGGCCCTCTGGCCCAATAGCAGCACATGACATTCTCTGCCACATGGACTTGCTGGTCACTGTCTGACCTATGTTGACGAAGACTGTGGCATGGACTCTGACATTTTGCTACGGCAAGGATACCAACTCCCCCAGTGAACTTTGGATTCTACACTCCCGCTGTGCACCTCTTGTCATCCCCACAAACCCGTACCCCACCACAAATAAATTAATCACACTTACAAGATGATGCCGTGATTCTGCATTATTACAATACATGTGTGTGTCGTAAAGTCAAAGCATGCCTGATCTCAGAATTAACTCCAACCATCCAAACCGTGGGGTCTCAGTCTTGCCCAGGACACACATGGGTCCCAATGTATCATCTGATACAGACATGGAGTACCATACTCACCTTTGCTGGGCCCAACCAGCTGAGTGGTTCCCGCACAACTGTGGCTACAGACACATTCAGGGGAGCAACAGTCACGCGCAGAGGTCAGGGATCATGTGGAGTGACCTGGCTTGCCGCTCCCAGGTATGTCTAGACATGTGTCCCTACCATGTCCTGCATGCTTGCGTCATGCGGATGTTGAGAATGGTGGCTAGGCCAAGGTTGGATGCATGGAGATGCCAGAATGCAGTTTTGGATCACAGTGCCACATGGTTGTGTTGGGTTGTGGGCTGCATCATGAGTGTGGGCGTGGATCGAGAAGGTCATCCTGCAGCTGGCTGTGAATCATTCCCCCCATCCCGTTTGGACGTTGATGTGGCCTGGTTGCCCGATGCAGTAGCAGAGCTGTGCAGATGCACTCCGGATATGGACAAGTATCATGGGAGTCCTAAGGCACATGTCCGTAGACTGCAGGGTAGGATTCGACACGGATGTTGTAGTTGCCCTGGGGGATGGTCTCTCTTGCCTTGAGGTGGATGGAACTGTGCATCTTGTGCATAATACAGTTTCCACTCCCTGACAAACCGCTAGCATCTTGTCACTCTACACATAGACACATATGCACCACCTCTGAAAACTATGCCAGACATGCCGCACGCACAGTGGCAACAGGCCACCATTGACAGGGAAGAGGCACCTTGGAGACAGAGGGACAAATTTATTAGTCATGTGTGTTGGAATGACAATGATACTCTGTCAACACATACACAGGTCATGTGGATGAACATGTGGGAGCAACACTGGCACCCCCCATTGCAACACAGATGCTGGTATTCCATTGAACTGGCACACAAGTGACGGATAACAGCTAAACACCCCCTGCTGCCACGGAGAGGCTGCTATACACCATTGAGGCCCTGATGGGGCAATCACACACCATGTCAACCCGGTGCAACCTGTATGTTTCCGAGGCCAGTGTTACACACATTGATGGCCTCATCACAATCCCCAATCCCCTGACACATGACAGTCACCAAGTCTGACCATGGCTCCAGGTGAAGCCTGCCCCATGTCATGTTCCCCATGTAGGATCCACATGTATGCAAATTGACCACACATGAACCGGAGAAGTGCACACAGACTACAAACAATTTACACAACCAAAACGCCGTGAGGCATCCCTTACCCTAAGGAGATTTCCAAACTTGCCCGTGCATGTGACGCAGAATCAGCACATGTTGCTGTGTTCATGAGGAGTAGCAGGAGCACAACAATGCCACCAGCAGACAGCATGCCCATGGACCTGTGGAAGAGAGACACACAAGGAGTCAGCCCAAAGGAGCACATCCGCAAGCATGTACTCAACACGTATCATGTTGTCAACATGACAGGTGACAATGATGACTCTCTGACAACATCCTTCCATTGCGCCATCACTCGAGTGACACTTCAATACACACCACTGACTCACTTGGCAGACATGCAGATGGACACACACATTGCAACACATGCCACACACGGCCCAATGCGTGCACACTCAGACACTGGAACTCACCACTAACCAAAGAAGTTGCGTATGAGCCGACTCCGCATGTCCTCCACAGCCTCCTCCTCCTCCACATCACTTGCCCCGTCACCAAGGCCTTCATCCTCCACGGGTGGATGGTCCTGGTCATCTTGATCCAGTATGAGTGGAACAGCTTCCTCCACTGCCATGTTGTGCAGCATGCAGCAGACGATGATGATCTTGCACACCTTCACCGGGGCATATGGGAGTGCTCCGCCGGTCTTGTGGAGGCACCGGAATCGGCTCTTCAGAAGTCCAAACGTCCTCTCAATGACTCTCCTGGTCCGCCCATGGGCGTTGTTGTAGCGGTGCTCGGCAGCCGTGCTGGGGTTGCGGACAGGCGTCATCAGCCATGGCATGTTGGGATAGCCAGCGTCCCCTACAAGGAAACATCATGGACAGAAGTGTGTCAGCACAGGCAGTGAGATTGGAAGATGACGCCAAACACTGAACTGCCAGAGTCTACCCACCAACAATACATGCTCGCTCGTTCCGCAGCTGCAGCATCATTTCAGGCAGCCTGCTACGCCTCATGATGAAGGCATCGTGTGCTGATCCTGGAAAGCGAACACAGACATGTGAAATCACCATGTTGGACAGACACACCACAAGGGCATTAATGGAGTGATAATGTTTGCGATTCCTATACACCACCTCCTGTGCCTGTGGTGGTACCAACGCAACATGTGTCCCATCTATGGACCCAATGACATGGGGCATCCCTCCCAGGGCATAGAACTCACGCTTGACATCTGTCAACTGCTCACGAATTGGGAATTTAATGTACTCATCCAGGTGAACCAACATGGCCTCTAAGAAATCATGCAGAACACGGCTGAACATCGTCTGGGACATGCCCCCGACGTCAGCAATGGTATGTTGGAACGTACCCGTGGCAAGGAAATGTAGGGCTGCCATCACCTTCAACTTGGGTGTCAGTGCACTGGGATACCTGTGGCGCGGGAGGAGTTGTGCTTCCAGCCGGCCAGTCAACTCATCAATCAACCGTTGGCTGAATCTGTAGCGGCGTATACAGTCCCGTTCATGCAGGGCAGCCATGTCTGGCATACGTCGAGGGAGAGGCGGAGCCCTGCAGTGAAATGGAAGGAACACCGAAGAGTGAGCACTGTACAACGACATTGTCAATGCACTGAGCACATGTTACACAGCCAATACACAAATGCCACATTCTGAGTCAGGTCTGTGCCACATTTCCTGGACACGTACGCCAGTCAGGTGACACTCCTACCAAGGGACAGCCACTAACGGAGTGGGGCAAGCTCACGATGACATGGCATGAGACTAGCTGTGGGCCAGTGTAAGTGAACATGCACACGCATCACAGGATTCACAGACATCCACACATGTGCAGAAGTAGTATGCGTATGGTACAGACAGGTTGGTGGATGCGATATGCACTGGTCACATGTCATAGGAAAAGGACAGGCCACACACATTGCCTTGGAGGAGTACATGTCGAGACAGAACATACATAGAGAGCATGTGGATATGTACTTGTTTTGATACTCCGTGTAGTTGCATACATACACACCTCATGGCAGATCACATATGTGGGCTGGTGTGCGGAACAGTGTGCCATGGCCATCTACACACAGACACATGTTGGCAGCAGCAACTGCTGATGCATTGGACTACACACCTACAGCAAAATCATGGAAACACATGCCACACACATGACATGGTTGCAGCGTGCAACGCAGCCATACACATGTCATGTGTAATATTCCGTGTACCTGGCATCAGGGGACAGGTGCGGGTGTCCGTGACTGGGACATGCAAGTGACTCATGGCTCCACTAGTGTGTACGACATGCACACATGTCAAAGGAGTGCAGGGGATGTGTGGTACAAGGCGCACCATCACACACGACATGTGTACACAGCTCATCGTACATATGCTTTGCCCACACCTCAGGGGTAAAGTGCCACATCACATCCTGACACACCTGTGTCACACACATGTGGTATTGCACAGACAATGCATTGGTATCCACCCTTGGCAAAATCTGACCGCTCCATTCCTGTCTGTGTGCCGCCTGTCACCACTGACAGGTGTGAAACGCACCGTACATACGCTCTGAGTGCGTGTATAGGGTCCCTGGGCCAATATGGGCGCTGGCGTATGCGTACGCCACAGTAGTACGGACCGTACACGCGCTTGTACGGTCCGGATCACAATATGGGCGCTGGCGTATGCGTACGCCACAGTAGTACGGACTGTACACGCGCTTGTACGGTCCGGATCACAATATGGGCGCTGGCGTATGCATACGCCACAGTAGTACGGACCGTACAAGCGCTTGTACGGTCCGTACTACTGTGGCGTATGCATACGCCAGCGCCCATATTGTGATCCGGACCGTACAAGCGCGTGTACGGTCCGTATCACTGCTTGTGGGGTGCCCTAGGGCGTGGAACGCACCGTACCTGTGTGTAAATGTATGAAAACACATAGGGGACACATGAGGGACAAGTATAAGGGCCTAAATGCATGATGGTTGCCATGGAGACTGAGTTAGATTTTTGAATTTGAGCACCAGGTGCCCAGCAGAAGTCAGTTTGAAAGAATCTACATTGTTGCAAAGTGGATGTTGACTTGACATCATCATCAAAACTGAAACCATGCAAAGCCACACACTGGGGTAGGTTTGAAGGGATTGGATGAAACGTAGGATGCAAATGTGACTGACCAATCAATCTGTACTCCTGTACATGAACAGGCCAGCCAGGCATATATAAGGCAGCCAGGTCCCATGAGAGAGCACTTGCCTGCACATCCATTCATCCATGACCACTGCTGCTGATAGTGATTCCTCTGGCACCATGTCCAGGACTGTGGAGAGGTCACAGCCATTCACCCAGGAGGAGAACCTTGCCCTGATAGATGTGATCCTCCCACAGTTCCAGAGCCTGTATGGTCGACCAGGGGTTCAGGTGAGTGCAGACTCCACTAGCTTAGACTGTGCCCCTTTTGTGTGACAGTGACTTCTGGCATTGTGTCCATGTGTGACAGACATGCACTGTTGTTTAGAGTGGGTCCCAGGGTGTGGAAGGCCTCATGTCACCCATGCAGAGCATGCTGTGTTTCCTGTGTGCACTCCTCACTTGCATAGTGCCTACTGTGACAATGAATGCATGGTGCATGCCACATTCTGCCTGCATACTCCTCCTGGGGATGTTGTTTCCACAGTCCTGATGTAATCCTGTGTTCCCCCCAGTGTGACAGGTGACAGTACCCATGGATGTGTGTTTGTTCAGTGTACCTGTGCTGTGAGTGTCCAAAGGCTGTGTTCGTCCCCTGCACATTGGTGTGTGTGTAAGTCCCCTGTCATGTGGGTGAGTGCATATGGGGAGTGTTGCACACAAGCAGCATGAGGGATGGATATAGCCTGGCCATCCGATGTGAGCAGGGAGCAGTGCTGTGTGCATGCCGTGCTGAGCCAGCCCCACACCTGTGACACCCCCCGTCTACTGGCACATGGGCAGAGTGAGGTGTGTACCCGCAGTTGGCAATGCCATGTGATTGTCCTGTACCTGTGTGTGTCTGTGTACTCTGCTGAGGTAGCATCAGTGTGCTGGGGCAGGTGACTGCTGTGAGGTGCTGTACATAATCCTGGTGTAGCCTGTGAGGCACAGTGTGATCCCTGGTCAGTGAGTGTGTGGTACCCCTCATGCCACCCGTGTACTTTCAATGGCACGTAGTGCATTTGGCCTTCCACAGTGGATAATGTCCCTATGACAAAGGTGCAATGAGTTGCATGCATACCATGGCCTGTTCATAAAGAGGATTGTTCTATATGTGTGTCTCTGTGTCTTTGCTCATGTGGATTAATGTATTCTCACTTTTGCATCCTCACAGGTAGGCGCCATTGCCAAGGGGGAGATCTGGAGGGAAGCCGTCAGTGCCGTGAGGGGTACAGAGGGTCGGAGGCGGAGCCTGTCTCAGGTGAGGAAACGCTGGCAGGACATCCGGTGCTGGACGAGGAGGATTGCACGGGTCCTGCTGGGGGACTCACCTGAGAGCCGTAAGAACCGTGGGCGCCGTCGTCTGACCCACATCCAGAAGCGTGTGCTGGCGGTGGTCTTCCCCGATATGGACAGGCGCCTACAGGAGAAGCAGCAGCAGGAAGGGGGTAGGTACATGTGTGTCAGTTGTGTGTCCCCAGCCAATGTAAGTGCGCAGTTGCATGGATACACTGCCAGGGTTTGATTGTGCAGTGCGTCAACTTGTCCCCAAAGTAGCCCGGTGCTGTTCTCACTCCCTCCCTTCCCCTCCTTGCCATGTGTTCCCTGGTCTGTGTGTAGCCACTCTTGCACAAGGTTATTTAGGCAGGCAGTTTATGCTGGTGCCCAATGCTAGCAGCATCATGTGTGGGGGTGATGTGTCACAGGTCTGGGGACCTTGCGTGTGCCATGGCCAATTTCAGTCATTGTGGGGTCCATGTCACTTGGCAATGATTGTGAATCACGACATAGGGGTGTGTCTCCAACGTGTACAGCCTTCCAGCATGCATGTCCAATTGTGTGCCCTCTGACATGATGTGCCTGAGTGGGAGGCCTGCTAAGTGCAGGGACGGTTGCTTAATTTGCAGTCATGTCCATCCTGGACCATGGAGGAGTGTGGGCACTACTGTGCCCTAGGGCACCTCTTCCTAGGTATCATGTGCGTCATCCAACAATATGGACATTCACTGTGTCTTCGCCAGGGGTTGGGTAGGGTGGCATTGTACCCTGGGCTCAACTGTTATGACCTACAGGTTGCTACATGTGTCCACTGTACAGGGGGACCCATTTTGCTTGTGCATACTCACAGTGGGCATTACCTGTGTGTGTTGTTAAGACAATCTGATGATGTTTGCTTGTCAATGATGTGTGGACAGGCGCACCAGGGGCAGTGTGTGTACAGTCATGAATTAGTGGAGGCCATGTGTTTTCATCCCAGAGTAAGAGGTGTACATACTTTCTCCGTCTCAATGAGATTGTCTCAGGTGTGGGTGGTTTGTGCGTACAAGGCCTACATGTCAAAAGCTCCATCCTCCTTGCTGGGTTTGGCCTGTGTGTGATGTTTGACTAGACATACGCTCAAGGTGCAGTGACCCAGTCATGTTTGGCATGGTTTCATGTATTGCCTTTGCAGCATGTGCCAAGAGTAAATGGATATGATTCCTGCTCATCCCTTTTTGACGACGCAGTGTGGTGCAGATGCTGTGCACATTTGTCCCCAGAGGCTGGCTCCTCTGTAAAATTTGAAGTGAAGTGATTTGCTGTTGTGTCATGCTCTCCATTGTTTCTCAGTGGCATGGTGGGTCGACAAACTGTGTGTTCCATGGCCTACATGTGTACATTGTTTTGTAGGTGTAACTCCTGTTGCTTTTCAGGCTATGCAATGTGACCTATGTATATTTGACTCATGTGACATATGTGTACAGGTGTCTGATTATCTCCTGTCTCTTCACCTTGCCCACAGCATCGCCGGGGGACACGGAAGGAGACACTAGCACGGACCGGGAGGAGGGATTGAGCACCAGTGCCAGCAGTGCTGTCCTGTCTGGCACATGGAGTGGCACGGAGGCCGAGGGGAGTGAGGCAGAGGACCTGTTGACTGCCAACACAGACTATGACGCAGACGGGTCCGAGGCTGAGCTCCCAGAGGTGGCGGAGTCTGACCCCCCAGCTGAAGGCAGCCCTCCACATCCCCCCGCCACCTCAGTTTCCATCACCGGCCTCCCACCTGCTTGTGGCCCTTCCCTCCGTGCTCGGTCCCCACATGTCTCCTTCCTGCCAGGCACCGCACCCCTGCCCCTGTCACCACTGCTGCGGTGAGTGCGGAGTCTGTGGACATCCTGAGGCAGTTGCAGGTTGGTCAGACTGCGATGCTAAATGTCCTCCATGCCCACACCCAGGTGCTGACCCAGATGGAGGCATACATGGAGGGCATGTCGGCTGCGCAGTCTGACCAACGGCAGTTGCTGAGGTCCATAGACTCCACACTGACTGCAGCACTGGATCTCCTGCAGCGCTGCCTACCCCCCCCTACCCCTGCACCATCCCCAATTCCCACTCCCGTGCCTGTCCCACGCACATCCAGACGTCAGCGTGCACACACCCCAACAGACACAGGCACCACACCACCAGAGAAGTCGAAGCGCACACCTCTTGTCATGCACACACAGGGTGAGGAAGGCACACCCACTGGGTCGGGGGGGAAACGTACAACACGCAGCCACAGTGGGATTCCGCAGTCCACACAACCCACTCCCTCCAAATCCACTCCCCTTAGCTCTCCTGGCCAACAGTCGGTGACAGCATCATCCACTGCAAGTGTGCCCCCCAGCCCCAGGATGACACCACCCCGCAAGCGGTGGAGGCGGGACCCGGCCAGGGGAGTTGAGTCCCCCACCCTGTCCACACCCTCCCCCAGTGGCGCTGCGACCCATCCCTCTGCCCCCCCCTCCTTGGGGCCTGTGGTTCGATTGGGTGCGGGGGAGTCGCTGGGGGAACTTGCCGACGTGTGCAGCGCCATTCTGTCCTCCACCTTTGGCGCTGGCACCCCCCCTGTGGCAGAATCATCCCTCCCTGCACCCACAACACCTACCCTTGCCCCTCCTGTCCCTGCGGTGCCTGTTTCCACCCTCCCCCCTGATGCCCCCTCTTCTGTGGATGAAATGGACATGTGAACTGTGCAGGCAAGCTAGGGGACACACGTCCCGATGTGTACCCCCCCCGGACTTTGCTGCTGGCCTGGCCCATGGCCCTTGTACATAGTGGACATTTTCTCAGAGATATTTTCCTGCTGAATAAAGCATTTTCTTTTGGTTTTGCACACTGATGCTTTCCTGGACTTGCTGTTGGTGCTGGTGCTCCCTGAGTTGGGGTGGTGATAATGTGTTAGGGGTCTGTAAAATGTTGGAGTGTGCTGCTCATGGGGTGTACCCTGCCATCTGCGTGCCATCACAAAGGTCTCTGCCAATGGTATTTGGTCATGTTTGCTCTCACTGTATGGTGACATTGTCCCAAGGTGTATTCCATCCTCTGTGGAGCAGGCCATTTTCCCTGCAGGGTGTCTCCCAAATGCTGTGCTGTGCTGTGTCTACATTTCCTGGATGTGTGAGGGTTGCCTTTCAATATAGCCATGCTGGCTCAGCGATGGCTCCACCTGCATCTGGGGTATCACCCTTGTTGGTCACTGAACTTGTTGATGGGGTATATTGTCCTATGTCTGGGCACTGCTGGGAGGACTCTGCACCCACCCCTCCTGTGTCTGGGCACTGCTGGGAGGACTCTGCACCCACCCCTCCTGTCTCTGGGCACTGCTGGGAGGACTCTGCACCCACCCCTCCTGTGTCTGGGCACTGCTGGGAGGACTCTGCACCCACCCCTCCTGTGTCTGGGCACTGCTGGGAGGACTCTGCACCCACCCCTCCTGTGTCTGGGCACTGCTGGGAGGACTCTGCACCCACCCCTCCTGTCTCTGGGCACTGCTGGGAGGACTCTGCACCCACCCCTCCTGCGTCTGGCCACTGCTGGGAGGAATCTACACACACCCCTCCTGTGTCTGGGCACTGCTGGGAGGACTCTGCACACACCCCTCCTGTGTCTGGGCACTGCTGGGAGGACTCTGCATCCACCCCTCCTATGTCTGGGCACTGCTGGGGGTGTTAGGCACACACCATTCTTATTGCAGGTTAGGTGCGTACATACACGGGTGGGGGTTCGGGGCGTACATACACTGCTGGGGTGGGGGTTCAGTGCATACATACACGGGTGGTGGTTCGGGGCGTACATACACGGGTGGTGGTTCGGTGCGTACATACACGGGTGGGGGTTCGGTGCGTACATACACGGGTGGTGGTTCGGGGCGTACATACACGGGTGGGGGTTCGGGCGTACATACACTGCTGGGGTGGGGGTTCGGTGCGTACATACACGGGTGGGGGGTCGGGGCGTACATACACTGCTGGGGTGTGGGATCGGGGCGTACATACACGGGTGGTGGTTCGGTGCGTACATACACTGGTGGGGTGGGGGTTCGGTGCGTACATACACGGGTGGGGGTTCGGGGCGTACATACACTGCTGGGGTGGGGGTTCGGTGCGTACATACACGGGTGGGGGGTCGGGGCATACATACACTGCTGGGGTGGGGGTTCGGGGCGTACATACACGGGTGGGGGTTCGGTGCGTACATACACGAGTGGGGGTACGGTGCGTACATACACTGCTGGGGTGGGGGTTCGGTGCGTACATACACGAGTGGGGGTACGGGCCGTACTTCCACGGGTGGGGGTACGGTCCGCACATACCCCTACCCACGCTCTGCGTGCCTGGGTACGGCCCGTACACATGCCTTTGGTGGGTGGGTACGGTGCGTTCCCCCATTGTTGCGGTGCCATGGGGTCCGCACCGTACACAGGCCTTGGGGGCGTGGCTACGGGTCGTACCACGCGTACCCCTACATGACCCCAGCAATGCTGGTACGAGCCGTACCAAGGCCTTTCTGACGTGGGTACGGGCCGTACCGCCATTGTTGGAGTGACGTAGGGGGACGCGTGGTACGTTCCGTACCCACGCTCTTGCAGCCTGGGTAGGGTACGTACCGGTTCGCGTGACCATCCACTTCCGTTGTGGCGGACGCTTGCGTTGCTGGCCTCGCCCCCACCCCCTGGAAGTGACCAGGCCCTGATGGTCAGGTATGTCCAGGCCATGTGTGATTTGGTACCATGTGTTGGTGTTGTGTGTCCTGCCCCTGCCCCCCCCTTTGCCCCTGGTTGTTGTGCTGACCTTCTGCGGCATCTGCGTCGGTTCCTGTACACCAGGTGGACTGCTAGGAGGGCAGGGATGGCACGTAGGTTCGGGTCCATGTCTGTTCGTCGCGTCCAGCTGCTCCTTGCGTGTGTCGTCCTGATTTCCCGGCAGTTTTTGGCAGCCGGTAAATATTTTCTGTGCGGGATGACGTCGGTTCGAATCGTACTTCCTGGTTCGTGAAACGTAGGCTGGATGCGTGCCGACGTCAGGTCGGCGCTTTTCAGGATCGGAATTGTGTTTCGATTCTGTTCGGTCGGTGTTTTGTTCGATTCGTACGGAAATGGTGTTTCCGTACGAATCGTACTTGCATTTTCGGATGGATTTCGCACCGGGTACGAGTCGGACGGAGAAAAGGCTCCGTCCGACGGTTCGTACCCGGTTTTTACCGGATCGGAATTGGCACCAAGGTTGATCAATTGGAAGGTAGCCTATAAAATGTATCAAATCAATAAAATCTGATGTTTAATAAAACTCCAGATATGGATGAAGATAAAAAGGTAAAAAAGTTATGAAATGCGTTACCCAGTGCAAATAGTAAAGAATTTCACACAGTGGGATTCATATAGCACCCTGTGAAGGTCAAATCAGTACTTCAACGGAGGGGAAACCTGGTAGCAAAGGTGCTAAATTATTCTCAATTGATGCAGTTTGATCTGATGCACCAAACCCACTTTAGAAATGTGGCTAGGGGAATAGCATAGCGAAGCAAAGGGTCAGTCCTCAGAATTTTTAGAGCTTTGCTGCTTTGCCTGGTGCCCAAGTTCTTGCATATAGGTGCTAGCCTTATCTTTCATGGGGTAGCATAGGCAGGACATACAAAGAGAACATGTGGGTATGTTTCTGTGTGTTCAGTACAGTATCGGAGCTTATTGTGTCACGATACTGAGCAAATTGCAGTAATGGTCTTTAAGGGTAGAGTACCGACTCTGAATTGAAAATAGAGTTTACGGTCATGGTGCTTGGAGGTAGTATCCCAGTATGGTTCAAGATGGGGGTGAGGTTTAGCTAACAAGAACCTCCCAGTCAACGTAACACTATCACTCAGTCTGCTATTGTTTTGACTCACCATGTCCCAGTATTTATTCTTCAGTACAGCTTTGGGCACAGACAATAAGTTGGTCAGATTATCCCAATAATTGTTCAGGCCCATTGAAGTCAGTGCCCCCTTGATATCTCTAAGCCAGCTTATTATATGGTGACGATCAGCATCTAGGACATCCCTGAGTCCACTTGAAAAGGTGGATAGATCGGGTGTGACCCACATTCGACGCCAGTATAGTAGCCTCGCTATATCTGCCAGTGAATGCCTTCCCATGTCAATAAACAATGGGAGTGAGGGAGTGCTTTTGGGGAGACTGGAGATTGTGTGAAAGAATTTGTTTTCAGCAATGATTAATTGTGCAAGATTTCCATACCCCCATAGCTCCAAGCCATATAATACTGAGCTAATCACCTTGGCATTGGATACCTGTAATACAGGACTAACGGGTTTGGTCAGGGACAGGCTAAATTCTTTACTTAGGACACCCGCTAGCTGTTTGTGTTTTAATGGCATTTTTTTGATATGGGATTTCCATTTCATTCTTTTCTCCATGGTGAAACCTAGGTACGTAAATGCATCTACTTGCTCTAGTGCCACGCCCTCCATGGTGATTTACCCCTGTATTATCAGTGTTTATTAAAATACATAAGTTTTGTTTTGTCGAAGTTGATCCTAAGCCCTCTGAGTTTACAAAAATCTTCAGACCATGCCAACCCACACTGTAATTCACTAGGAGTCTTGGAAATTATAAGGGTGTCATTGACAAGCATAAGAATTGGTACCTTAGAGCCAGCAAGGGTCAGGGCATCAGTGGGTGTGAAGGCAAAACATTTAGTGGACTCAATAATAAAAAGGGAGAACAACATGGGTGCCAAGACGCACCCTAGGCGCATTCTCTTATCATTTTAAAATTATTATCCTGGATTTTTGTAGTTTGCCTGGAGTGTTTAGGGCCTTTTTCAATATTTTTGGATTTTGAAGGGAGTTGAAGGATGTGCTATGGATTAATGGGATGCATTATTCATTTTCAAAAAATGAGTTTTAAATTTTTGGGGGGGATGGGATTATTCTTCAAAAGGTTTCATTTTTCTGGACTGTATTTTTCTACGAGTACTTCAGCTACTGAAGTATAACAAACATTTTTTTACTTTACTCTGAAGTGCTGTTTGTGATATAGGTATGTTTTATGTATGAATACTTTTTTATGACAATATAGTTCAAATATTTTATGGATATTTTGATTTGTTGTTGTATTATGAAATGTATTTTTGAAAAAACTTTTGCTAGTATTGACATTTTTGTATGCATTATGTATTCACTTTATTGGATGTAAATTTGTATGAATTAATATTGAGTTGTGTTTTGTTGTTTTTAATAATAATTATAATATGAATTTATTTCATTTGGATTAGAGATTCATTTTTGATTTTGCCTTGATTCAGAATGATTTCAAGTAAATTGACATTAATATTAGAAAAGTGATTACATAATGGTGTTCAGCTTTGATTTGTTGGTGCAATGTTGTGATTTTGTTTTTTAGAGTCGTAATTGCAATTGACTACAGATACTGTAGTCCTTGAGTGTTCTAAAGTATGTGACCTTTACTTGATAGTAAGTCATTCATTTGACATATTTGTTTGGGTCTTTGAGTTTTACTTGTTGTGCTATGGGTTGTATATTGATTCTTTTTTTTAAATTTGTTCTCATACATGACACAGGCCCGAGATCTGAGCTATAAAAGGTCTAACTGAGGTGAATATTCAAAATCGATTAGTCTTTGAAACACTTTGGGCCTTCTTCAAACTATATATGATGGAGATTTTCTCGACCACACCATTCTCCTTCATAGTTGACATGTGTCTTAATCATTGGACAGTTAGAAATGTTACGAATAAGTAAACAAATAATGTGTTTCTCCTTAAGTGGGTTCTACCTGAATGTCCTGTAGTAGACCCCACATTCTTATCCTTTTTGCAGACCCCTTTATACAATCAAACCTGCAGGTATATCTAACATATGCCATCCACACACACAGTAATGGTGCGTTCTGAGCTACCCATTTTGTGCAAATTTCCCTGCGTGCAATTATTATCATCACATATAGCAGGTGGGCCTGAGATTTCTTCAGTAGATAGTTTCTACCACCCCTAAGTGAGAACCCAAATATAACCAGTTCAAGGCTTACCTCTATTTTGGTCCCAAACATTCTAGACTCAAAATCGCCCACCTCGTGCCAGAAGATTTGGATTACCAGACATTGTCATAGCAGATGGACATCATCCACATTTTCCAGCATACACTTGGGACATTGTCTTCTCTTGCTTCCACCCATCTTGGATAGCTTCTTTGGAGACCAATACGCTCTGTATAGAGTAAAAAGATGGTTCCTCCTCAATGGTGCAGATCTAACTGTTAGCCAAAGTGTAGCAACTGATACTTGTCATAAACTTTGTATATCGGACTCCAGCATGTCCGACCTCCATATCTCCTCTGGCGTGTTTAGGGTGCATTCCTCTGCTTCCACCAACATCCAATGCCATTCGGATACCTCCTTCACATAGCTTTGATCTTTCACTAACTCGATCTCTCACTATGTTTCCAGCCCAATTTGTGTCTGATTATGTGACCACCTTGTTAATTAGACATGTTTAAATCTTTATAGTGTAAAGTTAGTTTTTACTGCTAATATGTCCCATGATATCAATAAGCCTTGATCAAAATGCTGCCCCCATTTTGTCAAACTGGCTGCTAATATAGGTAAGGCTAAGGCATCCAAGAGACACTCAGGAGTTCCAGATCGGGGCATTGCAGCTATGGTAAGGTATTCCCAAGATCCGTTTAACTTGGACCCATATGTTATAGGCTGCTAGTAACACCTTGAACTTGATTTTCCTAAAAAATTTGGGGTGACCGTATTTAAATAAGGAGTTTCCTTTATCCGGAAGATTCTTTTTCAACACCCGTAAATTGAGGGGGAATATTTTGTGATTGTCCATTAGGAGATATCTAGTGGTTTTTAGAAAAAAAGGCCAATGATATAATTGAAAATCCGGTAATGCTCCTCCACCGTCTATTTTCTTTCTGCACAGTTTTTTCCAGGCTCTTCACACCACTTTATTTTTCCATACGAAACTGCTCAAGTCTCCTTGCAATTTCCTAAACCATTCGGTCTTGAAGTGTAGCGGTAAGGTATTAAAGATGAAAATAAATTTGGGGAGGATCATCATCTTAACCAGATTTGCTCTACCCAGAATTGACAAAGGTAGATGCATCCATGATTCCAAAAGCTTCTTAGTATCCAGATAAATTCTATTAAAATTGATGAAAGCCAACTTGTCAAGATCCTTGACTATTCTTGCACCAAGATATCTGATATCTGGCTTTTCTAATAGAGAGTTTGCTACGCCATTCTATGTCACGATCTCCGTTTTGTCCTTATTTACTAAATAGCCAGAGATTATCCCAAAAGCTTCTGTGATTCCCATTATAAAAGGTAGTGCTGCCTCCTGATTGGATGTGTAGATCAACAAATCGTCAGCATATAATGCTTCCTTTTTTGCCCAATCCAGATATCTAAAAGGGGAGATCCTGTTTTCTGACCTAATTCTCCTGACAAGGGGTTCTATATACAAATTAAAAGTAGTGGTGACAAGGGCCCCCCTGTCTGGTGCCACGTCCTATCATGATCTTAGGTGAAAGGGACCCATTTACCACTAACCTTGCTGTTTGTGCATCATATATTGATCGTACGCCTTTCAAAAAATGGCTGCCTAGGTCATTTTGTTCAATGACTCCATATAAATAAGGCCAGCCGACTCGATCAAAAGCTTTGGCGCGTCAATCATTATAACAGTTAAGGGAGACTTAGTTGTAGTACCTATGTTAATGGCACTAACCAAATCATGTATTAGGTCATGAAGCTGCCTGTGTTTCATAAAGCCCTTTTGGTTCTCATGAATAATGTCACCTAACACACTATTTAACCTTGTGGCTAATATTTGTGTAAAGATTTTGTAGTCACTGTTCAACAGAGAGGTCGGTCTATAAGGCTCACACTTCAAGGGGTCTTTAGTTGGTTTTAAAATTTGTGTCATAACTGCCTCTTTCCATGAGGCTGGAAGAGGTGCATGATGGACATAAATGCTATTCAGTCATTTTTTTAGGTGTGGAACTAACACTTCTTTTAAGACCTGGTACAACTCATTAGGAATGCCGTCTGGGCCTGCAGCTTTTCCTCTTTTTAAATGGGCAATAGATGTCTCAATCTCTAGGGTGGTAAGTTCTTGATTTAGAAATGATTGTTGATTAGTGTCTACCCTAGGAAGAGGGTCTTGCTTCAATCATTCATTAAATTCTAATTGGGTAGCCTTCGTATCTTCCGTATATAAGCCTTGGAAAGAATCCCTAAATGCCATCCCAATACTATAGTCATCCACACATCGTTCTTGGGTAGCACCAATCTGCACCTTCTTGATCTTATTTCTTAGCTGGTCTTGCTTTGTCTTCCATGCAAGAAGTTTCTCACACCCTTCCCCATATTCATAGTGGGCCATTTTGCTGGCATCTCACCGATCTCGAATCCTTCTCTTCAAGAACTCAACTAGTTGTTCTTTTGCCTCATTTAGCTTAACCTGCAGCTCATTTCTTAAAGTGGGATTGTGACACTCAAAGAGGCTTTTCTGCAATTTTCCAATTTTGACCTCATATTCTCTTAACTCCCTTCTCCCTTCTTTCCTTCTAAATGCTGCATAACTTGTTATTCTCCCCCGGAGATAGGCCTTAAAAGTATCCCACACAATATGTGGTGCTGCAGACTCTCTGTGTATTTCAAAATATATTTTTTTAGAGCATCTACCACCTCCTGTTTCCCTAAACGTGTTCTATCTAATGTCCATCTATACTCAGTGGGTTGTTTTTCCATGAAGATTACTAACCTCACTGCCGCATGGTCTGAAAGGTGCTCAGGTTGGTGCATAACCGTAAGAATGTTTTTTCTCAATCGTACGTCTACAAGAAATAAATCGAGTCTGGAAGCATGCTACTACTTCTTATTCCTTTACCTAAACTCTTTCCTAGTGCTGGCATTGAGTCTCCAAATATCCAATAAACCGAGATTCTTGACAAACTGCTGTATGCTCTTTCTCATTTTTAGGCCATTAACTGTGTGCTTGGTTGAAGATCTATCCAGGGCAGGATTCATCAAAGTATTGAAATCCCCTCATGATAATATTATACTTCGCATCTAAAAGGTGCCTATATAGCTCACTAAGGCGGGACTGGTCGTCTACATTGGGACCATAATATCCTACCAATGTAAATCCTAACTTGTCAATTTTGATGTTGGCTATTACGCATCCACCCCCTCTCTCCACCATGGAGCTCTCTATTTTTGCATTTGCTGGTTTTTTAAATAGTACTGCTACTCCTTTGACGTTACATGATTGATTAGTGCATACCTACTGTATTATCCTCTTGTTTGTTTTAAGAATATCATCCCATTCCTCTTGTGTAAGATGCGTCTCCTGTAATATTATTATGTCATTTCCGGAGAGCTTAATTAATTCTAGGATCTCGCTCCTTCTCCTATGCACCCTCAGGCAATTTACATTCCAAGATAGTATTCTAATTTGCTGATTATACATCTCCTATTTTTCCTTGCCCTCTGATCGCCTCTTTCTAGAATGCTGGCTAATGTCATGTATGAGGATATTTCCCCCCCCTAATGCTCCATACCCAGTGCTCATAATTACAAATGAAAATGTGCAACCCTTGACCTGACCTTTGACCCCCCCACCCTCACACTTGCTGGTGTGACGAGCAGTGTGCGACCAACTTTTGCATAATTTATTACGGCTCCCTTGAGCCAACGGGCTGACGAGCCTTGGATCTGCACCTGCGCGCCATGAGAGGTACTTGACCTGTTTTAATTACATTTTGGCAGTCCACACGGCACCCCTTCACACTGACCTGCTCCCTGCTGACGAGAGGCAACTACCTCGAAACACGTGTCCAGGGATGGCTAACGCAACACATACTGTTCTTTATACATCGCGGCATAGGCGTACCCGCCGTCGCCACTACATTTACCACAGTCCTTTGGGGCAACTTGCTGGTGTGACGAGCAGTGTGCGACCAACTTTTGCATAATTTATTACGGCTCCCTTGAGCCAACGGGCTGACGAGCCTTGGATCTGCACCTGCGCGCCATGAGAGGTACTTGACCTGTTTTAATTACATTTTGGCAGTCCACACGGCACCCCTTCACACTGACCTGCTCCCTGCTGACGAGAGGCAACTACCTCGAAACACGTGTCCAGGGATGGCTAACGCAACACATACTGTTCTTTATACATCGCGGCATAGGCGTACCCGCCGTCGCCACTACATTTACCACAGTCCTTTGGGGCAACTTGCTGGTGTGACGAGCAGTGTGCGACCAACTTTTGCATAACCCCCCACCCACCAACCCTGGGCAACCCTCTCTTGATCCATATGGGGTAGCACATTTACCCCTTATGCTCCGACCGAATTCATGAACGTATTCTTTTTTTTAAAACTTTTTTTTTAATTGCATTTTTCCAATGTGTCAAAACATAAAACAATACATGAATACTCAAGTCACATTGCAGGGCAATCCACATTGGCCTCGCAGGGTAGGCCTGGAGCAGAGTGTCCATATTAGTCAAATCTACCATGTGCGTATTTTTGTACCTATTTTTGTGCATTAATCTGACTAATCAAATTCTCGACTTCCGAGACCTCCCTGATGTTGTGCATTTTGTTTCTCCACATAACATTTAAGGTAGCATGGAATTTTAGCTTCTCCGTTGCCCCCAATGTTTTCAAAGTTTGTATGTATTTTCCAAGTTCCCACTGACGATTTTTAGTTGTTCTCGCTATGTCTGATTTAATAGTGTAAGACCAATCGTCTTTCTGAAAACTTTTTACTTTGAGGGTGGCTGAGAGAATTGCCTCTTTGATGACATAAGTGCGAAAATTCACAAGAATTTTCCTTGGTTTAACACTTTTTGAATCCTGTCTGAACGGATCTCTGTGCACTCTTTGTGTATCCTGGTCCAGGTCCCTGGTCTGAAATTCCGGTATTGACTCTTTAAGGATGCTTACCACAAAGTCTGTCAGATCCCCCTTTCCAGTCCTTACGTGACATTTAGCCACCTCAAATTGTTCCTCCTTGAATTATTTTCTAGCGTCTCAAGCTTGTCTCTGATCTCTCTTTCATTGCTTATTAGAGTTTGAATTTCTCTATGATTGGCCTTAAACTCCTCCTGCAACCCTCCAATCACTGTCTCCATTACTGTTAGCCTGCTGTAATATCTGCCATGTTAGCATACAAACTCTCACAAGATTCCTGAATTTTAGCTTGGTTGTTTTTAGAGAATGCAAACTTTTCTTTAATCTCCTTTGAAAGTGATATTAACATCAGTCCCATATCTGGAGCCTGTACATTTGTCATCTGATCAGTGGGAACCATTACATTTTTCAGGGGAGTGTGTATTGGGGGCACCCCCATATCGTCCTCTGATAGAGCAGTATATCTATTGGACATGGGGAGGTCAGTCAAGGCTACTGGCTGCGTTTGCTGAGCCCCGGGAAACCTTATCGCGGTCATAACCGCTTTAGCTGTTTAGGCATCTGGAGAGGGGGTTTTGTTTACGGGGTCTGTCTCTTTTATTTTGAAGTACGACCTTAATGATGGTGTAACTCTAGTGTATTCCCAAATGGATTTTATTATTTCTTGGCACCCTCTCCAGGCGCTGTTACGGTGGCGGTCTGCATGTTAGGCTCTCTTATGAGCCTAAGAGCCCACTGCAGTGAGACTGCCGCAGCACCGCCTGCCCGATCTGGATTAAACTCGGAATCCGGCAGACAGGCACACCACGGCTTTGATAGTCCTCCTGTCAATGCGGCAGTGGCGTGCCAACCGGTGGACCGCCAAAGTCCCAATAAGCCCTTTAGGGATTTGTGACTTCTGTAGGTGGTACGTTGGCAAGGGCTATTAGTTGTATTTTATTTCACATGCAAACTGTACATTAGTAGAATATTCCATACTCTGTGTTGAATGTTGGCGCTATCTCCACAAGCCTTGTTTAATATGCCAGTAACAACCTTGTCATGCTGAATTTTGATAGATTTCTAGAACAGGTTGTATTGTACCATGGCTTGTTCAAAGTCCATGATGATTTTTTTGAGGAGTACAGTTTTTGGTTTTATCTTTTATTATTTTAGTAGTTTGTGACATGTTAAGTTTTTTGATCTATATCAATTAAATATATAGGTAATTCATTTAGGTGTTAAGTAAATAACATATTTGTGATTATTGTTATTTAGGTTTACTTTTTTGTTATGATTATTTATGTATTTAATTTTGTGAAGTTTAGACTGCTTTTCTGTTGTTTTTTGCCGTAATGTTTCCTGGTATACATATGCGGGGGTTTACTCATATTACCTGACCAAACCTGGGCTATAAGCATATACAACAAAGAATGTGGTTAAATAGTGGGGATAAATCAAACAATAGTATCAACTAACTCCTATATCAATATTACATCAGATTGACATTGCCACAAAATAGCTAGAAGCTGTTCCAAATATTTTAATAGCGTTAGCCACACGTATTTCTGTTTGATTACTCCTGGAAAAAAAAAGTGAAACAGTGTGGTGAGAAATATTAATAATATATTATCTTATCTACAAATTGACACAGCAATTATACTGTTCTTTTGGTGTACAATACAATATGAATATAAATGGTCAGAAATGTACGCAAATAGTTAAGGCAATACATCTATTCCATGTCCCGCCATGAGTCTTTGTATATTGTCCATGGTTCTGTAATTATTAAAGTCCTTAATCCACCTGCAGGTAGTAGTAACCGTAGGCCTGACCATAAGACAAATATATTTAATGGTTCATGCTTTACCTATAGTCCAATGTTAATCACAAAATATTCTGTATCAGAAAAACCTCTCCTTTGCAAAGGGTCCCTTAACCCTGTTACCTGGTATCTGTTTACCCAGTTCCCATTTGTGATCAATTTTAAAAGAATTGCACTAAAGGATACCCTTAAACTTGAATTTCTGTTAATCTATTTATTTGGTCTCGTGTAACCCATGCCCTTCATAAAACTCTTGGTTGTGTTACTAACCCCCTACCTTCTACAGAACCCTGTATGGGTTTAGTCACAATGAAAGGAGGGTCATCCTGTTCCTCCGCTGTCCTGTGTGAGCCTTTTTCCTGCCATTTCTCATTCCCATTTAAATCTCCTGGGCTTGGTATGTGCATCCCTCTATATAGCAAATAGTGAGATCCCACAAGACTGTACTTATGCAAAGTTAGCCAGCTTAGGTCTGCTTTGATATAAAAACCCTTCCCAACAATTAGTCTGTATTTTGCTACAAGGTATATTGCATGTGCATAAACATACTGTAAACGTGAATTCTACTATTATGTCCATTGTGAAATATGGAATTTAAAACAGAAATACAGAGGACAATTGAACCCCAGTGTTGGTATCCAAAAAAAGTATACAAGGGAATAATCAGCCCTGGATTCGAGTGAGAATGATAGTCTCTGCGGTCTGCTTAGGGTGGTCATGATTGAGGTCTGTTGGAATGGAGAAAAGCTCCTAACCCCATTTTATTCCGGGAAAGGCATGGAAGCAGTGGCGTCCGTTCATAAGCGGGCAGCCATCTTGGGGTGGAGCAAAAGGAGGATCTATTTTCGAAAATATCTTCCTCACTCAAAAGGAGGTAAAGCCAGTTTGGCAATTACGGCTCCCAAAAGACTTTGCAACCCTATCTTCTGCTTGTATTTTTGTTGTTTCAGCTTACATATTGTTGTGCAAATCAGAGATAGTTTTTTTTAACCTCACCAGACATTCTAGGCTTAACTTTTTTCACTCACTCTACTCTCAATTATTGTGCCTTATTACTATAATTATTTTTTCAGAACTGACATGACTGATGCTCTCTCCCCCTTCTTGACATTGAAAAGCTATTTGAAAGAGGAACCTTTTCTTATGAAAGACAGGTATATCACAAAATGTTTGATTAAGGATGGGTCCCCATGCTTAGCACAAATCATTGGACCTAATAAAGGTATCCTTCTTTTATTTTATTTCCTTAACCTTCCTTATTGTAGAAAAATGTTGACTCACCAATTCAGTTTGTTCTTACCTTATGCCAACTTATGTTTGTAACCTATACTTAGGCGTCTCTGATCTAATTTATTTTGAGTTGAGAGGTATCTGAACTCCTCTATCTATATTTTTGGGATGTCTAACGAACAGGGATAACCAAGGTCACCAACCTCTTACATAAAGTTTAGAAATATCTTACACTGGAGTCCACTACCGATAGATTGACCAACTTGTCTAAAAACGTAGAACCATGGGACCTGGCATGTTAAGCAGGGATTACCCACCACACATAAATTGGGTTGCCAATAGCACTGATAAGACATAGATGGAGTGAGATATACTGAACTTTGCATTTCTCGACACAGTTAACTTGAGTGCCACATTTTTCACATTCAATTCAACACGAGTGAAGTGTCTCACTGACTTGCTCACCAAAATCGCCATGATGTTCTTACATACAAGAAGAATTTAAATGGATGTTATAAAATGTTTTGCAGTCTTGAGAACGCACCGGGCCTGTAGGCCAGAAGAGGCGAAACACATGTTAAAAAGTCTCAGGCCTTCATGCAGACATGGTGAGAAGTGTTAGCTGTGTAGAGTTTCAAGATGATTTTATATCAAAATAAATGATTACTTTACTTCATTGAAGTCTTAAGAATGATTGTCTAATGAAGTGATGAATTTCAAGAAATATAATCTAGGGTGTTTAGCATTCATAATCAAAAAGTATTTACATTACTGTAGAGCAGTGGCCCTGCTCTCCTCCAGAATGTGTATCACTTACCACCCTACTAATTTATTGAATTACAGCTATGCTGACAATAGTGTACTGGTATTGTAGGGTCCTCGATCATTAGACTCCATCCTTACCACGTCCGTTGCTGTTGACTAACGACTTGGAGATCATCTACGTTGGGAATTTGGATATGGGATTTACATCAACCCTGCAGCAATTACAGCTGAGCGAGAAGGTTAGTGGTTGTGCCATTCTCTACTGTGACAGCAGTGCTCCGTGCCTTCCATCAAACAGATGATTAATTATTGACATAGAGACTCACTCTCTCAGATGTCATGTTTTTTTAAGATGTCACAGGCATTTGAGAATGCTAAAGTTAGATTTGATCAAACTCACTTTATGGGAAGATTAAAAATGTGTTAGGGACAACTGAACGTCTCCTGCTACATAAATGTGATAAACAAAATGTTACACGTCGCAGTAAGTGAACATGCCCTTTCACAAGAGCAAGCACACTGAAGACACTGTTTTCTATTACAAGAATAGGAACATTTCTGCCCACCCTTTAATTTAAAACGTCTGGTTATTCAGTATTTAAAGTACTTTTTTATAGGCATCTTTGTTCGTCTGGAAATACTGATTGAGATCTCATTTGCATATTGATTGTATTTAAAATAAACCTTTCAGATCCCGTTGGGGCTCCTGTGATCGTGAGAAGGAAGCATGGGCAGATTCTGATTGGATCTGGGCAAAGTTTCATAAAGAGATTTTTAGCCACAATTTACATTTACTCCTAGTCATTGCGTGTAAGTCTTCACCCTACTCCCCCATGTCTAATTTAGTGATGTAAGAACATCAGATGTCTTTATTTATTCACTGTATTGGTGGCTGGATATACACTTCAGGAACAAAAGCCCACATTATAAATGTTCTCAATAAATGCCTGTGTTTGCTTGTTGCAGGGATCACAAGGTTGGAGTAGTGCAAGTGCAATGGAAGAGACAATGAAGGGGACCTAAAGCTGTGATTTGTCCACCTGTATAGCACATAGCCTATATAGCACATACATTTTTAATGTGTGACATACATTTAAAGATCCAGTGATTAGAGAATTGGTACTAAGCGATTAAACTAATTTTGTTAAGTACACTTGTAGTAAACACCTGTTTTCAAATGCATGTGACATGACGTGATGTGTATTTGTAATCAATACTCTTGTTTTATGTAAAAGGCTGTTTTGGGTTCCATTTTTAATCACATACATTAAAGCTGCTGGAAAATGTATTTGCTGGAATTGCACTTGAACATGGTTAGCGTAGCTTGGAACATGGACCAGCACAGTTGAAGTAAAATACTTAACCTCAAGAGAAGGATCTTGGATTTACTTGATGAAAGAGATGAAACATTTGTAAAATACAGCTTGTGAATATAGCTAGAGACACATTCACCAAGCCACATAGGCATGACCTTTATGATTGCATTCAGCAACCAGTCCAGGAGTTCTCAGAAACTATCAATCTTATTATTTATTTCTATATAGTGCGTATAATGCATCCCAAAACGTGGGCATGCCAGATCATGTTCTAATATCCTTCTCTGTCAAAATAAGTGATGTAGAGATCTCTGTAGTAGTGAAAATATGCTGAATCTTGTTTAAAGATTTCTTGATTGATGTAAGGTACGAATATTTTTTTTTTTTAAATGTGACATACTTATAACTTAGGATAGCATAGTGTGATGCTGTAGAAGGAGAAGTTGGGGTTGAAAGGTGAAAGTAGTTTCCATTTTTCGTTACACTTTTAAAGTGATGGGCTGTCTTTGTAAGAAGCTTTTATAGTGAAGGAAAATTCTACCTCACTGACTGGCATTCATCATGAATCAGGTAGACTATCCAGAGACTGTGCATAAAAATGTGATGGGGTAACTAATCTCGCAACCAATGATGAGAGGAGTAGTATTAACACAGTTTTACTTGGAGCAGAAAAGCATAAAAAGGCTTACACAGAGATGCAAGGCACACAATTTCTTCAACCTACATTGGACAGTCCACATTCATATAACAAGATTCTAGATTACTGTGAGATCCTAGCTGTGTGTTTAGCACATTTATGTGTAAGGGCATGCCTATGGTAGCTAACAGCAAAGCACTTTGTGATCCCCTATATTTATCACTTAATGAGAAAAAAGATTATGTCCAAATCACTAACCACATTCTTGCAGGAGGTTCCTTGAGAGCACAGGGAGAACCTGGTAAAAATAGCAAAAAAAAGCAAAACAATTATCAAACGCATCACTTAATTCAACTACACATAAATGAATTGAATCATTTTGCGGTATTGGATATGTAACACAGACTGGTAAATGAGTGCATGAACTTTAAATGCATTTAAAGGATACAGTGGTAGAATGGAACGGTCTGAAAATATATAGAAGAACGTCACGCGTTATTTGTTCAAGAATTAATCCCCATATTTCTTTCCTGAAATGTTTAAAGTTCTAAAACAAGTACTGGTACCATTTTTAAGTAGAGGCATACTGCCACATTCATTTCAAAAATAAGATCACACATATTTCTCGCTCCCAATTGTTTTTAAAGTACAAGGTATTTTCTCACATTTTGTCCAAAATAATTTTCTCTGGAGGAAAAACTTTTTTTTACTTCCAATTATGTTAACCTGAAAAAAGCGAGCGTCTTCTTAACTCATTACCATAACTGTTCTTGATCAATTTTATACAATTAATACTCAGTCAGTCATAAGCTTTTATTCGATATGCAAGATATCTTATAAGCACATTAAAATACAATCATTACAGTGTACAAGAAGCATTGCTACAAGAAGCCAGTATAAAATACATAAAAAAGATAAAAGGACATGAAATGCCCGTTAATAAATTAGCTCAAAAAGGAATTAAACAGCTACTGACAATCTCTTGCAACGAATAAGCCAAAACTGCTTTAAACATTTTGCTGTTCCACACACTATAGGGGGGGAAGTGTCCGTGGTTAGGATACGCAAGGCTACTAGGTGGCTACGTGTACCCATATTTCGACAAAGAGGTTTCAACCAAAAACTCCTAGGCCTTGCATAATCCGGGCATTCAAATAGGACATGCGCAATGGACTCAACCCTACTCGGGCAGCATGCACAGTTGGGGGAAGTACGGGCCGCCGATGTCCAATTCGATACTACAGCACCTAGCGGGAGGGATCCAACTCTAAATTTAAAATAAAGGGCTCGGTCAAAGGGGAGGGTGATCAGGTCCAGGTAGGGTTCAAAGGCCACAATGTCTTTGATTTGTAAAAAGGCGACAGTGGACTAGCAGTGGTTAGAGTTTGTAATTAGACACTCCGCAGTCCATTTCCAATAAAGCGCCTTGACAACTTCTTTTGGAGGGGCTGAACGTGATGACCAACAGTCTCCTAGTCCGATCTTCACCAGAAGCTTTTTAGTTTCTCTTAGCCATCTTATCTTAGCCCAACCCCCCAGACTTATTATTTCCCCCAGGGCATCAGCATAGGATTTTAGTTCTTCGCCCCTCCAGATTCGTGTCCATAGCAGAAGCGGGCGAAGCTGGGCCTGATCTTTGATGTTTTTACAGCCCGTGTCCAGCCACACTGGTACAGATGGTGTGCTTAGTGGAATGGAGATGATGGATTTCAGTAGCTTACTCTCCGCTGTCACTAGGGCGTCCAATCGGCAGTGACCCCACAGTTCTGCCCCATACAAGGCTGATGTCACTACTTTGGCCTTGTAGATATCGATTACTGGGGTAAGTGATCTCCTAGGTGAGGCCCTGAACTCCCTCATGAGCGCTCCTCCTACTCTCCTATGGTTGAGGACCATTTTGTCAATATGATTTGCCCAAGACATCCTATCCGTAATCCGAATGCCGAGGTAAAAGAATTCGGCTACTTTCTCTAAGGGAATCGAATTAAGTGTAGGTGGACGGCCCAGTTTCTTAGGAGGGTTTAGGACTAGGTATTTAGTTTTGTCCACATTTATTATTAAGCCTTTTGCAGCACAGAACTCCTGGAATCGCGTTAGGAGTTTCTGGAGGCCTTGTGGGGTCTTCGAGATCAGGAGCGTGTCATCCGCAGAAAGCAGGGTGGGGATACGGACTCCTCCGAGACAGGGGGCGTCGGCTGGTTCTTGTTGAAGATGTTTTACCACCCCATTCACATATAGTGAAAATAGGGTGGGTGCCAAGACGCAGCCCTGTCTTACGCCCCTGGACACTGGTATCTTCTCAGTGAGCTCTCCGTTTTTACCCCAACGGACCTGTGCAAAGGTATGGGCATGAAGGCTAATGAGAAGGGACAAGATGTAAGGGGGTAATCCCAACTCATAAAGCACCCTCCAAAGCTCTTCCCGGGGGACCAGGTCAAAGGCAGTCTTCAGGTCTATAAAGGCCAAGTAAAGACTACCCTTGCCTAGTTCCACCACCTTCCACCCCAGTAGTGCCAGCCTAAACACCTGCTCTATTGTCCCCATACCAACCCGAAAACCTGCCTGAAAGTCTGATAGGATTTTATTCTCCTCCACCCAATGGAGAATCCTTCCAAGGATAGCTTTACCCGCTATCTTTTGGGTGGAGTCTATCAGACTTATAGGGCGATAGTTCCCCGGTGTTTCCCTGCACCCTTTTTTGTAAATCGGGACCACCACCGCCCCTTTCCAGGATTCTGGCACTGCCCCTCCCATCATAATATCGTTTAGGAGAGCTGCTATGACCCTTGCCCATTCCGCTGGGTATGCCCTCATAAGGTCCCCCGGAAGGCCGTCTGGGGCCGCTGCCTTGCGAGGCGCTACCCACCCTATAACCCCCTCAATCTCTAAGGGAGTGAAGAGATCATAGGCATGAGGTTCAATTACTCGTGTAAGGTCCATCCCCACGTTCAGTTCCCCATCTGGAGGGAGGTAAAGGGTCCCAAAGTGTTTTACCCAGCTTTGAGGCGGGATGTTGCAGGGTCTCACAAAAGCGTCGGGTTTATTCCGTGTGCTTATGAGATTCCAAAAGGCCCTTGAATCCCTAATTTTACTAGCCTGGAGCAGGTCTTCCCAGAATTTGTCTTCCTACTCCCTCCTAGCAAATTTAAGGGACTTATTATAGGCCTTCCTTGCTTCCTGTATCACACTTCGGGACTTGAGTTTAACCGCCTCAACTAACTTTGCCTTGTGAACCCTACATGTTTGGGTATACCAACCGTCGGCTGGTTTTTTTAATTCTTTGTTGCCCGACTTGTTAGGGTATAGGGTAAACACGTTAGTTAAGGCTTCTACCAGGGAGACAAAAAGCCCACTCGCTCTACCCACCCCTTCTAAGGAGGTTTCGAGGGTTGTTACCACATGATTTAAATGGAATTGAATTTCCCCTACCTTAGCCTCGGATAAAACCAATTTCGCCCATTTTATTCGTCTACCACAAGGGGAGACTTCAGACTCATCCGGGGGTGTGGCTACCAGGTTAATGTTATCCTTCCTTAAGGGGCGCCACCACTGGACCATACTTAAGGTGAGTGAATTGTGGTCACTTTCAGTCGAGGGGACCACCTGCATGTCCCTTACAAAAGACCATAAGTATACATCTATTAGGAAATAATCTAACCTAGAGGTGTGTCCTGGTCTATTGTACGTATGGGCACCCCCCCTATCCGAGGATGTCCTCCCATTAGCTGCCCTTAAGTTGAATTCGAGGCTCAGGGAGTATATCTGGAGCGCCACTTCTGTCCACCTTCTGATCGGTGGGATTTCCAGTACCGGGATCCCCAACCTGGTATCCTCCTCGTCTTGGTCGAGGGAGACGTCCGAGCCCAAGGGCTCGAACGTACAATTCATATCACCTGCAACCAATGTACGAGTCTTATATGGGGTATTATTTAGCAAAGTCTCGAGGAGAGATATTACAGGAGACTTTCTCCCGCCCTTGGTTCCCCGGGCATAAACATTATAAACATTTAAGACAATTCTTCCCCTTTGATCTATTAGGGTGATGTTTTGTATGTCCGGGGAACCTGTGGGGAACTCCACTACTCTGCAGTCTAGAGAAGCCGCGACCCAGATGAGAAGGCCACCCGAAGGTCGCCCTCTCCCTGTTTCCGAGACTTGCGCAGGGGAGGAATAGGAAGAAAATCCCACCCTGTGGACCGGCACCAAGCTCCATGTCTCTTGGAAGAGGCACAGGGAGTGCTCATCCACCCAAGCAGTGAAATCCGGTAGAGCCAGTTTTCTTGCAATCCCTGCGACATTCCAGCTGAAAACCTTAAAGACTAGGTCCGTCACAGCTGGAGCGTCGCTGGGCGCCAGAATGCCCCTGTCTATGGCCCTCCTCGGAGACATCTGAGGGGAACAGGGATCTTGTGGGGTGGCCATAGAGACTCCTATCCCACTTGCCAGGTTTGTTTGGGTGGGTGATACTCCTGCTGGCTCTACTCTGCTCCCAGTTTCCAGTCAGTAAGGCCCTGTCGCCCACAAATGGTTCTCCCTAGTACCCCCGAGACCCCAGCCCAATTTTGGCCAAAAACAGGGGAACTTAAACTTCCTCTAGCTGGGCCAACAATTTGCCTGGGGTAGAAATAAGAAAGATCTACCACTTTAACCCCTGGAGCCCCCATACTTTTAATAGGAGTGCAAATCGATGGTACTACTCTTGGGTCTTGGAAATTTATGATTATGCAATCCCCCTCCTGCGTTTTTTTCCCCTGCCCTACCCAACCCACTCTGCGGACACTTAGAATAATACCATCCACACCCGACGGGATTGGCTTGTTTGCCTTCAGCCAGTGGATACACTTGTTCTTGAGTGATTGGTGGTTTTCCAACAGGCCTTCCTTTAAAGGGGGCACATTAACCATGACAGCAACAAAAGGTTGACAGTCTGGTGGGAGGTTTACTGGGGGGATCCGTCGTTCTGGATTACTGGGGGCCGGTGGTCTACTGGTCTACATTCCTAACAAAGGGCTTCATTACAATGGCATTTGGACCGATCATCCGATCGTCATGACCACATTCCAATTCCGACCGTGGAGGCCGCGAAATAGCCGCCACCATATTATGATGCATGTAGGCCTAACTGCCAACCACGGTGGTCTGAGTGTTCTCCACATGGACCGCGGCAGTCCGAAAGCCTGCCAATGGTGATTCTGATGCTGTCAGTTCAGTGGTACCACCGCCAAGCAGATTGAACTGGCGGACACTTGTCGGCAGTCACACCATGGCAATAGACCGCTGTGCTACCGTGAAACACAACAACAGCGTCCATTGGATGCTAAAAAAAACTACATAGCTGATGGCCATTGCCAAACTGGACACACCTGCAATCCCAAGTATAAAAAACACCCCATTCCAGACTATGATCCTGTGCAATTATACTGCAGCACAGTGATATATTCTACATTGTTTGCAAGAGAAGGCAGCCCTTACCACACCATACCATCAGCCTCACTCCACACATGTTTATTGCACTTTTTACTTTGTCATTCCTTAATTTATTTCCATTTTGTGCTCTCTTCACTGTCACTCACTGATGTTATTTAACATGTCACCTGCTAAAAATCCACGATTTTCTATCACCGAGTTGTCCTTGATGGTGGATGAAATCATTAGAGTTGAGCCACATTTGTTTGGAGCCCCCATCCAACAAACGTCCCTCGCTAGGAAGAATGAAATGTGGGACAGGATAGTCAACAAGTCAATGCCATAGGTAGGGCTCTACGCACAAAGGGGGACATCAGGAAGAGGTGGCAAGACCTGAAGGCGAGGGTGAAGAACCTTGCCTTCAGGCACCACCTGGTGAGCCAGAAGACTGCCAGTGGTCCTCCCGGGCACCATTAGAACTCACACCCTGGGAGGAAAAGGTGCATAACATCCTGAATTGTGAGGGCTTGACAGGAATACCTGAAGAATGAAGGCTGGTAAGTAACACTACACCGAACTCTGACAATTTATCAATGTACTGTTTGCACACATCTGAACTTTTGTTATCATCTATCTCATCCACTATTCTCATATGCAGTAGCGAAAGTATCAGAGATCTGTGATTGGCAGTTACATTCAGTAGACCTACACATGACTTAACATGTATCAACCTCCATTACATCACACATATGGGAATGCTGTCTGTGAGTGCATAACCATCAAATGATCATACCAGGACCCATTACATGTGCAAATGTCTAACTTTATGGCCCATCACAACAGCATTTTCCTAACCTGTTAGTAACACAAAGTAGTTTTGCTAGTGTTGGCAAATCCAAATTGAAATGCCAACTAATACCATGAGGCACTCTTGCTTGAACACCTAACAAGATGTACTAGTGCTTTTGGCCATACTCACTTGTCAGCCATGTCGCTCAACTGATGTTCAACTTATTTGCAGGTAGCCATTGGTCGAGTGTGGGGTACGAGAGATTGAAATGACCAGAACTATCTTGATGCCTTGTTGCTTGAACACTTAACAAGATGTATTAGTGCCATTACTCCATACTCACTTGATGGCTATGTGAATTCTGAGGTTTACCTCACAACCAGTTAGCCAATGGTCGAGTGTGGGGTATGAGTGATTGAAATGACTACAACTACCATTAGGCGCCGTTTCTGGAACACTTAGTAAGATGTAATAGTGCCGTTTGTCTATACTCACTTGTAAGCCATGTGACTACAATGGTTCACCTCACAGCTAGCCATTGGTCGTGTGTGTTGTACGAGAGAATTCAATGACTACCATGCCGCCCTGTTGCTTGAACACTTAACAAGATGTGCTAATGCTGTTCATCCATACTCACTTGTCAGCCATGTTTCAACTCATATTCACCTTACATGCAGGTAGCCATTGGTAGAGTGTGGGGTGCAAGAGATTGAAATGACCATGAGGCCCTGTTGCTTGAAAACTTAACAAGATGTATAGTGCTGTTGGTCCATACTCACTTGCTAGCAGTGTGACTACTGAGGTTCACCACACAGCCAGTTAGCCATTGGTTGTGTATTGTATGAGAGAATTAAATTGCTACATCTACCATGAGGTCCTGTACTTCTAACTCTGAACAAGAGGCACCAGTGTTATTTGCCCATACTCACTAGTCAGCTATGTCTCAACTGATCCCTTGTGAAATGGGATGATCGCCTTACACACAATGCTCTGCTCAGGTACATGTCTGCCTACTGAGCCTGAACTCCCTGTGGTGTCTATAAATGAAAATAAAGAGGACATGAGTGACACCACATCAAGTGTGTAACTGCAATATCAGTAACATGTGACTGTAACCCAGCTGATATGAAATGGCTGTGGAACAACTGACTGGACAGCACACTTGACTACCAGTGCTAAATCTACTACCAAGTAGTGTGCATGCTTGTATTGTACACACCTAGGACTTGGAATTTAGTAACACACAGGTAACCTCTACACCGTGTTGACTTCAAATCATTTGGAGATGCCATGTCCAGCCCTCATGTCTACATGAAGTATATCAGTATAGCCAATGATCAGGCCAATAACACTTCATGTAATAGATATCTCCCAAAGCCTTGCAATAGAGTCAAGCACAACAGAGATAGTTCACCATGTCAATCTCCAACCATTTTGTCCCTCCCAGGCAGGCCTGAATTCACTGGACCTCATGGTAGATGTAGTCATTTCATTCTCTCATACAATACACTTAACCAATGGCTACATGGCTGTGTGGTCACACTGCTAACAAGTGAGTATGGACCAACAGCACTAGTACATCTTGTTAAGTTTTCAAGCAACAGGGCCTCATGGTAGTTGTTGTCATTTCAATCTCTTGCACCCCACACTCGACCAATGGCTACCTGCATGTAGGTGAATATGAGTTGAAACATGGCTGACAAGTGAGTATGGATGAACAGCATTAGCACATCTTGTTAAGTGTTCAAGCAACAGTTTCAACTCATATTCACCTTACATGCAGGTAGCCATTGGTAGAGTGTGGGGTGCAAGAGATTGAAATGACCATGAGGCCCTGTTGCTTGAAAACTTAACAAGATGTATAGTGCTGTTGGTCCATACTCACTTGCTAGCAGTGTGACTACTGAGGTTCACCACACAGCCAGTTAGCCATTGGTTGTGTATTGTATGAGAGAATTAAATTGCTACATCTACCATGAGGTCCTGTACTTCTAACTCTGAACAAGAGGCACCAGTGTTATTTGCCCATACTCACTAGTCAGCTATGTCTCAACTGATCCCTTGTGAAATGGGATGATCGCCTTACACACAATGCTCTGCTCAGGTACATGTCTGCCTACTGAGCCTGAACTCCCTGTGGTGTCTATAAATGAAAATAAAGAGGACATGAGTGACACCACATCAAGTGTGTAACTGCAATATCAGTAACATGTGACTGTAACCCAGCTGATATGAAATGGCTGTGGAACAACTGACTGGGCAGCACACTTGACTACCAGTGCTAAATCTACTACCAAGTAGTGTGCATGCTTGTATTGTACACACCTAGGACTTGGAATTTAGTAACACACAGGTAACCTCTACACCGTGTTGACTTCAAATCATTTGGAGATGCCATGTCCAGCCCTCATGTCTACATGAAGTATATCAGTATAGCCAATGATCAGGCCAATAACACTTCATGTAATAGATATCTCCCAAAGCCTTGCAATAGAGTCAAGCACAACAGAGATAGTTCACCATGTCAATCTCCAACCATTTTGTCCCTCCCAGGCAGGCCTGAATTCACTGGACCTCATGGTAGATGTAGTCATTTCATTCTCTCATACAATACACTTAACCAATGGCTACATGGCTGTGTGGTCACACTGCTAACAAGTGAGTATGGACCAACAGCACTAGTACATCTTGTTAAGTTTTCAAGCAACAGGGCCTCATGGTAGTTGTTGTCATTTCAATCTATTGCACCCCACACTCGACCAATGGCTACCTGCATGTAGGTGAATATGAGTTGAAACATGGCTGACAAGTGAGTATGGATGAACAGCATTAGCACATCTTGTTAAGTGTTCAAGCAACAGGGCGGCATGGTAGTTATAGTCATTTCATTCTCTCAGACAACACACACGACCAATGGCTAGCTGTGAGGTGAACCATTGTAGTCACATGGCTGACAAGTGTGTATGGACAAATGGCACTAGTACCTCTTGTTATGTGTTCCAGCAACGGGGCCTAATGGTAGTTGTAGTCATTTCAATCTCTTATACCCCACATTCGACCATTGGCTAACTGGTTGTGAGGTAAACCCCAGTAGTCACATAGTCATCAAGTGAGTATTGAGTAATGGCACTAATACATCTTGTTAAGTGTTCAAGCAACAAGGCCTCAAGATAATTCTGGCCATTTCAATCTCTCGTACCCCACACTCAACCAATGGCTACCAAATGATGTACCGAATAATGTGGATGTACATGCCACACTTACAACAATAACAATCTATTCTATATCTCAACAGGTCAATCCGGCACTACATCTGGCAACACACATGACACCTCCCAGGCTCTACCTCCCCCGGTCCAAGTCTCCAGTGATGCTGAATCTCCTGCAAATACGGACATGGAGGTCCAATCTGGCCCATCTGGACAGCCTAGGCAGATGGAAACAGTGATTCTCACTGTACCCACAACCACACCTCCCACCCCAGCTGCAACATCTCAGCTGACCATAACAACAGTGGACCTAGCACCTACAGCAACATCTCCTGCACCCTAGTCCCACTTCCAGAGATGAGAATTGGCAACACACTCAAAAAGGATGGAGGAGAGAGGGAGAGGATGCAGGCTGGCCAAAGGCTGCAGGCCCATAGGGGTGTGAGTGGTGAGAGGGTAACTGTGGGCCCGCTAAGTAAGGCCACTGGTGCCAATGACACCCAGACCAATATCACCCGAGTCCTCTAAGCCTATGAGGACCACCAAGGAGTGATGGGCTAGGTACTTGAGGAACTCCATTAGATGAGGCAGCTGCAGAGGTCCATAGACTAGAGGCTGGGCACCCACAACAACAACATGAGCCAGCTCATTGCTGTTCTGAGGAACATCAATACAACACTTTGCAGGGCTTTTCCCCCGCCACCTACTCCTTCCTGTGGACCAATTACAACTGGCCCTTCTACATCTGCGGCAGCCACAGGAAGGGAGAACCTGCCAGGGTAAGACTCCTCAGACACCCCAGAGCCTGCAGCAGTGGATTCCTCCCACCCGCCCTTGTGGGCTGTCACATCCAAGAAAGACAGCGAGATGTTCGGTTGGCAAGGCACCCACCACCACCAGTAAGAAATGTAGCACATGATGGCCTCCTTGTGTGCAACACATTCACATTGTTGACTATTCCTGTGCACTTTTCATTTCTATGGGAGGAGTTTGTTGGACTTTGTATTTAAAACAATGTGGCACCTACAACACTGGTTTCATCCACCACACTGACAACTACATTCCTGTGTTGTCACTAATGTTTCTGGACATAGTTAGTTTTGTTTTCTTCACATTGTGCACTGCAATAAAATCACTTTTCACAAAATCATTAGCTCATGTAGTATCATTCACATCTAACAAATAATTAAGTTATCCCCTTCTGTACCATCAAATGTACATAGAAGCTACTTGTGTAAGCATGGACATGTGGAATGTCAACAATGTGTAACTGAGTAGCACAACCATGTTACCCCAACACAGACAAACAATTGTACAGTCTCATGGTATCTTTATTCCATGGTTTCAATTTAGGCTGGCAT
This sequence comes from Triturus cristatus, assembly GCF_964204655.1. Classification (NCBI taxonomy): domain Eukaryota; kingdom Metazoa; phylum Chordata; class Amphibia; order Caudata; family Salamandridae; genus Triturus; species Triturus cristatus. Next base: position 679,970,713 of record NC_140586.1, on the reverse strand, counting down.
AATGTCAAAAACAGAGTTGAATAATACATCACTGAAATGGCCTATTTCATTGACCACAAATGTAATGTACATACCTCAACAACATAGTCGGAGGGGATACATCTAACAAAGCCAAATAGAGTTGCCAAATACCAATTGGTTCATGAAATTAGCTGGTGCCATATCGACAACCTCACAATAGGAATTCCAATTCAGTGAAAATAAGAGACCAAGAAATTGCAGTACAACATTTTTTGAGAACAGGTTCATTCCATTCCAGTGTTGCAGCATCTGGTGGAATGTCACAAACATTGGTCAGTGGTGTGCCACAACCTCTGTGGCATACAATGATGAGGCACATCAACAGCTACATCCAGTTCATGCACATTGAGGGCTTATCCAATGTGAAGGGAGACTAGCATGATTTGGCCCAACAACAACATTGTGTTTGAGAACATTATGGCACACATATTGGTAAAGGACCACGATACAACAGGGAACAAGTCCATCAAAGTATCTGCAACTTCCATCGTATCACTGTGCAAGCTGGCATGGTACCATAGTGGTACACCTACTGTCTGTGCCAGACATTCCCAGGAAAATTCTATGTCTACTTCGTATTTTGAAACAGCATCATATACCTCCTGAAAGGTCCAAATGAAGATGATATGGTGAAGGTACCTACAACAGACCAATACAAATAGATTAGCTAGGAAATCATACATATAACACCAATCACAGTCCACTTCTGGAGTACACAGTACATGGACAAATGTCACCTATGCAAAGCAACACAAACAACGTGTGCATGTGTCAAGACCTTCCTCCACTAAAAGCTGTGCACAGAGTTTCCCACAGCTGTACTTACCTAATAAGTATCCATGAAGGTCCTCCTCACAGCTTCACGAAAACAGTGACTGTAACAGTCAAAGTCATTACAACTCAGAGCATACTTACACGCATCAGAAGACATTGTTGATGAGCCCCTGACGCATGTCAACTCTTTCCTCTTTGCCACTATCATCATTTGGCATTTCAGGATCCTCACCCAGAGCCTCCTGCTGGTCTCCATCATCTGCGATGAGAGGGATGTTCCATCGAAGTGGAAGGTTGAGGAGCATGCAGCAGGCTACAGTGATCTGACCTTCCTTCCCGGGTGAGTAGAGGAAGGCTACTGTCCAAATGTCCAAATATTGCAATCTGACCTTCAGGAGCCCAAAGGCCCCCTCCACTAGCCGCTGTGTTCTACCATTGGCCTCATTAAAGCAGACTTTCTCTGGCGTTGTTAGATTCCTCAGCGGTGTCAGTAACCATGGGCAGTTGGGAGATGCTGAGCTTCCTAAATACAAGACACACATATGGGCATTAATAGGTCACACATTTGCAGAAGATCCGGCCAGACATCACACATACAAAGGTTGGATATATCATACTCATCAACAAGCCGGGCCCTCTACGGTAGTAGTTGTGACATCAACTGGGGTGTGATGCTGATCCGCAGTATGAAGGAGTCAAGGGCAGATCCTGGAAATCTGGTACGGACATGTGAGATGTATAAATTCATTAGACATGCCACTTGCACATTGATAGAATGGAAGTGCTTCCTGTTCACTGGCTTACGGTGAGATTAAGGCAATATGTGTGCCATCAATAGCTCCAAACACATTTGCGATGCGACCTAATCCATAAAAGTCACCCTTCATATTGGCTAAATCTTCATGTGTGAGGAACTGAATGTAGCTGTCCATCTGTCTCACCAGTGCTGAAAGCACATCATGTAGCACCCCACTAAACATAGATTGTGACATTCTACCACATACAGCCACAGTGTACTGAAATGAATCTGTGGCCAGGAAATGCAGTGCTGACATCACTTTCACCATTGTCAAGATGTAGGATAGGTTCTTCAAGGACGTAAATGAGGCTCCAACTGGTCACATAGATTTTATACTGTCTGCCTATTGAGACAAAACTTTTTCATGATGTCTCTTTCTTCCATAGTTGTAGGTCTGGATATTGGCCGGAATACTGGCTGCTGTCGTCTCCTCCCTCTGCCAGGATACCTATGTGTGGAGTGTACACACAGATGGATATAGGTAACTGTGTCCACACTTACATATACCAAGAAATATCCAAAAGTCATGTGAACAAACAGAAATGCATAGGTGAGCAGTACACAGCATGTCACATCATATTTGTATGAAAGACAAAAGCTTACATAGCAACGTCTGTATGAGGAAAGTGGAAAAGATGCCTGGTAATAGGCTGGATGATACATTTCCACCATTGAACATTGTTGTGGAGGAACCCATTCCAGGCTGGAGACAGTCCAAACAAAACCATTGGCTTTCCTGATCTCTACCGGAGCCAGCCAGAGGTAACTGATCCATTGCCATCATTACAGGTTCCACCTATTATCCCCAATCTGGACTCCACACGTGTCTGTAACAGCACTGTGCACATCATACAAACTCCATTTGTATGGTGGACACAGTCATGTTGTGGAGTCTGCATTGCACACGTATCTCCCATCAGTAAAGGTATAGACTGCACCACAGTAATCATGTGTTCATGCACAGTCATGTACAACACTGATGTGTGAGTAATGGTTTAGGCAGAGGAATGTTGTCATACATCAGGTGGCATGTTCCAAAATATATGTAGTGGCAGAGATGCACTTAGTAGATCGTTTTACAATGTTGTATTCAATACTGACATGGCAGAGGCCTCACCTCACCAATGGGACATGCAGGATAACTTTCTGCACGGTAGTCGCTACATTCACTGTGGTTACAGTCATAGGCTGCCAGGTGTCATTGTGACGGTTGCAGTTCAAGGGATGTGTCCACCTACAGAGGAGACCGCCTAAGTGGATGCCTGAGCTCACCAATAGGACATACTCAGTCACAGACCGCCATCAGATTTGAACTGCGGGATAGGCGGATATTACCGTGGTGGTCATAGCTTATGCCAAAGTTGGAAAATGTGACCGTGGCAGTCCAAAGTCTGTGGCTATCTACACAGAAGTCCGTCTATGTGGCGTACTTAAACGTTGCAGTTTGGAAATCAAATCACTTGCCTCCAGACACTGCTGCTTACAACATCTCCTCATCGTCAGCTGCTGTTTTCCACCTCTGGTAGCTGTCATGGCATGCTGTACAAGGAGCAGGGCCCCTGCCTTCACTCCAGAGGAGCTGGAGACCCTGGTGATTGAGGTCCTGCCCCTGTATCGCCAGCACTATGGCTCACCAGAGGAGCAAGTGAGTTCTACCAGTACTGTACGTACTCTGCAACAATTATCCGATGCAGTCCGATGGGACACAATGTGGCTTGGATTCCCCGACTCACATCAGAGTTTTGTAAGTCAGATAGCATGGACCCAAACCAGGACAAATATGTCATGGTTCATGTGGCCCTGTACTTTGTGGACTTCATATCATCATGGAGATGTGTATAGTGCCCTAAACCTGGCAGTGGCTGTATGCACTATCTATGCATGTTTTAACTTATGTATTGCCTATGATGAATTAGTAAAATGGTTCATGGCAGATGTGCTAACAAAGTATAGGCCTTACACCCTAACTTGTGTATGTTTCTTTTGAGAAGGATGTGAGATATATGTACAGTTCCACAAATCACTCAACAGACATGAGACCTCCTGTTGTCAGGCAGATACCAACACCTCACAGACCTCTTCTTTGTGACCCAGAGAGGTCATGTCATATATAGGATGGCCACTAAACTTTCTGTTGCATGGAAAATGTGGGCATATGTTGGTCATGTGGGAACCGAATGCTCACATGCAGAGAGCACTGACAATGATGTGTGCACTGTATGGTCCCGGGCCTAGGCTGTAGCAGAGTTAATTTGCCAATGGAACTGATGCACAGATTCCTCTCCCTGTAGATCTGCTAATCCTCAGGTGTAGCCTGAATCAGTGTAACAGGATCATGAGTTGGCCTAAATGCATCTAGTAGTACTACATTTGGTATGGTGCATGATGAGAGCCCCAGACCCTAGACAACTGGCTCTGGACCCATAGTGTCACTGTGTGTCATTGCGGTAGGAAAGGCCCCTTGCTCCCACTTCTGCGAATTTACTGTCATATGAGTGATGCTAGTATTGTATAGTAATATGGCTCATGTTAAACATGTTCACTGCAGAGAGTTGGTTACATCTGAAGTGCAGTTCTGAAATGCATCACCAGCTCTGTAACAATGTGCGATTGTGAAGCATGTACAATGGTGTGTTGATGTCCCATACACACTGCTGCATGTGGCATGCAGTGTGTCCTGTGATGCCAGGACTTCCCACACAAACACATGCAGACATGGTATGAGGTACAAATTTGTAAGTCACATGTCCACTGATCCTGAGAGTGGGAACTCTCAGTTACACACATGGTAGCCCTTTGATTGTGACCCCAAAGTTTGTATGTAGTCAATGCAATGGTAGCAGTGATATCCCAGATAGTTTGATTCAACTCATTTGTCCAGACTGTTCAGGTGTTTTTCCAGTGCAGCACTACTACTGTAGCTTTCAGGAGGACACAATGGTGTGCTGTGTTACTTGGTAACACCTTTCTGAGCACATGTGTTTTGGATCAGGGTTATGTGATGTCAGTGGTATGGCTTCTTCAGTATAGGAATGAACAGGATGGAGAGTAGTACTCAGATGACTATAAAAGTGAGTAGTTATGGAATTCTCTAGTGCTCAGCATGGGCACTGCAAACATGTAATGTCTGAAATTTTGCTATGCTAGCTGTGTACTACCTCTGTGTCACCCAGGCAGATTACCCATATCTTGCATGTCCACTCAGTCTCTTCATCTATTGCATCCTTACAGGTCAACGCCCATCAGAAGGTGTCTAAGTGGAAAACCATCGCCTGGAAGGTGTTGACCCTGGGGTTCATTCGTAGGTGCAGTGTTCACTGCAGGAAAAGGTGGGAGGACCTGAGACCATGGACCAGGAAGATCGTGGAGGTCCAGCTGGGGATCTCCTCCCAAGTAGAGGGGCACGCACCAGACCCTGACCCCCTAATGGCCCGCATACTGGTGGTGGCATAGTCAGACCTGGATGGGCAGTTGTGAGCCCAATAGCAGCTAGGAGGGGGTGAATATTGGCCTGAATAAAACATTATGTATGACTATCTATCTTTTGTTACAGGAAGCTCTTTCCCTTTGAAGGTGACTCATGTCTCACACAATGGGAGCATTGTTGAATTGTGTAGGTCTGGTAGTAGGTGCATATTGTCAACCGTAGACATTTGTCAATGTTACCAGGAACTTTAGCAGGGTCCAGTCAGTTTGGAATTTCCATAGTTAAACAGCCACATGGTTGCCTAATGTCTCAGATAGCCTACAGTATCCCCAAACAAGCCACTTGTCATCCTTGTGTCTGGAGTGATGCTCCCTCACTACTGTGTCTCATTTGATGGCGGACCACTTACTTATGGCATGGCATACAATGCACTCTGGATGCAGACACGTTGCACTACTTTCCCTTGGAAAGTGGGAAAAGTGGGAAATGTACAGTATCATGAGGTGGCTAACACCGCTGGTGCCATCTGTTTCGATGCCTACTTGCTGATATGCGTACCTTTACTTGTTGTAATGTCACACATGATACTGTTTTATATATGATCTGAGGGTCTACAGGGTTGTAATTCAGATGTCATCACATTTGTATGTTAACCAATATGTACATGACAATAGCTTTCCATGATGGATTCACTGAGTAGGTTTAACCACGTATAGGGGTGTGTAGACATGGGTGGAGGAGTCATATATACCGAATGACATTGATTGATGTAATTAGCCAGGTCGAAATAATTTGAGGCAATGACACACATAGTTTGAAGACTTGCAGTATCTTCTGGCAATGTGAGTTAGCATGCCATTGAGAATTGTGAGTTGAGTTATGTGTGATACACATGTGCATTTGTGGAGGGTCATTCACTGGCTGGTGATGTGCATCAGGGAATTACATGCTGACATGTTGGGGTCACATCTGTGTGTCAGCACTCAATACCACACTGCTACGTGTGTTTGTGAGACAAGAAAGGTCTTGTGATTTCCCTTCCCTTTTGGACATGAGTGGGACCTCTTGATGGTGTGAATATTTACAAAACCTCATGTACTTTCAGTGTACCGATGGCATTGAGATTTGCAATATGAAAAATGAGTGCTCACATGAACCTATCTTGATTGGGTATTTTGCTATTCATACTCATGTACAATGGTTATTTGTGCTGCAATCTCACACCATTTGTAGCCATATTGTCTCCATTATACTCGTCTGTACCACATGTGACACCTGGCTAAGCTACTCATGTGCAGCTATCAACTGCAACATCTGGCAGTGAACAGATGTGAAAGTGCTACTTGGGAAGTGTGAACAGTATGAAATGGGCACTTCCATGTCAGCTGATTATTGGTAGTCACCTATTTCAGCCAATTCTCTGTAGCAGGTGCCCAGCAGTACTGCATGTTGTGGGTTTGGGACACCTGATCATTTGCTGATTGCACAGCCTTGTGTGGCTGGGTAGTTATGCATTCCATCTGGACATCCCATTTGAGAATATCAGGTAACTATGTTCTGGCACAAGTGCCTAGGTTGACAGGGTGATGACATCTCGTGCTACATACATAAGGGTGGATTTGGTACTAGATCACACATGAAATTGGAGCAGACTGTGGTCATGACACTATTATGTGTGACTATGCACAGGTCATGTAGCATTCATGCATGGGCTCATTCCAATGTTGTAGTCAGTGAAGTAATCCTAGTAAGTTGTGATCTGTTGCAATTGTGTGATGTGTTGTGTTAGGATTTGTTTGCCCAGTATGTTCACATAATTGAAATTAACTTATATCTACTCTTATTTAGGCATCAACCGAAGACAGCGAAGGAGAAAGGGCTAAGGCCGTTGGGGAAGCAACTAGCCACAGTGATTCCCTTTACCGTAGTGACACAGAGTCAACCAGAGGTCCGAAGGTTTATGGTAGTGCCATGGAGGAGCAACACAATGACTCATCAAAATATTCAGCATCATCGAGCTCCAGTGGCCACTCCCTGGCGGTGATCGACCCCCTGGAACTGCATCGCTCAATCCATGTCTGCCACTCCTTGTTCCATGTCCGTCCTCCCTGCTGCTCCCCAGCCAGCTGTCTGGGCCTGCTCCCCTATTAAGGGGAGAGTCTCCTTTACAATAATCACCTGACCATGTGCCCCTGCCTCCCTAGCTGCCCTGAGTGTGGAGGCACTTGACATCCTGAGGCAGATCTCTGTAGGTCAGACTGCAGTGCTGAATGCCATCCAGGTGCAAAGCCCCCAGCTCACTCAGATGGTCTCGTACCTGGAAGGCATTCCACTGACATGTTCGGCCTACAGAGATCTTTCAGGCTCTGGCTTCCACACTCATGGCAGCCTTCCAACATTTCCAGCTTTCCACCTCACCTCCTGCCTCTTCCCTATCCACTATCCCTAGTCCCATACCAGCCCAAAGACCACGCACACATCAGCACTCATCCACCTCAACATCCACACGCAGAACAAGCAAAGACATACATAAAAAACAAAAAGACAACACTACCGCTCACCAGGCACTGACCAACCTTAATACAATAAAAATACAATAAAATGTATAAAGCACACGCCTGCCTCCAAAGAGGCGTCCTGGCGCAAGTGGTACTGAGATGTGCTGAGGGATTGTCCACGCCGTAACAGTGAGCCTACTTATTGAACAAGTATGTTTTCAGCAATGTACGGAAGGTAAGTTAAAAGGGTGCGAAGGGTAGGCGGTAAGGAATCCCAGAGTTTGGCAGTCAGGTAAGAAAAGGAGCATCTACCATTCCTTGTATTGTTGATCCTTGAGACACATAAATGTTTTTGCTCGTTGGACCGGAGTGCTCTCACCTGATGATAGTGAATGAATCTATTCCTCAGATAGCCAGGGCATTTAGGGCCATATGTATGAACACATTTTCCCATAGACACAGAATGGGTAAAACCTTTTGATACATCTGGCCCTAAGGCTCATATACTCTGTATGCGAGTGTTAGGGCTTTAAATTTGATGCGGCTGGCAATGGACAGCCAATGAAGGTTGCACAGAGAGGCCGTGACAGAGGTCTGTGCAGGTAACTTTAGGATCAACCGGGCTGCCGCATTCTAGATGATCTGTAAGCAGTGGAGCAGGTAAGCTGGCAAACCCAGATACAGGATGTTTGCATAGTCAAGTTTTGATGTCATCAGTGGGTGGAAAACAGATTTGCATCCCTCCTCCAGAATCAAATGAATCATTTTCCTAGCTGATTTTAACGTCAGAAAACAGCTGTCAGACACAGATCTTGCCTGAGGTTTCAACAAAAAGTTGGAATCAGGTTTGACACCCGGGTTTCTTACCACCGCTGCAGGAAAGGGCAGGGCCCCAAGCTCTAGGGGCCACCAGTTGAGGGCATCAGGCTGACAGTTAGTGCCAAAAAAGAGATCTCTTTTATCAGATTTTAACTTGAGGCAGCTCGCATTCATACATTCCCCTGCAGCCCTCAGGCATCTCTTAAATGCCGCCAATGCCCCCATGTCCTTCTCCTGGAATCAAAGCAGCAGCTGTGTATCTTCTGTATACAAGATGATTCTTACCACCACATCCAGCGACACACACCAATACACCACACCCCCAGACCCAGCCACAGCCACTACCAACATCACACCCCCAGACCCAGCCACAGTCACTAGCGACATCACACACCCAGACACCACTCTCACACCACCAGCCACATCCACTACAAAGATAAAATACCCAGACACCATAACCCCACACCCAGCCACAGCCACTGCCGATATCACACACCCATACATCACACCCACACCACCAGACACATCAGACATCACGAAGCACCAGAAACATGCAACACCCAAACAGACATCAGACACAGCAATATGCATGAACATACACTTCCCAGAACTCACATCCCTCTACCTCCAACACTCATCCTCTTGCCTTACCTCCTCTCCAGACTCCCAAAGAACTTGCCCTGTTTGCCCATGACCTTTTCCCTGCCATAGCTTCCCCCAACCCAAAAGTTCTATTTTTCCATTCTCTATCATTCCTACCGTTCCACGCCCACCCCAAAAACACATGCCCGCCCAATTAAACTCCTCCCTACCACCCACGGGCATAAGAGAAGGAAACCCACCCATCCTGAAACTGACCACACCCTCCCAAAATCCAAATGACCTCTTCCCCACCCCACCCCATATCTTCTCAGATTTTTTTTTTAAACTGTTCCCCCCTTCCTATACACCTCACTACCCTTAAAGGCTACAAAAAATACCTCATATGCTGAAACCTAACCTCCAAGAGCTGAGCCCAGCCCTCCCACACACCAACCAAAACCTACCAGTCCCAAGCCCAAATCTCCCACAGACTAACCCAACCTATCCCTACTCTCCCAATCCAGAGCCCAGACGTCCCAAGGACCAACACAGCCCACCTGAACAACTTCTCAGAGGTGCCTGGACTGCCCATTAGATGCCCCTTTCCTGGGGATGTTTCCCTGGCAGTGATCCGTTTGGCAAGTTACCTGGCACAGTGGTGTGCTGGACCACACTCCCTATTTTGAACTGGTCATTGACCTGTGTCTCCAGACACTGATATGTTGTCTAAAATAAAAATACATTTTTTTGTGTAGACATTTGTTCTGCCATATCTACTGATGCTATTTGTTGTTTTTGGATATTTTGGGATGTGTCTGTTTGTTTCACCATGATAGCTGAACCATTTGCAGTGGTAAGTATAGTCAGACCTTGGCACAAGTTGTGGAGTTGCAGAGGCCGGGGCTCAATGTTCAATGGATGTATATGTAGGATGAGTTCCAATGGGGACAGAGATAGCTTTTGGTGGTATCTGCTATGGTAAGTATAGCATCTTGCCTTGACCAATACCACATATTTAGGCTTGCAGTACTAACTGAGATGTTGGGTAAATATGTGCTTAATATGTGCAATGTAGGTACTTGTGAGTCCACACATGGGGGGGTGTAGTTTGGGCATAGCTATTTGTTACTTAGGAAGCACGTGTAAGCATTTACATGTGTGTTCTTTTCACATACTTTTATTAGATGTCTGAAAACTGCTGTTGCTGTTCTGCTTTTTTTAAGGACTTGCACTTACACATTAGCCACATGGGCATGCCACTGTCTAGCAATATAGGTTGTCCCTAATATACCCCATACAACAGGTCCTGTGCACATGGAGACATTGATGTCGGTGAATTATGGACTGTGGCCTTGGTCTGTGTCTTTCCAGGGATCCCCCTGGTTTGTGTAACCCAAATCTGCAGGGAGTCTTTACAATGTGACCTTTAAATTTTTGAGAGCGTGGTTTGTGGGAATTCCATTTACCTGACTTTCCTTTACCATGTGGGTATTGTATAAAGGTCCATGACTGTGCTTTAGCAGTGGAGGGGTGTTTTATTTTCCAGAGACATCCATACTGATTTTTTTTCGATGTCACAACAGGAACTAGCTCATGAGCAAGGTGAGGGTGTCTCAGAAGATGATAGATATGTTTTTCATTAGGAGGTGCTGTTTTGTGGTGACAGTGTTTATTGGGCACATCATTACAACAGCTGCTGAAATGTCCAATGTTTTGTGAGTGTGTGCCTGTACATTGTCACTGACCTGGACATAGTGGGAACCATTCAGATATGATGGGAACATACATTCTGTGATATTGTATACAGAGATCCACAAGGTATGTTTGGACCAGGGATCCAATGCCTCTAGCCTTATCCACAGTGTAGTGGACACAGGGGGGGGTGTATGTAGTGTCTGAACTCCATTATTGATGTTTAGCGTGGGACAAAGTTGCTTAGGAGTGCTTTCAGTCAGGTGATGTGCAGTGTCTGTAGATTTACACCAGGAATGTTTGGCCTACCCACACTGACACATACACACTGTCTCATTCGTCTATGTTTTTTATTTATGTTCTTTGTGTTCTCCACAAGAGGACTTTGAGTGGGATGACTGTATGGGTGGGGTCTCTCACAGGGGTGTGAGGGTGAGAGCAAATATGGAGAGTCAGTTGGGACCCTTCTTTGCATCAGCTTTTTCAACCTGCTAGTGCTAAGCACCGGCAGACCCCAGAACTCTTCAAACCCTGCTACATAACTCTCACTACTCACTCTGTTCATGGTCCCTTCAGGATTACGCATACCTAGCTTCTCAGATATATATATACATTGGCAAGATGTCCTAGCGTGTTGACTTTGGAACATGTTGCTCACACCCCCCCAATCATACTGATAAAAGGTACGCCTCTGATTTTCCATGGTTGGGCATCTTTTTGCAGAGAACTCTAGGTAGATGGGTAGGTGTGTCACTTGCATTCACAACAGTGTCGATTTTGGGCGCCATCAAGCAGGTACAGCAGCGGCAAGACGTGTTAGACAGGCTCCATGACAGCACAGGTCATGAGAAGCTGTGTAGAGGTGGTTGTCAGTCTAATATCTCTCCCTTTCCACCAGCTCAGATGAGGTGGTTGGACCGCCAAAGTCGGCTAATCGGAACGGTGCATCATAATAGGGCGGGCAGTTTGTGAGGCGTTCCGCTCTCTGACTGGATCCATTCATCCTTTCTGGTACCACTGTGGTCAGAACTTCCTGGCAGAGTTGGAAGGACTGTGTCAGTCAGATTTCTGTCTCATCGCAAGCATTGTAATTCGGCGGTCAGAGCGACTTCTTCAGAGGAGACCATGACGGTCCAATCGCCTCCGACAGGACCGTACAAGCTGATCCGACCACCATCGTAATCAGCTTCTTAATTCCTTAATTGGCTCTATGTCACTGCAAAGAGCTGTGTCGTCACACTGCAGACAATTTAAGGATAAAGTGACACTTAGTAGTGCCGGCTTTATAGGTAGCAATCTATTTGCCAGGATTTTGTAAGTATCTTCTTATCAACATTTATGAGTGACAAGAGTTGATATGATCCACATGATTGAGGGGTTTCAGTAGGTTTCAGTAGCATGATGACTATCGCTTGACGCATTGTTTGTGAAAGTTTATCCACATTATATGCTTCATCATAGACTTCTAAAACTAGAGCCAATTCTTCTGCGTAGGCCTGGGAAACAGCCATTACAACATAAGAATTAGCATGCAGTGCCTTTTCCACACAGCTTTTACCATGCTAATTTTTACCACACATATGTCGTTACCACACATGGTAAGTCTATCTATGGTAAGTAACAATAAACAATGTTTGTGTGATTATATATATATATATATAAATATATATATATATATATATGTGCTTCCATATGTGGCTCACTCTCCCGGTTTACAGGTGCTCTTTGGCGGTGCACTGAGGTACGGCAGAGCCTCGCCGTTACGTCTTCTTGAACTTTTGGTTCCCAACTGGGATTCCTCATGCACTCGCAGTTATCCATCCAATAATTTACACCACTCCGTCGTGCTTTTCCATAGATGTTTATTTTTTATTTATCTATTTATTTATTTTTTTCCCCCGTGAGCAAGGTCTCGACGGAGACCGAAACGCGTAGGGGTTGCTGGCTTGCTTTAACCCCTTGCGTGCGCATGACGGAACCATGCCGTCACGGGCGGCGTGTGCTGATGACGGCGTGGTTCCGTCATGCTGCGGCCGGAGTCGTGACGGAACCATGCCGTCATGAGCACAGCTCGCCCGTGACTCATGACGGCGTGGTTCCGTCACGAGCATGGCGGCACCGCGCTCACCCCACACCCCCCCAGCGCCGCGGCGGAATTTGCACTGCGGCGAAGGGGTTAAATAAACATCTATGGAAAAGCACGACGGAGTGGAGTAAATTAATGGACGGATAACTGCAAGTGCATGAGGAATCCCAGTTGGGAACCAAAAGTTCAAGAATATATATATATACATATATATATATATATATATATATATATATATATATATATATATATATTACCTACTGGCGGTCGCCAGTAGGTAGATATAGTTAGGACCCTGTTTCCATAGGAAATCCGCAACATTCTATTTGGAATAACTTTGGCGCCGGTCGACGAATCCTCGCGAAATTTTCAAAATAGGTGGGGCGCTACGCTCCGCTCCTACCCTGAAAGTCTCGGGGGGATTCGTCAAGCAGGGGCCGAGAAAAAAGGGGGGTCCCAAAACGCGTTTTCCCCATGCATTTTTCCATAGGACCTTTAGACACAGCTACAGCCCGAACGGCTGAACAGAATTACTTGAAATTTGGCAGAGAGGTAGCCATAAGGTCAAGGAAGTGCCTTTTGCAGGTCTGGTGTAAATCTGTTCAGTATTTCCTGAGAAAATAGCATTTAAAAGCATATATATATGTGGGCGGAGCCTAACCACACATCTCATCCTGAGATCTGATTGGCTGTCAGCACTTCATCCAAGAAGTGTTGGCAGCCATCTTGGGACCAATATACATGATAGCACCTCATTAAAAAGCATTGCAGTTAATAGAAGGTTTTAAGACTTTAGTTACATTATAAATCATTTGTTGATGGTACCATACTCATTTTAGGAATTGTGGTATGTTCTAAGGTGATTTCACCATGTGAAAAAGCCTTCTGCTGGGATATCATGATTGAGAGAAAAATATTTTCTCATGCTTTTACCACAGCGGTTTGGAAGGTGATCTATAGGCTAAACTGAGAGCTTATTTTCTGTAAATTCACATTATCTTTCTCAGTCATGTGAGAATGAAGTCTGACATTCTCAGTAAAACATGTACATCCAACAAGGGCAGAGACTGTCAGTTGATTCCTTTGTGTTCTACTGCAGCTTCCCAGAGTGTTCCAAAGAACTACTAGAGCGCTAACAGTCCTACTTATGATAAACGTATGGCACACCTGAAGCCATCTTGCTTGGATTAAAGTGGTAACTCTTAAAACATTTAATTTAAAAAGGAACAAAATGAGGGGGTTCATTTTTCCATAAAAAGTATGATTAGTGCTGCAGAAAGAAAAATTAGGGCACATTTTGAGTGACTTCTCAAATCCTCTTCTATTTCATTAAAAAATTCTGACATGCAGACTGAAACATGCACTTTCAATACCAGCAGCAGTTTTCCCTGGTGAGCAGTAGCTTTACTACAGTGATCTAATGAGCAAAAAGAGTGCTAACATTCTGAATTTATGGCAAATGTGTGACATATCTGAATACCTTCTTGATGGAATCAAAGTGAAAAACTGAAAGCATTTCCTACTGAGGAGACTGCAGTAAATGAGGAAATTAGGAAACTTCATAACAAATAAGTCTCCCAACATGGCCACCAGAGACAAAAGAGCCCAAATGTAGCACAACTATCACCCAGATGTAGCCCATGTATAGCCCAATGACAGAATGTCCCAGGGTGTTCTAAAGAACAACTACAGCGCTAACAGTCTTACTTATGACAAAAGTATGGCACACCTGAAGCCATCTTGATTGGAATAAAGTGGTAACATTTAAAACATTTAATTTGCAAAGGAACAAAATGAGGGGGTTCATTTTGCCATAGAAATTATGATTAATGCTGCAGAATTCAAAATTTAGGCACATTTTGACTTCTCAAATCCTCTTCTATTTCATAAAAAAATTCTGACATGCAGACTGAAACATGCACTTTGAATACCAGCAACAGACTTCCCTTGTGATCAGTAGCTTTACTACAGTGATCTAATGAGCAACTAGAGTGCTAACATTCAGAATGTATGGCAAATGTGTGACATAGCTGAATGCCTTCTTGATGGAACCAAAGTAAACAACTGAAAGTATTTCCTACTGAGGAGACAGCAGTAAATGAGGAAATTAGGAAACTTCATAAGAAAAAGGTCTCCCAAGATGGCCACCAGAGACAAAAGAGTCCAAATGTAGCACAAAATTCACCAAGATGTAGCCCAAGTATAGCCCAATGACAGAATGTCCCAGAGTGTTCTTAAGAACAACTAGAGCGCTTACTGTCTTACTTATGACAAAAGTATGGCACACCTGAAGCCATCTTGATTGGAATAAACTGGTAACACTTAAAACATTTAATTTTAAAAGGAACACAATGAGGGGGTTCATTTTTCCATACGAATTATGATTAGTGCTAAAGAAAGAAAAATTAGGGCACATTTTGAGTGACTTCTCAAATCCTCTTCTATTTCATTAAAGAATTCTGACATGCAGACTGAAACATGCAATTTTAATACCAGCAGCAGACTTCCCTGGTGAGCAGTAGCTTTACTACAGTGATCTAATGAGCAACTAGAGTGCTAACATTCAGAATTTATGGCAAATGTGTGACATATCTGAATACCTTCTTGATGGAATCAAAGTAAAAAACTGAGGAGACTGCAGTAAATGAGGAAATTAGGAAACTTCATGACAAAATCTCCCAAGATGACCACCAGAGACAAAAGAACCCAAATGCAGCACAAATATCACCCAGATGTAGCCCACATGTAGCCCAATGACAGAAGTGTGCAAAACACTTTTTATTTTTTGTGTTTTTGCAGTTTTATATAGTGCAGACTTGTCAGGTATTGGAGTGCTTTACATGAGCATTGGTTACTTCACATAAGAAGAAATTCATTTTGGTTGTAGACATGGGGAGATTAAGTATTATGACCGGAATCACAGAATGTCGAGCTGAAGTAAAAACTCCAACCTGGTTCCCCAGTTGCAAAGTCTGCAGCTCTGGAAGTAACACCCCATCCTCTCCCCTAAGTGCAACATTTAATCAAGTGGTCAACTGGATAAAAAGCATAAAGATAGCAAATATTTTAAAAGTGCTTTGTCGCTATTTGAAAACTCAGAAAATATGTCCTCATTTTAGTTTTTTAGAGCACTAACCATAATTTTGATGCAAATAAGACCCTCTCATATATGTAATTTCTAAAGGAAATGCTCTAGGTATTACAGTTTTGATTACATCAAGATGACGTCAGGCGTTCCACACTTTTGAAATAAATATAGAATGTTAGCAATCTAGTTGTTCATTAGGATACTGTTGAGAGGCAGAGGCCAGGGGCACGGACTCTGAAAATTGAAGGCAGGTAGGAGGGTGCAGAGGCAACAATTTGACCACACTGGGCAGGCAGGAAGGGCAGTGGCAGCACAACAGACTATGGAGGGCAGTGGAAAGGGGGGCAGGGGCAACAAACCAACAATACAGGACTGACAAGAGAGGCTGTGACAATATAATAGACCATTGTGGGCAGAAGGAAGAGGCAGTGGTAGTACAACCATACATGCCAACAGACCCGATTCAGCCAGGAAACGTCCAATGTGTTTAAGCTCAAATGGGCTTTATTTGATCTGCCTCCTGTCTACAATGACCTCTTTTTCTATGTAACTCAAAGGGGAAAATCAATACCCCAGTTTTCTTTTCAAAATCTCCCTCTTACCAAGTTCAAAATGTTCGCAAGTATGGTACATTGGATCATAGAAGGCAGGAGGAATTTGGGTAGGGACATGGACTCCGATAACAGAGGACAACAGAGAACAGAGGGGAAAGAGGCAATAGTAGCTAGCTGACTATAATGGACAGACAGGAGAGAAAGCTGCAGCATAACAGACCATAAAGGGCAGGAGGGGCGGATCAGGGGCATTACAATGGAACAGACAAGCCAGGAGGGAGGGAATAGGGGTCTGCACATGGAAACAGAGGGCTGGGGGCAAGGGGGCAGGGCAGAAGCAGCAAGATGACCATGGAGGTCAGGCAGGATGGGCACTAGAAGCAAGACACACCATGGAGAGCAACAGTGAGACTATGATGGCATACACACAGACCATGGAGGGAAGGTGGGAGGCGGTCAGGGGCAGCTAGCTGACCACACAGGGAAGGTGGGAGGGGCCGTGGCAGCACAGAAGACCATGCCTGGCAAGCGGGAGGGTTAGTGGCAGCACAATGGCTATGATGGGCAAGAAGGAGGGTGCAGGGGCATGCACAAAGGACCATGGAGAATAGAAGGGAGGGTCAGGTCCTAGGCACAGACAAGAGAGTTCAGGGGAAGGGGCCTCACAACAGACCATGCGGGGCAAGCAGGAGAAGCAGGTGCAGCACAACAGACCAGGGAGGGCAGAAGGGTGTGGCAGTAAAATGGACCATGGAGGACAGGAGGAAGGGGATAGGGGCATGGAATGTGGACAGGCAGGGTGGAGGTGGCAGGGACAGGCTACAGTCATCTGCCAATGCTAGGCAGGTGCGAGGGGAGTAGCAGCTCAACAGAACACTCAGAGTAGATAGGAGTGGCAGATCCATGGAACATGGTGGGCAAAAAGGATGGAGCAGGGGCATGCACAAAGACATCGGAGGGCAGGGGGAAGGAGAATAGGGGCAGCAAGCTAAGCACAGAGGCTAAGCAGGAGGTCAATGGTGGGGCATAGAATTGGGCAATGGAGCGCAGGAGGAGTGGACTGGTACATCATGCCAAATCGAGTGCAGTGGCAGCACATCAGACCATGCATGGCAGGAGGGAGGAGGCTAATCCATGGATTCAGACAACAGAGGATAGGGAGGAGGTGGATGGGGCAGCAAGCTAACTGTTCAGAGAAGGCAGGAAGGCCAGTGGCAGAACAACGGCCACACAGGGCTGTAATAAGGGAGCAGTGACATGGACTTGGACAATGGATGGCTAGGAGGACCGAAGGCAGGAGCAGCAAGCTTGGGTGGGGGCAGCACAATGCCAGGCCCTGCTTCCAACCCCCCACGATCCATTGTGATATGCATCTTACTTAACGTTAACAAAAAAACTCGAAATTTGCTGAAAAAAACAAAGATTACAGGGACGGTATAGTTAGACTCAGATTTCACTCATACACAACCAGTGAAATTCAGCAGTTATAGTTACCTGAGCTAACAATAACTTACGCCCCCGCAATGTACTGCTAATGACCTGACATTACATCATTCATAACAAAACAACAACGTCTCAACTGGATATAATTTTTAGAAAGAACAAGTATTTTAGTGATATAAATCACAGAGGGAGGGGGGAAAAAAGAAAAGGGAGACCACAAGAAATTAGAAAAGAATTATATATTGTAGGTAGTTTTTACAGCACTACAGTACAATAAAAGTACAAATGACCAAAAACACACATAGGTGAGCACTGAGCGTGCTAGTGATAGTGAACGGC
This sequence comes from Triturus cristatus, assembly GCF_964204655.1. Taxonomy (NCBI): domain Eukaryota; kingdom Metazoa; phylum Chordata; class Amphibia; order Caudata; family Salamandridae; genus Triturus; species Triturus cristatus. Next base: position 679,952,591 of record NC_140586.1, on the reverse strand, counting down.
GCAGTGACACAATGAGTGAAGAACAGCGTGAACGGCGCAAATTAAGATAATGACAATGTGGTCAAAAGGAATAATTATATACAATCTGCTATGAACACATTTTTTCTCAATGACCACAGATAAGCCCAAAAAGTTTTTTGCTGGGTTTTGTCGACGGCGTTTCAGCCTGGTTAGTTTCAGGCCATCATCAGGACAATGGTCATAGTTTTAACGTGTGCTGGGCGTAGTACAACTAAAGTACAGGGAATCCTTTGAGATTGGAGAAAAAACGGACATAAATCGGCGTGTGATCAGGCGTTCAAGCACTCAAGGAACAACATCCGATGTTTGGATAGTGGCCAGGAGCAATAGAGGTCCAGGACTCGAAGATAGAGATCGAATCTCGTGAATGGTTCGAGGAAAAGGGATCCAAAAATTGGTATTCCAAAAGACGGGGAACAAATCCAGGAAAGAAGGGGCGGCGGGACGAGTCAAGCGATGTGTGTACATCATTCATGACATGGTCAGTTACATCACTCATGACATCACTCATGACATCTCTAATGAGCTGTGAATGGAACGGAACTATAATCGCTAGAACTTTATTTAGGGATAGTGTGTGTATATTAACACCCCTTTTTTTCCTTTTCTTACGTGTGAGAACCATTATAATACGCAACGTGCCCAGATTAATATGGCTGATAGCCTTTCACTTTAAAGTAATGTGTAGTCCATTGTTTATGTTGATGTTTGCAATTCTTAGTATGTTTATTAAGAATAAGTCACGTTGACGAACATACAGGTATGGCGGTCACGGGGCAAGATATGCTGAAATGACATTGTGTGCATATTAACACTTGTTTTCTTTTCTTTATTGTATCAATTCCTGAATTTTCACATCGTGACCAGGCCAATATGGCCACCAGATTTTTGGATTAAAGTAATGCACTGCTGATGACGTCACATATTACATCACTCATGACATGGTCAGTGACATCACTGATGACATCACTGATGACATCTCAAATGACATCACTTATGACATCATCTACGTGATCATCTGATGCACCTCCTCACAACCTAAAATACAGACTACCATTCTCGAAACCATAGACACACCAATACTAGTACAGCTACAATATTCTGTGCACTATGCAGGCAGACCTCTAATCAGCTACATAGCTTTGATACAGTCTTTTAAATACTCAGTTAGTACCTACGCGATCTAGGAATCCTTCTGTCTGTCCCATGCACTTCTCCATTCAACCATCCAGCACTATCTACGTATCCTATCACTCTGCCAATACCTAAGCACTAATAAATTTAGCATGCACTCTCTTTGCAGCACTGAAATTACTCCAGTTATTAGTCATATACTTAAGGAATGCCCTAGCCACTAACACAAGTGCAGGTACAATATTTTGTGCACTAGGCATTCAGACCTCAAACCAGCTACATACTATTGATACGCTCTTCTAAATACCCAGTTAGTACCTATACAGTCTAGGAATCCATCTGTCTGTCCCATGCACTTCTCCATTCACCCATCTAGCACTATCTACATATCCTATCACTCCACCAATACCTAAGCACTTATAAATTCAGCACGCACTTTCTTTGCAACACTGAAATTACTCCAGTTATTAGTCGTATACTTAAGGATTGGCGTAGTCAAAAACACAAGTGCAGGTACAATATTTTGTACACTATGCATGCACACCTCTAACCAGCTACAAACTATTGATACGCTCTTCTAAATACCCAGTTAGTACCTATGCAGTGTAGGAATCCTCCTGTCTGTCCCATGCATTTCTCCAATCACCCATCCAGCACTATCTACTTATCCTATTACTCCACCAATACCTAAGCACGTATAAATTCACTATATGTTTGTAATACTGTAATTATTATAGTTACTAGTCATTAACTCATGGAATGGCCTAGCTACTAACACAAGTGCATCGATGATATTGTGTGCACTATCCAAGCAGACCTCTAACTAGCTACATACTATTGATACACCCTTCTAAATACCCAGTTAGTACTCATGCAGTGTAGGAATCGTCCAGTCTGTCCCATCCACTTCTTTAATCACTTATCTACCACTATCTACTTATCCTATCACTCCACTAATACGTAAGCACTTATAAATTAAGTGTTCACTCTGTTTGCAGCACTGTCATTATTCCAGTTACTAGTGGTATTCATATAAAATGACCTAGGCACCAACACAAGTACACATAAAATATTCTGTGCATAATCCCTACAAATCTCTAAGCAGAACATACTATTGGTCCACTCCATTAAATACTGAAGTAGTACCCATGCAGCATAGGATACCTCCTGTCAGTCTCATGCAATTCTTCAATCACCCATCCAGCACTATGTTCTTATTGTATCAGTCTGCCAATACCTAAGCACTTATGGGGCAGATTTACAAGCACCCTGCGCCATGAGTATGTCACTTTTTCTAACGTAGTGATGGCGCCAGGCACTCCTTCATATTTACAAGGAGAGGAAAAGCCATCCCTGCATGCCGTCATGAGCACAGCTCGCCCGTGACTCATGACGGCGTGGTTCCGTCACGAGCATGGCGGCACCGCGCTCACCCCACACCCCCCCAGCGCCGCGGCGGAATTTGCACTGCGGCGAAGGGGTTAAATAAACATCTATGGAAAAGCACGACGGAGTGGAGTAAATTAATGGACGGATAACTGCAAGTGCATGAGGAATCCCAGTTGGGAACCAAAAGTTCAAGAATATATATATATACATATATATATATATATATATATATATATATATATATATATATATATATATATATATATTACCTACTGGCGGTCGCCAGTAGGTAGATATAGTTAGGACCCTGTTTCCATAGGAAATCCGCAACATTCTATTTGGAATAACTTTGGCGCCGGTCGACGAATCCTCGCGAAATTTTCAAAATAGGTGGGGCGCTACGCTCCGCTCCTACCCTGAAAGTCTCGGGGGGATTCGTCAAGCAGGGGCCGAGAAAAAAGGGGGGTCCCAAAACGCGTTTTCCCCATGCATTTTTCCATAGGACCTTTAGACACAGCTACAGCCCGAACGGCTGAACAGAATTACTTGAAATTTGGCAGAGAGGTAGCCATAAGGTCAAGGAAGTGCCTTTTGCAGGTCTGGTGTAAATCTGTTCAGTATTTCCTGAGAAAATAGCATTTAAAAGCATATATATATGTGGGCGGAGCCTAACCACACATCTCATCCTGAGATCTGATTGGCTGTCAGCACTTCATCCAAGAAGTGTTGGCAGCCATCTTGGGACCAATATACATGATAGCACCTCATTAAAAAGCATTGCAGTTAATAGAAGGTTTTAAGACTTTAGTTACATTATAAATCATTTGTTGATGGTACCATACTCATTTTAGGAATTGTGGTATGTTCTAAGGTGATTTCACCATGTGAAAAAGCCTTCTGCTGGGATATCATGATTGAGAGAAAAATATTTTCTCATGCTTTTACCACAGCGGTTTGGAAGGTGATCTATAGGCTAAACTGAGAGCTTATTTTCTGTAAATTCACATTATCTTTCTCAGTCATGTGAGAATGAAGTCTGACATTCTGAGTAAAACATGTACATCCAACAAGGGCAGAGACTGTCAGTTGATTCCTTTGTGTTCTACTGCAGCTTCCCAGAGTGTTCCAAAGAACTACTAGAGCGCTAACAGTCCTACTTATGATAAACGTATGGCACACCTGAAGCCATCTTGCTTGGATTAAAGTGGTAACTCTTAAAACATTTAATTTAAAAAGGAACAAAATGAGGGGGTTCATTTTTCCATAAAAAGTATGATTAGTGCTGCAGAAAGAAAAATTAGGGCACATTTTGAGTGACTTCTCAAATCCTCTTCTATTTCATTAAAAAATTCTGACATGCAGACTGAAACATGCACTTTCAATACCAGCAGCAGTTTTCCCTGGTGAGCAGTAGCTTTACTACAGTGATCTAATGAGCAAAAAGAGTGCTAACATTCTGAATTTATGGCAAATGTGTGACACATCTGAATGCCTTCTTGATGGAATCAAAGTAAAAAACTGAAAGTATTTCCTACTGAGGAGACTGCAGTAAATGAGGAAATTAGGAAACTTCATAACAAATAAGTCTCCCAAGATGGCCACCAGAGACAAAAGAGCCCAAATGTAGCCCAAATATCACCCAGATGTAGCCCAAGTATAGCCCAATGACAGAATGTCCCAGAATGTTCTTAAAAACAACTAGAGCGCTTACTGTCTTCATTATGACAAAAGTAAGGCACACCTGAAGCCATCTTGATTGGAATAAACTGGTAACACTTGAAACATTTAATTTAAAAAGGAACACAATGAGGAGGTTCATTTTGCCATAGAAATTATGATTAATGCTGAAGAAAGAAAATGAGGGCACATTTTGAGTGACTTCTCAAATCCTCTTCTATTTCATTAAAAAATTCTGACATGCAGACTGAAACATGCACTTTTAATACCAGGAGCAGACTTCCATGGTGCAGTAGTTTTACTACAGTGATCTAATGAGCAACTAGAGTGCTAACATTCAGAATTTATGGCAAATGTGTGACATATCTGAATACCTTCATGATGGAATCAAAGTAAAAAACTGAAAGCATTTCCTACTGAGGAGACTGCAGTACATGAGGAAATTAGGAAACTTCATAACAAATAAATCTCCCAAGATGGCCACCGGAGACAAAAGAGCCCAAATGTAGCCCAAAATCACCCAGATGTAGCCCAAATATAGCCCAATGACAGAAGTGTGCAAAACACTTATTATTTTGTGTTTTTGCAGTGTTATATAGTGCAGACTTGTCAGGTATTGGAGTGCTTTACATGAGCATTGGTTACATCACACAAGAACAAATTCATTTTGGTTGTAGACATGGGGAGACTAAGTGATTTGACCAGAATCACAGAATGTCGAGCTGAAGCAGAAACTTCAACCTGGTTCCCCAGTTGCAAAGTCTGCAGTTCTGGAAGTAACACCACATCCTCTCCCCTAAGTGCAACATTTAATCAAGTGGTCAACTGGATAAAAAAACATAAAGATAACAAATAATTTAAAAGTGCTTTGTCGCTATTTGAAAACTCAGAAAATATGTCCTTATTTTAGTCTTTTAGAGCACTAACCATAATTTTGATGCCAATAAGACCCTCTCATATATGTAATTTCTAAAGGAAATGCTCTAGGTATTACAGTTTTGATTACATCAAGATGATGTCAGGCGTTCCACACTTTTGTAATAAATATAGAATGTTAGCAATCTAGTTGTTCATTAGGATACTGTTGAGAGGCAGAGGCCAGGGGCACGGACTCTGAAAATTGAAGGCAGGTAGGAGGGTGCAAAGGCAACAATTTAACCACACTGAGCAGGCAGGAAGGGCCGTGGAAGCACAACAGACTATGGAGGGCAGTGGAAAGGGGGGCAGGGGCAACAAACCAACAATACAGGACTTGCAAGAGAGGCTGTTGGAGGGAAGATCTATTACGGGTCAAGGAAGCTAGGGGCGGTCCCCAGATCTCCGGGAGCCACCACAGAACTGAGCAGGAGAGTGAGTCAGGGACAAAAGGGGCACCTTAATTTGAGCCGGGGTGCCTAGGAACGCTTGCTCCAAAAATGAAGAAAACAGACATATGAGACATGGAATTGGAGGCAGAATACAATGGCAGTTTAATGAGAAGATGCAACTTCAAAGAAACCGCAGAATAGAGACATAAAGTACAAAATACAGAATCCAGATAATCATACAGCTGTCATAATATTCTCTGTATCTCAATTAATGTACTGACAGAGAGAGAGAGAAAACACATCTATAAATGCATCATGAGAAACAAGTTACACCAAGGAAAATGTTACCTAGGAACACTCACGTTTACTCTTAGAGCAAGCATTCCTGCAATTACAATACAAAATCTTTTAAATGCAAAAGTAAAGAGAACAATGGTTAAACATAACATGACATTTCATATAGGTAAAATAGAATAAGATACTTCAAGCAAAGCAGAGCAAGACATTTTAAGCAAAGGAAGACAAGAGCTCCCAGCTCTTGGGGAAAACCTGCACTGCCTGTTAACCTACATACAGACGGCGAGGTAGTCAGTCGATATCTGTGGGTGCTCCCTTTTTATATAATTTTGTGGGCTCCTTTGCACGCTACATCTACCTACGTATGCTACCCAAAAGCTTCGTCTGCAGATTTTACCAGACATTTCGTCATTTACCCACTTAATGCTGACAATGGACTGGGTGAAAAGGTCGGTCTCTCAGGCCAATCGCTTATCGTAAGTTCCATAGAGCAAGCAGAAAATAATGGGTATTGTACGGGAATTCAATATATTCATGTATAAAATCTCCTCAGTTCTCCTAACTTGACGCTCTGCGGTTGCCACTTCCTTAAAAGCGGGAAACCTGCCCAGGAAGCAAGTACCAGTCCAGGATGCAGCCTACTGTATGTCGACAGCTTCAGGGGGATGTTGAACTTTGATACCGAGCACGGAGCACTCGGGTAGGGTGGGGGCTACTAGTTTGGATCAGAAGGCCTCGCAGACCTGCCTTCAGACTGCTATACACTAAAATTGCAGAGCTATGGTCAATTTAACAAAGAGGCCTACATATTGAACAGAAGGGCCTACACAGGGGTTTTATGCTGGCTGAGTGGTAAGGATGTCTCAGGATAATTATATAGCAACACAGGACCCGCTGGTCAATTTAATACGGCCTACAAATGCAGCTGGCAGGGCAAGGACAAGGGTGTCATACTTCAGGTGTGGACAGAACGGGCCAGGGCCCCCCTGTGATACAAAATCTACCCTCCTTCAAGGCTGTGGCAATGTAATAGACCATTGTGGGCAGAAGGAAGAGGCAATGGTAGTACAACCATACATGCCAACAGACCCGATTCAGCCAGGAAACGTCCAATGTTTTTAAGCTCAAATGGGCTTTATTTGATCTGTCTCCTGTCTACAATATCCTCTTTTTCAATGTAACTCAAAGGGGAAAATCAATACCCCAGTTTTTTTTCAAAATCTCCCTCTTACCAAGTTCAAAATGTTCGCAAGTATGGTACATTGGATCATGGAAGGAAATGGGATAGGGACATGGACTTGGATAACAGAGGACAGGAGGGACACGGAGAGGTGCACCAAACTGACCCTGCAGGGCAGGCATCAGGGTTTGCAGCAGCACAATACACCACACAGGGCATGCAGGATGGGAGTGCAGCACAACAATCCATAGAAAGCAAGAGGGAGGGGACAGGACCATGCACATGGACAACAGAGAACAGAGGGGCAAGAGGCAATGGTAGCTAGCTGACCATAATGGACAGACAGGAGAGAAAGCTGCAATATAACAGACCATAAAGGGCAGGAGGGACAGATCAGGGGCATTACAATGGAACAGACAAGCCAGGAGGGAGGGAGTAGGGCTGGGGGCAAGGGGGCAGGGCAGGAGCAGCAAGATAGCCATGGAGGTCAGGCAGGATGGGCACTAGAAGCAAGACACACCATGAAGAGCAACAGTGAGACTGTGATGGCATACACACAGACCATGGAGGGAAGGTGGGAGGGGGTCAGGGGCAGCTAACTGACCACACAGGGAAGGTGGGAGGGGCCATGGCAGCACAGAAGACCATGCATGGCAAGTGGGAGGGTTAGTGGCAGCACAATGGCTATGATGGGCAAGAAGGAGGGTGGAGGGGCATGCACAAAGGACGATGGAGGATAGAAGGAAGGGTCAGGACCTGTGCACAGACAAGAAAGTTCAGGGGAAGGGACCTCACAACAGACCACACGGGGCAGGCAGGAGGAGCAGTTGCAGCACAACAGACCAGGGAGGGCAGAAGGGTGTGGCAGTACAATGGACCATGTAGGACAGGAGGAAGAGGATAGGGGCATGGCATGTGGACAGGCAGGGTGGAGGTGGCAGGGACAGGTTACAGTCATCTGACAATGCTAGGCAGGTGGGAGGGGAGTGGCAGCTCAACAGAACACTCAGAGTAGATAGGAGTGGCAGGTCCATGGGACATGGTGGGCAAAAAGGATGGAGCAGGGGCATGCACAAAGACATCGGAGGGCAGGGGGAAGGAGAATAGGGGCAGCAAGCTAAGCACAGAGTTTAAGCAGGAGGTCAATGATGGGGCATAGAATTGGGCAATGGAGGGCAGGAGGAGTGGACTGGTACATCATACTAAATTGAGGGCAGTGGCAGCACATCAGACCATGCATGGCAGGAGGGAGGAGGCTAGTCCATGGATTCACACAACAGAGGATAGGGAGGAAGGGGATGGGGCAGCAAGCTAACTGTTCAGAGAAGGCGGGTATTAGGAACTTTATTGTTTTTAAAACATTGTGTCTGTGCGAACTACTTAAAATATGAACAAGTATGCAGCATAATCTCACTTTTATTCAGGAAGAAGAGGACGTTTGTGACTGTGACTCCGGGCTCACTTGGCAGAAACACCCCCTGACCCTCCACCCCCTATCGCAAAATGTAATGCCCGTGAAAAGGGTAGGTGAACACAGTGTTATATAGAACATAGTCCTGAGAGCACGATTGAAAATGAAAACTAGATATAGTGTATGGTATAAACTATGCACCAAAAAGTGTGATATAAGATGAACCGGGCGTGAAATATAATATGCAATACATTGTGCGCAATGACAGATTCATGGGAGAGCGCGAGATAGCACAGGCACTAGCGCGTGCTATGCGATATGCGCCTTGGAGTGTAATATGCACAGGGCAGTGTTGTGTAACCTAACTAGTCTCTAAAGTTGTAATATAAAATATGTGCTGGGGAGTGTAACGTTGCATATGCACTGTGACAAAGATATGGATCCCAGATTGTAATATGTATGGCATAGCACTGTGCGTTATAACATAGGCATCGAGAAAGGCACGTTAGATGGGGCAATATAACCCGTGCGAAGACAAGTGTGGCATGACATATTCACGGGGTGGTGTTACAGTGCACATGGGCTAGAGAGTGTCATAGCATATGCACTAGCTAGTGGAATACAACACAGAGGTGTGTGGCACTCGGCAGGCAATGGTGGGTGTAACACAGCATTGGGCTCTGTCAGGAGCACGCTGTGACTCTCAAGTGATGTTCGTCCCCTTTCCAGAGAGTAAAATAAAAAGTATTACACATCCGGCAGTGGATGTGTGTTTTATTAACCGTGAGGGGGGTTTCTTGCATAGTTTTGGTCGAATTTTTGTCGAATCCCATTTGAATGGCTTGGTGTGCATGTGTATTAAATGTGCCCGTCAATAGCTACCCATGTTTGTATAAATAAACGACAAGGGTGTCTACCAGGATTAGGCACGGTAGGGCATCAGACATGTCAGAGCTTCACTAGTGGTGTAAATACATTCCACGTGGATTCATTGCATGCATAGTCGCCTTTTAATGAATATCACGCAAATCGTCATGGTGATAGGTACGTACGGTTTGTCCAGCATGTCCTAGGTGTGTCTATAAATATATATTTTTTAAAAATAATAAAAAACAGTGGCCGGCCCTGGGGATTGGGGTCAAAAAAATATAATTAGGAGACTGGCCCTGGGGGATGGGGTCATCAGGGCCAATAAATTAGAATAAGAAGGGGAACCAAACAGCCCCCCTTCTTAAAAAACTAAAATAAATAAAAGACTGGCATCGTGCCGGAGGCCATGCCCCCTCCGTGCAGCACTCTGCAAACGCGCCCCCAACAGGCATCTCCAGTATGCGCCAGGGAGCTGCGCTGCAGCCAGGTGTTCTGAGGCCGAGCCCCTTTTTACACCTCTCTGCAACGCAGCTCTGTGGCGCTTACTGGAGGTACCTAGTGGTCTAGTTTGACCCTAGGGACCCTTAGGATTCAGGGGGACTTAATCTCTCAACTTAGAACAGCCACAGGGCGCGTTTACACAGTGGTGAAGGGAGGGGACGGGGCCTGAGGTGACGTGTGCAAACACGCACTATGGCACGTTTTAAATTGGGGATATAATTTCCCTTCAATACTGAGGGCCCCTGGGGGCTAACTAGCCCACCAAGTGCTTCCAGTAAGCGCCACTGAGCTGCATTGCAGAGAGGTGGTCCAGGCCGTGCCACTTTTTACACCTCTCTGCAACGCAGCTCTGTGGCACTTACTGGAGGTACCTAGTGGGCTAGTTGGACCCTAGGGACCCTCAGGATTCAAATAAACTTAATCTCCCAACTAAAAATGGACACAGGGCGTGTTTACACAGTGGTGAAGGGAGGGGACGGGGCCTGAGTTAACGTGTGCAAAAACGCCCTGTGGCCTGTTTTAAGAGGTAGTTTTAATCCCCATGCCCTATTATACACTAGGGGCTTACAGAGGAGGTCATGCTAATCACAGGGGGACCCCAACGCATAATGTTCCCTAGTGTATGTAGGTGTTTTCACTGTATTCTAAGTGTCTTTTAACATAGCACTGGCTCTAGGACTGGTTAGTCAGACTCAGTTACCACCAGTATCCGTCTGAAAAAGTTGAGGGTACAGGATGATTTTGCAACAAGGCTTCTTTCTGCTCTTCTTTTTGTTCTTTCTGCACGTTATCCTTCTTCCTGCACTTATCTTCGTATTTGAGGACTTCTGTTGCTTCTTTCTGCACTTCTTTTGTTTCTTTCTGTGCATTTTTTCTTCTTTCTTCACATGTCCTATCTCTGTAGGCATAGTTAGAAATTAGCATTTAAAAAACCTTTGAAATTCACAGAAAAAACCATAGGTTTCAGGCACGTTATAGTTAGGAATTAGCATTTAAAAAACCTCAGAAATTCACTGAAAAAACCATAGGTTTCAGGGGTGTTATAGTTAGCTGGACTTTTCACTTGTACAAAACCATTGAAATTCCCCCGTTATAGTTAGTTCAGCTAACTATAACTCGCGCGCCCGCAATGCACTGCTGATGACGTCACATATTACATCACTCATGACATGGTCAGTGACATCACTCATGACATCACTGATGACATCTCAAATGACATCACTGATGACATCACTGATGACATCATCCTTGTGATAGAGTGGCAGACCTCCTCTCACCCTAATATAACCTTTGATACACACATTCAAAAATAGAGACTAAAATTTTCAAAACAATGGACATACCAATACCAGTTACAACAACCTCTTCAGTAATTCTAAGATCCACATACACATCCACTCATTCACCAACAGTCCTATACAGTCACTCATACATGTACTCACTCATCATATGTACTCATACACCTATACATCCTGTTACACAATGCCACTCATCCATAGAGTTACTCACACACATAGTCACTCATGCTAATAAAGAATCAAACATACATTTACTTGCATATACAGTTATACACACACCACCATACTTACTTCTACGGAAACTTACACATACTTAGTCTTTTAAACAATCACTTATAGAAACACATACTTATTCATACAGGAACTCTTTCAATCTCTCACTCTCACATATACTCACATATATACACCAATAGTCACATATACTAGTTTAAAACATATGTAGTTACTCATAAAGACACTATTGAGACAGTCATTCACTCACTAACACACCCATACACACACTCATCCACCCATACAGTCCTGCACACATGCTGTGTTCAACACATACAAACAGTGAGTCACTCATTCATGCACCTATGCACTACGTAATACCCCCCACCGAACCATGCAGACACTCAGACTGATACTCAAAAAACCAACTAATAACCTATATAGACACCCATGTAGCTACTCACCAACCCATGCAGCCACTTATACACAAAGTGAGAGACTGATACAGATATTTACATATTTAAACATTACTCACTAAGCCATGTATTCACTATGATACACTTAATCAGTCAGTTACACAATCAATTTTTCAAAAACAAATCATCCATTTAGACACTTATATACCCATTTATTCTTCCATCGACCTTGAGATATACATATATAAAACATATTTCATTTTCAGAAAAACACACATTCACTGGATGATGTCATCAGTGATGTCATCAGTGATGTCATTTGAGATGTCATCAGTGATGTCATGAGTGATGTCACTGACCATGTCATGAGTGATGTAATATGTGACGTCATCAGCAGTGCATTGCGGGCGCGCGAGTTATAGTTAGCTGAACTAACTATAACGGGGGAATTTCAATGGTTTTGTACAAGTGAAAAGTCCAGCTAACTATAACACCCCTGAAACCTATGGTTTTTTCAGTGAATATATATATATATATATATACACACACTCATACTTTTTTAGATGTCTGTATATATATATATATATATATTCACTGAAAAACCATAGGTTTCAGAGACATTATAGTTATAAATTAGCATTTAAAAAACCTTAGAAATTCACAGAAAAAACCATAGGTTTCAGGGGTGTTATAGTTAGCTGGACATTTCACTCGTACAAAACCATAGAAATTCCTCCGTTATAGTTAGTTCTGCTAACTATAACTCGCGCGCCCGCAATGCACCGCTGATGATGTCACATATTACATAATTCTTGACATGCAATGGACATTAGGCCTGAATTGGCCTTTCTCGAGCAACACTGCGTGAAGTGTAAGAAACTTATATGCTTCAGTGAGCAGTCGGTGGATGCAGTTTGTGCTGGCAACGCAACCATCGTTGTTATTTTTTTTTTTTTTTTTTTTGAAATGATAAGTAATTCCAAATGTTTCCTGTATTATTCGTTCTTTTTTTTGTTCATTTTTTGAAAAAATAAATAAATAAATAAAATTGTTCAAAAAATACAAAAGAAAAAAGAAGAAAAAAAAAGTTCTTATCAGAACTACCTTATCTGGTTAAAGAAAGAACTATAATTGCAAGGTAATGTGTGAAAGTATGGTTGAATATATGTATAGAGCATGATTGACTGAAAGAATGCATTAGTAGTATATGGTGAATTTATAGGTGATGATTTATGAGGAAGTACTGCAGCGTGACACTGCAAGCTCTTTCGCTGCACTGCACTGTGGCACTTCCGAAGCACAGGGATGTGACATATGTACATGAATATGTTGCACCTCTGTACTTCCCTCTGCACTGCTACAAACTGCAGCCATGCGGTGACACAGGCACCCTTGCACCATGGTGCAAGGAGGTCTGTGTCGTGTAGAGATTGTTTTCGTGCAGGAAGGGACACCTTCCTGCACAAAAACAATCAGTAAAGGCATTTTCCTCTTTAATGTATGCTGTGGAATGCAGCATGCATTGAAAGAGGAAAAAATGAGGAGAAATGAAAACAATTCTCCTCTTTGCGCCTTGCTACACCAACTCTAGGATGGCGCAGCATTCACACACATCTCCAGATTTACGATTTATCATAAATCTGGAGATGTGTCTTGTTCTATGGGTGTTGCGTGGGAACACCCACAGCAACACCTATGGGGCGCCCCTTCAACGCAAAGTTCTGTGTATGAAGGGGTCGTATTTACAAGGAGAGGAAAAACCATGCAGGGATGGCTTTTCCTCTCCTTGTAAATATGAAGGAGTGCCTGGCGCCATCACTACGTTAGAAAAAGTGACATACTCATGGCGCAGGGTGCTTGTAAATCTGCCCCATAAGTGCTTAGGTATTGGCAGACTGATACAATAAGAACATAGTGCTGGATGGGTGATTGAAGAATTGCATGAGACTGACAGGAGGTATCCTATGCTGCATGGGTACTACTTCAGTATTTAATGGAGTGGACCAATAGTATGTTCTGCTTAGAGATTTGTAGGGATTATGCACAGAATATTTTATGTGTACTTGTGTTGGTGCCTAGGTCATTTTATATGAATACCACTAGTAACTGGAATAATGACAGTGCTGCAAACAGAGTGAACACTTAATTTATAAGTGCTTACGTATTAGTGGAGTGATAGGATAAGTAGATAGTGGTAGATAAGTGATTAAAGAAGTGGATGGGACAGACTGGACGATTCCTACACTGCATGAGTACTAACTGGGTATTTAGAAGGGTGTATCAATAGTATGTAGCTAGTTAGAGGTCTGCTTGGATAGTGCACACAATATCATCGATGCACTTGTGTTAGTAGCTAGGCCATTCCATGAGTTAATGACTAGTAACTATAATAATTACAGTATTACAAACATATAGTGAATTTATACGTGCTTAGGTATTGGTGGAGTAATAGGATAAGTAGATAGTGCTGGATGGGTGATTGGAGAAATGCATGGGACAGACAGGAGGATTCCTACACTGCATAGGTACTAACTGGGTATTTAGAAGAGCGTATCAATAGTTTGTAGCTGGTTAGAGGTGTGCATGCATAGTGTACAAAATATTGTACCTGCACTTGTGTTTTTGACTACGCCAATCCTTAAGTATACGACTAATAACTGGAGTAATTTCAGTGTTGCAAAGAAAGTGCGTGCTGAATTTATAAGTGCTTAGGTATTGGTGGAGTGATAGGATATGTAGATAGTGCTAGATGGGTGAATGGAGAAGTGCATGGGACAGACAGATGGATTCCTAGACTGTATAGGTACTAACTGGGTATTTAGAAGAGCGTATCAATAGTATGTAGCTGGTTTGAGGTCTGAATGCCTAGTGCACAAAATATTGTACCTGCACTTGTGTTAGTGGCTAGGGCATTCCTTAAGTATATGACTAATAACTGGAGTAATTTCAGTGCTGCAAAGAGAGTGCATGCTAAATTTATTAGTGCTTAGGTATTGGCAGAGTGATAGGATACGTAGATAGTGCTGGATGGTTGAATGGAGAAGTGCATGGGACAGACAGAAGGATTCCTAGATCGCGTAGGTACTAACTGAGTATTTAAAAGACTGTATCAAAGCTATGTAGCTGATTAGAGGTCTGCCTGCATAGTGCACAGAATATTGTAGCTGTACTAGTATTGGTGTGTCTATGGTTTCGAGAATGGTAGTCTGTATTTTAGGTTGTGAGGAGGTGCATCAGATGATCACGTAGATGATGTCATAAGTGATGTCATTTGAGATGTCATCAGTGATGTCATCAGTGATGTCACTGACCATGTCATGAGTGATGTAATATGTGACGTCATCAGCAGTGCATTACTTTAATCCAAAAATCTGGTGGCCATATTGGCCTGGTCACGATGTGAAAATTCAGGAATTGATACAATAAAGAAAAGAAAACAAGTGTTAATATGCACACAATGTCATTTCAGCATATCTTGCCCCGTGACCGCCATACCTGTATGTTCGTCAACGTGACTTATTCTTAATAAACATACTAAGAATTGCAAACATCAACATAAACAATGGACTACACATTACTTTAAAGTGAAAGGCTATCAGCCATATTAATCTGGGCACGTTGCGTATTATAATGGTTCTCACACGTAAGAAAAGGAAAAAAAGGGGTGTTAATATACACACACTATCCCTAAATAAAGTTCTAGCGATTATAGTTCCGTTCCATTCACAGCTCATTAGAGATGTCATGAGTGATGTCATGAGTGATGTAACTGACCATGTCATGAATGATGTACACACATCGCTTGACTCGTCCCGCCGCCCCTTCTTTCCTGGATTTGTTCCCCGTCTTTTGGAATACCAATTTTTGGATCCCTTTTCCTCGAACCATTCACGAGATTCGATCTCTATCTTCGAGTCCTGGACCTCTATTGCTCCTGGCCACTATCCAAACATCGGATGTTGTTCCTTGAGTGCTTGAACGCCTGATCACACGCCGATTTATGTCAGTTTTTTCTCCAATCTCAAAGGATTCCCTGTACTTTAGTTGTACTACGCCCAGCACACGTTAAAACTATGACCATTGTCCTGATGATGGCCTGAAACTAACCAGGCTGAAACGCCGTCGACAAAACCCAGCAAAAAACTTTTTGGGCTTATCTGTGGTCATTGAGAAAAAATGTGTTCATAGCAGATTGTATATAATTATTCCTTTTGACCACATTGTCATTATCTTAATTTGCGCCGTTCACGCTGTTCTTCACTCATTGTGTCACTGCGCCGTTCACTATCACTAGCACGCTCAGTGCTCACCTATGTGTGTTTTTGGTCATTTGTACTTTTATTGTACTGTAGTGCTGTAAAAACTACCTACAATATATAATTCTTTTCTAATTTCTTGTGGTCTCCCTTTTCTTTTTTCCCCCCTCCCTCTGTGATTTATATCACTAAAATACTTGTTCTTTCTAAAAATTATATCCAGTTGAGACGTTGTTGTTTTGTTATGAATGATGTAATGTCAGGTCATTAGCAGTACATTGCGGGGGCGTAAGTTATTGTTAGCTCAGGTAACTATAACTGCTGAATTTCACTGGTTGTGTATGAGTGAAATCTGAGTCTAACTATACCGTCCCTGTAATCTTTGTTTTTTTCAGCAAATTTCGAGTTTTTTTGTTAACGTTAAGTAAGATGCATATCACAATGGATCGTGGGGGGTTGGAAGCAGGGCCTGGCATTGTGCTGCCCCCACCCAAGCTTGCTGCTCCTGCCTTCGGTCCTCCTAGCCATCCATTGTCCAAGTCCATGTCACTGCTCCCTTATTACAGCCCTGTGTGGCCGTTGTTCTGCCACTGGCCTTCCTGCCTTCTCTGAACAGTTAGCTTGCTGCCCCATCCACCTCCTCCCTATCCTCTGTTGTCTGAATCCATGGATTAGCCTCCTCCCTCCTGCCATGCATGGTCTGATGTGCTGCCACTGCACTCGATTTGGCATGATGTACCAGTCCACTCCTCCTGCGCTCCATTGCCCAATTCTATGCCCCACCATTGACCTCCTGCTTAGCCTCTGTGCTTAGCTTGCTGCCCCTATTCTCCTTCCCCCTGCCCTCCGATGTCTTTGTGCATGCCCCTGCTCCATCCTTTTTGCCCACCATGTTCCATGGATCTGCCACTCCTATCTACTCTGAGTGTTCTGTTGAGCTGCTACTCCCCTCGCACCTGCCTAGCATTGGCAGATGACTGTAGCCTGTCCCTGCCACCTCCACCCTGCCTGTCCACATTCCATGCCCCTATCCCCTTCCTCCTGTCCTCCATGGTCCATTTTACTGCCACACCCTTCTGCCCTCCCTGGTCTGTTGTGCTGCACCTGCTTCTCCTGCTTGCCCCGCATGGTCTGTTGTGAGGCCCCTTCCCCTGAACTCTCTTGTCTGTGCCTAGGACCTGACCCTCCCTTCTATTCTCCATGGTCCTTTGTGCATGCCCCTGCACCCTCCTTCTTGCCCATCATAGCCATTGTGCTGCCACTAACCCTCCCGCTTGCCAGGCATGGTCTTCTGTGCTGCCACGGCCCCTCCCACCTTCCCTGTGTGGTCAGCTAGCTGCCCCTGACCGCCTCCCACCTTCCCTCCATGGTCTGTGTGTATGCCATCATAGTCTCACTGTTGCTCTCCATGGTGTGTCTTGCTTCTAGTGCCCATCCTGCCTGACCTCCATGGTCATCTTGCTGCTTCTGCCCTGCCCCCTTGCCCCCAGCCCTCTGTTTCCATGTGCAGACCCCTAATCCCTCCCTCCTGGCTTGTCTGTTCCATTGTAATGCCCCTGATCCGCCCCTCCTGCCCTTTATGGTCTGTTATGCTGCAGCTTTCTCTCCTGTCTGTCCATTATAGTCAGCTAGCTACTATTGCCTCTTTCCCCTCTGTTCTCTGTTGTCCTCTGTTATCGGAGTCCATGTCCCTACCCAAATTCCTCCTGCCTTCTATGATCCAATGTACCATACTTGCGAACATTTTGAACTTGGTAAGAGGGAGATTTTGAAAAGAAAACTGGGGTATTGATTTTCCCCTTTGAGTTACATAGAAAAAGAGGTCATTGTAGACAGGAGGCAGATCAAATAAAGCCCATTTGAGCTTAAACACATTGGACGTTTCCTGGCTGAATCGGGTCTGTTGGCATGTATGGTTGTACTACCACTGCCTCTTCCTTCTGCCCACAATGGTCTATTATATTGTCACAGCCTCTCTTGTCAGTCCTGTATTGTTGGTTTGTTGCCCCTGCCCCCCTTTCCACTGCCCTCCATAGTCTGTTGTGCTGCCACTGCCCTTCCTGCCTGCCCAGTGTGGTCAAATTGTTGCCTCTGCACCCTCCTACCTGCCTTCAATTTTCAGAGTCCGTGCCCCTGGCCTCTGCCTCTCAACAGTATCCTAATGAACAACTAGATTGCTAACATTCTATATTTATTTCAAAAGTGTGGAACGCCTGACGTCATCTTGATGTAATCAAAACTGTAATACCTAGAGCATTTCCTTTAGAAATTACATATATGAGAGGGTCTTATTTGCATCAAAATTATGGTTAGTGCTCTAAAAAACTAAAATGAGGACATATTTTCTGAGTTTTCAAATAGCGACAAAGCACTTTTAAAATATTTGCTATCTTTATGCTTTTTATCCAGTTGACCACTTGATTAAATGTTGCACTTAGGGGAGAGGATGGGGTGTTACTTCCAGAGCTGCAGACTTTGCAACTGGGGAACCAGGTTGGAGTTTTTACTTCAGCTCGACATTCTGTGATTCCGGTCATATCACTTAATCTCCCCATGTCTACAACCAAAATGAATTTCTTCTTATGTGAAGTAACCAATGCTCATGTAAAGCACTCCAATACCTGACAAGTCTGCACTATATAAAACTGCAAAAACACAAAAAATAAAAAGTGTTTTGCACACTTCTGTCATTGGGCTACATGTGGGCTACATCTGGGTGATATTTGTGCTGCATTTGGGTTCTTTTGTCTCTGGTGGTCATCTTGGGAGATTTTGTCATGAAGTTTCCTAATTTCCTCATTTACTGCAGTCTCCTCAGTTTTTTACTTTGATTCCATCAAGAAGGTATTCAGATATGTCACACATTTGCCATAAATTCTGAATGTTAGCACTCTAGTTGCTCATTAGATCACTGTAGTAAAGCTACTGCTCACCAGGGAAGTCTGCTGCTGGTATTAAAATTGCATGTTTCAGTCTGCATGTCAGAATTCTTTAATGAAATAGAAGAGGATTTGAGAAGTCACTCAAAATGTGCCCTAATTTTTCTTTCTTTAGCACTAATCATAATTCGTATGGAAAAATGAACCCCCTCATTGTGTTCCTTTTAAAATTAAATGTTTTAAGTGTTACCAGTTTATTCCAATCAAGATGGCTTCAGGTGTGCCATACTTTTGTCATAAGTAAGACAGTAAGCGCTCTAGTTGTTCTTAAGAACACTCTGGGACATTCTGTCATTGGGCTATACTTGGGCTACATCTTGGTGAATTTTGTGCTACATTTGGACTCTTTTGTCTCTGGTGGCCATCTTGGGAGACCTTTTTCTTATGAAGTTTCCTAATTTCCTCATTTACTGCTGTCTCCTCAGTAGGAAATACTTTCAGTTGTTTACTTTGGTTCCATCAAGAAGGCATTCAGCTATGTCACACATTTGCCATACATTCTGAATGTTAGCACTCTAGTTGCTCATTAGATCACTGTAGTAAAGCTACTGATCACAAGGGAAGTCTGTTGCTGGTATTCAAAGTGCATGTTTCAGTCTGCATGTCAGAATTTTTTTATGAAATAGAAGAGGATTTGAGAAGTCAAAATGTGCCTAAATTTTGAATTCTGCAGCATTAATCATAATTTCTATGGCAAAATGAACCCCCTCATTTTGTTCCTTTGCAAATTAAATGTTTTAAATGTTACCACTTTATTCCAATCAAGATGGCTTCAGGTGTGCCATACTTTTGTCATAAGTAAGACTGTTAGCGCTGTAGTTGTTCTTTAGAACACCCTGGGACATTCTGTCATTGGGCTATACATGGGCTACATCTGGGTGATAGTTGTGCTACATTTGGGCTCTTTTGTCTCTGGTGGCCATGTTGGGAGACTTATTTGTTATGAAGTTTCCTAATTTCCTCATTTACTGCAGTCTCCTCAGTAGGAAATGCTTTCAGTTTTTCACTTTGATTCCATCAAGAAGGTATTCAGATATGTCACACATTTGCCACAAATTCTTAATGTTAGCACTCTAGTTGCTCATTAGATCACTGTATTCAAAGTGCATGTTTCAGTCTGCATGTCATAATTTTTTAATGAAATAGAAGATGATTTGAGAAGTCACTCAAAATGTGCCCTAATTTTTATTTCTGCAGCAATAATCATACTCTCTATGGCAAAATGAACCCCCTCATTTTGTTCCTTTTTAAATTAAATGTTTTAAGAGTTACCACTTTATTCCAATCAAGATGGCTTCAGGTGTGCAATACGTTTGTCATAAGTAGGGCTGTTAGCTAATCATGTTGGATGGATTTAGATTTAATTTTAAGATCTGCAACACTATGTCATCATGGTGGTGATGAGATTTTGGCCCATAGAGGGCTAGATTAATTTGAGCAAGCATTGAGAGGACTATGCCATTTTTATACGTGGGCCCATCCAGGGCGCTAATGTATCTGTATTTAGAATCGCAACACACCGTTTTGGGTATTTTACCTTTGAGGCGGGGTAATATGTATTTTGCATTTAGCAAATTTGCGATTCTAATTATGTTTTTCATTTGTTTATTTACATATGAGAACATTCTAAAATGGCGCTTACGAGTCTTGCTTTGGGACGAGAGGTCGCGATGACGCGATAGTCCCTTGTTTGTGTTGCTACAGGAAGTGATTTGGTTTATATTACAAGAACTCTGGCGTTTCTGGTAAACAGAAGAAGGCCGTTGCCCAAACATATATATAGATATATATATATATATATTCACTTAAAAAACCATAGGTTTCACACATGTTATAGTTAGCTGGGCATTTCCTTCGAAAAAAACCAATGAAATTCCCCCGTTATAGTTAGTGCAGTCAACTATAACTCATGCGACCGCAATCCGCTGCTGATGACGTCAGATGTTACGTGAAAAGGGGGCAGGCTGGACAGTTCCTGACCCCCTAGCCTTGGTCAGGGGGTCCCAGAAGGACCCCCAAGGGCAAAAATGTATTTTAATTTTTTTACAAAAAATCGCGGAGTGCGCGTAGCGTACGCGCACGGTAGAAACGGAAAAATTCCGCGAACTACGTAACGTGGGCGCGCGAAGCGCACCGTGCGCCCACAGAGCGCGCACGGAGCGCGAAGCGCACCGTGCGTGCACGGTACGCGCACGGTGAAAAACCTTTTTAAAAATAAATAAATAAATAAATACATAACTTAGCATTTAAAAAACCGTACAAATTCACTGAAAAAACCATAGGTTTCACACACGTTATAGTTAGGAATTAGCATTTAAAAAACCTTGCAAATTCACTTAAAAAACCATAGGTTTCACACATGTTATAGTTAGCTGGGCATTTCACTCGTGAAAAACCATTGAAATTTCCACGTTATAGTTAGTGCAGGCAACTATAACTCACGCGACCGCAATCCTCTGTTGATGCTAATACTGTATTTAGACACTTATTTACCCATTTCTTCTTCCATTAATTTTTAGCTATACATATATTACAAATATTTTTTTTTCAGAAAAACACATATGTCATCAGTGATGTAATATCTGACGTCATCAGCAGAGGATTGCGGTCGCGTGAGTTATAGTTGCCTGCACTAACTATAACGTGGAAATTTCAATGGTTTTTCACGAGTGAAATGCCCAGCTAACTATAACATGTGTGAAACCTATGGTTTTTTAAGTGAATTTGTATATATATATATATATATATATTCACTGAAAAAACCATAGGTTTCACACATGTTATAGTTAGCGGAAATTTTACTGATAAAAAACCAGTGAAATTCCCCCGTTATAGTTAGTGTAGGCAACTATAAATCACGCGACCGCAATCCTCTGCTGATGCTAATACTGTATTTAGACACTTATTTGCCCATGTCTTCTTCCATACATTTTTAGCTATACATATATTTCAAATATTTTTTTTTCATAAAGACACATATGTCATCAGCAGAAGATTGCGGTTGCGTGAGTTATAGTTGCCTACACTAACTATAACGGGGGAATTTCACTGGTTTTTTATCAGTAAAATTTCCGCTAACTATAACATGTGTGAAACCTATGGTTTTTTCAGTGAATTTGCAAGGTTTTTTAAATGCTAATTCCTAACTATAACGTGTGTGAAACCTATGGTTTTTTTAGTGAATTTGTACGGTTTTTTAAATGCTAAGTTACTTTACGCCATTTGTGGCGTGCGCCCCCACTTAACGCAGTTCGTTCCGTGCGCGCACGGTGCGCTTCACGCACCGTGCGCGCACAGTAAGCACGCGGTGCGCTTCGCGCACCGCGCGCCCACTTTACGCAGTTAGTGCCGTGCACGCACGGTGGGCACGCGGTGCGCTACGCGCACCGCTTGCCCACGTTACGCTAGATGGGCCATGTACGCACGATGCGCTTCGCGCACCGTGCGCACATGGAGGACATATGATGCACTTTGTTTTGAAAGGTAATATTTTAATTTTTCGTAATTTTTATAAGCCATGCACAAATGGTGCCCTTCGGGCACCATTTGCACACGGGGTGGAGAGAGTGTTGTTAATTTTTTCTTTTATTATTTTTGTTTAAAATATTGTGGTTTTTCTCACGTCTTATAAGCCCTGCACATTTGGTGGCCTGCGGCCGCAAAAAGCACAGGGGGTGGGGAGAGTGTGGATAGTGGTTTTTTTTTTACATTTTTTTACCGTACGCGTACGGTAAGCGTAATCGGCGAAATTAGCGAAAAAATAAAAAATGGATTTTTGGCCTTGGGGGGTCTTTGGGGACTCCCTCAACATGGCTATGTGTGTGGGAGCTGTCTAAACAGCCCCTTTACATGTTTATTGGTTTTATTTAACAACCTAGCTCTCAGTGCGAGAGAGAAAATGGCGGCCGCCGCTTCCTGGTTTCGGCTGTTTCGAATGTTTACTAAGATCTAAGAGCCAATCAGAATCGCGCTCGCGCACGCCACCGTACGCGTACGGTAAGCTTACGGTAAGCGTACCGTAAGCTGGCTCAGATATATATATTGATTTAAAGGCTATTTTCTCAGAATCTACTGAACAGATTTACACCAAACCTACAAAAGGCACTTCCTTGACCTGAGGACTACCTCTCTGCCAAATTTCTAGTAATTCTGTTCAGCCGTTCGGGCTGTAGCCCTGTCTAAAGGTCCTATGGAAAAATGCATGGGAAAAACGCGTTTTGGGACCCCCTTTTATCTCAGCCCCCGCTTGACGAATCCCCCCGAGACTTTCAGGGTAGGAGCGGAGCGTAGCGCCCCACCTATTTTGAGAAATTCGCGAGGATTCGTCGACCGGCGCCAAAGTTATTCAAAATAGAATGTTGCGGATTTCCTATGGAAAAGGGGTCCTAACTATAACTACCTACTGGCGACCGCCAGTAGGTAATATATATATATATATATATATATATATATATATATATATATATATATATATATATATATATATATGAATGTAAATTCGTCTGCAATGCTGCCTTTGTCAGGAAGACGAAGAACGGACCCAAAATCGGTGCCAATCACGGTAATTTTATTTTAAATGTTCCTGAGCCAGTCCGACATGACGCGTTTCAGCCCCCACTCGGGCCTTGATCACATGACGCGTTGCAAGGGGAAATAGCAGCTTTTAAAGGGAATTACATCCGGATAGGACCACATAATGGACAGTGAAGAGTTACACAAGTCAAATAACTTGAAATGTTCTGCATAATGTAGATGTCATGAAGTTCATACAATTATCTATATATAAATAACTATATAAATATAATATAAAAATATACATAAATATGTTATTATATCAAAAATAAATATTTGCAGATTATAAAATTCATAAAAGTATCTTATATACACAGGGATAAACATTAAATATCAAACCTGTACAAATTGAACCAACACATCTATCTGAAAATAATCAGTAAAAAATTCATTGTGCAGGGTGATGATTTTGACCCACGTAAAATACTGAGAGTTCAAGTACAAACTGTCCTTCATTTTACTGAAATAATGCCCTAGTGGGCCAATCGCATTGAAAAATTCTTTGTGATCATAAAAACCTTGTCCATTGTAGTTCTCCATTGTCCTGCTACCATTAATAGGGTGTTAGTAAATAATATATGATTATATGTATAAAACTACCCATAATTAAATAGAGGCAAACATTGTCTAGCATGTCTCATTAAAACTCCCCCACCAAAAACGGAGTCTAAATTTATTTCTAAAATTTAAAATCTAAATTAAGATCGAGATTGGAGTTCCTATAATTATTTTCCATTTATTATTTGTTGTTTCTTATTTTTTATTCAAATTTATATTTTCTTTCTGTTTGAATGTTTTCAAACTTGTTATTAATTCTTTATTAATGGGTTACACTCTAAAATAGTTATATCCGCTAGAGTTTATGCTAAATCTCCTCTCAGTGTGTAACCCACGCGCAAGCTGAACTCTTTCATGCATGCTAATACTCGTCACTTGAAGAGAATAATGAAAGAAAAAAGAACTCCCGTAAAAGAGAGACTACAAGTTCCTAACGGTAAGAACAATATGAGCCCATATTGAGTCTCTTCCCAAAGAGTAGCATATAGAAAGGAATTGGTAATAAAATAGTAAAGAGCTATAGACATGTATAGAAATCCTCACTTGAGTTAAGGCCAGTCGGATTCTTTGTGTCCAGTTCTAAAATATATCTGGTTCCAAGTAGCCGAAGCTTGGCTTCACGATTGCCACCCCGTTTCATTGGTAATATTGAATCAATAACATAGAATTGTAAGAAACTGGGGTTGCCATTGTGCTTGTCCTCAAAGTGTCTGGCTACAGGGTAGGCCTGATCTTTATTGGAAATTGCTCTGATGTGTTGCAAGATCCTCTTATGTGCCGGCAGCTTGGTGCTGCCGACATACCTGAGCCCACACGGACATTCCAAAACATATATTGCAAATTCGGTTTTGCACGTAAGTCTTTTGTTAATTTCAATAGGTATACACTTAAAAGGACTTGAATAGTGTGTTTTACTGCAACCGAATTTGCGTGCTTTACAACTTGAGCACTTCCTGAAGCCTTTCACTTGCGACATCCAAGTGATTGCCGGAACTGATTCAGGGCTATTTTTTACCAAGCCATCCCTCAATGAAAATGCTTTCCTAAAAGTTATGGCTGGTTTACAGCTAATAGTACCTCCAATAATTGGGTCGCCCTGTATTAAGTTCCAGTTGCGGCTAAAAATCTTTCTCAGTTCCTGATGTTGCCTACTGAAAGTGAGGATCACTCTTGATTGAAAATTTGATGTCGCCTCACTACGTTTTGGGCCCTTGCCTGCCGCGGGTACTTGGGCCTCCCACACAAGTGAGGCACCATTTTTACCGGGAGACCTGGGGGAACGCTGGGTGGTGGTAAATTTGTGTGAGCCCGGTGATGCCACAACTTTCCCACCCCAAAATGTGTGAAAACATTGATTTTTTCAACAAAAATTTAGGTTTGCAGGGGATTCTGGGTAAGGAAACGTTGGGGGATCCACGCAAGCCATACCTCCCTGGAAGCCGCCGGGTGTCTAGTTTTCAGAAATGCATGGGTTTGGTAGGTTTCCCTAGATGGCCGCCGAGCACCGGGTCAAAAACCAAAGTGACCCCCCTTGCAAAACCAGGTGGTTTTGCGATAGGCCATTTTGATGTCACCTCACTACGTTTTAGGCCCTTGCCTGCTGCGGGTACTTGAGCCTCCCACACAAGTGAGGCACCATTTTTACCGGGAGACCTGGGGGAACTCTGGGTGGTGCAAAATTTGTGTGAGCCCGGTGATGCCACAACTTTCCCACACCAAAATGTGTGAAAAAAGTGATTTTTTCAGCTAAAATTGAGGTTTGCAGGGGATTCTGGGTAAGGAAACGTTGGGAGATCCACGCAAGCCATACCTCCCTGGAAGCCGCCGGGTGTCTAGTTTTCAGAAATGCATGGGTTTGGTAGGTTTCCCTAGATAGCCGCCGAGCACCGGGTCAAAAACCAAAGTGACCCCCCTTGCAAAACCAGGTGGTTTTGCGATAGGCCATTTTGATGTTGCCTCACTACGTTTTGGGCCCTTGCCTGCCGTGGGTACTTAGGCCTCCCACACAAGTGAGGCACCATTTTTACCGGGCGACCTGGGGGAACGCTGGGTGGTGGTAAATTTGTGTGAGCCCGGTGATGCCACAACTTTCCCACCCCAAAATGTGTGAAAAACGTGATTTTTTCAGCAAAAATTGAGGTTTGAAGGGGATTCTGGGTAAGGAAACGTTGGGGGATCCACGCAAGCCATACCTCCCTGGAAGCCACCGGGTGTCTAGTTTTCAGAAATGTGTGGGTTTGGTAGGTTTCCCTATGTGCCGGCAGAACTAGGGTTCAAAAACTACAGCTAGTCACTTTGCCAAAAAAGGGTCATTTTTCACTGCAAAATTGAGGTGTGACCACGTTGCGTTTTGCGCCGTTTCCTGTCGTGGGCACTAGGCCGACCCACACAAGTGAGGTACCATTTTTCTCGTAGGACTTTGGGGAACGGGGTGGGTGGAAATTTGTGGATCCACGCAGATTCCAGAACTTTCCACCACAGAAATGTGGGGAAAATGTGTTTTTTTGTCAATTTTTTACGTTTGCAAGGGATTCTGGGTAACAGACCATGGTGGGAGGCACTCAAGTCACCCCATCCTGGATTCCCCTGGGTGTCTAGTTTTCAAAAATGTATAGGTTTGCTAGGTTTCCCTAGGTGCCGGCAGGGCTAGGGTTCAAAAACTACAGCTAGTCACTTTGCCAAAAAAGGGTCATTTTTCACTGCAAAATTGAGGTGTGACCACGTTGCGTTTTGCGCCGTTTCCTGTCGCTGGCACTAGGCCGACCCACACAAGTGAGGTACCATTTTTCTCGTAGGACTTTGGGGAACGCGGGGTGGGTGGAAATTTGTGGATCCACGCAGATTCCAGAACTTTCCACCACAGAAATGTGGGGAAAATGTGTTTTTTTTGTCAATTTTTTGCGTTTGCAAGGGATTCTGGGTAACAGACCATGGTGGGAGGCACTCAAGTCACCCCATCCTGGATTCCCCTGGGTGTCTAGTTTTCAAAAATGTATAGGTTTGCTAGGTTTCCCTAGGTGCCGGCAGGGCTAGGGTTCAAAAACTACAGCTAGTCACTTTGCCAAAAAAGGGTCATTTTTCACTGCAAAATTGAGGTGTGACCACGTTGCGTTTTGCGCCGTTTCCTGTCGCTGGCACTAGGCCGACCCACACAAGTGAGGTACCATTTTTCTCGTAGGACTTTGGGGAACGCGGGGTGGGTGGAAATTTGTGGATCCACG
Source organism: Triturus cristatus (assembly GCF_964204655.1). Lineage (NCBI taxonomy): Eukaryota > Metazoa > Chordata > Amphibia > Caudata > Salamandridae > Triturus > Triturus cristatus. The sequence goes on along the minus strand of NC_140586.1, from coordinate 679,925,334 downwards.
CAGATTCCAGAACTTTCCACCACAGAAATGTGGGGAAAATGTGTTTATTTTGTCAATTTTTTACGTTTGCAAGGGATTCTGGGTAACAGACCATGGTGGGAAGCACTCAAGTCACCCTATCCTGGATTCCCCTGGGTGTCTAGTTTTCAAAAATGTATAGGTTTGCTAGGTTTCCCTAGGTGCCGGCAGGGCTAGGGTTCAAAAACTACAGCTAGTCACTTTGCCAAAAAAGGGTCATTTTTCACTGCAAAATTGAGGTGTGACCACGTTGCGTTTTGCACCGTTTCCTGTCGCGGGCACTAGGCCGACCCGCACAAGTGAGGTACCATTTTTCTCGTAGGACTTTGGGGAACGCGGGGTGGGTGGAAATTTGTGGATCCACGCAGATTCCAGAACTTTCCACCACAGAAATGTGGGGAAAATGTGTTTTTTTGGTCAATTTTTTACGTTTGCAAAGGATTCTGGGTAACAGACCATGGTGGGAGGCACTCAAGTCACCCCATCCTGGATTCCCCTGGGTGTCTAGTTTTCAAAAATGTATAGGTTTGCTAGGTTTCCCTAGGTGCCGGCAGGGCTAGGGTTCAAAAACTACAGCTAGTCACTTTGCCAAAAAAGGGTCATTTTTCACTGCAAAATTGAGGTGTGACCACGTTGCGTTTTGCGCCGTTTCCTGTCGCGGGCACTAGGCCGACCCGCACAAGTGAGGTACCATTTTTCTCGTAGGACTTTGGGGAACGCGGCGTGGGTGGAAATTTGTGGATCCACGCAGATTCCAGAACTTTCCACCACAGAAATGTGGGGAAAATGTGTTTTTTTTGTCAATTTTTTACGTTTGCAAGGGATTCTGGGTAACAGACCATGGTGGGAGGTACTCAAGTTACCCCATCCTGGATTCCCCTGGGTGTCTAGTTTTCAAAAATGTATAGGTTTGCTAGGTTTCCCTAGGTGCCGGCAGGGCTAGGGTTCAAAAACTACAGCTAGTCACTTTGCCAAAAAAGGGTCATTTTTCACTGCAAAATTGAGGTGTGACCACGTTGCGTTTTGCGCCATTTCCTGTCGCGGGCACTAGGCCGACCCGCACAAGTGAGGTACCATTTTTCTCGTAGGACTTTGGGGAACGCGGGGTGGGTGGAAATTTGTGGATCTACGCAAATTCCAGAACATTCCACCACAGAAATGTGGGGAAAATGTGTTTTTTTTGTCAATTTTTTACGTTTGCAAGGGATTCTGGGTAACAGACCATGGAGAGAGGCACTCAAGTCACCCCATCCTGGATTCCCCTGGGTGTCTAGTTTTCAAAAATGTATAGGTTTGCTAGGTTTCCCTAGGTGCCGGCAGGGCTAGGGTTCAAAAACTACAGCTAGTCACTTTGCCAAAAAAGGGTAATTTTTCACTGCAAAATTGAGGTGTGACCACGTTGCGTTTTGCGCCGTTTCCTGTCGCGGGCACTAGGCCGACCCGCACAAGTGAGGTACCATTTTTCTCGTAGGACTTTGGGGAACGCGGGGTGGGTGGAAATTTGTGGATCCACGCAGATTCCAGAACTTTCCACCACAGAAATGTGGGGAAAATGTGTTTTTTTGGTCAATTTTTTACGTTTGCAAAGGATTCTGGGTAACAGACCATGGTGGGAGGCACTCAAGTCACCCCATCCTGGATTCCCCTGGGTGTCTAGTTTTCAAAAATGTATAGGTTTGCTAGGTTTCCCTAGGTGCCGGCAGGGCTAGGGTTCAAAAACTACAGCTAGTCACTTTGCCAAAAAAGGGTCATTTTTCACTGCAAAATTGAGGTGTGACCATGTTGCATTTTGCGCCGTTTCCTGTCGCGGGCACTAGGCCGACCTGCACAAGTGAGGTACCATTTTTCTCGTAGGACTTTGGGGAACGCGGGGTGGGTGGAAATTTGTGGATCCACACAGATTCCAGAACTTTCCACCACAGAAATGTGGGGAAAATGTGTTTTTTATGTCAATTTTTTACGTTTGCAAGGGATTCTGGGTAACAGACCATGGTGGGAGGCACTCAAGTCACCCCATCCTGGATTCCCCTGGGTGTCTAGTTTTCAAAAATGTATAGGTTTGCTAGGTTTCCCTAGGTGCCGGCAGGGCTAGGGTTCAAAAACTACAGCTAGTCACTTTGCCAAAAAAGGGTCATTTTTCACTGCAAAATTGAGGTGTGACCACGTTGCGTTTTGCGCCGTTTCCTGTCGCGGGCACTAGGCCGACCCGCACAAGTGAGGTACCATTTTTCTCGTAGGACTTTGGGGAACACGGGGTGGGTGGAAATTTGTGGATCCATGCAGATTCCAGAACTTTCCACCACAGAAATGTGGGGAAAATGTGTTTTTTATGTCAATTTTTTACGTTTGCAAGGGATTCTGGGTAACAGACCATGGTGGGAGGCACTCAAGTCACCCCATCCTGGATTCCCCTGGGTGTCTAGTTTTCAAAAGTGTATAGGTTTGCTAGGTTTTCCTAGGTGCCGGCAGGGCTAGGGTTAAAAAACTACAGCTAGTCACTTTGCCAAAAAAGGGTCATTTTTCACTGCAAAATTGAGGTGTGACCACGTTGCGTTTTGCGCCATTTCCTGTCGCGGGCACTAGGCCGACCCGCACAAGTGAGGTACCATTTTTCTCGTAGGACTTTGGGGAACGCGGGGTGGGTGGAAATTTGTGGATCCACGCAGATTCCAGAACTTTCCACCACAGAAATGTGGGGAAAATGTGTTTTTTTGGTCAATTTTTTACGTTTGCAAGGGATTCTGGGTAACAGACCATGGTGGGACGCACTCAAGTCACCCCATCCTGGATTCCCCTGGGTGTCTAGTTTTCAAAAATGTATAGGTTTGCTAGGTTTCCCTAGGTGCCGGCAGGGTTAGGGTTCAAAAACTACAGCTAGTCACTTTGCCAAAAAAGGCTCATTTTTCACTGCAAAATTGAGGTGTGACCACGTTGCGTTTTGCGCCGTTTCCTGTCGCGGGCACTAGGCTGACCCACACAAGTGAGGTACCATTTTTCTCGTAGGACTTTGGGGAACGCGGCGTGGGTGGAAATTTGTGGATCCACGCAGATTCCAGAACTTTCCACCACAGAAATGTGGGGAAAATGTGTTTTTTTTGTCAATTTTTTACGTTTGCAAGGGATTCTGGGTAACAGACCATGGTGGGAGGCACTCAAGTTACCCCATCCTGGATTCCCCTGGGTGTCTAGTTTTTAAAAATGTATAGGTTTGCTAGGTTTCCCTAGGTGCCGGCAGGGCTAGGGTTCAAAAACTACAGCTAGTCACTTTGCCAAAAAAGGGTCATTTTTCACTGCAAAATTGAGGTGTGACCACGTTGCGTTTTGCGCCATTTCCTGTCGCGGGCACTAGGCCGACCCGCACAAGTGAGGTACCATTTTTCTCGTAGGACTTTGGGGAATGCGGGGTGGGTGGAAATTTGTGGATCTACGCAAATTCCAGAACATTCCACCACAGAAATGTGGGGAAAATGTGTTTTTTTTGTCAATTTTTTACGTTTGCAAGGGATTCTGGGTAACAGACCATGGAGGGAGGCACTCAAGTCACCCCATCCTGGATTCCCCTGGGTGTCTAGTTTTCAAAAATGTATAGGTTTGCTAGGTTTCCCTAGGTGCCGGCAGGGCTAGGGTTAAAAAACTACAGCTAGTCACTTTGCCAAAAAAGGGTAATTTTTCACTGCAAAATTGAGGTGTGACCACGTTGCGTTTTGCGCCGTTTCCTGTCGCGGGCACTAGGCCGACCCGCACAAGTGAGGTACCATTTTTCTCGTAGGACTTTGGGGAACGCGGGGTGGGTGGAAATTTGTGGATCCACGCAGATTCCAGAACTTTCCACCACAGAAATGTGGGGAAAATGTGTTTTTTTCGTCAATTTTTTACGTTTGCAAAGGATTCTGGGTAACAGACCATGGTGGGAGGCACTCAAGTCACCCCATCCTGGATTCCCCTGGGTGTCTAGTTTTCAAAAATGTATAGGTTTGCTAGGTTTCCCTAGGTGCCGGCAGGGCTAGGGTTCAAAAACTACAGCTAGTCACTTTGCCAAAAAAGGGTCATTTTTCACTGCAAAATTGAGGTGTGACCATGTTGCGTTTTGCGCCGTTTCCTGTCGCGGGCACTAGGCCGACCCGCACAAGTGAGGTACCATTTTTCTCGTAGGACTTTGGGGAACGCGGGGTGGGTGGAAATTTGTGGATCCACGCAGATTCCAGAACTTTCCACCACAGAAATGTAGGGAAAATGTGTTTTTTATGTCAATTTTTTACGTTTGCAAGGGATTCTGGGTAACAGACCATGGTGGGAGGCACTCAAGTCACCCCATCCTGGATTCCCCTGGGTGTCTAGTTTTTAAAAATGTATAGGTTTGCTAGGTTTTCCTAGGTGCCGGCAGGGCTAGGGTTCAAAAACTACAGCTAGTCACTTTGCCAAAAAAGGGTCATTTTTCACTGCAAAATTGAGGTGTGACCACGTTGCGTTTTGCGCCATTTCCTGTCGCGGGCACTAGGCCGACCCGCACAAGTGAGGTACCATTTTTCTCGTAGGACTTTGTGGAACGCGGGGTGGGTGGAAATTTGTGGATCCACGCAGATTCCAGAACTTTCCACCACAGAAATGTGGGGAAAATGTGTTTTTTTGGTCAATTTTTTACGTTTGCAAGGGATTCTGGGTAACAGACCATGGTGGGATGCACTCAAGTCACCCCATCCTGGATTTCCCTGGGTGTCTAGTTTTCAAAAATGTATAGGTTTGCTAGGTTTCCCTAGGTGCCGGCAGGGCTAGGGTTCAAAAACTACAGCTAGACTCTTCGCAAAAAATGTGTAAATTTTCAGTGTGAAAATGTGGTGTGTTCACCTTAGGTTTTGAGCCACTTCCTGTCGTGGGCACTATGCCTACCCACACAAGTGAGGTACTGTTTTTATCGGGAGACTTAGGGTAGTTCAGATTTGTAAAGCAACTGTTATTACCTATTGTTTTTTGATGCATTTCTCCCTTCCAAATGAAAGACATTGTGTAAAAAAAAAGTCATTTTGAAAAATGACCAATAATTGTCATGCAAGTATGAGTATTCCCAATTTCGAAAAAGTGCAAATATACACTGTTTCTAAACTCTGTAATTTGTTCCCATTTCAGAAATACAAAGGTGTCTTTCATACCAATTTTTCCATGTATACATTTTCACACTATAATTGCTATATACCCAGAACTAAAAAAAAAACCATTACAAAATGCTGCTCAGTTTTTTACTCTGGGTTCGTTGGGCTCTTGGTGAACCTACAAGTCCTATATATCCCCACAACCAGGAAGGTCCAGTGGATGTAACGGTACATTGCTTTCTAAGAGATGTCATAATTAGAAGAAGTTACAGGTGAAAACGTTGACTCAAAAGGCTGCTTTTTTCAAAGAATTTTTAATTTTTCCTATATTTAACTGGTAGTTTCTATAAAGAAACCTTGATGGATCTACACAAATGACCTCTTGCTGAATTCAGAATTTTGTCTACTTTTTAAAAATGTATAGCTTTCCAGGATCCATTATTGTTTTCGTACCCATTTCTACCATTAACTGGAAGGAGGTTGAAAGCACAAAAAATAGCAAAAATAGGGTATGTCCAGAAAAATGCCAAAACTGTGTAAAAACTGTTGGTTTTCTGACAAAATTCTGTCATTCCCTAAAAGCTGGCGAAATGGTGATTTCAGCCCCACAAACCCTTTTTTGATACCATTTGCAGAGAACAACCCAGAAGCTTTCATTTGCAGCCCGTTTTTCCCATTTTTCACAAAAAAAACAAAATTTTGCTGTATTTTGACTAATTTCTGAGAACCCTATAGGAGAATCCACAAACCCTGGGTACCTTTAGAATCCCCAAGATGTTGGAAGAAAAGGACGCAAATTTGGCGTGGATACCTAATGTGGTCAAAAAGTTACAGGGGCCTAAGCACGCACTACACCAAATAGCCCAAAAAAGGCTTAGCACAGGAGGGGAAAAGGCCTAGCAGCGAAGGGGTTAAAATCCAAAACCATATTAATTATTTTTTGCTGCATATAATGCAATCTATCCATAATTTTTATCAATTATCTCTATCATGTCGGTAACCATATTAAAAGGTCTGTGCAAATTACGCATTAAAATGCAAATATTACAGATTAAAATTCATAATATCATTTTCATTTGTAAATACATTTTTTTAAAAATTTCATATATATACAAAAATATCAAATGTGCAAATTACGCAAAGATGTAAACACAAGAAAAAAAATGTTGTGCAAATTATGCAATTTATCAATTTTTTTGATTATTTAGATATGGCTACCTGATCATAAATGTTATAAATGAGATTTTGTTTGAATATATGATAATGCAATTTTATAATATCAAAACAAAAATTATATTTGTAAATGTGACACTTCAATGCTTGAATTCAAAAATATTATAAAACCAAACACTGTAAGTGAACTCACTATTAGTGTTGAGTTAAGAAGTCTGGACAGACACATCACTGAGTCTATGTCAAATAAGTAAAGTGAAAAAACATATTTGTGTATCCCTAAATTGTGCAATTAAACACACATAGGGAAAAATAAAAATATGAATAAAAAGACAAAAGGAGAACAAAATGGAGATTCATAATGTATTTACGTGAAAGCAGGCATGACAATACACTCTAGGGAAATCTGACCAAAAACAACAAATGTTCAGATCTTAAAGAAAAACGTGCAAATCCTCGGTTGTATTAAGCCCATTAGGAAATCTGCTATCCAACTTTAAAATGAATTCAGATTCTAATCTTCTTAGCATTTTATCACGGTCACCCCCTCTCTTGGTTTTTGGAACCGAGGCGATAACAAAATAATTGAGGCATTGCAAATTATTATTATGGCAGATTTTAAAATGCCTCGCCACCGGATACGATGCATCATTGTTTACAATGGCACGTAGGTGCTGAAGAATTCTAACATGTACAGGTTGTCGGGTACTCCCAACATATCTAAGATCACACGTACATGTTAACACATAGATGGCTAATTCAGTTTTACAAGTGAAAGATCCACGTATATCAAATGGATCTGGGCTAAATGGTGTACAATATTGGGTAGTATTCTTTATGAATTTGCACGCTCTACAAGTGGAGCAGCGTTTGAATCCCGGCCGGGATTTCAACCATTCCTCTTGTTTTCTAAGCTCAGGTAAATCATGATAAACATGGGTTCTTAGAGAAGGTCCCTTACGGTAAGTAATCGTTGGTCCATCCGGTAATCTGGGTTTTAAGACTAAATCAGTTTTCAAAATTGGCCAACGTTCTTGAATAATTGACCTGATTTGTCTTGCCTGTTTGCTATAGGCTATAATAAGCCTGGGGGATTGGCTAGTATTGGTAGACTCACTATCCATAGATATATTGGATGTGGATAGTGGTTCACAGATTCTGGCTTCCATTTTAAGACTGATTCCCTATAGCCCCTTTGTCGGAACCTCTCCAGCGCTTCCATTATACAAATTTTGAGATCACTGGCCTCACTGCAAATCCATTTGAGCCTCAATAATTCCCCAAACGGAATGTTATCAATAATATGTCTAGGATGGGCACTGCTGGCATGAAGAATATTATTGCCAGCAGTGCTTTTCCGAAAAAGTTTTGTGGCCAAATGATTGTGATGTACAAACACTTTAACATCTAAAAATTCAGCTTCACATTTGCTGATAGATTAAGTGAATCTAAGATTCTCCTGATTAGTGTTAAGGGAAGTAATGAATTCAATTGCACTGGCATGGTCACCACGCCACAAAATAAAAACATCATCTATAAAACGCAACCAAAGTACCACATGTTTGCTGTAAATCTCATAGTGTGCTTGTCTGAGGACATGCTCCTCCCACCAGCCCACGTGTAAGCACGCGTAGCTGGGAGAGAAGCATGCCCCCATCGCAACGCCACGTTTCTGAATGTAGATGTCACTACCAAACAGAAAATAGTTGTTGTTGAGACACAAACTGGTAAGTTCAATCAATAACTTGTTATGATTATAACAATTAATGGGCATTTTGCTTAAGAAAAATTCCAAAGCTCTGAGCCCAGATGCATGGTCAATACTTGTATAAAGCGATTCGATATCTAGCATATCGTCGCCCCATCCAGCATTTTTGATCTTACCAATGAAATCCTCAGTGTCTCTAATAGAAGTAGGAAGACCTTTCACCAAATCCTGCAGGAAGTAGTCGATATATTCAGTCACATGCTCCGCTACCCCTGCAATGGCAGAAATAATTGGCCTCCCAGGTACTGGAACAACTTGCTTGTGGACTTTGGGTAAAAGATACAATTTGGGTAATAAAGGATGCTCAACATGCAAAAACTCAAATTCTTGTTTAGAAATCATGCCTTCTCTCTTCCATTTCCACAATAGCTTTTTTAGTGTCTCTCTAGCTTCATTGAAATCTTTGATGGTACTCTTGGAATAGCATGATTGATTGTTGAGTTGATTCATAGCTTCCTTAATATAGGCTTCTTGTGGCCAGATAACCACATTACCTCCTTTATCCGCGGTGGCCACAATAATCCTATGGTCTTTACTCAATTTTTTAGTTAGCAATAAATAGTCCTTTTCATGTTGGCTCTTGTATCTTTTTTTGTGTTTTATCCTGTGGTATAGTTTCTTATAGTTAGTTCAGATAACTATAACTCGTGCGTCCGCAATCCTCTGCTCATGACGTCACATATTACATCACTCATGACATGGTCAGTGGCATCACTCTTGACATAACTTAGCATTTAAAAAAACGTACAAATTCACTGAAAAAACCATGGGTTTCACACACGTTATAGTTAGGAATTAGCATTTAAAAAACCTTGCAAATTCACTTAAAAACCATAGGTTTCACACATGTTATAGTTAGGTGGATATTTCACTCGTAAAAAAACAATGAAATTCCACCGTTATTGTTAGTTCAGATAACTATAACTCGCGCCCAAGTATGGCGCCCAAACTTAGAGGCGGAACTGTCCTTCTTTGCTCGCACTTCCCCGGAAATGTGATATTTAAAAAATGGCGCCGCGCTATGCAAATTGTAACACACTGAGGAAGGGAGAACCCGAAACCCGTCTCTGAAGCGCTACGTAATAAACTGGCCAACAATCGAAACCCGTGAGTGCTGCTGCTTTCTTCCCGGATGGGAGAGAGGGTTCTTGGAGCAGGATATCTATATATATATATATATATATATATATAAACAGAGTACCTTATATATATATAGATATATATAGATATTTATATCTATATATATATAAGGTACTCCGTTTCTATTGCGCGTATCTTCTTTAGCAGAAAACGGATACGGACCCAACTTTGGTGCAAAATAAATTTATTTTCGTGCAAGAGGTCGCCATGACGCGTTTCAGCCCTTCCCACGGGCCTTGATCACATGACACAGTACAGCATTGCACATTCGTTTAAATAGTGAAACATGTGGACATAATTATTGGTGCTAGAGGCATACAAGACCAGTCAACATCGGAGACAGACTTTTCTAAAAACTACAAGTCTTTTTTCCTTTTGTTTTCTCGTCAGAACAGGCTTGACTCGGCTATGTAATATATACATACAGAAACTCCTGATTTTAAGAAAGACAATAAAATCTTAAAATAAAATTCAGTTTGAGGTCATACAAAATAAATTGAATGCATATACGTCTGCACAAATAATCACGTGTACAGAAAAGGTTATCAAATTGTGCAAAATTGTGCAAAAAAGTGCTAGAGTGAAATAAAGTTTGTTCAAAATATTATCAACAAACAGTAATGCCAACAAGGAGATTTTTCTGGCATTGTAGCGCCATAGGTATCTGTATAAATACATAGATCACTGCTGTCATTGTTCGTGAGCGCTAGTAAAGGTGTGGGTTACTGGAGCCCCAGTAATCCTATGATTAATCATAATAGGCTCAACATTACAATTAAGTGCAAGTGTAGGACATTGCGATTGTCCACATTTCAAGATAGTTATAGATCGCAAGTCAGAATCTGATAGGATATCGGTTTAAATACCAGAAGTCCTAATTAGAGAGCATGTGAGATAATAATATTGTTGAAGGTCACTTCCAAATGGTGGAAATAAGATTTTCCATTTGCTATCTATGGACAAACCCTGATCTTCACACACATAAATAGCCGAATTCATAGGTAATAAATATTAAATAAGCAATACAATACAATCCATAATAGATAACATCTGCTTAAATATTCATATATGTAACTAATAAATATGTATATTAAAAAGATCACTGGAATATACATAAATAATCAATAAATATGGTTATAAGATCCACAATTCATAAAATCTCATAAATATTGCTCTAAAGGAAGATCTAAAATTCCTAAATAAAAAGTCACAGTATGAATTTTGTCAAACAAACTGGAAATCATTCTACAGGCATGTAAAAAGATCATCTGTTACATTTAAACCGAAAGGTTGTTTTGTGTTTAGTTCTAAGATGTATCTAGTTTCCAGTTGGCGTAGTTTCTCTTCTCTATTTCCGCCCCTCCTACTAGCAAGGATTGAGTCAATTACAAAGTATCTTAAATCTTTACTTTTGGAATCATGTTTGGCTTTAAAGTGTCGAGCCATCGGATATGTGTTGTCTTGATTGTTAATTGCCCTCAGATGTTGCAAAATTCTCTTGTGTACTTGGAGCTTAGTGCTCCCTACGTAGCATAAATTGCATGGGCATGACAACACATATACCGCAAACTCAGTTTTGCATATAAGCAGTTTGCCAATTTTGTGTTTTTTCTGATCAAAAGGAGTAATGTACGTAGTTTTATTCTCACCCTGTTGGCAGGCTTTACACGATTTGCAGTTAAAAAAAACAGTATGGGTTTGCAGCCAACTAGTAGACTCAATTACTTCAGGACTAGTTTTTACTAAGTCGTCTCTCATGGAGCGACCTCTGCTGTAGGTTATTGACGGTCTTTTGGGCAATCTGGGACCTATTATAGAGTCACTAAGAACCAAAGGCCAATTTCGAGATATTATTGTTTCGATCTTTTTGCGTTGTTTACTGTATTGGACTACAATTCTAAATTCCTTGTCAGTTACAACACTGTTAATTTCTGCTTCAATTACTGTGGTGTTGGTCCTAGATTCTGTCTCATAAAGTAGCTCAACCCTACTTTTATGCATAGATTTATTAATGGCATTATCTATGATCAATTCAGAGTACCCCCTTTCCTTGAACCTCTGTTTGCTATCGGTATGGGCTATCAGCAAATCATTTTCCTTGCTGTGAATCCGCCTCACTCTGAGCATCAACATAGATCTCTGTATCAAGGAAACTCACTGTGGATGCGCTGATGCTGGCAGTAAAATGCACATTCAGATCATTTACATTATTTGCTTGTACAAACTCCTGAGCTTTATCTGTACTACCATCCCATATGATGAATAAGTCATCAATAAAGCACAGCCATAACTTGACATTAGTTGTCATGGCTCCCTGGTGTTCACTCATGAGGACCAGCTCCTCCCACCAACCCATGTGTAAACATGCGTAGCTGGGGGAGAAGCTGGCCCCCATCGCAACACCTCTGAGTTGTCTGTAAAGATATATATATATATATTCACTGAAAAAAACATAGGTTTCAGGGACGTTGTAGTTAGTTGGACATTTCCCTCGTGCAAAACCAGAAAAATCCCGCCGTTATAGTTAGTCCAGCTAAATATAACTTGCACCCCCACAATGCACTGCGGATGACATCACATAATATAACATTCATGACATGGTCAGTGATATCACTGATGACATCACTGATGACATCTCAAATGACATCACTGATGACATGATCCAGTGCCTGTGTGTTTCTTTAAAGTTTCAAAATCTTTTATATATATGCCAAGCTGTATTGAATAATGAATGGCTATATAAGTGTCTGCATGGAGGATTTAGTAGGTGCGTGACTGACTGTATAAGTTAGTGATTAAATGTGTCTTACTGAATGCATGGGTTAGTGACTAAACTGTGTGAATGTCCATATCAGTCTGTCTGTTGTTGTGTACGTTGCTGCATGGGTTGGTCAGTAGCTACATGAGTGTCTATATGGGTTATTGCTTGGTTGCCTGAGTATTTGTATGGGAGACTGAGTGTGTGTGTGGGTGGGTCAGAGGTGTGTGACTCTGTGCATAGATGTGTGAGTGGTTGATTCACTGGGTGTATGGGTTCAAGAGTGCATGGGGAAACAGCTGTATGGGTGGCTGAGTGTGTGCATGGGTGTGTTGGTGAGTGAATGGATATCTCAGCGGTACATGTCCAAGTAACTACATATGTAAAAGTCAGAGTATGTGCGAGTTGAAGTATATAAATGACTATATGTGAGAGTCAGTGATTGTGAGATTGGCTGAATGGATGAGTGTGTATTTGTATCAGTGATTATATATTAGAGAGTAAGTATGCCTTAGTATCTGTATGAATAAGTGAGGTGGTATGTGTATAACTGTATAGGTGAGTAAATGGGAGTGTGATTGATTCTTTGCATGACTGACTAGGTGTCTGAGTAACTCCATGGATGAGTGGCGGTGTGTGAGTGTCTGTATAGGTGTATGAGTGCATACGATAGTGTTGTTTTGATGAGTGACTGCATGTATGAGTGATTGTATGGGTGAATGAGTGGATGTGTATGTAGACCTAGGAATCAGTGAGTGCGTATGTAGTAACTGGTATTGGTGTGTCGATGGTTTTAAAAATGGTAGTCTGTATTTTACAGTGGGAGTATCAAAGGCTATATTAGAGTGTGAGGAGGTGCATCAGATTTTCATGTGGATGATGTCATCAGTGATGTCATCAGTGATGTCATTTGAGATGTCTTCAGTGATGTCACTGACCATGTCATGAATGATGTAATATGTGACATCATCAGCAGTGCATTGCGGGGGCGCGAGTTATAGTTAGCTGAACTAACTATAACGGCGGAATTTCTCTGGTTTTGTACGAGTGAAACGTACAACTAACTATAACTTCCCTGACACTTATGGTTTTTTTAGTGAATTTCTAAGGTTTTTTAAATGCAAATTTTTAACTATAACGTGCCTGAAACCTATGGTTTTTGTCAGTGAATTTCAAAGGTTTTTTAAATGCTAATTTCTAACTATAACATAGCAGTCGCGTTTGCAGAGTTGTGGAGAAAGCTGAGCGTGGCCTTCAAACACCTTTTAGCAATCCCACTGTGTGGGATTTAGCGGAAGTAACAGGAGGGATAGTTAGCCCCCAACATCAACCTTGGGGGCCAACTACCCCTTTTATTGCCGCCAGTAAGCCGCACACAGCAGGATTGCTAACTTGTTATATCAGGCCCTGCCCCCTCCCTGCAGCATTCTGCAAACGCGACCCCTGGTGTGTTCTAAGTTGTGGGATTAAGTCCCCTTGAATCCTGACAGTCCCTGGGGGCCAACTAGCCCACCAGGTACCTCCAGTAAGCGCCACAGAGCTGTGTTGCAGAGAGGTGTAAAAAGGAGCGTGGTCTCTGACCACCTCTCTGCAACGCAGCTCTGTGGCACTTACTGGAAGTACCTGGTGGGCTAGTTGGCCTCCAGGGACCCCCAGGATTGAAGGGGACTTAATCCCCCAATTTACAATGTGCCAGGGGGTGCATTTGCACACTTGCTATGGCAGGCCCTGCCCCCTCCCTGCACCACTGTGCAAATGCGCCCCCTGGCGTGTTGTAAATTGGGGGATTAAGTCCCCTTGAATCCTGAGGGTCCCCGGGGGCCAACTAGCCCACCAGGCACCTCCAGTAAGTGCCACAAAGCTGCATTGCAGAGAGGTGGTCCGAGGGCACGCCCCTTTTTACACCTCTCTGCAACGCAACTCTGTTGTGCTTACTGGAGGTACCTGGTGGGCTAGTTGGCCCCCAGGGACCCTCGGGATTCAAGGGGACGTAATGCCCCAACTTAAAACACGCCACGGAGCGTGTTTGCACACTTGTCACTTCAAGCACCGCCCACTGCCTTCACCACTGTGCAAACACGCCCCGTGGCACATTTTAAGTTGGGGAATTAAGTTCCCCTGTATCCTGAAGGTCCCTGGGGTCCAACTATCCCACCAGGTACCTCCAGTAAGCACCACAGAGCTGCGTTTCAGAGAGGTGTAAAAAGGGGCGTGGCCTCGGACCACCTCTCTGCAACACAGCTCCGTGGTGCATACAGGAGGTACCTGCTGGGCTAGTTGGCCCACAGGGACCCCCAGTTTTCAAGGATAATTAATTCCCCAACTTACAATGCACCATAGGGCGCGTTTGCAGAGTGATGCACTGAAGGGGAGGGGCCTCCGGCGCGATGCCGTTTTTATTTTATTTTTTAGAAGGGGGCTGTGTGGCCCCCCTTCTTTTCCTATTTTTTGGGCCCTGGGGAGCCCATCCCACAGGGTCTGACCCCTATTTTGTTAATTTTTTAAACAAAAACGGGAAGGGGGCCACCCGAGGCCATTTTTGGCCCTGGGGACCCCATCCCCTGGGGCATGGCCAGTATTTAAACTTTTGTTTAAAATATTTGGAGGGGGGCCAAGTGGTCCCCCTCCAAAGGCCATAAATGGCCTCAGGGACCCCATCCCCTGGAGCAGGCCTTTCCTTTTTTTGGGGTGGAGGGGAGACGCGTGGCCCCCCTCCCACGCCACTTCTAGCCCCGGGGACCCCATCCCCCGGGGCCTGGCCTCTCTGTTAGGGACCGTGGGGGGAGCCCCAATGCCCCCACGGTCCCGTCGGCTCCCCGCCTCCTGCGGGAGCCAGCATTGCTTTTCCACAAGGAGAGCTGCTAACATGCAGCTCCCCTTGTGGAAAAGCAATCCTGCTTTGCTTCATTGAAGCGCAATGAAGCGAAGCAGAGTTTGCTAAGACAGGGCGGGAGCTGCACGGCTCCCGCCCTGTCATAGCAAACGGCAGTGTACCGGGGGTGGGCACCCTGGGACACTGCAGGAGCTGGCTCTGGGGGGTGTCAGTCCCCAGGGCCATCAGGGCTCCAGGAGGGGGGCCGCACGGCCTCCTCCCTACCAGTTCAAAGCCCCGGGGAAGTGGTGTTCCCCCGGGCTCTGGGACCCATAACGAACCCCCGCATTTTCATATTTAGTGCCCCAGGAGGTGGTGGTCCCCGGGGCATGTGGGGGGGGCTCAAGCCCCCTCACACAGGTTTTTTTAATTTTTAAATAGAGCCTCGGGGAGGTGGTGGTCCCCGGGGCAGTGTGGGGGGGATTGGGACCCCCCACGCATTTTTGTTCACAGTCCAGGGGAGATGGCAGTCCCTGAGACTGCAGGGGAGCCACTTGCCTCCACAGTTGTTTATAACAGCCCTGTGGAGGTGGCAGTCCCCGGGGCAGCATGGGGGAGATTGGGACCCCCCACGCATTTTTTTCACAGCCCCAGGGAGGTGGTGGTCCCCAGGGCTGTGGGGGCCCTTGCGGGTCCTGCTGATTAATTGGCAGTGCCCCCAGGACCTGACCCACCCGGGGGCTTTTTGAAAACAAAACGTGGGAGCCCACGCTTTGTTTTTTTATACAATTTTGGCGGGATTCGCACCCAACGCGATTTCCAATGAAATTATTTGTAAAAAATGCTTTTTTTTACGCTGGGGGTCCTTGTGGGACCCCATGAGCAGGCCTAGGGGGTCAGGGTGTTTCTACCCTGCCCCCTTTTATTGTTTTTTAACCTCTTTTTTCTGTTTTCTTGTGACTCGGTTCTATGCACCTCCCTTGCCTCTGTCTGCACACCTGTTCCCTCTTTTTGCACCCATTTTGCCTGTTTCTGCAACTCTCTTGCCTCTTTCTGCAGTTCTCTTCCCTGCTTCTGCACCTCACTTGCTTCTTTCTGTAATTCCATTGCCTCTTTTTGCACCTCTCTTGCTTCTTTCTGCACCCCTGTTGTCTCTTTCTGCACCCCTGTTGTCTCTTTCTGCACTCCGCATTCCTCTTTCTGCACCTCTCTTGCTTCTTTCTGCACTTCACTTGCTTCTTTCTGCACTTCTCTTGCTTATTTCTGCACCATTCTTCCCTTTTTTGCATCCCTCTTGCCTCTTTCTGCTGTTCTCTTGCCATTTTCTGCACCTCTCCTGCCTCTTTCTGCCTGTACCTCACTTGTCTCTTTCTGCACTTCTCTTGCTTCTTTCCACACCTCTGTTGCTTCTTTCAGCAATTCTCTTGCCTCTTTCTGTACTTCTCTTGCTTGTATCTGCACCTCTCTTGTGTATTTCTGCAACTCTTTTGCCTCTTTCTGTACCTAACTTGCTTCTCTCTGGACCCCTCCTGCCTATATTTGCACCCTTTTTTCTTTCTGTACCTCTCTTGCGTCTTTATGCACCCTTGTTCCTTCTTTCAGCACATTTCCTGCCTGTTTCTGCACCTCTCTTGCTTCTTTATGCACTTCTCTTGCTCTTTCTGCACCCTTTGTGCCTCTTTCAGCACCTGTTGCTTCTTTCTGCACTTCTTTTTTTTCTTTCTGCACCCCTCCTGCCTCATTCTGTACTTGTCTTGCCTCTTTATGCTCCTCTCTTATCTTTTTCTGTACCCCTCTTCTATCTTTTTGCACCTCCGTTGGTTCTTTCTGCACTGCTCTTGCTTCTTTCTGTACCTTACATGCCTCTTTCAGCAATTCTCTTGCTTCTTTCTGCACTTCCCTTCCTTCTTTCTCTACCCCTCCTACCGTTTTCTGTACCTTCCTTTCTAATTCGTGCATCTCTCCTACCTCTTTCTGCACCCCTCTTGCCTCTTTTTGCACCTCTGTTAGTTCTTTCTGCACTGTTCTTGCTTCTTTCGGCACCTCTTTTGCAAATTTCTGCATCCCTCATGCCTCTTTCTGCATCACCCTTCCCTATTTCTCCACCTCTCTTGTTTCTTACTGCACTTCTCTTACCTCTTTCTGCACCCCTGTTCCCTCTTTCTGTACTTTTTTGCCTGTTTCTGCACCTGTTTCGGCACCTCTGTTGCTTCTTTCTGCACTTCTCTTGCCACTTTCTGCACCCCTCTTGCCTCTTTAAGCACCTATGTTGCTTCTTTCTGAACTGTTCTAGCTTTTTTCTGCATCCCTCATGCCTCTTTTTGCACCCCTCTTCCCTATTTCTCCACCTCTCTTGCTTTTTACTGTACTTCTCTTGCTTCTTTCTGCACTGCTCTTGTTTCTTTCTGTACCTCTCTTGTGGATTTCTGTATCCCTCTTGCCTCTTTTTGCACCCTTCTTCCCTCTTTCTGTACCTTTCCTGCCTGTGGCTGCACCTCTCTTGCCTCTTTCTGTACCTCTGTTGCTTCTTTCTGTACTTCTCTTCCTTCTTTCTGTACCCCTCCAGCCTCTTTCTGTACCTCTCTTGCTAATTTGTGCATCTCTCCTACCTCTTTCTGCACCCATCTTGCCTCTTTTTGCAACTCAGTTCTTTCTGTACTTCTCTTGCTTCTTTCTGCACCCTTCACGCCTCTTTCAGCACCTCTGTTGTTTCTTTCTGCACTTCTCTTCCTTCTTTCTGCACCCCTCCAGCCTCTTTCTGTACCTCTCTTGCTAATTTGTGCATCTCTCCTACCTCTTTCTGCATCCCTCATGCCTCTTTCTGCACCCCTCTTCCCTATTTCTCCACCTCTCTTGCTTCTTACTGTACTTCTTGCTTCTTTCTGCACTGCTCTTGCTTCTTTCTGCACATCTATTGCAAATTTATGTATCCCTCTTACCTCTTTCTGTACCCCTGTTCCCTCTTTCTGTACCTTTCTTGGCTGTTTCTGCACCTCTCTTGCCTCTTTCGGCACCTCTGTTGCTTCTTTCTGTACCTCTCTTGACTCTTTCCGAACCCCTCTTGCCTCTTTAAGCACATCTGTTGCATATTTCTGCACTTCTCTTGCTTCTTTCTGCACCTCTAACTTAGAGGTAGTTTTAAATCCCCTGCCCTATTATATACTAGAGCCTTACAGGGGAGGTCATGCCAATCACAGGGGTGCCCCAACCCATAGTGTATAATAGTGTATGTAGGTGTTTTCACTGTATTCTAGGTGTCTTTTAAAATAGCACTGGCTCTAGGCCTGGTTAGTCGAAGTCAGTTACCACCAGTACCCGTCAGCAAAAAGTTGGGGGCACAGGATGACTTTGCAACAAGGCCTCTTTCTACACCTCTGTTGGTTCTTTATGCATATCTCTTGCTTCTTCCTGCACCTTTCTTTGCCTTTCTGGACTTCTGTTGCCTCTTTCTGCATTTCTCTTGTTTCTTTCTGCGCCTTTCTTCCTCATTCTGCATATGTCCTACCTATGTAGGCATACTTAGAAATTAGCATTTAAAAAACCTTAGAAATTCACTGAAAGAACCATAGGTTTCAGGGACATTATAGTTAGAAATTAACATTTAAAAAACCTTTGAAATTCACTGAAAAAACCATAGGTGTCAGGGACATTACAGTTAGAAATTAGCATTTAAAAAACCTTTGAAATTCACTGAAAAAACCATAGGTTTCAGGGATGTCATAGTTAGAAATTAGCATTTAAAAAACCTTAGAAATTCACTGAAAAAATACAGGTTTCAGGGATGTTATAGTTAGTTGGACATTTCACTCATATAAAATCAGAGAAATTCAGCCGTTATAGTTAGTTGAGGTAAAAACAACTTGCACTGCTGATGAAGTCACTAATTACATGGTCAATGACAACACTGATGACATCACTGATGATATATCAAATGACATCACAGATGACATCAACTGATGACATCATCCATGTGATAATCTGATGCACCTCCTCACACCCTAATATCACCTTTGATACACTCACTCTAAAATGCAGACCACCATTTACGAAACCAAAGACACACCAATACCAGTAACTATATACCCCCTCTCTGATTCATAGGTCTACACACACATCTATTCATTCACCCATACAGTCACTCCTGCAATACAATACAGCATTATCATATGCACGCATACACCTATACAGACATTCACACACCGCCACTCACCCATGGAGTTACTCACACACATAGTCAGTCATGCAAAGAATCAATTACACTCCCATTTACTCACCTACAAAATTATACACGCACCACCACACTTATTCATACAGATAATAACACATACTTACTCTGTTATACAATCATTGACAGAAGCACACACTCATCCATACAGCCAGTCTCACAATCACTCACTTTCACATATAGTCGTTTATATAGTCCAACACTCACATATACTGCCTTTCACATATGTAGTTACTCACACATGTACCACTGAGACATCTAAATACTCACCAACATACCCATACACACACTCACTCACCCATACAGCCCTTCACAGATGCACTCTTGAACCCATACATCCAGTGAATCCCCCACTCACACATCTATACACAAAGTCACACACCTCCCACCCAGCCACACAGACACTCAGGCACCCATACATATACTCAGACAACCAATCAATAACCCATATAGGCACTCATGTAGCTACTCACCAACCCATGCAGCCCCTTACACACCAACTGACAGACTGATACAGACATTCACACAGTTTCGTCAGTAACTCATGCATTCAGTAAGACACGTTTAATCACTCACTTATACAGTCATTCATGCACCTACTAAATCATCCATACAGACACTCATACACCCACTCATTCTTCAAAACACCTAGGCATATATATATATATATATATATATATATATATATATATATATATATATATATATATATATATATATATATATATATATATATATATATAAAGAAAACGCCTTCAGGTAACCAAATCCTTGCAAAAGACGAAGCGTACCCAATAAGAATTTGTGCCAGCGTTTATTTAGTGCCCAACACCAATGCCGCCATTACGCGTTTCAGCCCTCGTGGGGCCTTGATAACATGACAAAGTTTGAGGGCGTGACTGAAGTATTTAAAGTGAAAAAACCTCATTATCAAATGCATCAGGTGTGTAGTTCAAGCAATGGACATAGACAACATCCTCCGATCGCACCACAGCATATCGGTTAATGCATGATAGATCAGAGCATAACATCAATGTAAAATACATGATTTGAAATCACCGTAAAATACGGGAAATGGGGTAAAGGACAAAGACCTACACAGATTATATATACATATATAAATATATAAATATATAAATACAAAAAAATATATATAAATACATAAAAATATATATAAATACATAAAAACAGATGTATTACAGAATCCTCCACATATTCTCAAAAAACTTCTTTTTTTGTAAAAACATATGTGAATTCTAAAATATATAAAATATATAGAAAACACGATATATGCCTAAATAGATATAGATAAATAAATAAATAATAAATATTCGGATATCTGTTTAAAAAGATTAGCTGTTGATCATTAGTTACTTCAAAGGTAATACATGTGTTCATGTTCTGTGTATGATATCTCAGATGTTATTGGACATTTCGTCAATAATAAGAGACAAATGCCAGTCCTTCCCTCCATTGATGTCCTATTGCTAAATGTGCAAAGATGCAAAGATAAAACATCATAAATATGTGCAAACCAAGTGTATATATAAAAATACTATAAAAAGTAAATCTAATCATAAAAGGACCCTATAGGTCACGGGAGAAGGCAGCCTTACATGTTTAAATAATGAATTAAAATTTTTTTTATATAATTATTTAGAGACAGGTAAAAAAGTCTTCACTAGCATTGAGTCCATTTGGTGTTTTGCAGTCCATGAGAATAATGTGTCTTGTTTCCAATTTACGAAATAGTGACTCTCGATTACCACCTCTTCTTAGGGGCAGGACTGTGTCTATGGCAAAATATTTAAGGCCTGCTGGGTTTCTATTGTGAACCTCATTGAAGTGCCTGGCAACTGGGTACGTGGCATCTCCATTGGTAATGGCTCGTAAGTGCTGGAGTATCCGCTTGTGAACCTGCAACTTAGTACTACCCACGTAGCGCAGGCCACACGGACACTCCAGCACATACACCACGTACTCAGTCTTACAAGTAAGTTTGTGCTGAATAGGGACAGGACTCGTACTCAGGGGAGTAATGTATTCTGTTTTGTTGACCCCATTCTTAACGGCCTTACACACTGAACATTTAAAGAAACCTGTGCTGCTGTTAAGCCAGGAACTATTAGTTCTGATTTCTGGGCTACTAGATACTAGGCAATTGCTTAAAGACCTTGCCCTCCTATATGTGATACTAGGGGATCGCGGTAATTGGCTCCCCAATACCGGATCATTCACAATCAGTGCCCAGTTTTTCTTTATGATCTTACGAATAGTCTGATGTTGGCTATTGTACGTCAGAATCAATCTTGACTCCGTGTGTTCACCAGAAACCAATTTCTTTCTGCCTGAGAGTGCTAGTGCCCTGCCTGGTTCATGGGCTTTGCAAATGGCCTTATCAATGAATTCCATAGGGTAACCTCTACTCAAAAACCTAGTTTTACACTCTCTTTGTGCAATATATATATATATATATATATTATCTACTGGCGGTCGCCAGTAGATAGTTATAGTTAGGACCGTGTTTCCATAGGAAATCCGCAATATTCTATTTGGAATAACTTTGGCGTCGGTTGACGAATCCTCGCAAATTTTTCAAAACTAATGGGGCGCTATGCTCCGCTCCTACCCTGAAAGTTTCGGGGTGATTCGTCAAGCGGGGGCTGAGAAAAAAGGGGGGTCCCAAAACGCATTTTCCCCATGCATTTTTCCATAGGACCTTTAGACACAGCTACAGCCCGAACGGCTGAACAGAATTACTTGAAATTTGGCAGAGAGGTAGCCCTCAGGTCAGGGATGTGCCTTTTGCAGGTCTTGTGTAAATCTGTTTAGTATTTTCTGAGAAAATAGCATTTAAATCAATATATATCTGTGGGCGCGCTCCGTGCGCTTACGGTAAGCTTACCGTACGCTTACCGTACGCGCACGGTGCCGTGCGCGAGCGCGATTCTGATTGGTTGTTAGATCAAGGTAAACATTCGAATCGGTCGAAATCAGGAAGTGTCGGCCGCCATTTTGTCTCTCGCAGTCTGAGGGGGTGAAAAACAAAGGTGGATAACGTGAAAAGGGGGCAGGCTGGACAGTTCCTGACCCCCTAGCCTTTGTCAGGGGGTCTCAGAAGGACCCCCAAGGGCAAAAAATTAATTTAAATTTTTTTTTTTTAAATCGCCGAATGCGCGTAGCATACGCGCACGGCGTAAACGGAGAAATTCCGCGAAATTCGCGGAATTACGCGTACCGTGCGCGCACGGTAAAAAAACTTTTTTAAAAAGGAAAGCTTAAAAAAAAAAAAAAAATTGTGAGGTAAGGTTGGCTCTTAAAAGAGCCATTGGGTTCATAGAGGGATGGAGGAAAGAAAGAATGGGAATATTATGAGCGTCTACAAACGTGCTGGTCTATCTTATTGTTAATAAGGGGAACACTGGTCTCCCCAAAAACAATAAGACCAGAACACGTTATACACCTCATTACAACCCTCCCAAATCGAGGGTTAACGTCCAGAGGAGCAGAAGAAGGTGATGCTCCCACCTCAGAGGAAGGGCTCAGCTGAGCTGCCGATGATGTACTCGGCTGAGCTTCTGAGGCTGGGCTCTGGTGACTTACTGAAGAGTTTTCTCCAGTATGTCGAGCAAAGGTCCTGGGATGTTTATCCCTAAGGTGTCTCATCATAGAGTGATTTCCAAAGGAATACTTTTTCCTTGGATTTCCTCTTGATAAAACACGGTCACAAAGTGTGCAAGTGACCAATGGAGCATTGACCTTTTTCTCCCCCTCTGGAAAAGTAAAATACTCCCATACAAAAGAATTCTTCTGTTTCCTCCTTCTCTGGATGATGGTGGTGCTGCTAGCCTCACTCTCAGAAGAGGTCTGCTGTTCTGCCATTGTATCCCAAAGACAATTCAGCTCCTTCTCCTAGAAAATCACAAGCAGTAATGAGGGGAATGGGTGTGGTTTGGGAAGTTTCAGGAACTGAAAGTAGTTTCAACCAATGAAAAGTGTTCTTTCAAGCAGTAATGAGGGGAATGGGTGTGGTGTGGGAAGTTTCTGGAACTGAAAGTAATTTCAACCAATGAAAAGTGTTCTTTCAAGCAGTAATGAGGGGAATGGGTGTGGTGTGGGAAGTTTCTGGAACTGAAAGTAATTTCAACCAATAAAAAGTGTTCTTTGTGGATCACATGACCTACCGTGCGCGCTCCGTAAGCTTACGGTACGCGCTCGTAAACAAGTACGCATGCGCAAACGTGATGCTTACGGAGCGCTTACGGAGCGCGTACGTAAGATGCACTCGCGCATGCGCATTACACGCCCCTGCGTAACCGCGACGTTGCTTCCGCGTGTACGCGTACGTCACCTACGTATCACGTTAGCGCGCTGTACTTATGACGTGCGGAGCGCGTAGCGTCAGCTTACCATACGCGTATCCTATTACGTACGCGCACCGTACTTATGACGTACGGAGCGCGTAGCGTCAGCTTACCGTGCGCGCACGGAAAAAAATGCATAAAAAAATTCTCCCCAAAAAATTTGCATTTAAAAAACCGTACAAATTCACTGAAAAAACCATAGGTTTCACACACGTTATAGTTAGGAATTAGCATTTAAAAAACCTTGCAAATTCACTTAAAAAACCATAGATTTCACACATGTTATAGTTAGCTGGACATTTCACTCGTAAAAAACCAATGAAATTCCCCCGTTATAGTTAGTGCAGGCAACTATAACTCACGCGACCGCAATCCTCTGTTGATGCTAATACTGTATCTTTAGCTATACATATATTACAAATATTTATTTTTCATAAAGACACATATGTCATCAGTGATGTAATAGCTGACGTCATCAGCAGAGGATTGCGGTCGCGTGAGTTATAGTTGCCTGCACTAACTATAACGGGGGAATTTCATTGTTTTTTTACGAGTGAAATGTCCAGCTAACTATAACATGTGTGAAACCTATGGTTTTTTAAGTGAATATATATATATATATATATATATATATATATATATATATATATTACCTACTGGCGGTCGCCAGTAGGTAGTTATAGTTAGGACCCCTTTTCCATAGGAAATCCGCAACATTCTATTTTGAATAACTTTGGCGCCGGTCGATGAATCCTCGCAAATTTCTCAAAATAGGTGGGGCGCTACGCTCCGCTCCTACCCTGAAAGTCTCGGGGGGATTCGTCAAGCGGGGGCTGAGATAAAAGGGGGGTCCCAAAACGCGTTTTTCCCATGCATTTTTCCATAGGACCTTTAGACAGAGCTACAGCCCGAACGGCTGAACAGAATTACTAGAAATTTGGCAGAGAGGTAGTCCCTATGTCAAGGAAGTGCCTTTTGTAGGTTTGGTGTAAATCTGTTCAGTAGATTCTGAGAAAATAGCCTTTAAATCAATATATATATCTGAGCCCGCTTACGGTACGCTTACCGTACGCTTACCGTACGCGTACGGTGGCGTGCGCGAGCGCGATTCTGATTGGCTCTTAGATCTTAGTAAACATTCGAATCGGCCGAAACCAGGAAGCGGCGTCCGCCATTTTGTCTCTCGCACTGAGTGTTATTTATCAAACATGATGCCCAAAAACATGTTACGGGGCTGTTTTGACAACTCCCTCCCACATAGTCATGTTGAGGGAGTCCCCAAACATCCCCCAAGAGCAAAAACGGTTTTATTTTTTTTTCGGCAATTTCGCCGAGTACGCTTACCGTACGCTTACCGTAAGCGTACGGTAAAAAATAGAAATAAAAAAAACACTATCCACACTTACCCCACTCCCTGTGCTTTTGGTGGCCGTAGGCCACCAAATGTACAGGGCTTATAACATCAGTAAAAAAACTATATTTTGGCAACATGAAATTATAAAATCGAAATAAAAAAAACACTATCCACATTGACCCCACCCCCTGTGCTTTTGGTGGCCGAAGGCCACCAAATGTACAGGGCTTATTAAAGTTGATAAAAACCGTGCACGGAACGCACTGCGTTAAGTGGGCGCGCACGCCTCGAATGGCGTAAAGTAACTTAGCATTTAAAAAACCGTACAAATTCACTGAAAAAACCATAGGTTTCACACACGTTATAGTTAGGAATTAGCATTTAAAAAACCTTGCAAATTCACTGAAAAAACCATAGGTTTCACACATGTTATAGTTAGCGGAAATTTTACTGATAAAAAACCAATGAAATTGCCCCGTTATAGTTAGTGCTGGCAACTATAACTCACGCGACCGCAATCTTCTGCTGATGACATATGTGTCTTTATAAAAAAAAATATTTGTAATATATGTATAGCTAAAAATGTATGGAAGAAGACATGGGCAAATAAGTGTCTAAATACAGTATTAGCATCAGCAGAGGATTGCGGTCGCGTGAGTTATAGTTGCCAGCACTAACTATAACGGGGCAATTTCATTGGTTTTTTATCAGTAAAATTTCCGCTAACTATAACATGTGTGAAACCTATGGTTTTTTCAGTGAATTTGCAAGGTTTTTTAAATGCTAATTCCTAACTATAACGTGTGTGAAACCTATGTTTTTTTCAGTGAATATATATATATATATATATATATATATGAAGTCCAAATCCCCACTCCAAGCAGAAAGAAGAAGGGTCTGACACAGCCAGGACGCATAAAGAGGATTTATTCCAAGGTAGGTTACAACGCTGAATGTAACATTGGGCAGACGCGTTTCAGCGGTTCAGCTTTCATCAGTGCCTGTTACGATGTTTGGAGCCTCGCACCTGGTGGCCATTTAGATGTTCTCGTGGCCACTCCTACCATTTTGCTTGGGGCTCCTCCTTAGTTCTTAAAGGAATACTGCAAATCGCGTTGTAAATTCAGACAGGTGCATGCTGGTACTTGCAGTCCTTCTGTGGATCTTCCTTAAGTAAGTAGAGGATCCGCTCGCCCAGTGGCGTCCCAACGATGTGGCCTCCGGACTGCACCCAACCACAGCTGTCTGCAAAGTTGACAAACCTCACGGAAACCCCTTAACGCTCCCTGCAGTCAATGCTGCTCCTCTCTCCCCACGCAGTGTTGCTTTCACCCTGTGGTGCTTCAGCCTGCGCGAGGGGGCGCCGCGTTTTGCATTAACATACACAAAGTCCATTCAAATTGCTGGCTAACGCGGTGCAGCCAGATCGAGAGGGCGTGTCAGAAGGCCGGTGCCTGCAATACCGGCCAAACATGAAGTCCAAATCCCCACTCCAAGCAGAAAGAAGAAGGGTCTGACACAGCCAGGACGCATAAAGAGGATTTATTCCAAGGTAGGTTACAACGCTGAATGTAACATTGGGCAGACGCGTTTCAGCGGTTCAGCTTTCATCAGTGCCTGTTACGATGTTTGGAGCCTCGCACCTGGTGGCCATTTAGATGTTCTCGTGGCCACTCCTACCATTTTGCTTGGGGCTCCTCCTTAGTTCTTAAAGGAATACTGCAAATCGCGTTGTAAATTCAGACAGGTGCATGCTGGTACTTGCAGTCCTTCTGTGGATCTTCCTTAAGTAAGTAGAGGATCCGCTTGCCCAGTGGCGTCCCAACGATGTGGCCTCCGGACTGCACCCAACCACAGCTGTCTGCAAAGTTGACAAACCTCACGGAAACCCCTTAACGCTCCCTGCAGTCAATGCTGCTCCTCTCTCCCCACGCAGTCTTGCTTTCACCCTGTGGTGCTTCAGCCTGCACGAGGGGGCGCCGCGTTTTGCATTAACATACACAAAGTCCATTCAAATTGCTGGCTAACGCGGTGCAGCCAGATCGAGAGGGCGTGTCAGAAGGCCGGTGCCTGCAATACCGGCCAAACATGAAGTCCAAATCCCCACTCCAAGCAGAAAGAAGAAGGGTCTGACACAGCCAGGACGCATAAAGAGGATTTATTCCAAGGTAGGTTACAACGCTGAATGTAACATTGGGCAGACGCGTTTCGGCGGTTCAGCTTTCATCAGTGCCTGTTACGATGTTTGGAGCCTCGCACCTGGTGGCCATTTAGATGTTCTCGTGGCCACTCCTACCATTTTGCTTGGGGCTCCTCCTTAGTTCTTAAAGGAATACTGCAAATCGCGTTGTAAATTCAGACAGGTGCATGCTGGTACTTGCAGTCCTTCTGTGGATCTTCCTTAAGTAAGTAGAGGATCCGCTCGCCCAGTGCTCGTCCCAACGATGTGGCCTCCGGACTGCACCCAACCACAGCTGTCTGCAAAGTTGACAAACCTCACGGAAACCCCTTAATGCTCCCTGCAGTCAATGCTGCTCCTCTCTCCCCACGCAGTGTTGCTTTCACCCTGTGGTGCTTCAGCCTGCGCGAGGGGGCGCCGCGTTTTGCATTAACATACACAAAGTCCATTCAAATTGCTGGCTAACGCGGTGCAGCCAGATCGAGAGGGCGTGTCAGAAGGCCGGTGCCTGCAATACCGGCCAAACATGAAGTCCAAATCCCCACTCCAAGCAGAAAGAAGAAGGGTCTGACACAGCCAGGACGCATAAAGAGGATTTATTCCAAGGTAGGTTACAACGCTGAATGTAACATTGGGCAGACGCGTTTCAGCGGTTCAGCTTTCATCAGTGCCTGTTACGATGTTTGGAGCCTCGCACCTGGTGGCCATTTAGATGTTCTCGTGGCCACTCCTACCATTTTGCTTGGGGCTCCTCCTTAGTTCTTAAAGGAATACTGCAAATCGCGTTGTAAATTCAGACAGGTGCATGCTGGTACTTGCAGTCCTTCTGTGGATCTTCCTTAAGTAAGTAGAGGATCCGCTCGCCCAGTGGCGTCCCAACGATGTGGCCTCCGGACTGCACCCAACCACAGCTGTCTGCAAAGTTGACAAACCTCACGGAAACCCCTTAACGCTCCCTGCAGTCAATGCTGCTCCTCTCTCCCCACGCAGTGTTGCTTTCACCCTGTGGTGCTTCAGCCTGCGTGAGGGGGCGCCGCGTTTTGCATTAACATACACAAAGTCCATTCAAATTGCTGGCTAACGCGGTGCAGCTAGATCGAGAGGGCGTGTCAGAAGGCCGGTGCCTGCAATACCGGCCAAACATGAAGTCCAAATCCCCACTCCAAGCAGAAAGAAGAAGGGTCAGCTTACCGTGCGCGCACGGAAAAAAATGCATAAAAAAAAAACCTTTCCATAATGCAGGATATAGTACATATAATATTTTATACATAGGTTTCCAAAAATTCTCCCCAAAAAATTTGCATTTAAAGTAACTTAGCATTTAAAAAACCGTACAAATTCACTGAAAAAACCATAGGTTTCAAACACTTTCTAGTTAGGAATTAGCATTTAAAAAACCTTGCAAATTCACTTAAAAAACCATGGGTTTCACACATGTTATAGTTAGCTGGACATTTCACTCGTAAAAAACCAATGAAATTCCCCCGTTATAGTTAGTGCAGGCAACTATAACTCACGCGACCGCAATCCTCTGTTGATGCTAATACTGTATCTTTAGCTATACATATATTACAAATATTTATTTTTCATAAAGACACATATGTCATCAGTGATAAAATAGCTGACGTCATCAGCAGAGGATTGCAGTCGCGTGAGTTATAGTTGCCTGCACTAACTATAACGGGGGAATTTCATTGGTTTTTTACGAGTGAAATGTCCAGCTAACTATAACATGTGTGAAACCTATGGTTTTTTAAGTGAATATATATATATATATATATATATATATATATATATAGAACATATTTAAACTTTACTGAAACACACAGTCACTGGGTGATGTCATCAGCGATGTCATTTGAGATGTCATCAGTGATGTCATGAGTGATGTCACTGACCATGTCATGAGTGATGTAATATGTGATATCATCAGCAGTGCATTGTGAGGACGTGAGTTATAGTTACCTCAACTTACTAGAACAGCCGAATTTCTCTGGTTTTGTGCGAGTGAAATGTCCAACTAGCTATAATGTCCCTGAAACCTGTGTTTTTTCAGTGATAATATATATATATATATATATATATATATATGTATATATATATATATATATAAATATATATATATATATATATTCACTGAAAAAACCATAGGTTTCAGGGGTGTTATAGTTAGCTGGACTTTTCACTTGTACAAAACCATTGAAATTCCCCCGTTATAGTTAGTTCAGCTAACTATAACTCGCGCGCCCGCAATGCACTGCTGATGACGTCACATATTACATCACTCATGACATGGTCAGTGACATCACTCATGACATCACTGATGACATCTCAAATGACATCACTGATGACATCACTGATGGCATCATCCAGTGAATGTGTGTTTTTCTGAAAATTAAATATGTTTTATATAGGTATATCTCAAGGTCGATGGAAGAATAAATGTGTATATAAGTGTCTAAATGGATGATTTGTTTTTGAAAAATTGATTGTGTAACTGACTGATTAAGTGTATCATAGTGAAGACATGGCTTATTGAGTAATGTTTAAATATGTAAATATCTGTATCAGTCTCTCACTTTGTGTATAAGTGGCTGCATGGGTTGGTGAGTAGCTACATGGGTGTCTATATAGGTTATTAGTTGGTTTTTTGAGTATCAGTCTGAGTGTCTGCATGGTTCGGTGGGGGGTATTACATAGTGCATAGGTGCATGAATGAGTGACTCACTGTTTCTATGTGTTTAACACAGCATGTGTGCAGGACTGTATGGGTGGATGAGTGTGTGTATGGGTGTGTTAGTGAGTGAATGACTGTCTCAATAGTGTCTTTATGAGTAACTACATATGTTTTAAACTAGTATATGTGACTATTGGTGTATATATGTGAGTATATGTGAGAGTGAGAGATTGAAAGAGTTCCTGTATGAATAAGTATGTGTTTCTATAAGTGATTGTTTAAAAGACTAAGTATGTGTAAGTTTCCGTAGAAGTAAGTGTGGTGGTGTGTGTATAACTGTATATGCAAGTAAATGTATGTTTGATTCTTTATTAGCATGAGTGACTATGTGTGTGAGTAACTCTATGGATGAGTGGCATTGTGTAACAGGATGTATAGGTGTATGAGTACATATGATGAGTGAGTACATGTATGAGTGACTGTATAGGACTGTTGGTGAATGAGTGGATGTGTATGTGGATCTTAGAATTACTGAAGAGGTTATTGTAACTGGTATTGGTATGTCCATTGTTTTGAGAATTTTAGTCTCTATTTTTGAATGTGTGTATCAAAGGTTATATTAGGGTGAGAGGAGGTCTGCCACTCTATCACAAGGATGATGTCATCAGTGATGTCATCAGTGATGTCATTTGAGATGTCATCAGTGATGTCATGAGTGATGTCACTGACCATGTCATGAGTGATGTAATATGTGACGTCATCAGCAGTGCATTGCGGGCGCGCGAGTTATAGTTAGCTGAACTAACTATAACGGGGGAATTTCAATGGTTTTGTACAAGTGAAAAGTCCAGCTAACTATAACACCCCTGAAACCTATGGTTTTTTCAGTGAATTTCTGAGGTTTTTTAAATGCTAATTCCTAACTATAACGTGCCTGAAACCTATGGTTTTTTCTGTGAATTTCAAAGGTTTTTTAAATGCTAATTTCTAACTATGCCTACAGAGATAGGACATGTGAAGAAAAAAAGAAAAAATGCACAGAAAGAAACAAAAGAAGTGCAGAAAGAAGCAACAGAAGTCCTCAAATACGAAGATAAGTGCAGGAAGAAGGATAACGTGCAGAAAGAACAAAAAGAAGAGCAGAAAGAAGCCTTGTTGCAAAATCATCCTGTACCCTCAACTTTTTCAGACGGATACTGGTGGTAACTGAGTCTGACTAACCAGTCCTAGAGCCAGTGCTATGTTAAAAGACACTTAGAATACAGTGAAAAAACCTACATACACTAGGGAACATTATGCATTGGGGTCCCCCTGTGATTAGCATGACCTCCTCTGTAAGCCCCTAGTATATAATAGGGCATGGGGATTAAAACTACCTCTTAAAACAGGCCACAGGGCGTTTTTGCACACGTTAACTCAGGCCTCGTCCCCTCCCTTCACCACTGTGTAAACACGCCCTGTGTCCGTTTTTAGTTGGGAGATTAAGTTCATTTGAATCCTGAGGGTCCCTAGGGTCCAACTAGCCCACTAGGCACCTCCAGTAAGTGCCACAGAGCTGCGTTGCAGAGAGGTGTAAAAAGTGGCATGGCCTGGACCACCTCTCTGCAATGCAGCTCAGTGGCGCTTACTGGAAGCACTTGGTGGGCTAGTTAGCCCACAGGGGCCCTCAGTATTGAAGGGAAATTATATCCCCAATTTAAAACGTGCCATAGTGCGTGTTTGCACACGTCACCTCAGGCCCCGTCCCTTCCCTTCACCACTGTGTAAACGCGCCCTGTGGCTGTTCTAAGTTGAGAGATTAAGTCCCCTTGAATCCTAAGGGTCCCTAGGGTCAAACCAGACCACTAGGTACCTCCAGTAAGCGCCACAGAGCTGCGTTGCAGAGAGGTGTAAAAAGGGGCTTGGCCTCAGAACACCTGTCTGCAGCGCAGCTCCCTGGCGCATACTGGAGATGCCTGTTGGGGGCGCGTTTGCAGAGTGCTGCACGGAGGGGGCATGGCCTCTGGCACGATGCCAGTCTTTTATTTATTTTAATTTTTTAAGAAGGGGGGCTGTGTGGTTCCCCTTCTTATTCTAATTTATTGGCCCTGATGACCCCATCCCCCAGGGCCTGTCTCCTAATTATATTTTTTTGACCCCAATCCCCAGGGCCGGCCACTGTTTTTTATTATTTTTAAAAAATATATATTTATAGACACACCTAGGACATGCTGGACAAACCGTACGTACCTATCACCATCACGATTTGCGTGATATTCATTAAAAGGCGACTATGCATGCAATGAATCCACGTGGAATGTATTTACACCACTAGTGAAGCTCTGACATGTCTGATGCCCTACCGTGACTAATCCCGGTAGACACCCTTGTCGTTTATTTATACAAACATGGGTAGCTATTGACGGGCACATTTAATACACATGCACACCAAGCCATTCAAAGGGGATTCGACAAAAATTCGACCAAAACTATGCAAGAAACCCCCCTCACGGTTAATAAAACACACATCCACTGCTGGATGTGTAATACTTTTTATTTTACTCTCTGGAAAGGGGACGAACATCACTTGAGAGTCACAGCGCGCTCCTGACAGAGCCCAATGCTGTGTTACACCCACCATTGCCTGCCGAGTGCCACACACCTCTGTGTTGTATTCCACTAGCTAGTGCATATGCTATGACACTCTCTAGCCCATGTGCACTGTAACACCACCCCGTGAATATGTCATGCCACACTTGTCTTCGCACGGGTTATATTGCCCCATCTAACGTGCCTTCCTCGATGCCTATGTTATAACGCACAGTGCTATGCCATACATATTACAATCTGGGATCTATATCTTTGTCACAGTGCATATGCAACGTTACACTCCCCAGCACATACTTTATATTACAACTTTAGAGACTAGTTAGGTTACACAACACTGCCCTGTGCATATTACACTCCAAGGCGCATACCGCATAGCACGCGCTAGTGCCTGTGCTATCTCGCGCTCTCCAATGAATCTGTCATTGCGCACAATGTATTGCATATTATATTTCACGCCCGGTTCATCTTATATCACACTTTTTGGTGCATAGTTTATACCATACACTATATCTAGTTTTCATTTTCAATCGTGCTCTCAGGACTATGTTCTATATAACACTGTGTTCACCTACCCTTTTCACGGGCATTACATTTTGCGATAGGGGGTGGAGGGTCAGGGGGTGTTTCTGCCAAGTGAGCCCGGAGTCACAGTCACAAACGTCCTCTTCTTCCTGAATAAAAGTGAGATTATGCTGCATACTTGTTCATATTTTAAGTAGTGCGCACAGACGCAATGTTTTAAAAACAATAAAGTTCCTAATACCCGCGTTCTCTGAACAGTTAGCTTGCTGCCCCATCCCCCTCCTCCCTATCCTCTGTTGTGTGAATCCATGTACTAGCCTCCTCCCTCCTGCCATGCATGGTCTGATGTGCTGCCACTGCCCTCAATTTAGTATGATGTACCAGTCCACTCCTCCTGCCCTCCATTGCCCAATTCTATGCCCCATCATTGACCTCCTGCTTAAACTCTGTGCTTAGCTTGCTGCCCCTATTCTCCTTCCCCCTGCCCTCCGATGTCTTTGTGCATGCCCCTGCTCCATCCTTTTTGCCCGCCATGTCCCACGGACCTGCCACTCCTATCTACTCTGAGTGTTCTGTTGAGCTGCCACTCCCCTCCCACCTGCCTAGCATTGTCAGATGACTGTAACCTGTCCCTGCCACCTCCACCCTGCCTGTCCACATGCCATGCCCCTATCCTCTTCCTCCTGTCCTACATGGTCCATTGTACTGCCACACCCTTCTGCCCTCCCTGGTCTGTTGTGCTGCAACTGCTCCTCCTGCTTGCCCCGTGTGGTCTGTTGTGAGGCCCCTTCCCCTGAACTTTCTTGTCTGTGCACAGGTCCTGACCCTCCCTTCTATCCTCCATCGTCCTTTGTGCATGCCCCTGCACCCTCCTTCTTGCCCATCATAGCCATTGTGCTGCCACTAACCCTCCCACTTACCATGCATGGTCTTCTGTGCTGCCATGGCCCCTCCCACCTTCCCTGTGTGGTCAGTTAGCTGCCCCTGACCCCCTCCCACCTTCCCTCCATGGTCTGTGTGTATGCCATCACAGTCTCACTGTTGCTCTTCATGGTGTGTCTTGCTTCTAGTGCCCATCCTGCCTGACCTCCATGGCTATCTTGCTGCTCCTGCCCTGCCCCCTTGCCCCCAGCCCTCTGTTTACATGTGCAGACCCCTACTCCCTCCCTCCTGGCTTGTCTGTTCCATTGTAATGCCCCTGATCCGTCCCTCCTGCCCTTTATGGTCTGATATCCTGCAGCTTTCTCTCCTCTCTGTCCATTATGGTCAGCTAGCTACCATTGCCTCTTTCCCATCTGTTCTCTGTTGTCCATGTGCATGGTCCTGTCCCCTCCCTCTTGCTTTCTATGGATTGTTGTGCTGCACTCCCGTCCCGCATGCGCTGTGTGGTGTATTGTGCTGCTGCAAACCCTGATGCCTGCCCTGTAGGGTCAGTTTGGTGCACCTCTCCATGTCCCTCCTGTCCTCTGTTATCCGAGTCCATGTCCCTATCCCATTTCCTTCCATGATCCAATGTACCATACTTGCGAACATTTTGAACTTGGTAAGAGGGAAATTTTGAAAAAAAACTGGGGTATTGATTTTCCCCTTTGAGTTACATTGAAAAAGAGGAGATTGTAGACAGGAGACAGATCAAATAAAGCCCATTTGAGCTTAAAAACATTGGACGTTTCCTGGCTGAATCGGGTCTGTTGGCACGTATGGTTGTACTACCATTGCCTCTTCCTTCTGCCCACAATGGTCTATTATATTGCCACAGCCTCTCTTGCAAGTCCTGTATTGTTGGTTTGTTGCCCCTGCCCCCCTTTCCACTGCCCTCCATAGTCTGTTGTGCTTCCACGGCCCTTCCTGCCTGCTCAGTGTGGTTAAATTGTTGCCTTTGCACCCTCCTACCTGCCTTCAATTTTCAGAGTCCGTGCCCCTGGCCTCTGCCTCTCAACAGTATCCTAATGAACAACTAGATTGCTAACATTCTATATTTATTACAAAAGTGTGGAACGCCTGACATCATCTTGATGTAATCAAAACTGTAATACCTAGAGCATTTCCTTTAGAAATTATATATATGAGAGGGTCTTATTGGCATCAAAATTATGGTTAGTGCTCTAAAAGACTAAAATAAGGACATATTTTCTGAGTTTTCAAATAGCGACAAAGCACTTTTAAATTATTTGTTATCTTTATGTCTTTTTATCCAGTTGACCACATGATTAAATGTTGCACTTAGGGGAGAGGATGTGGTGTTACTTCCAGAACTGCAGACTTTGCAACTGGGGAACCAGGTTGAAGTTTCTGCTTCAGCTCGACATTCTCTGATTCTGGTCAAATCACTTAGTCTCCCCATGTCTACAACCAAAATGAATTTGTTCTTGTGTGATGTAACCAATGCTCATGTAAAGCACTCCAATACCTGACAAGTCTGCACTATATAACACTGCAAAAACACAAAATAATAAGTGTTTTGCACACTTCTGTCATTGGGCTATATTTGGGCTACATCTGGGTGATTTTGGGCTACATTTGGGCTCTTTCGTCTCCGGTGGCCATCTTGGGAGATTTATTTGTTATGAAGTTTCCTAATTTCCTCATGTACTGCAGTCTCCTCAGTAGGAAATGCTTTCAGTTTTTTACTTTGATTCCATCATGAAGGTATTCAGATATGTCACACATTTGCCATAAATTCTGAATGTTAGCACTCTAGTTGCTCATTAGATCACTGTAGTAAAACTACTGTTCACCATGGAAGTCTGCTCCTGGTATTAAAAGTGCATGTTTCAGTCTGCATGTCAGAATATTTTAATGAAATAGAAGAGGATTTGAGAAGTCACTCAAAATGTGCCCTCATTTTCTTTCTTCAGCATTAATCATAATTTCTATGGCAAAATGAACCCCCTCATTGTGTTCCTTTTTAAATTAAATGTTTTAAGTGTTACCAGTTTATTCCAATCAAGATGGCTTCAGGTGTGCCATACTTTTGTCATAATGAAGACAGTAAGCGCTCTAGTTGTTTTTAAGAACATTCTGGGACATTCTGTCATTGGGCTATACTTGGGCTACATCTGGGTGATATTTGGGCTACATTTGGGCTCTTTTGTCTCTGGTGGCCATCTTGGGAGACTTATTTGTTATGAAGTTTCCTAATTTCCTCATTTACTGCAGTCTCCTCAGTAGGAAATACGTTCAGTTTTTTACTTTGATTCCATCAAGAAGGCATTCAGATGTGTCACACATTTGCCATAAATTCAGAATGTTAGCACTCCTTTTGCTCATTAGATCACTGTAGAAAAGCTACTGCTCACCAGGGAAAACTGCTGCTGGTATTGAAAGTGCATGTTTCAGTCTGCATGTCAGAATTTTTTAATGAAATAGAAGAGGATTTGAGAAGTCACTCAAAATGTGCCCTCATTTTTCTTTCTGCAGCACTAATCATACTTTTTATGGAAAAATGAACCCCCTAATTTTGTTCCTTTTTAAATTAAATGTTTTAAGAGTTACCACTTTAATCCAAGCAAGATGGCTTCAGGTGTGCCATACGTTTATCATAAGTAGGACTTTTAGCGCTCTAGTAGTTCTTTGGAACACTCTGGGAAGCTGCAGTAGAACACAAAGGAATCAACTGACAGTCTCAACTGACAGTCTCTGCCATTGTTGAATGTACATGTTTTACTGAGAATGTCAGACTTCATTCTCACATGACTGAGAAAGATAATGTGAATTTACAGAAAATCAGCTCTCAGTTTAGCTTATAGATCACGTTCCAAACCTCTGTGGTAAAAGCATGAGAAAATATTTTTCTCTCAATCATGATATCCCAGCAGAAGGCTTTTTCACATGGTGAAATCACCTTAGAACATACCACAATTCCTAAAATGAGTATGGTACCATCAACAAATGATTTATAATGTAACTAAAGTCTTAAAACCTTCTATTAACTGCAATGCTTTTTAATGAGGTGCTATCATGTATATTGGTCCCAAGATGGCTGCCAACACTTCTTGGATGAAGTGCTGACAGCCAATCAGATCTCAGGATGAGATGTGTGGTTAGGCTCCGCCCACATATATATATGCTTTTAAATGCTATTTTCTCAGGAAATACTGAACAGATTTACACCAGACCTGCAAAAGGCACTTCCTTGACCTTATGGCTACCTCTCTGCCAAATTTCAAGTAATTCTGTTCAGCCGTTCGGGCTGTAGCTGTGTCCTATGGAAAAATGCATGGGGAAAATGTGTTTTGGGACCCCCCTTTTTTCTCGGCCCATGCTTGACGAATCACCCCGAGACTTTCAGGGTAGGAGCTGAACGGAGCGCCCCATTAGTTTTGAAAATTTCGCGAGGATTCGTCAACCAGCGCCAAAGTTATTCAAAATAGAATTTTGAGATTTCCTATGGAAACTAGGTTGTAACTATAACTATCTACTGGCGACCGCCAGTAGATTATATCTATGTGATCAAGACTCGCAGGAGTTGAAACGCGTTATGGTGGCATCTAAATAAAGAACAATTATTGGCACTATTCCGTGGTCCGTGTCCCTGTGTTGCTGCGAAGAAAGCATAGACGCTGTGGAAATCGTGATATATATATATATATATATATATATATATATATATATATATATATATATATATTACCTACTGGCGGTCGCCAGTAGGTAGTTATAGTTAGGACCACGGTTCCATAGGAAATCCGCAACATTCTATTTTGAATAACTTTGGCGCCGGTCGACGAATCCTCGCGAATTTTTCAAAATAGGTGGGGCGCTACGCTTCGCTCCTACCCTGAAAGTCTCGGGGGGATTTGTCAAGCGGGGGCTGAGATAAAAGGGGGGTCCCAAAACGCGTTTTTCCCATGCATTTTTCCATAGGACCTTTAGACACAGCTACAGCCCGAACGGCTGAACAGAATTACTAGAAATTTGGCAGAGAGGTAGTCCTCAGGTCAAGGAAGTGCCTTTTGTAGGGTTGGTGTAAATCTGTTCAGTAGATTCTGAGAAAATAGCCTTTAAATCAATATATATATCTGAGCCAGCATACGGTGCGCTTACGGTGCCCTTACCTTACGCGTATGGTGGCGTGCGCGAGCGCGATTCTGATTGGCTCTTAGATCTTAGTAAACATTCGAATCGGCCGAAACCAGGAAGCGGCGGCCGCCATTTTCTCTCTAGCACTGAGAGTGATGATTAAACTACAAAGACCAAAAACATGTAAAGGGGCTGTTTGGACAGCTCCAAAACACCTAGCCATGTTGAGGGAGTCCCCAAAGATCCCCCAAGGCCAAAAACTGAATTTTTATTTTTTCGCTAATTTCGCCGATTACGCTTACGGTACGCGTACGGTAAAAAAATATTTAAAAAAAAAAAAATATCCACACTCACCCCACCCCGTGTGCAAATGGTGCCCGAAGGGCACCATTTGTGCATGGCTTATAACCACAGCGAAAAATTAAAATATTACCTTTCAAAACGAAGTGCATCATATATCCTCCATGTGCGCACGGTGCGCGAAGCGCATCGTGCGTACATGGCCCATCTAGCGTAACGTGGGCACGCGGTGCGCGTAGCGCACCGCGTGCCCACCGTGCGTGCACGGCACTAACTGCGTAAAGTGGGCGCGCGGTGCGCAAAGCGCACCGCGTGGTCACTGTGCGCGCACGGTGCGCGAAGCGCACCGTGCGCGCACGGAACGAACTGCGTTAAGTGGGCGCGCACGCCACGAATGGCGTAAAGTAACTTAGCATTTAAAAAACCGTACAAATTCACTGAAAATACCATAGGTTTCACACACGTTATAGTTAGGAATTAGCATTTAAAAAACCTTGCAAATTCACTGAAAAAACCATAGCTTTCACACATGTTATAGTTAGAGGAAATTTTACTGATAAAAAACCAAAGAAATTCCCCCGTTATAGTTAGTGCAGGCAACTATAACTCACGCGACCGCAATCTTCTGCTGATGACATATGTGTCTTTATGAAAAAAAAATATTTGTAATATATGTATAGCTAAAAATGTATGGAAGAAGACATGGGCAAATAAGTGTCTAAATACAGTATTAGCATCAGCAGAGGATTGCGGTCGCGTGAGTTATAGTTGCCTGCACTAACTATAACGGGGGAATTTCTTTGGTTTTTTATCAGTAAAATTTCCTCTAACTATAACATGTGTGAAACCTATGGTTTTTTCAGTGTATATATATATATATATATATATATATAGATAGATAGATAGATATATAGATATATATATATTACCTACTGGTTGTCACCATATATATATATACCTACTGAGGTGTTACGAGCACGAGCT
This sequence comes from Triturus cristatus, assembly GCF_964204655.1. NCBI lineage: Eukaryota > Metazoa > Chordata > Amphibia > Caudata > Salamandridae > Triturus > Triturus cristatus. Next base: position 679,886,362 of record NC_140586.1, on the reverse strand, counting down.
TGCTGCTTATTGGCTGCGAGCAGTGCGAGTGGTTGCAGCTAGGAAGTGTTGGCAGCCATTTTGTGATTCTGTTGAAGAGAGTAAGGGGAAAAAGGGCGAAAATAGGAGGAAAGAGGAGGGTAGGAGCACTGTAACCTCTGTAGGATGTTTAGGGTGTGCAATACAGGGGTGCGAAGCGAACTACTCATCCCTACCGGGCTGAAAGTGCAGGGCTACGGAAATTAAGCGAGGTATTGCCTAGAGTCTGATGCTGCTAAGGTGAGCTGCTGCGGGACTCGGGGATTAAAGCGTGAGCCCAAACTGTGTGTCCTATGCAGTGAAGTCAGGTGCCCTCTCCGTTGCACCACACCTGTGGAAGTAGTGTCAGCATGTGTTTATACCTACTAGGACAAACTACTGACCCCTACTGGTCTGAAAGTGCTGGGGTACGGAAAATATAGGTATTGTCTAAAGTCTCATGCTGCTAAGCTGAGCTGCTGCCGGACTCGGGGATGAAACTGTGAGCCCAAACTGTGTGTCCTATGCTGTGAAGTCATGTGCTCTGGGCACTGTGCCACACCTGTCCAAGTAGTGTCAGCGATATTTTATACGTAGTAGGAGGAAGTTTTGTTTGGAACACGGTAACTTGTATATGGTGGTGGTAAGTGATTTCACGCACGCTAACTACGACGAAGGACTTTTGAGTGTTGGATGTCCACTCATTCTCAGATCGGGCAGTGGGTAGTGTGCGAGACGGATGCAAATATTTTCATATCTGTCAGGGGGGCTGGCTACTTGCAAGTTCCTTCTCAGAGCAGCAGATGTGTTAGTGCAAGATACCTCAGACAAAGAACCTTTCATCCTTACAGTAACTTCTCCAGGTGCATTCATACAGGATGTGTACAAAGGCCGGTCGTGGGTGTTGTGGGATATCTGCGACCCTGGTCATCATGGATGAGATGCCCAGCACGTGGCACATGGGCAGGTTCACTGTGTGTTACGTTGCCAAACAGCTGCTCCTCCCTCCAACGAACCCCCACACTTTTGTGCGCTGCGCTGTTGTATCCCGTGCAATCCTATGGCACACCTTTCTAATGCCTATTGGCGCATGTCCTGCAGCATTCCAATCACAATGTGACAGTGCCGTTAGGAGGTGGTGCATGCCACTTTACAACATCGACTTGTGGTTGCCACAGCAGAACACAGAGACACACTTACTGCACTTCTTGCACTTGGACATGTGTGAGACACCCCGTTCCCTTTGCTGCTTGTGCATGCAGGAGGATGCATGTGTAGCTACATCTCCAGACTCACTGCCAACGCTGAGGTGACATGGTAATGTCCGCTGAAGACAGCACACTGTGATGTTGCAGTGCCGGTGCCTATCATGCTAACACAATGACCACATGGACATACTTGCTCAGATGCGGGTTCGGGGGTCATTGGCGGTCCTGGGGTTGTTGCGAGGAGTGTTATGGCCCTCATGGGTATCCGTGTATCATGCTCATTGACTCTATGGCACCTGTGGGTGTTCAGGTGTGGTTCTTGGCTGTGTTCCTTTTCATGCACCAGGTAGTCATCCTGCTTAACACCAGCATCTCTGGTGCTAACGCGGCTTATCGCCGGAATTTGTTTAACTTCGTACTTTTTGGCTTTCGTTGTGAAAGTTGTGATGTGGTTTTTTCGTGTACAGAAAAATAAACGAACTGGGCAGTGTATCCCGTCAAGATCCAGCACCTGACCAACTATTCACAATCAATATAAATACAATGAGATTTCTTTATTGATTTTGTGTGTACACTGTAAATGCTCCTACTACCACAGTGGAATTCAATACAGGATTTTATTAATTAGAATAGATCGCAAAGGTGCACCTTGTGTGTTTTTGCACGGGAACGCCTACTCTGCATCTCATTATCAGCACTTTAATGCAGCTAAAGTTGAGATAAATCTAACACACTATTCAGAAGCTGGTGTAAACTGCAGACATCACCAGTATGTCCGCGATAACTGCCCCAAAATTTAGCACCATGGTGGACACCACCAAATAACAGTAATAAGAACGAGAAAGAGTGACACAGAACTTAAGTAACAACCAAAAACTTTATTGAAATTTAACAAACTCAACACAAAACAACAAGGCGGAACACTCCTGTCGGGTCCATCAATGTCGACGGCACAGCCTGGAAAATAAAGCACAAAATAAGGACCTGTGTAATGCGCATATCAGAGGAGTGAGACACAGAGAAAGAGAGAAGGAAAAAAAGCCAGAGAGAAAAAGAGAGGGAAGGAAAGAAAGGGAGTGAGAAAGGGAGAAGGGAGAGAGAGATAGAAGGAAACGAAGGAAGAGAGTGAGAGAGAGAGTGAAGAGAGGGAAGTGTGAGAGAGAGAGAGAGAGAGAGAGAGATACTACCGTCCCTGCGCATCCATGACCAAAAAATTACCTGCTGCCACCGGAGTGCCTACTAATGAGCACTCCAAGTGCCCGTCAATGCTCCGCGGCCCGGCAGATCTCACAGATGTCGCTGAGTCCTGAGTAATGAATGACGGAGACCATCAGCTTTTGGAGCCGCTAACCCTGTGCAATGCAAGTCAGCGCCACGTGGTGGTAGGCCGCTGACAGCCACATCAGCTTCGGGTGGCACTAACCCTGTGCAAGTCAAGTCCGCGCCACGTGGTAGTAGGCCCCTGATGGCCATGCAGCTCAGGGTGCGACTAACTCTCTGCGTAACTCTTCATGGACTATTTATGATTCAGACCCGTGGAGCGTCCGCCATCCAGTGACCACGGTAATAAAGGATGTGACGTTGTCGATGCATTATATTTGCGTGGTCACATGGCCTGTGATGCATGTGCCGGATGGGTGTGGTGTGTGTGTAAACCTGCCCTCAGGGAGTGGCAGTGACATGTTGACAACTAGAGCACTGACCAGCGCACCAACAGCGAGTACGCCTGCGTCAGGTAGCTATGTGGGGGTGTGAAAATGTGTTTTCTCAATGGATTTTCCATAGGAAACTTTAAACAAGGCTAGAGGTCAAACTGCTGAACGGAATTACGCCAAGTTTGGCAGGGAGCAAGGTCTTGGTCCAGAAAGCAGGCTTTCTCGCATTGAGTAAAAATATAAAAGAAAGGTCTCGGGGCAATTTAATATACCGGAGCTCTGTTTCTGCAAGATAGCTCTTTCACGCTGCCTCTGCCCAACATCACCACTTCGCAGCTATGCCGTTAGAAGCCAGTCCGTTGGCTCGTAGCTCTCTACCTTTGCGATCTAGTACGCTACTGTGCCTGTACCTCTGCGTACTACTACGGTGCTGTTCCTGTGGGAGCGGACGGCTCGTAGTACTGCGTCTGTGAGTCGAGCGGATGGGCCGCAGTTGTCCCCTTGCGAGTCTGGTTGCGAACTGTTCATAACTCACACTACATAAGCATTGAAAAACCATTTTGTGATTCAGTCCGTCAGCTAGCATCTGTCTGAGGCATTTCTGAAAACATATCGGAGTTCTTTCTGTGAGAGATACCCCTTTCACGCTGCCTCTCCCCACATCAGCAGGTAATGCACCCTCTTCTCACATTACCAACATACCCCCAACAACCTTCTTGGGCCCGGAAGTATCCCTGTGCGGTTGGACAAATAAGAATCTTAGTCTTGTATAGGTTTACATATGAAACATTTTATTTAAAGAAAACAACAACAAGTACAACTGAAGGGAGTCTGGTGCTGTGGTTGCTGCCACGGACTTGGGGTCACTGCCATTTGGGACTCAGGACACAGTTGCACATGTGGGATCGGCTTGTGTTGAAAAGGGTTAGTGGCACCACGTGTTTCAAATTGCGAGCTCTGTTGCCTGTAGTGTACACTGTTGTTGAGTGTTTGTTTGCACTTGAAGATTAATTTGTTGATTGTACTAAAGGTATAACTGATATAAAAAAAAGTTCTTGAAGCAAGGATACTAAAAGGATAATATGTCGGTTTTAGGCCTGTGATAGTTACTTGCTTAGTGGACTCTGTAATTAATTAATCAAGATTTAATTTTAATTGTGAGCCCTACTGACCGCAGTGTAGGCGTATAATGAAAAGATGAAATATGTATAGAATACACTGTCGAAGTGTATGAGCCTGTGATGCTGCTTGGTGCGGATGGACCGCAGTGGGAGCTATGTCTCTTGCCTACTGCGTCATCTGCAATCGTGACTGTATCTGAATTGTGAGTCCTGCTGACCGCAGTGTAGGCCAGAGGTAGCGGTGAGCAAGGGCCCACAGCCACATGCATAGGTTGGTGGTCGCTGCCACGGACTTGGGTCACTGCCATTCAGGATTCAGAACACAGTTCCACATGTGGGATCGGCTTGTGTTGAACAGGGTTAGTAGCACCACGTGTCGCCGGCCTTGCATATGGAAATATGCCTAACTGATCAAAGGGAATATGCTGCTGTGGTCGCTGCCATGGACTTGGGGTCACTGCCATTCAGGATTCAGGACACAGTTCCACATGTGGGATCGGCTTGTGTTGAATAGGGTTAGTGGCACCATGTGTTGCCGGCCTTGCATATGGAAATATGCCTAACTGATCAAAGGGAGTATGCTTCTGTGGTCGCCGCCACGGGCTTGGGGTCACTGCCATTCAGGACTCAGGACACAGTTACACATGTGGGATCGTTTGGCTTGTGTTGAACAGGGTTAGTGGCACCACGTGTCACCGGCTTGTGTTGAACAGAGTTAGTGGCACCATGTGTTGCGGCTTGCGTTGAATTCTGCCTGAATAAGTCCACGTGGTGATGACTTGTGGTGCAGTGAGTTAGTGGCACCTGAAGCACTCAGCGTGTGCGCACCCTGCGATGATGCATGGTCCGGGCGGGCCTCACTGGTAGCAATATCTTTACATGCTTTGAAAGAATCTTCATAGCAGTCAAAATCTCCAAGTAATTCCATTTCAGTCCTCCAAGGTTTGAAGAGTTGGAGAAGAGCTAAATAGAAAAACTCTCTCTTATCTGGAGTATCACAACTTAATTTCCTGTGATTAATCACATTTCCTTTGGCATTCTTTAAGAAACATCCATCAGATCCAATTACAGCTAATTTCCCTTTATTTATTTTCTCTGTAACATTTTTTTTAAACTATAATGTTGCAGTATTTCATATAGACATATGTTTGCCAGGTATGGACTTCTATTTGGATAGTATGTGAGGAACAGGAATTGAGTTATCTGCAACATATTGTATGTTCATATTTGCATTCCACATCTTCAAAATTACTGAATTGTAATCATTAATGTACTTTGATTCTTCTGTTCTTTTTATATTATTAGTATTTGTGAGTGATTTTCGAGTGATAGTATGCCTAACTGCTGACCTAAAACTATTCACTCTTCCTTGCAACGACTAATGGTGCAGTAACTTAGTAGTACCTTTGGTGCTCAGCGTGTACGTACCCTGCGATGATGCGTTGCCTGGAAGGGCCGCACTCGGACCAATGTCTTTTGTCTATTGAATTCTGCCCCGGTAAGGCCACATGGTGATAACTTGTGGTGCACTGAGTTAGAAGCATCTGAAGTACTCAGCGTGGGCGCACCCTGCAATGATGTGTGGTCCGAGAGGGCCACACTGGGAGCAATGTTTCTTGCATACTGCACTGCGTCATCTGCAATCGCTACTCCATCTGATTTGTGAGGCCTGCTGTCCGCAGTGTAGATCAAAGGCAGAAGTCTGTACAGACATAAGTCTGCGGTGCTGTGCCGCTGGGTTCGCAGGGGGCCTGTGTCGAGGAGACCCGCGGTCATGGCGGCAGCCTTGTGGCAGGGTGAGGCCCGCCGCTCTGGCACAGTCGTTGGTCTTCACAGTTCACAAGTGAACCATGCCCAGAGCCCCGGCCTATTTATTCACACTCCTACGCTGAAGTGGTGTACGTCGGACCAGCCCACTCCGGTTACCCTTGTGCTTACAGGGGGGGGATGATACAGCTACATGACTGAGATCGTCCCTAGTGTTTGACGTAACATGGTTGGGTTCACTGTCCACATCACTACAAGCACCAGTAGCATTTGTGCACATGGAGAGGTGTGTGTTCTGCATACTGAGATGTGTCCAGCACATCACCGCTACACTTTGCATTGTATGCATTGTTATTCATGGGTGAATTGCTTCCTTCAGATATAGTTTGTTCACACCTGTCCGAATATTCAGCTATTGTGTGGCTAAGGGGCCATGCCGTTTTCAGAAAACTTCGCTGTCTTGTTCTGCGCTGCCTCGGTGGTAGAGGGGGGGGGGTCCTGAGGGATGTGATGGGTGTTGTGGCGCTCTTGGGTGTCGGAGCTGCTTCATCAGTAGGTCTCTGACATGTGTTGGTCTTCAGATGTGGCTCTGGGCTGGGCTCCCTTTCATACTCTATGTAGTTGTTTAATATTTAAAAAACAAGAAGACATTAAAAAATAAATTTAAAAAATACAACAACAATTTTTAGGATATTAAAGTTACAAAATATTAAAAAAAAAAAGAATTACTGAGAAAAACATAGGTTTTATGAACATTATATTTAGAAATTAGGATTTAAAAAACCTTTGAAATTCACTGAAAAAAACATAGGTTTCAGGCACGTTATAGTTAGAAATTAGCATTTAAAAAACCTTAGAAATTCACTGAAAAAACCATAGGTTTCAGGCACGTTATTATTAGAAATTAGCATTTAAAAAACCTTAGAAATTCACTGAAAAAAACCATAGGTTTCAGGGACGTTATAGTTACTTTGGACTCATATAAAAACAGAGAATTTTGCCCATTATAGTTAGTTGAGCTAACTATAACTTGCACGCCCGCAATGCACTGGTGATGACATCACATATTACATCACTCATGACATGATCAGTGACATCACTCATGACATCACTGATGACATCTCAAATGACATCACTCAGGTTGACAAGTCAAGCACAGTGACCTATTGTGAAGCTCCTGGGAAAATGTTATATCTCCTTCACACTTATTCAAATGCTAATCACTGGCTGGGAGCTAGAAGATGATTATGCTAGTTAGCCTTCTGACAGTTCAGGCACGTAAAGGGTAACTTTCTATAAGTTACTTTTCCTCAATATTTATTAAAACTCTAACTCCAAGGTTGAATTGGATTTTAAAATAACTATTAAAAATAGTTGTTAATTTTTCTAGCTAATGCCAGTCCCAAGTATTAGGATTTTAATCTGTACTCTGGTTTTCAACATAGGACATGTAGTCTGCCACAGTGAAAAATAGTTTTTTGGGTTCTCATCACTGTAATTACATGTTACATTAAATGTTGATGTACCTTATTTTTATATACCATGCATCCTGCCTTATGGGCAACAAGATCTAAATAGGTTGAATCATTAATATATTTAAAGATACATCTTTCACCAGTCTAAAGGGCTTATTTTGAAAGGTCAAAGTACACATTTCACACTGCTACAGTTAGGCTAAACTACTAGGCCTGAAGCATTGTTTTACACTGTCACTGTAGTGGATGGCACAATAGGTGATGCAGTCCACTAGTGACATTTCACTTACAGGCCCTGAGTACATCAAGAGACTTATCTGTAAGTACATGTACCGATTCAGAATATTTAAATTCAACCATGTTTAAAGGGGGAGCACAGGCACTTTATTACTGGTTAGCAGGGGTAAAGTGCATAGAGTAATATTGCAAGCAAAAATAAATGGTCCACTAAGAGTCAAGAAATCCAAGATGACATGCAGAAAAGGTGGATTTCCTACATCTACACCTACTAACATCTGACTTCAAACTTGTTGCACTTCCAACTTCAGTGCCACCTGCACACATTTAAAAATATATTTCTATTTCCCACACAGGGCAATAACTGTTGTGTTACATATCATGAACTTCACTAATGGAGGCTATTTAAGAATCAAACTCTATCTGATGTAGACCTTATCATATCAAGAAAATGTAGTGGCTTGTCACCTTTGCCATGCTGGCCAAAGAGAACACAGGCTGGCTCTATTACATGTCCTTGGTGGCAAGTAAAGCAGTGCTAAGTGGAAACACCTTTTATTACCATCTGATGAAAGCAGATTTGTGGATGTAGTAATCTATGACAAGATTAGTGTTTCAGGGGCGTGGCCACTTCAGCAATGGAGTCAGATGCCTAAACCGTAGCTCTGCTGGCACTGGCTTGCTAGTTCTGGCATTCTGTAGTATACGTAGCTGCCGGGTTCCCACGCCACTGCCAGACACTCAGGAGGCATCTGAGCCTCAAGTGGCAGTAGATATGGGGCACTGTGGAGTTTGCCGAGGCCACCTGGTGGGTTGCTGACCACAGCCCAGGATGTGGATGCCTGGGGAGTGAGGCGGGCTGTATCAGGGGTCCCATTTGGCAGCAGCTGATGCAGAGAGAGTGGGGGGCCTGGAAGTGTGTGTTGAGGCTGGCAGGCCGGATTGGTCCTGTGAAGAGATACAAGTGAGGAGCCACATGAAGTGGAGGAAGGTGGCTGGGCAGTGTTGGGCCCAGTCATCAGAGGCAGTTGCCATTTTGCCACAGAGCTGGGGCCCTCATCCAGCTGCTGCCACTGCTGAGGAGGCCGGGGCCCAGCAGATGTATTAGAGGCAGGTTGTGCAGGAGAGCATCCAGTGGCAGCATGAGAGCTGCATGAAGAACGTGAGGGCAGCAGGGAGGCTTAGCCAACTGACAAAAGAGGATGCAGTCACCATTCTGTGAAGCAGTCGAGCAGAGGCAAATGATGTGGTCAGCCTACTAAGGGCCGCTGTGGTGTTCTCCACCCGCCCGGTGGAGAGCCCTGCAGAACCTTTGGGGCTCTGGGGGCTGCTGGAGGTCTACTGGACTAGTATCTGCTTTGACGAGGTGGAGTGAAGGAGGCCCACCGACCCTGAGTGGACTTGGGCTGTGCCTTGCCGTCAGTATGCAGAGATGGCCTACATGGTAATGGGCCTGGAAGAAGAGGAGTAGGCCTCACTATAGGGCTGGATTGGGGGTAGAGGGGTCCCCAGTGGCCCGGGGTGCCCTGGAGAGAGGAGGTGCCCCTCATGGATGCAGCCTGGGTCTTCTGGAGAGTCTGGATCTGGTAGAGGCGACACTTTCAGCAGTGTGTTCTGGTGGGGAGTGCTTCTAAACTGGTATGGTTACCCCTCGCTGGAGTGAAGTGTGCACCTGAAGAGGTGTTCTGTGTGAGGGGGTGCTTGGCCCCACACAACCCCCTGATCCTGAAGTCTGCAGTCCGGTGAGGCACTCGCTGATACCTGATAACTGCGCAGACTGTTTGGAAGAGGGGACCCCTGTGGACACATGGCTGAGGCATGTGTATGACTTTGGGGTGTGCTTTTTGTTGGACCTCAAGGGTGGGCGCTCTAGAGAGAAGGTGGTGACTGCGGGGTCAGTCTGAGTCTGGCATTTGGACCGGGGACATGGGCCGTGGCAGATTGAGAACAGTCTGGTCAGCACATACACAGCTACACGACTTTGGTCCAGTGAAAATGTGAGTCTTTTCTGGGGTCAGGACAGACCTGCCGCACCTTCAGTCAAGTATGCCGTGCTATGCCAGGCAGGCTCAGGGTGGAGGTGGTTTCTACGAAGCATTTCTCCATGAAAGCAAAGGAGGTGAGGGACTGGCTGGAGCAGCACGGGCATCCGCTGCTACAGGACCGGACTGGCGAGAGATCTCCGGACTGGCAGACCCAGTGGCTGCGCCCACGTAGGGTGCCATGGAGACACCCACAAGTGAGGAGGCACGGATGTAACAAGACAAGGTGGTTACGGAGATACTTCATGGACTCCTTCGGCCCAGGTTGAATCGATGGGGCCTCTGTCTCGCAAATCAGAGACATCAGAGAATGGGTCGGAGACCTCTAGTGTGGATGAGGAGGTAGTAGACCTTTCAAGGGTCACCCTTATGACTTCAGATGAGGTCGTCTGAGGGGCTGAGTGTAGTGGGGTGGCCCAAAGGGCCTCTCAGGGAAGTGTGGGGAAGTCTCAGTGGGTGGGGTGGGATGATTTCAGACAGACATTCAGCTAGAGGGAATCACCACACTGCCTTGTAGGACTTTAAAGACATGGTGATAAGCAGTATAGATAATTTGGGGATGATAGGTGCCTCAGGCATTAGTGGCCGGTTCGTTTTATATTCGAAGTGTGAGGTGGCAGGGTGTGGGTCCACAGGGGTTTCAGTTTATGGGGGCTGTGGCGGAACTCATTGCAATGGTGACCCAGTGGCAGATGAGGGGTGGAAGAATGGCATGGAACAAGTATAATCATTGGTGGGGATGGGTTCTACACATGAAGCAGGGGACGCTTCCCTTAGACTCCTCTCCTTGAATGCAAACAGGCTTGGTAAACAGCTGAAGCGGGGTGGTGCAGCACTATTTAGTGCGCAAGACTCTGGACCTGGTCCTCCTGCAGGAGATGCATCTGAAGTGCTCCCACTATGATTTTTTGGGGAGGGGAAGGATTTGGTCACTGGTTCACATGGGGTACTCAGCGGGTGCAAGGGGTCGGAATTCTGATACGTAGGTCCACGCCCTTCCAGGTAACGCACACATGGGCTGATCCATCGGTGGTGGGGCGGTAGTGAACGGCCTGTGTAATGGGGAGCGTTTGATAGTGGATTCCTGGTATTGTCCCCCCGTACTACAGGGGCCAGGCCTTGAGTGCATAGGGAAGTGGATTGCAAGTTGCCCTGAGGCTGTGTTGCTAGTGGGGGAATACTTCAATCTGAACCTGTAGGGGGATGAGGTTTGTATGATGTGGACAGGGGAGGCACCCAGGGATGACCGAGGCTTTGCTCTTTCCTCGGGTCACTGGAGTTGGAGGATTTGTGGTGGGTGACACATCCGGGTAAGTGACAATTCACCATGATGCTAATCTTTCTCGCTCGTTGGTGCCTGGATTATTTTCTGGTGCACAATATTTTAGCTATAGGAACACCACCTTCTTGACTAGAGGTAATTTGGGTCACTCCTCAACGGTTACAGAATGGTGAGTTCATGGGCCCCTCCAAGTTCGGGCTGGTGGTTGGAGCCATGGGAGCTGTTGGACTGGGATAGCTGCCATCACATTTTAGATATGTGCAACCAATATTTCGGGAAAAATTACTGGTCATGGCATCGGAGATGGTACTTTGGGAAGCGATTAAGACAGTGAACTGGGGCCAGTTAATTGCGCTTGTGGAGGAAAAGAATAGAGAGAAGAATGTGTGACCATGAAGATGGAGAGGGAGCTGTTGGAGAGGGAAGCTGCATGTGTTGAGTGGCCATATCCAGAACAGGCTCAGTGCTTTGCCCAATTGCGGGAGAATTATAGGCAGTATGTTTGGAGTGAGGCACGAACCCTGTACTGGGTGTGTCAGAGTAGGCTGTACGAGGTGGGGAACAAGGCGGGGAAGCTGCTGGAGTGGTTGGCCAGGAAGGAGGAGGCTACTACTACAAGAATTGGAGGGTTATCCTATCCTATCTCAACCCTGAATCCCAAAGGTGATAAATTGCCAGAGGTAAAAAAAATCTATTAGATATTTTATTAAGATCCTCAACCACAGGTACCACCCATGACATGCTTCTTCATTGTATCCTCACCCACTATACCTAGTGTGAATGGGTGGACTGAACACACTTTGTAAGCAGAGCACTTTCTAAACAGGGATTATGTAAGTTTAAATTGCCTGCAAGTTTCTCTGTATTGTGTCTTTAATCTGAGTACCATTGGCAATGTTAAAAACAAAATAAAATTGATGTTACTGGGTATAATGGCCCAAACATCAGCATTGGGCCGACGTGTTTCAGCCACACTAAGCGCCCCTGAGGGTTGATGGGCTTTCTTCAGGACTAAAATTAGTCTAATCCCTAGTCTGTTCCCTAGTCTACTATGTTATGCTTTACCCCTTATCTAATATTCTAGTGGTGCAGCACTATCACATGCAATTACAAGCATGCACGCTATTACAGACCAGACTTCAGGAAATTTTCCCCTAGACATCTATAATGAGAGAGAAACACAAAGATAAATTATAATTTCTCATATTTGGCACATAATTGTGCCTTCATGCATACATTTCTAAGTGTCACAACCTGCTAAAGGTATGTGTCAAGGTATGCACAGATGTGAAATCCCCGCACTCTAACACTCATAATAGGGCAAACATCACACTGAAAAACCCATCACACCATGTGTAGTGTAAATTCATGCATGCACACACATGATTCAAAAGCAGTCATAGTCACCTACACTGTTAATCAATGGCTTATAGCTCCACAAGGCCTCGTGGGAGGACAGTACCTGTAGTCACGCACCGGTATATTGAGAAGGAAGGGTGCTATAGTTAGTTGAGATTGTAAAAGTCTGCAGCAAACCCCCTTCCAAATATGCCCCCCAAAACTTCCTGCCTTACACCTATTTGGGGTCCTATGAGCCTTGAATTTGAATGGCTCTTGTTCAGGGATTCAATATATACTCTTAAACACATCTTCGGTTCAGTCGCTGTCCTGACACATCCCAGCGTGCAGGGCCGAAACGTTCTGTGCGTATACCGGCGCATATCCACCGCATTGCAGCTATTGTGGGGCGTGGCCATGCGTTATGGTGCATGCACGGGTTAGCGTAACAATGCAGAGCCTGCTGGGAAAGGTGTCCCAATCAGGTCCCATGTCCGCTCAACAGCAATTACATTAAAGGATTGAACTGTAATAGAAGGGGAACTTTCCCTTCAGTCTATAAATGAGCCGGTGTTAGGCTGGTTCTCTTGCCATGTCATTACAAGTGTTGTTTGCAAAATAAAAGAGACCAATGTTGAGGGACTGTCTTCAAAACACATAAATCTGTTCTCTTAATACCAGGCCATGTTGTTCAACACACTTTTGGAAGAGTTCAAGATGCAATTTTGAAATAATGCAACTTTTAAATGAGAAGGGGTGGGGGCCCATCAAGTTCCTCACTGTAACCCCCTCCCCCTCTTAATATGGACACCTCCTTAGATTATTTCGGACAATATAAATTGCTGACATGTTTTATATTGCCCTCTACTCACACTCACCATCCAGAGCAGGACATCCAGAGGTGTTTATCTGTCCTACAGCATATTCCAACAAGAAACGTCATTGTTCAGTCCTTGCTTATGGGTGGACAACTTATATATCCAGTGCTGCACTCTTTCATAGAGGATCTCATCAATGTGTCTACTATCCCCATCCACTTGTTCCAGTACAACCCGCCAGAGATTGTGTGAAGTGTGGAACCCAGTGATGAAGTCTTTAGCCATTTTCGAAGTACTACACTTACAGCGAATGAGCTTGTGTGCTCTCATATCCTGATCTTACGGGTTGTCATACCTATGTACCTAAGGTTCTCATGGACAGGTTATTATATTTATAACCTGCTTGGTGTTACTTAGTGTGTCTTCTTAACTGCCAGGAGCATCATAAGCCCAGGTCTAGTTATTTTGTGGGCAATGTCAAATGGAAGATACTGCACTGTTCACACGGGTAATGTCCCACTACATCAGGAAGACCGAGTGAACGGTGCATAGTGTTTAAAATTGTTCTTGTCTGTCTGGGTCTTGTGTGTACTTAAGGTATCTTCCATGCTATTAGCCCTTTTGTGTGGAAAAAAGGGGTTCATCCCACTTTCTGTGTCCCGTGCTTAGGATATGCCAGGTTTTTTTGATGATTTTCTTTACTTGGTCAGAATCGATAATGTTAGTTGTTACACACACGAGGATGGGTTCTTGGTTTACATTTACAGAGGTCTCAGGTACGGCTTCTTGTTTCTGGTTTCTAGTCCTTTTTATTATCTTTTGGACAATCAGTCCTGGATAACCCAGGACTCTCAGTTTTTCTGCCAAGGACTCTGTCTGTTTCTTAAAGTTGGAAATCTGACTGCAATACCTTCACACCAGAGGAACTGCCCAGAAAGGATATTTTCTCTCAGTGGACATGGGTGAAAGCTATCAAAATCCCAGCAGATTGTTCTTGTCTGTGGGTTTGTGGAAGGTGTCAGTTTGTAGTATACCCCTTTCTGGAAATAACCTCACATCCAGAAATGTCAAGGACTCATTGCTAATAGTGTGTGAACATAAATTATTGTAATCTCTATTCAGCCATGCTATGAACATTGATGTAGGTTGGTATATCACCCCCCCATACCGCTAGGATGTCATCAATATAGCGCTTCCATGTTCTGATGTGTTGTCTATATGGATTATTGTGGTGCAGAACATGTTTCCTCACTAGGCTCTGGACATATGGGCCTATTTATGAGGCTGTTTGCATCGCTCTTGCACCATGCAACATGGTGCAAGAGCGACCCAAACCTTAAAGCAGATTTTTGAAGCCATAAGAAGCCACTTTGTGTGGCTCTGAGTCGCTTTAAAAATCTGGAGTAATGCAACGCAGCATTGCATTACTCAGCCCTGGGTAGGCATTTCATGGCCATTCCATGTGTATTGTGATGCAACTCCCATGGATTTTGACGCATTCCCAGATTTATAAGAACTTGTAAACCTGGGGATGCACCAAAACCTTACACCCGCCCAGGGGAGAAAGAACGAGAAGAAATATCTCCATTTCTCCTAATTTCTTCCTCTATCAATCTGTGCTGCATTTTGCATCTGATGTGAGGTGATGCTTGACAGATACACGCTTCTGTTTTGTAACATGACGCTGGTGGCAGCCAAGAGGACCGTGGTATGGTACTGGGGCTGTGCACAGCTGCCAATAGTGCAGGTCAGGAAGGCCAATATGGAGTGGTGCAGGTGGGCAGAGGGACAGATCTACAGAGCGCGGGGTTGCCCCTCAAAGCTTGGCTGGATATGAGACAGGTGGGCCGCTGAGTAGGATGCTTAATCAGAGATAGTTCGGTGGGAGAGGCATGTCCTGTGGCTACCCGGGAACGGGAAGAGTATGATGAAGACCTTTGGATTTTGTGAACTTAGTGTTCCTTTTTTGTTGCTCACAGGTTGTTCTGGTCAGACAATGCCACATTGAGGATTGCTTGTAAAAATGTGCCATGTTACGCTGGGGTGTTTTGTTGGATGAACCGTTGAGAAATATTGCTGGATGGTCCTCGCTCACGCTCACCAACTTAATGTTGGTGAGCAAGGAAAAAACAGCGGAGCGGAGTTTTTGAGAACTCCGCGTGCTCTGCGGATGGAGCGGAGTTCACCGTCCAGGCCTTTTTAGAATGAGTGGACACAGATGGTTTTCTTTTGGCATCTGTTTCTGAAATAAACAGGATAAGCAACAAATCACTAACGTGTGCTTGAAGATTTGTGCACAATAGATCATGTATAATAAGCTTTTATAGCAAAGTCCTGAAAACTTTTGCTTCAGTTCTTGTTAATTGTTTAAAAACATTAGATTTTTGCGAACATCCTTTAAGCAACCAGACACATTTGGACTGCCTAATACAGCATCAAATGGACAATGTCACAAAATTGCACATGTTAAAACCCTGCCATTTTTACTCCCCGGGTTTATGGATACATGAAGTGTTCTGGCTTAACATCGGAGGGCCAGATGTGCTAAGCATTTTAGCGGTCACTAACACTCCAACAGGGTGTTTGCGACTGTTAAAATTATTTTTTAATGTACCAATCCCATTTTACGAGTCTTAAAACAGGATTGCAAACCAATACCGAATCAATATTTGGAAGGGGCATGTTGTAGATGTCCCTTCCAAATACCAAATCAATATGATCTGTGTCAATCTTTTGCAATCCAAATTTGGTTCTAAAATATTGACAAAACTACCGACTTTTGAGTTGGATTGGTGTAACCCCAGAGGGGAAGTTGCCCCTTTGAGACCGCTATCCCTTTGTTAATTAAAAAACATGTTTGTTGGGGAGTAGGAAGTTGTCCATGGTACCACTACTATATACAAAAACGTTTTAGAAAAAATAGATATCTTTACTGTTTACTTTTGGGAAAAAAAGTTTTACTTGATTAATAAGTGATTACAGACATGGTGGTCTTCTCACCCTACAAGGCCACCATTCTTGTGATGGCCTCCAATCGTATTGAGTCACAATTTGTGACCCACTGCATTAATATACATGAGTTAGGTCCAGGGCTCGAGTCGGAGGTACACAGCGTCCCCCCCTGCCAAGAAGCTGGGACCCACAGAAATAAGCTGAACGGGTCCCTGGTGTCATTTTCAGACACCGGGACACGTTTATCATGTGACGTCATTAGGTCATTTGCATATTGTCTGTCCCCCCACTTCTTTCTACAGGACTTGTGCCCTGGTTAGGTCAGATTGCAGCCGATAGTGAATTGAAATTTTACAAACCAATCTAGTAATACACAGGTTAGCTTGTAAAATACTTTATGGGTCACAAAAATACTGGTCAGACAGTTTGAGAGTTGTACTTTTCGATTAGCTTTTTACATTTGGCCGAAGTTGTCTCAGAGCATTATGGGATCTCTCAGGTGGAATAAAGAGCCATCCACTGTGGCCGTGATTATATTTCCAAATAGCGTGAAGAGACAGTGCCTAGGATATGACACAGTATGCAGGGCAGAGGTGGCTAAAGAAAGTGCTTTCGGTTATTAGGTTGATTGGTGCTTTGAAATATGCAAACGAGGCTGGGTGAAGCCAGTAAGATCCTTGGGCTCACCTCTGCTGTTATAGAACAGGACAGTGAATAATCACTGGAGTCATCCTGGACCATTTCCCAAGGAACATCTGTAGCCAATGCGGAGTCTGTTGGGCGATTTCCAACCTTGTGAGGCGCTTAGCAGCATATTTAACATCTGCCAATGCCCTTTGCGAGCGCCATATGCTCAGGCATCACTGGGCGCACCATTGACCCTCCCCCACCGTCCCAAATCCCCGCTGACTGCCTGATAAATATTGCATGTTAATACAGAGGGCTGGGTGTCAATCCGCAAGGCGACAATGGAATTCATTGCCTGTAATGAACACAATCTACATGAACACGTCAAAGGAAGAGGGCAAAGGCAAACGTTCCCAGCACCTGCTTCTGCTGCCGCCATACACGAAATCTTGGCATATCTTTGCAATTTTACAAGAGCCGGCGTTTGTTAGTGAGATGCGTGTTATGGTTTGAAAGGGGTACTGTTTCAAAAATAAAACAAAATGTAAATTGGATGTGAAAAGTAAATGTTGTTCTCTTCAGATTTTAGGATTAGCAATTCTAAGACCGAAAGTGGGGCCAGGCAGGAATAAATAAACCAATACAATTATTTTAAAAATGCTAACCTCTAAATCATAAATAGGATGACTGATGAAGATTGTGGCTTCTCTTAGTGGCCGTAAAACAGATTTTCGTCCATGGCTGTTTTCTGTAAAACCAAAGAGAGCACGCCATGATTGTATAAACGGAGCATAAACACTGTAACTGATGCTATAAAGCAATACATTGTAATACACATGAAAGCCATGCCAGAAAAAGCTGTACTGGAAATGTCGTGGTTAACCTGCTTAACAGGATATTCCCTTTAGATGTCATCCAACTGAATACTTTTATCAAACATTAATACATGTACATTTTTAGCCTGTGCTTGTTTGGAGACTGTTTTTTGTTTCCTTTTTAGGTCTCGCTGAGCCAGGGTGCATGCTCTGCTCGGAGAGCATTTAGTATACGGGTTTTCAAAGTGCTACCCACATGATTTTGCAGGCCTGAAGCTTGAGTGCACGATGGCGTGCACGTGCATAGCTGCTGCTCGCACTCCCTCCTCCCTTCTCCCCCTCCCTTTTCGTCAGCTTTGGTCAGGCTCCTCTGCTGCTGGCATTCTCCCCTCTCTTCTCACCCAGCCCTTCTTGTTACCTCGGCTTGCACTCACCCCTCCTTTCTCCCCTTTCGGCCGCTTTCGGCCGCTTTGATCTTCTCAGTGAGCCGTGCGGCCAATGCTTGTCTTTCTTTTCTTCTTTTCTTTAACCTTCTCAACAGTCTCCTCTATTAATCGTCCCTTCTTCACCCTCTCCTGCTTCTATAACAATCACCTTTTCGTTCTTGATACCCATTTGTTTAGGACATTGCTTTTATACCTGCTTATTTTGTTAGTCTTTTTTTACCTCTGCTTTTTTACCTGCTTGTTTTATCTTTTTGTGTGCTTTTTATGGTTTCTTCTCTTTATCACCTATGTTGCCATTGTTGTCATTCATCACCAGCTCCCCACTCACTGTCCCAGTCCCTCTTCATCCTCTTTCCTCACCTCACTCTCTCTCCCTCCTTCTCTTCCTTCCCTTATCCCTTATCAAGCCTGATCTTCCCCAAAAGAAAGGACGGGACTCGTAAGGAACCCAAGTAGACCATTCCTTTCCCTCAAGTTCTTCATGACAGACTGCATTGTTAACGAATCCAAAGTGATGCTTGTGACTGTTAAGAGTCCTGCAGGTGATTTCTGCCTAAACATAGGGATTTCACGCTGGGAGCCCCGGTGTTTGGATTACACTGTGATCGCTTCGATCAGAAATAGTAGGCTAGTAATATCCTAAGTGGACTTTTTCCTTCCGATTATGTTATCAGTTAACTTCGCAGTTCATTGTACTGTGTAATAAATAAGGCCCGATTTCTCTCCCATCCTACCTCTTGCCTAACTAGGATGCCATTGTTTCCATATCCCATCTTCTGGCAGTGTCTTCAGCAGGACCGTCCTGCACTGGTCCCACGAGCTTTGCCAAGCCATGTCTCTGACTGTCGTCTGTACACTTTGTTTTCGCACAGTATTTATGGCCACCCAACAGGCCTCTCTAAACATTGTTGACTGTTTCCTAGTACTGTTATCCACCATATATTGCTTTGGTGCCGGTCTTGCTTGCTCATGTTTCTTGTGTGCATGTTGGATGAAAATATGCATTTGTGCAATTAGACACACCCCACCCTACATACAGTACTCCCACTCCCATGCAGTTGTCTATCCGCCCACACCCATGCATTCATCCATCCATCCCCATATATCCGCCACTCAACCATTCAGCCATTCTTTCACCGACACCTGTGCCTGTATTCATCCATTAACATAATCCCCATACATCCATGCATTTAGCTAGGTCTCTCTCCCATCCATCTGTCCAGCCAATCCATTGATCTTTGTATGAAGTTGCGTCCATTCATTCATCTAATTGAATGCATTGACACCCGTGCACCCACCAACATGTAAGTGCATGTATGACTGTCTTACTTTGGGTCTTTGTGGATTGTGTTTAATGTTGCTTCTGTTAAGGCAGTATCTTATACACTGCATATAACACAAAAGTGTACAGCCATTTCAACACAATCGCATAAACATAAAATAAGTAATATCTCAACGGTGTTTTCAACAGAACAGTATAGTAAGAGTTCCGTGGATTATAATGCAGTTAAGGAAAATGCTCCCCACTTTTGTTTATGTAGTAAAAAAACAGGCATAATTGGGGTGCAGTAGACACTTAATACCTCTATGCACAGAATCTGTGCTGCACTAATGACATCAATGCCACTATTTGCTAGCACTTTTTGTATAATTTCTATTACAAGGTTTTTATTGCTAATGATCTATTTATTTCACAACACACTGTATTTTGGTCCATCGAAAGGCAAGACAAAAACAGCTTGCATAAAGGAGCCTTGAGTTTTAATATTCTTTTAAATGCACCGTGTGGAGCGCACAGGATTACTCTGAAAGTTGTAATAGTATGATCTCACCAGAAAGGTGTTCATTCGATATCTTGCCTCACCATGAACTGAGAACTAGCTCTGTTTATTTATAGTCCCTTTGCATTTAAGGCATGCACAAGGCTACAGCTCTCACCTAATCCCCTCCACCCCATTACCATCATACCAGAAAGAAAACTCAGTAGGTTAATAGGCCTGCAAAGGTGGAAGTCACTTGTCACATGTTGGACTCCCAGTGGGTTGAGCAGAATTTTATCTGTCATACATTAGTGCAGAGCATTTGGGGCACAAATCAGAAAGCAGGCGTCATTCCATGCCCTCTGCCCATGTCCATCATGCTAGATAGAACCTACTTGTCACATCTCAGAATTACAATAGGTTGAGCAGCATTTTGTTCCATTTTGGGTAGTTAGAAAAGAGTGGGATTGAGTTGGGTAGCAGCAACATCTGTTTAGTTGCAATTCATACATGTGCACTTGCCACTCATCATTGTACTCGGGCATCCATTCAGTCTTCCATTGGTTCACTCTTGGATTCAGTCACTCACCCATCCACAATAAAACACACACAAACTCAACAAGCATTGGCATAGCCAATAGGTCTCGCCTTTGGGACCTTATAAGTGTTTAGTTATGCAGCACAATATCCTTGGTGCAACAACATCAACTGTTGCATGGCTAAACACTTATAAGGTCCCAAAGGCGAGACCTATTGGCTATGCCAATGCTTGTTACCTTATGGGAAGTAAATCGCTGTGTCCCCCCTTCTTTAAAAAAAATCTTTTTTTTTCTTTCTCGGTCTTAACCTCAGTTGGAGGCCTCCTGCTTTAGCTCTCATTTACACCCTAGTAATCCAAAACTCTGCTCTTTGTTCCTCTGCAAACTTTTTTCCAGAGCAGTTTTCCTCTCTGGTGACACAACACTGCTCTCTAACACTCCAAATCACACTCACATATTTAGACGTCGGTGTTTTTTCAATCAACCCTGTAAAACATAATTCCTCTGTGATCACCATAATTTTCATTTTCTCACCCATAGCACCTCTTTCTTAAGCCCATGCAGCCCTGCATTACGGTGCCAGCCATTTATGATTTTTTAAATACTTTTCTCATGTTGTTGTAGTGCAATGTATCACTTTTTCGAACAGTTTTTAAGTACACTATGTTGCGTTGTTGGCACTAGTGAGTAACGGGCACAGGAATGTGTGGACACAGCAGATTAATAATTACACAGACTCTTAGGTATGGTGGTAAACGTGGTCTGACCCGGATATCCTGTCACGACCCTTCCTTTTATTTCCTTCTCTACACTTCCGCTGGGGCGGTACCAACTTGTGGGTATTCTGGCAACAAACTCAGAGGACACCCTTTTATTCTAAACTACATGGGATGGTCCTCACAACATACACTACATTTCTTATGCAACTTAGAAGTACCACGAAGAATCTCTACACATATTGTACTACAAGCCACTTGCTTGGTTGGGTTTGGTTCATATAGTACAATGTCATATTGATAATTTTTTGCCGAAATTATTTCTCATGTGTTAATTTGGGAAAATGTGGTGGAAAAACTGTTTCTATTGACTTACAGTGCACTACACATTTCTACTAGAAGTTGTGCTTGATTCGTATATTACTGAAATTGCTGA
This sequence comes from Triturus cristatus, assembly GCF_964204655.1. Lineage (NCBI taxonomy): Eukaryota > Metazoa > Chordata > Amphibia > Caudata > Salamandridae > Triturus > Triturus cristatus. Next base: position 679,865,131 of record NC_140586.1, on the reverse strand, counting down.
AGGGGAATTCTCAGTTGGTTTGCTTTACATTAACCAGTGCTTACTTTACATTCGTAGTGGGCACTGATACTCATTTTTAGGTACTACAACTTATTTTCTACCATTAGAATTCCACACAGTGTAAGCAAATGAAAGGCAGAAAAGGGAGAAGGGAGAAGGAGAAGAAACATAGGAAACAGTGACCAGTAGAGAAAGCAAGAGAAAAACCTGCCAGATTGTGTTAGAGAGACAGGGAATGCAGAATGGGGTCACACTTTGGGACACATACTCGATGTAAGTGTTGATTGTAGTCAGTGTACAAAAAAGTGCATTTTTTTGGCAGTATTTGGGATGGTCTGGTTATTGGCAAATATATCCTATGGAGGGGATTTTGGGGGTCGAGCTAAACACTGATGGCTCGTGCTGAGGGTCTGCATTTCTCTTATGCCCTCTGGTGAGAACCTTAAATTTGCAGTTTTCACCCATCGTTTTTGCGGAGGGGGAATCTCACAACAATAATAGGTGAAAGTTCACTACCTAAACTCTAAATCAGGTGAAAAAGATCTCAAAGTATGTCGAATTTTGTTCAACATCTTTATTACTTGATAAGGGATAAAATACTTGATTATTCTCATTCATGAATATTTACCTAAAGAGAGAGAGAATTAGAATTATACATGGGTGTTAGAAATTGGGGTCTCTAGTTGGCTGAGGTACGTACCTTAGTCCAAATAGGGACCCTTGCTTCTAGTCAGAGAAAGGAGGGACACACTCTTAGATAACCCCTGCTCACCCCCGGTAGCTTGGCATGAGCAGCCAGGCTTATCTCCAAGGCAAGTGTAAAGTATTTGCAACCACACTCCCAGTAACACAGTGATAACACCACACTGATTTAGGAAAATAGCGGTATCTTTATCAAGAAGAAATACGATGATACCAAACGATAAAAATGTCCAGCATATGCGTATTCGTAATATTTCACTGGGCCGGTTATTAGGCCAACAATCACATATAGGTTCTTGCGGTATTAATGAGCAGTTCACGATGATCTAATGCAGTCCTAATGCAATGCTATGCAGTTCGTAATGCAGTTCGTAATGTAGAAATAAGACAGTCCTTAATGCAAGTACTAATGCGGATCGTAAAAGCAAGGAATAATGCAGTTCGTAGTGCACATACTAATGCAGATCTTAAAAACAATAAGGCAGTTCGCAGTGCAAGTACTAATGCAGATCGTAAAAACAAGTAATAATGCATTTCATAGTACAAGTACTAATGCGGATCGTAAAAACAATTAGGCACCGATCTCGGTGCTCGTGAAGGTCTCTATGCCACTCCTGGCTGACTCACGGTCAGCGGTTGCCAAAAGGTGCCCCAATCCTGTTACGAAGGAAACAAAGTGCAGCCCCCCAATCCGACCCCGGTACTGCCACTCCTCGGCGAGTACGGGCCGTGATACTGACTTGAGCGGAGGCTCGTGCTGCAAAGATGGGAAAGGCAAGACTGCTCCGGGGCACATGGTCACGGGGTAATTCTCACGACGGTCTCAGGCTGCAAAAAACACACGCACACAGCGTCACTGAGAAACACTTGAAAACTTGCACACAGTCACGGGGGAATTCTCACGATGGTCTCAGGCTGCAAAAAGCACACGCACACAGCGTCGCTGAGACACACTTGGAAACTTGCACTCGGTCACAGGGAAATTCTCACGACGGTCTTAGCCTGCAAAAAGCACATGCACACATCGTCGCTGAGACACACTTGGAAACTTTTATGTTCCTGAGTTTCCACAACAGGGAGCCAGCTCCTCTCGGGCCCTTGGAGACAAGTTACTTCAGGACACAGCACACAGCAAAGTCCTTTCAAGCAGGGGGACACAGCACACAGCAAAGTCCCTTGTCCTCTTCTTAGTCAAATAAGCAAACTGCAGGCCAGCCCCAGAACACACAGCAAAGGCAGTCCATCTCTTCAGTCTCTTCAGCTGTTCTTCCTTGGCAGAGGTTTCTCTTGATCACGAAGTAGTTCAAATATTTTTTCAGGCTTGAATTCAGTCTTGAGTTCAGGTGTTTCAGCTCTCACATTTATACCCCTAAATGCCTTTGAAGTCTTTGTGTTCAGGGTGCTCTGCGCCCGGTCCAAACCAGACCTGGGTGTCTTCCTGCCAATGCACACCCTCTTCCTTTGATAGTGAGGGTCTGGGCGCCAGACGCTCCGCAGGAGGTGGAGCCATCCTTTGGTGGCAGCAACACAGCCCTCTTCACATCCAGGGGGCTACTCCTCCCCCCACATCAAATGCGGGCCAGCCTGTTGCTGTCTCACCTACTTCTCCCTGGTGTCAGGACACTACCCAGACCCTGTCACATCCAAACCCAGACAGTCAATACACAACCAGGCAGAGGCACACAGGATGGTTTAGGATAAGAAACCAACCACTTCTAAAAGCGTTGTTTCTGAACACACAATTTAAAAACCATCTTCACAAAAAGATGTGTTATTAAATTCTGAGTTCAGGCACACTAAACTCCATTTCTCCATCTTATGCCTATAGGAAGATATGCTGGAAAGATGGGACACAGCATTCCCCATTCTGTCCTATGTTAAGATGGCCTTGCAACAGTGAAAAACGAATTTGGCAGTATTTCACTGTCAGGACATGGTACACACCTCAGTACATGTCCTACCTCTCACATACACTGCACCCTGCCCAGGGGGGTACCTTGGGCCTACTATAGGGGTGTCTGATGTGCATAAAAAGGGAACGGTAAGGCCTGGCAAGTGGGTGCACTTGTCAGGACTACAAGGCAGTTAACAAACTGAGCGCAGGCACTCCAGTGGCAGGCCTGAGATCTCTTTTTGGGGCTACTTGTGTGGGTGGCACAATTAGTGCTGCAGGCCCACTGGTAGCATTTGCATTACCAGCCCTGACACACATAGCGCACTTTACTAGGGACTTTACTATTAAGACAAAAATACCAATTATGGACAACTAATTACCATAACACTTTATACAGGGAGCACTTGCACTTTGACACGGATCAGCAGTGGCAAAGTGCCCAAAGCATCTAAGCCATCAAACGAAATCCATCACAGCATCAAAAATACAGGAGGTAGAGGCAAAAAGTCAGGGGTAACCACGCCAAGAAATGCCAGGTCTAACAAGGGGTAAGTGGGAAGAATGGGTTCTGAGTGACATGAACTAGACAATGTTATGTTATGTTATTTGCTTTTATAGCGTGCACAGCTATTCCTAAAAGTGTCCCAGTGCGATCAGGAAAGAGTCATGGATCTCTAAAAAACTGAAACTAAAAGAGAAAGGTTTTCAGCTTTCTCTTAAAGTCCACAGAATCGTGAATACTGCATAAAGCTAGCGGCAGGGCATTCCAAGCCCGTGCAGCCTTTGAGGCCAGGGAACTCCCTCCCAGCCTCTAGAAGCTGTGAGGAAGACTGCAATTGACGATCCGGAACATAGAAGGAAAATCTCTTCTGTAGATAAATGGGCCCACGGCCATAGAGGGCACTGTGAGCAATGGTGAGAGTTTTAAATTTGACCCGCGCCTCAACAGGAAGCCAGTGTAATGTTCGCAGGTGGAAACGCACGCTGCCTCTGCTGGAGAGATCCAGCAGAAGCCTGGCGGCCACATTTTGCATGACTTGAAGCTTATATAAAAGATAGCCCGGAGTACCAGTGTACAGGGCATTGGCGAAATCTAGGTATGAGAGGATTAAAGCGCGGACAGACGTTTCCTTCGCAGATCTAGGGAGGAGAGGAAGAAACGTCCTCAACATTTTCAGTGTAACAAAGCAGGTGCCTGCCAGCCTCTTGATCTGGGTGGAAAATAGTAGGTTGTCCTCGAACCACACCCCCAGATTCTTAGCAGAGTTGCTCTTAGAAGTAGGTAGAGGAAAACCAGATGGCCACAGCACCTCTCTAAAGTTATCCAGGAATTTGACAAAGTGCCCAAAGCATCTAAGCCAACAAAAACGAAATCCAGCACAGCATTAGAAATACAGGGGGTAGAGGCAAAAAGTCAGTGGAAACAATACCAAATATGCCAAGTCTAGCACCTGTGCTCTTAATTTTCACATTTTGAGCAAATATTCAGGGCCTACTATTCAGGGCTCTTTAAGGGCCGTTTATCAGCACAGCATGTGTTTCCCTCTCAGCTCAGGTCAGCAGAGGACTGCAGCTGACATGGAATGTGGCTGAAAAGTACAGTTTGCATCCTGCCATCGCCTTTGGGTCTGTGGAGAGAATACAGTGGAAGCAAGTGCTTTCCCTTATCATCCGAGCCAGACTTAGACAGAAAATAGGCCAAGGAACCCAAGTAAAATTGGCCCCTAATAGGGAATCAGATAGCCAAAAAAGTGGCCCACGTTTGCAAATCGTGCAGTTTTGAACATGTAAAGACATGCTGATTACGTGGTTTGCAAAATATGAGAGACTGCATGCATTTTTGCTTCTTACCGGAATTGCTTCTGGTGATATCTGGTAATATCATGAGAATCAACAGTAAAAACTGGCCACATCAGGCCTCAAAACTGTCCCACAAATAGCCAAAAATACGACCCACAGACTGACCTATCAGATCAGCCCTTCTGGCACTGCCCTCTGGGTAAGTCAATCCCTGATTTTGATATACCAAAAGTGGCAATTGTTTTATTTTCTGTCCTTGATACATCATAGCAGTGAATAATTCAGAATCTGGCGTTCACGTTAATTTCTCTCTGTCAGGGCAACACATAACATGTAGCTTTATTTTGTTAATGAAAAAAGGAATATCTATAAATCTTGTGTAAGTGAAAGGAAAGCAGCTGAGACATTGGCGAAGTTACTATGTGTCAAATAAAATTACATTGGCAGCTTGAGCTGTAATGACATTTGTGGTATGATGTAATACCAGACGTCCTGCTTGCGGGCTCTGCTGATCAATATTTGCAGCTCAGAAAAAACAAAAAGACATATAGACAGACAAATAAATATAGTCCTCATCTGAAGCAGAAGGTGCCTTGTGCTGGAGGCAAGACAGCTGTGGTCCATGTTTCTGCAGCGTGCAGGCCTCACCTCCACCAGCACAGATTAATGTTGTTGTTTCAATCCAGAAATCTCTGCACAGGATAGAATCTGAGTTTAAAATGAGAACATTAATACAGTGACATATCGGGAAAATATCAGATGAATTTATTGGCTCCCAAAATAAAAATACAAATAAAGGTTAAAGTGCAAAAGCAGACGCTATTCCAAAACTGTGTATATTAGAGAAATGATGGAAGAAGGATTGCTAAAGATCAGGGTGACCTTTATCTTCTGAGAGCGGCTGCTTAGTGCGGTTGATGTATGTGGTAGGAGCTGCTGTGCAAACGCTTCAAGGCCCACAGCGAATTTACTGTTGTAGCACTGGTCATTTGTTACACGAACCGCTCATGATTTCTGAGAGAGGTAGAGGAGTTAAAGTTAAAATGGAGTAATCATGCCTTTTACTTTTGTCATTATATTTTGATGAAATCTAATTTCGGCTGTGATAAAGGGATGGGAATTCTGGAGAGGACAGAAAACACAAGGACGAATGTTTAGCCAGGGCACATCCTTTACAATTTACATCATGTTAGCTAACATTTAAATATGTATAGGAAGTACCTATAGGTCGTATGTAATACACTGGTAACAGGATGCATTAGCAATTACTCCAGGGTGTGGTAAGTTGATGCCTGAAACGAAAGCAGAAGTTTATATTAGAGAACATTTTTAGGTCTGGCCTTAGAGACAGCTTCAGCTGTCTAGTGAGCTTCCTTGTAAAAAAAAAAACATATATAAACCAAAGAAATTACATCAATAAATGCACAGCGAGGCTTTGGGTCTGCCCTCGGTCGGCACATGGCATCGGACAATGAGCAAGTGCACTTCAGCCATTGGCTGTCTTGCTTTGCGAATGACAGCATTTTCCTGATCACATATGCACATTCACCTACACAAAAGTGCACTTTAGCGCTGATGACGAAGGTTTACTTTGCCAATTACTTTTTTCTTTCCATTCAGCTTCCGTTTTTTATCGATCCTGGTATTTTAAAAAAGTTTTCAGGTTACAGTAATTTAATAATTCAATAATACGTTTGAATTGTGACCGTAGGAAAATGCCTCTTTTTGCACGATCATCCTCATTTTTCTGGATTGATGCTGCTGTATTTTTCTCTGTGCACTGGGTCTATGGGAACCAGGCCCAGTGCATGTGCTCTGACCCTAAAACAAGTTGAATTTGCTATACTCCTATTTGACACATTTAACTTACTTATAAGTCCCTCGTATATGGTTCAAAGTGTACCCAGGTCCTGTACTTTAAATGACATAAGTAGACTGCAGCACTCATGTGCCATCACTGGGGTGACAGTTCAAAACTGGACTGCATGACTACCACTGTAGCCTGCCTGAACAGTTTTAAAATTGCAAATTCAACCTGTCACAATAACTCATTTAGACATTCTTAAACTCTTTCTTTAAATATGACTAAGTCACACCTAAAGGGTTTTAAATGCTCATACTTCCGAGTGGATGGTATTTAAAAGTAGAACATGTAAAAGTTTACTAAAAGGGGGAGGGAGGGAACACACTGCCTGGCATACCAACACACAATTTGACCAGATGCATTGTGGCCAGTGCAGAGCATAATAACACTCTCTTTAGTGGAATGCCTTTCGTTTTAACACTTTGTGCAGCCAGTGCTGTGTATCTCTAGACACTTGTCTCATTATATTTGTCCTTCTTCAGTACAGAGTAACAAGTTTAATGTGAGGGTGCTGGCAGTAGACAGCTGTAGGACTGCATGTGTTATTGGGACTTGTGAGGAGACCTGAAAGGCTGGACCTGCTCCCAAGTGTCCCCCAGGACTAAAAGTAGACTCCAGAGGTCAGTTGACTGACCTGTTAAGCAACAGGGATACAAAAAATGTAAGAAGCCCACTTTCATGGAAGAGTCCAGCTGACCATTTTCAGCTGAACCTGCCCTAGATCCTAAAGGTGTTTTCTATTGGAGTGAGCCCTGAACCCAGGTATGTGTCTTGAGGTCCTGAAATCCTTGCCTTTGCTAGTGTCAAAGTGTCCTGTTTCCCTCTAAGCCAAAACACTTTTTGCTAATTGTTTTACCTGGAGAACCATTGAGGGACCAGGACCAACTTGCCAGCCAATCCGGTGCGGGAGCAGCGCCGGTGGGACTGACTTTGCAACAACTCCCTACATGTTCTTCTTCCCAAGCAGCAAATCCATTTCAGCAGGCCCAATTCAGACTGGCAATCAACAAAGTTGAACTCTCTTCAGCTGCAGCCTGCACCCATGCCCCACTAAAGAAATCTGACTTTCACAAAAAAGTCTTAGTCTGAAGGTAAAAAGCTTCATCACGCCTGACACTGAGCAGCATCTAATAAAACATCACAAAAGCATGCGACCGCTGCGGTGTCTGACAAACGGGGAGCTCCCCATCAGATCTTACTGGCCTGGTGTGGGTGGGGGCAGAGGGGAAGGGGTTTGTTCATTTGTCTGAGTTTATAACTGTTGTTTCTCCACTATTTAAATTTTGTAGGCTTGTCGCATATCTATACCATTATATAGATTTCTCCACACCCTTCCATGACACATTCACGGCCCTCTTAATCGCAGACGGTGACGTTAACATTCATTTCCTGGAGCAGCCAAGGCTTAAGCAGCCCGCAGAAAGGTAAACAGATTTTGCAGTATTTTACTCGCCACGGCACACGGATTGCCTTTATACAACACATGCACCTGTCACCCGTGGGATCCCACACATTTGCAGCTACATGGGGCCCACATTGGTACTACTCCTGTTACAGCACATACTCCAGAGGAGTCTGCACTCTGATCCATAAAAGTTTGTCATTTCACCCCACAGCCACAATCCTGGATGAACCTGGCAGGTATGTCCTGGTCACAGAAACACTAGCTGGTCACTCAAAGTTACTAGCCAAAATGTACACCCCAAACGTGGACTCCTCAGAGTTTTTCCTAACATTACACACTCGGATTGGGTGCATGGACTAGGTGGTGACTTTAATTTACAAATGGATCCAGCGCTGGACACCACAGCACCCTCCTCAACTTGTAAACCTAGTACACTGCATATTCTGCTTGACACATATGCATTACAGGACACCTGGTATCTGAAGGGATACTCGACACTAGCCTGCACACATTATTCCACCCCACACAATACATAGTCTCGCATGGAGTGTGCGGGGCATGTGAATCTACAGCTCTACATGCCAAGATCAGATACTTACCGGGTAAGTAATATTATCCTTTCTTGCCCCAATGGTATCTGCTTATTTAAATAAGGAAAATAACGAACCTCTACTCTCCCCTCTACCCCTCCTTGCATCATCTGACACCTCTTTTACTATACAGATCCCACAAAACAAGCCTTTCTAAACTCTTCCCTCTGACTCTTCCACTCCACATCCCCTCCTACTGCTATGAACTCCAAAAAATAAAAAGTCTATATTCTTCACTCTTCTATCCCTCCGCTATCCTTTTTAATCAAAATAACAGAGTAGCATGTCGACATCTCAAATTTCAATTTTCACTATACTAATTCACCACTAATCCTTTAAGGGTTCCAGAGTAGCGTGCTACTCACTGATAAAGCGCTTCAACACCTCATCAGGGGATAGCAAGCACTATATAAATGCAAGCCTTTTTTCCTCCCCTCCCCTACCCTTCTCAATCTAAATAACTGAATAACATATCAACCACTCAAATTACTTTCATATTTCACTATACTAATTCAACACTAATCCTTTATGGGTTCCAGAGTAGCGTTCTACTCATCAAAAAAACACTTCAACACCTCATCAGGGGTAACAAGCGCCATATGAATGCAAACCTTTTTCCCTCTTCTATCCCTCCCCTACCCTTCTCAATCCAAATAACTGATCAACATATCCACCACTCAAATTACTTTCATATTTCACAATACTAATTTGACACTAATACTTTATGGGTTCCAGAGTAGCGTGCTACTCGACAAAAAAGCGCTCCAGCACAAAATATGGGGTAATAAGCGCTATATCAATGCAAACCTTTTTCCTTCATCTATCCCTCCGCTATCTTCTCTATCCAAATTTCTGACTAATATCCACTACTCAAATTACTTTCATATTTCACTATACTAATTCATCACCAATCCTTATGGGTTCCGGAGTAGAATGCTACTTGCCGAAAAAGCGCTTCGACACCTCATCAGGGGTAGTAAGTGCTATATAAATGCAAATACAATACAATACAATACAATGGATTACTGGCTCATGTCCCCAGCTCTATACCCCTGGCTCGTCACTGTCCATCATTTAGCTCGTACACTCTCAGATCATGCCCCGATCCATATCACTATGCATGTCCCTTTTAGAGGAGGCCTAGAAAGACAATGGCGATTTCCCACACTAGCATTGCAAGATACATTATTTCATTTTGACCTTAAAAGGTGGTGGAATACTTCCAACTTAATGAGGGCTCTGTGGACACACAAGCTACCCATGGGAAACGTTAAAGGTGTACATTAGGGGCATGTGCATCTCTAAACACTCTGGAGTATTGCGAGACTTACGCTAGGGGCTAGAACGCATTGAGAAAGAACTGATGGAGCTGGACTCGGCTGACGCACAATGACTCAGTGTCCCCTGAACACTTACTCAAGCAAAGTTACTGACAGAATACTGCAACCTAGCTGACCGTGAAGTCTTATTCTTGTTAAGGAAATACGCCAAACCTCGTAGATACAGGGCATCCTGGGCGCACACTGGCCCAAATTCTCCCCCACACAAGAGGTTCCTCATACTTAATTAATTTATATATAGCAAGTGGATCATGGTTTACTACCAATGAGGACGTTTGGCGATGCTCCTCCAATATTATAGACACCTATATGCCACTCTGCTCTCCAGGGATGAGACAGGACAGACGGCTTACCTGGAGGAGTTAGCTATGGTGTGGCTATCTGACCCCAACTGTCAATTCCATATCGAACCCACTTCCAGTGACGAAATAGTACAATGCATAGATTCCCTGAATGGTTTTAAGATCTCTGGCCTGAACGGCTTCACTGGGGTGTTTTACAAACAGTTTAAACATCTCCTTGCACCCCGACTACTAGCCATATTTGCAGAGTCCCTAGAATCTGCCATTCTCCCTCTGTCCCTGTGGTAATCTGTAATTATACTACTCCTCAAGCACGGCAAAGGCCCCCATTATTGAGGTTCCTATAGACCTTTATAGCTCCTAAACTTTGTCACTAAGATTTTAGCCACAGTGCTTTCCAATTACCAGGCCCTCCTGATGGAACCCATCAGCATGCATCAGGGTTATTGGTTAATCGACATCTGCTTTTCCTTTTACACGTGGCACAAGGCAGGGCTGCCCCCATCCCTTTTGCTTTTTATAATAGTTATGGACCCTCTGGTCCGACATCTTAAAAAATATATATACATCTCAGATTACAATTTAAGCCAGGCCCCCTCTTTATCTCATTATACGTCGATGATGTTCTTTTGTTTGTACCGTAACGGGATGATAACTTGCTCCCAATTCTTCAAGAGATGATCCACATTGGAGGCTATACTGGTCTTCAGATCAATTGATCAAAAACGGAAATTTTTCCTCCTACTACCACCACAACACCCATCCAATACACACTCCCACTGACATCGTGCAACAATCAAGTTAAACAATAAGGCATTTTTCTACACCAAGATAAGGAACAAGTGGTGTAATTACATGATGGCCCTGCTATAGACAAACTATCCACATGACGTGACCGCTAGGTTCCAATGCCACTATCCATGGCCGGACGGTTCGAAATTATAAAAACTGTGGTTCTCCCTAAATTTCTTTATCTATTTCACAATATTCCTATCCCGTTCACCAACTCTTTCCTTGCCACATTATGCAGCCCTCTGTTAAGACTTAAGTAGGCTGGCAAATGCCTGCGTATCAGCTGGGACACAGTGACACTTCTGTATGAAAGACGCACATTTGGTGCACCTCACCTAAGCTTGCATTATTTGGCATCACCTGCCACTGGTACCATCCAGATGCCAGGCTTTCTTTGCCCGAGATGGAAGAAGATTCTCCAACACCTCTAGTTGTTTTATTGCCTCGGGGTATACCCCTCGATCACAGAGACATTCCATCCCTGTCCACAAGGTGTTGGGCAATTGCAGAAGCTTCATCTTACCTGGGATGGCCTGCTGCTTTATTCACCCACTTTACCACTGGCAGACAACCCCTAGCTTCCCATTATGTGCGAAACTCTAGTCAAATGTATCACGGCACAATATGGCCTCCACACATTCGGGGACCTCTTCCCTGATGGTCACACTCTCATTCACTCCACAGACGCTCATTTCACTACAGCTACTGTCATGGACCGCTTTGTCATGCATCACATACATAGTGCACTACGTACCAACATGCTGACCTACCAATTAGCACCAGATAGATTTCTTCCATTAACCTTAGTGATAAACGACGCCGACAGGTGGCCGATTAGTTTCGAGGCTATACCACACCAGGGTAGCCCTAGTACCTACTCATGATACAAAGCGTAGGACCCACTGGGAAGTAGATTTAGGACTCCTGCTGATGGAAGATATGGACCGCGGGTTGTTTGCAAGCCTGCTCGATCTCTCATTATCACTTTCACAAATATATACACTTTAAATTTCTGCGACGAGCTTATGTCACCCCAAGAGATCAAAATAGACATGACTTCATATCTTCAGCATGCCCCACGTATCATATCATGCCTGAAAATTTCATACACATGGCATGGGCATGTAGACACATTGCAAATTACTAGGGTGAGGTATTCTCCCACCTAACTCAGATGGTGGACATTAATCTTGACCCTAATCCGCTCCTTGCACTATTGGGCTATTTACAAGATCTTCACAAAAGCATTAGATGGTTTACTGCAATGGCCCTGCTATTGGCCAAACACCAGATTGCTTTATACTGGGGTGGAAAGTACCCGCCCACGGTCGAAAACTGGCTAACCAGCATGACATATTGTGATACCAACAGCAAACTGTTTGGGTCCCTTCAACCCCTAACGTCAAGACCAAAGTATATATGGCAACACCTACTTGATTACTTATATTCGACAACTGAAGCGTCCCAGACCTCGCATGCTACTGAGTTCCACCCTACTTCCTCCACATCACAATCACTTGGCTCCACCCCACTGGACCTCCAGGGATGACATATATACATAAGATAGATCAGACACCTTCAAAGAGGACCTTCCCCCTTCACTACTCCCCATCCCCCTCCTTTCCTTCTTGGTTAGACTGCTAGCTCATTTACACTTTCATGTCCACACTGTGGTTGTTTGAATTATGCGACTCACTATTTTGGGTTTCAAGAAACTTGTTTTTTTTGGATGTCTTGTTATTTTATTGCATCTTTAACAACTCAATTGATTATAGTATCTACTCCCAATGATCCGGTTTTGTAAGGGTGGCTATTCCAACTTATTATATGCTGTACCATTCTCCTGGGATATCCTATTGTGTTGTCACCTGTACATTTCTCAGTGGCAACAACACCAGATTTCCTTTGATATGGGGTTTTGCATGGATATCTCCTCCTGGGATGCATTACTTGTATGTCTTACTTAAAAAAAAAACAATAAGACATTAAAATAAAAACACTAAAAGAATTACCAGACATAAATAGTGTTAGACCTGTCAGTCGTAGGGTGTTCTTCCCCCAAACATTTTGCCTTCACCCCTCCTATTTATTCTGATCTCGTTTCTGTTGGCCTTAGGACTCTCTGCTAATCAGTGCTAAAGTGCTTGTGCTCTCTCCCCTAAACATGGTCGAATTGGCTTGCTTCCAATTGGCACTTTCATTGTAATTTTAAGTCCCCAGTAAAGTGTTACCCTACGTATTCAAGGCTTCTAGTGGACCTCACAACTGATTGTGCCACCCACTTAGCCCTGTAAAACATATCTCAGGTCTGCTATTGTTTGATGCTTGATGTTTATGAAAGACTTAAGAGGTGCAGGAGCAAAACTAGGGCGAGGGTAGAAACTGCTCCTCAGGTCATTAGATGGGCCTTCTGAGACTTGTTATATTATCATCATCTTCTGCCCTCAATACGGCCACAGTAAATACATTCTCTAAGGCAATTGAAGTCTAGAATTAGAACCGGTTGCAGTTTATTTGTGCTAAAGGCAGAAGATCAAAGTCTGATGCCATATTTAGGGGTGAGTGTGTGAACAGGAAGTAGAATGGGAAAAGATGCTACAAAGGATATCACCAATAAGTGCCGCCAATGAATAGAAATGTGCTTAGCTTTGCACATGACGATTAAAACAATAAGGCTGTTGAAGGGGATGATGCACATGACAACAGATAAACTCAAAAGCAATACGTATCCAAAAACTTTATTCGACAATTAAGTCATAAAAGTAATATATAAAAATCATTTACAAAAATGCAAACTAAAATGCAAAAACTCATTGTAGATATTTATAAATGCCTAAAACATGATTAAGCTCTATACATGTTAAATGAGCCAATATCTTTAAAATCAAGTATAAAACAAACAATTTTCAGATTTGTACAGCAATATGCCACCATCCCTTAGTTTAAGTAACAATGCAGCAATGCAACCTAAAATGAAACTTTTTTGTTTGATCAGGGGCTATGCATATTCAGTGGGCACTTTTGGGGCTTATCAGTTTTGTCCAGATTACCCAAGCCCACTTTATAAATGTTGCCATGGCTATTGCAATTGCCGGGCTTGGACCAGAACACAAAATTCGCATAGCCTCTTCATGCCTTCGAGTTCCAATCAGGTGACAAATAGGTATTACCCATTTCTTCCGTGGTAAATTGTAAAGGGGGCAAAAAAATATAAAATGGCTCAAAGATTCACCCTTGTCCCTGCACTTTGGGCATTTATTGTGAGACGCTCCAGCCCATTTAATTGTAAATGATCGGATCGGAAGCGTACCTGCCCTAAATTGGAAATAGAGCTTACGATCATATGGTTTCTCAATCAGGCCCCAATACAATTCCAATTTTGGGTAAACCTTGAATTCCAAAAATCTGCCTGTAAGGTGGGACGAACACCCTTTAAAAGTTAAGTCAGAACAGATCAGTTCCCAATATTTGGTCTTCATGGTTTTTTTTAAGGGAAAACTGCATTTTGAGGATCTTCCCATAAGTCCCCCATTCCCAATCTATCTAAGAGCGATCTTGTTGACCTCAACCAATATATCTAATGAGAGGAATCCTTTTCCATGATTTCCTTCAAACCCAAGGCATAATGCTTGAGCTCCTCGGTAGTCCATACCCTGCGCCAATACAGCAGTGGACGTAAATAAGCTGTATCTTGGAGCATTTTCAAACCAAGATCCCAGAATAGTGGTATCAGGGGGGTACTTTGCGGGACACCAGTGGCTTTCCAAATTAACTCATTTTCCACTAGTGTCAGGCGTTTTAAATTTTCAAACCCCCATGGCTCAGACCCATAAAGGGCCGAGCTAAGAATCTTCATCCTATAGATCTCGAGGAATGGTCTGATTGGTTGAGTCTGTGAAGTTTTGAATCTTTTAAAAAAGGAAACCTGCCTGTTGCTGGTACTTCAATATAGCCAAATCTATTTGGCTTTTCCAGCACATATCCTTCTGTAGCGTGACCCCCAGATAGGTAAATGCGTCGACCTGCTCTAATGGGGAGCCATTCATAAGGATGGTTCCTCTGAAAGATTTATAAGACTTACAAGGTTTAGGTTCATTAAGGACCATAAACTTTGTCTTGGCAACATTTATTTCTAGGCCACGCAGCAAGCAGAATTCTTCAAAGCGCCGGAGGGTCAGCTGGAGACCACTAGGTGTTTCTGAGATTAACAGAGTATCGTCCGCGAACATGAGGACCGGGACACGATTACCAGCCATGGCCGTGGCATCCGTGGGGACCCGGGAGAGGAAATCAGCCACCCCGTTCACGAAGAGCGAGAACAGGGTCGGTGCCAAAACACAGCCCTGCCGCACTCCCCGCTCAACGGTGAAGGCATCCGTAACCTCCCCCTGTCATCCCCACCGCACCCGGGCAAAATTGTCCTCATGTAAGCGAGCGACCAATGTCAACAACTCAGGGGCTATCCCCAGCCCCTCCAGTACCCGCCACAGCTTGCCGCGCGGGACAAAGTCAAAAGCCGCCCGCAGGTCGACGAATACTGCATACAAAACCCCTTTTTCCAGAATCACTGTCCTCCAATAGAGGACCATGAACCTGAAAACCTGGTCTATGGTGCTAGTCTTGGGACGAAAACCAGCCTGGAGAGGACTCAATATATTACTATCCTCTATCCAGGTCTGGATTCTTCCCAAGACCAGATGGCCCATAATTTTTTTAATAGAATCAATCAAACTAATGGGCCTATAATTACATGCTAATGTTTTGTCCCCTTTTTTGTATACGGGCACAATTTCAGCACCTTTTCAGGACTGAGGGACAGCCATCCCTTGGGCTATAGCATTAGCTAAATAGACAATGTATACCCGCCATCTTTGCCTATCATTCGTAAATAAGTCAGCTGGGATGCAGTCCATGCCTGGGTTACTAGATCAAGCGCCCTATCGACCTCCTCAACACTAAAAACGGATTTGTTATAAAACATCATATCCTGATGGAGCTCACTATCGTCCTCGGCTCCTTTTGCATATTGTGGCTTGAAGTAATCAACCCAAGAACTCTGGGCGACGTAGTTATGCGGGCTGTCAGTGATCTCACCCCTTTTCCATTTAAAAATGTCCCAAAATTTTTTCTGATCTTTTGATGCACATGCTACCTTAAGATCTTGCCACTCGCACTCTTCCCATACCTTTTTAGCATTACATTGTGCCATCCTATAATTACTATGGGCTTTCTTAATCTTGCTCTGATCTTTTAGTTTTAGTGCAAGTCCCAGCTCTTCCCGGGCTTGCTTACAGGAGGCATTAAACCAACTCTCCTGTTTTCTTCTAGGATCTCTTTTTGCTAAAAAAGGCCTGCAAAAATAAGCTTTAAGTTTAGTAAAGAGATTATCATGTACTATCTTAAATGGAGCGTAAGTCCGACTTTCGTTGCCTCCTATCACCATTGATGCTAATGCCTCTTCTACATTAGAATTAATACTGTTTATGATGTCAGGATGCTCTACTACTTTACACCACTTGAGGCGGCATTCATCATTTGATATAATAACATCTGGGCCTATAGCGCCGATTGCTAAATCCACTCTTTCTTCTATGTCCAATTTAAAAAGTGCAACCAGTGGGTTGTGATCACTCTCTATTTGGGGTTTTACCACCATTTCAACGAGAGCGTGCCACATCCTTAAATGGATTAGAAGATAATCTATATTGCTTGCCCTGATGCCATTGTCATATGTTTTGCTTCCCATCCTGTCTGACAAAGTTCTACCATTTGCAGCCCTCAGTTGGTTTACCAAACAGAGCCCCTTCAAATGCAGGGCCGCCTCCGTTCATTTGCTGATGGGCTTTGTCTCAAGCTGCGGAACTCCCCATCTAAGGTCCTCCTCCTCCATTAGATTTGAATCATAAAGTCCTAATGGCTCAAAAGTCGTATTGAAGTCTCCCGCTATCAATGGGAGTACATCAGTTGGTCTGGATTCAACAAGGGTATCTAATACTGTTATAACCTCTGATTTTTTCCCACCTGGTAAGCCCCTTGCATAAACATTGAAAATATCAATCTTTGTGTTTGACGGTAAAATCAACCTAACTCCCAGGATGTCACAACTTAAGGTTGGGAGAAGTTGGACATTACATTTTAAGTTTTGTCTGACCCAAATGACCAGGCCTCCTACTGGCCGACCCTTTGTCCTTTTCTCTGCTGGGACAAAGAAGTTCAAATACCCCAATCTGTACACGGGCTCTGTTGACCATGTCTCTTGAAAAAGACAGATATCGTGTTCACCAATAAAGTCCGTCCAGTGAGGCGAAGTTAATTTGGGTCCCACACCCGCCACATTCCAGGATAATATCGTTGTATAGCCTACAACCTTTACAGGCCTACCAGCGCTCCCTGTGCCTAATGTTAGAGGGATTTGCCAAGGAGATATGTCCGAACCATAAGAGGGGGCTGGATTTCCCTCGTTATTAAATTATTCCAACTGTAACACCCCTCTAGGTTCCTGTACAACAACTCTGTTAACATCTGTTAAGCCAGCGATTACAACTCCATCCATGGCACTTTCCATTCCAGACAACCCTCCTTGTTTTTTATCACCCTCTATATCAGTGGCTACATATACCTTTCCAGGCCTAGGATGACCATTTCTATCTTTCTGTCAATCACAGTCCGCTAGTCCGGACAACACATCAGATCGGTTAAAAGGCCTTATATCCCTGAAAGGACAACCGTTTGTCGTAATTCCCCTAGATTTTGCCTATCCCTGGAACGATAACTCAGGAGCATAAAAGTAGGACAAAGGCATAGTGCAAATTAAAGATGATGAGTCGTCTTGGGGCCAGTTACAAATATGTTCCACACAACGCCTGTCCCTGAAATTAATAATAATACAATCCCCCTTTGTCGACTTGTGCATCCTGCCCACCCAATTTACTCTCCTAACAAACAGAATTTCGGCACGTATATGGGCCGGCAATGGGCGCTTTACATTAAGCCAAAAAGTACACTTATTCTTAAATTCCCTGTACGATTCCCTTGTCCCCATCGCCAAGGGTGGGACCCAGTTAAAACCACCACATAGGGGGCTGCCTCTGGAGGAAGTTGTATATCTATTAGTCCAGATGCAGCATGCACTGGAGGCTGTATGGGCATAGGTTGTTTATCCATTCTATGTTTGTTAACAACTGTTTTATGGGATCCGTCCCTTTGTGGGGATTGTACAACTCTTAACTGATTAACAGGAGAGGGTATGGCACATGGCTCTAGGGAGTCAGTTTGTTTAGAACTCTCTATAGCAGTTGCTGGACCAGTAAGAACAGCTTCAACATCAATACTTTGCCCTACCACATTAGATCGTTCTTCCCCCCCGTGACTGGGCCGAAGCAAGTGAAAGTTCCAAACACACAAGTCTGCTTTCTATAGAGCCCAGTCTTTCATAAATAAGGTCACACAGTTTCTTTAAAGTACACTCCAATTTATTCCAAAACATCGGGCCCATAGCTGCCATGGCTCCACTCCCCGGGAATGATGGTGAGTTTGCCCTATCCTCGATTACTATCGGTTGGGTAAGACTAGGAACTGGATCCTCATTTAGAGCAAGTACAGGCCCAGCCATCGCTTTTTTCCCTGCAGCGTGCGATTGTTCCCCTGGCGCTTTCTTTTCGATGTTAAGCCATGATGTGGTTTTACGGGGCCCGCTTTAATATTACTAGCAGATCGGGTCTTAATTATTGATAAGGGTTTACTCTTCGGGACCGGATTACAGGGGATTGAGGATTCTAGAGTTTCGCCCAAGGTTACAGCCAGTAGTGATATCAATGTTGTTTGGCCTCTCCCAACCTCCACCAAAAGAAATGATGAGTCCAGAAGATCCTGCGTAACAGACTGCTGACACGGTGGTGATCTAGCCTTGGCCATACTTCCCAGGGACGATCTTGAGGTCCTGTAGCGATCCGAACCCGTGTATTCGGTATCGTAGTACTGGCACGATTTTAGTACCAATGAACCGTAAATGATCCATTATATGCATGACAGTGTTTTCGCTGCGCAACGAGCATGAATTCACTGAGAAATAGGGCATTCTGTTGCTAAATCATGACATCCATTTTAGATACGGCATCCATTTTGTCTCTTGCCCTCACATAGTCAATGGACGAGCGATGACCCCGGCAGAATCACCTCGTTAAGGACACGTAAGCTCAAACCCCGAGGAAAGCTGACGCTGCGTGACCAGGCAGAATCAAGCTGCCTCCCCTGCCTGAGGCCAATCTTGCTATACTGGTTCTCGTGTCCATTGTCCTGATTGAGAGGCCGAATACGGTAGCCATGCCCGTTTACGATCCATAAACACCTCTTATCCTACTTTTCTATCCCTTGCACCTGGCTCTGCTCCTCTCCTTCTGGGCTTTTACAATGGGGAGGATACGATTTTTATGATGGGGAGGATCGGGCAAAGAATGGAAAACTGACAAAGAGACTTGATCGAATACCGAAAACCTACGACTAATTATTGTTTGATGTATGTTTATTGTCTGTTTTAGATACCGGGTTGGGCATGAGAAATATTCGTGTAATGTTTCCTAAAGACATATTTCGTGTATTTAAGGAGCAACCCACTTCTTGCAATTCGAACAGTCTCGTAGATTCTGCCTCTGTGTGGTTCCTATGACTTCTGTGTCCCTGCAGTAAATAAACCTTGGTCTTTGACGCCACCATCGAGAAGCCCGTGTCTCTGTTTATTTGTGCACCAAGGCAGGAAGGAACTCAGGGGTCTTTGGGTGTTGTTTCCCTGACACCTCTGGACTCTTAAAAAGTCCAGAACCTCAAATTGGCGTCATCCGGTACCGGTCCAAAGCCTGAAAAGTTCGAGGAGCTTCGTGTGAAGATTCCGGAGGGAGGTACCCCGCTTCATCGATCCCTGTATGTCGTAAAAGTGGCCCGACGATCTCTTCCACGAGGGTTCCCGTTCCCAGACGGCTACAGAGGACCGCTGCCCTGACTGTCGCCCTGTCTTGGACCCGAGGTGCAGACCTTAGTACGGCGAGACGTAGACGGGTTCTCCTTGGTGACGTCTTCCACATTTCAGTTAAGTATTAAGTGGGTTGCGCTCAGTTTGGGTGTTCCTTTTTGCTCTTGTTTTGCTCTCTGGATACATTTGTTTTTGAATTCGTAGATTATCATTGGTTGCTCTTGTTAAGATAATCTTTGTCTTGGTATTGGTTCATTTGGTAGGCCTAGTTCTTTGCGCATTTTGGTTGGAATTTGTCCTTAGTTTATAATGACTAACAGTAGTAATTGTTTCCTGTCCTGGTTAAGTTGCAACGGGAATTCCCGGTTGGAGGATTCATGTTCGGTTCCTCCGATTGGAACTCCTACATATGAGCTCTATTGTAAACATGGTGTAGGTCCTATTGCTTATAATGAAGTATGGGTCCGTTATACCAGAAAAGATGGTGTCCTTAGTTGGCCACCGCATGGTAGCTTTGAAGTTGAAATTCTAGACAATCTAGAAATGAAGTTGTTTAAAAAGAAAGCCCGGCCGGCAATGTTTGATTCTTTTCGCGTGTGGCGTAAAGAAGCCAAACAGAGAGAAATTAGGAAGACGAAGAAGGAACAGAAAGAGAAAGGGTTGACTTTAATGGAGTCTGCTAGGCAGTTGCATGTCAACGAGACTGAGAAAGCAATGGAGATGGCGAATAGAAAACATAATTTGGCGATTGATAAATGTTACCCTGTATTGCCATCTTGTCCTGCTAAGCAGATAGAGGACCATGAAAAGGATCGTCTGTTGTCTTACCTGTTGAGATCACCTCCACCGTATGCACAGGGTATTACAGCACCACAGTTACTACCTGTTGTACAGCCAGCTGCTGGTCAGCCTGGAATAGGTGCTCCACTTCCTTTGATTCCACCTCCTGTCCTTCCCGTGGTTAATGTTCCCTCGGCACCCCCTCTTCCTGGGTCGCCTATTCTGCCTTTGCCTGTCGTCTCGCAAACTGCTTTACCTACTACTCCCACCCTTACTATTTCATATGCTCCAGCTGCCCTGTTCCCGAACCCTGTAAACATTCTAACTCCGCTTTCTGTTCGTCGGAAAATAACCGATTCTGTAACTAATATCTTAACTCCTCTCTACAGGTCTTTAATTGAGACCCCCGTTTCTGACTCTACACAGAGACGTAGCCAGCTTCCTGGTCCCCAGGAACGAGAAATGTTAGATTCGACAGCTCTTAAGTGGATGTCGAAAGCTGCGAAGTATGATGCACAAAGAGTGTTAGATACCTTTATGCAATGGAATGAACCAACTCAACGTTATGTTTTTGACGTGATGTGTTCTCTTGTGCGTGAGGAATGGGATGATGATGACTTAGATTCCGTCCCCTCTGATTTGATAAATGTTCAGCAAAAGTTTGCCGCAGGAATGGTGATAGGTTCAGACGTAAGGGATGCGATAGAACTGATTTTAGCTTATAGGGATGATTCTCCTCTTCGAGCACCAAGGGCCTTTGATGGTTCACCGATTACTAGGAAAAGACGAGGTCAATATCCGATGAGGGAAGTTCCACCCATATGGCACGATGCAGTCCAAGCTGATGCGGCTAATGGTATCGCAGCTGCTCCGGCACATTTCCATAGAGTGTGGATACACATCCCTTGGAAGCGGGCCGAAGTATTAGCAGTAAAACAAGCGTTGCCGGACCCGCGTAAAAATCCTGCTTGTTATTATAAAGAGTTAACGCAGACAGTTCAAGCGTGTGTCATGAATTTGGCAGACATTGAAATGCTATTTGGCAATGTAGTGCCACAACCTATATGGGCCAAGATTCGGCAAGAGAACCACCCAGTCGCCCTGGGGGGTGATTGGCCAGCTATTATAGCGGCAGACGCGCAACAAGTTGGTGGTGCTAAACCTGAGCCTCTGATTGCTGCTTTACCTGGTAGAATAATTAATTTGATGAAAACGCTGATGCCAGCATTACGGGTCAATTGGGATAAACTATCAGCATGCAAGCAAAAGAAGGACGAAAGCGTCTCTGACTTCTTCACTAGATTTGAAGAGACCTTCGTAGATCACAGTGGGCAAGATATGAGTACTGAGGGAGGTCAGAGGTTGTTTGTCGACAAGTTCGTGTTTAATTTACTACCTGAGCTTAGTAACAAGTTAAAGGATTCTGAGAGTGCATGGGCAGTGTCGACGACAGCACAGATACTCGCAACTGCTCAGTATTACGAGAATAGAGAGAAAGAAGAAAAGGAAAAGTCAGAAAAGAAGACAAAAGATTTGAAGACTAAAGTACTATTGCAACAAGCGTATCCGCCTCGCCCGAATCAGTCAGAATCACAGCAACGACCCCAATTTCAGCACCAGCCACAATCCCAACAAGGGACGTCCCAAAGATTTAATTATGGATTCCCTCGACAACAGTTAGCATGGAATCAGTGTGCCTATTGTAAAAAGGAGGGCCATTATAAGAACGAGTGTCCAATACTCCACGCGCAGACCAGTGGTGTCCCAGCTCAGAGAGGTAATGGCGGGTTTATGAAAGCTCCTAGAGGTAGAGGACGTGGTACAATGACTCCACAAGTTGATCGCCCATCAAATTATTTCGATCAGCGGAATGTACAACCTACGCAACTAGGTAGATCTTCACAGTATCATGTTGAGGATTACTACGAAAATAATGAAGAGATTCAGAGAAGTGATTACTAGGACAGCCACAGGCAAAGAGAGGGAGTAGTATCAGTTCCAGTTGATCAGAGTGGACCTTATGTCGCAGTAGTTACATCAGGTGTGGTCGAACCGTTTCTGTTGGATACTGGTGCGGCAAAAAGTTCAATTATGCATGCGAAACTCCCTGGCGCACCTTTGTCTGGCTTAATGAACACTTCAGTAGGTTTCTCAGGCGCCCCTGTTCACAATCCTGTTTCTAGTCCTTTGTCAATCTCTGTTGGGCCATGTGAACTAGAAGCACCCCTTATCCTAACAACCGGTTGTAATGAGAATCTGCTTGGTTTAGATCTGTTGCCTGCATGCGACACTGTACTGTTCTCCTTCGGGAGTACAGCTCACATTAGGCAAGAGAGTCATTTCTCCAATGTACATGTCGATGGATAAGCTCCCACCGGAGCTGCGTTCTCTCCCTGATACTCTTTGGGCGACTGGTCCTAACGACGTAGGACTTTTGGAAATTCCCCCTTATGTGGTAAGTCTGAAAGCGAATGTTAGATTCCCACGAATCCCACAGTATCGGATTTCAAATGAAGGTGAACGTGCACTTTTACTGATCGTGAAAGACTTAATACAGAAAGATGTGATAGAGGAAACTAGAGGAAATGTCTGCAATAGCCCTGTTCTGCCGATTTTAAAACGAACGGACCCTTCCAAACCTCCAATATACAGATTTGTGATTGACCTCAGAGAAGTTAACAAAATAGTGATTCCGCAGTTTCCTGTGGTACCAGATATCACTGCATTATTGACGTTGATTCCTGCCTCAGCCTCATGGTTTACAGTGATCGATTTGAAGAATGCCTTTTTCAGCATTCCGATAGCCGAGGAAAGTAGAGACATTTTTGGTTTCTCCTTAGGAGGTCGCAGTTTCAGGTTCAAACACGCTCCACAAGGCTATTGTGAGAGCCCTTCAATTTACAGCCAAGCATTGAAAAGTCAATTAGATGCTCTTGTACTTCCTCCTGGTGTTGCTCTGATTCAATACGTAGATGATCTTTTACTGGCCGCCGATGACAAGGAAACTTGCAAAACAGCTACAATTACTTTATTACGTCATTTGTCCAACTTACATCACAAGGTTTCCCCTTCTAAACTGCAATATTGTTGCCAAGAAGTGACCTACTTAGGTCATCTTTTGTCAAAGGAGGGAAAAAGGTTGACCCCAGAGAGAATCAAAGCAATTTCACAGATGACTGTACCAAGCACACAGAGAGAAGTGCGTGCGTTTTTGGGTATTACATCATACTGCAGGCAATGGATCCCAAATTTTTCTCTCATGGCAAAACCATTGGTAGCCCTGACTGGAAAAGGTGTTCCGAGCCCTTTGCCATGGTCGGATGAATGTCAACAGAGCTTCTCCGACTTACGTGATGCGCTGTGTTCAGCTCCTGTGTTGGGTACTCCTGACTACAGTAAGCCGTTTACACTATATGTCCATGAAAGAGAAGGTTGTGCATTGAGTGTCTTGACGCAACAATTTGGTGACAAACAGCGACCTTGTGCGTATTTTTCATCCACATTAGATCCGGTAGCCGGAGCATTGCCAAGTTGTTTGAGAGCTACAGCAGCAGCTGCAGTGTCTATTCGACAATCTGCTGGATTAGTCATGAACAACATGTTAGTAGTCATGGTTCCACATGCTGTGGACACACTCATTAATCGAACGAAAACTCAACACCTCACCAGTGCTAGACTATCAGGCTATGAGCTGACACTTTTGGCAAGTCACATTCAGATCAAGCGATGCAACATATTGAATCCAGCAACGCTGTTGCGGACTACCCAAGAGTCGAGTGATTCAGAGCCTCATGATTGTTGTTTTAGAACTGAGGAAGAGACAAAAGGTAGGATTGACTTAAAAGATACTCCGTTACTAGATCCAGATGGCACTTTGTACGTCGATGGGTCATGTTTTAAACTACAGAATGGTGATGTGACGGCCGCGTATGCAGTTACGACTTTGAGTACGATTGTGGAGACCGCAAGAGTGAGTCAGAATTCTGCTCAGGCTGCAGAATTAATTGCACTAACAAGAGCGTGTGTTTTAGCTGAGGGAAAGAGAGTGAATGTGTTTACTGATAGCCAATACGCCTTCGGCGTAGCACATAGCTTTGGACGTCTGTGGAAAGAAAGAGGTTTTCTCACGTCCCATGGGACTAAGATCCAACATGGACAGTTAGTCAGTGATCTATTGGAATCTCTGACCCTACCGAATGAAGTTGCGATTGTGAAGTGCAGTGCACATCGAAAGATTACGGATGATGTTGGCCGTGGGAATGCGTTTGCTGATGAGGTCGCCAAAGAGACAGCCAAGAACATGATGAGCCGAATGTACGTTGAAACGTCTACAAGATGGATTGCTGAATCAGGAATGTGTGAGAATACGATTGAAAGTGTGAAGGCAATCCAGAATGAAGCGACTGAAAATGAGAAAAATGCATGGAGGGAGAAAACGGGTAAAATGGATTCGAGTGGATGTTGGGTTGATCTGTCTGAACATCAACGTTGGATGTTACCTGATGCATATGTGCTTGCGGTAGTCACGATGGCGCATGGATCGGCGCACATTAGTTCGAAAGGGATCTGTAAACTGTTAGCTCCAGTATGGAAGAATGATGGAATTACTAATTGTGCGGAAAGAGTGGTGAAAAATTGCATGATATGCCTGATGCATAATCCTGGCAAGGGAACCCCAACCCCAACTGGGCATTTTGCTCCCCCTTCTTGTCCCTTTGAAGTGATTCAGTTGGATTTTATCCACATGGACAGGTGTAACAATCTTAAATATGTCCTAGTGGTAGTCTGTGCCTTTTCAAGATGGATTGAGGCATATCCATTAAAGGATAACACTGCTATGTCCACTGCCAAAATCCTCCTCAAAGAGTACTTCCCCAGATATTGTATGCCACGGATTGTTTGGTCGGACAATGGAAGTGAGTTTGTAGGGAAAGTTATGAAGAGTGTGTGTGCAGGTCTGGGAATCGTCCAGAAATTCCACAGTGCGAATCACCCACAATCAGCAGGTTTGGTTGAAGGGTACAATGGTACCTTGAAGCTGAAACTTGCTAAAATTCAAGCTTCCACTGGTCTATCTTGGCCAGATGCACTGCCTTTAGCTTTACTGTCCACCAGAGCGACTGTACACTCTCGAGTAGGGCTTAGCCCATATGAGATTGTGTTCGGTCGTCCTGCTAATGTTTGGGGAGTCCCTAGGCCAAGGGAATTCAAACAGATCGAATATCCTATGTTGATTGATTACCTTTTTGATCTGACTGCTAAATTGAGCCTTATTCATCAACAGGTATTCGAATCCTTGCCTAAACAGCCAGAGAGTCCAGGCCACACATTGAAACCCGGTGATCAAGTTGTGGTGCGGAATTTTGAACGAACTCGGAACCTCCAGCCAAGATTCGTGGGCCCGTTCCAAGTGCTCCTGGCAACAAGAACTGCTGTACGCCTAGCTGGAAGGAAGAATTGGGTGCACGCTAGCCATACGAAGCGTGTCCCTCTCCCACTCCCCTACGACAACTGGGTTAGACAGGGATTTGGTGTATCCGAGACAGAACCTCTTCCTAGGCTCATCCCCTTCAGTGATGCAGAGTACATAACGGACAAACGAACTGAAATACAGAACTCTGATACCTCACCAGGAACTGTGTTTTCGAACCCTGAACAGAGTGTCATACAAGGCGAACATTCGTCACCTGTCGACTCGAACATTACTGTACCTATAGAACAATTGTTTCAAGATCAGAGAAGACCCGGGAAATACAGAAATAACCTACGTTCTCATTCTATGAACCAATGACATTGCACAATTACCTTTCTATTTGAAAACTGTTTTGATCTTATCATTCCATTCAGTCAGGAAGTTCGCTCTATAATTTTTTATTTTTTTGTTTTTATTGTTCTCTCACCTTGCCATCTGGGTTACCGTAGGGTCGTAACGTGTGCCTTGTTTTAACTTGCAGGGAACCAGGCACAAGGTCGGTTTCTTCTGTTTATTTTGGGAACTCCCAGGGTAGACAGAGGCAATTTTTTAACAGGTACAAACCATCCATTGCGAACGGTTGTAGAAGATGGAGCTTCCTGAACTGCGACGGGCTTACGTCATAAATGCTTGCAAGACAAAACTATATGAAATATTGTATAGCAAATGTTTTCTAATGCAATGTGCTCTGACACTTCTGATTGTTTTAATAACTCTGGTAGGCGGAATCATTTTTGGTATTCAATTGATCTTTGCACCCGTTACATCTACAGTAACTCCCCATGTTTCTGTTTCTCCGACTGTTGTTTCTCTTCATTCTTTCCATCCTTTTCCTGCCCATGAGCAAGCTCGACGCTCCGAGTTTATAAATAACACTTTCATTCAGCTCTTGCACCAACATCAACTAGTGGTTAACACAACAAACTGCTGGGTGTGTGGCTTGATACCACATACCATGGACAAGGGTATCCCTTATCTGGTTCTGCCCTTTAGTTATAATGGATCATTCTGGGCATTTCAGACCATGTTCGCCTATGCCCTAGAGACCTATCCCCCACGACCTCCACGTTCCACTAGGTCTAAATCTCCGCTAATAGAGCCTTGGTAAAGGGAATTACCGACATGGTTAGAGACGTCAATAACACTCCGTTTATTCCCAAGGATGAATTGCAAGTTTACATGGGTTGGAACGTTACGGAATATGGCATTACTTTGGGTGAGAACAAACGTAAAAGCTCGACTCCGATCTGGGTCGTACCCCACCAAGGTCAGGTCTGTTTGCAAGGAAATGGGAGGAATCCGAAAGCTCGACTAGGGAAGAGCGACTGTACCGAAACATACGTTTTCCCGTCACAGTCTTCCCCTGCATTTTTAGCTGCAAAGGGCACCTATTTTGTTTGCCAAGACAGAGCATATACATGGCTGCCTGCTGACTTTTCAGGCTCATGTTATATCGCTCAACTGTTGCCTCCGACATACACTGCTGCACCGGATTATCACAAAACTAGAGTTGTGAGAGGTGTTTTCAATAAGGAAGATACTGCTTGTCAAGAGGCAGGAGACTTCTTCAAAGGTTTCCTTCCGTTCTGGGGGCCTATGGCCAACAGCAGAAACTTACGTCAACTAACACGGGTAGTTGAATCCACTATTACCGAAACTGCGGGTGCCCTTAGTAACCTGACAGCTGAGCTTCAAGCGGATCGCCTCATGACATTACAGAATCGTATGGTCCTTGATGTATTACTTGCAGATCGAGGTGGGGTATGTAAGATGATCCAATCGAGTTGCTGTGTTTTTATCCCAGATAATGCGCCAACGGTATATAAGGCTATTTCTAAGTTACATAAAATCTCTGACTCTATTCAAGTAGAGGAAGGTAACTGGTCACTAATGGGATGGTTCTGGAGCCTGTTATCTGCATGGGGATGGAAGGTTCTGATAGTCACTGGTGTTGCATTGATATTTTTATTCTCATGCTGTCTCATTGTTCAGTGTGGTCCTGCCTTGTGTGGCCTTTGTGTTTCAACATGCGTAAGAAGACCACCTGTTTTTGAAGATGCGCCACGAGATAGAATAATGCTCCAACAACATATCAGCGACCTGATGAACATAGAGATGGACTCTGATATAGAGTGAGCTATTGCCTATGTAAGGGCAAAAGGACGGTCTGAGGTTCTGTAGCGATCCGAACCCGTGTATTCGGTATCGTAGTACTGGCACGATTTTAGTACCAATGAACCGTAAATGATCCATTATATGCATGACAGTGTTTTTGCTGCGCAACGAGCATGAATTCACTGAGAAATAGGGCATTCTGTTGCTAAATCATGACATGCATTTTAGATACGGCATCCATTTTGTCTCTTGCCCTCACATAGTCAATGGACGAGCGATGACCCCGGCAGAATCACCTCGTTAAGGACACGTAAGCTCAAACCCCGAGAAAAGCTGACGCTGCGTGACCAGGCAGAATCAAGCTGCCTCCCCTGCCTGAGGCCAATCTTGCTATACTGGTTCTCGTGTCCATTGTCCTGATTGAGAGGCCGAATACGGTAGCCATGCCCGTTTACGATCCATAAACACCTCTTATTCTACTTTTCTATCCCTTGCACCTGGCTCTGCTCCTATCCTTCTGGGCTTTTACAATGTGGAGGATACGATTTTTATGATGGGGAGGATCGGGCAAAGAATGGAAAACTGACAAAGAGACTTGATCGAATACCGAAAACCTACGACTAATTATTGGATGATGTATGTTTATTGTCTGTTTTAGATACCGGGTTGGGCATGAGAAATATTCGTGTAATGTTGCCTAAAGACATATTTTGTGTATTTAAGGAGCAACCCACTTCTTGCAATTCGAACAGTCTCGTAGATTCTGCCTCTGTGTGGTTCCTATGACTTCTGTGTCCCTGCAGTAAATAAACCTTGGTCTTTGACGCCACCATCGAGAAGCCCGTGTCTCTGTTTATTTGTGCACCAAGGCAGGAAGGAACTCAGGGGTCTTTGGGTGTTGTTTCCCTGACACCTCTGGACTCTTAAAAAGTCCAGAACCTCAATCTCTTATCACAGAGTACATCTAGTGATAGTCTTTTTTCCGTTAATTCAATATCTTTAGCTAATGCTGTTTGTACTCGCACAAGAAAATTATCTAGAGTCCCCATTAGGGCACCTCCTGTAGATTGCCTACCGCTCCCATCCCTGCTTGTGGGCTTATCCATTCTCCAACTTGTACTTGTAGCCCCGGACTCAATCAGCCTTCTTATTTTTTCAGATGAGGAGTACTCAATGATTGCACTTTAGCCCAGCAAATGTAATTTAATCTTCCAGTAACTGACCTTTTATACCAGATGTTAAAGGGGGTTCCCGTTCCGTTCTCAACCGTACTCGGACGTGCTCAGACGGGCCCGCCCTTGGCCCGGGCTTCACCCGGCGCGCGCCCGCGCGCGTCTCGCGTAGCGGGGTGGGAGATGAAATAAATACCCATATACAATGGGCGGGAACCCAGGGAAGAGGACACAGCTGTGATAGAAACCGGGCTGCTGGTCCTCGCAGTCCCGTGTTAACAATCCTTAGACACCAAGCGAATCCGACTGCTACGAGCGGCACATTACACGCAGTCCTCACAAGTTCGACGATCTCTTCACCTCCGTATGGGCTTAGTGGCATCCGCAGTCTACTCAGCTGACTGCTAACCACCACTTCTTGAGACAGAAATTGACAAGAAGTTCGCCGGCTCGCTTGACGTTACAGCGACATAAACCTTGTCCTTCTCCGGGCTCCAACCACTGTGTGATGCGTTTACTCCTCAACCTCTGCAGGTCTGACTTTTCTGGACCTTACCACACACGACTGGTTACCCTGATTTTGACGATGTAGCTCAGAGGGAATGCTGACTGCACATCCTGACGCCGTACACAGGTACTTCTACAGTTTTGTTTAATGAAGGATGGAGTGAACGAAACAGCAGGATACCTTAGTAGATCTTCACTTCCATCTGGTATAATCCGCCAGCCACAACTATCAACTTTAAAGACTGTCCAATGTAATTTCAGTTCTGCCTTGACCACTGTGGTAATTTATTTTCCTTTTTCTTTCTCGCAGTTATTCTTCTTCCTCTGTTGATGGTAGCATCTGGAGAGAGCCACAGAGAGGAAATGGCCAATACTGCCCCCTTCACAGTAACTCGTCGCCATCATATGTGCCACGTGTGCATCTGCACAGAAAAGGGATATTCCTGCGTGCAAGGGCGCCAACTTCTCTGAGGCACTGGGGCTCGGGTCCCAGCAATACCCCGAATAGTGCTAGAATGGAAACTGAACCTAGTAAACTGGTGAAGAACCCCCATAAAGGTTCTCACAGAATCAAAAAAACATGGTTTTGCAACATATAAATAATATGAAAGGCCTGTTCTCCCACACAAGTGGAAAGGCCACGAGAAGAGAAATATGTGTCATATGACATAAAACTAAAAGACTGACTAACACACAACAGAAAAGTTATCACCTCTCACTTCTCTAAACCTATCCTAGCTTGGATTAAATCATTCCTCCTTAACTGCACTCAGCAAATAAGGCTTATGAAATATAGACTGAACACTCAAGGCACTTGCTTTAGGATCCCCTATGGTTCTACATTATCCTCATGGCCCTTCAATGCTTGGGTATGTCCACTGCCTGGTGTTTATGAGGAATTTAAGATGCCTTTCCAGAGCTGTGCTGATTTTCAACTAGTCATGATTTGACTAGTTGAGAATAGGGCAGCAGAACAGACATCACTACATGCGTCGTCTTTCTGTGTGAGAGGGTGAGAGAAAAGTAAACTTGACGAAAATTCTCAACCATGGAAATTCTCCTTTTTATAAACTTTCTTCTCTTTTGCAAACTCGATTCAAAGACTTCTACTTTTTCTGTTCAGTGGCCTAACTCATGGGTAACCCACCTTTCCACGTGCTGACAGACAGCAAACTTCAAGTCATTTTTGACCATGAACTCTCATTTATTCTAAGGTGATTACAGTAATCAAAAATGTTCTCATTCCCCTTAATGTGTTCAGGAAAGTCACAGCTACGCTTAGCTTCAGTCGCAAAGTGGTATGGTCACGTTTTGACTATTGCAGTAGGTCTCCAGAAGAAGATACTTCAACCGCTAGATCAAAGTCAATCTGCAGCGTTAAAAATGTCAGAACACATCACCCCAACCTTCTGAAGCCCA
Organism: Triturus cristatus; assembly: GCF_964204655.1. Lineage (NCBI taxonomy): Eukaryota > Metazoa > Chordata > Amphibia > Caudata > Salamandridae > Triturus > Triturus cristatus. The sequence continues at coordinate 679,834,011 of NC_140586.1, read as the reverse complement.
CACTGGATGCCCATCAAAAAGAGGGTAATTTTCAAGATGTTGTCTATCCTTCATAGAGCATACTTGTGTAAGGGCCTAAAATAGCTAACTAAAATGTTCATTAACTACAAGCCCTTGTGCATCCTGAGAACATAATCTAACAACAAGAATGACCTATACCCCCTTTAACAGAAAGGGAGTGTAACTTAGAAAACCCCAACTCTAAACTCAAAAGAGAGCTGAAGCCCAACTTGTTCTAACAGGCCTTACCAGATAATTCATTCTAGGCTCTTGGTCACCGGCCTGAATGGGACTTGGCTTCCTGCTTTCATATTTGCCGGCTCCCTTCAGATATGACAATATCTTTTACATGCAATGATTCTTTCTGAATGCCCACACCTCACCTGAGGAACTCAATTACGTACTTCTGGATGCTGTGAATCACTCCCATACCACTTACTTTATGTCCTCTTTTACCACCTCCTCTTTACCATCTTGTCATTCGTATGATTCCTTCCAGCAGTATTGAGTGCCTTAATAAATAAATATCTTGAGAGCAACACGGGGTCAAAATTAGAAACTGTGGCTTTGCTTGGTGAGAAATTGTGACGAGGCATTGTAGCTAAACATGACCCTTAAAATGACTAACTGATAAAAATATGAAGACGAAGTCAAATCAGATTCTCCTCAAGCACAGGGGCCATGTACCCAGCTTACAGACTCTGATCAGCAAGTATTTAAAGAGCAACATTAATGAACACATTTGCATACATTTTTGAGTTTCAAAAGCATTTGATTCTATCTGTGTTACAGAACTAAAAAAAATAAGATTTCTACAGGCTGCAATAGAGGTATCTTAAATAAATTCACTGTACACCTCATCCATCTGCTAAGTGAAGGTCTCAAACTCTACCTAAACAATAAGCCCAATAAGGCCAAAAACAGTGTGTGGTTGCGCGTGTTCCTGTACAGAGAGAATGAGAAAGTGAATTATTAATTGAGGTGGATGGTAGTCCACCATAAGTAATAAGGTCGCCATGTTGTTAGGTCCAGTTAAGGCGTTCAGTATTTTAAACCTGAGGTCAATCCCTGGTAGCAATATCACAAGTTAGACAGGCTTAATTTAAGAAAATTTGTAAAGCATTTAGAAGTACTAAAACATTTAAAAATTCAAAAACACTACACAATAAAAAATCCCATTCCAAATTATAAAAATAGAGAATGAGTTAAGGAACAAAACGGCATCAAAATGAAAAAAAACAAATTAGGCCGGCAGTTCTCGGAGTAATTTCAATGATTACACATTGCTCTTGTGATGCAAAATTACTGAAATTATGTGATTACTCAGGCGTGAGTAATTTGGGACAAAAAAGCTACCAAAGAAACAACAATGAAAGAGAAAGGTAGCAGCTGTTGGCTACCGCTGTTAGTGTCCTGTAGCATTTTGTACTATTTTCTTAGCACAAGATGCATCCTCAAGCCCATGGTGGATGCGAGGGTGCATTTTGCAATAAAAAAATTGCATTAAATGCTGTATTATGCTTCTCACACTATTCCGCATTATTACGAGTAATTATGAAGTAATTACAAGTACTTACACTAGAGAGAATTATGCCAGTTACACCCACTCCTGCAAAAAATGCAAAAGGGGAAACTGAAGAAAGAATTTTAGAAGATTTAAGCAAAAACAGCTAAAAAACCAACTAAGCATAAATTTGGGTCAACTGTTCAAAGTAGGAGTGCGGGTCGGATACACTAACCAAACTAGACCCGGCTAGAGGTTTTATGTTGGGTCTTTTTCTGGAGGTCAAACTGCTTCAAAGGAGCAATACAGCAGGCTGTATCCAAGGAGGGGGCTCCTCAATGTTGGATTGTGGTTCGAATAGTGAAACTGTTGGTTTTGGCCCCTCGCGGCGGGATGCCTGGCTTTCACCTTGTGGATGCCCTGCTGGGTTATCTCACAGGGGAATACCAGGACGGGTTCCCTAAGCAAGCGCTTAGAGACCGGTTGGTGATTTGCGCTATATAAATATCTGTACATTTACATTTACATTTACATTTTGCGGGAAAAGCTCAGAGCAAGAAAATTTGAATTTCACACCCAGGAAATTATTCACACTGGCCGGATACTTTTGGTACCTTCACCCGATAAAGATTTCTACGTTTGCACTTTGTCTCTTTTTCAGAGCTCAGAATCGTCCAGCAGGGCAAGGCTTCAGATATGATCCAAAGAAGGCACCATGAGATCTGATACTTTCTCAGCGATGTCTGCAGAGTTGGATTTGCTGCTGTGGAGGAGCTCCGAGTGAGAGAAACCTGCTTCTTCAGTCCGGCAGCATAGCACCTTGGGCAGATCAGTTTGGCAAGTTTGTCCCAGCCTTCTCAGGTCTTCAAGTCCAAAACATTTCCAAGTCCCAGAGATATTAGGAGAAGTCTAGTTAGATACAGCCAAGGTTCACAGGACCTCAGGAACATCACTTGTTGGTCAAGACTCATTGCAGCAGAGGTCACCAGCAGGATTCAAGGCTAGTCAGGTTGGAACTGGTCAGCTGGGCTTTTCATTGAAAAGCCCTTTTACAGCTTCTCTAGACCCTGTAGTTAGCACAGGAGGTCAACCAACTGACCAATGAAGTCCACTTCTTTGTCTTGGGTACAAGTTGGAGCAGGTCCAGCTCTTCAGGTCTCCACACAGATTTAAAACAGCAGGTGCAGTCCTTCCTCTGTTTTCCACAGGTCCAGTTGTGTTCTGAAGATTATGTCTTCTGGTGCCACACTTATGATTGGCACTAGCTTGAGGGTGGTGTGACGCATGGCCCTTACCTAACCCACAGGGTAAAGATTCCTAGGGATAACTCTGTCAACTATGAATTCTGCTATCTCAGCCTCAGGACCTGCTAGAACAATAATGTAAGGATTGTTTTTAATATTTATCAATAGCCCAATCCAATGGTAAACTCAGATTTGAAGAGATATTAAGGAAAATAAACTTTTAAAAAGTTACTTTTTCCCTACCTGAAGCTCCAGGAGGCTAATCTCACAGTGTCCCTCACTCACTAAATCCAAGATGGAGAAACCCTTCTCCTGTGGTGCAGATAATGGCCAAGATAATGAGTAGCCTCTCCACTTTGGTCAAACTAAACAAGATCTGGAGGCAGCTTTCCCTCCAACTGGGTTTGGTGCCTGCCTGACTCAGGGGAGAAAGGAATTGGGCTGTTCTGGTGTTCTCTGACATCTGCTTGTGACAGCGGAAGGCCCCTTTGAAGTAAATTGAGCTCATGGCCATAGCACAACTGGTCTTCCTGCCAGGGTAACAAAAACACCTCCACACACCCAAGCCATTGTGTCAGCTCTAGCAGCAGCAGAGTTCACACTTCATCAGGGTCATTTACCAGGTGGATGACAGCTGTAGGCTAATGCAGATTAGCCTCCTGAAGCTTCAGGTAGGGAAAATGTAACTTTTTAAAAGTTTATTTTCCTTAATATCTCTTCAAATCTGAGTTTACCATTGGATTGAGCTATTGATAAATATTAAAAACAATCCTTAAATTATTGTTCTAGCAGGTCCTGAGGCTGAGATAGCAGAATTCATAGTTAATATTGCTTGCCAGTGTTTCACTATGGTACAGCCAGCTTTCCTGCAGTGAAAGTAGTCTTTGGGGCTAGTCACAGTAAGGACATGTTAACTTTAAATGTCCACATATCCTACTTTTAAATATAATGCACCCTACCTTGTGGGTTACAAGGCCAACATAGGAACAACTTGTTAATATTTAAAAGGGAGGCTTTCTATTGTCAACAAGGGTCATTTTGAGAGGTTAGACTGCAGTTTTAAAATAGTGGTTGGCCTAGAATCATGCCTTATCACACTAGTGGATGACACAGTAGTGCCGTAGTCTTTCAGTGACAGTTAACTTTCCATTCAATGGGTGTATTTTGGGATACCATATACTATGGCCTTATAGGAAAGTTAAATAGGCCAATTAGGTATTAGCCAATTACAACATGTTTTAGGAGACAGAACATATACACCGGGCATGGGTGAGCAAGTACTCCTGTGTGCAGAGTCTATAACACCGCAATAAAATTCACAAAAAAACAGGGGTGATCACGCAGAAAGGGGCATTTCCTCACAGAGGGGACCTGGGGTTGCAGTTCTGTATGGACAGTCCGTCATGGGCGGACTACGATATTACATGTTACATTTTGTCTGTAATGGCACAGACAAGGTAAACCTGAGGGTCTGGAATTCAGACCATAATGACTACTAGCGGCTGAGATAATTTCAAACATTCTACCCAATGCCGTTTGTGCTGTTGAAGTAAAGTGAAAGTGTAAAACACATATGAAGCAGACACAAGTTCAATGTCTTTATTAACAGCTCAAAGGTTAAGAATACCAACTATTTTGGTTATATGGCACTCAGGGCAGGTACACACAAACATTTGTGAAAGGGAAACAAACACTTAAAAAAGACAAAAGACCTCCCCTCATTCTATGTAATCAAGATATCGCTTGCATACATTCACACCATCATTATTGTTAGTGCTAGAAATCTTTAGCAATAATCTCCAAAAGAATATTTTCTGGGAGGCAAGTGTTCCCTTAAAAAAATACTCTATGTGAAGAATAGGAGAAATTCCCCATAGAAACTTTGCATATCAGTTCTTCATCCCTACTGTGTTTGTGCCCAGTAATGGAAATATTTTCCTCATTACTATACGAAGTGCATCTTATAAATGTAGCAGCTGCATCTGGGACTTTACAGCTTAGGAGAATTCAGAAACGGTGACTTGCAAAGTAAAACGAATTTCTCTCAAATTTGTTCAAGCAGAAATAAGGACAAAAATAAAAATGGAGACATATGCGCTCTACTACCAAGTGCTGAAGGCCAAATCGAATCACTGGAATTCTAATACAATTTCATATTGCCCCAGAAGAACAGCATCTATGCATTGTCCCAACACTAGACACAATAAAGAGGATGGATTTCAGAACGATGTAACACAAACCCTAAAAGAGAGCACAATGTGCCGGGAGGCAATCTGGTGGCATCCAACAAACTCAAACATATCTGGTTCCTTCTCTGATTTGTATACCACCCATATGCCACTTTTTTTTTTTTTTTTGAGTTCAAAATGTTTTATTAGATTTTCCATAAGAATGAACAAATACAGACAATACAGAAAAAATTTATCACAAGCGAAAATACCTATATAAAATAAAACATTTCTAAAAGCAATTCTAAATACAATAGTTAAAGATGTATATATAATCAATTAGAAGGAGGGAAGATAAACTAAAAAGAAGGGCAGGGAGGGAGCCATGAAGAATTGCATTGTCAACTTATTAGAAAAAAGGAGCTACATTCATCATATAAGGCGTTAAATAGAATGACTGTAAAACGGTGAATCAAGTATAAATATACAATTATAAAGATAAGTATACATCTATGGGTAACCAAAACGAGTGAAACAAACTAGAATTGTGATTGATCCCTTTCAGGGATAATTGAGCACCTCTTCTTGTAAAAATGACCCATGACCACCAAGCATGAACCGATAAAGACGAAATATCCTTCCAGCAAAATGTAATGGACTTTAAAGCAGCTGATATTAGGAAGTTAAACAGTTTACCTTCTAATTCAGTTAAGTTATGCGTAAGATCAACAGCTTTACATATTAATATTTTGTAAGAAATAACATCATGAATATGAAATATTTGTTGAATAATATCCCAAACATCAGACCAAAATTTAAAAATTAATGGACATTCAAAAAGCATATGTCGTAGTGAACCAGGGAGTAATTTACAATGCCAACAAATGTCGTCTTGCATCAGCTTAGCACGAAATAAACGCACTGGGGTCCATAAACAATTAAATAAAATATAAGAATTGGTTTGGTAAAGTGAAACAGGCAGCCATCCTGAAATACTATTAAGCCAAACAGTCGTCCATGTATCGTTGGACAAAGAAAGGGAAAGCTCATCATTCCAAAATGTTGAAATAATATTTAGATTGTTTCCTATAGAATTAGATAATTTTTTATATAAAATAGAGACAGTATGTGATGACGTAGAGATAGTTCGAATATATAGTGCTAAATCTGCTTTAACATTAAATGGGATACCATGAGGGAAGGAGTCTAAAATTGAATTACATAACGATTCATATTTAATAAAATCAGATTGAGGTAAATTAAATTTCATTTGTAAAGCTTCAAAAGAAATAAAAACATTGTCAAAATAGATATCTTTAAGATAAAAGATACCAGCTTTAATCCAAGCAATCCAAAAAGTAACATTTCTATTCAATTTAATCACATTACTATGCCACAATGACATATCTTCAGTATGAGTCATAGGGATCAAAAAGATTGAATCCAGGTCATTAAAAATGAGTTTAGTGGATTTAATAATAACCGATTTATGCACATATATTGACCTATTGGACATTGTTAGCAAGGTGGTCAATGGAAAAGGATCCACAAGAGACTGCTCTATATGAAACCATGTAGGTTGGTTCTTTAAAGAGGAAGGAGAAAACCATATGGAACTTTGTTTCAGTATAAATGCTTTGTGATATAGAAAAAAGTCAGGCAAGCCAAATCCAGCATTGCATTTAGGTACTTTTAATTTTTTATAACCAATACGAGTTGATTTATTATTCCAGAGAAATTTGGAGAGAAGTCTATCAATGTTTTTATAGAATTGTAAAGGAAATTGAATAGGAATCATAGCAAGTGTATAAAAATTTTTAGGAGCAATAGTCATTTTAATGGAGTCCATTCTACCCCACCAAGAGAGGTGAAGTGAAGACCATTTAGACGTTTTATCTTTAATATAATTCAGAATAAAATTACTATTTAATGTTAATGTTGCTTTTACGGAGGACGCAAATAGAATCCCAAGATATTTTAATTTATCTTTTTGCCACACAATATCAGCCATGGGTAACATATCAGGAGTACAAAAAATGTTTAAAGGGAAGAATTCAGTTTTATTAATCTTAAGTTTATAACCAGAAACCATGGAATATTTTGTAATAATTTCTAATAGGGCAGGCATTGAGGATAGAGGTTCACTAATAAATAACAGCACATCATCAGCATAGGCTAAAGTTTTGATATTAATCTCCTTAATCTGAATACCTTTGATATTAACACAATTTCTTATATGAGTAAGGAAAGGTTCAATTCCAATGAGAAATAAAAGTGGAGAGAGGGGACAACCTTGTCTTGTGCCTCTAAAAAGAGAAAACTGACTAGATACTTGACCATTAATAAATAAACGAGCAGTAGGGGCATAATACAGAGCAGAAATCATGCGTATAAACGAAGCACCAAAATTAAATGATAATAAGGTTTGAAATAAAAATTGCCAATGGATTTTGTCGAAAGCTTTCTCTGCATCTAAAGCCAAAATTCCTGCGGGGGAACTTAAAGTGGAACTCTGTTCAATAATGTGTAATAAGGTTCTTGTGTTATTTGTAGAATATCTATTCTTCATAAAACCAGATTGATCAAGATGTATAATAGAATCCAATATAGGGGACAGTCTAGAAGCAAGTATTTTAGCATACAATTTACAATCTTGATTAATTAAGGAAATAGGGCGATAATTTGAAACAAGAGTGGGGTCTTTATCTGGTTTAGGAAGTACAATAATTAAAGCATCAGTAAAGGAACCTGAAATCGTTCCTGAAGAACCAAAAAAAGTAAAAAGTTGAAATAAATAAGGCAAAAGTTGGGACTGGAACTCTTTATAAAACTCTGCTGGGATACCATCTGGGCCAGGGGATTTTTTTTTTTTTATGGATTTAATAGCAGCTAAAATTTCCTCAGTAGTAATGGGTAAATCTAGCCTAAGCCTGTCCGAGTGTGAGATTTTGGGCAAATCACATGTATCTAAAAAAGAGTCCAGTATGGAAGGATCATGAGGATCAGGCTTATTATATAAAGTAGAGTAAAAATCCAAAAATTCCTTAACAATATCATTATGAGATATTGCAATGTTACCATTAGGGCCATGAATTGAGGTAATTTGCGTTCTATCTTTTTTTATACGTAAATAATTAGCTAAAAGCTTCCCAGATCTGTTGGCATTAAAACGGAACTTAGCCTTAGAATTAGAAATTTGGATGCCCGCTCTAGTACTAAGGATTGAGTTAAATTCATATCGAAGCTTTTGCAGCTTGACTTTAAATTGAGGATCATTTGATGAAATAAAAAGCCTTTCAAATTTCGCAATTTGTTTTTCCAAACACCTGATACGTGCGTTGAATGTTTTATTTTCATAGGCCATAATTGAAATAGTTACACCCCTAATGTAAGCTTTAAAGGCGTCCCATCTATTGACCATGGAAGTGGAACCTTCAGGATTGAGTAAAAAATAGTCCTGAATAGCATTTAAGATTTTAGGCTTATTATGTTCATTAAGAACAATTCCAGTATTCATACGCCATCTAGTTTGGTTTGCAAAAGTTGAAGTTAAATTCAGAACAAAAGAAATCAAGGCATGATCTGAGATATCAATATTACCAATCTTAGGAGTCTTAACAGATTGGACTAATTGTGTGGAGACTAAAAAATAATCAATTCTAGAATGCGAATTATGTGGATTAGAGAAAAATGTAAAACATTTTTCTGTGGGAAAGTGCAAACGCCAAATGTCAACTAATTTGGTGTTATGAATAAATGACTTAAAAGCATGAAAAACCTTAGGAGGCCGAAATTTAGTACTAGATATTCTATCCAATAATGGGTCAGCAATAACATTAAAGTCACCTCCAACAATTAAAGGAACTTTACCCAACTTTAGAACCTCGGTGGTAATATTAGACCAAAAAAGAGGGTCATCCGCAGTAGGACCATAAACATTGAGCAAAAATATGACTGAATCATGAATTTTAATTTTAGCTATAATAAATCTTCCATCTGCATCCGAAATTTTGCTTAAGACTTGGCAATGCAATTTTTTCGCAACAAAAATAGCCACCCCATTTTTTTTACCAATTGCAGGTGATGAAACAATAGTATCTACCCATTTCTTTTTCATATAATTTAAGATGTTGTCATCTATATGAGTCTCTTGAAGAAAACAAATATCTGCCTTACAACTACCTAAATAATCTAAGATTTTTGTACGCTTAACTGGATGACGTAAACCTTTAACATTTAGTGAAACAACTTTAATATTGTGGATATTAGCCATAATGAAGAGAGAAAGAAGAAAAAATCAAGAAGAGGAGAAAAAGAAAAGAAGGAGAGCGATAATGAGAGAAAATAGTAGCTCCAGAACAAGTAAAAGGAGGTGAAAAAAATTAAAAAAAGGAGAAAATGACAAACAGGGTACAAAAATATCAAAGATGAGACGCACATACGCTCAACAAGCATGACCTAACCGTTGGAGCCCAATGTAGTAATGGTTCATTAACCTGTCAGAAAACAAAAAGGAAATTAGCTATAATCAGGTATTAGAGTCATGAGTATCCATGGATTGCTGTGAACGTTGATCCAAAAACTGACGCAAGTCCTCAGGACGTTGAAAAGATTTTGACAGATTGTCTTTCCAGATACGCATTGTTGAAGGGTCAAAAAGACCATATTTGAATCCAAGACTTCGCAGTTGAGGCCGAAGAGTAGAAAATTCCTTGCGGATTGAGACTGTTTCCTTGGCAAAGTCTTGATGAATAAAAATGTTATTCCCATTGACCATTAAGGAAGGAATCTCTCGTGCTGCCTTTCGAATCAAAACCAAATGATGATGTCTGAGGACTTTGAAAATCATTTGACGAGGTTTGGTATGTTGAGGATTGCGATGTGAAGGGATTCTATGGGCCTTGTCAATCTCAAATTTTTCTGGAAATTTAATTTGTAGAAGCCCAGGAATCAAATTTTCCAAATACAACCTACAGTTGCCACTCTCCACATCCTCTGGTAAATTAAAAATGCGTAAATTGTATTGTCTGTTACGATTTTCCATCTCTAGGAGCCGGGTAGACAAAGGAGATATTTTAGCTACAAGAGGAGTGAAAGTCTCAAGCTTAGCCTTATTATCGTGTATTTTAATTGCATTATCAGATATTTTCATTGACATACTCGCCATTTCCTTTCGAACATTTTTAATCTCTGAGGCAATAGCATCTGTGTTGACACGAAGCGCTTGAATTTCCTCCAAAATTAAGGATAATGAAGGTTCTGTTGACTCTACCGCCTTTGATTTAATTGGCGGAGGTGAAACCTGCTGCTTTCTTTTAGGATGAATATTTTTATTATCCATGTTGATTTGGTAGCAAAAGTAGGATAATAATAATAACAATAAAATAAAATATCAAAATTGCAAAAATAACAGCAACAACGCAGAAAAAATGAAGGAAAAGAATACTGCAGCAGTAAGAATATCCTTATTAAAGCTGGTGCAGCAGCTATAACAGGCTATGGGAGTGGCTAGGCCCAAGCCAAGCCCTTTCCTGAATGCTTGCTCCGCCCCCTGACAGACAAAGCTGGGAATACCTGAAGGGAGAGCTGGAGGCAGAGGCTGGACACTGGAAAACGCCTCAGACAGCGCCCAAATTCCAAGAAAAACTCAGCAATTGACAGGTAAGATGCTCAGCATCCAAGCGACCTCATTTGCGGTAAAAAACTGACAGGAATCGTCGTTTTAAACGAAAAACGGGCGAAAAAACGCCGGAGCTCTCTACACGGCGGCCATCTTGTTTCGCGCGCTCGCGCGTCTCCCCCATATGCCACTTTTGACTTTACACATTGTACATGTTTATTTGCTTTCTCCCCACCGCCACCCCTTCCTGGGCATCATTTAAGGGTTCACTGGGATTTCAACTGCCCTTTGATGCCTATAGCAACCCCATAGCTACCTATGTCCTCACAGGAACCATAGGCAGTGGAAAATAAATAAACAGAGAGCCTTTTTCACCTTCTGTAGTTCCCAACTCTTGTCTCACCATAGACACTTATCCCCAGATAGAAGGTGGTTTCAGCGGGACGAATCTGAAGTCCAGGCCGTGTGGCGGTGTGAGGGAGTCGGCTTGACTCTCTAATTGGGGTGGTCACCTTATGGAGCTTTTTCTAAAAGTTGCTCCAAACTTCTGTAAACTCCTAGAACTTCTTCCTGAAGTTCCTCTTGAGGGGTCAACATGTCCACAATACAAATACAAAACTCCAAAGTCTCTGAGTTGCTCCTCGGACGTGGGGCTACAGTTCCCAAAAGGTACCTGGCCAAATACTTAAAAGTCCACTGGACGCACTCCAGGTTGGAGGCGTCTTGGGGAGATGGAGCAGATGAACTCTGTTAACCTGTTGGTTTCAGGAAGTCCACTTCGTAATCCTTTGTGAAGCTAGGCAAAGTTCTTAGGGCTGTAGTTCCAAGTGTGCAGCAGGTGCAGTGCTTCAGAGTGCACTCATGTGTAATGCAGACCAGGGTTCCAGCAGGGCAGTCCTTCTTCTCTTTGAGTTTCAGGCAGCAGATCTGATTTGCTACGCAGCTCTCACATATTTATTCAATGTTCTGGGGCGAAAGGCAGGGGGGTGCCCATGACCAATGGGTTACAGGATGCCACCCAAAAGCGCTGCACTTTAAAATTCAAGATGGAGAATTCTTCTCCTTGGGAGTAAGAGCTGGCTAAACAAACCCTCAGGAGTGGCTCATTTCCCTTATCACTCCCTTTCCAGACCTCCTGCAAATTCCACTCTTGAGGCTGCCATCCTGCTGGGGGGGAGGGGGGTGCAGGAAAATGGGGTAGGCCTGGCTGGCATTCCTTACAATCCTGCTATCTTTGCACCCCGGTTTGATTTACCCAGCCCCTGTCCTAACCTGTGCTCTGCTGCAGAGTTTCAGCCTTCAGATAACCTCTGTCTCTGTGCCAGCCACTTATCTCTGCATTAAAGCAGTTTGGCTAAGCCTGTTAAGTGCTGGCCAATCAGGAGCGGCTGCTAGAAGGCTGGATTTTGGCTCACTAAACAAAGTTCTATAACTTCTTTTCTGTATTAGTAAATTTTACAATTTGGATTTATCATTACCAATCTTGAAATAATATTTTAGCTCACGCCTATCAATAATTGCACTGTATTACAGTATCGCCAGGTTAGCCTATGGAGGCAAAGTGCTACAATGGAGAAAAAACGAAATGGGTAGTGTTTTCCTCACCAGGGCATATAAAACATCTTTTAAAATGCCCGTGTTTATTTTTACATGGCACCCTACCCTGGGGCCACCTAGGATAGACCTTAGGGGTGACGTATATGTAATCATAAGGTAGTTTACTACTTTGGAAGTACCTTTATATTCAAAGCCAAATTTGCATGTAATTTCAATTTAAAAGCAGATTGCAAAGCAGGGCTGGCTTTTAAAATGACAGCAGGCAACACGGCAGTGCACACTTAAGTGTCTCAAAGCTGCTGGGCATCTACATCTACATGCCCTACCATATACTAGGGACTTACAGGTAGTTTAACAGTAGCAATTGTAACTAAACCTAATTACCATATACAATTTTAATAAGAACACTGGCTCTGGGCCTGGTTAGCAAAGCCCGGGGTGCAGTCAGAGTCAGTTACCACAAGTATAAGTAAAAAAATGGGGATGATCAGGGCAAAAAGGATGACTTTCTCACAAGCACCCAATCACGACTTCAGTGGCTATACTTGTTAGAGCCTTTGGTCTATCACGGCATACTTTGCACTGGCAGTTTCAATGTGAAAACGAGAACAAAGTAACATATTCACGGTCAGAAATGTATCAAAACAAAAACACAAGGACACTGTGACTACATACTCTTACACTGTAATGAGCTCGACCATGGTGCCGATTACGATGTCGTTAGGGAGGGCTCCAGATAGGATTCAGTATTGCAGACTCCTATTCGGAACCCTTGTTTCCTACCAATTCAGACACTTTTCCCAATGACCGATTACGATGTCCGGAAACAGTTCAAGCAGTCTGAATCGGTTACGAAAGGCATTGGGTCGGTCCGAGTCTTACGGAGCTGAATCTATGGATTTAGGCCCAGATCTCTGTACTGGGGTGAATGTATGACATTGTTCTGCATTCTGTCCATCAACTGTTGTTTTTGTATTTGTCACCCCAAGTGGGACAGGTATGCCCAGACGTGGGTCCTGTGCTCTCCATACCACTGGAATCAAGCTATCCTGGCTGAAGAGGGGTGAAACCCCGAAACCGGTCCTAGGGTGCTTGTTTCCAGTCCAGGGAGGACCTGGCTTGGCAGTTCGGGCTGGACTGTTCCCATGAGGCATAGGGTCAAGACTGAGTTGCATATGGCTGGGTTCAAACTGGAATGGCATGGTGAGCAAAAAAACGATGGATTTAGGCCCAGATCTCTGTACTGGGGTGAATGTATGACATTGCTCTGCATTCTGTCCATCAACTGTTGTTTTTGCAATCGTTCAGCTCAATGGGCATGGTTTCCGGATGAGCAATGACGATGAATGATTCAGACGGCCATTCCATTTCGGTTTGCCCAAGACAAAACGGCTTTCGGAATCAGTCTTTGAGGGCCCTTTGCGGGCCCCCCTTCACCAGGATGCGACCGAATGTGGCCCTTGGGGATACCCAAGGGGCCTCTCTTCCCCACAATGTGGCAGACACCATGGGGGGCCTGCCACAGGGTGCAAGGTTTTACCCAACCACCCCTTTTTTCAATGAGAGCCTGTGTTCTCGGTCAGAACACAGACTCCCATTGAAATCAATGCGAGTCCGACCAAACGATGTTGGAAAGCATCGTAATTGGCTGTCCTGACTAGCAGGATACAATTCGGTAGGAAAGGAGTCCAGAACCGATTTTTGGGGGACAGTTTCCTAAAAACATTGTAATTGGCCCCCAAGACCAACTATTCACCCTTTTTGGGTACTAGAGAATGAAAATACCATAAGAGCCTTTTTAGCACTTTGCAGCACCTATAAACACACTACATCCACTTATAATGTTATCACGTTCTGCAAAAGTGGTTTGTACATCCGATGACAGCCACCCTCATAGGACATAACTTGTTTTGCCAACGTAAATCAAATATCCAGCTTCATCCTCTTGCCAATAGTATTCTTCCAATCCAAAGTTGAAGGTTATACTGAAAAGGACAACATCATTCAAAGATACTTATCTGTAGATGCAAAGTGTTCAGAATAAGAAATTATCTGTTGAGCATATCACTATAAAGCAATAACACCAAGAATAGAATAATGTATCCCATAGAGCTCTGAATTATTAAATCACCCTTAATCAACTTCCTGCATCAAAAATATGTTGTACAGCTACCAAATTTAGAGGACGATATAAACTAGGAGCATTTTATGGGGGACCTAATACTAGGCCTTTTGAATCTTTTATGGGACATCTAATAGTAGACTTGTTTTTCAACATCAAATTCCAAAGACCTTTTTTGAAAGACCTAGACATTAAAGTCAAATATCAGGTCACATCTAAGGGTCTCAGAGTTTGACAAACAGGATACTCTGTCAAAATATTTTGAAGAATTAACTACCTTTTGAGGATGTCCAACAGAAATATTTTCACAGTAGGCAGTTGGCTGCCTGAGCTGCCACCCTGGCCACTGAATCAAGATGTGAGACCCATTCCGTCCCCTATCCTATTCTGATGCTGTCGTAGATTAATTTTGCACACTTTCCAATTAACAATGTTAAGACTGCTAGAGAATAAGGATTTAAGGAATACTTTCCTTTTTTGCCATACCCATGGCCTATCTCTGGTGAGGTTATGTATGCTCTGAGAAGCTGGGATAGCTAGAACCAGGTCACTGTTCCAAAAAAGAAAATGGCATGTGAAGTCCGCAAAACAATCATGTGCTTGATTCTTTTATCAGCAGCCATAAACTCAGACATCGATTGGTAGGAAAGAGAAATATTGATTGGGGTGAGGCAGCTGAATGAGAGGACATAACCACATTCAGCTTTTTAAATGTGGAAGACATTGCATGTTTGTAGAACACTATCTACCAAGCAGTTGTTTTAAAATCAATATATACTGTAATATCTGTCAGTGACAAAGCCAGATCTCCATATAATTCTGGATATGCCTGGAAGGAGGGTGAGATCAAAGACAATGGCAAGAGCTATGATGAGAAGAATGGTCATGAAAAGTCCTGTTATCTGACATTGTATGAGAGCACCACTGAGGGATCAGATATCCCAAATAGTCTGTCTGAATATGACCATAAATCTAATTTTCAAAATCAGTACCTATCTCTGTTCTACTTGTACTTTTTATTTTAAAAGACAAGTACTCACAGGGTAAAAGACAAAATCAGAGGGTGACACAAAGTTGCTAAGTATTATTGAATGCCTCTTGATTTAAACCTTAAAAAGGACCAGTTCAGCAGATGAGAATGGTTCCACATCGTCGAAATTAATGGCCAGGGCTAAGCATACCAGAGTGGCAGTTCCTTCGAAGGAAGATGCTAACGGAGGGTACAAAACTGTTGAGGTGGTCACTCTTCCAACAGACACTGGGCGTAACAGCAGAATGAGAGTGATATGATGGAACTGATGAATTTTACACTTAGACTTTGATGTGAAATAGCTGTAAAGACATACTCGTAACACTCGTACTGCTCCTATATTGTGTAGCAGAAGGTCAGTGAAGGTGGTGATGGTGCATCATAATATTCAGTCTTAGCTTTCAGAACCCAATGGGGTGTGGATAGTAAGCTGTGATAATTAAATATGGTCATCCGGTATTTCCCTGCAACAAGATAGGAGCAGTACAAGTGTTCCAAGAATTTCAGGGAGAACAGATCCATTTTCCACTTAGACTTCGATGGGAGATTGCTGTAAAGCAATGCATTAACCCTGATGAAGTCCTCTCGGAGGCCAAAACACATTGACCAGGCTGTTTCTTTGAAGTATTGATGAATAATAAAGAGAAATATTTTGAGACTTCATATCACAGCTCCCATGTTATTTCTATATTAGAGAAGAGTACATTGATATTGACACCATTGAACTATGTGCACTTTGTGAGAGGAGGAGGGAAGAAACAACAAGACGAAAGCTCTACAATACAATTGTTAGACTCTTGAGGCAATCCCTTTTGTCGTTTTTTTCTGTTTTAATGTACTTATGGTTTTAGAGAAGTTTAACCATTAGAGGGTGAGTGCTGACCACTATTACCTTGTAGAACTAGCACTTGTGCAGCTGTCTTTAGCTAGAACTACTCTTGCTTTGGGATTACAGGTTGCATACATATTCTATAGCATGGGATACTTTCAATTCCTTTCTTTCTTTTTCTGAAGTAACAAGCATTATTGGAGAAAATTGTGTATGTAAAGTTAAGGATCTTCTTTTGGGCCAAGCAAATTAAATGGATTGTGATTGTGCAAGATGAAAATATTGTTTCCTATATGGTCCCTTTACGTCATTCTCAGATAGCCAGTATTTTGAGAAATGTAGATTTGTCATTAATTGTCAGACCTTGGCAGACAGTACATAAAATGTATGGGTAATAGCCTGAAACACAAGTTCAAAATATATTATTTGTTATTAACTAACTTACTCAGAAAAAGACAATTCTCAAATCAGAAGTAAATGCCCAGAGGAAACTGACATTTGGATAAGCTGCTCTAAGTGGAACAAACTATACAGATTATTGAGTTCTGCGTTTTCTAGAGGTTAAACTGAGGTGGGTCCAAGGCAAGAGTTTAGCACGTGACATCTATATTACTCTGTCCTAATACTTCATAATATGAAAGTTGTTCTTTTGGATAAATGCCCTCAGCACTGAATGACAATGTTAGCATTAAGCTGCAATTGATTGAAAAACAACACATTTTGCAAAACCTGTAATTCATTGGGTAACAATTTAAAAACAATTGCTGTACCATTTCCTATGAGTGCACTTTTGGAATGTGTTATACATTTATTTTCCACATGGCAATGAAAAGTTGTATTCATTGATAATGGAAAAGCCACTGAGATTGAATTCAGATCTCAAAAAAGGGGTGAGGGCCTTCCATAGTCTGTACCCTGTACTATCAATAACAAACACTGTGGGAGATATTCTCAAGAACGTGTGATGATCATTACCAATATAGGTTAACACAATTTTTCATATCGCCGTCTATCGCAGGAAAATAACTCAGTGTTAACGTCCTATTCTCAACACAGCGGTAACATGCGATACTTTCCCAATAACGCGTCAAATGTCTGCGATTAAATTACCGGGATGGCGATAAAAATCGAAACCCGAACGTGAAAAAAGTTGCGATGGGTCCAACTGCGATAAAAAAATCAGCGATAAGCAGTCCCACAAGTCAGGTGGGAAAAATCACTATAAAAGCGGCAACAAAAAACACAAAAAAACACAAATGACTGCGAAGCACCATGGAGGTAGCCGGAGCAAGTACAGAGGACAACCAGAACCCCACAAGCCCCGCAGAGGACCAGCCTGGGACCTCGGGGTCAGGAAGGGCAAGGAGAAGAAGAAGAGGAACCCGCGTTTCAGTCCACAGGAAAACCAGATCCTCATTACAGAGGTGATAGAACACCACCACCAACTGTTCATCACCTCCACTGTGTCAACGGCAACTAAAAATACAATATGGCAGTCCATCTTGGCTAAGGTGAATGCAGTCGGAGTGAAGAGAAGGGAAGTGGACAACTGCAATCAGCACTGGACTGATGTGATGCGCAAAACCAAGCTGAAACTAGCAGCCAACCTGAAAGCAGCAATGCAGACTGGAGGTGGGAGTCAAGCGACACACCAGGAGATGGATGAGATGGAGGAATTGGTGTCCCAAGTCATCATTGGGGAGACAGTGGCAGGAATTGGGGGACCGGACACTGCACAACATGACCTGAGCCAACAGCAACAGGGTGAGTAACGACCAGGGACTGGGGGGACAGGGGGAGATGGGCACACATGCACAATTAAGTATAGCACATCAGCAGACAAACCATGCCCAAGAGTCACAACTCTGACCAAGAGCCCAATTTACCCAAGTCTGCAACATCTCAGCATTGTATAAGCACAGAGGTGAAAGGCACACTACCTGAAAGGGATAAGGGCCAGCCAAATCAGAGCTGAAGGGGCAACTCCCCCACAATGCAGCACACACACATAATAATCAGAGCACTTCAACATTGACAACAATGTGGTACAAACTGCAACACTTTCACAACAGAACAGAGGACACAACTGCTGCCGCTTGTGTGTAGCAAATGGCAAATGGCCATTCGCATTTGGCACAGCAGGAAACTGTGAGATGGCAATATACAAGTGCAACCTCACATCCCTGATGGTGTAGAAATGTAAACTGTCCCGCATCAAATAGGCATCTTTTCGCAAACAGTCACAATGTACATTGTCAAGCAGTCTGTTAGTAAACTTGTACAAACCGTGAACATACATGTGAATACAATGTCAATCTGCATCTCCCCTTCACATTGCAGAGGGACAGTCAACACTTTCTGCAGAGCAGACCCAACAACTCAGCACTGATGATGAAGAGGACCTCCCCAACATCGACACCAACGCACTCCAACAGCCCAAGGACAGCTTCGGCACCCCACCCCCAGGAGCAGGGCAGCCCAGCTGCATCAAGGAGACCCCGCCCCCTGCACAGACCAGACAGCAGGAAGCACCCACCACCAGGGCGGTCTCCCAGGACCCCCACGACCAACACATGGCATTCCAACGCCGTGTGTTAGGGTGCCAGGAGAAGATGGCTGATCAGCTGCGAGCGGGGTTCGACCTCATGGCAGCCAAACTAGATGCCATATGTGAGTGACTAAGTCCCATCAGGGACCACTTACAGTCCCTAACAGACACCCACTGTCAGCTCCATGCTCTCCAACAATCCATGGCTGACATCACTGGAGTCATGACTCTGAGCCAAGAACAACTGTCTAGTCAGAGTGGCTCCAGTGATGCAGACAAAACACCACCACCCACATGTGAGGCTCCTGACACATCAGAGGACGAAGATGATGATGAATCTGGCTTTGTGGTAAGAAAGAAGTGGTAGCATCCATCTCCACCATATGGCCAGTTGCAGCTTGGTTCTCTCCTCTGCATCATGCCCTGGAAGAACACCTTCCACTGTCCCCCGATACACTCAGCGACGCTCACCGTGGACCTCGACATGGACTGCCATATTTTGTTTGGTTACCAATGACACAGCAATCACACTGCGGACTGAAGTCTTCCACTTCTGAAGAACTTGTCAATCCCTAAAGGACTGTGGCTGGCCCTCAACGGGGCAACAATGTAAAGTGGGGTTTACATGGCCCTGTACTGGTCCAGCTTAAACACTCCACTGAATAAGAATAAAACATTCTAATTAACACAGATGTGTCATGGCTATGATCAACCATGTATAAAAGTATTGATGAATGTAGGGACAGTGATTCCACAAAAAGGTACTCCCTGGGTAATGCCATCAATGCGCATGTATGGCCGTGACCCAGATAGGCAGTGAGACACACATTGTAATTCAAATCAACACACATCACAGTTGAATACAAGTGAAGGTGCGTAGACTTTATTAGTATATGCGTGTCAGTACGGGCAGGATAAGTGCCACAACATGCAGACCAATGCCGCAGTATGTCAGAATGAGGAACGTTGCCAAGCACCGCTGTCCACTCCGGGGGAGTGCCTCAGCTTTCACAGGTGTGTGTTAACCTGCATTGTTGTCCGCTCATGTATTCGGAGTCCAGGAGGATGCAGCCATGTCCACTGTTGTCGTGGGATATGTGACCAGATCTCCAAGATGCAACAAGGTGTTGGGACATGTGCAATGGGTTTCAATCAGTTGTGGCTGCAGGTACGTAGTTACTCGTCCATGAAAGCGATTGCAGCTTCGTAGGCTATCAGTTCCAACATGAGGTCGTTGTTGACTTCATCAAACAGGACGGCAAGGTGATCCATTAGCAGGTCCGGACAGATGTGCTGCATCCACCCCCTTTCACATTAGCACTACAGTCCAATAGGGGAGCGGTGCAATGTGGTCACTGCACATGAGGAGTTGTGCAATCTCCCAGTTTCAGCTGTCAGCATGTATGCCAAGTATCAAGGCATCCCTTAAACGGGTATCACGGTGACACTCCTGTTCGTGTGCCAACAGGGGGCGCACACACATGTCAAAATCCAGTTCAGCTACCGTCCTGTTGGATAGGCAGACATCCATGGACCACTCGACTATGCACAATCGACAATGCAACACAGGCTGAACACAGGTGACGTTGGCAAGACGGAAGCTTAGCCGGTAACTGATCTGCAGCACTGCCAATGGCAGTGCCCCCAGTAAATGCAGCATATGTGCATGGTACAGTTCCACATGACAGGGGTTGTGCATGTGTCTGGGATGTTCTGCCATTGCGTTAGTGGCTATGGTTGATGCTGCACTGTTCTGCCTTGCGCCAGTTCTGTGGATGAAATGCCACAGCTCGGATCAGTGAGTTGTTTAAGTGTGCAACGGTTGTACGCCTGGGATGGTGTGGGAATAAGTGTGAAGGCCATTCCATGCAAGATAACTACGAGCAAGGACTTCTGTGTGTGGGGTGTGTATATGTTGGTCTTTCGTCGGGCTGTGCGTAGTGTGGGAGTCGTCATCAGCTGCTACAGTATCTGTCAGGGGGTGCCGGGCACATGCAATTCCGAGGTTGGAGGTGCAGATGTGCTTCAGACTTGATAGTTCAGGCAAAGGAGCTTTCATCCCTAATGTTAGTTTGTCATCTGGTTGCATTCAGCAAATGTGATGTGGCTTGTTGGGGGTGTGCTAGGATGTGTGCGACTTTGGGATTCATGTTTGACATGTCTTGCATGTGGCACATGAGCGGCATCACTGTGTGTTATGTAGCCTCACAGCTGCTCCTCCCTCCCCTGAGCCTATTTACTTGTATGTGCTGCGCAGTTGCATCACTTTCACTCCTACTGCACACCATTGACATGCCTGTCTGCGCATGTCCACAAGCCTGACAATGACACTGTGATGTTGGCCGCTGAAGGTGGGCGGCCATGTGAATGTAGGCCTATGGTACGGATAGATCGGACACAGATGTAGAGTTCATGCCTGGCTGAACTTGCGCTGTGATTAGGGCTCTGCATTTGGCTCATGCTGCTGCAATACAGATACACACAACACTTGGCATGTATGAGCCAAGACCCTGAGCGGTCTTGTGCTCCTTCATTTCTCCGTTCGTGCGAGCCCACCCTCCGGGTGCATGCTACATTGCAACATTGTCGATTGTGGGCCGGGTGGTGCCGACACTACTACAGAGACACACGCATTATTTACTTCCTTGTCCAGGCCAGAACTGAACCACGAACAGAGCCCCGGGCAAATTCTTCACACCCCTACGCTGGACTGGCGCACGCTGGCCGAGCCTACTCTGCTTATGCTTACAGGGGGAGAAGACAAGGCTACATGTCCAAGGTTGTATCCACAGCATAATGTAATGTGGTAGGGCCCGGGGCCATCATGCATACATAATGACCACACAGACACACTTAGATAGATAGTGGAACTGGCTACGGGCACGTGTGCCTGGCCCCTTTTTATTACCAGGGTCACATGTCCAGTGACGCCTGTGCTGGATGGGTGTGGGGTGAGTGTAAGCCAGCCCTCAGGGAGTGGTTGGTGCTGGCAACAACTAGAACAGTGGTCATCAGATCACACATACAGATTCAATCATAAAGGGTCCATGACTTGTGGTGCACTGAGGTAGGGGCACCAGATCTGAAATCACACACACAAGATTCAATCATAAAGGGTCCATGACTTGTGGGGCACTGAGGTAGGGGCACCAGAGCTGAGCGTGCTCATGTGAAGAAATTGTTAATGATTGTGTCCCTTCTGGATATTCCTGCTGGAGCTGCAGTGGAGTGTGGTACACCTACCTCCTCTTCATCATCATCATCCCAGGTCTTCCCCACTGCCTGAGGTGACATTGTTGCGTCAGCTGTCCACAGCACAAAACTCAATCATAAAGGGTCCATGAGCTGAGGTGCACTGAGTAAGTGGCACCTGAAGAGCTGAGCAGGGTATCAAGCTGATGATGGCATCCAAGACAGGTGTGAGCAACTTTGGTAGGCTGGCTGTAAGACTCCTCCGACTCTGGCAGTTGTTGGTTGGAGATGGTCCTGGCGGTGGTGGCGTGTGCGCGGCCAGAGATGATGGTGTGTCCTTGCAGGTCATGATTGGATTTGATATGTGTGAGCCCTTCTGCCCGCAGTGTAGGCCGGAGGTAGCGGTCAGCAAGGGCCTACAGCCATGTGGCAATAACTTGAGCTGCACAGAGTTAGTGGCACCTGATGAGCTCAGCGTGTGTGCAGCCAGCGATGATGGCGTGTCCTTGCAGGTCAGGATTGGATTTGATATGTGTGATCCTGCTGACCGCAGTGTAGGCCGGAGGTAGCGGTCAGCAAGGGCCTACAGCCATGTGGCAATAACTTGAGCTGCACAGAGTTAGTGGCACCTGATGAGCTCAGCGTGTGTGCAGCCAGCGATGATGGCGTGTCCTTGCAGGTCAGGATTGGATTTGATATGTGTGATCCTGCTGACCGCAATGTAGGCCAGAGGCAGCGGTCAGCAAGTGCCCACAGCCACGTGGCATTGACTTGAGCTGCACAGAGTTAGTGGCACCTGAAGCGCTCAGCGGGTGCGCAGCCTGAGGTGATGCGTTATCCGGGCAGGCCGCACTGGAAGCAATTTCTGTTGCCTACTGGACTTTGCCATAAATAAATCAAGACTCAATTTGAATTGGGGGATCTGCTGACCGCAGTTTAGGATGAAGCAGTAGTCAACACACACATAACTCTGCGGTGCTGTGCTGCTGGGGGCCTGTGTCGCGGAGGCCAGCGATCGGCTGAGGAGATTGGCGGTCACGGAGGCGCACTTGTGGCAGGGTGAGGGGCGCCACCCTGGCAGACGCGTTGACCATCCCGGAAGTGAACCACGCCCAGAGCCCCAGTCTATTTATTCACACTCCTATGCTGGACTGGCGTACGCCTGACTAGCCCACTCCGCTTACGCTTACAGGGGGGACGTCAAAGCTACATGTCTTCCCCACTGCCTGAGGTAGTATGGTTGCGTCCACTGTCCACAACACTACAAACACCAGCAGTATATGTCCACATGGACATGTCTGTGCTCTGCATACTGAAGTCTGTCCAGCACATCACCGCCACACTTGGCATTGTGTACATTCTTATTCATGGGTGACTTGCCTCCTTCACACATACTTGGTTCCCACCTCTCCCCACATTCTGCAATTGTGTGGCTGAGGGGCCATGCAGTTTTTGGAAGGTCAGCTATCTTGTTCTGCGCTGCCTCAGTGGTAGTCTGTGGGGGAGGTCCGGGGGGGGTGGCCTGGGGGTGGTGGCGGTGGGTGTTGTGGCCCTCTTGGGTCTCCGAGCTCCATGACATGTGTTGGTCTTCAGATGTGGTCCTGGGCTGGGCTCCCTTTCATACTGCAGATTTCCCTCCTGACTGATACCAGTAAAAGGTAGGTGTGAAATCCCTGCTGCTAACATGCATTATCGCCAGTTTTTGGATTGCATCGCAGATCTGGCTGGTCGTTGAGAATATCGCAAAGAGGGGTTTTCAAGTGTTTTTGCACGGGGACGCCTACTCTGCATATCATTAGCGTTAGTTGTCGCTCTCATCTGTGGCAATGTTTTTTGTGGCAGCTATCGCTAGAATACTGGCGATATCGGCAGTTTGCACTGGCTTGAGAATGGGGCGATAAATCTATTGCCACTTTTGCGGCGCTAAAGTGCAGATGAATTGGCGATACATCCTTGAGAATATGCCCCTGTATTTCGTCCATTTGTACCATTGCCACCGGATCGGTTAGCAGCCGATAAGTGGAGGTTGTGGGCTAGATGATGCTAGCAACCTAATGGCAATAGATTTTGCAAGAATTGCAGGCTTTTTTTAAGACTTTTAGCCAGTGTGAGAGTTTTCAATGCAGGCTTGATGTGGTCCCACATTGTTTTGTAGTCTTTGTAGCATGTTTTTAAGAAGAAGCCCGTGTGAATTATCTTTAAATGTAAATGATGTTACAGTGCTCTGGATAGACCACGAAGAGAGATTTGGTCAGTGTCACGCATTGGTTGGTTTGGAGTACAAAAAGTATTTTCCTGAAAAGAGAGAGCTGGAGTTTGATCCATTTGTCCACTGCAATAACTCGTGGAATGGACAATGTCTCTGAGTCAAAGAGTATCCCGGAGTCCATGCTCGTGGTGTGGTATGTTGGAAGTGGAGTCTCAAGACCTGGAGGCTAGTAAAAGGTTAGTGTGGTGGGCTAATTTCCTCCTGTTAGGATGGTCTCAGACTCTGTTCCATTGATGCAGAGGAAACTCTCCTTCATTCTTCGGTCAAGGACATGGTTCAGTCATGAGGTAATGTTAGTAGTGGTGTTGGAGTTGGTGTTTAGCCGGAAATGAACAAAGGTAAAATCTCCTATCATCTGTAAATAACACTGTTGAATATATCCCAAGGTTCAACAAGCAATTTCTGGAATGGTTTACCTTTAAAATAGCAACATTCAAAAACCCTATTTCCTGTGTATCTAAGCTCAAATTCTCGATTTGAGAATATTGCAACATCAAGTAGATGTCTCTTTAATTAACAATTTAGGTATAGGAATCACAGGGTCAATGAATGTCCAAACTAATGGAGCAACATCTTTCAGTGAGACTTGTTTTGTGGTTACTAGTTTGAATGCATTTAAATGAGTAGATATGTGTAGTTTACAATGATTTCATATGAAATGAAGTCTATGCATTATATTATATGATTTGTGGATTATAGGATACTAAGCAGAAATGGTGTGGTTAATAAGAACAAAAACTAATCTCAGGGCATTAAACGACGCATAATAAAAGTTTCATTGCTTAAT
Source organism: Triturus cristatus (assembly GCF_964204655.1). Classification (NCBI taxonomy): domain Eukaryota; kingdom Metazoa; phylum Chordata; class Amphibia; order Caudata; family Salamandridae; genus Triturus; species Triturus cristatus. Next base: position 679,809,141 of record NC_140586.1, on the reverse strand, counting down.
CACAATTAATAAGAAAACGATTGAAACCTAACAGTAACAATGAGATAGAAATAGTTTGATCAACAAGGAAACACTGAATGCGAATGTAGTTTTATTTGCATTTAATTAAAAGTAATTATGATGCTCAAATGCATTTTTTTAAAGAAAAAAACATGAATACATAAAAGGCTGCGCACAACGAAACTAAGTCGTGTAATTAGTAAATAATGAATGCACAAAAAAGCGAAAGTGTGTTGTAAATAAGAAAAAAGATAAGTACTTCGTTTTATTTGCTTTTAGCTGAAAGGTCTAATGAGGTGGAGATTATATTATTAATAACAAATGCATATGAAAGCAACGAAAGTGCATAACGCTAACTAATTGAATCACAAATAAGCCATACTTAAAAAGGTCAGCCAAAGAAGCTTTAAATACATGTTTCTTTTTAGGAAAGTGCTTATGTGAAAGAGCTGCACCTATCACTAATAATGCAAAAGTGACAATTCACAAGCTTTTTACCCAAATTTATTTCCTCAAGGAATCTATTGTAATTTTAAAATTGCTTAAACTGTGCATGATTCTGTGTAGATGTGGCCTTTAGATCCTGCCTTGTCACACACAGCTCACATTATTATTAGTAGTAGCAGCACAGTCTCTATAGTGACGTCACACACTGTTCAGCTAGCGTACAGCGAAGCCAGACTGGTCCACCTCCCATTTTACAGCTCCTGGTTCCCGGGCCCGTCTTTCCGTGGGACGCTGCAGTTGGTGGTACAGCACGTTAATGCTGCTTAAAATCCATATTTGCACTCTCACTCTCCCCCAGTTGAGGTCCAGCTCTTGGGGAGAGCCAGCACAAGCGAGCCTGAGAGTGCGGCTGCCGACAGTGGGCGGCTGCTAAGAGAGTGCCCCAGGTGTCCCGCGGAGGCGGGCCGGTTAGTTCCGGGTGCAGCCTGCAGAAGCGCCCAGCGGGCCCCACTTGCTCCAGAGAAAAGAGCTTGCCTGAACGCTTCAACGCCTCAACGCTGCCTGTGTTCCCCCAATAAGACCAGATCCCCCATCCACAGCCATACCGCCACATCGCCGCCATCTACAGGGCAGCACGGACACAGGAATTGGAGAGTGGAGGCTGGAGGTAGGGGGGAAAGGTATAGGCCAGCACGTTGTGGAGGGGGCCGTGAAACTTTCACAGGGGAAGATTTTGATGTTTGTCGGCTGCTGGCTGAGCTCTTAAGCAGTAGTCCCACAAAGAGCCTAGCTGAGTTGTAATAGTCCTCCAGTTTAACAGAAGGGGCCTCTTCCATGCCCCTTTCAAGCACCAACCTCCCCTAGAATAAGAACTGCATAAGGACTGTATCCAGTTTCCAAGCGAGGTGGCAGGTGCGAGAGCCCAGTATCCTCTAGTCCTGCACATACTACTGCCAGCATAACTGCCCTTCTTCAGTGGCCCTTTGGTAATCATAACAGCTATCCAGCAACAAGCAAACCAGGTAATAGTGCCCCGGTTTTAGCATCCTCTCACAGGACCTAAAGACAGATAATTTGGAACCTTATGGTGGAGCTTTACTCTTCGCCACAGGAGGGAAAAGTTGATGGAGTCATAGGTTGAGATCGAGCTACAAATTGGCTCACAGGGCAGGAGCAGGTTCAAACGAACTTTTGAATTCCGCATTCTGTGAGGCTGCTGGAAGCCACAAGACCCCCATTCCAACAGACGGACCTCGGTAGACCGATCACCTCTATCAGTATACAAAGTCCCGCGGACCGCCAGTTCAGACTGCCCGCTCATTATTTGTGTGTCAACAGAGATATGGGGCCCAAAAAGAAGATGGCACCTGACGAAAGGCTTAGCCTGCAGACACCCACAAAAAGGGCCATAAGGTGCACAACCCAGTCACATAGATCCAACATGACCCTACAGGACGGCCCTCAAAGGGGATCAATTATGCAGTTTGTTCAAACAAGTGGAAAACCCAGTATGACTACAGGCGACCAAGTGGATTGCCACCGTCTGAAGTAAACGCCGGTTTTGGCACCTCATTTAAAAGGCAAACAGTAATTCAAGCATAAACAAGGAGGCCTCTTGAATTTCACCTATCTCCAAAAGGAGAACAATCTCAAGCCCAGTGAGCTGGAGTAAGCAGAAAGTCTATACCTCCCCTGTCACCTCAGGGAAGCATACCAGTGATACCATCCCTATCTTGAAAGGAAAGATGTCTGACTCTCCTACCGAAGAGAACAACAAGGCAGTGCAGCCCAAAGCAAAATGAACCATAAAGATAGTGGCTCAAATTCACCGGATCGAAGGTCGTGGCACTGATGAGCAGAAATTTGAGACATCACCATCAATCTCAAGTCTTTTTTATCCCACAAGTGATCCTATATCAGACTCTCCAGTGACAGGAGACTTCACCGCCTCCTTTCTTCAAAATTTAGGGCAAAAGAAAGAAAGAACCTTGGAGTTGACCCCAAAGTTGCTTGGGTGATCAGAGGCACCATCTTTCTCCTTCAGCTGCAGTCTAAATTATGTAATTTATCTTTACAGAAATTGACCCTGTGTAGCCAATTTGAGCGCTCCTTCCGTGTGCCGTCATCTAGACATTTTCACTACACCCGCGCTGGTTACTTCCTTGTAAGTGCTTTTAATTATTTTCTCACATTAATTTACTTCGCTCGTGGGTCCCATTAGCCCTAATTAGTTGTTTTTTACCCTCAATTAGCGGGCTCTATACTTCACCCTAGCAGACACAAGTCCCAGCTGAAGCCACGTAACGCTCTTCCACCAATTACAGCCTGACCGCCTTAATTGCAGCCATCTATATTAATTCCCTACTTTCTCGCGGCATTGCCCGTTTCAGAGTAAGTTCCTTACTCTCCTTAACCTTGCGCGTCCTTTTCTTCTTCTCACTCGCGCCTCCCTCTGTCTCCTTAAATTAGTTTTCAGACTAAATTTACCTTTAGATCTATACCTCATCTATCACATTATACATGCAACTTTGGGCACAATCCCCTCTATGTACCTTTCTGACATAACTCTGTCTGACTGAGGGAATGTAGATCAGACCATAAACGTCACTAATTAACAGAGTGTCCAGCAAGATGAGGATTTATGACAATTATTTTGTCTCACTGAGAGCACTATTCCACAATTTTAACTATTAGATAATATAAACAAATAATCCAGGGACTTTATCCTAACACATGTAATATTTCTTATAGATTCAGCCTGCTCACATATACTATGACCTGAAGATGATCTCCAATAACTGAGATCGAAACGCCATCGACCCCCTACAACAAGAACTCCATACTTTCTGTATAATCTATTCATGAAGAGTTTATTTATGCGTTGTCAAGGCGATGTATATATTTTAAAGTCACCCCCACTTATCACATCACACTTGTTGTCACTTTTTTATGTGAGCACCTGAACTACTTTTTGTATATTATCGAAAATAAATAACAAATGTTATTCTGAATATAACGTGTCCCTGGTCACACTATTCATTGCTAACCTTGGCATTAATTGCTATTTAAACTTTAGATTTATTGTTCCTAATTCTGACGCAACCCCTGCGTCCCTTTTTGGCCAATTGTTTTGGCGACAGAGGAAACATTACTTCACCCTAGGTTCTAATATTGGGGTACACTTGTTTTTCGTACTACATGAGCTATCAGAGGCAGCACAGGCAACACAGCAAGACAGCCAAATACAGAAGGATAACAACAATGAAGACTCACAATCAAGGTCCACAAACAAAATACACAACTCCATAAGCAGAGCCCTGCTATGGAAGTCAACAAAGATGGAGGTCCAGATAGACCTCCTGCAATCAATAGCACTACGCCTAGTCAACCTAAGTAGCATGTTGGAGGTACTGGAAGACAAGATTGCAAAAAATCTGGTCATCAAACCGTGCTCATGATCTTGTGCAACAATCATTGACATGTGCGCCTCCCTCCCGACGATCTTAGGGGATATAGTGAAGATGGCCAAAGGGAGAAGGGATACACTGACACTCAGTCCAACAGAAAGTCTGGACCGAAGCAAGAAGGAAGTAGATTCATCAAACCCGATAGCAAAACGACCTGACGCAATGGCCTGGGCATCCATGCAACGGCTCGAAGTTACATACGGCCAACCTAAGGCCAACAACAGCGAAACGGATGTGCCCACAAGGAACAGCCAAGCACCAGGAGCCCCAAATGCATCTGTCAAGTTATACGCCCCCCATATCAAGGAGAGCAAAGAAAAAAATGAGAAAACAACTTAAGAAGTCTAAAGTACAAAGGAGACAACTACAGCCACTTACTATTACTTCAGGAAATTACTTAAAACCCGGCTTTTTGAAATTACTGCTCAGTAAAGGTGTGGTCTCAGTTCGCGTCTGTAAACAGCGCTGGGATGCCTTAGGGTAGCTATGCGCTCTATAAATGTTTATTTCATTTCATTTCACTATAAACCAACCCCCTTCACAAACTCGAAGTTAAAGACAGGCTGCTCTATCCAATATTTACAGTCAAAAGGGTGGTCAAAATGGGTGTTTCACCAGGCTCGTTAGATGGACAAATCCTAGGACAGGCAATTCTAGCAAGTCATAACCACGCATAGGATTCCCCACTCCTCACCAGTCTTGAGATCAATTTAGGTCCAAAAACAGCAGTAGGAATACGTCTTGTGAAGGTGGACATCCGCACCTAAGCAACGGCAGCCACTTTACCAAAGGAAACCAATGCACCCTCGCTATTTCAGCCAGGAACGGTGAAGAAGACATCAGTGCTGTGTATAGTAGGAAGGAAAGAAGGCAATCATCAAGGCAATATCCTGAATTACTCAGTTAGATCAAGCTCTGCGATAAGCCCGGAAGACCAGGAGCAAGGAATAGAAGAAGCACCAATTTTGGAGGCAATCACAAACATCTATGAGGTGGTACTCACTCCTAGATACTGCATCAAGGGTCAGCATGACATCGCAAACAGGAACATTATCCTCCACCTTTTTTGCATATGTAGCCTCACTGAAACAAATGCAATCAGATGACTTAGAATGGGACACAATCATGAAACTTCAAGGGGACACTCTTGGTGATTCAACCCTTGTGGGATTGAGGCAAAAGAGTCTCCAACAAGCAGTACTAGGCAAATCACAGCAGCTTGCTCAGTGGTGTATAGACGCCCAGCAACCCGACAATCAAAATACCCACACGTCCTCACAGAGAATAAAGGGGGTAAAGGGGCGTACTCCGTCATACATGGGACTTACAGCAACGTAGCCCGTTGTAGCAGTCTGACCAGCCAAAGTGCCCCAGTTAACATCAGGGTGACATGTCGCAATAATCAACGAGCCGTACATGCAAGTCATTTCGCCCAAGATCATACAGGAATACAAAGAATGCAGCAGTACTACTCCTAACAAAAAAAATTCCCAGCTTAGCTGGGTTGAGAAAAGGGATGGAAAACCCCCCCAGCAACAATTTACAATAATCTCATGGAACATTGCAGGGATCAGCAAAATCACAAAGGGACAACTCACACAGGAGTTTTTAGACTAGGGTGACATATTATGCATCCAGATGACATGGGCCCTGTCTAGCACCCCCCTGGCAGGGTACTACGAGCACCACGTAGCAGCTACCAAACAGAGCATCTTTGGTCCGCCATCAAGAGGACTCTCCATTTTTCTAAAGCATGCTTGCAAACTAGTGGCTACAGAAGTTCAAACAAGAGCATCAGGGCTCCAAGTTTTATTGATTAATCACCTGAATTTAAACTGTCAACCGCTTCATCTCCTGATAATAAATTGCTACATTAATCCAGCATATACCAACACGAAATAATCTATCAATGCCCTAACTTGTCCACTACATGACCTCCTAACTAAATATAAGTTCCATCAAGTAATCATTGTGGTGGATTTCAATTTGTGGGATTTAGATAAAAGGAAAACCACATCCAGGTGCAGGGACCGGGCAGAACCCCTATTTAATCTTTTCAATAACCACTAGCTGTGCTCAACCAATGCACTAAAAGAAGAACGCTCTCCATTCTGGTGCCCAAAAACGAATTTCTGGAATATCTCGACAACCGATTATATTTTGACAGTGAACTCATCGCCGAACTGACAGACTTCAAAGTCAAAGACAAGGTCGAAAGTGATCATAGGCCCTTGAGGGCCATGATACCACTTGTGGTACCGACAGCAACCTCCTTTCATCCAATAGGATAGATGAGAGGGGAATAATCATACAAGGTCATTCAAAGCATAAAATGGTGTGAAAAAATTGGAGACACATTGCGAGGATGGATTGAATCGAAGCAGCATAGTACAACCCTACCAATACAAGTTTTATCAATAAAAGACTGGGAGATCATTGTAGGGGAACTCCAATTATCCTAGGGAAACGCACAATGACAGCAACCAAGTAAAAAGCCCCTGTGACTCACGGCATTTCACGCCAATCGAAGGGCATAACTAATTGCAAACTTGCAAAACGAAAGGCCATGTTATTCAAGAACAGAGGGGGTATTCTAACTGAGTGCCCCTCCATCACAGCCTTGAGGTTGCAAAAAGAAAGTTTGGGAGCACAGAAAGGAACACATGAAAAAGGAATAGCTCAAAGTGTTCTCCATGTTGAAAGAGAAGAATCACACCCGGCTCTGGAGGCATATCAACTAGCTGAGTAATCGAGAAATGTCAAGAGAGAACAGGGTGGCGGAGAGTGATTGGTTAAACCAGGTAAATCAACTATACTCGAGTAACTCCTTTGACAAAGGTCCCACTGAAGTGATTAACTAGGGAGCGGGGTATCACGGGTTAAACATTGTAAAACACCAGCACTCGACTTTCAATCTCGACAAAGGTCATATAGAATTGAATAGCTGGGAAGTGGGGCACAGTAGGTCCCTAGGTACATCAATAAAAGCAGATGTAGTCACGAAGACCGTTATGAAAATGAGGAACGATGGAGCACCAGGGCCAAATGGTATACCAGCACTGGTATTAAAATCAGCACTGGACTTTTGGGCAGCAGTCCTAACCCTGCTCTTCAGTAATATATTTTTAACAGCAAGGACACCGGACTCCTGGAGCGGTTCCATTCTTTTCCCTATCTTCAAGAAGGGCGACAGCTCCAAACCATCAAATTACAGGCTTGTCGCCATTCTTGACATAGAAGCAAAGGCCTACACTTGACTCCTTCTGAAAGACCTGGAGTCATGGTCACAAGAAAAAGGCATTATTCTGTTTTACCAATCAGGCTTCAGGTTACATTCCTCAACTATGGACAACATCATAGCATTAGCTCACTTAGCAACTCAGACGATTAAGAAGAAGAGTCTCCCACTGTTCTGCTGCTTCATTGATTACAACACAGCTTTTGATAATGTGGACCGCAGAAGGCTATGGCGGAAATTATCCAGTTGGGGGATCCCACCTGTATTATTAGAAGCAGTAACATTGCTATAGCAAGATACTTGGGTTTGGGTCAAAACAAGTGCCAACACAGTGACCTCTAAAATTCTAACAAACAATGGTCTCAAACAGGGCTGTGTACTGGCCCCCCTTCTGTTTAACCTTTACACCGCAGATTTTGGGGGCCGCTCTGCAAGGTGCCAGCATAGTATCTCCGAGGCTGGGCAGGGCGAGGCTGCCGCTACTACAATACGCAGACCACAAAGTAATAATGGACCACACTAGAGAGGTCCTTCAGAGAGCCTTGCACGCGCTGGATCATTTCAACCAGGACAACTATCAACTGGTCAATCAGGGGAAGATTTGGTAGTGGTGTTCAGGAAACATCAGCACAAAAAAACCCACTGCCATCTGGGAGAACTGTGAATCAATACAGTAGCAACCTATAATTACCATGGGGTCTGGCTCTCAGAACGGCCCAACTCAAATACGCATCAAAAACATCTTAAATCTAAGGCCAACATCGCCATTTACCTATTAAGACAACTCAGCCACCATCTGCTAAGTCCATCAACTGTGCCAATACTGACCGTTTTTTAAGCAAAATTGCTACCTGCCATCTATTATGGCAATATGTGTTTCCCTGGGGCACTGGACAAGTTCCAAAATACAACCCAAATCAAGGCATATAACTCTGTGCTGCTCATTTCACGAGCAGCAAGGAACACACGGCTGGGGCTGGAGCTTGTCCTTCGGAGGCCGGACTTAATATGCCAAGGGGACTTAATAAAGCTATACATCAGGACCATGAGGGCACCAGCAGATTCACTTAGATACCAACTGAGGTCCGTTTTCGTGGAGACTGGCTCAGCTTGGCATGCCAGCCTTGGCCAGGCCATAACAATCCTGAAGATAGAAGCAGCAAGCTTAAAACTACCTGTAATTCCTCTATCCACATGGAAGAAAGCGGTGAACAAGCAGATTCTGGAAACACTCTAGACTTCGAAACCCTCTGACCTAGCTCAATCACGGAGCCGCTGAACAAATCGTATATTCTGGGAAAAGCTCAAACCTATTTGTGGGAGGCATTGTCAATACAAGTCTTTAGGAAAATACTCTCTATGCGACTCATCACGCTAGGCATCACAGAATTCAATCCAGCTTGGGCTTGTAAGGGGGAAAACGTAGAGAGCAGGCTAGCTTCCTATGCTAAAGAATCCTGGCTACACCTCTTGTGCTGTTGCCCCAAACTGAATGACGAGCGCCGGTGCCTTCTTCGCCTTTTACTCAGAGCAAACAGTGCAAGGACCTGCAGGGAGGCCTCGGCTATGTGTTTCACCGACTCAACGGCTAGAAACCTAGCAAGACTGGAGAAATTCATGCGCTCAATCAGGATTGCCATAAGTGTGCATTTTCCTGCTTGTAGTGGCACGTATACCACATGTTGGGGCAAGTTGGTGAAATAAATATTTTCAACTATTTCGTGTCTCTGTCAGATCTTATTGTGGACAAGTACAAGAGTGAGAGCGAAAGGGTGTGTCTTTTTACAGCGATTCCTGAGAGATCTGGGAGTGTTGTGTTCTGGAGTGTCTAATCACTTGCTTCTCTGTGAGTGAGTAGGAGAGCATGTTAGACACTATAGCTAGTCGGGCCTGGGCTTAGGGGTGCTCAGGTAGTAGAATGACTCAGTCCCTACTTACTAAGGTCCTATAATCTTGCGCATAGTTCTGTTCTTTGGCAGAATACCTGCAGTCCCCGAAACAGTCCTGGTCATGGGCCAACAATTGACCCACCAATAGTTCATAATCTAGGTCAGCGTGCGATATATTGGACAGGCAGACATCCAGGGCCCAGTCAAAGGGGCACTGGTGACAGTATAACACAGGTTGCACAGAGGTGAAATAGGCGTAGTGGAAGGTTAGCCTATAGCTGATGCCAAGTGTCGCCAATGGTAAGCATCCAAAACATTGTTGCATTTGTTTACGATACAGCCATAATTGGTCTGGGCTGGACTGAACCACGGGAAGGCCAGCCATTATGTAGCAGGAGCAGAAGAACCAGCACTCAGCAAACCAACAAGAGTATCAGAGGAAACCCGCCGAAGGCACTGGAAAAAATGGAATGAATAAAAGCTGGTATTACTCCAAAAATAATCTGAAATGATGTAACAACTAAGGCCAAAGCCCACAAGTTTAAAAAATGGGCCAGGCCCTTAGTATCAGACACATTAAATATTTGGTGAATTAATTCCCCAAAGTGTAGTGGGAGATTCATATTCAGCAGTGACTGAATCTCACTTGATGTTCTAGCCACCTGTATTCGAAGGTCTCACAAGCTGAAGTGAGAGCGACTTCTTGTTGAAATAATAGCGCTTTGAGTCTGCTTAGCCTGTTGAAAATCTGTTTTCAAAGTAGGAATGGAAGGCCGTAGCGAACTATCTACAATCCCATGTGGGGGAGGAAAAAGAACATTGCTGCAACATGTAACACGTTGTGAAACAGGTACTATATACGGGATGCCTGCCCGTAAGCCGCAACAGTTATGGTTATTCAGTATAAGATAACTTCTGTTAGAAAGCAGAGTGAGTGTTGGAATAATAGCAGAGACTGGTGTCCCTTTTAAAAAACAGACCAAATTAGGGGCTGAGATGTTACAGGCCCATGAAGTTTAACTTGTTTACAAACTAAAGAATGTCCTACAGTAGAATCACAGTCCTCCCCTGTTAGGAAGACTTCCCTATCTGCGCGCTGACAGCGAAATGCAAAGGGTAACAACCACAATTCATGAATAAAAGTACTTTCAAGGGGCTCATACCTTCCTATTGGGTAATGTTTCATGCATGCACTGAACTGAAATAGTGAAATGGGCAATGCAAACCTTGTGTATTAACCATACAGAAGAATCAGTCTCCGTTATAGAGAATGGTAACTGTTCTAATTTCTCACTGTGCAATATAGTGTTTGTAGCGTCTTTCATTGACATAAGCTTTTGTTTATCTGTCAGGATAAACGGTAAAAACCCATGGCACTTTCCCACTTTTCAGCGTTTGCAGCGTCCAACCAAATTGCATAACAGAGCACAACTGATTTTGACCATGGTACAATACAGATACATCATTCTGTACAACGTCAATAACAGATGAAACAATATTATCTAAAGTGTAAATGCGAGAAGATAAAGTGTTAATGCTATTATCATCTATGTCCAGAACCTTTATTAAATTATCTTGAATAATTTGTCGAAAGCGGAAAGCAGCTTCCATATGGGACAGTTTCCAAAATTCATTATATGCAGCATATAGAAAACGTTTAGTGAGAGGGAATTTCGGACCTAAAAGGAAATCAGCCAAATCCATGTCACCTGACAAAAGAGAAAGATGTTGTTTTATAGATGACAGTGTGGAATGTTCCAACCATTGCTGACACAATTTACCAACTGAATACTTTGTAACTGAATGGGAACGAGGGAAACGTGGATCAGGTCTACTGAGCGTAAACCCAATGGAGGCATTAGAAAAGCATAATTGACACATATTACTATTGAGTGACCACACTAACTAGTCAAATGGATCTATAATGGATGAGTTAAGAGTACCATTGCGGATCATTTAATTTAAATCATCTAGAGAAAAATGTGTGTATTGTTGCCAAGTGTTATAGGCAGCCAAAGACGGAATTGGAGGAGTATTTACATTTTTTGCAGTGGCTAAACTAAAACATGTTGTCTGTTGAACAGTATGATTTAAAAATATCAGCTGTGATGTTATTAAACATGAACAATATAATGATTCAGTACCCTGCACCTGCCAATCTTTGATACCCACATTGATTTTAAATCAATCATGTCCTTCCAATAATCATAACCTTTTAAGGATAAATCGGCTACGAAAGTTGAAGAATATACCAATTTAGTATGGGTCAGCATGAATTTCGTATGTGTTGGGGCATCAACATATAATAATATGACTCTGGGTCTGAAAGATTGTAGCTTGAAAAATAAACAAACTCAACTGTGTTTGTGAACTCCCCTGGAATGGTGTTGGGCGATGCTCCCATTGTGCATATTAACTGGAGGTCTAACGGTATTGGATCTGTGTAGAAAATGATGACCATAATGTTGAAAACAGAATAAATCAGCATAGTTCACAGAATTTAAATACAAATCTTCTGTCTCAAAAGCAGTATAATATTTTAAGTCTGAAAAAAGCGAATGAACTGCATTGACATCCCAGTTGTCGGAATGAATTTCTGGCATGATGACATCACCTAAAGAAACACAAAATACGTATGGAATCTGGATCGTTTCCGTTGGACCATAGACTTCGAATGGTACTTTATCCCAAACTATACCATCAATGACAGGAAATGTTGAAATATGAAAGGGCTTGATCCATTTTCATTTTTTGACACGAAGTGTGTAGGGCCAAAACACCATCTACCAAATGGACAGAGCGTTCTTGCAAGTAATGGCCATTGATTACAAGGAAAAAAACTGTCACAAAACCAATCCACATAAAGAGGAACACCATTGTGAGCACCAGCCAGATGTATGTTCAAGGGGGACCAGCTAAATTCTTCGAAACCAGGAGATGAAAATGCAAATGCAAGTTGAGGGCTCTGCCACAGTGGAAGTTGATGAAGAAGAAGCAGAAAAGTTATCTCTGTCCATGTAATAGCCACTTGCGCCCAAATGAAATAATGGGAGCTGATCTGCATTGAAAGATTAATGGATTTCAGTATCAGGAATGTCAACTGTAAGCTTGACCAGTGGAGAGGCATATTCATGCAACATATTCATGGAAGTTGACGGTAAAACGGGCAACAAATCAATGGAAGTCTCCACCTCGCTTTCCTGTTGTAGAGGAGTCATCGGGGAAAGCCATCGGACTCAATGAAACATCCCGCCGTGGAATGCTTCTAGGCATACTATTCAGTATTGGCCATATGGCCATGTTTGATGGAAATTAATTTATTCTCCTTGCGACCAGGCAGTGGAGGTAAAATCACAGTACGAGTACCCTTCAATCCAAGAACTGGGGCTGGTGTATGGTCTGAGGGACCAAATTCTTTTATGTTCTCTACTTTGTCTCGGACCAGATCTCCAACTTTAGGAAGCCAGCGAGTAACAAGAATCAGTACCGCTGCTTCTGTAGATGAGGGCAAATGATCTTTTGCAAGAGTGTCACGAGTCTTTTGTAGATCCTGTAACATAGCAGAATGGTTATCTACATCAAATGTTGCGGCAGCTGCCACAATGCCTAGACCATCAAGGTCTGGCACAAACATTTTAATGCCTAAGAGCTAATTGAATGGGGTCCGCCCACCCACCCAGAGATCTTCTTGAGAGATTATTAAGACCACACTGGACTCCATAAAGATGAGTCAGCCAACCCCTGCCAGTACCCAATACCGTAGCTGTTAAAGATTGCTTTAAGTCATGGTTTACCTGCTCCACAACTGAATTGCCCTCAGGCCGATATGAAGATGAGAATTGCACCTGCACTCCCAAAGACTTCATTGCATCCTGGTCAGCCTTAGAGGCAAACGCCGGACCTTGGTCAGGCAAACACACTCAAATCTTTAATACTAGTTTGAGCATCAGCACTGCGCTGCGGCCAAACCCAAAGGAACCTTGTACAAGAATCCACTGCAATCAAAATATGTTTAAATGCAGTGTCAGAAGTCAAAATACCGCAGTGATCGAGGTAAATGCAGCCAAATGGCTGATTAGAAATGTAAAGTTGAGTATGTGATGGGCTTGAAACAGTAGAAGGGTACATTTTTTGACAAATGTCACAAGAAAGAACATATTTATGCATCTGTGGATATAAAGCATGCCACCAGAAGCGTTGTTGTATCAGAGAAATGATTACAGTCACTCCACATTGGAAGATGCCACACCCTCATGTGCGGCAATTATTAAAGAATGTCTGCGGCCCTCATTGGGAATCAGCCGATCCCCAACGGACGGAATAGTTGCAAATGGGACTTGATCAGTGTCAGGATCCACTGGACTCCCCACCACCTTCCGCACTCCAGAAGTAGAGGGGGAACTTTTCAGGGTGAACCCCAGGGCGCTAGGTGCATTTCACTCACTTACATCCTACCTAGGAAGACTGCCTGTCGGTGGGGGCTCCTAGCAGGTTCTCAACACATGCCTCTCCCCCTCAGCTCATATCCTCTTTTACTCCCTGTGTTCCCTGAGGAAGAAAAGCTGACTTATATTTCTTTAATTCTCTGCTCTGGTATGTGGTGGTGTTTTCCTTATCTTTGTTTCCAGGCCACGCCAGACCTCGACTCAGCAACCTCCATGACTCAGCAGCCTCCATGACTCATCAATATCCATGACTCAGCAGTCTCCGTGACTCAACAAGCCTCTATGACTCAGCAACCCCCATGACTCAGCAGCCTCCATGACTCATCAATATCCATGACTCAGCAGCCTCTGTGACTCACCAAACCTCCATGACTCAGCAGCCTCCGTGACTCAGCAACCTCCATGACTCAACAAGCCTCCATGACTCAACAACCTCCATGACTCATCAGCCTGGCAAAATGCATTTAACTCTCACCCAGGCTCATCTTCAGTGCTTCGCTTTGAGTTTCCTGTTGAAGATCCTGTGGCGTGACGGTTCTTCTCTGCAGGTGCTGGTCGGACGAGTCCTGTTCCATCCTTGCTGCTGCTACTCGCAGATAAGTCTAAATCCTTTTTCGGCTATATTTAATTCTTGTGCTCAGTGGAATTCCATTGTTTTGACTCCCTGCTCATTTCTGGTTATCGGGGAGATCTTGGGTAACTGCGCACAAAACTCTTCGTAGTCAGAGACTTCCTGACTTTGTTTCCTATATCACAGTTCCCTCTTGTTCCCACTCAGCTTACTTGTCGCTACTTACCTGGATTTTGGTAATTTCCTCCTCATATCATTTCTGTAATTCGTGCATAGTTCTTGCTGATAGAAGTGTATATTACTATTGCAGTGTTTATTGTTATCCTGTTACGTCTCTGTTTTTTCTCGCTGAAAGAAGGTCTTGGTAACGCTCTCAAGCCTTGGACATACTTCAGCTGAAGGATACAGATTATGTCTTATCTCCTTGAAATAAGAATGTATGGTGAGCTTATGTGTAATCTTCGTTGACACAATATTGTGTGAGTGTGAATTTATCTTTGATGCCATATGGTGTGAGTGCAGTTTTGATTTCTTCTAATCCTTCTAAAAACCTCTTTTATCGTGACCCAATGCAGACGTTTATACATGATATATGTCACTGATTATTTGTGTTCTTATTGACGTCTTTTACTATTGCTGCAGGAGCTGGTCTCCATACTCATTCCTAGCTTTAGGACAGATGTCCCAGATTGTTCTGTTACCCAAAGTTTGCTTCTCCACCGGCACGAACGCGCACCAGTTGTTTCTTTCTTTATTTTAGCTTTTTGCTTTAACTAATTATTTTACTGAGTTTTATATATAGCTCAAACTTTTAGTTTATTGTTTGTTCCCAAACCCCCTTCCCTTGAGATTATCGTATGAGCACTAGTGTCTCTGGTTCAGTGTTCGTCGGATGATTTCTGGGGATTGTTGAGGTCCAGCTGCCGCTGCGTGTCTGGCAGAGAGAAGAACGCATTCCAACATTCATAATCCCAGATTGGTTCCTGATAATCAGAAGACAAGTGATACGAGTAACGTGAAGAAAAAACCTTGGAGAACTCTTTCCCCTCCTTTGTCAAAGCTATAGCCGCAAGAATATCATCATCAATTTTAGTCATAGACCTAGAGACTGCTGCTACTGAACATGTGGCTACTGCAGATTTGGCTGCCTCATCAGCCAAAGAATTCCCAACAGCATGTGCTCCCACACACTGATGTTCTAATGTATGAATAACATGTGTGAGTGGCAAACGTTCCTTCAGAGCGGCCTCCCGGATCCAAAGCGTTTTATGTTTGATTGCGCTACCTTTAGAATCACAATTGTAATTCTGTGGCCAAAAGAACAAGTTGTAATTCAAGGATTGTACACAGTAGAAAGAATTGCACACTACAAGCGTGGGAACTTCAGGATCAGCAAATTCTAGGGCTGAAACCAAAGCACGTAACTCAGCTAATTGAGCCGTACAGTCACCAAGAGATAGTGTGTGCACCAAGGAGGATTTAAAATCCCCATCAACAGTCGTGCCTGCCACAATTGCACAGGCAGCCGAATAGGCTCGCTTAGAACCAACGGCTGGTTGAGCTGAACCGTTGGTGTAAATGATACATTTGTACTGATTAAAAAGAAGCAGAGACAACGGAGCAGGATGAACATGTTCATATTGTAAGCACTCCTGTGTCTGCAAAGAAGAGTCAAAGATAAAATGTGTTCAACACAAATGGGGCAGCTCCCAGTCAAGTGACCAAAGGTGCTCAAGGGTTAATTTGTGAGTGTGGACATCTCACAAAAAGTGAAGGACTGGCCTCACACACCACTTGGTGTCATGCTTCATTATCGGCAGTCCTCGCCCTCTAAAAACTTGGTTTAATAGAGGACGGGCATTCACCTGACGACAGAGATGCACTTCTAAACTAAGTGTGGGCCCGTGGAAAGTGAGTGAGTTTTAAAAACCATTACAGGTGCCAAATTAAATTTTTAATAAGGTACGCGGCTGTATGATATTAAAAAGGTGAACGGTGTGGTGGGGAATTAATTATCCCCTCAACATAGTGAAGAGGGTCAACATGTTTCTGCCCAGTGTCCCAAGAGGGTACGTGGCATTCATCAGGACCTATAGCAAGTGGGCTCTGTTCTTACCAAATTCTTGGTGAGAAGGTATCACTAGGTGGGGTGACCTTTGTCACTCTCCACCACAGAGGGCTCTCAGTACGTCTGTAAGACAAAAATGTTTACAAGAGAACCATAAGTAGTAGCCGCGGTCACTTAAATAAAATCATTCAGAACCACATAAGTCAGACTCTGGAAAATTCAAAACAGTAGTAGCCATGGTGAAGATATACACATTAAATGCACTAACTTTAGGGCTTGGAGCAAATGTATGCTCTTTTCCATACACACACACATTCACCACACACTGCATGCATTCCCTTACTGCATCAAGGTGCGCTTTCCGTGATAGCACCTATCCGTGTCCTTCTGTCCTCCCCGGTGATGACTGAGGGGGGGGTGGACAAGGTTTAAATAGTGCTCTAAATTGGACGTGTGGCAGGAAATGTGCCATAATTAGTGAAAAATGCATACACGTTCGTGGGATCCGGTGTCCCAAAATTCGCCAAAGAATGTATGTGGTCTTTGTGCCTGGCCTGCTCAAAGTGTTGTAATCAGTGTCGCATTGCCAATGTTCGAGATTCAGTGTCTCCGAGGTAAGTGAGCCAAAGGGGTCAGGCAAGTGCCTGACTGTGGGTGAGGCCTAATTGGCAGCAAGTACGTTTATGGCCCGCTGTCGGGCGTGGTTCAGGATCACGTTTTGGTGTCCACAAGCGCGGGTCAGGCAGTGCCTGATCCTTGCGTCGGATACGTGCAAAGACAATAGAGAGATTGCAGTCAAATACATGTGAGTATCCCAAAGCACGGGTCAGGAATTGCCTGGTCCAAGCGTGATACTTAATCAAAAGGCAAACGAGGAGACCTGCAAGGGTTCACTGAAGTAGTAAGCCATTAAATGCTAAGCCCAATAGCCTACTGGGACCCTGATCCGAATGGATCATGCGTGCCGATTTCATGAAGTAAGTATGTTACACTCAGCAAGCCTCTTTGCACTGTATTGGAAAGATGAACGATCTGTGATGTCCAGACCAGGACTCGGGTGAAATTGTTTTAAAGTGGCCTGAACACTGATGTGCCAGCTTTTAGAATTCAGTACACAAATGAATTTATGCAAGAAAAAGCATGACTGTGGTGAAGTTCTCTTTCACTCCAATCAGGTTATGTGTATCACCCTATCTTGTTAAGTATTTCTCAAGAAATTATTTTATCGTGCTCTGCAATAGCAAAACCATGGTGAAAATCGCTCGGAGTTCAATTGATCAGGTAGACAGCATACTGTTTTTATCATTATGTGTCAGGATGGTGGATTCATCTGATGGAGGCAATATATGGGAAGGCAATGCATGGGAAACTGTCATGGTCCCATCTGCAGCCAGGGAATTTCATAATTGAGACCCGTCTCCCATGATCTAAAGTGGTATACCCATCGTTGTTCTCCAATGTGCAGTGGTTTGGTGATATCTGTTTTCTGCCTTTTCATGACTTCCAGGACCACCCATTTTAAATCGGTGTCTTTATGGTTGATTTCTTGCATCGGATGATGCTCCGGTGTTCATTGATACAGCTCTTTATTTTCCTAGTGGTCATGCCCACGTACATGAGATTGCATGGGCGCGTGAGCAAGTACACCACATTCTTAGTGTTACAATTACTGAAATCCTTCAGCTTCCAAGGGTTATTCGTGCGTATGTTCTATTCTTTGGTAGTGTTAGTGAGTGGGTAGGCCACACAGCTTCCACACGGAAAATGTCCTGTGGATTCCAGAGTGTAGTTTCTTCTACTCTTTCTTGGGGCTGTGTTTTTGCGTGAACAAAGTCATGGTGTAGGCTTCTGCTCCTTTCAAAGGCAAAAAGTGGGGGGGCCCGTTGTTTCTGTGCACTGTTTAAAATGTGCTCCTTCTTCCGTATGATATTCTGGACTTTAGTCGATAAAGGAGTGTATGTAGTTACACATACCACTCTGTCTGTTTTCTCCTTAGGTGTTGTTTCCAGAAGTGCATCCCTATGGTTATTCCTTGCTCTTTTCTTTGCTTTTCTGACCTTCTTTTTCAGGTAGTGTCGATCCAGTAACTTTTTTTCAAGTTGATCTGCTTGCTCATTATGTGTTTCTGTACTTGAACAGTTTCTATATACTCGGAGAAATTGGCCAGCTGGAAGGTTTTGCCGTAAGGCCTTGGGGTAGTAACTCTCGTATAGAAGTAAACTGTTTTTATCAGTGGGTTTATTGTGTACTTTGGTACAGATACCCTCTGTTGTCATGAATATGTCAAGGTCCAGAAAGATGGCGTGGTTTTTATTGATGGAATGTGTGAATCTAAGGTGTTCATCCTTGGTATTTACCCATTGTACAAATGCTGTTGCTTCTTCTTGGTTCCCATGCCATACGATGAACACGTCATCTATATAATGTTTCCGGGTTTTTAGTTGTGCCGCAAAGGGGTTGTTCTATTTGAATATATGGTCCTCCTCGAACTGGTGTACATAAAGGCACACCATACTTGGGGCCAAGGTGCTACCCATGGACGTGCCTTTTATCTGATGGTATATGACCTCTTCGAATTCAAGTAGTTCCCAGTAAGCGGCACCCCTGCACATGATGTAAAGGCTGGCAGTGGTCCATGTTCAAAAGGATATATTCCACAATAGCCAGAGTGCATCTCTGAGGGATGCTGGTGTAGAGCGCCTCTATATGCATTGTTATGAAGAGGTCTTCAGTGATGTTTCGGAGACACCGGATCTCGAACATGGGCAATGCGACACTGATTACAACGCTTTGAGCAGGCCAGGCACAAAGACCACATACATTCTTTGCCGCATTTTGGGACACCGGATCCCGCAAACGTATAGGCATTTTTCACTAATTACGGCACATTTCCGTACACACGTCCAATTTAGAGCACTATTTAAACGTTGCCCACCCCCTGCTCAGACATCACCGGGGAGGACAGAAGGACACGGCTAGGTGCTACCACGGAAGGCACACCTTGGGAATGCATGCAGTGTGTGGCGAATGTGTGTGTGTATGGAAAAGAGCATACATTTGCTCCAAGCCCTAAAGTTTGTGCATTTAATGTGTATATCTTCACCATGGCTACTACTGTTTTTAATTTTTTAGAGTCTGACTACAGGGGCCTTCCCTCTATCCTCCTCCCATGGAGCACATAGATTGTGTTTCTAGGGTAAGGTGTGAGAAATTTTGTCTCACATATTATGCCGTTTTTCATTTTCGAGTGTCTGCACAGATGAGTGTCACGTGTTACACACATACAGCCACGCACGTTAATATTTGTGGTCACTTTACTGGGAGCGGCCCCATTTGTGTTGAATATTTTGTGTTGCAGGCTGGCCTGCTCCTAGCGCCCTGTGCTTCTAATTCCCTCCTCCAGTCAATCACTGGGGTCAGTGCGGTTTCATCAACGAAGATAAAATTGACATCAGCCGATGTCGATGAACTTGCCCATTGAATTCACGGGGATGTAAAGCCTTAGAATTTGGAACACTCGCCTTTGTGACAGCTTCTAGAGTAGGCACGGGTGAGACCATGAGAATGTGTTTTCTCTGTGCCAGGGAGCGTTCCTTTAGGATCGCCATCTGGACAGCTGTCAAAACATTTTCAGTAGAGGAAAAACGCAATTCAACAGAAGTGTACAAATGTGATTTGCAAACAATGAGGACGGTGTCCCCTTCATTGAATGTCAAGTAAGTGAAACCCAACTTTCCTGGTACAATCCTTATGACCAAATTTGTAGAATTGTCTTGTGTTAACAAGAAGTTGGTCGCAAGCAGATCAGACTGCAAAGAACGAAGAATCGCTGAGTGTAACAGAATCCAGCTGGAAGACGAAAAAGAGGGTTGTATCAATGCGTAGAGCGGTTTGATACGCTGGGCATAATCAGGAGTGTATGTTCTCCCAAAATTTTAAAAATCCAGTAAAGACTGCAATTCTTTAAGAGTAGAGGGAGGTTGCAATTGAGCACATTTCTCCAAAAAGTGAGGGGCCAAGCCCCTACCTTCATTAGTGAGTTCATAACCAAGAAAAAGAACTGCCAGGAAGGCTATGTGAGATATGGCAAAATTACATTTGTAACCCAAGTCAGCAAAACTTGTGCTAATGCGGTATACCCTAATGAGTTGCAGATTTAATTAATCATCAGTCAAGTAAATGTCATCGACGTACGGGAAAGCATATGTATCAATCTCATGCTAAATTGACACAATGCATGCCCCAAACACAACTGGGCTATTCTTATATGTAAATGTTGTTGACTTGTAAAGCGCACAGCTACCCCAGCAACGGGGTGTCCCGGCACTGTAGACCGCTGGGGAACCCGTCCTGGCTATCCCTGTGAGATGGTCCCTTTCTGGGTATCTCCAAGGTGAAACCAGGCATCCCCGGTGTCTGTGTGGGGCCGTTGTAGAGATGAGGCAAGCTTAATGCCCAGAGTTGCCGAGTGTGTTCCTGGTTAGAGTAGGTACCGAGGCGAGAATTATCGAGTCCATTTTGACCCTGGTCCACGACCCTGCCGCTTCAGGAATTGAACCCTGGTCCCTGGCCGATTCTCTGCTTACGGGTCTGCCGCCTCTAACTAGTGAGCCACACCTCTCCTATCCCATAGACAATCTCGCATATCATTTCTGATTGCCTAAATCGCTGAATGCTATCAAGTCACGGCTTTCAGAATCTAAAGCGTGACTGAAAAATCCATTGGAAATATCCAAAGTTATATTTCTTTCTAACAATGTTGGTAACTAATGCAGAGCTATGGGTTTTCTGTACTGCAAAGGTATGAACATGACTGTTCAAATGTCTGTAATCCAAAACAATACGATATGAACCATCAGGTTTCAATATTGGAAAAAGAGGATTATTTATTGAAGAAACACAGGGTTTAATCACACCCTGATATTCCAAGTGGGTAAGAATGTCACTAACGGACGCTTTTGCATTACGTTTTATTGGGTACTGGAGTTGGGACTGCAGTTTAGGACATAAAGAAACTACATGCTTGAGCGAATCTCTGTCCTGACCCACCTGATGGCAATATAATGCGGGTGCAAGGGCTAATGCCCACTCCGAAGCATCAGCAACTTTAGGACATATTGCGAAAAACTCAGGAGTATAACATCCTCCCCTTTAGAGGAAGCAAGTACAAATGGGGAGGCCAATCCACCTCCGCCATCAGAATGTCATAAGAAGAAGCAAGGTTATCCCAAAAGACTGCTTTAATAGTGCGTTTAATATCACCTTCAATTTGGAGGCCTATTTCATAGAGACTGTCGGGGGCAACTCGACTGTCAGCTGTTTCCACTGCAATGGAAGTATCAGTTGCTTTCACCTCCAGACACTGGTGGGGTTTCCGCCACACTATGGTAATCTCTGCCGCGCTGTCACGGAGAGTCACAGCCCAGCTTGTGTCAAGGAGCAGGGTTCTCAACGCCTGGGGCATACTTCGCTATCAAAGAGGCAACTTTTTTCTTCTGAAATGGGGCACAATACGGAGGTGGTCCCTCCTTTTTGACTTTCACATCAAACTGGTGATGTGGGTGATGTTCGGTTTGTGTAGACTCGCCTTGTCTGCGTTCCTGACGTACCCCTCCACCGAACTGTTGATTCGAAGAATTCTGAAAGGAATGAGGAGAATGAGGATCAGGGACCTGGAACCTCTCTGGTGTCTTCATTTTAGAGCGTTCGCGCAAATCATATCTACATTCAGAAGCGTCAGATGGAGGCAAACCTGCATGAGAACCAGGCTTCTGTTGTTGCTGCCGCTTGTTCCAAGCCTTTTTAGGAAAGACTGGATGACCCTTCTTTTCGGGGGGGGGGGGCTTATTCTGCACCCGAGCAAAAGGTCGACTTCCCAAGCTATTGCTTCCTAAAGATGCATACACACCCGCAATAATAGATGGCAACTGCCGCTGCTGATTCACCTCCGCAGGTGCGGCTAGGTGTTGGCACACTTACAAGCAAACTGCTTCACCTTAAAAGTTGGCCAGATTCATTTCGGAGACAATAGGGAACATGCCCACTAATTTCATCCCCAAGTCTAGGGCTGGACTAGCCCCTTGTTCATCTTGAACCTTCTTCAGAACATTTGGTAGAATGCTCCTGGAGGGGGTGCCAAAGCACAGTTTATACACTGCAGCAAACACCATCCCCCAGGTGGCGCTGTCAGCTAAAGTGGGAATCAGACCACTCAGCAAACTCATTGTAAGGATCCTGTGTTTCTTAACAGGAGTCGTATGTGGAAACACAGCCTCTGGCTGCTCACATTTCTGTGCAAGCCAAAATGGCAAGGCATCACGATTTTGACGAAGTTTGGCTATTACTGAGTTATTCAACACAGGACTTACAACCAAACCACCGCGTCAGGTGGTGGAGTGGCGGCTCCAGCTGGAGTCCCTTGAATTGCATGTGACATAAACTTTATGATACTTCTATGTATGTGAATCAATGTTGTACGGAGCTGACGCAACTCCACAAGAGTAGCGTTCATATAATTAGAATGTGGTGTAAAACCAGACAAAACTGGCCAAGTGGCCCCATCAATAAACAAGGGGCCCGGCCGAACCGCAGTAAGAGGGTGAAGAAGGGTGCCAGTAAACCAAATGGTATGCACCCAGACTGTCAACGGAACATCAAGTAAAGCATAAGGATGATAAGCATGCTGAACCGCAGCTCCCGTGTATTCATGAATCAAATTATCATTCCCATCCACCGCAGGAAAGGTAACCCAAGAGTAGAAAACCTCGTAGCGAAAAGCAGCGTCCGCTTCGACAACAAAAATAATAGTAGCTCCAGCAACAGTGACTCCGCTGCTAGTTAAAACCGTTGTAACCGCAGCACGGTTAGGTGCCGGAATAGCGACAGCCATTATTAATACAAAAAGGAAGCAAGAAAAACAGTAGTGCAATAATGAGTCAAAAGAAGTACCCTTTGAATCTCAAGCTTGAACAACCTATAAACACAAAATATAGGAGGCCTAGCCCCCCCACTACGGACGTCTCCATAACAAGCGAGAGTGGTTGTGGACAAGCAAAAGCACTACTCAGGGGTCTCGCGCATAAGTACAAGACCAAACGTTGGCAGCGCCATGTTGCGGGGATTCTGCCTAAGAACAGAACTATGCGTAGGATTATAGGACCTTAGTAAGTAGGGACTAAGTCATCCTACCACCTGAGTACCCATAAGCCCAGGACCGACTAGCTATAGTGTTTCACATGCTTTCCTACTCACTCACAGATAAACA
This sequence comes from Triturus cristatus, assembly GCF_964204655.1. NCBI lineage: Eukaryota > Metazoa > Chordata > Amphibia > Caudata > Salamandridae > Triturus > Triturus cristatus. The sequence goes on along the minus strand of NC_140586.1, from coordinate 679,785,752 downwards.
AGTGATTAGACACCCCAGAACACAACACTCCCAGATCTCTCAGGAATCATGGTAACAAGACACACCCTTTCGCTCTCACTCTTTCACTTTTCCACAATGAAATCTGACAGAGACACGAAACAGTTTAAAATATTTATTTTAACTAACATGCCCTAACATGCAATATACGTGCCACAACAAGCAGGAAAATTAATAATACTATTACAGTCGGGCATAGCAGCTAGTCCAAATATCATGAAGGGAGATGTCATAATGAAAAGACAGAAGAGAAAAGACTATAGAGCCTAACCTCCCTCCCCTTGCCAATAGGAATTATTATTATTATATATTAGAAGATCTCTGGGCTTTGCCAGCAGACCCCATACCTTAGCCTGTAGATGGGAAATCTACATCATAGGTACTGTCTCGCTCTTCTCCCTGGAAAGTTCCCTCACCAAGTCTGTTCCCCCTATGCTTGTATCCCCATATTATCAAAGTATGAGTTTCCAACAACAGCTGCATTGGTATGTTTTGTCTAGGTGCTAGGGCCTGACCAGAACAGAATAACAAGAGGCATTGTTTATCGACCGTGCACACAATGTTCAGACTAAACTCCAGGAACAGGCAGAGAACGAACACAGCAGACAGTTCTCATGTGAAAGGCACAAACCAAGTCCCTTGCAAAAATAAAGCCATGTAATAATGCGCGCAAAGCAGCACAATGGGTGCAGGGCTCATGCTAACTTAGTGATGTTGACAATGTCCCCACCAGCCACAAGACAGCAGGACTTGGTGATGTGACCCATGCAAAGACAGACATGACTATTCACAAGGGTTAGTTACTTTTGTGAGTAATTTGCAAATGTAACTTTACTCCTATACTTTCGTGTAACTTTTAGGGGTGGGCATAACTCACTTAATTCCTGCAGAATTACCTAAGAATTTCCACAAGGATGAATTTTGCACTAAGAAATAGCGCTAAATGCAACAGAACATGAATAATGAGCAGAAGCAGCCACTTGTGCTCGCTAAATATGATCTTGGGTAATATTTTTCCACAACCTACTACTAGCATTTAGTGCTACATTCATAGCGCAAAATGCCCCCTCATGTCCAAAATGGGCACGAGTATGCATTTTGCACCAAAACAGCCCTAAATACACCAGAACGCCAATATCGAGCGCAAGCAGCCACTTCAGCTCATTAAATGTGCTCTCGTATAGGGATGTTTTCCTCCAAATTACTCTTAACTATGCGAGGAGAAGTAATAGTGTAATAATCAGTAAATCAGCATCAAAGTGTAATGCAGAGTTACTGAAATTACTCTGATTGCTTGAAATTCCATCCAGGCAAAGCAACTTAACTACTTTAGGCTATTGAAAACATTTGAGTGTAAGGTTATTCAAAGTCTAGACTTACACATCTCTACCCCCGAAAAAGGGGGTGGAGCCAAATTTACAAGTGTAAGTTGTTACAGATAAAACAATGATAAGTCAGCACTAAGCATGGCCAACTCCTGATAGTGTAACATCCGCCGATAGAAGATAATGGAGGCAAGGTCAATTGCAGTATTGTGTAGAATGTCAAGTCTTATCTCATATTTTCATCAAAAACATTTAAAACATTTGAAAGGTAAGACATTGGAATGATAGCAAACAAATATACCATTCATAGTGAGTGACTGAAAGAGTAAGTGAGGGCTGTTTGTTTATGGCAAAAGAGTGGCTGACACACTCAGTCCCATGCTGCAATGCCTATCTCAGGTTCTACGGTATGGCAGTGGCAGGGCTTGGTGGTGTGACTCATGAATGGCCCAAAGGGCTATGGACAAGGGTACGTTACATTTGTGAGTAATTTACAGATGCAACTTTACTCTTACTACTTCAGGCTATTCACATAATCCGAGTGTAAAGTAATTCAAAAGTTTAAGTTGCAAAAAAACCCTAAAAAACTTAAGTCCAGCACCACATATGGCCAACTCCTGGTACTGCAACAGTCTCCCATAAAAAACTTATTTAAGAAAGGAATTACATGTAAATCATGTAGGAAATAATGCTAAATTATTTAAAAATATTTAATATAGTTAAATATATAAATATTTGTAATGCAATGTTTAAATATATATATAGAGTAGATATTGTACACTATTTTAATAATGTTTAATAATGTTTGTTGTATTTTAAAACTTAGGGGCCGATTCCGATTCTGGCCGCAAAACGAACCGACCGACACGGATCCGGACCGAACACCGACCGACACAGACCAGCGCCGTACGACCTGAGCAGTACGATCCAACGTGTGTGAATTACAACCGACAACTCGCCCACATGACACGGAGGGTTCATGTTGGGCCAATGTAGCAGATGACTGTGGACTTTACTCTGGACATTTCATCTACTAGCACTTCCAACTCCAATGTGAACTTTGGATTCCCAAACCACTGTACAGCACCCACCATCCTGTGCACTTCCCTCACACATGTTTGCAAATAAACTCACACGTACACCATACTTGCCTCTGTTGTGCTTCCAACTTGTCATGTTCAGGGAGATCTGCTACACACCACAGTGCATGCCAAATACTGCAACAATGTGACCAACGTAAGGGGAGTCATGGGGATGTGACACATGTGAGGGAGACACACCACTATAGCAACACAAAACATACTCACCATGGCCATGTTACTTATCACACACAATAATGTTGACCTGAAACACATTGGCATGCACAGACACAACACCAAGACCAGTCAGTGGTAACAAGTCCACGGGTGAGGTAAGCAGATGTCACGCAGATGTGGGAAGACAGACAACGCACATAACAAAGCGTAGCACAGGTTCATTACACATCAGCAACACTTTTATTCCACACTAGTTGCACAGTAATTCTATGTAACAGTGGACACACGCTCGCAATGTGTTGGAGAATGGAAGTCCAGGGATGTGTGGTACATCAGTTGATGGGAATTGTCAACTTCCACACTGGTGTTGGCTTCTGGGTGTTGGGGGTAAGAAATGACCACACAACAGGCAAAGTACCCTGGGAAGGACAGACAAGATACAGTCAAAAGCACAGAAGAACAGGAGAGAAATGCTATACACATGCACAAAACATGTTGCAAGACACCTACACAAACACTAGTTAGCAGTACTACCCTATTGTGGAGTACACACCACCTGAATGGACACATCACAGCACACATCCTGTCAAGTGGCACACAGACACACTCATACAGCAACAGAGCTGGCACAACACATTCCAGGCTACCTCCATACATTCACATAACAACCATGGAAACTCACATTCAGGTGAAGAAGTAGTTGATGAGCTGGGAGCGGACGTCACCATCATCTTCATCATCACTGGCATCTTGGCCCAGGCCGGGATCCTCCACAGGTGCCGGACGTTGGTCGCCGTCATCGTCATCCTGGATGAGAGGCACCTTCTTCCGCACCGCCATGTTGTGTAGCATGCAGCAGACAAGGATTATTTTACACACCTTTGCAGGCTCATATGGGAGGGCCCCTCCGGTCTTATCCAGGCAGCAAAAGCAGCTTTTCAGGAGGCCGAATGTCCGCTCAATCATCCTCCTGCTCGGACCATGTGCCTCATTTTAGCGCAGCTCGGCTGGTGTCACAGGGTTCCTGAGGGGTGTCAGCAACCACGGCATGTTGGGGTATCCGGAGTCACCTACACACACAAAAATGAACAAGTAGCTGAGTTTTGTCGGAGTGCGGAATACAACATTGACAAACACACACAATGAGAAACAGTCAGTACACACCGACAAGCCAGGCATGCTGAGTTGGCATCTATAACATCAGCGTTGCAATGCGACTACTTCTCATAATGTAGGCATCGTGCGCAGAACCAGGGAACTGTGCACACACATGTCAGCAAGACAGACCACCAGAGCATTGATCAAATGGTAGTGCTTCCTGTTCCGGTATGCCTGCTCATGTGCCTGTGGTGGTATCAGGGCAACATGTGTCCCATCAATAGATCCGATGACGTTCGGCATCCTCCCCGGTGCATAAAATGCATCCTTTATTTCAGGGAGTTCAGCTGGGCTTGGGAACTTGATATACAGGTCGAGGAATTACAACATCCCCTCCAAGACATCGCACCCGACTAAACATCGTTTGCGACATCCCACCAGCAGTAGCCACAGTGTACTGGAAGGTACCAGTAGCAATGAAGTGCAGGGCTGCCATCACCTTCACCTCTGGGGTCAGTGCTGTAGGGTATGTCCGGCCAGGTAGAAGATTTGGCGCCAACTGCTCCGCCAACTCCGCAATCAGTGGCCTGGTGAAGCAGTACCGTCTGATGCAGTCGCGTTCCTGCATGGTTGCAAGGTCTGGGAACAGACGATGGACAGCTGGTGCCCTGCAGTAAAGAGATGCACAAAGGAAGATTGTCAGTTCATCCACCCATGTGGCCATGACCACGATCACTATCACATGCTAGATCATGACATTACACATTGTACTGAGGTGTGTGCTGTTGGACATGGACACATATATCACCTACATGATCATCACCTCACATCTCAATTCCACATATCCCCATGAGTCCCATGTAGTGCAATGGCCAATCATCTGGCTGTGTCACCCAAACCTATGTGCCGCTGCAAAGTTCCAAAAACACACCACAGTGACAATTGAGGCCTCATGTCTCCCAGGCATCACAGATCTTTGCCATGCAGAAACCCAGGCTCCCTGTATTGCCACATCAACATAGCAATGGACATGGCGTAGCACATACACACTACAAAGCAAGCGTAAGTCCCACAGGTAGTGGCCACTGTTGTTCCTGCCGGCCCTACATTTTCGTTTCTTGGACACACACCCCATCAAGGTTGATGCACATACCACATGTATGTGGAGACTGTCACCCATTGATAACATTTGATCAGACACATCTGAGACACAACATGCACACAGACTGTGGGTGCACATCAGTATTGTGGCTACAGGTCTCACTGTGACGTACATGCCATCACCCCCAGGACTCAGGGTGTATGTGACCTGTCCTAAACATATCCAACCTGGCACTGTGTCCGTGACTCATGCCCATTACTGTACAATTGCACATCATAGTGGTAATGTGCACAATACACAAAGGATTCTGCCCCCATGTACACGTTGGCAGCCTGGGAGTGGCTGCACAAAGTGCCAGCCAAAAACACAGATGTGCCCCCCCCCCCAAACACCCAGGGAATGCAGCCTAACATGCCATGGGACACTGTGTGGCCAATGCTGTAGTGTGGTAGGTGTGCACAGGTGTCCCTGGTCAGTATATGTGTGTTGTATCCGTATAATAGTCACACTAATGAGGTCCGACGCGTGTGACAATGCGTACGCATTGCACGGGTCATGTCCGAGCCGTGCATATGCTTTGTCATTGACTGCAATGAGGTCCGACGCGGGTGACAATGCGTACTCATTGCACGGGTCATGTCCGAGCCGTGCGTATGCTTTGTCATTGAATGCAATGAGGTCCGACGCGGTTGATAATGCGTACGCTTTGCACGGTTCATGACCGAGCCGTGCGTACGCCTTGTCATTGACTGCAATGAGGTCCGACGCGGGTGAAAATGCGTACGCATTGCACGGTTCATGTCCGAGCCGTGCGTACGCCTTGTCATTGAATGCAATGAGGTCCGACGCGGGTGAAAATGCGTATGCATTGCACGGTTCATGTCCGAGCCGTGCGTACGCCTTGTCATTGAATGCAATGAGGTTCGACGCGGGTGACAATGTGTACGCATTGCACGGTTCATGACCGAGCCGTGCGTACGCCTTGTCATTGACTGCAATGAGGTCCGACGCGGGTGACAATGCGTATGCATTGCACGGTTCATGACCGTGCCGTGCGTACGCTTTGCCATTGACAGCAATGAGGTCCGACGCGGGTGACTATCATGCATACGCGTCGGGCAGGCATGGTCCGAGACAGGCATACGCCTTGGCCATTGAATCGTATGGAAACGGGTGCGTGTGTATATTCAAAATACGCACTGTACAGTCAGTTGAACGAGCCGGGCGCACCCATTGGCTCAGGACTGTCATGGAGACGGATGCGGATTCTAAACTTGTACGAGTTGTGCACTGGAAATTCAGTTGGATGCCTACAACAATGTTGCAATTTCAAGTGTTCCATGAAGGTGAAGATTTGAACGATGCAGAAGGCGTGTACGAGTCGTACTTTTGAAAGGATTGGCCAGATTCATAGAATGCAACCGTGTTGGACCTATCACTTGGGACACATGGCACAGAGTCTGCCTCTGCAGCACAGATATAAGGCTGGCTGGCCCCCAGGGAGCTCACTTGCCTGCACTACATGCTACTGGACCACATCCCTGCTACCACTGCTGCTGTCTCTGCATCCTCTGGCTCCTGCTATGGCACGTACTCTGGAGAAGGCCCCAGCCTTCACTGAGGAGGAGAACCAGGCCCTGCTGGACGGGCTCCTTCCACAATACAGCAAGCTCTATGGGAAACCAGGGGAGCAGGTGAGTGTGCAGTCCACTGCCTTCCTAATTATGCATGTTGTCTGACTAGCAGTACTAGCAGTGTGTACACCAGTGGCAAGCATTCTCAATGACTACTTTCATCTCCCAAAGTGTGTAGGTACATGTAATGAATAGTTTTCCTGCTGCTAAAGTGCATTATTGCAAACTTAAACTATCCAGGCATTGTTAACATGTCAGACATGCATGTGATTTTACCTTCCCCATGGTTGCACTACATGTGTAATTTATTTCCCTTTGTGATGATGACATGTATATCCAAATGTGTGCTGCACAAATCTGGGGCATGTGTGTTAATGTACTTTTCACTTTGTCCTCCTCACAGGTTGATGCCCACCAGAAGCAGGAGATCTGGCTGACCATCGCCCGGGCTGTTCGTTCTGTGGGGGCCTACAAGCGGTGGATCCGCAACTGCCAGAAGAGGTGGCAAGACCTTCGGAGCTGGACCCGGAGGATAGCTAGAGTCCAGCTGAAGCTGTCACCTCCACGCAGGAGGGGTGGACACCGGACCCTGACTCCCCACATGCTCCGTATCCTGGCGGTGGTCTTCAAGGACCTGGATAGGCAGCTGAAGGCCAGACAGCAGCAGGAAGGGGTTGAGTCCATGTCTGATCTGTGTACTATGTCTGACATGCAAAAAGCAGTCTTTTGTCCTGGTCACACTTTCACATTACGTAGGTCTTATAGTACAAAACTCAGGTCCCTCAATTGTGTGATGCACCCTCCTCATCTGTTCCACAGGTGTGGCTCCTACAGTGTGTTGCTTGTGTCACTAGGGCACTGTGTCCCTGCAGTCAGCTATGCTTCAGGTACCGGTCAGCATCAGTTCCCGTGAATCTGTTGTGTGTTTCATGGGTGGGTCAATTGTTTACACAATGCCTGAGATCTGACATGTGATCTCTGTGTGCCCTTGAGATGTGTACAAATTGCTGGTCTGACTCGCAACATGTGGCTGGGGTATTCCAAACAAACCCATGCAGCAGGGGACTCCAATTCTTGGGCCTCAGGGGTATGTATATCAAGTATGTCACACTTGCTTAGCCACCTGACTACTGTCCAGGGCCAAACACTGTTTCACTTAGTCCTGGCCAGTCATGCCCCCTCAAGGGCATTTAGGAACACTCTGTAATTCCACTCCTGTGTATGAAATTGCAGGTTGTGCTTAATGACATGTGCCCTCAGGTGTCTGCCTCTGTGTCATTAGGGTGTGGCTTGTTGCTACGTACAACTGGGGTGTCCATGATTCAGAGGGTCAGCATGACATCTGCGATGTGACTGTGAGAGACAAGACCTGTGTGACATATAGGTGTGTGATCATCTGACAGCGCACAGTGGTGTATGCAACTGTGTCCTTGATGCATCTGGGTTACAAGGATTGGCAGACTGTGATGTGTCAATGCACAGGGAGTTGTGTTTGCTGAGACTCATATGTATGATTTGCATGATGTGGTGTCTTCTGGGTCCTGGATATGTTGTTTGCATGGGATGGGCAAGTGCGCCGGTCATCTGCAGAGTTAGCTTTACCCCTGAGCTAGGATTGTGAGTCAGTGCATATTGTTGTTGTCTGGATGCCCTGCCCCTCTGACAGGAGACAGTGTTGACTGACTTTCAGGGCATCACAGTGCCATGACATTTAACTTGCTATGAGTGAGCCTGCATTGTGTTCAAGTGTGCACCTTGCACCCCATTGTGGCATTGTCCATCAGGACATGAGTACATCATAGTGTGTGTTGCTGGCATGCATCCCAAGCATGTGAAATGAGTCTCTGCCCATCCCTTCATCCAGACACCTGTACTGAGTCAGTAGCAAGAGATGTGCTGTGTGTATAGTCACATACTCCTACATGTTCACTTGCATGTACAACTAATGTGTGGGTGGTGCATGTTGGCACATTGGGGTGTTAGCATCCAACATGCAAAAAACATATGTGTGAAAGTCAAGAGGGGATATGTGTGCCATGTTTGATGTTGAGAATGACAATTGTCTGATCCTAAACAGTGTTGGCACTTTGAGATGTGTTTAGCTGATTTTGCCAGGGCTTGCCCTGTGATGTGATGTACTCACTGTGGTGTGTGCAGTCGGTGCAGGTGACTGATGTTGTTCTCTTACTTCCTATTCCTATCCAGATACATCCACGGCCACAGGAGGGAACAGCTCCACGGACCAAGAGGAGCCACAGAGCCTTACAGCGACAGAAGGAGAGGAGTCGGGTGGACCCAGTGGCACGGAGGGTGAGTGGAGCCACACAGAGGAGTTGTTAGCACCATCACCCCCAGCTGAGGGCCACAGCAGCTCTGAGGATGACTCCCTTGTTGATGCGGGTGTCAGCAGCCACCAAACCCCAGCTAGTGAGTCTGTCCCGGCCCCCACCAAAGCCACCACCACCACCACCACCACCACCCCCCTCCCATCGGCTCCCATCCCAGAGGTCCCTGTGGGCTCCCGTGTTCGTGAGCATGTCTCCTTTGTGCCAGGTACCGCACCCCCTGCCCCTGTGTCCCATGCTGCCCTGAGGGAGGAGTCTGTGGACTTACTTCGACAGATCCATGTAGGGCAGACGTCAATGCTGAAGGTCCTCCATGCACACACAGGCCTGTTGACACAACTGGTGTCATTCATGGAGGGCATTTTCTCGGGCATGTCTGCCCTACAGAGGACCAATTAGTCCGTGGCCTCCTCCCTGATGGCAGCAGCGTCCCTCCTCCAACAGTCCCGTACCCCTCCTACCCCTGCACCACCCACGATTCCTAGGACCCTACCTGTCCCAAGCACAGAAACACCCAATCCAAGATCTAGACGTGCACACAAGCAAGCGCAAGGGACTGATTCCACACTCACAGGGGTTGTTTTGCGGACACACACACAGTCATCCACAACCACTCTGCAGTGCTCCGAGACCTCTCCCTCCCAGCCCCCTTCCCTTGCCTCACCTGCAACCCCATCCCCCCAGAAGCTCTTCCTCTGTGACCTTGGCCTCTTCCCCACCAACCCTGCAGATCCTGATTACGAGGGGAAGAGGAAGTCCCCACACACAGAAGGGAGTGCCCCTCAAACCCGCACACCCTCCCCCACCCGCAAGTCCCCCTGGCGCCAGAAGAGTAAGACCCCCGCCACCACGCAGCTCCAAGGCAAAGTCTCCATCCTCCATCCTCCAGGCCACCACTCCAGAGGTTCCCCCGCCACTCCCTGCCCCGGGATCCCCCACCCACAGATACACCATCCCCAAAATGCTAAGGCCATCCCCCCCTAGCACTTGCTCCTCCACACCTGGTAAGACAGTTAGTGCCACTGATGTGGGGACCGTGTCCCCCCTGTCCTTCCGACCTCACCTGTCCCCCATTCCGCTCCCATGGATGTAGGCACTGCTTTGGAGTCCACAACCACCCCTTCTGACTTGGGCACTGCAGTGGTGAGCCAATCCACTCCATCTGACCTGCCCACTGGAGTTGTGCCGGCACCCGCCCCATCTGACTTGTGCCCCACAGTTGTGACAGGACCCACCATTTCAGTCAGCTCCACTGCAGTTGCAAGTGTCTTGCCTGCATCCCCCACCTCTTCACTGCCTCCTTCTGCTGCGCCCTGATCCTGTCCCTGCGGTGCCTGGCCTGCCCCCATGTATGCCCCTCCGAGGGGATGACCCCGGTCCTTAGCAGTGCAGGCAAGCAACGTGTGACAGTTGTCACTCTAGTTCACTCCTTGGCATTTGGACATGGACTGGCCATTGGCCTTTTGTTTGAACAGACGTTTAACTGTTAATATGCTGGAATTTGTCACTCTAGTTCACTCCTTGGCATTTGGACATGGACTGGCCATTGGCCTTTTGTTAGACCAGACGTTTAACTTTAAATATGCTGAATAAAGCTTTTTTCTTTATCCCTGTGAACTTGATTTAGCTGTACATTATGTTGATGTTTTACATGCCCTTGCACCTGTAATGCTTGGTTTCCAATGTTGAATACTGATGTGTTGATGTGAGGTACTCCATGTAGTCCATGAGATGTGTATCCTATTCTGGTGGGTATCCATGTCATCCTTTGCAGCTACCTGTGAGTTATGATCAACTATTTGTGGACATCTCTGTGTACATTTCATTTGCATGGTCACATCTCTTGCTTGCACCCATGCACATGTGATGTGCTTTCCATTGTCCAATTTGTCAATTTCACCGACTTTGTGCGCATCACCACGGGACCTACAGGTGTGGGCATCATTGGTATAGGAGCAACTGTGTCCTCTGTGCAACTTGCTAGACATATGTTTTGAGTATGTGCGGATGACTTAGGGGAGACTCACATACCCAGGCTGTTGTGACCAGAGCCTTCATTGTGTGGTAACTGATGGCTGACTGACCAAGTGTTCTGCTGACATGAGTGAGACGTGCTGTGAATATGTTTGGCACAGCTGGGCTTCCACAGGAGTTGGGTCCCTCCAAGTGTGTTGTCCCGTGACATAGCCTGGGCCCATGGTGTGTGTTGTATGAGCATGTGTGTGTGTCCACATCCCTTTTCATGCACAGGCAGTGTTCCCTTGATATGTTCCTGTTGTTGATGCTTGCTGAGTGGTACTGTGTTCATCCCACTACTTTGCCATGGGCTACCAGATGTGTGGGTCATGACACACTACTGTTAATTGGTATATCATCATTGGGATTTGTCAGTTCTGAGTGGTGATGATTTTGTCAGACACAGATGGGACACAGTCAGTGTTCCCCAAGGCACTTGTTTATTTGCAAAATCATGTAGTTGTCCCTAGGTGGTACCTTTCAGTGATTGAGACATTTGTATGTGTGTGACTGCTCCCACTTGTCGGGTTCATGGCTGCAATGTTGGTAGGTGTCAGCATGTGTGCCTTGTGGTTCTCCTTGGCTTCCGCATTGTCCTGGGACTGTGGAAGAGATTCTGAAGGTTACGTGAGCTTTGAAGTCATGGCCATGTACCGCATACTGTGCAGTATGTCTGTCATTCCCCAGGGTTGTAAACTGTCCTTGTGTGATGTGTCTGTGCACCTTAGTTCCTACCAACATTCCTGTGTTTGTCATGGGTGCATGTGCAATGTCACCTGTCCATGTGGGCTTCACAGATGCACATTGTTGCAGTTCAGGGTGTGTGGTGTTGAGGCTGGACTGATGTAAATGTTTGCATGGATGGTCCCCTAGGTCCCATTTGTCCATGGATGAGGGGCCATGCTGAGTGGTTTGTGTTTGTGCATGTGTGATGTACGTTTGTGGAACAGGACACATGTCTGGGTTTCCCAGTTTTTACAACATCTGCCTTTGTCATCACAGTGGAGGTGTCATGCATGCTTGTGTCACCCCAATGTCTGGTCCCTGGGGGTAGTGCTGTTGTGTGTTAGTCTCTTGCTGTGTTAGTTGGTGTTCATTCCAGCTTGTGTCACATGTGTCTTTTGTGCTCCCTCTCATCTCACAATGCCTGATTGCCCACTAAGGATGTCCCAATGATAGTTTACTTTTGTATGGCCCTGTGTCCACATCTGTGTCACTGTGGTTCTGCCCCCCTCATGTGTTGTGTAGTTGCCTGGGGATACTGTGACACACACACACACATGCTATGTCAGATGTGCAGTGTGAGTTTGCCTGTTTGCATTGGTATTGCTGTTGTGGGCCTTTGTCTGGATGCTGTTTCTGTGATTTTGCATGCTGTCCCTGTGAGTCATGTCACATCATTGTGCACATTCATCCTGGTTGTTAGGTGCCATTGCTGGCATGTAATGTGAGTTTGGGATCTGACACCTACAGTCTACACATGTTGTTTTGATTGGTGTGTCTATTTTCGAGATGTGTGCATGCTTGGTGATGGTCACTTCTGCTGTTGTGTCATTGTACGCTGTATGCATTGTCAGCCCCTATGTGTGGTGCTTGTCTGCACATGGCCGAGAGTGTGTTATGTTTTCACAGCACTGTTAGCCTCACCACATCTCTGTGTGTATGGGACACAACCACTAGTTTGCCCCAGAAGTGTTTGATGTGTTGGGAGCAGGGATCATACATGCTGTTTGTTATTTGCAGCTTTGATCATGATGACACTTACATTTTGGTCACTGTGATGAGGGGGGCTTAGTCCCCATCACCACAATGCTCAACATCTGCTGCATTTTGGAAGCCCCCACTTAACTTCTGTTCTACACAGTGAGGGCGTGTTCTTTTTACATTGCCACAGTGCTATGGTGATGCTTGCCTTGTGTATATCACACTCATGTTTTGGTCACACATGTGCTGTTACTTACATTGTATGCTCATAGCCATATTCACTGTTGTGGGCATTTGTCACAGACTACTCACTGTTGACATGATGTTAGGTAGGATGCATTTTGCGGACTTACCTGATGTTGGAGTATGCTGGATGTGTTGCGCACCACCTATCCTATGGGTGGGGGTGGCAGGGGTGATAGGCAACATCAGCCATATGGGTGGGGGTGGCAGGGGTGATGGGCAACAGGTCCACTATGGGTGGAGGTGGCAGGGGAGATGGGCAACATCAGCCCTATGGGTGGGGGTGGCTGTAGTGATGGGCAACAGGTCCCCTGTGAGTGGGGGTGGCAGGGGTGATGGGCACCAGGTCCCCTATGGGTGGGGGAGGGAGTAGTGATGGGCAACATAAGCCCTATGGGTGGGGGTGGCTGTAGTGATGGGCAACATTAGCGCTATGGGTGGGGGTGGCAGGGGTGATGGGCAACAGGTCCCCTATGGGTGGGGGTGGCTGTGGTGATGGGCAACATAAGCCCTATGGCTGGGGGTGGCAGTAGTGATGGGCAACAGGTCCCCTGTGAGTGGTGGTGGCAGGGATGAACGGCAACATCAGCCCTATGGGTGGGGGTGGCTTTAGTGATGGGCAACATTAGCCCTATGGGTAGGGGTGGCAGGGGGTGATGGGCAACAGGTCCCGAATGGGTGGGTGTGGCTGTACTGAAGGGCAACATAAGCCCTATGGCTGGGGGTGGCAGTAGTGATGGGCAACAGGTCCCCTGTGAGTGGGGGTGGCAAGGGTGATGGGCAACATCAGCCCTATGGGTGGGGATGGCTGTAGTGATGGGCAACAGGTCCCCTGTGAGTGGGGGTGGCAGGGGTGATGGACACCAGATCCCCTATGGGTGGGGGTAGCAGTAGTGATGGGCAACTTAAGCCCTATTGGTGGGGGTGGCTGTAGTGATGGGCAACATTAGCCCTATGGGTGGGGATGGCAGGGGTGATGGGCAACAGGTCCCCTATGGGTGGGGGTGGCTGTAGTGATGGGCAACATGAGCCCTATGGCTAGGGGTGGCAGTAGTGATGGGCAACAGGTCCCCTGTGAGTGGGGGTGGCAGGGGTGATGGGCAACATCAGCCCTATGGTTGGGGGTGGCTGTAGTGATGGGCAACAGGTCCCCTGTGAGTGGGGGTGGCAGGGGTGATGGGAACCAGGTTGGCTGTAGTGATGGGCAACATAAGCCCTATGGGTGGCAGTAGTGATGGGCAACATAAGCCCTATGGGTGGGGGTGACTGTAGTGATGGGCAACATTAGCCCTATGGGTGGGGTGGCAGGGGTGATTGGCAGCAGGTCCCCTGTGGGTGGGGGTGGCTGTAGTGATGGGCAGCAGAAGCCCTATGGCTGGGGGTGGCAGTAGTGATGGGCAACAGGTCCCCTGTGAGTGGGGGTGGCAGGGATGATGGGCAACATAAGCCCTATGGTTGGGGGTGGCTGTAGTGATGGGCAACATTAGCCCTATGGGTGGGGGTGGCAGGGGTGATGAGCAACAGGTCCCCTATGGGTGGGGATGGCTGTAGTGATGGGCAACATAAGCCCTATGGCTGGGGGTGGCAGTAGTGATGGGCAACATAAGCCCTATGGGTGGGGGTGGCAGGGGTGATGGGCAACATAAGCCCTATGGCTGGGTGTGGCTGTAGTGATGGGCAACATAAGCCCTATGGCTGGGGGTGGCTGTAGTGATGGGCAACATAAGCCCTATGGCTGGGGGTAGCAGGGCTGATGGGCAACATAAGCCCTATGGCTAGGGGTGGCTGTAGTCTGGGCAACATAAGCCCTATGGGTGGGGGTGGCAGGGGTGATGGGCAACATAAGCCCTATGGCTGGGTGTGGCTGTAGTGATGGGCAACATAAGCCCTATGGCTGGGGGTGGCTGTAGTGATGGGCAACATAAGCCCTATGGCTGGGAGTAGCAGGGCTGATGGGCAACATAAGCCCTATGGCTAGGGGTGGCAGTAGTCTGGGCAACATAAGCCCTATGGGTGGGGATGGCAGGGGTGATGGGCAACATAAGCCCTATGGCTGGGGGTGGCAGGGGTGATGGGCAACATAAGCCCTATGGGTGGGGGTATTAGTGGTGCTGGCCATGCAACCCCTATGGTGGGCTGTTGTTAGTGGCCAGGATGTGGATCCCCTGTGTGTGTGTGCCATTTTGCGGGTACGTGCCGTTTGTTTGTGTGGTAGGTGTCTGACTTACCGACTTCACCGTCGGTTCCTGAGCCGGTCATAGATGCAGAGTACTGGTATGACCTGCGCGATGGGATTCATAATGTGTTTGTGTCGTACACGCTGCTTGTTGCTCCGTCTCGTACCCGCTGCAAGCTGGTCCTTCTCGTAGCCGTGTATTGAGTTGTGGCGCGAATCGTAGCTGATATGCTTGTTTTCCGGATGCTGTGACGTGCCGTACGTGACAACCCATCCGGTGCGTAGGATGTACGCATCGTACTTGTCATGCCGGAAACTGCTATGGATACTGCTTCCGGGCGACTCGGGTTCATCGTTAGGAGTTACGGCTTGGACGGAGAATGGAGCTTGAATCCCAGCCTACGTGTCGGTTGTGTTTTTGGCAGTTAT
Organism: Triturus cristatus; assembly: GCF_964204655.1. NCBI lineage: Eukaryota > Metazoa > Chordata > Amphibia > Caudata > Salamandridae > Triturus > Triturus cristatus. The sequence goes on along the minus strand of NC_140586.1, from coordinate 679,770,406 downwards.
GCGCATCGTACTTACTTACAGGACGGATCGACTCCGGGGACGTGTCGGTCGCACGGTAAGGCTACGGACAGCTGTCCGACCGGCTATCGGAATCGGCCCCTTAATGTAACAATTAATTTTATTAAAAACAATTACATTACTTTAAATTATTTGTATACATCATTGTAACAGCTACTGCTCTTCCAGCTAATTATACAATAATGAGAAAGGATAGGAAAGAGAAATTAGGCGGTGGCATAGCCATTATTTATAAAAACATTTATACCTGTAAATTTGAAGACCTAATCCTTCCAGGCTGTGAAGCTGCTCTATTTAGATTGAATCTTAATCCCCAATTTAGCTTTTCGGGTTTTTTAATCTATTGTCTTCCGGGGCCAGCTGTTTTGTGGGCCGCCGCTCTTCCTGATTTAATGGCCCCTTATCTTTTAAATTCTGCTAATTTTTCTATTTTGGGTGACCTAAATCTGCATTTGGATGACTTTACTTGCGGGGTCAGTTCTACTTTGATTTCAGATTTAATGGCAATGAATGTATTGCTTCATAACTCAGGCACCACTCACCTAGCGGGGCACTTACTTGACCCTATTTTTTCAAATCTTTTAAACATTGAGTGTTCCGCAGCCCTTCCGCTAACATGGTCAGATCACTATTTAATAGCCTACAGTTTTAAGCAAACTTTGTTTTACCCTTCGACCTTTGCTTCAAGCGGCAAAACTAAAGGTAGAAATTGGGGGAAGCTGAATCAGGTAGATCTCAATAAGGTTTTGACAAAAAATATGCCTGACATTAGTCAGATATCCTTGGCTGATTCACAAAATATTCGTCACTGGTTTGAGAAATCTATCGATACATGTCTTCCTCTTTATATAAAAAAATTAAACAAGCATCGTCCTCCCGCCCCCTGGTTCTCGGAGAAATTAAAACAAGAAAAAAGTAAATGCAAAGTCCTTGAAAGGCATTGGAGGAAGGACTATTCTGATAACTCCAAGATTGCCTATAAAACAGCAATTCGAGCCTATCACTCTTTGTGTAATACCGCCAGAGCGGAATTTGTGAACAATACTATAATAAATGCACAAAATAATTCCAAAACTCTATTTAGAGTTGTCAGAAATGTGTCTGGTACTGATAACCTTCCTAGTTCCCCTATTCTTACTGCAACTCAATGCGAGAATCTGGCTGGTTTTTTCCTTACTAAAATAGAAAAAATTTATGAGGCTTTTAAGACGAAACAAGACATTTCTCCAGTGTCTGATAATTATGCTGTTTTGACATCTGATTCTACGAAACAGTTGAAGGAGAATCAAGGACACTCTGGATCTTTATTGGAAAATTGGGTACTTCTTGATGTTATTACTTTTAAGCAAATTTTAAATAGTCTTAGATCTGGTTCACCAAATTACTCATTTCCTGTTCCAGTGATGCAAGAACTTGATGCACCTATTCTGAGTGTGATCATGAAGTTACTGAATGCTTCCATTCGTGAGTCTACTCTACCTGCTGAGTGGAAGCATGCCATGGTCCTTCCTCTTTTAAAAAAAAGCCAATGCTGATCCAGAGCAGCTATCCAATTTCTGCCCTATCTCTCTGCTTCCAGTGTACTCCAAAATTTTGGAAAAACACATTAATATTCATCTAACTAAATTTGTTGCCACCCAAAATTTCTTACACCCTTCACAGTCAACCGAAACAGCGCTTCTGGGGGTCACAGAGAAATTACGGGGACATCTGGACGCTGGGGAGACTGCGGCGCTTATTCTACTTGACTTAAGCGCCGCCTTTGATACGGTGTCTCACCCAGTGTTATTGACGGCGTTACGTTCGCTGGGGATAGCTGGCCCAGCACTTAGCTGGTTTAGTAACTTTTTGACCAATCGAACTTTTCAAGTTTTTTCATCTGAAGCAACGTCGAAAACTCATTTATCCCCCCATGGCATTCCTCAGGGCTCTATCTTGAGTCCTTTATTATTTAATATCTATGTTAAGCCACTAGCAGTGATCGCAGAAGAAGTTGGGCTGTATATTTTCTCCTATGCCGACGATACTCAAATAATTTTTTCTTTGTCGGCAAACAGCTTTTCGGAATCATCTTCTCTTCAGACAGGGCTTAGGAAAAGTGCGGAGTGGATGGCGGTTAACTCACTGAAGCTCAATGGGGAGAAGACCGAGGTTCTCATTCTGGGTAAGAATGTAGATCTCTGGGGCCCACAGCATTGGCCACCTGAAATGGGGACTCTCCCTACACCAGCCACCCAAGTTCGAAATCTGGGTGTGACTATTGATAACCAACTCTCACTGAAGCAGCAAGTGGTAAAAGTAGCTTCGATTTGCTTAACAATCCTGAAATGGCTCAGGAAGATCCTTTGGATGTTGCCTAGTCCCACGCAGAAAACGGTAATTCAAGCACTCATAACATCTAGATTGGACTATGGCAACATCCTATATTTGGGAGCCAATAAGGAGGTGAAGCGCAGGCTACAACTTGTACAGAATGCAGCAGCTAGGCTGCTATGTCAGATTCCACGAATGACTCCTGTCTCCAGCTTTCTTCGTGAACTTCATTGGCTCAGGGTCGAGAGCTGTATAAAGTTCAAGACTCTGAACTATATGTTTAAGGTGAAGTCTGGTAGTGCCCCTCAATATCTAGAGGGCCTTTGTTCATTCGTATTTTCCTTCGCGGTCCCTCCGTTCTGCTACTCAGTCAAAGTTTGTAGTACCTAGGATCACACGTTCTCGGCTAGGTGGTCGGTCCTTTGCTTATCTAGGTCCTCTTCTTTGGAATTCCCTTCCTTTATTCCTTAGGAAAGAAACTGTTCTCAGTAACTTTCGTAAACACCTAAAGGCTTGGCTGTTCAATCAATAGGTTTATGACAATTTGACCACTTGTACTTTTTCCTGTATAGCGGCGCTGGGAAACCTTTTTGGGAGCTATGCGCCTTATAAGATTAATAATAATAATAATAATAATAATAATAATAATAATAATAATAACTATTAATTCATACTATATTATTTAACCTGTTATTCTTGGGGATCTATTTCAACAAAAAACAAATAATTTAACTTCATATATTAACATTTATACAATATTTTAATTAACATTAATATTTAGCATAAAAACATGTTTACAGACTCTATTCAAGTTTAATTAACTAACTTTGTACTCCAGATCTAGCAGGAGATCTAGCAGGAGTGATATAAGCGTCCACACTTTTCCAAACCCACAGCTCACCTTACACTTAGAACATGATGGTTAGAAGTAGATCCGGAGAAAGAGGAATGGGAAAAGAGACAAATATCGTCATAGTTCCATTTTCCACAGCTGGGCTTGATCTGCTGTGCAGGAGCATTGATATCTAAAGACAAGAGAATACTTTATGTTGGCAATGGAGTTGGCTTTGGCATCTAACTTCTCATATTGTATATAATATACCTGTTGACACTTTCAGGGAGAGACATGCAGAGGTAAAATCATCGCATGCCATATCATTACAGACCTGGCCACAAACTGCTAAAGCAATTTTCTGCTTAACTTATTCTAGACATATCAATTAAAAAGAGTTTAGGACTGAATCTAGGGTGATAATTAGTTATTTAGAGTCTCTGTGTGACTCTGCATTTGTAGATTCTACAATTATTTTTGCTATCGGAAGACCTCTATAATGTTCAATACCTTAGATATTTATGTGAAAAATGACGTCATGTTTATTTAGCATATGCAGACATTAATAAAGTTAATTCGGACTTTATTTGTGTACTAGATAGTGAAAGGCACCTATTGAACAATAGATGTATTTAATTATATGAAAATACGCGCAGGGGCTGGTGAATAATCATTACTTTTTAACTGGTTGAGGAAACTATATTTTATTTCTATTTGGAATTTCTATTTTATATGAGTTTGATCGTCCCTGTTATCTGAAACAAACTAATTTAGCTGGCTGAATCGGGTTGAGCTCCCTTTAATAGGGAAGGTTGTCTGGAAGATGAGGGCTTTGTGCAGGATATGGTCCAATGGCATGCCTGTAGCCTGTAGGAGCTGGAGAAGAGAGCTGACTGTCGTGGGTGGAAGGCTGGAAATGCATGTCAGAGGAAAAGGCTAGCAGAAAAGGAGGATGAAAATGAACTATGAATAGACGAAGAGACATATGCAGGTCTTCATGTCATGTAGAGCTGGAGAAGTTATATTTAAGCAGTCAAGCAGTGTAGGGCGTTGGGCAGAAGGGGATGATGGCTGGAAATGCATCTGTCAGAGGAGCAGGCTAGCAGAAAGTATGTGGAAGAATAACTATTTAGACGTGAAGAGATATATGCAGGTTGTCATGTAATTTAGAGCTGTAGAATCTATATATAAACAGTCAAGCAGTGTAGGGCGCTGGGCAGAAGGGCTGGCATCAGCTAATCACAAAAAAAGATCAGTTTAAGTGACAGAAAACATGCCTAGGAACACTAAAGCACATTATGCCTTAGATCATTGAGTCCATATTAAAATATATAATAATTCAATCTTTCTCACCTTCACAGCGTGTAAGGATGTAAGGGTTTGCAGATGGATACAGACAGGTCCAAAATATATATTTGTTTACCTTCATGTCCTTTAGACTTGGAAACACATGAAATGAAGCAGTGGATAAACTGCACACCACCATTTCACCCTTCATCAAGGGCTTTGTCAGGGAACGTGACATGCATCTGACATCATAATATACTCAGTGGAATGAAGTAGAAACATGTGACAGCAGTACCCTCTTTTATATAGATATAATTCTAGCAATAATATAGTGATATCAGTCAATCGACACAATACAATCTTAAATTAATTCTTGAGAATTGATCAAAGAACTGTCCAAATATCTAATTTCTAATTATTTTATGGACTTCAATGTATCTAATACTGAAACGTTCCTTATCAAACATTAAGGGTTGTATCATTTAAAATAAGCACTTCAAATGCTAATTTAAGTCACAGTCTGCCTCAGTTTGGGGGATGACTAGTGTCTTAAAGAGTTGGGACAGTTGTACATTTCATTAGCACCACTTAGCAGATTAAAATGTAATGCCTTTTCATGGGCTTTCTCTGAGAGGTTCATTGTGGACGTGGCTTTACCCCAAAAAGTTATTTTTTGAAATTGTTTTTCTAAGTGCATAAACAAAACGTTTCCTCAGTGGATAGTTAAGTTAGCAGACAGTAATTAACATCCATACTTAACAAAGCGGGGTTAAAGGTGACACGCGTATTGGCTGTTTTCAACAACTGGGTGTTTTCAACAAGTGTGGCTGCAATTATGAATTGAGAATGGAATTTGCACGCTTTGGGAGAATACAAATTATAATATAGTGAATCACATGAAAAATCAAAGTAAGAAAACTAGACTTGTTCTCTACTGATGTAACTGTCATTATTGAATAATAATAATATAATCTTTATTCGGTTATATAAAAACAGTTATAACCATAAAAGCTTTTACAAAAAACATATCATCCTCAGTATACACAAAATGTGAAATTGTTTAGGTTAACATAAATACTTTCAACCCAAATTAGATCTATGATTATAAATGCACTTTAAAAACATAGCTACACTTTTTGTGATCAGTGTAGTATTCAGAAATTGTAGGTGCAGCATAGCAGGACGACATCTTCTAAAACCAAGCGTTCTTAACAACGGGGTCAACCATAAATTGCGATGGACAGCATAATATTTACAAAACAAAACAGTGTGCATAGTTGTTTGTGTCGAAATTTCATCGCAAGGGCACATCACTAAAGTTCGTTCCCAGGAGTTACGTTTTGGAAAGGCTACAAGCCTATGGAAGACATTCAATCTGAATCGCGTCAGCAAGAGGCGCTCAAATTGGGACTCAACATAGGTCAGGTATGGTTCAATGGTGAGAGAAGTCTTAACCATCAAAGAATGTTGGACCGATGTTTTACTTGACTCTTTTGTGATCCGTAATTCTTCCAGATGAGAAAGGGCTCTTATTTTTAGATCTTTCTTCGAAATCTCGGACATTAATTCGGGATTAACATAATATTTAATCAGATCTAGGTCATTAAAAAACTTTTTTATGTACAGTAGCCATTCTATTTTTCCTGCGTGCTCCAGCGTCATGCAATCTGCTATAATCTCCTTTGTGAGTAGATTTTTTGATGACATCCAAATACGGCGCCACAGTAGAAGAGGTTGGACTTTAGCCAAGTCTTCGATGTGGGCCATACCAAGTTCGGCATGACAAGAAAACGTGGACACACGTTTGGGGGTCATCAGGAGAAATCTCATGAAAACATTCTCTGCGATTTGGAGTACGTTCGTGCTTTTATGGCCCCACAAACCTGCCCCATAGAGTGCGATAGAGTGGCATTTTGCTGCATAAATGCGAAGAAGTTCTACGGGTGGTCTTTTCCCTAATTTCTGGGAAAATTTTATAAGTGCCATTATTGCACGCAAGAGATAATGTTTTCTAGCATTAATGGCCGCTTTCCAATTAAGTTTTTCATCAATCAATACTCCAAGGTATGAGTATTGGTTAGTGGATTCCAACATCTCTTTGTTTAGGAATATGGACTTTCCCCTTTTCCTGCCCTTTCCCGCCACCATTACATAAGTTTTTTTGATGTTTATTTTTAGGTCCAGAGTATCCATAAACTGAGCATACCTATCAAGGGATTTCTGCAACTCTCGCGGGGTGCGCGCTAAAATTACTGCGTCATCCGCGTAGAGAAGCGCTGGAATAAGGCGGTCTTTTACTCGAGGGAGGTCCTGGGCCCCCCTCAACATTGCCACCTCCAGACCGTTGGTATACAGAGAGAAGAGGAAGGGGGCCAGGACACACCCCTGCCTCACACCGCGTTCCACCCGAAAGGACTCAGATACTTCGCCCTGTGTACCAAAACGGACCCTCGACGAAGGATTAGAGTATAATGCCCGAAGGAGGGTTACAAGGGCTGGATCTATTTCCATGTCAGTTAGGACAGACCAGAGCTTTGAGTGGGAGACGCAATCGAAGGCCGCGGAAAGATCGACATATACCATATACAATCTGCCTTCTTTTGCTGTTACGTATTTCCCCATCAATAGGCTTAAGTTCAGTGCCTGTTCTATAGTTCCGAATCCTTCTCGGAAGCCAAACTGAATATTTGATAGTATATTGTGGTCTTCTGCCCAGTCTTGAAGTCGCTGTAAGACCACTCTACCCAGGACTTTACCGAGGGAATCCAGTAATGATATTGGCCGATAACAGGAGACCTCATCTCTATTTCCCTTCTTAAAAATCGGGATCATAATTGATTGAGTCCAAGTTTCAAATAGCCCATGCCTCATTGTCGCATCAAACACCCTTTTTAAAATTGGTGCCCATAGGTCAAGTTTAAATTTATAAAAGTCAACTGGGACACCATCTGGACCGGGGGCTTTTCCTCCTTTACTGGCTTTCACTGCCTTAATTATTTCGTGTAATTCAAAGCTTAGGGGGATCGGAAATAGGATGTCTTGAGGACTATCCTCCTTCTTCTCATCTAAATCGGTTGTTTGAGTTTTACTGAACACTTTAGCAAAATGGTTTACCCATGTCGGGCCATCAATCGCTACTTCGATTGAAGGCTGATCACTGGAGTCGGACAGGAAGGGAGTCTTCACTATCCTCCAGAACAGCTCTCCACTTTTAGACTGAGAGCTCTCGTGCAGTTGATCCCATAGGGATTCTTTTATTTTCCGCTTCCTTAATCTGCAAGCTAGACGGTAAGAGCTCCTTAGCCGGCGAATTTCGTCTTGTTCTCTTACAGATTTTGACAGTGCTTTTTTCAAAAGTTTATGAGCTACGGTGCATTCGTGACTAAACCACCCTCTTTTATCACCTTTTTTCCTTTTATTAGTACAAGTTAAAAAATTATTTACTTTCTTCAAAATTAAGCTAAAATTAATCAACAGTTCTTTTTGGTTGGTATTGCTGTCTAGACATTTCATAATCGCCGGGTAAACCGCTTGGACCACCTTCTTGGTTATTGTTTCTGGTTCAATCTTGCCCCAACTTATGGCATAACCATTTTGTTTTGCCAAGCAAATATTGTTTTGGGCAAGAGCAGACATCAGCGAGTATGGTTTAAATTTCCCCACATCAAGGATTAGGTTAAAAACCAACGCTGCATGGTCACTTAATGCATTAATTATTAATCTAAAATTCTGTGCTCTACTGCCCAGCGTAGCTGTGATCAAGATATAATCAATTGTTGTCTCCCACCCTCTCCCCAGATATGTAGCCTGCAATTGTCCTGATAAAGTATTAGAATTATTTAGGATCATTAGACCTAGTTCCGACATCATTTCGTTGAGTAATTCTCCTAACTTTGTATGACTGAAATGAGTCTCGTAATTATCAGTTTCTTCCCCATCCCCACAAGAGCAACAGTTTGACACGTTACAGGGGTGATGATTAAAATCACCGCCCCACACAATACTAGGGACATCTGTCCCTTGTATTCTACTAATCAATGTAGAAAGTTTGTTACGGATGGCCTCAAGTAGTTCTGGTCTCTCTGATTCTGGAAGGTTGTCATAGGAATTTACTAGAAAAATAACCCCCTTCCCCTCAAGCGAAAGTTTTAGGATCTGATGGTTAGTGTGTAATCTCAGGGGAGTGACTTTTAACCCAGGTATGGTATTTTTTATGAATATCGTCAAACCCCCCTTCGCCCTGCCATGTAAGCCTGCAATAGCCGGTGAAAAATAAGTTTTGTATCCCAACAGATGTTGTTCGTTGGTAGACCATGTCTCTTGGAGACAAATTACATGGTGATCTTCAACAAACTTCATGAGAGTCCCATCCAATACTTTGTCTCGTAAACCCGCAATGTTCCATGACATAAACTGTACATTGATGCAAGCGTTTCTTGGGTCTGAGCTTTTACAAATATTAGGTACTTTCTCTACAGGCGACATTTCTACCACTCTTAGATCTGTAACCCCCGCCTGTTCGGGTGATAATTGATGTGACCTCGTTGGAAAAGAATCAGAATCCCTATGGTGTAGGGGGATTGGTACAAAAGGGGGGGTCCTAGTTTCTTTAGAACTAGTTTCCACGGGTTCAGATACATGGTCCGAATCGTTGGAAGACGAATGGTGAGATGCAATGAATTTTCTAGTTTGGGTCTCTTTGATGTTAAGTCAATCTACATCTTCCAAACCGCACAAAGCGGCATAAGGATTAGAGGTAGGAATATTAAATCTCTGATATATCTGAGAATTATTATTCCTTGGAGCCTGGTTTAGAGTTTGAAATGGTTGGTAATTATTGCTCATAGGTCTACTATTCAGCTGCGGATAAAAAGCATGGTTATGTACAGCTTGGAGAGAGAAACGATGATCCATTTTGCCCCAATTCATAAGAAGATCTTGTTTAACATCTGGAGTGGAGTAAGCGATCAGTTCTCTAGGGTAGAAGTAGTCAACCAGGTGTGTAGCAATTGCGACCTCCCCTCTAGCCTCGAACCAATCACCTATACATCTGACCGCTCTGTGATCTCTAAAATTTATAATGATCACGTCCCCCTTCTTATCTTTCGGTCTAGTACCTACCCAACATGTACGTCTCACCATAAGAATTTCCCCATTTATGTGTGCAGGGAGGGGTCTATTTTGGTTCAACCAATGCATGGTTTTGTTTTTTAACGCATGGAAGTCCTCCCTTGCACCTGATGTTAATTCTGGGACCCCTGTCATAATAACTGTATATGGGGCTGATTCGGGGGGTAGGTCCACCCTTCTGCTTACTGGGATATATTGTGGCTGGGTTAACCAATCACGCTTCTCTTGATCTGTTATATCCTTTTTCTTCGTGATAGGTGTTACCGAAGAATGAGTTCTATTTTTACTTTTTTGTTCTTCGGTGTCCCGATGAGTGGCAAATTTCTGTCTATTGCCCACCTTATTGACCCCTTCCGTGTCTCTACTATTTGTTACGTGCTGTGTCCTACCTTGATCTGCGGTATTATTAGATGGTATATCCGCAGAGTTTACCCCCGAGATGGTGCGCGAATTTGTCAAGTGATCATCCGTAAGAGGTCGCGCTACCATGGGAGGAGGAACATGTTCCTTCATATTATTTTTAATCTGGGTATTGGTAAATTCAGATATAAGTAGATTATTCATTCCCACTTGTTTACTTAAATCCTCTAGGTGGAGGGTTATTAATCTGGACCTTTCAAGAAGAGGAAGTAGAAGGGATTTGACCATTGTCTCTAATTTAGCAAGTAGGTCGCTCAAGATATCCGGGCTGGATAACAATCCTGGAGTGTTTGTACATGGAAGAGGAGTGTTTGTTGCTACGGAACCTACATGATTCTGTTTTTGTGTGAGCGATTTAGCTTTTTTCTTTTTCGTCAAGAGTGGTCTAGTAAGTATACCTCGTCTCTTTCTTGTTGATTGTCTTTTTACCACTGGGGGGGAGGAGATAGCTAAATTGGGTGAATCTGAGAGCCCCGATAAAGTAAGTGTGGTAATATTATCATCGGGCAGGGGGACCTCGCCAGGGGAATTAACATGAGACGTGTTTTTTGTTATTCCAGGCGTTGAATAGGATCTAGAAATTCCGGTACCCACATTCACCACCTCTGGAGATAGGATTTTACCAATTGTGCCCAGTGAGGAGCGCTTGCCTGTTAAGAGGTCTAAAGATAGTCGTTTTTCCATATCCGCTATCTCCTTCTCCAAGACAGTAGTCACACGCTTGAAGAATTGGTCAATAGTTCCAGATACTGGGCCTTTGGAGGTGTTTATGGTTAGAGTACTCGATTTATCAGCACTTTGTGACATGATGTTATAATGCGGTAGAGCTACAACAACAAAGATACCACAGTAAGTCAGTGTCCACAACAGGCGAACGTTTCAAACAGTTTAGATCAGTGTGTGATAGATGCTCTCACCATTGAAGGAAGGTTAGGAGGGTGGCCCGTCCCGTCCACGATCGTCCTCGGACGGTCTCAGACGGCCCACCCTTTGCCCAGGCTTCGCCCCAGTCTGCGCCCCGCTCGCGTCCCGCTCACGCGAGGAGGGGCGGAAGTCAAATAGCGGGAGGAGGAGGGGCCGGGAAGAGGCACCAGGTGCGTCCTATGATGGCGAGGCAAGGCACCCTGGGCCTCGCAGTCCCAGCGAGTAGTCAAGAGCAGCCTTCAAGGGTTTGTTCCGCCGGCAATTTCCTTCGGCTCCAACCACGTTAAAATCAGGGTCTTTAAAAGTGTCCACGTTCTGCGCCTACGAGCGGCTCCCGCGAAGCGGGGGCCGCGAGGCGTTTTTGAAGGGGAAGCTTGATGGGAGGAGGGGCCGGGAAGAGGCACCAGGTGCGTCCTATGATGGCGAGGCAAGGCACCCTGGGCCTCGCAGTCCCAGCGATTAGTCAATAGCAGGCTTCACGGGTTTGTTCCGCCGGCAATTTCCTTCGGCTCCAACCACGTTAAAATCAGGGTCTTTAAAAGTGTCCACGTTCTGCGCCTACGAGCGGCTCCCGCGAAGCGGGGGCCGCGAGGCGTTTTTGAAGGGGAAGCTTGATGGGAGGAGGGGCCGGGAAGAGGCACCAGGTGCGTCCTATGATGGCGAGGCAAGGCACCCTGGGCCTCGCAGTCCCAGCGAGTAGTCAAGAGCAGCCTTCAAGGGTTTGTTCCGCCGGCAATTTCCTTCGGCTCCAACCACGTTAAAATCAGGGTCTTTAAAAGTGTCCACGTTCTGCGCCTACGAGCGGCATTATTGAATAACTATTTTGAGAGTTGTGGCTATATTTTATTTTTAGTTTGCTCCCCACTGACTCTTACAGGGTACTAACTGTGAAGGACCGAAACCGCCCAAATTCACTGGTTGTTTTGTTGAACGCTACATCTAGAAACCTGCTGTAATAAAATAGGTTGATGGTAGACTGGGGTGTGATCCACGGTCAAGCAGCAACCATAATCCTTGTCAGGGTGATGCACAAGCCAACCCAAAATTAACCTGTGATCAAACCTCTGGTAGCTTGGCACAGAGCTGTCAGGATTCATCTGGAGGCAATGTGTAAAGTATTTGTGTAGCACATCAAAGAGTAATAAAATGAATTATACCACATAAAAAGGATTCCACACTAAGTTAGAAAAATAGAACTATTTTTAATAAATAAAACAAGACCAAAAAAACGACCATTCAATCAGTAGGACTAAAGATATGCAAGTTTAAAGATGTCATTGGAAATAGCCCCAAAAAGCACAAAGCACTAACTGTAGATACCTGATCCTGCCAGACAAAGACAAAGGCACAAGATCAAGCTGACTGCAATGATGGCTGTGATGGACAGCTACAGGGACCCAATAAGGCCCACTGAACAGAGTTCCTTAAATCCAGGTTTGCGGAGCTTTGCTGTGGTCCGCATCGAGGATGCATCGTACAGCTGAAATGATGCATCGATTCCGAGACGCAGCAAGGCTGGGATGTGAGGTCCTGCATCGTCTTCGGGAATGCCTTCGAAGAGGACTTGCGATGCGAAGTCCAGCATTGATAATGTGTCACGCAGTCAGGGTGATTTGTCTCTTCCGAGGAGCTGTGAAGCTGCGATGCGGGGTCTGCTGTCATTGTAGAGGCTACCGTCGATGAGGGATGCAAGGGCCTGCACTCAGGGTTCATCACGGAGCGACAGTTCCGATGAAGTTGAGGGCTGCAATGCAGATCTTTGTGATGGTGGAGATCCACACAGTGACGGCAATGTGTCGGTTCTGCTTGGGTTGCGTCACATAGCAGAGAAGATGCACCAGTTTCATTGGATCCACAGAGGCTGGAAGACCACCTTAGGCACACTTTCAACTGTCCAGGACTGAGGTGACACCACTTGGCAAGGTAGACTCACAGATGTCCAGATGCTGGGGTCAAGGTTGTTGGACCATTCTGTCCCTGAGGCTCAAGTCGGAAGGCCATATTTTCATTATTCTTTGCATCTCCTTCTCATGGATCAACGAGGTCACCCTTGCCAGATAGCAGCCATTCAATGCAAAATACTCTGCAATTGAGATGATACTGTATGCTCAAGTTGATGCATTTAAGCCTGTGCTCCCAATCTTTATAGAACCACGACCCCATTTTTAGAATGACAAAGTTTCTGGATCCATCTCACATTAATAGATGAGAGGTAGAGGCAATTTTTTAATGTAATAGTACACACGCTTGAAAATGCTGTGAATTACCAAAACAACATACTCATTACAATTTTTGCGTTACGCCCTAACAGTTCATTTAGAGGTATATAAATGTTTCTGTCTTACAAAAATTCTACTTCCTACAGGATTTCCTTCCACACTCAATGTACCCCAGCAAGGTTGTCACATAGTTGATTTTAAAACCTCCTCTCAGTTTGCACTCAAAAAAAGAAAAGTAAATGCCTATCCCCATGTTAAAAGAATAAGCAGCAATTTGTCAGCAGACACAATCTGATATTTGACCTCTGTCCTTGAATCACAGCAAATGTGACAAGATAAATACAAAATGTAAAGGCATCTTTATTTATTGCTCTTTCACTGCTCACAAGAAATGGGCTGGCGACACACCAGTGAGTCACAACTCAAAGTTTGGGAAATGCTGACCTAAGCCCTTTGGTATTCAAAATGGCACAGTGGTCATGGGCATCTGGATCCATGTCCCAGCCAGCCTCCAGTCATGCAGTCATTGAATCAAAATTACGAACTACACTCAACTAAGTGCTGTGACTGTGGGATTGCATCATACCACAAGCAACCTGGAGCTTGCCTGGAAACAAAGGAAACTTCTTGCGAATCCCACCATTCTTCCTGTGCCATGAAGCTGGTGGGAATTTGGTCAAATGCCTCCATTAGAGAATGGTTATAGATCTGCTTTGATTGAATTTACTCTATCAATAACGTGTGCATGAACCAATGCCAAGTCCCAATGGGCCCTTTTAAGTCTCTCCCAACAGAGGAACAGGAATCTGTAAGTTTCCACACCAACATTTGGTGACAGGGACTGCCAACACTTGCAAAATTATCGTAAAAAGGCATTAAAAAAGGATCAGCAAGCCATTAGGAAAGCCCGGATAGACAATTCTCCTGAAAGGATTGAAAGCTATTCCAAGTCCTCGAAGGAACTCTACAAAATTGTTAATTCCTTTTTGAAACCTGCTAAGATGGGCTCAGGCACTCTTCCCTCTGAGTCCCTCTGAGATTTATTAGCCAATGAATTTCTCAGGAAAGCATGGCTCATTTATGACACACTTGCTGGGGCATCGGATCACAAGAATATGACCAACTAGAAGGCTTCGGTTGATAGGCCAAAGGGAGAACTTTTCTCATTCCCACAGGTTGGCAAGGAAGAAATCTTGAATATAGCAAAACTGTGACACGAGGCTTCCCGCTGAATCTCGCACACCTCGGTATCCTGTTGAAAGGCTTGATGCCATTCTTTCAGGGCTTACTGATATATGCAATCTTTTGTTGGACACTGGCAGTGTGCCAGACGCATGGAGCCAGAGTTAGTCGAAAGCTATTGGCCTATCTCCCTCCTCCCTGGAGTTAGCAAATCCTGGAAAAGTGATTAATAACCATATTTCGGTATTTCTGAAGTCTCATAATATCCTACACCCCACCCAAACTGGTTTCCCGCCAGGGTACAGTACTGCAACAGCGCTCCTTCCAGCTACCAAGGTGGTTCAGCTACTCTTATTCTGTTCGTCCTGAGTGCAGCATTTGACAGTCTCTTGCCTAATCTGAATGTGTGGATTGGAAGAGTACGGGATGATGAGAATTCGCTAAAATGGTTCTCCTCCTTTCTAAATAACAGAAGTTTTCAAGTTAGTAAAGGTCCATTCCTTTCCGCTGTCCATCACTTCTAGTGTGGTGTTTCCCAGGGCTCCTCCTTTAGCCAGATTCTTTTTCATCTTTATGTTCGTTCCTTGTCAAACATTGTTTTCTCTTTAGGTTTTGCTATGGTTCCTTATGCGGACGATACACAGATCATTGTCTCCCTCACTCCCAATAGAGGACTTATTTCACAGCAACTTAATTCCTGCTTAAAGCAAGTCACCAATTGGATAGCTGCCAGTTGCCTAAAGTCAAATGGAAATAAAACTGTGTTTTTTGTGGTCAGCTACAACCCATAACTTTGGAATCAGCTCAGCTGCCGCCGCCCCCCCCCCCCTCCTTGGGAGCCCGCCCATCCCCCAAGCCAGAAGTGAAAAGTCTGGGTGTTACACTGGACAGCTCAAGACTTATCTGTTTGATTACAATTATTGTATTGAGCCTGGTAGACCTCTCAGCACTGGGAATCCAATGCAGATCCAGTATCTCCTAGTCCTACAGATTCCAGCCTGTACATCACTGCTTCTAAAGAAACAGAATAGACTACAAAAATGTCCCATCTGTGATAGTCAGAGTCCCAAAGGCCAGCCTGTCTGTCACATCTCATATCCACAGCCCCACAGCCGGTCGCTCCTCACCCCTGCTGCCTGCCGCTCCTGGACGCCTCCTGTTGCCGCCGCTGCCTACCGCCTCCTGCCTGCCTCCTGATGCCTAACGCTCGCTGCCTGCTGCCCACCTCCTGACGCCTTACGCTCGCTGCCTGCTGCCTACCTCCTGACGCCTAACGCTCGCTGCCCTCACCTTCCGCTTCACCTCCGCTGCCCTCGCTCCTGGTAGGTGCCGCCGCCGCCACCACCTCCTTTTCGCGCCATTTTCCGCCGCTGCCCCTGGTCCGCTCCTCCTTCCCGCCGACGCTGACCCCAGGCCCGCCTCCCCCTGCAGCCCATTGGTCCCCCCGCCTCCCGCCTCCCGGCTGACCCTCCCTCCCGGCTCCTTACTTATGACGCCCCCTCAGCGACCGCGCAGCGGACGCGTGCAGCGGGTGTGCTGACTGAGCGCCGAAGGTGCGCCAAAGGTAAGCCCGTCTGCGCCCGTCCGTGCCTGGCCCGTGCCCAGCGTCAGACCCCCTGGCCCCCGCGTCCGCCACCCCCCTCCCCCGCAGAACCTACGCTGCCGCAACACTCATCGCACTCAACGCCGGCCGAACCCCCGGATGCTATCAAGCATCACCGCGAGGCACCCATGGACCCTTCGTCTGCCGAGCCTGCAACTTCGACTGCCTACGAACCCGCACCGCACCCTTCAGAACGGACATCAGCAACCACCTCAAGTGCATCCTGATCAACACCCGCTCCGTCCACCGACACGCCGTGGAACTCTGGAACCTCATCGACACCGCTGCTCCTGACGTCGCCTTCCTAACGGAAACCTGGATGAACGCCTCCTCAGCCCCCGACATCGCCATAGCCATCCCGGACGGCTACAAGATCATCAGGAGGGATCGCGTCAACCAGACCGGAGGAGGGATCGCCATCGTACACAAAGACACCATTCG
Source organism: Triturus cristatus (assembly GCF_964204655.1). Taxonomy (NCBI): domain Eukaryota; kingdom Metazoa; phylum Chordata; class Amphibia; order Caudata; family Salamandridae; genus Triturus; species Triturus cristatus. Next base: position 679,754,037 of record NC_140586.1, on the reverse strand, counting down.
CATCTCGACTGACTCCATTGACGCATTCAACGCCGCCGAGTACCTGCACTTCCAGATCCACACCGACCCAAAGACCACCCTCAGAGGCACCCTCATCTACAGACCCCCGGGACCGCGCACACAGTTCTGCGATGACATCACGGACTTCATCAGCCCACACGCCCTCCCCTCCACCGACTACATCCTCCTCGGGGACCTCAACTTCCACCTGGAGAACAACAACGACCGCAACACCACCGCCCTGCTGGACAACCTCGCTAACCTCGGACTGAAGCAACTGGTCAACACCCCCACGCACTACGCCGGCCACACGCTCGACCCAATCTTCTCGTCCAGCACACACATCTCCTTCAGCCACTCCACCGGACTTCACTGGACCGACCACAGCTGTGTCCACTTCAGCTTCAGGAAGAACACGACCCACCACCACCCGAAGCAGGTCCCCCACAGAAACTGGAGCAAGATCACGGCCGACCAGCTTACCTCCTCCCTCAGCCAGAACCCACCTGTCAGCACAACGGACCCCAACACAGCAGCCCGCAACTTCTCGCAGTGGCTGACCACCTGTGCCGACGACCTCGCCCCACTGAAGAACCCACCCACCAAGCCCAGAAGCAAGAAGGCCCCCTGGTTCACCGACGACCTCAGGGTCTCCAAGAAGGCCTGCCGCACACTCGAGAAGGCCTGGCTCCGCGACAAGACCGGCAACAACATGACCGCCGCCAAAATCGCAACTCGCAGACATCACCAGCTCATCCGCATCACCAAGAAGAAATCCCTGAAGGAACGACTGGACAACAACGCCCATGACAGCAAGGAGCTCTTCAGCATCGTCAAGGAGTTCTCCAACCCCAGCACCGGAAGGAACGACATCGCCCCTTCACAGGACCTCTGCGACTCCCTCGCCTCGTACTTCCACCGCAAGATTGCCGATATCCACGAGAGTTTCGGGACTCTGCCCCCGCACCCATCGGTAGAACCTCCGCACACCACCGTCACTCTCCAGACTTGGACCAAGGTGACTCCCGAGGACACTGCCCGCATGATGAACACCATCCACTCCGGCTCTCCAACGGACCCGTGCCCCCACCAGGTCTTCAACAAAGCAGCCTCCACCATCGCACCCCACCTCAGAGACATCATCAACATCTCCTTCGACACAGCCACCTTCCCGGAGAGCTGGAAGCACGCCGAGCTCAGCGCACTGCTGAAGAAACCAGCAGCAGACGCAACCGACCTCAAGAATTTCCGCCCTATCTCGCTCCTTCCTTTCCCTGCCAAAGTCGCCGAGAAGATCGTCAACAAGCAACTGTCCACCTTCCTCGAGACGAACGGATCCCTCGACCCATCGCAATCCGGCTTCAGAGCCAACCACAGCACTGAGACCGCCCTCATCGCAGCCACCGACGACATCCGGGCTCTACTCGACAACGGGGAAACTACGGCCCTCATCCTCCTGGACCTCTCCGCAGCATTTGACACTGTCTGCCACCGCACCCTAGTCCAACGCCTCAACAACACAGGTATCCAAGGGAAGGCCCTGGAATGGATCACCTCGTACCTCGCCGGCAGAACACAGAGAGTTTGCCTCCCTCCGTTCCGATCTGAGGCCACCGAAGTCATCTGCGGCGTCCCGCAAGGATCGTCACTCAGCCCCACCCTCTTCAACGTCTACATGAAACCCCTCGCGGCCATCGCACGCCAACACAACCTCAACATCATCTCCTATGCCGATGACACCCAGCTGATCCTCTCACTCACCAGAGACTCTGACAACGCCAGGACTAACCTGCACGAAGGGATGAAAGACGTCGCCGAGTGGATGAACCTGAGCCGCCTGAAACTGAACATGAACAAGACAGAAGTCCTCATCCTTGGACCATCACCCTCCGCATGGGACGACTCCTGGTGGCCCCCAGCCCTAGGCACCACACCAAAGCCAACGGACCACGCACGCAACCTGGGCTTCATCCTGGACTCTTCCCTATCGATGACCAGACAAGTCAACGCCGTCTCCTTATCCTGCTTCCACACCCTCCGCATGCTCCGCAAGATCTTCCGATGGATCCCGACCGAGACCAGGAAGACGGTCACCCAGGCCCTCGTCACCAGCAGACTAGACTATGGAAACACCCTCTACGCCGGAACAACAGCCAAGCTTCAGAACAGACTTCAGCGCATCCAGAACGCCTCCGCCCGACTCATCCTAGACGTCCCCCGACGCAGCCACATCTCGAGCCACCTGAGAGACCTCCACTGGCTCCCTGTCAACAAGAGTATCACGTTCAGACTCCTCACCCACGCACACAAATCTCTCCACAACATGGGCCCAAGATACCTCAACAACCGCCTCGCCTTCTACGCGCCCACTCGCCAGCTACGATCCGCTCGCCTCGCCGTCGCCGCCGTCCCTCGCATCCAGAGAGCCACCTCCGGAGGAAGATTCTTCTCCTACCTGGCGGCTAAGACATGGAACTCTCTGCCCATCCACCTTCAGCTGACCCAGGACCACCTCGCCTTCAGGAAACAGCTCAAGACCTGGCTGTTCGAGCAGTAGCAGACCCCCTTCCCCTAGCGCCTTGAGACCCTTCCGGGTGAGTAGTGCGCAATATAAATGCCTTGATTGATTGATTGATTGATTGATTGCCTGATCATTATTCTTCATAACCTGCACAGCATTTCCACCAATAAACTAAGAAGCAGCACCCCACATTGACATCTTTATATCATCTATAAGTACCATATGCGCATTAAAGTAGGCATACCTTTTAGAATATAGTTGTTTGCTTGGCAGTGGTGGTCAAGAGGCACAGCTGTTGCATTCTTTATGCTGGGCATATCATGCTGCTATTAACCAAAATGTGTACCCATTCAAGACTCTTGTCCACTGTTGAAGAAGATTATCGGAAGGAGACCCCAGGTCCTGGGGGTATCCTTCGTAGGATTATGGAGCCCTCACACACCGAAGTTTCATATTTCATCATTGGGCTTGCGGCTCATTGGGTGGGTGCTGCAATACCCAATGGGCACCCACAACTGGGCTTTTTAATGAACATCTTTTTCCTATATGAACCTGCTGAGGTGTGCCAAAACCTATTGTGAAGTCTAGTGGTACGTGATGTGGTGCACGGTGTAGTGAAACAATATGAATTAAAATAGGCTTTAACTCCCTGGACACTTTTAATCAGATTCAAGGGAGGTAGGTCCGATTAGAAGCAAAGTGCAAACTAATAAAGACCTAATGTGTCAGGCGTTTGCTATATCAAGGGAAGCTCAACATGTTTAATGCGACTGTTGATCCCTGAAGGGATACACAGCATTTCATCAGGACCATAAACAGAGTACCTCAAGGTACTCTCATCAATGCAACCAGATTGCCAGAGGCAACATTAACCTCAGGACAAACACAGCTAACCATTACCATCCCCTTGGTGCACTGGACCCTGGAACCTGTAAGAAGGATAAACGACAGACAACACATAAAGGAAATGAGAGACACAGATTGCGGCCTTAAATAGGACAATTAAAACATGTATACGACAATTCCCATTGCTAATTGCTAATAAGCATGCCACAATCAAACAAAGCCGCTCAAGTGGCCAGCATGTATTATAGCGGTATTTTACTTGTGCACACCCAGCAAGATGCTGTATCTCCCATTCAGCACCCAAAAGAACGAGTGTAGACCACTGGATATCGTGGTCACTAACATGAGCATTTGTGCATCTATCAATGCAAAGTCATACAGGAAATTGGGAAAATGTTTCTCACACGGGACCCAGTAAACTAGTACCCTATCAGCTGCAAACAACACTGTGCTTAGGATCATATCTAAAGGGCAAAAAGATAAACAAAGTCAGAGTGAGGACCTTCCAACATAAAACAAGACTGATAATGGAGTGGTTGTGGTAAACTCGCGCCAGCTCCAGGGACCCAAATCTGATGATGCAACTTAATTTCAATCTAGTGAAAGCCCAGCGGTCCTTCTACCCAATTCTTGGTGTGCCAGTGGAATGTACAAAAGCCACTGGGACCAAAAGTTTAAGGCGCTCCAAATTCACAGGAAGCCCACGGGATGATGCTGGCCGCTAGACTACGACTCCGGCTACACAGGCCGACATATTAGAGGTAGGCGTGCTCTCATGCCAGATGCTTTAGTCCACTGAGATGGAAATACAATCCCCAGCTAAGGGAAACAAACTTCAAAACACATGCTATGAGAGTTTCAAAAAAGGAAAGGGATGATCCAAGAATGCCACACTTATGAGGCAGTCTAGTATCGAAGTTTGAGGACCCAGCCTTACTGAAAAATAGGGCCTAATTTAAAAATGTCTCGGGTGGCAACCTGTTGTCACAGTGGTCATGATATAATGGTAGAGGCCGCACCAAAAACCCACAGAAAGGGCATAGCATTCAACTTATATTGCCAGCATGTGGATTTTGGGTCAAATACGCCGCTTCTATGGATCTCTAGGAAAACAACATGTCACCTACATTTATCACAGAGACTACATTGGTATTAGTTGGTCTAACTCTCATGTGAAGAGACAGGAATGAGACTTGCAGCAAAAGATTACAATTGGGACCAGCAGATCTCATCACTGTGACACCTCTGGTATCCGTGGACAATCTATAGACCCATCTTTGTTCCTTCCTGAGAAGTCTATTGTGTAAATTGAAGTCACCCTCAATTGTCTCCAAAACTACCCATCTCATGTAATTTGCAGTGTGGTTAGTGTCTACATAGTGTTTTGTCAATTTTGTTGCAGATCGTCCACACCTAATGGTATTCTGATGTTCAATAATGCAGGTTTACACTGTCATGCCCAATTTACTTGACTGCCCACCACTTTGCTATAACTACGAATGAGATGGTGGGTTTAAGTTCCGATGAGCACACTAATGCTGCAGTTCCAAATAGGCCTTTACTTTTGGGCCAAGGATCTGCTTCAACATTGAAGGAAGATTGGGACTCTCTACCCACAATGAAGATAAATGAGGTCCAGCAGGCCATACACAGGATAATAACGACTGAGTACATTAGGAATAATGCGACTCCGCAGGGGTAAAACTACACAAATGAACCCAGTGGGGGCCTTAGCGGCCTTTCTGGAGGCAGATGAGCCTCTATTTACCCATTTACCAATGGGGTGTAGGTGTCAGTCTCAGTCTCTAGCTGGACCGGCCCTTTAATGTATGCAGATTGAGCAGGGGCAGGGGAGCTGAGCAGAGGGACCTCATATACATTCAGGTGTAGTTCACCATGGTAAATTAATCCCTGCACAAAGAGTCCTGGTAACATTTGCATTTTTTTAAATCCCAGCGAAGTTAAGAAAACATGCCTCTTTTAGAGAAACCTTCTTTTCATAATACTTAAAGCACTGAAGCAGTGTTTTGCAAAAAGGCGCAATCTGCAAATGTGGGCCACGTTATTTTATCCCAATTCAACTCGGTGGTATACACTCATGTTTTTTGAGTGCTGATGGAGTATGCAGCATTTTGTTGGGAGGGCATAAGTAAAATATCGCTATGATACAGGCTGACCACTTGGGCAGCTTTGTTTGACCGTGGCGTGCTTATTAGCAATTAGCAATGGGAACTGTGCCATGCTCGTGTGAATTGTCCTATTTAAGGCAGTAATCTGTGTCTCTCATTTCATATATGTGTTGTCTGTGGTTTATCTTTCTTACAAGTACCAGGATTCCGTCCATCAAGGCAATGGTTACGGTTACATGTGTTTTTACTTATCACTCGGGTTAATATTGCCTCTGGCCTTCTGGGTACGTTGATGTGAGTGCCTTGAGGCACTCTTGTATAGTCCTTATGAAATGCTGTGGATCCCTTCATAAATGAACAGTAACATGTTACCTCTCCTTGATATAGCAAACTTCAGACACATTATGCCTAATTTAGAGGCTGATTATGATGGTGGGCGGACTTCAGTTTGTCCACCATCGTATCAGGGATTGGGAATGCCCGCCTGCAAGGCTGTGGTCCCACAGGCCAAATTAAGATATGACGGCCACCGTGGCGCATTGTCCACCTTTTACATTGTGGCGGGTGCTGCTGGCTGCAGCACCCGCCGCAATTTCAAACAGGGATGTTTTACATATCCCTGTACTACGTGACAGCTACCATGCGGTGCCTGTCATTTGGTTCAGGAATATGCAGGGGGCACCTTAGGTGCCCACCAACACCCAAAGAAATGTGCCTGGGGGGTCTCACGGGCCCCCAATGTCCATCCCCACCAGCTTTTTCCTGGTGGGTGAACCACCATGGAAAGGGTGGCGGAGAGGGACATCCTAATACCTATGGCAGTGCCTGGTAGGCACCACCACCAATGCAGAGATTGGGAGGCCCTCTGCCGGTTGTGTGGCAGTCGGAGTTTCCGACCACCATGGAACCGCCAGCCATTGTAATGTGGTGGGAGGGAAATGGCCTTCCGATGGCGGTGAGGCCATCATCGTAATGACCCCCTTAGTTTGCACTTTAATCAGACCTACCTCACCTGAATCTGATTAAAAATATCCAGGGAATTAGAGCCTAGTTTATTCATATTGTTTCACCACACCCTGCACTACATCACACACCACTACCTTTCACTGTAGGATTAGATGCACCTCAGCAGGCTCACATGGGAAAAAGATCTCCGATAAAGAGCTCTCATGTGGGTGCCTGTAGGGCAATGCACCACCTACACCTACACCTACAGGAACAGGACCAATGTTGAAGCATGACACTTTGGTGTGTAAGGGCTCCATAATCTTATGAAGGATAAGCCCAGGGCCTGGGGTCTCCTTCCGATACACCACTTCAACAGTGAACGAGAGTCTGGAATGGGCACACATTTGGTTAGTAGCATTTGTTAGACGTGTGCCTGGACCAGGTTAAAGGATCACTCCTTTTGCCACTCATGGAGTTTATCACACAATCCTGCTATACATAATCACTTTGCTTATATACCTTATTTCTAGGTCTAGCTTGAGAGAACAGCTCTCTGCTGGAGCTTTTTTCACTACTCTTGTAAAAATATTCAAACAGTGTGCTACAGAGAAGCTGAATGCAGTTGGTGTATCACTGCTACGTCCAGGGTGCTGTCATTATAATGCACGAGGAATTGTTTTACATTTCAAAACTAAAATTAATTATCACACTTTTTGTCACAAATACTTTATGATACATATGGATTCCAATCACAAAACATTTTTATTTCGCTGGCACATGACATGACATTTTAATGTACTTGCTTACTTTAGATTTCAACCTGACCCTAACATGTCCTCCCAACTGCTTTTTCTATTCATAGTCAGGATGGCTTGATCATGAAGATGGTCATCCCAGAGCCTCACCAGATCTCAGCTTTTTCTAACGTCCCAGAGACCTCTCCCCACTGCCACTAGGCCAAAGTATTTATTCGTTAAGGTTGTTGTTGCTTCGTGTTGCTGTGGCTGGAGCTGAGTATTTATTGTATGCTCCTGGTGACTTCCTGTAACTACCATTATGGTAGAATATATATATATTTTTTAAGATGCATAGTAAAGAAGCTTTTTGTCTTTTCTACCTTTTGTTATTTGTCATGGAAACAAAATAAGGACTGTAATGAAGGTTCCCTTTCTATGTAACATTTGTTTCACACAATATAAATGTAGCACTGTAATTCAGGTCCCCATTGCTTTCTGACTTTTACTTCACTTGAAAATTTCAAGAGAGCCTTCATTTTCTGCCTCTATTTCTTGAGATATTCCTCCCGCCTTGCTCAACGGAAAGTGGCGTTAATTTACTCTCTTCTTGACCTTGCCCTACTTGATGAATCCAGCCAATATCCTCGACATTGCTAAAAAATGGAAAGTAAATTTCAAGCAGGCCCACGCAGCATTTGTAGAGGTTGAGAAGTGGACATATCGGTGCCCTTTACACCTACGTTGCCCTGGAGTAAGTGGTGACAATTTTAGGAAGGGGGATTTATTGCCTTCCTTTCTTACTGTGACTGAGGACTGGGAAGGAGTTAAAAGGACCAACAACCTCCGCACATCTCCATGTGTGGGAGAACAATGTAAAAGTACACTTTGTGAGCTTACTGTTGGCCCAGTTTGTCCCTCCACATGGGTAAACTGCAGGGAAGTATGTCCTACCCTCCTTTATTGAGGTACCTTTACACTCAAACCCTCCCTACCTTACCCAATGGAAAAGGGTGAAATGTCCCCTCACATCCTCACATTGCCAAAGGGAGGTGGATTAAAGAAACCTTCACCAGTGGCATGATTGCCAGCTGACCCTCTCCTCTGTAGCCCACTCTAGTTTGCAAGTCACAGAGAAGTGCTGGCGCCCATTCTACACCATGATCACAGTTAGGGGGCAGGAATGGGTGATAGCTGACCTACTCCTCTGTGAGCTGCATATGCTGCAGGCTATGTTGGAGAGGATCCGTTACCATTTGCCTTTGAACCTTGTTGAAAGCTGAGAATCACCTGTAACTCCAGTGAGCTTTGTTTTTTAAGCCCCTTGCCATAGGAAGGCCCATTTTGCCATTGTTCTTCAGCAAGTAGGTAGTGAAATTCACAACCCGTGAACAAAATGGTGTATGGAATTGGGGGGGGCACACAATGTCCTCACCTTTCGATAAACAGTGGTAGTAATTAAGAAGCTGTCTCAACCCCAGGGATTACTGGCATAATATCGATACGTACAATATTGAAACACAAAAATATCGGAAAATAAACAAAAGTAACAAACAAATCGACTTCCTATACTTAAATAATAAAACCACAAATATTGAGTACACAAAATATTGATTTTTATTTATAGTGAAAACAGAAATATCAGAGACAAAATATCATCACCTTTAGATAAAAATATATGTCACAAAAATCTATTCACACAATATTGACTACAATATCACAAAAATGATTACACTATCGCTTGTAAATAATTCTTTATTTTGGTTTAACAAACCAAAAAAGAAGCATCCATACAAATCGTGAGTGTGTCATTTTGGGTTGAGAGGGCATTTCAGAAAGCAAATGTACAAATGGGAATAAAAATGCTCAAGTTGACACAATAAAGTGACATTGGCATCCAATGAGTAAAACAATTCCACACAATTCATGACTTTGGTCTCTCTAAAATGATTATGGAAAGTGCAAGTAAAGTGCAAGTGCATCATTGAGATTTGTGCAAACCAGTTTCCAGTTGATAGCCCGCACATTAAGCAGAAAAAGAAGGGGGGAATTGCCCCTAGTTTAGAAACAAAAGTGGCAAGAGTGTACCACTGTGTGGGCGTGATGACTGTCACACTCCACAATTGGATGGCTCCTAAATTCAAGCCCTAAAAACCAAAGCTACTGGCCCCATGGGAGGGGGGAGGGGAAACCCCTGTTTGTCAGAACTGCCTCAAGGAAAGTTTCCTGCATGGATCCTAGGCGACTTCTCCCGTTCCTCCCAATTGTGGAGTGTGACAGTGATCACACCCACACAGTGGTACACTCTTGCCACTTTTGGTAAGAACGGAGACCCCATTTACATATTTAGGTCCTGATGAATGCCTTGGTCAATGATGCAGCATGACACCGGTGTGTGAGACCAGTCCGTTACTTTTTGTGAGATGTCCCCACTCACAATATAACTCAAACCTTATAGTGGTTATCACTTTAGGAGCAGCTCTTTTGTGGTTAAACATTCATAGTTGGAGGCTGCTAGCTCCTAAAACCCTGTGCCTCTTGTTCCCTCCTCCACACAGTGTGGAGCTCATGTGTTTTTGATTAATAGGTAAGCTGCCATGTCTAAACTGTGTATACAGCTTCCTATCTGCTGGCACCTTAATGATGTCGAAGTAGCTTTCTAGATGACAATTCGATTTCAGATCGGTGAAAGCATCTGCTAGGCTGCCAAGTTGACTTTTCCGAAGGTTGTTCTCATCGACCCAAGCCCAATACAGATGCTTTACTTGACTTCTTGTATATGAAAGTGGATGGCCCATGGGCTGAGTTGGCAAGCCAACACTAGACCGAAGGGAATTTACTTGTTTAATCCAGCTGATTTTATTAGCGGTGTCCAAGTAGGAGATCTTGCAGAAAGCAGCTACATAGTGTGCCAGGTCAGGAGTGGAGGCCAATCTATGCCAAAACAACAGAGGGCAGAGCCTCACTAGATCGTTGATAGACTTAACACCCATATCAAGCTTAAGAGGGAGGAGGGGTGTGCTTGGGGGAGGGATATCAGGCTCCTGAGAAACTTGTTTTCCACAGCTAGGAGCTCATTGGGGGGTGCTATGCCCCACAGCTCCGCTCCATAAAGGGAACTAGTCACGGCCTTACAGTTGTACAGTTGAAGGGCAGGGGCTATGGGCTTGGTGTATGAAAAAACAATGCTCCCTCTTCAAAGCCCCAGTAAGCTGGGTACATTTCAAGGAGACCTTCTCTAAGTGTCTCTTCCAAGCCATTCCCTCCGATAATTTAATACCCAAGTAATCGAAGGAACTAACCCTTTTAAGCGGGACGTTGTCCAGAAGTATGTTCCCCTTGAATGATTTGTGCGGGTTGAACATCATTAGCTTGGTTTTAGAGGTGTTTATGACCAAGCCCCTCTCTTTGCAAAATGCCTTAAAATGGTTTAAAAGCCTTTAGAGACCCATGGTAGTTTTGGAAATTAGTAGGGTATCATTGGCAAATAACAGTGTAGCAATTTTTTGGTTCGCTAAAGATGGTGCATCGGCAAGTTGGGAGCACAGAAGGTCTGCTACCTGGTGGACGTACAGGGAGAAAAGGGTTGGGGCCAATACACATCCCTGGCGGACCCCCCGTTGGATCGTGAATGGCTCAGTAAGTTATCCCTGGTTTCCCCACCTCACCCGGGCATAGTTGCCATCATGCAGCCTAACTAATATTATCAGGATCTCCAAAGTCATTCCCATATCCCTAAGAACCCGCCATAGTAGGTCCCTGGGCACAAGGTCGAATGCGGTTTTTAAATCAATGAAGGCGAGGTATAGGCTTTCCTTGCCCAGGACAACAACCTTCCAATATAGCATGACTAAACGAAATACTTGATCCATTGTGCTGGTCTTCCGCCGGAATCCTGCTTGGAGTGAAGAGAGGATGTCGTTCTCATCCATCCAGTCCTGGATTTTGGCCAGGACGGAGCGGCAAAAGACCTTTTGGGCACAATCGATCAAGCTGATTGGGCGATAGTTGGAGGGTATTGACCTGTCCCCTTTCTTAAAGATGGGTACTACTTCTGACCCTTTCCACAAAACGGGGATCCTCCCCCCCACCAGCTATATTGTTGGCCAACATTGTAAAATAAGTAGCCCAATTTTCCCTATCTCCTTGAAAAAGGACACCTGGGATACCATCCAGGCCGGGGGCCTTCACAGGTACAACTGCGTCCAGTGAGAACAAGATTTCCTCTCTAGAAAATGAAATGGTATGCACTGGGTAGCCTATCTCCTGGAGCAACTGGTTTGTATTGTAAGTTCCAATGAGAGAATACAGGTCACGTAAATGTTTGTGCCATTCTACAGCTGGAATATTGTTGGCCAAGGGGGCGATCTTTCGAAGTTGCCCTTGGTCAAGAGGGCCCAAAACCTCCTACTATCTGGGTGACAGTTGGCCTCCCCAAGATCTTCCCACCTCCTTTCTTCCCATTCTCTCTTCGCTTTGACCTGTGCTTGTTTGTCTTCCTTCCTGGCTTTGCGAATACTTAATACGTCCCTATTTCTAATAACTATGGACAATCTCCCTCTTGCCACTCTACATTCCCTATTAAACCATAAATTAGTGCCTAATGGTCAACCCTGCTTTGGTCCGATCTTATGGCCATGGGCAAGAAAGAAACTGGTCAGGTGGTCAAAAAAGTATTTATGTGAGCTGCTGCAAGCAAATATTTTGAAAGGGTCATAGGACTCAGCAACCATGGTCTCTAGGTGCTTCTCTAGGTCGTTTGTAATCAATCTAACCTTAGTTTCATCTGCCATAACAGCAGGCCATTTGAGTCGAAGTTTGTTATTGAAAGGGATTACCACCTTAGTTCTTGACAGAATCAATCCGGCCTTCACCCTCTCGCTCCATGGATGTTTGACAGTCAAACTAAGGGAATTATGGTCACTGTCACAGGACGGGATGATAACCATGTCCTGTACTGTGGTAAATAAAATATTACGCTCTATGTATTTCAGAATATCAATAGGATCATGCATAAAGCAAGAGGCTGAGTCTGTGGTATCAGGTTCATAAAGGGCTTTATTCCAATAACTCGAGTCAAAGGGAGAATATTACCATCACCAAAAAGGATCTGGAAGGGGACTCAAAAGTATTCTCAATATTCTCAAAACATTATTCACAGAGTACAGTATATATACATTTCTCAATTGTACGTAAGCAAAAGAGCAAGAGAGAATGAGATAAGAGCATGTGGGCGTGTAAGTAGGCGTGAAGGTGGGCGTCCATGTGGGCGTCCACTTGATGATAATGGGTAATTTGTCATGTGTGGGTGGATACCTGGAGGGGGTTGCGTGATCTGCTGGAATTGTACTGGAACTTTGCCTTACTTGTGCTCAACTCGAGCATGACGTGTAACTGACGTGGGGAGGGTTGCTATGCAACCGGACAAGTCTGGAAGTGAGGCCTTCAGTGAGTGAGGCCTTCAGTGTCAGGACGACCAGCACATCTTGTATTATCTGATATCCGATGTCTGGAGCAGGGACTGATTTGTGACATAGGTTGCTCATCACCAAGAGCCGATGTGGCATCTATTTCTTCATTTACTTCATTTACTGCAGAGGCCTTACATGGGGGCTATGGGCTTTTTACTGACGTGAGCTTTGCAATCTCACAAAGAGAGACAGTAGGGCTGGGCTCCCTCCTTGCAGATGGGTCGCGTTCATTCCTCCTTCACCAGGCAAGAATGTGGTTTCAGTAAGAGTAAGCAGATAACCGTGCTCAATACTGTCTCGGCACCTCGGTCGGGGCCCCTTTGGCTGAGGCCCAAGTGTGCAAGGCCAAGGATACGTAGCTGCAGCTTTCAGAGCGTTCTGAGGCATGAAACCTCTTTTCGGCTCTGGCTGAGCCATAAACATGGGCTTCATGAAAATGCAGGAAAACATGATGAAAAACGTGTAGGCCTCAATACAGATTTGTCGTTTCTCTCATGGGAGACTGGATGATGGCAGGCCACGTTATAGCATAAGCATCATGATAGAAAGGCCATGGAGGGGAAATACATAGGTTACATGTATGTGCACATAAGCGTTGGGGGGGGGGCACATGGGGACACATAGGCCTCATAGATTTTTATTTTCCTCATTCCCTCCTTGTACCCTAGTGAACCCCCTATGTAACGTCTATTTTCATGAGACAGTCGATCTGTTCTTGCAGCATTATTTTTCCATTTTCAATGCTTTGTAAATAGGGATGTGGAACACATGCAGTAGCACACAGGCCACAAATGGCCGGGCCACACTGCAGACATAGGCAACAACTGAATATCATTAATAGTATCAACCCACAGACGGTCAACACTTTCCATCCCCAAGCCGATATTAATCCCCAGAGCCAACCGGACCATGTCCACGTGCCTGGGTCTTGATGTATGTTTTGGGCAATCTTGTGGAGCCTTGTTATTGCTTTGTATTCTTTGGCATCACCGTTGATGGATGTCATTTAAGGCAAACCATGCTCCGCAAGAACCATTATGGGAGAACGGAAAAGGAAAAAGAGGCAACACTCCCTTTACCTTCTGATACGGGGGAAATCGGCCACAGACCCAGCAGTCTGTAGCATTGCTAGTCTGATGTGAATGGTGCAGTATCTGAATAAAGGTATTGTTGCGTAAGGCAAGTCGATATGATAACTCATGGGATGGCAGATCACTAAATGTGTGCTTTATGGTATCATTAGTGGAGGAGTGTAAAAGTGAGGCAATAGGAGGAAAAATAGCATGTAGTATTAAGCTGATACATATTATCGTGATGCACAGAAGAGATAGAAAAATTACAGTCACTATACATCTACCACGTAATATTTTACAGTATTTGTTTTTTATCTTGCTCTTTTTATCAATGTTATTGTCCAAGATCTTATGCAAGCCAGAATACATGTTCAACCGCTTCACCACCTAGTGGACTTAATTGATCAAACGGGTTCTGACTTTTTAGATCTAAGTTTAACTCCTGCTGGGGAGTCTCCTCTAGAAAAGGGGGCTCAAAGTCCAAGCAGTCAGTGTTCTTTTGGAAAGTACAGTTATTCCCAAAGTAACGTTTGCAATGATGTATCCATCCTTTCCGTCCCACCTCGGCTTAATAGGGCTTTATCTATCAAAGTTCCGGATCAGCGATGGAGTGTCCCTTGACCTGGGTGTTGTCAGGGAAGGCGGCAGCAACCTGCGAACAACAAGAGAGTAGTGCAGACATCAAGGAAGCCAGGTAATATGTCAGCATGTTACTATCAACATCAGTAATCTTTTAGGCATTGGAGTGCCCCACATATTTGGTGGTCTACCAAAGACCACTTCATAGGGAGATAAGCCTGTTCTAGAATGAGCTACCATTCGCATGTAAAAGAGGGCAACCGGCAGGGCTACCATCCAATCTACACCTTTGTCTGCGCAAATTTTTAATGTCCGATTATGTCTTTCTACAAGGCCTGCTGCTTCAGGATGTCGCACACAATGGAATTTCCAGGTATACCCTAACAGAAGGGACACCTGCTTCATTAGTACCAGGACATATTTGTAACCTCTACATCTGTTTATTTGGATATAATCCATTTGGAGAACTTCAAAAGGGTGGTCAGGTGGATGGAATCCACCTTGTTCCATCGGAATGCCTTTACCTGGATTGAATTGGCAACAGATCATACATGTTCTGACCTTTTGTTTCGCTGCTGCACGCAGGTGCTTGTTGAACCATATATTCTGTAAGCTATCTATCATTGCTTTCTCTCCTAAGTGTGCAGGACTATGTGCGGTATTTATAATCACTTGTACCATCGAATCAGGAAGAAACCATGTGGATTTGCCCTTATTCATCCAACCCTGATCAGTCAGTACCCCTCCTTGTTCCGACCATTTCTTTAATTCGTCTAGAGTAGCATGTGTCTGAATGTCTTGTACATCCCTGGAAGGATCCCTAACTGTCATGGCTTTGGACAGTGATAGTATCTGTGATTTTGTCATGTCTAGTGGGGTCTGAGCTGTCTGTTTAGCTGTTCGGTCTGCCAGATCATTGCCTTGGGAAATGGTATCTGTGGCTCTAGTATGTGCTTTACATTTTAGGATAGCTATGGCTGTTGGTAAATGTATTGCTTCCAGTAGGGCTTGAATAAGGGGGCCATGCTGTATCTTGGCCCCATGAGAGGTCAAGAAACCTCTTTCTCGCCACAGAATCGGTGTAAATGTTTACTCTCAGGTGCTTAGCTCTTATGCACGCTTGTGTCAGGGCGATGAGCTCTGCTGCTTGTGCTGACAATATGTCTATTCTTTTAGTCTCTATTATTACAGTATCAGTAGTCACTGCATATGCTGCCACTAATTCTCCCGCCCCTGTCCTCATGCATGAGCCGTCAACTTATAGTGTTAGGTCGGGGTCTGGGAGTGCAACGTCTGTCAAGTCTTGTCTTGGTTTAGTCACGGTATGTATTACTTCAACACAGTCGTGTGGTGAAACGCTTTCTGTACTGGAGGGCAAAAGGGTAGCAGGATTCAGTATGTTGCATCGTCTGATCTCTATGTGTGGTTGAAATAACGTTGGCTCATAGCCTGTCAGTCTAGCTACAGTCAGGTGTTGTGTTTGTGTCCGGTTCAAGAGAACCTCTACTGCGTGTGGTACTTGTACTGTCAGAGGGTGGCCCAGCACTATCGAGTCACTTTGTCTTATGGCTAAGGCCGTTGCTGCAACTGATTTTAGGCACGCAGGCAAAGCCTGTGCTACTGGGTCTAATGTACTAGAAAAATAAGCACAGGGCTCGTGTTTTCCTGCATGATCTTGTGTTAGGACAGATAGTGCTGTTCCATCCCGCTCTGTCACAAAAAGCATAAACGATTTGTTGTAATCAGGGTTTGCTAAAACTGGTGCTTGACATAAAGCTCTCTTTAATTCTTCAAATGCCACAGTGTGTTCTTGTGTCCAAGAGAGGACTTTAGTAGAAGCTGTCTCCTGTGTCGTCAACTGTATTAGGGGCTTGGCTATGTAAGCATACTGGGGAATCCACTGCCTGCAATATGAAGTGAGGCCAATGAATGCACGTACCTCCTTTTGTGTCTTGGGCTGTGAAAAACCAGAAATCAATTGAATACGTTCCGGTGCCCACAACTAATTCCCCTGAAAGATCACAATAAAACATGAGAAAAAGGGGAAAGCACCATACCTATTTCCTCGGCTTAATTTCTAAGGGGGCTAATTTCTAAGGGGCTTAATTTCTTAAGGGGCTAGCGGGAAGCGAACCTCCTCAGGGGCCAGCAGAAAGCCAATATTCTCCTCCTTCCCCCCTTTTTGACAGGAGGAAATCTGAAACAGATTTCACTACTGTCAAACACTATCAAACCCTGTGTCTTGTCAACACTATTAATCCCTGTTTGTAGCTACTGGGCGTAAGCAAAATTATAGGAGATACACAGCGTATTTGAAACGGCGAGAAATCCTTCAAATTAATGTACAAACCTCATTGTGTTAGCTCATAAGCTGGCCAAATGACATCTCATATGCAAATGTCCCTATTATGTGAACCTACACCAACCTGAAGTCAATATTAATGCTAGGAGGCCCTAATAGGAATGCTAAACTTCCTAAATATTCGGAAAACCAAGTTTAAGAACAGTTGTTAATGTTGATAATTAATAATTAATAATTTATCTGCTAAAGAAATCAGTCATTTTGCAATAATTTCCACCTATACAATAAATAGCCTAATTTAAAAACAAGTCAACTTTTGGGGCCACCACTTACAAGAATGAGCTTACTAAAGCAAACTTTAAAAAGGAAATCCTGTCAGATATTTTCTCATTACCCTAAATACCGAGCCTCATTTGTCACTCTGGGGTGGCAGTCCTTATCTAAAACAGGCCTTTCAAGAGGTAAGATGCGAGTGCATAGATCATAATGGTTCCTTAATGTCCAATCTGGAAACATATGACCGAGGCTGCCTGTCTATAAGAGAAAGGCAGTCATGTGAAAAATATTTTAGTCTTGCATAACGTTTTCTTTTATTTCATTCATCTCCAACACCAATTAGACATACACTGATAACGTGTTGTCTGCTATTTTGACAGCATGATAAAGGTAATATCATGTCTGTGAAATTTAGTAATTGTGAACAAGTTCCAGCCAAGCGCTGTGCAAAGATCGCCGTCGTCACGACTATCTCTGTACTGCACAGGAGAACTTTGTATTAAACGCTAAACAGACTGGTCAATACAACACAAAAACAAAACATATACAAAATACATATGCCAAGCCATCAGTATACCAAGCACAGAAAGCATAAACAAATTGCGTTAACATATATAAATGAGCAGTGACGCCCAATTTCTGTACCTACAGCTCAGAGGCGAACATTCTGGCCTGCTTAATTTGTCAGGCTTATAATCAATAACTGATTTACCTGCCCTATACACCCCCATCTGAAATCACCGTGTCAAGTCTGACACACAGAATCAGCAATAATAATCAAAAACGAAGAACACACGAACCTGTTTGTTTTCTTTTATAAAAATGAGCTATGCATCTTCGTCAACACAATGTACCCTAATGTCCCAGACGAAGACGCATCTCCCATCTTTCCTCACAGACCCGTAACCACTGGATCATTTATCCAATGCAACTGGTGGCAGCTTGTGGCCACAATTAAAAAATGTCTGAATTTGAAAATCGTTTTTATATAGGCATATAGCCCTTAAAACTCCAAGCAAGAGCAACATTTTACTTTCTGGCCAGAAGCAATATAACAATTGCTAAAAAATAAAACAAATCTTCTCCATAGACATTTCCTCGGGGCACTGGTTTTGCACAGAATAAAACAAGGGAATCTTTCTCGACTTACATTTCTCAGCTGCCCTGTCTTATCAGAGAAGCTAAAAATAGCCCCTCAGCGCGGCCTGAGCCTGGGCTGCCAGCCATCTTTTTTTGTTTTTCCTACTCCTGGCCCCCAAGGCTCTCCGGCTGCAGGCATTACACAGATGCGATGTCAGAGAAGCTTTCTAAGCAGTGCCTTTGTTCTGCTCCTCTCACCGGCCCCCACCTACACTGGCTACAAGGTCAGAATCTGTCTCCGATTTCTGTATCACATTCAGCTCTACACAGCCCCCACCTTCTCCTCACTCTGAAGCTGTCAAAGACAAAAAGACTACTCAATTCCATAAAAACTGCAATAATTCGCCCAATTGAAAAATTATTTTTACATACAATTTGCTCTCAGGGGGTCATAATCTTACCGACTTGACCCAGCACATTGGCTCACTGGACCACCAAGAACACAAACCTGTATTCTTGAACAATTTGCAAATTCGAAATACCCACAATTCTTTTTTCAAGCTAAACTTTTCACTAATTATTTTTTCGTTAACACTTTGTACATTAGGGGTGTCATCAAATCACAGGTGTTGCTCCTTCTCTAGCTACACCCCTCTCAATTTCCTATTGACAACGTAGTCAAATGTTGGACCATGTAAACACCGGCTATGCGCTGTTCGTTTGGTGGGAGGCTCAAGAACGTTTGGGCTACTATATCATTATTATATGTATCGTGGTACTTGCGGTGGCACTCTAACTGGTCTTTCTACTGGGGCCACTCTTGCTAGGTCCTCTGAAAGGACGGGATAAATACCAGCAACGTCAGTATTTCTTCCTCTGTCAGCCTGCGCTCATTTTACCTGCTCCACTTCCTCCTGTAACATCTTTTCCTTGGCTTTTCCAGACTCCAGTCTACTTCTCTCTGCTTCGTGAAACACTTACTCTGTCCTCCTATGTGACTCCTTGCGCCAAAACTCAATGGCATCCTTCCGAGCTGGTCTACATTTTCTCTTTCATAAGAGTGTTTCGTTGTCTGTCTACTTGTTCTGCTTTTACTCGGATACCTTCCTCAACTAATACGTTTTCTCGGACTTTGTCTGAATCCTCCCTACTTTTCTCTTCTTTTCTGAGCGCTTTCTCTGTGCGTCTATGCCATTCTTTACGCCATAATTCAATGGCATTTTTCTGTGACTGTCTGGCTTTCTTTTTCCATAATGCTTCTTCTACTCTCATGATGCAACTGCATCCCATGTCCCAACAGCGGGCCATCTCTGATTCTCTGCTAAATCCTTGGTGTAGTCCACCCACAAATCGAGATATAATACGGCATCTAGGCCATGTTTATGATACAAAAAGTACCCTGGAGTGTCCCTAGGTGGAATGGGAACAGCTTCCTCGAGTACCCCTTTTCTAGTTTTGATCTGTCTTAATTTTGAAAAGAACGGCATCTTTAAACTTTGCTACTTGATTTTGAACACAATAAATTACAATAAACACAATAATGAACACTCATTCATACCACAATTTTTAAAACATATTAAAACATTTAACATTTAACATTTAACGAACGATGATAACTAATAGGAAACTAGTTACTGACATAATACTAACACTAGAGAATACTGAATTATATGCAAGACATACTAGATATACTGCTAAACAGTACAGATACACTGCTGAAACAGTGCAGACCGGATTTGTGTACCCAAACCCGTCTTGACCGGCACAACCTAATGTGCACGTCTAACTGCCTCCCCAGCAACGGTACTCACCGGGTAGCACGGAACGGAAGGCCTCGGAACTGAACTGGACTAGACCAAACTGGACTGGACTGGACTCGACTCGTGACTTGGATACTTCGGAACTTCGGAATCTGGTGGGCCTCTGTATACCTCGGACACAGCTCTCTCGCAGGTGGGCTCTGGGTAGGACAATCTGCGTTCCTCACCGCCTCGTATGGATGCCTGGTCGCAGTCTGTCCCCTTCGTTGGCCTGAGGGAGTTGGCGGGAAGACCCGCGACGTGCGCGCTTGAAGTCCGTCACGGCTATGGAAGGGGGCAAAACTGGACCTTCATCTCCGGCGTGTGGGGAAAGAGATGTAACTGTTCGGGCGCCATTATGTGGTAAATAAAATATTACGCTCTATATATTTCAGAATATCAATAGGATCATGCATAAAGCAAGAGGCTGAGTCTGTGGTATCAGGTTCATAAAGGGCTTTATTCCAATAACTCGAGTCAAAGGGAGAATATTACCATCACCAAAAAGGATCTGGAAGGGGACTCAAAAGTATTCTCAATATTCTCCAAACATTATTCACAGAGTACAGTATATATACATTTCTCAATTGTACGTAAGCAAAAGAGCAAGAGAGAATGAGATAAGAGCATGTGGGCGTGTAAGTAGGCGTGAAGGTGGGCGTCCATGTGGGCGTCCACTTGATGATAATGGGTAATTTGTCATGTGTGGGTGGATACCTGGAGGGGGTTGCGTGATCTGCTGGAATTGTACTGGAACTTTGCCTTACTTGTGCTCAACTCGAGCATGACGTGTAACTGACGTGGGGAGGGTTGCTATGCAACCGGACAAGTCTGGAAGTGAGGCCTTCAGTGAGTGAGGCCTTCAGTGTCAGGACGACCAGCACATCTTGTATTATCTGATATCCGATGTCTGGAGCAGGGACTGATTTGTGACATAGGTTGCTCATCACCAAGAGCCGATGTGGCATCTATTTCTTCATTTACTTCATTTACTGCAGAGGCCTTACATGGGGGCTATGGGCTTTTTACTGACGTGAGCTTTGCAATCTCACAAAGAGAGACAGTAGGGCTGGGCTCCCTCCTTGCAGATGGGTCGCGTTCATTCCTCCTTCACCAGGCAAGAATGTGGTTTCAGTAAGAGTAAGCAGATAACCGTGCTCAATACTGTCTCGGCACCTCGGTCGGGGCCCCTTTGGCTGAGGCCCAAGTGTGCAAGGCCAAGGATACGTAGCTGCAGCTTTCAGAGCGTTCTGAGGCATGAAACCTCTTTTCGGCTCTGGCTGAGCCATAAACATGGGCTTCATGAAAATGCAGGAAAACATGATGAAAAACGTGTAGGCCTCAATACAGATTTGTCGTTTCTCTCATGGGAGACTGGATGATGGCAGGCCACGTTATAGCATAAGCATCATGATAGAAAGGCCATGGAGGGGAAATACATAGGTTACATGTATGTGCACATAAGCGTTGGGGGGGGCACATGGGGACACATAGGCCTCATAGATTTTTATTTTCCTCAGTACCAAAGGCCGTAATGCAAGGTCTACTAGGAGATAATCAATCATCCTGCCCCCTCTGGTCTACTAAAAGTCATCCCTCCTCCTTTGACGGACCTCGTTCTCCCATTTGCTGCTCTTAACCTATGTTCTAAAGTAATGGCATTCAGCTGTAGTGCTGCTTTTGACCATTTTTTTTATAGGGGTAAGGTCCAAAGTTGGCACCATCCATGCTTCATCCTCCTCATTCACATCTTGGGACTCTACCCAGTCTAATGGTTCAAATGTTACATTAAAATCGCCACCGACTATTAGGGAGTGACCATCCTGTCTAACTTCCAATAATTGCTCCAGGACATGCAAGTTTGGGGAGCTACCTCCTCTGGTACTTCTAGAATAAACGTTGAGGACGTCAATGGACTTGCCCTTGTCATTGTTTAGCCTTACCCCTAAAATGTCAGGGCTATTAGTGTACAATTCCTTAGCACCGCAATTAATTGAAATGCTGATTAAAATAAGCAACCCACCTGACGACTGGCCATGTTTAGATGGAATGGTCGGTCTATGAAAAGTCATAAAGCCAGGTATAAATGTGGGAGTCAAACTCCATGTTTTCTGAAATAAGCAAATCTCATGCTGATTGATAAATTCAATCCAGTGCGGATAGCTGATTTCCCCCCTTATGCCCGCCACATTTCCCGACATTATCTTCAACATCCTACCAGAAGGTATTGAAAAGTGAATCTGGGAAGATAGTGAGGGTTGCGGGGTATTTATCTTTGTTGAAGAGTAGCCAGGTGTATCTGGAATATTAGCCTGCGCACGGTCACTTAATGCAAAGACTGGAGCAATATCTAAGACTTGTGCATTGCAGAGCATGCTCTCTAGCTCTGAAAATGAATCCTCTCGGTGCATATAGGCTGCAAAAGGAATGTACTTATGATCCTTTACCACAGGTGCAAGAAGTCAATCATTCTGGGAGAGTGATGAAATGGGTGAACCCCCAAGAAGCTGGGGCAAAGTATAGCTTTGGTCCAGTTCATAAGGGATGTTTAATTTGGACCATAGTTCCTTGGGGCAACTTGCTGGTAGACGAGCAGAGTGCGGCCAATTGGATTTGTTGTATTTAAGGCTCCCTTGAGCCATTGGGCCGACGGGCCTTGGACCAGCACCTGCGCGCCATGAGTGGTACGTCACCTGTTAATACGTTTTTGGCAGTCTACGCGGCACCCCCTTACACTCACCTACTCCCTGCTGACGAGAGGCAACTACCTCGAAACACGTGTCCAGGGATGGCTAATGAGACACTTACTTTTTTCTAACACTGTGGCACAGGCGTACTCGCCGTCGCCACTTCATGGACCATAGTTCCTTGGGGCAACTTGCTGGTAGACGAGCAGAGTGCGGCCAATTGGATTTGTTGTATTTAAGGCTCCCTTGAGCCATTGGGCCGACGGGCCTTGGACCAGCACCTGCGCGCCATGAGTGGTACGTCACCTGTTAATACGTTTTTGGCAGTCTACGCGGCACCCCCTTACACTCACCTACTCCCTGCTGACGAGAGGCAACTACCTCGAAACACGTGTCCAGGGATGGCTAATGCGACACTTACTTTTTTCTAACACTGTGGCACAGGCGTACTCGCCGTCGCCACTACATGGACCATAGTTCCTTGGGGAAACTTGCTGGTAGACGAGCAGAGTGCGGCCAATTGGATTTGTTGTATTTAAGGCTCCCTTGAGCCATTGGGCCGACGGGCCTTGGACCAGCACCTGCGCGCCATGAGTGGTACGTCACCTGTTAATACGTTTTTGGCAGTCTACGCGGCACCCCCTTACACTCACCTACTCCCTGCTGACGAGAGGCAACTACCTCGAAACACGTGTCCAGGGATGGCTAATGCGACACTTACTTTTTTCTAACACTGTGGCACAGGCGTACTCGCCGTCGCCACTACATGGACCATAGTTCCTTGGGGCAACTTGCTGGTAGACGAGCAGAGTGCGGCCAATTGGATTTGTTGTATTTAAGGCTCCCTTGAGCCATTGGGCCGACGGGCCTTGGACCAGCACCTGCGTGCCATGAGTGGTACGTCACCTGTTAATACGTTTTTGGCAGTCTACGCGGCACCCCCTTACACTCACCTACTCCCTGCTGACGAGAGGCAACTACCTCGAAACACGTGTCCAGGGATGGCTAATGCGACACTTACTTTTTTCTAACACTGTGGCACAGGCGTACTCGCCGTCGCCACTACATGGACCATAGTTCCTTGGGGCAACTTGCTGGTAGACGAGCAGAGTGCGGCCAATTGGATTTGTTGTATTTAAGGCTCCCTTGAGCCATTGGGCCGACGGGCCTTGGACCAGCACCTGCGCGCCATGAGTGGTACGTCACCTGTTAATACGTTTTTGGCAGTCTACGCGGCACCCCCTTACACTCACCTACTCCCTGCTGACGAGAGGCAACTACCTCGAAACACGTGTCCAGGGATGGCTAATGCGACACTTACTTTTTTCTAACACTGTGGCACAGGCGTACTCGCCGTCGCCACTACATGGACCATAGTTCCTTGGGGCAACTTGCTGGTAGACGAGCAGAGTGCGGCCAATTGGATTTGTTGTATTTAAGGCTCCCTTGAGCCATTGGGCCGACGGGCCTTGGACCAGCACCTGCGTGCCATGAGTGGTACGTCACCTGTTAATACGTTTTTGGCAGTCTACGCGGCACCCCCTTACACTCACCTACTCCCTGCTGACGAGAGGCAACTACCTCGAAACACGTGTCCAGGGATGGCTAATGCGACACTTACTTTTTTCTAACACTGTGGCACAGGCGTACTCGCCGTCGCCACTACATGGACCATAGTTCCTTGGGGCAACTTGCTGGTAGACGAGCAGAGTGCGGCCAATTGGATTTGTTGTATTTAAGGCTCCCTTGAGCCATTGGGCCAACGGTCCTTGGACCAGCACCTGCGCGCCATGAGTGGTACGTCACCTGTTAATACGTTTTTGGCAGTCTACGCGGCACCCCCTTACACTCACCTACTCCCTGCTGACGAGAGGCAACTACCTCGAAACACGTGTCCAGGGATGGCTAATGAGACACTTACTTTTTTCTAACACTGTGGCACAGGCGTACTCGCCGTCGCCACTTCATGGACCATAGTTCCTTGGGGCAACTTGCTGGTAGACGAGCAGAGTGCGGCCAATTGGATTTGTTGTATTTAAGGCTCCCTTGAGCCATTGGGCCGACGGGCCTTGGACCAGCACCTGCGCGCCATGAGTGGTACGTCACCTGTTAATACGTTTTTGGCAGTCTACGCGGCACCCCCTTACACTCACCTACTCCCTGCTGACGAGAGGCAACTACCTCGAAACACGTGTCCAGGGATGGCTAATGCGACACTTACTTTTTTCTAACACTGTGGCACAGGCGTACTCGCCGTCGCCACTACATGGACCATAGTTCCTTGGGGAAACTTGCTGGTAGACGAGCAGAGTGCGGCCAATTGGATTTGTTGTATTTAAGGCTCCCTTGAGCCATTGGGCCGACGGGCCTTGGACCAGCACCTGCGCGCCATGAGTGGTACGTCACCTGTTAATACGTTTTTGGCAGTCTACGCGGCACCCCCTTACACTCACCTACTCCCTGCTGACGAGAGGCAACTACCTCGAAACACGTGTCCAGGGATGGCTAATGCGACACTTACTTTTTTCTAACACTGTGGCACAGGCGTACTCGCCGTCGCCACTACATGGACCATAGTTCCTTGGGGCAACTTGCTGGTAGACGAGCAGAGTGCGGCCAATTGGATTTGTTGTATTTAAGGCTCCCTTGAGCCATTGGGCCGACGGGCCTTGGACCAGCACCTGCGCGCCATGAGTGGTACGTCACCTGTTAATACGTTTTTGGCAGTCTACGCGGCACCCCCTTACACTCACCTACTCCCTGCTGACGAGAGGCAACTACCTCGAAACACGTGTCCAGGGATGGCTAATGCGACACTTACTTTTTTCTAATACTGTGGCACAGGCGTACTCGCCGTCGCCACTACATGGACCATAGTTCCTTGGGGCAACTTGCTGGTAGACGAGCAGAGTGCAGCCAATTGGATTTGTTGTATTTAAGGCTCCCTTGAGCCATTGGGCCAACGGGCCTTGGACCAGCACCTGCGCGCCATGAGTGGTACGTCACCTGTTAATACGTTTTTGGCAGTCTACGCGGCACCCCCTTATACTCACCTACTCCCTGCTGACGAGAGGCAACTACCTCGAAACACGTGTCCAGGGATGGCTAATGCGACACTTACTTTTTTCTAACACTGTGGCACAGGCGTACTCGCCGTCGCCACTTCATGGACCATAGTTCCTTGGGGCAACTTGCTGGTAGACGAGCAGAGTGCGGCCAATTGGATTTGTTGTATTTAAGGCTCCCTTGAGCCATTGGGCCAACGGGCTTTGGACCAGCACCTGCGCGCCATGAGTGGTACGTCACCTGTTAATACGTTTTTGGCAGTCTACGCGGCACCCCCTTACACTCACCTACTCCCTGCTGACGAGAGGCAACTACCTCGAAACACGTGTCCAGGGATGGCTAATGCGACACTATCATACAAACATACTATCAACATCTCGGCAGTTTTCGGAAGACAAATTAATCATTGATGTAATTGTAGAAGATTGCATACATTGTATATTTATATTTTACACTGTTGTTTTCTTTATCATGAGGAAATGATGTGTATTGTACTTATGATTAATTTGTCTTCCGAAAACTGCCGAGATGTTGATAGTATGTTTTCACTGTCTACAAACCATAACCCCTATTTCTAAGGGTGATTGGGCACAGGTTATTCACTTGACAAAGGCTTTGCCGAAACGCGTCGTACTGTTTGGTTTATGAGACAATAAATCTTTATTGGACTCGTCCTTTGGTGTGTCGCTGGAGGTTATTTCGCATCTTCGAATTGCTACTTCCTTGTGAAAACATATATAGATATATATATATATATATACATATATATTCACTTAAAAAACCATAGGTTTCACACACGTTATAGTTAGGAATTAGCATTTAAAAAAACCTTGCAAATTCACTTAAAAAACCATAGGTTTCACACAGGTTATAGTTAGGTGGACATTTCACTCGTAAAAAAACAATGAAATTCCCCCGTTATAGTTAGTTCAGATAACTATAACTCGCGCGCCCGCAATCCACTGCTCATGACGTCACATATTACATCACTCATGACATGGTCAGTGGCATCACTCATGACATCACTGATGACATCATCCTTGTGATAGAGTGGCGGTCGCACGAGTTATAGTTATCTGAACTAACTATAACGGGGGAATTTCATTGTTTTTTTAAGAGTGAAATGTCCACCTAACTATAATCTGTGTGAAACCTATGGTTTTTTAAGTGAATTTGTAAGTTTTTTTAAATGCTAAGTTATGTATTTATTAATATATATATTTTTTAAAGGTTTTTCACCGTGCGCGCGCGATGGCCGCGCACCCCGTGACTTTTATAAAAAAAAATATATATATATATTTCACCCTTGGGGGTCCTTCTGTGACCCCCTGACAAAGGCTAGGGGGTCAGGAACTCTCTTCACTGCCCCCTTTTCACATTTTCCACCTTTTTTCCACCTTTCCTTTTCAGTGCGACAGACAAGATGGCAGCCGACACTTTCTGATTTCGACCGATTCGAATGTTGACTGACATCTAACAACCAATCAGAATTACGCTCGCACACGTTGGGTTGCGCGCACAGTGCGCGCACGGTGCACGCTTATAGATATTTATATGCTTTTAAATGCAATTTTCTCAGGAAATACTGAACAGATTGACTCCAGATATGCAAAAGGCACTACCCTGACCTGAGGACTACCCCTTTGCCAAATTTCAAGTAATTCTGTTCAGCCGTTCGGGCTGTACCTTCGACTAAAGGTCTTATGGGAAAATGCATGGGGAAAACGCGTTTTGGGACACCCCCTTTTTTCTTGGCCCCCGCTTGACAAATCACCCCGAGACTTTCAGGGTAGGAGCTGAGCAGAGCGCCCCATTAGATTTGAAAATTTCGCAGGGATTCGTCAACCGGCGCCAAAGTTATTCAAAATAGAATTTTCAGATTTCCTATGGAAACACGATCCTAACTATAACTATCTACTGGCGACCGCCAGTAGATAATATATATATAAAATTATATTACCTACTGGCAGTCGCCAGTAGGCAGTTATAGTTAGGACCAAGTTTCCAAAGGAAGAGCATTTTTTGTTTTGCTTATAACTTTGGCGTCGTTTGATGAATCTTCATGAAATTTTCCAAACTAATTCTTTGTTCATATCGGCTCCTATGTTAAAAGTTTGGGGGTGATTCGTCAAGTGGTAGCCGAGAAAAAAGGGGGGTCCCAAAACATGTTTTCTCTGTGCAATTTCCATAGGAAACTTTAGACAAGGCTGCAGGTCGGACGGGTGATCGGAATTACCCCAAATTTAGCAGGGAGAAGGGTCTTGGTCTAGAAAGCACGCTTTTCTTTATTTGGAGTGAATCCGTTCAGTAGTTTTGGAGAAATATCGAAATTTACAGATATCGATATTTGGGAATTCTGCCATCTGATTGGCTGAGGCGTTACGAGCACAAGCTTGCTGGTTATTAACTGCGAATGGTTACAACTAGGAAGTTTTGGCAGCCATTTTGTGATTCTGTGAGTAAGGGAAAAAAGGGTGAAAAAAGTATGAAAGAGGAGGGTAGGAGCGCTGTGAGCTCTGTGGGTGGTTAGGGTATGCTATACAGGGAGTGTGAAGCAAAGTATTCACCCCTACCGATGTGAAAGTGCTGTTTTGAGAGAATACGCGTCTCTGGGAAAGACGTCCTCACAATAGCACTCAATAGCGGAGGAGCCGCTGTAAGAAAGTGATACAAGTGATATTTCTTAGTTCTTTGCTTTTTAATTCATATTAACTTCATATGATCATTATCGTAGTACTTTTTGGTTCATACTGACATTTAGTGGATTCAGACCACAAAAGTAATGTACTACAATATGTCCATCATGTAATGTTGAGCCAATTTTTTTACAGATATCCCCGATGCATTTCGGGACAAGCCCTTCGTCAGGGGAATTCTACGAAAAAAATAATAAAAAGAGGACATAAGGCTGGGATCCAGGACGTATGCAAAATACAGAGAAAGTAAACGGTAACAATGTCAAAAGTACTGGCAGTGTGGTAAACAACGTAACAACGGATAATCAGTAACGGCACAGGGACCGTGTGAGGTGAGCGCTTAACGGTGCAGTGAAGGGAAGCTGGTACCGGAAGCTAGGGTAACAAATTGTTCGTATCCTGTACAGAACTAGAGCAAGTTACGTGCTACGCAAGAAAGAAATAGGAAATGTCAGCTTTCGCGACGTGAATAAAGTTTTAACGAAGGGGTGATGCGTGCTGCATAATAAATAGCGTTAGTGACGGTCGTGAAAAGAAAAGGGCGTGAGACTAACGAGTGAGCAAAACGAGTGAGAAAAAGATAGTTTACTAGGCTACCGCAAGCAAATAAATACCTGAATGGCCACAATGGTGTAAACGGCGAAGGAATCTCGTCGGGAAGAGTGAAAACATGCCACCTAGAACCCGGAACTGAATATATGTAACCCGGAAGTGATGGGCAAAGTGAGGACGCGCGAGTCGGTCATGTGATTAATAGGGTTAGAAGAAAGACTAACGCAAGTGGCTGGAAGTTCATAAATAAAGTAATTCGAATGTGAGAAAATAAGAATGGAATAATAATATAAAAATAATTAAAATATAAAAATAATAATTAAACAAATTCAAAAAGGTGAGAAATAAAGCACGTGAGTAAGCGAGAGGAAACAAAGGAGAACAAGAAAAAACATGTGTACTAGAGAAAAAGAATAAGGCGGAACAAACGGAAAAAAATCCAGGGTAGGAAACAAATAGAGTGGTGGTAAAGAATATTAGGAAAGTACAGCGACAGAAGTACATTAGAGGGTACATGATCAAAATTACAGGAAGCAGCTGTATTCAAAACGTTCATTGAGACCATGCGGGTAAACCGAATTCAATTTATGTATCCAGTAAAGTTCGCGCTGTAACAACACAGCTCCATTGTCTTTTCCTCTTTGCGTTTTGACTTGTTCTAGAATCAGGAATCTTAGTTGACTGCAATTATGATTATTTTCCATGTAGTGTTTTGCTACAGTAGATTTTGTATTCTTGGTTCGGATGTTGCTTTTGTGCTCTATAAGTCTCGTTTTCATTTTTCTTTCCGTTTTGCCCACATATGGAAGTCCACATGGGCATTTGAGCAGGTACACAATATTGTTACTGTCACACGTGGCTGTAACTTTGAGTTTGATGGGTGTTCCTTTTGAGGGATGCATGAGGGTCGTACCCTTAATGATGTTATTGCAGCCACCACAATTTAAGCAAGGGATAGTGCCTTTGAATGTTTTCGCGGAGTCTGGAGGGTTCTTGTTAAGAAGTTGCTGTAAATTCTGTGTTCTTTGGTAAGCAAAAATTGGCAAATCGTTAAAAATGCCTTTGAAGTCAGGCTCAGATTGTAGAAGCGGCCAGTATTTCCGGATTGTGGTTTTGATTTTCTGGCTTTGTCTTGAGTATTTAGATACAAAAACTGTTCGTGAGTCCTTTGGAGTAGTGGGAACTTGTGTGTGTAATAGTTCTCTGCGATTTTTGGTTTGTGCTCTTTTGACTGCTTCTTGTAGAATGGGATCAGGGTATGCTCTTTTCTTGAATTTGTCAATTAGAAGATGACTTTGTTCTTGAAAAATCTCGTCCGTTGATGAAATGCGTTTAATTCTCAAGAGTTGAGAATACGGTAGATGTTTTTTCAATGATTTTTGGTGAAAGCTGGAGAAATGTAGTAAGTTGTTTCGATCGGTGCTTTTAGTGAACACAGATGTGATAAATTGATGGTTGGATATGGTAATGTCAACATCCAGAAAAGTGATGTGATTGTGGTTGATTTCATGAGTGAATTGTATTCGTTCATTGATGGTATTGAGTTGAGTGATTAGGGTCAGTAATTCCATCTGGGAACCTTTCCAAATCAGGAAGATATCATCAATGTATCTGTTAAACATCAGTAAGTTTTTCGACCAATCCTCCTGGGTTAGGATGTGATCAAGTTCAAAGCGATGCATGAAAAGATTGGCATATGCTGGAGCAGCACAATTTCCCATGGATGTTCCGGAGAGTTGAATGTAGTAGTTGTTGTTCCACATGAAATAACTGTGATATAAAGTGAAGTGTATGAGTTCGAGTAAGAAAATTTTCATGTCTTCATCTTTATCAGTATCAATCAGAAAGGATTCAATGGCCTGTATACCTAGGTTGTGAGGGATGGAAGTATACAGAGACTTGACGTCAATGGTACATAAGAGAAGCTGGTCAAATTCTTGAATCTGAATGTGATTGAGTTTGATGAGAAAGTCTGTAGTGTCCTTCAAGTACGTAGACATAGATTGGACTAGAGGTTGTAAATGTTTGTCAAGATATTTGCCAATAGGTTCATGAATTGAGTTTCTGGTAGAGACAATGGGTCTGAATGGTGGTTTCTCCAGGTTTTTATGGATCTTCGGTATCATGTATAGATACGGAACGTTGGGATGTTCTACTAAAAGAAAACGTTTGTCTCTGTCGTTGATGGTGCCTAGCTGTAATGCTTTATTGATGATAGTTGACAAAATAAGAGAGAATTCTGTAGTGGGGTCTGTCGTCAGTTTTTGATAGGTATTAGAATCATTTACATGGCTTTCCACGTTATCCATGTAGAAAGAAGTGTCCAAAATAACAAGAGCGCCGCCTTTGTCCGCTTTGCAAAATGTGATATTTTTATCCATTGACAATTGTTGAATGGTGTTATGTTCTTTAGCAGACAAATTACTGGTTTTCGGTTGTTGTTCGGAAAAAAGTTGAGTTAACTCCTTTCCTACAATCAATTCGAAGTTGTCAAGAATTTTATGGCTTGTGGGAGCCATGAATTTACTTTTTGGACGTAAGTCCATAAGTGTTCCTTTGTCTTGGATCGTGGTAGGTTCGATGACGTTGGTAAAAAAGTGTTTGAGTCGAAGGTTTCGCATGAATTTAACAAGCTGACTTGGGTTTCCAAATTATTTGTGTGGTATGTTGGTACAAAAGAAGACCCTTTTTGTAGTGTTTGAATTTGTTGTGGTGTTAGAGCCTTTGTTGAAATGTTAATGACTAGGTGCTAAGTGCTGTTTTGCCCAGAGTGAGATGGTGCTGAGGTGAGGTGCCGGTACACTCGGGGATGAAACCGTGAGCTGATTGCTGTAAACTGATGTGCTCTGGGCGCTGGAGAATACTGGCCGCTGTAGCATAGCTGTGCAAGTGGTGTTAGTATGGGTTTAGACTATAGCAGGAGTGGGAAGCAAACTACTCACCCCTACCGGTCTGAAGACTCAAATGGAGTGTTTTAGCAAGCAGGAATAAAGAAAGAATCGTGAAGAATATCATGCAGAATGTTGCAATGGCACAGAAGACAAATGGTGAAATCAGGTGTGTTTAAAAAAGTGGCTGTGTGTAATAAAGCGATGGAGTCTGCAAGTTATATAAAAAGTGTCTTTATTTAAGTGCCATAAATGGACCCACTGGTGCAAGAGCTAAGGCATCCAGCTGAGGCAAACTCCAACCGCTTCTGCTGTTTTCAAACCTAAGCTCCTGCATCAGTCAATTCCACATTACATGTTACAGTTCCATGTGACATAAACAATACCTATTAGACATGAATGACTGTAAATTGTATAATGAAAATAAAGGTAGGATACGATTACCACATTGTGCCAACCAGTTCCTAAACAATTCTGTGTTTTTTGATCTTGATCGCTAGCTCGTGAGCAGAGGCTGAGGATGAGCCCATTTGTGTGAAAGGGCTTCTTGGATAACAGGCAGGCAGAGAGACATGTGCACAAAGAATAGGCATGGTTTCAAAATGGATGTCGGGTTTAGCCTAATTTAGCAAGTAAATAGCATATTTGCATAGGCCATACATCACCCATCCCTGGTTAGTCTGGAGACGTATGGGGCAATAATGAAAACAGAGCTCAAATGCCTAAGCAAACATAGAAAGTTATTATATGAAAATAGTTCAATTGAAGTGTATTAAAAAAAATTATAGGAAAAAGTAAAAAACGTTGGAAAAAATCAATCCAAGAATAAAGTGAATTTCTTACAAGTCTTGGAGATTGCAGTCCGGAAGTTCTTCAGCGGCTTCAGATGCGTAATGTTCTAAGTTGACCGCACCTTTAGGGATAATATATGAACTTGTAATCCCAGTTCGTTATCCCACGCAATAATTATTTTATTCATGTCTGATTGGCAAAATTAATAAAGGTCTTTTTTTTACACAAATGGGCATTTTTAAATCTCACTAAATTCACTTTCACCTTACACGTTTTTTACCAGCTCCGCAGTAAACTGGCGTCGAAGCACACTAGGGTGGCATTCGGCCACTCCTGGTGGGGCCCAATGATGAAGCATGTCACCAACCAGGTTGGTGAGTGAGGGCTTTTATAAAAAAACGAATGTTTTTTTAAAAAAAAGAAATAATCTTACTGCAATTACTAGCATGCTTGCTCTTTCATTTTGTTACTATACTGACACACTCCTCTTTTGATTGTCTGATTTATTTGAGGGGAATAGGAGTGTTCCCTGTTTTTGTTCCCTTCCTCTCCTGTTGTTCCTCGTAATGTTCTAAGAGGCAATTGTTGCCATTGTGTGAGAAAAACGAAGCAATCCAATTCATATCCTCAAAGGGACAGTAATGTTCCTCGAATGTTGGAGCGGCAATTTGATTTGGCAGGCAATCTGCGATGTTGTCAAAGGTCACGCGTTGCAGGAGATCTTTCGTGGCTGCGCAGAAATCCCATTACGCCAGGATACCTTTTTGCGTTGCATCCACCATTGCTCCACTGCCCGTACAATCAAGTTCATGGTTTTCAAGATACTCCATTACCTGCTGGATATCGGGAGCGTTTGTTGAGATGTTGGCAGGGCATAGATCCATTCGCCAGTCGAATGGCCAAGTTTTGCAATAAAAAGATGGTTGCATGCAGATTGCATATGTGTAAATAAAAGTCATGTTGTAGCTGGCTCCGATAATAGATAGAGGCAGGCAGCCGAAAAGTTGTTCCATTTTTTCAAGGTATTGATGTAGCTTCGCGTAGAGGCGTATTCTGTCGGACATGATTGTTACTACAGGGAGCGCAGCTATTTTTTACAAGCAAAAATAGTAGTAGGTTGGCCGCAAACAGACCGAAAATTATGTGCACTGTTCCTGTTATTCCAGAGATGATCGAATGAATGAAGTCTGGTATTATACCAAAAACAGTTTGAAAGCCTGTGACAAGGCCGGAGGAGACAGTGTTAAAAAATGTGCCACAGCTTAAATGTCAGATGTGTTCAAAATTGTGTAACAATTCACAAAGTGTAATGGGAGGTTCGTATTTAAAAGGGAATGTATTATACTTGGAATTCGTGCTATCTGCAGTTGATAAATTACTTTTGGAGAAGTGAGGGACACTTCTGTTGAAACAAAAGCGCTTTCAGTTTGCTCAGTTTTATAAAATCTGTTTTCAAAGTAGGTATTGAAGGCCAAGTTGAACTTTGGGAGTTACTTTGTGTGGGTGGGAATAGAGATTGCCACAGGAAGTTACCCGGTTTGAAACAGTAAGGACATGCGGTATGCCAGCTCACATTCCGTAGCAGTCCATGTTATTAAGAAGCAGATAACTGCTGTTAGAAAGCATTGTGAATGTTGGTCTGATTGTGGGAGTTGGCGTGCTTTTAAGAAAGCACACAAGATTGGGGGCCTTAAGCTTAGAAGCGTTGTGCAGTTGGACATTCTTGCATAGTAATGAATGACTGCCATTGTGGTAGCACTTTTCACCTTTGAGAAAAACTTCTGCATCCTCTTTAAGACAGCGATATGTAAATGGGAGAAACCACCGCTCGTAAATAAATGCGCTACCTTATATAATCACATACAACTTGACAAACAACATGTACACCTAGCAGACACAACAACACTATGAACTGTGGGAACCGTGGCTAGCCATGTACACAAACCAAACATGGCATAGCACCTCTGCCACACAATGCAGAATGCGGGGAGAGATGGGATCAAAGTATGTGCGAAGGCGGCAAGTGATTCTCGATTATATAAGTATACAATGCAAAGTGTTGAGGGGACGTGCCGGACAGACTTGAGTATGCAGAGCACAGACATGTACATGTCAACATACACTGTTGGTCTATTGAGTGAAGTGGACAGTGGACGCAACCATGATAGTACAGTCAGTAGGGAAGATTACGAAAAATAGCACGTACGTGCCCCCTCCCCCCCAAATCTTTATCGTAGTTGGCTGGCTCGGCGTACGCAAGGCTAGCGTAGGGGTATGAAAGACACGTTTCTCTGGGTGTGGTTCTCTTCCGGAATGGCAAACATGTCTGCAGGTCTGCGCAGCTTACACAGCCACGAGGCTGACGCCGTGAGTGAAGGTGGCTGCGGGAATAATGCTCTTAGCCTGCTGGTAGCCAGAAACCGCCATGGCCGCTGCGACGCACATATGCACCACAGTTCACCTTTCGACACCGCCGTATGTGAAAGAGGGCCCACCACGTGCCGGCGAAAGCTTTTGGGCCGAGGTCTGCGAGCTGGGAAGGCTCCTGAGATCAACACTGGCTACCGCGACACAGTCAGACAGCCCCCAGCCTGAGGCCCAGCACCGTGGAGTGTTATGTATACTACTAACACAGTAGTCCAACAGGTACCAACAGTGGAACGGTGTCTTGATCCCACAATGGACGATGTTAGAACTGCATCTGAGAGTGGAGATGAAGATACTCCCTTCGACCAGGTGTAACCAACTCTAGGTCCAAACAGCGGAACAGTGTCTTGATCCCACAATGGACGATGTTAGAACTGCATCTGAGAGTGGAGATGAAGGTGCTCGCTTCGACCAGGTGCAAGCAACTCTAGGTCCCAACAGTGGAACGGTGTCTTGATCCCAGAATGGACGATGTCCGATATTACCTGCTGCTTGGTTTTCACACAACTCCCTCCATTGAGGTGCATCACACTCTGTGCTTCCGTAGCTAACTGCTGCACATGATTATTGGGCTTGGCTGACTGCAGTCGGTGGAGTACACCGCGGTACAGCAGGTCTGAACAGTGGAACGGGGCTTGATTCTGTGATTGAGGATGTCAGAAGTTAAGGTCTGTGATGATTTGTGTGTACCCCCTCCGATCAGGTGCAACCAACTCTGTGCTTTCGAATCCAACGGCACGTGGCTGTGAGGCGTTAATGACCACTGCCTCTGGCCTACACTGCAGTCAGCAGGGCTTACAATTCAGATCGAGTGGTGATTGTTTAATTACAGAATCCAGTAGGCAACTAACTACAACGTCTATTGAAATATACACAATATCCTTTTAGTGGATCACTGACATAATCTCGACTACAAAAATATTGACTTACAAAAATATCGATGCCAAAATATAGAATACCAAAATATCGAATCCATATCTCCAAACAGGAAAGTACAAAAATATAGAATCCAAAATATCGTTGTAAATAATATAGTTAGTCAAAATATCGAATTTTTTAAATGTTTTAAAAGTAATGTAAAATTAATGAAATAATACATATAATTAACTGACACATACTTAAAAATACTTAAATAACATTAAAATTAATAAATAATTAATGTAAGTAAAAAAAAAATTCATACATATATATTAACGTAATATTAATTAAAAATATTCAATATTTTCTGCGTAGGATAGCGGGCGGGTAAAATTTACTATTACCACTCCAGTAAGGGCAATAGTAGGGAAAGCGTTGGATAGCGGGAGGGTAAAAATTACTATTCCCACTCCAGAGAATGCAACAGTAGGGAAAGCGTTGGATAGCGGGAGAGTAAAAATTACTATTCCCACTCCAGAGAGTGCAATAATAGGGAAATCATTGGATAGCGTAGGGGTAAAAATTACTATTCCCACTCCAGAGAGTGCAACAGTAGGGAAAGCGTTGGATAGCGGGAGGGTAAAATTTACTATTCCCACTCCAGTGAGTGCAACAGTAGGGAAAGCGTTGGATAGCGTAGAGGTAAAAATTACTATTCCCACTCCAGAGAGTGCAACAGTAGGGAAAGCATTGGATAGCGTAGGGATAAAACATTACTATTCCTACTCCAGAGAGTGCAACAGTAGGGAAAGCGTTGGATAGCGGGAGTGTCAAATTTCCAATTCCCCCTCCAGTGAGTGCAACAGTAGGGAAAGCGTTGGATAGCGGTAGGGTAAAAATTACTATTCCCACTCCAGAGAATGCAACAGTAGGGAAATCGTTGGATAGCGGGAGGGTAAAAATTACTATTCCCACTCCAGAGAGTGCAATAATAGGGAAAGCATTGGATAGCGTAGGGGTAAAAATTACTATTCCCACTCCAGAGAGTGCAACAGTAGGGAAAGCGTTGGATAGCGGGAGGGTAAAATTTACTATTCCCACTCCAGAGAATGCAACAGTAGGGAAAGCGTTGGATAGCGGGAGGGTAAAAATTACTATTCCCACTCCAGAGAGTGCAATAATAGGGAAAGCATTGGATAGCGTAGGGGTAAAAATTACTATTCCCACTCAAGTAAGTGCAATAGTAGGGAAAAAATTAATTTTTTTTTTTTAAATTAATTAATTATTAATACCAAAACAAGTATTACAATTAATTACCAATCACACAAGATTTAATAATTGATTATTTATAAATACCAATTGTTTTTCAATAACAAACATTAATAAATGCAAATACCAATTAATAATTAATTAATAATATATTGATTAATGATATACACAAATTATTTAAATAATTAATTTTTTACCATTATATTACTTCCCACCATATTCCCCTATAAACACACTACCCGCTACAAATATTAAATGAATACAATTAACATAATTATCAATTAAACAATTAATACAAATTAATTACCAATTAATACAAATTATTTACCAATTAATAATTAATCAACAACCAATTAATTTTCAATACCAATTAATAATTAACTAATAACTATTAAATTACTTCCCACCCTATTCCCCTATAAACCCACAACCCGCTACAGAAGTAAAACGCAAAATTAAATTAAAGATATATTAATTAACAATATACACAAATTAATTATTTACAATTATATTACTTCCCACCATATTCCCCTGTAAACACACTACCCGCTACAAATATTAAATGAATACAATTAACATAATTATCAATTAAACAATTAATACAAATTAATTACCAATTAATACAAATTATTTACCAATTAATAATTAATCAACAACCAATTAATTTTCAATACCAATTAATAATTAACTAATAACAATTAAATTACTTCCCGCCCTATTCCCCTATAAACCCACAACCCGCTACAGAAGTAAAACGCAAAATTAAATTAAAAATAATTAATAATTCCTATAAATTATTATTTAATGTACTATAATTAAATTACTTCCTACCCTACTCCCCTATAAACCCACAACCCGCTACGGAATTAAATTACACAAAAATAAAATAACATAAAATTCATTACTTTAAAAATATTCTAACATACATTCCAATATTAATACATACTTTTAACACATATACTAACACTTAAAACACTATAAAAAATTCGATATTTTTAACAACTATATTATGACTGTCGATATTACTTACTTCTATATTATTGAAATCGATATTTCTTACCTGATTTTCGATATTCTTCACCACTATATTTTGGCAATTCGATATTCTGTCCATTCTATATTAAAAACTCGATATTCTGTCCACTCGATATTTTTTTTCCATATTATGTCTATTTACCCCTTTTAGTATACTTGCTTGAAGAAGTTTTTTTAGATGAGTTATAGGTTTAATACAATGACCAAATTCTTCTTGGTAGTGGAAAAGAACACTGAATAACAGTCTACACTGTGGACAGCAGAGATCGCAATTCAAATTGTTTTGATTTATTTATTGCAGAGTTTTTTGTAATTTATGTTGTATTTTGTGAAGAGGAAGTAAGAAAATGTTTTCATGGATGACTATGCTGACTACTGCCTTCAATTTCCACTGTAGAAAGCAGTGTTCACAATTGAGATCGAGTCGCTATTGTAGATGAGGCAGTCCTGTAGGCAAAAGACATTGCTCCAGTGCGCTCTCTCCGCACCACGCATACGCATCATCGCAGGGTCCGCACGCGGTTTTTGTTGCTTCGCGTATGACAAACTGGGCAGCTCAAGTCAACGCCACGTGGCTGTGGGCCCTTGCTGATCACTCTCTGGCTTACACTGCAGACAGCAGTGTTTACAATTCAGATCGGGTCGCTATTGCAGATGAGGCAGTCCTGTAGGCAATAGACATTGCTCCTAGTACGGCCCGCCCGCAGCACGGATCATCGCTGGTTGTGCACATGCTGAATGCTTTTGATGTGGCTATCTGAGTGCACTAGAACTGATGGACCCTTTATGATACAATCTTTTTGTGTATTATGTCAGATCTACTGCCTGTATCTCAGTATACCACTAGTTATGGTTCTTTTACGATAGAATCTTTTGTGTATTATTTCACATCTAGTGTCCCTACCTTACTGCAGCACAAACTATTGACCCTTTTAATATTGAATCTCTGTGTGTGATCCAAAGATTACTGCTGTAGTTGATGCTAGCCGCAACCATTCGCTGAGGGCTGGTTTACACTCACCCCACACGCATCCAGCACAGACGTCACTGGATATGTGACCCTGGTAATAAAGAGGAGTCGAGCGCACGTGCCCGTACCCACTTCCGCTATCTATCTGTGTACGTGTGTTCATTTTCTATGCATGAATATTGATGAAGATGATGGTTGCATGTTGTGTGTAGTGTCAGATATGTGTACATAGCAAAATGTTTTCAAAAAAGCTCTCTAAGCAGAAGAGGAGTCTCTCATCAAACGCTGTAGAGAGAATGACTAAAATGGGTGGAGTCCTCCAACTGTTACAATGGGAAATGTTATGAACCAATCAAATGCTTTTCTTTAAGGTCACATGGCAATTGCGCACCCAGCATGCAAGGAGGCTGCACCCGACGCGATTTTGAGAAAATATATTTACCATAATATAAGTTTATTACAGTTAGAAATATATAAATGTTTAAAATATTTTCGATTATCGCTTGTTCTCATATACACGTTAAACTTATTTAGATATAGTTGTGAGATAAAAAAAACATGAGGGAATGGTGTACCCGGCGTGACACCATACGTCTATGATGTAACACAGGGCCTGGCAGCGTGCACTTGTCGCACATGCAACGTGCAGCGGACACGACCCCATACGTACATGACGTAACACGCGGCTTGGTACTGCGTACCCATCGCATACCAAAGTAGCAGCTGTTGCGACCTCATACTTATATGATGTTATGCGGGACTTAGTGCCACGAACCCGTCAGATACGAAATGCGCATCATTTATGAGTTTGGCAATATGGCAGATAGGATTCGCGTGCTGATGGAGCTTGGTACACTACCGGTACGGGACTCCAGTTTTTTCCCCCCCAAAAAAAAGATATACATAGTTTTTTTTGAAGATATAAAACATTACATAATTTTTTTAATTAATAAAAAAAAAGGATAATAGAGTTCCAAAACATTACAAAAAAATAGAAAAAATATAGGTTTTATAAATATTAAAATATGAAATTAACATTTAAAAAACCTCTGAAATTCACTGAAAAAACCATATGTTTTTCAGACGTTATTATTAGGAATTAGCATTTAAAAAACCTTTGAAATTCACTAAAAAACCATAGGTTTCAGGGACGTTATAGTTAGTTGGACATTTGACTGATTTAAAACCAGAGAAATGTGCCCGTTATAGTTAGTTGAGCTAACTATAACTTGCGCGCCCGCAATGCACTGGTGATGACGTCACATTACATCACTCATGACATGGTCAGTGACATCGCTGATGACATCTCAAATGACATCACTCATGACATCATCCAGTGAATGTGTGTTTCTGTAAAGTTTAAATATTTTTCATATATATCTATGCCAAGGTGTATTGAAGAATGAGTGGATTAACAAGTGCCTGAATGGAATATTTAGTAGGTGCATGACTGACTGTATAAGTGAGTGATTGAACGTGTCTTACTGAATGCATGGGTTAGTGACTAAACTGTGTGAAAGTCTGTATTAGTCTCTCAGTTGGTGTATAAGTGGCTGCATGGGTTGGTGAGTAGCTACATGAGTGTCCATATGGGTTATTGATTTGTTGTCTGAGTATCTGTAGCAGTGCCTGAGTGTATGTGTGGGTGGGTTGGGGGTGTGACTCTGTGCATAGATGTCTGAGTGGGTGATTCACTGGTTGTATGGATTCAAAAGTGCATCTGGGAAGGGCTGTATGGGTGAGTTAGTGTGTGTATGGATTGTTGGTGAGTGAATGAATGGCTCAGTGGTATATGTGTGAGTAACTATATATGTTTTAAGGCAGTATATGTGAGTGTTGGAGTATATAAATGACTATACGTGAGAGTAAGTTGTTTGAAGAGTGGGTGTATAAATGAGTGTCTGCTTGTATCAGTTATTGTATAAGACAGTAAGGATGTGTTAGTATCACCATAAATAAATGATGTGGTGTGTATATAAATAACGCAGTTGGTGTGTATAACTGTATACATGATTAAATGGGTATGTGATTGATTCTTTGCATGACTGACTAGGTGTGTGAGTAACTCTATGGATGAGTGGCGGAGTGTGACTGTATGTATAAGTGTATGAGTGTATATTATAGTACTATATTGATGAGTAACTGCATGTATAAGTGACTGAATGTGAGTATCTGGCATTGTTGCGTGTATGTTTCAAAAATAGTAGGCTGTATTTTAGAGTGCGTGTATCAAAGTTTATATTAGGACATCAGTATGTGCATCAGATTATCACGTGGATGATGTCATCAGTGATGTCATTTGAGCTGTCATCAGTGATGTCATCAGTGATGTCACTGACCATGTCATGAGTGATGTGATATGTGACGTCATCACCAGTGAAGAAGTCCAATGTTATGGATGAAACGGGTTGCTGGTCTACTCGACACGGTTTATGATATGTTCAAATTAAATTGTAATTAAATAAAAAGGAGGACTTGAAGAACAACTTTGGACACAGACTTTGTACTTTTGTGGTACTGTTCATAAGGTGGTGCCCCAATTGCTCTGTTTTTGTTAAACTTTTTTAAGTTCAGTTGAGGACTGCACCGTGACAGTGGGTGCTTACACTATGTGCACACGTATTTGGGGTACTTCCCTTTGTCTATATAATTTGGGGATAGTAGGTTAGGTGCTAGCTTCTGCTGGGTTCCACTGTCAACTATTGCAT
This sequence comes from Triturus cristatus, assembly GCF_964204655.1. Lineage (NCBI taxonomy): Eukaryota > Metazoa > Chordata > Amphibia > Caudata > Salamandridae > Triturus > Triturus cristatus. Next base: position 679,712,331 of record NC_140586.1, on the reverse strand, counting down.
GGTTTTAAAACCTAAATTAGTGTTTACCATAGAAGGACATAAATGATAAAAAATATTCTAACAAAATCTAAACTAACCAATGAAATTAAACTATAAACAACCTTAACCAATAAAATCAGGCAAATAAATAAATCAAAAATATAAAAGGCACACTAATTTTACCAAATAAGGGGCTCATTAGGATGGCAGGTGGAGGCACCTCCGCAGTGCTGGCGGTGGCGGAAAATGTCATTTTCCGCACTCCAGCAGCGGTCTTCGCGCCCGCCATATTACAATGGGCAAACATAGCCCATTTCCCATCCACCACGGTGCAATGTGAACTGCCATAATAATGCGCCCGCCACCTTGGCGGTGGGGGCCAATAGAGATCCACCACCATTCAGAATGACGTCCCATCTGCCGTACAAATCAGGATGCCCCAAACAGCCCGTCACACCGCAGCAGAGAAACCACCCAACCAGAGACAGCGGAAGCACGACAGCGGAGCGCAGAACCAGACTCCCAGTCCCCTTCACCCGCACAAATCTCCTGTGCTAACATACGGTTCCTGACCACATCAGACACTCTGGTGGGGACAGGAACACATCCCCAAGTGTACCCACATATGTCCTACCTGTCAGAAAATCACCCCTCCGCATCCGGGTCACCCATCAACTGCGAAATCACTGCAATATCCCAGTCACATCTCCGCAGCGGTGCAGACGTGGGAAAACCTGCGCACAATATAGTAGGCAGGGCTGGCACCAGGCATAGGCAGTCCACAAAGATTTACATGGCCCCACCTCCACCCTTCACACACTACGCCCTCCAAACCCGTTTGGGGACATGCCGTGTGCCCCTCCTGTGCCCCCCGCACAATTCATCTCCCAGGTGTAGCCAGACTCTGTACCTCACACACCAAACAACCAGGGAGCCTGTCTCAGAAGGTGGGGGTGAAGAGGAACACCCGGCACAGAAGCTCAGGGCCAGGGCATCCCTCCTCCTCACACCAACCTTCCACTCATGTCAAGCAAACTGAGTCGAATCACAAAATGAAGACTCACAGCATATGAACATCCACTGGACTGTCCACACTGCCTGTCAAGTCACCCAGACACATCCCACACTGACACACAGCCACATACACATACCAGATGTCAGCAGCAATGGAGGAAAATAAATGGGCTAGCCAAAAGTGAAGTGGATAGTGCTGGAAAGCCATGGAGCAAGCCACAAAGCATGTGTACACCATATGCAAGATAAGGAACATATCACACCACCCTTAGGCCATCAAATCAGACATGGGTGGCACAGTGAGAGAAATTAAACCAAAGTGACCTTTGTGCAACAACTCAGGGAGACATCAAGGCAAGCCATGCATAGGCACAGGAATGATAGGAAGTGTCTGAAGTCAAACAGAGAACTGCCACACATCTGTCCCAACTCATCAGCACAACACACATAGCTCATTGTCGCACTCCCTGACTGTCAAACCCAAGTTGGACCCTCACACATACCCCTCGTCTAGCCACCTCACACCTGCAGCACTCAACACCAGTGTCAAACACACAGAATGGTGCAAATGATGTCCTGTGAGTTCTCTGCCACCAATCACACTCCCTGGATGCCTGAACCAATGCAGACACAAAAACAATAGCCAACCACAAACCTCACCAACAACATACACAGAAGTACAACAAGCCCACATATGGCCACCCAGACATTGGAAAGGCAATGGGCCCCAGACAGAACAGGAGTACACAATATTGTCACTCAGGACCAATGCACAGACAACATACCCAAGAATTGCATCATCACAAAGCAATCATGAACACAAACTGGGATCAATGGGAAAATAAGCTAACACAGGCAGAGACACCCCACCACCCATCAAGTCAACATGGTGTCATAGTGTACCACAAGCATGCACATGCCACTCCATCACATTGCAAACTCAGCTGGACATCAGGGTGATGTGCACCAGGCAAGTACAAGGCAACATACACTGACAGCACTGCATGCAGGCCAAGCAGTGCGTGTACACCAACCAAATCAGTAGCACACACATCTCTGTGCCACAACATGTACTCCCACAACACAAATCAGCACAGCACACAGACAACATCACACTCCGGAAGGGTAGCAGTACCTCAACAAACACACATAAAGCGTACCCAACACCCACAGATGCACAACTCAGGGACACCCATGTGCAAACAACATGACCAGAGGACTGTGCAGCACAAATATTTGCACTGCACATGAGCACCCATGACTGCAAACCAGTACAAGCAAATCACACATAACTAATTAGGAAACTGTCCTGAGTGGCACATTGGTCCTCAGCACCACAGAGCATAGTGTAACAAATGAAGTGGTGGGGAGGCTCACACACTGGCAACCCGAAGGGTAGGTGACATGATATTGAAGTGGTGTGTACGCCAGTAGTGGACAGGTCAGGAGTGTACTGTACACAAACACATAGAGGAGTCACTCACAATGGGTAGGCTTCAGAAGCACAGATAGGGGATGGTATGACTCTGCATCCCACATACCATACTGGAGACAAAAATGGGTCAAGTGACAGCAATGCATGAGAAAACTCATCAATAATGTCAGTGTGGCTGAACAGGTCTGCACAGTGAGCACAAACAGTAACAAGACACATGGCTGATCAACAAAACACAACACAGACTTGGCAGTCACACATTCTGCATACTCACAACTGGCAGCAACAACAAGTAGGTGTCCACCAGAATTGCAAGGACACACCAACACAATGCACAGTGCACATCCTACAACTCCTACATGTGCCCACAATATGAAGCACATGGCAGAGAATTGAAAGAAACAGGCACTCATTACCTGGATCATACATGTGTGCAGTTGGCATTGCAGGCGCACACACACATCAACACTACTGACAAAGACGCCCCTTCACACTTCATGACCACTCCAGTGCACACATGCAAATGCACCCATGTGACTAGGAAGACAGGCCATCACAAGATGACCATACATCAACAATGCTGTTCACACATCAAGAAAGATCACACAGACATGATGGACCCTGGCCAGCCCGCATGTAATCCTGTGGATAGAATTCCCCTCTGTGCTGGTAGTGCATCCTAACATGACATGTGTACACTTTAGTAAACCTGACCATAGAATGATTAGGATAACAGTAGATCATCACAAACATACCATCATTGCACCCTCAAGCCTCAGAGTCCAGAAGAACTAAAGTGCCTGTCACCTCTGGCAAACTCTGAAAAAGTAAAACAACCAATTGGCAATGTTAAAGTGGCATACAGAGCATGTGTCACATGAAACCATACCCAAACAGAAAACCTTTTATATAGCAAGGACACTGACAAAGCAGACAACAGGAGTAACTGTCTTTATTACATTTTACCCAGCTAGGCATCAAAGGTAGACAAGAGCAAGGCCAGTGGCTAGTCCATAGTGCAAAGGAGGTACATGTGTACATGAGAACCTGCACAGGGAATGGGCATCCAAATTACAAACAGCAAGGTCAGTGGCCAGTCCATAGTTCAAAGGAGGTGCATGTGTGCATGTGAACCTGCACAGGGAATGGGCATCCACATTACAAACAGCAAGGCCAGTGGCTAGTCCATACTGCAAAGGAGGGACATGTGTGCATGAGAACCTGAACAGGGAATGGGCATCCAAATTACAAACAGCAAGGCCAGTGGCCAGTCCATAGTGTAAAGGAGAGACATGTGTGCATGAGAACCTGCACAGGGAATGGGCATCCAAATTACAAATAGCAAGGCCAGTGGCCAGTCAATAGTTCAAAGGAGGCATATGTGTCATGAGAACCTGCACAGGGAATGGGTGACACCGTACACTGCCATGGTCAGCAACACAGCTAGGGGGATAACTATGGGCAGTTCGGGCACCGCTGTGGGAGAGATAGGTTTGGGAGGGGGACATTGCCTCAGACTTGGCTGTCAGTCGAACTGGGAGGTGGCTGATTGTCCGGCCCAGTTGAAGGACTGGGCATGGAAGAGAGAGGACCAGCTGAGGTAGTGGCATCAATGGCTTTGTGAGACGGAGTGCTGCTTGGACCGGGTGGTGTGGTGGCACATGGAGGTGGAGAAATGCTGCAGTGAGATACAGGGCCTCATGTAGGAAGCCAAATACCGGTCGGTAACGGCCGAAAATCGGTAAATATCCCGTTACCGACCGGTATTTAGGCATTTGCTATGTAGGGGGCTGATTTCTGGATTCTGTATTTACCGAATCGGAAATTAAGAAATCGGTAAAATACCGATTCGGTAAATACCGAATCCAGAAATCAGATGTAGGGAGCACTCAAAAGAGTGAAAATTAGTATTAGAAATTCGTTATTTACCACCAAGTACAGGTTGGTGATAAATAACGAATACCTTGCAAAAATCAATATTTTGCAGATTTGAGAGTGCCATGTGGCAGACATACATGCCCTTAGGGCATGTATGTGCGCCACATGTGCACACATGCAAGATTCAGGGGTGCAACAGGGCGTCAATGTGACACCCTGCCACCCTTGAATATGCTCCCCCCATTACCGAATCGGTATTTACCGAATCGGTAATGAGGCATACCTTCCCATTGATTCCTATGGGCCTCCAGGCCCATAGGAATCAATGGGAAGGTATGCCTCATTACCGAATCGGTAAATACCGATTCATAATTACCAAATTTTTCCGATTCGGTAAACTTTACCGAATCATTACCTACATCACATTTACCGATTCATAAATACCGAATCGGTAAAATTCGATATTTATGAATCGGTAAATATGAGGCTACCTACATATGGCCCACAGTGTGTGAGGGTAAATGTGGAGGGCTGCCTTTCCACTTCTTGGGGAGTTGATAGGGAATTATTGCCTTGGTAGGAGTGGGAAGTGGGGCGGGCTCAACAGGCACACTCTCCACCAAAGGTGCATCAGGTGCAGGTGGTGGCCCTCCCTCTAGGGATCTGCTGGATCTGGCGGTACACTTGGCCTGGCCTGGCCTTGCCTTTTCCCCTCCATCCACTGTTGAACAGGTGAACGCCCCACAGTGCCCTCCTGTCCCAGCTATACAGGGGAGTGGGTGGGAGTTGTTGTTGTGGGTGAATCTGCCTTAGAGGGCCTTTTCTGTGGACTCTTAACAGGCACCAGCTTCACAGCAGGCACAGCAACTTTTTGTCTGACTTTGGGAGAAACGTTTGGGTTGGGAGTGTCCTTGGATGGGGCTGATTTTGAGGCATGTGAACCTGAGGCCTGCTCCTTGGCTTGATGCCCCTGAGTGTCACCTGAAGGGCTTTTGCCTTTGCGCTCCTGTGTGACTTTTGTATGTTTGGGGGATGGTGTCTGCGCTCTGGCCCGCTTCGGGTGCTGCGTGTGGTGTACCTGGAGCCTGTGGGCTGTGGTCACTCTTGTCAGATGTAGCCACTGGCAGGGGGTTGCCGAAGGGACTGGAGCTGGACTCTGAGCCTGTGAGAGCTGAATGGCTGCCGTAACTGCGGAGGACAAAGACTGGTCATGCTTCTCAAGTATAAAGGAAGAGCATTCCAGGATTCCAGAGACTGGAAACATGCAGCAATTTTGCCCCTGCTGAAGAAACCCAGCCTGGACGCTAATGATCCAAATTATTTTAGACCCATATCCAGACTACCACTCCCAGCTAAAATCATAGAAAGAAACATGAATGCTCAACTCAACAAATTTCTGCATGAATCCCAGGCACTGAACCGTATGGGTTCAGAGAGAGCCATAGTACGGAAACTGCGCTCCTCAAGTCCACAGAGGTGATTAGGACCACTCTGAACCAAGGAAGGAAGTCCGCATTGATCATGTTAGACTTAACTGCAGCATTCAACACGGTCCATCATGTTTTGTTGATGGACCGATTGGATGAGATAGGAGTCAAGGGCACTGCCTGGAAACTTCTCAAATCTTTTCTTTCTGACAGAATGCAAACAGTGGCCCTGGACGAATTTGAAGCAGATTCATTTTTTCTACCCTGTGGTGTGCGGCAAGGGTGGTCACTGAGTCCGACACTTTTTAATATTTATGTGCCCTCATTGGCACCCCAAATTGAATCTTTTGATTTCACTTTGACTTCCTCCACGGACGACACCCAAATTGGGGTAACTATAGAACCAGAAATGATCAAGGAAATGGCATTGAGGGTGCAGGACTGTATGAATGCCGTGGGTGGATGGATGGCCCAAAACTGCTTGAAACTAAATTCTAGCAAAACGGAGGCCATGCTGTTTGGCTACAACCCCAACTTCTGGACCCCTCATTGTTGGCCAGAGCCTTCAGGTCCGCTCTCCACTCTCATTAGGAAGGTGAAGAATCTGGGAGTATGGATAGACGATAAACTGAGTTTCAAGGACAAGGTGAACACTGTGGCTTCATCGACATCACACATCCTTAGATCCTGCAAAAAAATATTGCCACTAATACCCAAAGATGCGCAACAAATAGATGTTACTGCATTAATAATGTCCAGTTTAGACTACTGCAACAGTCTATATCTTAAGATCCAGGAAGGATCGATGAATAAACTACAGACTCAGAAGAATGCAGCGGCCAGACTCCTGACAGGCACACCAAAATCTGAATCAATTTCAGCTAAAATTAAAAAACTTCTCTGGCTGCCGGTCAGGAAGCGCACTCAATTTAAGTCTCTATGTCTGGTCTTTAAAGTAATCCTGGGCGTAGTTCGCATAGTAGCACTACAGGTAGCTACGCAAAGTGCACTTTGCACTACGCAAGCTACGCGAACTGCGTAGTGCACTGTGCAAAATGATGTTCGCACTGATTGCACAGTGCTGGATGCTTTTCTGCACTGTGCAATCATTTCAAACGGCATCTTGCACAGTGCAAGCGGTCGTTTTCTGCCACTCGAGTAGATTTGTACTCGGGCGGCAGCTTTTTCAACCCGGACTGGTATTTTCTCATCGCAAGCAGTCGCGAGCATACGCGACCACTCGCAATGAGAAACCTGACCTCCCCGCGTTGAGAATCTCGCCAGGAGGCTTATTTTACACGCTCTCGATCGGCAGCTTGCTGTTGCTGATCGCGAACGAGGAAAAAGTTTCGCCGGGATGTTATTTTGCTTGCTTGCGGTCGCAAACTTGACGTTGAGGGCCGCAAGCAAGCAAAAAATGCACTGTGCTACGTGCAATTCGCGTAGTGCGTAGTTGCGCAAACTACACAAGCGTAGAGTGGTCCTACGCCCAGGGTTACTTTAAAGCCCTTCAGGGAACCCGACCTGAATTTTTAAAACAGCATTTTCCCTGGTAGATATCAAAAAGAGCACTGCGGTCATCTGATGCAAAATTCGTGATTGTTCCCTGGGTGAAAAAAGCCAACTGGGGCGGCAGAAGCTTCATAGCCAATGCGGCAAATCCTGAAATGCTCTTCCTTTATACTTGAGAAGCATGACCAATCTTCTGACATTTAGGAAGGCACTGAAAACATGTTTGTTCGCAAATTGAGCCTGTTTAAGTCCCTGATCATTTTAGTCTTTAGTAGGCCTTCAGATAGCGCCAGGACATCTTCGGGTAACAGTTAGCGCTTTATAAATTCCAATAACATTAACTACCTGTGCCAACTTCTTGTCATGGTCTTGGAAGGCATTCAGGAGAGTTGTCTGACCCACACACAGCTGGCGCAAAAGGTCCACAGCCTCAAATCAGAGGGCAGCAGGGGAGACAGGGGCAGGGGCAGCGGTGCCTGGGGGGAAGAACACTCTTCCCTTCTTACTGGGGCGAGCATTTGCAGAACTAGTGAAAGTAGCTGGAAGGTGGGCACTGGACGATGTGTTGTGGAAGAGGAGGCAGATTGCCCACTCTCTGTGCCCGCCAACATCGAGGAGTCACCACTGGCATCAGATGATGTTGAGGTTGGTGTTTCTGGGCGTGATTCCTCAAGGGCACTCTTGTCCCCCTCTGAGGCGCTGGTCACATCAGTGTCAGTGAGCTCATGTGTAGCAGTCGTGCCCGAAGCTTCACCACTGGTGTCCGTCCCATGTCCTTCTGTGCCCTCTGTAGATGCTGCAAGAGACAGAGAAGTAGGTTCAGTTTAGTGCCATACACACAAACATCATATACAAGCAAAGCACAAAACAAGATGATGATACTCCCATGTTGCACACCACCCTGTGCAGTCTGCATGTGCAACCTTAATTCAAAACTCAGAACATGCATGGTAACATGCACACTTTGCATTAATGACCCATGTGATGTCCACACAGCCAAATAGCTTGCCCGTGCCTCCGTGTAACCTGACATACAGATCCCTGTGAGCATACCTAGGTCCCTGTAGGTGAAAAAGATGTGCATCTCAACATGTTGTCACAGTCACATATGGAGTCACCATAAGGGGACAACACAGAAACAGACTCCAAAATTTCATTTTGCAATGGCCATGAACCCCTGCCATTCACCATGTTGTGCTTTGGTGCACAACTACAGTTGCACATTGGTGTCAGATGTGTAGTTCTCACAATTTCAAGGTCAGGCACTGCACACATCGATGCACACTCAGCTGAGTAACACTGCCTTTCACTGCCAGGGGAATTCCATGACTCCCCTAATGCAGCCAATGGCATAAGGCCACGAGTCTGCATGCAATGTCAAGGGCCATTACATTAAAGACATGAGAAAGTACATGTAGCGAAAATGCATGACAGCTGCACCCAACACTGAGGCCACTTATAAGCCATTGTATCACACTAGAAACATCACAGAGCTACGCACTGGCTCAGGGTTGGAATACATGCAGTCACTCACACCCAAAGTCACCCTTCCCAGAATACTCACCCCCAACTTGCTGCTGATGGGCCCTCAAATGTCCATCCTGCTCTGGCTGTGTCACTGCCAAGATGCGGGCCATTAGTGGTGTCATGCTCCAGCGCCAACCTGCCAATCCGAGGGAGCAGCCCCAGCGTCATCCCTGCCATGCTTTTGCTCAGCCGGCAGATGTCATCCCACCTCTTGTGACAGTGTGTATGCCGTCGGTTGAAGACACCCAGAGCCCGCACCTTGCGTGCAATGGCCCTCCATATCGCCTTAAACTGGTGAACTTTGAGCTGCAGCCATGGGAGACAAGAGGGGGAAATTTAAGTGACACAGGGTTATGTACCACTGTGTCTCAGTACAGGAGCATGCACACACTCAGAACAGCTATTCAGATATGTTTATGCAGAGACAATACAGCATGACACGTAGTACATTAGCACAAGATAATGATACCAAAATGCATGCAGGTATGAGGATGGACACAGTATCTGGCCATCTCATACACATGCAGAATGCCAGCACAGAAAGCAATGAGAAGAAGGCCCACATCTGCGATGCAGTATGTGAGGAAGCAAGACATACATTACATTGTACATGATGAGTCGGGGCAGACTCACTGTGACCAACACTGCACACCCCTCAATGTCCTTGCCCTGTGAATGGCTCACTGTGTTATGGAGGTCACATTTAGGGACGTGATCTTACAATCTCACACCCTTCTCACAAGGTATGTCTCGTGCAATCCACAGGCCTAAGATAGCTCATTGAGGAATAGGGTAGCAGACAACCCATATGTCTCACTCTGTCCATTCAGTGAAGGGTCCCTGTCAAATTGGGCAGTAACTGTGCAGGCCAGGGGGGCTCACACTGCGGTCTAACGTGGGCCATCAGAACTGTCACATGTATGTACAATATGAGAGGGCAAACAGTGCCTACACATGCGAGTCAGTACACATTATGTAGAAAATGGAAGGGGGATGTTTCAGAAGTACAACAATCTGCTGTGTCATAGGTGAATTTCCACCAAGAGTGTCCCTCTCAGGCATTTCACTCTTGTGCACAATGTTTTCATAGCCATGGTTGCAATATAAAGTCAAACCCACTTCCACCAGTACCCTCTAGACGAAAAGTCTTTTTAATGTCACAAATGAGCCTGTGAAAACCTCATGGACTCAAACATCCATTAGCACAGGCAATTTCTGTCCTGACTCCCACTTTCCAAAATTGCAGTGTCACTGTATGGCTGCAAAAACACTGCATGTCCCTCCCATCCTGATATGCAGTCCGGGAAATGTGTAAAATAGGCTATAAACCCCTTTCCCCTGAAGTCAGCAAGCTAGGCAGTGTATCACACAAACCCTCACTCTCAGGCACATACTGCAGCAGACCAACTTCATGTGTGCACTCCCTGCACTCCCCTACGTTCACTCTGAACACTTACCATTACATCAGGAGCACCATATAGCCTCCCACACTGTGTGAGCACCTTGTCCACTAGGACCTTCAGCTCCACTGTGGTGAAGGGATGGGCCCTGATGTTCTCAGTCCTCGCCATCACTGGGTCCAGGAGACAAGAACAGCAGCAGGTGGTGGTGAAGAGTGTCAGTCAGCAGTGTCTGAAAGCAGTGGAAATGTGTGGCTCTCTCCCACACATATATAGCCCCCTGGGGTAGTTTCACTGGTACTAAGCTACTACATTTGGTGTTCCAGGTCAGCTTTTTTCAAATGCGACCAATGACCGGCCCCGCGGTAGCAGAGCATGCCGACCGCGATTTTCACATTTGCATTTGGCAACCACGATTGCGGTTCCCATTGGCTGTATGGGCATGGGCATTGACTGTGACACACCGCAGGGGCCAGGCGGTTGCTACCATGATATGGCCGCTTGACTTTGGTGCCTATGGCCGTGATTCTGGTGGTGGAGCAGGCAAACCGCCATTTTACAATGTGTATATCACTACCGCGATTGCGGTTCCCATTGGCTGTAAGGGCATGGGCATTGGCGGTGACACATCGCAGGGGTCAGGCGGTCGCTACCGCGATTTGGCCGCTTAACATTGGTGCCTATGGCCGTGATTGTGGTGGCGGAGCAGGCAAACCGCCATCTTACAATGTGTATATCACTACCGCGATTGCGGTTCCCATTGGCTGCAGGGGCATAGGCATTGGCAGTGACACACTGCAGAGGCCAGGCAGTTGCTACCACGATATGGCAGCTTGACTTTGGTGCCTATGGCTGTGATTCTGGTGGTGGAGCAGGCAAGCCACCATTTTACAATGTGTATATCACTACCGCGATTGCGGTTCCTATTGGCTGTAAGGGTATGGGCATTGGCGGTGACACACCGCAGGGGTCAGGCGGTAGCTACCGTGATTTGGCCGCTTGACATTGGTGCCTATGGCCGTGATTGCGGGGGTGGTGCACGCTTATAGCACCTATGGACACATCATGCTGCGGCACTGGCAATGGCCAGTTCTCAAAATTGTACAGTGGGCACATGAATCATGCCACCAGATAATGTTAACCAATGCTAGTGTAAGATTTAGCCCACTGATGACTACACATGCCATGTCAGTGCACAGGATTACATGCACGGGCATGTACTCCCTCACATGTCACTTATAATATTGTTGTGCATGTACACAGATCTATGGTGTGATGGACTCTCAAATATGTACACATTTCAATGTGTGAGATGGCTGAGCAACCCACAGTAATGAAGGTCTGATCACATAATGTGCCTATTTCACTGTGTAGATTATTGAACTCATGTTAATAATTGCTCTTTATGCACACACTGTGCCCAGTGTGTTGTTAATGTGTGCCCTGTCTGACTTACGCAAGAAGATGTGGCAGGTACAGCAGCTACGTGGAAGCTATCAGTGGTGCTATCTCACACATGTGCTGTGTCAACTACTCTCAGGGGTGGTGACACAAGATGTTGAAATGTACCTTTTCGCATTCACATAGTCTGAATCTGTTTTGGGGGTACTCACTGTGTGAATACTGGACAAGTGTATGAATAGTTCAGATCAAGGTGTCCCTACACGTAAGTTGTGCTGTAAGCCGAAGTTTGATGCCGGTCATTTTTGGCGCTGTGTCAGTCAAAATGTAAGATGTTGGACACATCTCATAGGGGGATTGAATTGACATGTGTCCCCTTCCATCTCACCTAGGAGGAGACCAAATGTGCATCGTCCATTCACAGTGCTGGAAGACATGGAGGATGAGGACATCATACAGAAATTCCGTCTGGATCGACCTACCCTTCAAGACCTCTGTTGGTGCCCCATCTGAGGCCGTGCAGAACCTATCCGACTGCTTTCACACCAACTTGTAAGGTGATGGCGGCCCTGCATTTCTTTGCTACTGGTTCATTCCAGTACACGGTGTACAGTGCATGTGGGATGTCGCAACCTATGTTCAGCATGGTTCTACGTGATGTCCTGTCCGCTATGATGACCTACAAGGATGCATCCATTTCTCCAGGAGCAATGAATTGGCGGCTGTTAAGGGTGATTTTTATGACCTTGGCCACATCCCTAATGTTGTTGGTGCCATTGACTGCACACATGTTGGCCTGGTCCCACCACAGGCACCGGAGCACATCTACAGGCATAAGAAGCATTTCCATTCCATCAATGTGCAAGTGGCATGCCAGACGGATATGATAATCTCACATGTCTTTGCCAAATTTCCAGGATCAGCCCATGACTCCTACATCCTGCGTAACAGCATCGTATCACAGCTGATGGCAAATCCACATCCAGAGCATGCGTGGATTGTGGGTGAGTACACAGAGTCAAGTAGTGTGCTGTATGTGTGACATGCTGTTCTCAACTACTGTTTATATTACAAGATTGCTCTGTGTATCTCACACCTAGGTGACTCTGCATACCATAACCGGCCTTGGTTGCTGAGCCCACTGCGGAATCCCAGGACCCCGGGTGAAGTCCGCTACCATGATGCCCATAGGAGGACACGTTGTGTGGTGGAGCGTTCTTTTGGTTTACTTAAGTCACGATTTCGCTGCCTGGACAAGACCAGAGGTGCACTGATGTACTCTCCCCAAAAGGTGTGTCAGATCGTAGTTGCATGCTGCATGCTCCACAACCTGGCCTTGCGCAAACAGATCCCCCTGATCCTGGACGATGATGAGCAGCCGAGGCCCCCGTCTGCAAACCCACATATGTCCAGTGACGAGGATAGTGGAGAGGAGGAAGGTGTCGACCTGCGTCAACAGCTCATCAACCGCTACTTCCCTTGAAGGTGAGTGAAAACGTACAACGGTGCCATTGTCTGCTGATTTAGTTGTTGGTGAAAAGGCAGAGGGGAGCTTTGAGACTGCTGCCTGTTGTTGGCTCAGCGCTGGTTGCTATTGTTTCAGGGACAGGGTAGTTATGCACAGCTACAGGATGTCTATGTCAGTACTGTTGCTCATTGTAATGTGTGCAGATTTTAGTACCTTGATGACAAGTGTTGTGTAATAGCTGTTATGCCATCACCTGACATGTGAATATTGTTCTCTTGTGTTTTCCTAGGTCCCTTCAGCCACTCAATGCCACCCAACAATCACTGCTCCTGGTACATGGTAATCAGAGTCAACATTGTACATCCTGTGATAAACATGGAGCTGACACAAAAACATAGGTGTGTAAGGAGTGTTTATTTACAATGGATATATGTGACAGGGAAGTGAATATTTACAAAAAGGTGAAAAGGGAATCAATGAGTTGTCAGTGATGGTAGAGGAGACAATCGAGTAGTCACCACATTGATGTGGTGACACAGTCCAATAGACGCCTGCCATCAATATGGCAGTGTGGATAAGGACAGTCAACAAAGTCAATGGGAAGGTGAAGAGAGGTGCCATCATGGCTGGCTCCTTGACTGGTGTTTGGCTGGTGCTTGCCACGTGTTCCTCCCTTGGTTTTCTTTGGACGGCTCCTTGAGCGTTTGGCATGGGGGGCCTCTGCTGTGGGCTCAGCGGGGTCTGAGGACTCATCCCTCTCTGTGGCCGCAGGGGAGGTGGAGGGATTGTTATCCTGCGGGCCACTGGAGGTAGGTTGAGCTGTTGTTAGGGCCACAGGCCTGTCTATCAGGACACCCACAAGCTGGCCCAAGAGGTCCATGATTTGGCCCATACTTGCGTCTATGGACCTCCGCAGCAGGTGGAGCTCACGTGATTTCTCCAGAGCCTGGCCCGCGTGTCCCTGGGCTTGTTCATATGCCCCAAGGACTCTGGCGCTGTTGGCCAGGGCTTCTGTCCCAGTGTCCGGTAGATTTTGATGCCCAGTTGCCCTCCCACCTATCCTACTGGCCCAGACCTGTGGCGTCACCACTCTACAAACCAGCATACTCTCCCTGCCCTCCTCAGATTGTGGGGTGGGATGGGAATCCTCTGAGGCAGAGACAGTGTTGCAGGCAGTACTGGTGGTGGTGGTGGTGGAGGCCGCACAGGTCGTTACAGCAGGGGTCAGCACAGTTGTTGTTGCTGAGGTGGTGGCGGTGGGGACAGTGGGGTCCTGGGACCTGTTGCGCCCTGGCATGCCTGATGGGCCAGCTTCTGGGTCCGCATCCAAGGAATCTAGGGAGTCTGCATCAGAGAGTCCATGATCCGGGCGGGGGGGGACTGGCTCTGCAGGTTTGTGTTGTCATCTGCAGCTGTCAGTTCTTGGTCACCTGTGGAACAGAGGGGGAATGGTCATTGAAGTGCACCCGACATGCTTGTTGTTAGATGTTTGAATGTTACATGTGATACGCCACACAGTTTACATTGACATCACTTTGTATGGCTGCACGGTACAAAGCATCATGACATGATGTGGAGGTACATACCTTACTTGTCCATGGTGTGACATGTCAATAGATACCATGCACCACGTACAGATTGTGTGATTACAAGGGCATGTCGTCATCTAACAACTAGCAGCACAACAACTTTCTGTGAAGCATCTTTGTTGTTTACTCTGCATGGAAGACATTACATCTGAACATGAACTAGCCATTGTAATCTCATGCATACCTTTGTCATATCATGTGCTTTGCTTTCTTTTTACTACTGACCATGCTTATTTTGTTTTCATATGGGCCTTGACGCTCCGCCCCCATGGCACTTACAGATAGCATTCGGTGCTGTGCATGATTGTGCCCTGAATTTCTTCAACATGTGATTCGGTAAGTCACACTTTGGTTTCTGTGACAGTTACATACACTTAGCTGTCTGCACACTGGAAATGGTTATTGGATCTATGCCAAGTTTGGTGGTATGTGAGCGCTGGTGTGGTCATATGGCTCCATGCTTTTTGAGTGAAATGGCGGGATGCATGCACTGTCTACTTACCTGTTCTGTGGCACATTTGTGGTGAGTTTCTGACACATCTTTCTGGTTGTGTGGTGGAGTGCTCCATCTAGCTCAGCTTTGGGACAAGGGGGCCTGGTCGGAGTTGTAGTGCAGGTTTCCCACCCACAAAGCCCCCTCCATGTTGAGATGGTTGCCTCCATGTGACGTTGAGCAGAGGGAGGGAATAGGTTACACATGGCTCTTGGGTGGGGGGAGTGTCCCATCCTGCTCAGGGGTGAGACATGAGAGCATAAGATGGCTACCTACCTGTAATTTTGAAGGGAGCAATGCAATGTCTGCCACATGCCTCTGGCTGGGGGGGAATGCTCCAGCCTGCTCAGTTTTGGGACAAGGGTGCCTGGTGGGAGTTGTAGCGCAGGCTTCCCAAACACAACCACCCGCTCCCTGTTAAGATGGCTACCTACCTGTAAGTTTGAAGAGAGCAATGCAATGTCTGCCACATGGTTCTGGGTGGGGGGAGTGTTCCATCCTGCTCAGGGGTGAGACAAGAGAGCATAAGATGGCTACCTACCTGTAATTTTGTTTAGAGCAATGCAATGTCTGCCACATGGTTCTGGGTGTGGGGAGTGCTCCATCCTGCTCAGGGGTGAGACAAGAGAGCATGAGACGGCTACCGACCTGTGAGTGTGAAGAGAGCAATGCTATGGCTGCCACACGCTTACGGGTGGGGTGGAGTGCTCCATCCAGCTGAGCTGTGGGACAAGGGGGCCTGTGGGAGTTTAGGTGCTGGCTTCCCAGCCACAAACAACCCTCCCCGTTAAGATGGCTACCTACCTGTTAGGTGAAGGTGAGCAATGGAATGTCTTCCACATGATTGTTGGTGGGAGAGTGCTCCATCCTGCTCAGCTGTGGGACAAGGGACCTGGTGGGAGTTGGATTGCTGGCCTCCCACCCACAATCCCCCCTCCCTGTTAAGATGGCTACCTACCTGTAAGTTTGATGTGAGCAATGCCCATCCCTGTGAAGGTGGCTACCTACCTGTAAGTTTGGTTGGTGAAATACAATGGCTGCCGCATACTTCTGGGTGGGGTGGTGGGAGTGTTCCATCCTGGGGTGCTTTGTGACAAGGGGGCCTGGTGGGAGTTGTAGTGTAGGTTTCCTCACCACAAACCCCCCTCACTGTGAAGATGGCTACCTACCTGTAAGTTTGGTTGGTGAAATGCAATGGCTGCTGCATGCTTCTGGGTGGGGTGGTGGGAGTGCTCCATCTTGCAGGGCTGTGGGACAAGGGGGCCTGGTGGGAGTTGTGGTGCAGGCTTCCTAACCAAAAAAAACTCCCTATGAAGAGGGCTACCTACCTGTAAGTTTGGTTGGTGAAATACAATGGCTGCCACATGCTTCTGGGTGGGGTGGATTGCTCCATCTTGCTGAGCTGTGGACAAGCGGGCCTGGTGGGAGTTGTAGTGCTGGCTTCCTAATCACAAACCCCCCTCCCTGTGAAGTTGGCTAACTACCTGTAAGTTTGATGTGAGCAAACCCCCCTCCCTGTGAAGATGGCTACCTACCTGTAAGTTTGGTTGCTGAAATACAATGGCTGCCACATGCTTCTGGGTGGGGTGGTGGGAGTGCTCCATCCCGGTGTGCTTTGTGACAAAGGGGCCTGGTGGGAGCTGTAGTGCAGGCTTCCTCACCACAAACCTCCCTTCCTGTGAAGATGGCTACCAACCTGTAAGATTGGTAGGTGAAATGCAATGTCTGCCACGTGCTTCTGGGTGGGGTGGTGGAAGCGTCCCATCTTGCAGGGCTGTGGGATAAGGGGGCCTGGTGGGAGTTGTAGTGCAGGATTCCTAACCAAAAAATAACTCCCTGTGAAGATGGCTACCTACCTGTAAGTTTCGTTGGTAAAATACAATGGCTGCCGCATGCTTCTGGGTGGGGTGTAGTGCTCCATCATGCTAAGTTGTGGGACAAGGGGGCCTGGTGGGAGTTGTAGTGCTGGCATCCAAACCACAAAGCCCCTCACTGTGAAGGTGGCTACCTACCTGTAAGTTTGGTTGGTGAAATACAATGGCTGCCACATGCTTCTGGGTGGGGTGGTGGGAGTGCTCCATCTTGCTGAGCTGTGGGACAAGGGGGCCTGGTGGGGGTGGCTGACTGTAAACATGCTCCCATGGTAATGTTGCTAGCTACCTTTGGGGCGAATCAGAGGGAGTGAATGTTGGATCTGTGAGACATGTGTTGGGGAGAGTGTGGTGTGCATGAATGGAATTGGGCCTAGGAGGTGTAGCTTTGTAGTTGTGCAAGACAGTACATAGCAGTGTGATGGTAGACATGTGTTTGTACTTACCAGCCTCCACTCCCCCGGCTACTCCTGTGAGACTCCCTGGATGCAGTATGGCAAGCACCTTCTCCTCTAATGCAGTGAATGTTCTTGGTGGAATGGGAGGGCCATTGCCAGTCATCTGAGCCAGCTGACGGTTCTTGTTCCTTTCTTTCAACTGCCTCTTGAGGTCATGCCACCGCTTCATGATCTCCTTCTTGGTGCAGGGGGGGGTCTCTACTGAATTGACTTTTGTGACTATCCTTCCCCACATTTGTGTTCTGGTGGCTAATGGTGTCTTTTGGACCAGGTTACCAAACAATTGTGGTTCTACTCTATCTCATCTACCATGACTGACAACTCATTGTCAGTGAATTTGGGCATTTTCTTCTGTGCCGTGGTGTGTTATGTGCAAATGGGTTGAGGTGCAGGTGTGAGAGTGGTGATGGTGATGTAAGTGTTGTGTGTGTGTGTTGTTGTGCTGGTGAGATGTGTGGTGGTTTGCCTCTCCTTTGTGCTGTAGTGTTAGTTCCTTCAGGGGTAGAGTATTGCAAAGGATGCTGGTCATGGAAGGGTTTGATTTTACACTAAGCTATGTGGGTGTGTCAAAATGGAGTATTGCTGCCAGGTGTCATGTGTGGATTGTCCTGGGATTAAAAAAAGATTTGTTGCCAGGGGGATGTGCCATAGGGGTGTGTTAGGTGTTTTGGGGGGCTGCGCTAGTTTGATATGTGCACTTGGTGGCCTTGTTGTGTGTTTTTTTTGTCAACCGCCATAATTGTCCCGGAGCGGCCGCGGCGGTGGGTATGCAACAGCCCTTCTGCCGGCACTCCCATTCATCACTGTTTGCTATCGCGGCGGTCAGAAACAGCGGATCGTTCTGCTGTCACCTCAATGGTATCCTAATTGTACGTGCGGTCAATCTGCTGGCATTGTGGTGGGTTTGGCTTTTCCCGCCACAAATCCGAATGCCGTGGATGGATTTTCACCTGCTCCGCCCGCTACCGGCGGTCTTTTGTGGCATTGTTCCACCGCGGTCTTTTTTTTCTGGCAGTTGATCCTAATCGAACCACCGGTTTTGCCGCGGTACGTGCGGACAGTTCATTTCCACCACCACAGCGGTTGGAATGGCCATCCTAATAGACCCCTAAATACTTTCTAAATGACAATCACTGCAATATGAGGAAACTCTGCCAGATTCTCTAACCAGACCCTTAAAAAATAAATATACACATCTCAACAACTACCGATTATGATGATGGTGGGACTGCCACCGACAGCCTGACAGTGGCGGTCCCACCGCCATCACAATCATGTTTTATGCCTGCCACATTTTTATGGGTGGCAAATTTGTGGCAGTCTGATAGTCCGAATGATTCCGACTGCCCATCGTACCTCCCGCATTCCACAGTATGACGGCGGTGCCTGCCAGGCATCGCAGTAGGGATAATGATATCCCTTTCCGCCTGTCTGTCAGCGGCGGTTAACCCGCAGTGACCAGGCAGGCCGAAATGGACTTGGGGGCATGTAGCGGGCCCCCCCTTCCACCCTGGGCCTTGGACATAGGCTTACATATCCCAGCACCATGTGGCAGGCACCGCATGGTACCTGCGACGAGATGCAGGGATATGTAACATGTCATTTCATTATACCGCGGCAGGTGCTGCAGACCACAGCACCCGCCACAATACAATGAATAGACATTGTGACCGGCCTGGTGGCGGTCGCATTGTAATTCAGCATGTGGGACAACCGGTTTGTAGGTGGGCAGTTCCGATTCCGAATAGATGGCAGATGGATGGACAAAAGTCTGTCCGCCATCCTAATGAGGACCCAAGTAAGTAAAACATATACTCAAACTAAAACTAACTTGTAAATACATTTAAAAATGTAAAACACCACGTAATTAACAAACCATTCTCCAACTTCTATCTCTTTACATATAATTCCTAAAAGAATACCGTATGACTTCAAAAAGTGATAGCCTGCCAGAAAAAAAAACTATCACAAACCAGCAAAAAGATATAGCCAAGTAAGTATACAAAAACTATTTCAAAATATAAACTCACCCCAACAGCCAGTAAAAATAAACTTAACGACCTCAACCTCTAAAACTACCAACAAATAAACATTTAAAAATGAAACTGATGCTATTTTTTTCCTACCAAGAGAGAAGGAAACCCCTGCTCCACATTCTAGCACCCGCAACGGAAAAGCTGCAAAACAGTGTGAAACATCTAAAAAGAAAAATCATGTAAGTAAAAAAATAGAAGTAGTTTCATCAATTTATATGTAAATACCAAAGGTATAAACTTTTCTTTTTATTGTATTGATTTATACTATTACTCAACTTTCAGATACAATGACACAACAAGCCAAATATATAACATCCAAGAACGGAAAGCAATTACTAAGGGCCTTATTATGAGTTTGGCCAAACCTGTGTAGAAGCTGACCATTTTGTCCTGTCTAACAGGCGGTTCTTTAGCGTTCCTGGGGAGGTTCCTATGAAACAGGAACCATAATGGGTAAGTCAAAGGCAGTACCTGCATGGCATGGACTGCTGTAGTACATGCCATGCAGGTACTGGTGTGTATGCACACTGGGGGGCACATGTTGTGCCTCCCTGTGTGCATCCACATGGCGTGAGGCACCAGGGGGCCTGTAGGTCCCCCTTTGCTTCTTCACTGCCACACTTTCATGAAAAATGTGGCAGTGAGGAAACTCGTAATATGCTTGGCAGGACCACACCGGTCCCGGCAAGCATATTGCGGCCTCAAGCCCGCTGCACCACTGCCAGGGATCTCTGATCTTAATAGAGTGGTCAGAAGACTGTAACCGCTTCTCCCCCGCAAGTCTGCTGGTCCATGAACCGTCAGACTCATAATAAGCCCCATAGTCACATGGGTTACACCTACAACAAAGAAAGTGCATTGACAGAAAATGTGAATTAGAAATGTACCAAATATTACTCTAATCCTAGCTATGGGAGGACCACTACCAAAGATAAAGTCGTAATTCATGTAAAAGAACACAAACACCTCTCAAATGTGACAGAAATAGAAGTAAGGAAGGTATTGCAGGATATAAGAGAAGCAAGTACTAGCTCCCAGAAACCCACAACCAAAATTCTAAAAGACATACTGCCTAAAGTTCCTGAGCACATTACAGGGAAACTACCACCTATACCCACTTAAAAAGTTTAATTGCACAAAATAAAAAAGCCACCAGTGATACTCCTCCTGTCTCTAGAAGATACTGAGACATGGAAATACCTGAACATTTACCATTAACACATAATGAGGAACCTTTCCTTTTACCTGACAATCTAAACAGTGAGAAACAATGAGAAACAAATCCTAATATTCTCTATAGCAAATATAACTTACTAAAACTAAGCCATTGTCAAAACTGGATGATGGATTGCACCTCCAAAATGTGTCCCAAATCATTTGCTCAGATATACACCATAATTGGTGAATATCAAAACACATATATCCCATATATATAACTACTACCAAATAAGCAAAGCAGCATCTACTATGAACTTTTAACCCACGTTAAATATAAAACAAAAAACTGCTCCCAGGATGCTTGTTTCCGGTCCAGGGAGAACCTGGCTTGGCAGTTCCGGGTGGTCTGCTCCCATGAGGCACAGGGTCAAGACTGATTTCACTGTGGCTGGGTCTAAACTAGGGTGGCATGTTGAGCAAATGAACGATGGATTTAACCCAGATCTTTTGACTGGGGGTGAATGTTTGATTTGGTCTGCATTCCATCCACCATCTGTGTGTGTTTTGCTTTCCCCCATGCCATCACTGTTGTGTGCTCACTGTATACCATGTATGACATGGTGCATGGCAACAGTGCACCTGACGTGCAAGTGGTGCTGCACTGCTGTGGCATGTGGTTCAGGCTCTCTTTATGACCCAAAGCATGTCACTGCTGTGCCACTGCCACACCACCAGCCAGACAGTCAGGATGCTGTCGGCTTGGCAGAGTTCTCCTGACTGCCGCAGTGGCTATTTGGCAGTTGGTCTGTCAAACTCATAATCAAGTGTAGAATATGCTACAAACAGCCACTTCATCTTAAAAAATTAAAACAAATGATACCACTAGCCTATGTCCTTGTCAAAAAAGTAGCTAATAACTACAATATACTAACAGAAATCAATTTCTGCAAGCAAAACTAAGACAAAATAAGCCCCCTAACTGATTATTTTGAAGACACTTTGGTTAGCATACTGCATCGCTCATAGATGCAAAACTAAGTTCCAAATATCTTGGTAGGGTGTCTATTATAGCTCCTTAGCACAGTAAGTCAAACCAAACAACGCAGTGGAAGGATGGCACAATGCCTTCAAATCCACACAAGACAGAACCCAACCTACACTACACTCTATAAATTTAGAGAAGCATTACAAAAAGAACAAAGCTACCGACAACTACAAATGGAGCAAACTGTTAGCCAAATTGTATCTAAACTTAGCAAAAAAAACAAAAGAATGTATGACATGATACAATTTAAAGTCAAACTCTTCATTAACAACAAAGAAGTAGATTACTTAGAAAAGATAGCCAAAAACATGTCTTAAATAAATAGTAACCCATAAAAGTCCTAAAAACCTGCCACAAAATCTAAACCAAGATGACAAATCATTTGTATATAAATAATAAGCATAATACTTTATTACATCAGTCTAAACATTAACTAAAATTCCAATAATAAATAAGACTGAGATGATTAAAAAAGCTAAACATTATTTACATTAGAAATGTAAACCTCACCAACCAGTGGCATTTCTGAAATAGTAATGTTAAATCCCACTTTACTATTAAAGAGGATTTATCATTACCATTCCAATGATGTAAAACATGATAAAGCTACTCCTTTCTAATCAGGAATTACAGCTTAAAAGTGTATTAAGGAATTCCCAATGTTAACCTAGGAGAGGAGTATGCACACAGTAGTGAAAAAATGAATTCAGGTGTTTGTCACTACCAGGACATGCAAAACTTAAACGTACATGTCCCACCTCTTACTTATACAATACCCTGTCCAAAGGGCTACCTAGGGCCTTCCTTAGGGGTGACTTATGTGTAATAAAAGGGGAGTTCAAGGATTGGCAAAGGGTCTTAAATGCCAAGTCGAAGTGGCAGTAAACTGCACACACTTATGTGGGTGGCACAATCAGTGCTACAGGCCCACTAGCAGCATTTAGGTTACAGGCCCTGGGTATATGGGATATCACTTTACCTGGGACTTACAGGTAAATTAAATATGCCAATTGTGCATACACCAATGTGACCATGTTTAGGGTAGTAGCACATGCACTTTAGCACTGTTCAGCAGTGTTAAAGTGCTCAGAGTCCTAAGGCCGATAAAAAGAATCAGCAAAAAAAAGAGGTAAGCAGGCGAATCCCTAAGGACGACAGGTCTAACAAAAAACAACATATAAACCATACGTTTCCATTAAATATGCTGATTGTGCATACACCAATGTTACCATGTTTAGGGTAGAAGCACATGCACTTTAGCACTGGTCAGCAGTGGTAAAGGGCTCAGAGTCCTAAGGCCAATAAAAAGAATCAGCAAAAACAAGAGGTAAGCAGTTGAAACCCTAAGGATGACAGGTCTAACAAAATACAACACATAAACCATACGTTTCCAAATAAGAACCACATATTATTTATGAAAATGATTAAATATAACATTTTCTGCCCCCAAAATATATATATATTACTATTCAGCAGCTGCAGTTCTTCTGTATCCACGTAGTCAATAATAATAATCCATCAAAAATGGGAAAAATATTTTTTAAAAGGCCCAAAAACAAAAGCCAGAATTAAATGAATCCAATAGATACCCCTCAAAGCAAACCAAAATATGTAGAAATGTGTTTAAAAAAAGAAACGCTCGAAAGCCCATTAAACTAAAATCAGAGTTAAAAGTATTGGTCTGATATAAATCAAAAGTCATTTCCTTTAAAAAAAAAAACTGACTCCCATTGCCCATAGGACATGTTCTTTGATAAAAACCTGTAAAGAAAACAGAAAACCCAACCACAAAACACATAACATTCTTAAAAACGACATATACATTACACTAAATCATCATAAAATATGTAATATACCATCAAAAAATATTAGTAAAACAGTGTATGAAACTCCTGAATTACGCACTAGTAAAAAACACTACTATTAATTCAACTAAATGTACAAAATAAACCACAAACAACACCATTAATAAACTCTAGACTACCCCTCGGCACCCCTTATCCCCAAAACCCTTTAAAAAACCTGTTAAAAAGGACTTCCCTACACCGACGAACAGCAGCACCTTATCGTACCTCGATCCCAGGAGATAGACTAAAAATTACAAAGATTACAAAACAGAAGGAAACCAGAAAAAAGACTATCTCCCCATAGAAAAGAATAGAAAAAAATGTAAAAATGTGGAACAAATGAATTTGAAAATGTTAAAACATATTAAACACATAAAACATGTATGAAATGGTTATACAAAACTTTTTAAATATTGGAAAGTATACATGAAATAATAGTATAAAATATATACAATTGTTTATTTTATACTAGAAAACTTTATGTTAAAATGATGTTGAAAATATGTATATAAAACAATGTATGATAAGTTTAAAAAAAAGTCAAACAATGGAAAAAAAGTAGAAAATGTACAACTTTCAATGCAGTTTAAATATAATTTAAATGTTTATGTAATACTAATGTATTTAAAACGTTTTTTTATCCATGCATACATTTTTATTTGAAATTTGAAATATATTTTGTTTGTTTATACAAATTTAGGGAAGGTGTTGAACACTGAGGACCTGATTACGAGCTTCATGGTCCGACCGCCCGAAGACTAAAGCTGCGTCCTCCAGAAGACAGCAGTATTATGAGTTGACCACAGTGTCCGTTGTGTGGCTTCAGAGGTTCTGCAGCAGTGGTGAGTACTTTTCCATTTGTATTGATGCCTGTGTGAGCATTTAGACTGCATATGTGTTGAATGCACACATATGCATGATACATGTGGGAAAATACCCCCTACCCATTGCCATATTTTCCCATTGCAATGGGAAAATGGTATGAAGAGCACTAACCTGTGTTTTGCCGCTGGGCTCAACGTCAGACTGTGATTGGAAGAACAGGTAAGGGATGAGTATGCACCCCAAATCCTTTGTTTCTGTCAACCTTTAGACGGTGGTACCACCGCCACGATTGACTTGTCAGAAAGCCAACTCATAATGCAAATGGCAGTAAGAATCCTCTGTACTGCCCTATGGCTGCTGATTTTCCAAGACCGTGTGTTTGCGTTGCTGGCAGCCACAGTCTTTGCAAAGGCAATCAGATCAACTCGTAATACGGGGTCAGACCGCCGAGCGTACGGCTGTCAGACAGTGGGTAGGGCAGTTCACAGACCGCCAAATTCGTAATAAAGCCCTAAGAGGGTGACATATACTATTCCCACTCCAATTTAAACCAATTCAGGAAAGTATTAGACTGTAAAGGGGTGACATTTATTAATCCCACTCCAATCTATACCAATTTGAGGAAAATGTTGGACACTAAAGCGGTGACAGACTCTGATGTATGCCCATTTGGGGGAGATTTTGGACAATAAAAATGACTTTTACTATTTCCACTCCAATGTATACCAATTTTGCAAAAATGCTGGACACTAAAGGGGTAACATTTACCAATAACAAACAATTTGGGGAAATTATTGGACTATAACCATAACATAACAATAGCAACTATAACCATAAAATAAAAAATAAAACCGTAATCCAAAATTAACAATCATAAAAATATTTTTACAATGACATTTTAATTTCAAACAAAAAATAATCAACATTTTTAAAGAAGTCAAAACTTTAATTATTTACAATTAGAAACATATTTTACTTTTTTTACATTTATTTTTCTATATTTTTTCACTTTCAATATTTATATCATGTTTACAATAAAACAATAATCATCTAATTGCATTTTAATTAATATATAGTTTAATTAATTATAAATTATTATTTACAAAAATTATTACTGTATCAAAATACATGTATTCATTTTACAATATTAATTTGCATATCATTCAAATTATTAAAATTATATTTACTTTAAAACATCCACTTTCTAAATATCTCCACACCCTTATCTACTAAAAACCCAATATCTTGCTGATTAAAAAAAATATAAATCCATTATTTTCATACATTAATTAATACAACCAAAACCACATATTTTAATAATTTCATAATTAATACATTATCTTACTAAAAATCCAAGTTAAAAAATTTGTAAATATATACAATAAAACACACCACAATAAATTACACACAAAATAACACCTACAAACGATACTACATACGATATTTTCTAAATCGCTGAATGTTGAACAATGTCAAACACTCACCCCGAGTACATAGATCTGGGCCTAAACTGTGAGTACTGTGGGTAAATTGTGTGGTAAGTAAAAAAATGATAGATTTAGGCCCTGATCACTGTACTGGGGTGAGTGTTTGACATTGTTCAACATTCTGTCCATCAATTTTTTTTTTTGCATTTGTTGCTCTAAGGGCACAATTCCGATGTGCGGAAAGCATCCAGACCGAATCGGATGGCGAATGCTTTCCGTATGACTCGACCACAAGCTCTCCGTGCGACAGAGTACGATGCATCCCATGTGAAACACAACCGAATCGTCAGAACACTATCATGCCGAATCAAGGCTCCGTAAACCGCACTGATGCAACCAACTCGTTTGTAAACGTTCAAGAATATGCTATGACATTCTCTGCTCTTTGCTAGGGGTGGGCTGAATTTGCGTAGTCGTGCTACGCAAAGCTCCCCGAAATGGTAAACAATCTCCGCCAGCATGCACAGTTCCGCAAACACGCGGAATTGCTTGTTCCGCCCGTTCGCGATGCTTTTTTACTGTTCGCGAACGCTTTTTGAGTATCTTGTAAACACGCATTTTGAAAGCGCAAATAAGCAAAAAATTCCGCGAAGCCACGGAATTTTTGGCAATTCCGCGTTCTCCGCGGAACGCGAAATTACCCAAAGTCTGCAAATTTCACGAGCGGAACGGAATTTACCGCCCAGGCCTACTCCCTGCCTCACACATGCACACACATCACACCCTGCACAGATTTTATTTCATACAAAACCACATAAACACACACCTTTTTTCAGATTCACACTCACCTTCACACTCACCCTCACCTTCACACTCCCCCTCACCATGGCCAAAAGGAAGCATCCATGTTTTACTGATAAGGAGTTGTAAGTGCTTGTAGATGAGATTGTCAGAGTAGAGCCACAGTTATTTGGGAACCTAGTCCAACAGACCCTCCTTGCCCAGAGAAATAGGATGTGGGAGAGGATAGTTAACAAGGTGAATGCTCAAGCACATTGCACAATGGAAGATATCAGAATAAGGTACTGTGATGCGCGAAGGAGGGTCAAGAAGCTGATGGACAGGGAACATTTCCAAAGCCAGAAGACTGGCAGTGGCCCTCCTGCACAACCTGTCCACTTCACCTTCTGGGAGGAGAAGGTGCGTGGCATCCTTCTGCCGGAGGGCATCTATGGAATCCCAGGACCACAAGAGTCTGGTGAGTACACAATCCACATTCAAATAAAGTTATTAATCACACACCTAGAGATATCACTGTAAAGGATACAGTTAAACAAAGGACAGTATAAATATATCAAATGTACTAGAGTCTAAGAGCATGTGATGTGTATGTCAGATAGTTAACAAAAATACCTCAAATGATATTGAAAATGCAAACTATAACCATGTACATACGTTTCACAAACTCACAGCTAGGCCTTCTGCTCCAAACAACAGGTACCAGTGTCAGACATCTTGGCCCAGTACGTTTCCAGTCACTCACAGGAAAGCTCAGTCACAGGTAGGCTGTTTTCCCACACAGACATACTGGGACTATACAAGCCTCTCAGTCAGTGGGAAAGTACCAGCAACATGGCCGACACTGCTGAATGGTGTCTGTAGCACAAGGCCTGAGGGGAGTTATAATCAAGTCAAACAACAGGTACCAGTGTCAGACAACGTGGCCCAGTATTTTTCCACTCACTGACCGGAAAGCTCAGTCACAGGTAGGCTGTTTGGGATGGCTGGGAAGGCGGGTGTGGGCAAAGGCACCATGGGACTTGCAGTCACTGCAAACACTCCTCCCCACACACAGCTCTCACAGACATACTGGGACTATGCAAGCCTCTCAGTCAGTGGAAAAGTACCAGCGAGATGGCTGACACTGCTGAATGGTGTCTGGAGCACAAGGCCTGAGGGGAGTTGTAGTCAAGTCAAACAACAGGTTCCAGTGTCAGACAACTCGATGGAAGACTTCCATTTACTGTCAGGTAGCCATAGGCCCAAATGACCTGGTTGGGTAGTATGGGAGGAGGAGTATTTGCACTGACAACATCTCCTATCATGCTCTCTCCCACACACACCTTCCCACTCTGCCTAACCAGGAACAGTGGTATCCCGACAATGAGTCGAAGTGTACTTGCAGGATGTCTAACACTTGTGCATGGTACCTGAGTTGAACACAAATCCCATCATGGCTTCCTGCTCCTCACACCAGTTCCCAGTGTCAGACATGTTGATAGTACATTCCCATTCACAATCAGGGATAGCATAGTTCCTGGTCTTCTGTCTGTGCTGGCTGGGAAGGTGTGTGTAGGACTGGGCTTGATGGGAGTTGAAGTCAGTGCAAACACTCATCCTCACACACAGACCACCAAGACCACAAACAATTGAGCTTCCCTGACAGTCAATGAGAGTGTACTGGCAAGATGACTGGCCCTGTGGACTGCTGTTTGGAGCTCAAAGCACTGTTGGAGAGTAGTGGACAAATCAGACACCATCCGCCAGGGTCAGACATCTCTGAAGCACATGGCCACTCACTTTCAGGAAAGTAGTCTCACAGATAAAATATTTAGGATGGGCAGGAAAGTGTTTGGAGGATGGGGTCTGATGGGAGATGGAGTCAGGGCAAACACTCCAGGTCATCTGAGTCGATGCCTACCTGACAGTGAATGGAAATCTACTTAGATAATGGCTGACACTGGGGACTTCAGTCTGGACAACTACGCCCTGCTTATGGACAAATAGGCACCAGTCATCAGTGTCAGACAACTTGCAAGTACATTCACGCTCACGGTCAGGGAAGCTGAGTTACATGTAGGCTTTTGCTGATGGGTGGGAAGGTGTGTGTGGGACAAGGCCTGATGTGACTTGTAGTCTTTGCAAATACACATCCACACACCTAGCCATCCTAACTCCTCAGGGCCTATGCTTACCTCACAGTGAGGAGAAGTGTACTGGCAAGGTCGCTGACACTGCTGCATGGTGTTGATCTTGAAACTAATTTCCATCAAGGCCCTGTGCACAAAACATCATGCAACTGTGTCAGCCATCTTTTTAGTACACGTACATTCACTGCCAGGTGGCAATTGCCACAGATGAGCTGGTTGTACTGTTTGGGAGGAGTGTCTGCCATAACTACATCTACCATCAGGATCTGGCCTCCACACACCTTCCTACCTAGTCCAAATAGCTTATATGGGACTCTGCTTACCTGACAGTGAGTGACAATGTGCTGCCAAGATGACTGACACTGCTGCATGGTGTCTGGAGCAGAAGGCCATGATGGGTGTTTTAGTCAAGTCAAATACCAGGCACCAGTGTCAGGTATCCGGCTGGGACATTTTGTATCACAGTGAGGTAAGCATAGTACATGCTGGGCTGTTTGAGTTGGGTGGAAAGGTGTAGGTAGGACAAGGCCTTATGCAACTTGTAGCCATTGCAAATATTCCTCCTCCCATCAAGACTAGGATACTCCACTTGGTCTAAGCCACACTCACAGTGAGGGGAAGTAGACTAGCGAGATAGACAACACTGTTGCATGGTGTTTGGAGCATAGGTCCCTGATGTGAGCTGCATTCATGTTCAAAACCATGGACCAGTACCAGCCACCTTGCCAGTACATTTACCCACACTGTGAGGTAAATATAGGCACAGAGGAGTCAGCAGGTTTTGGTGTGAAGAGGTGTATTTGCAATGGTTACAACCCACATCAGGTTTTGTCATACACACACTATTCCCACCCAAACCAACTAGCCAAACTGAAACTCTGCTTACTTGAAAGTGAGTTGCAATGTACTAACAAGATGTTTGACAATGTGGACTGGTGTTTGGATCACAAGGCCCTGTTGTGAGTTGTGGAAAAATAAGACACCAGGTACAAGTGCAACACATCTTCATAATCTATTCCCAATCACTGTCTGGAAAACCTTCTGCCATGTGGTCTGTATTCTCTGTTTGGGAAGAGTGTGTGAAGAACAGAGCCTGGTGTGAGTTGGAGTAATGTTAAAAAATACTACACCCACCACGAACAACCAGTTTAACTGTGCCAATGCCTACATGATAGTGAATAGAAGTGCAACAGCAAGATGCATGACACTGGTACATGGTGTTTTTGTCACAATGACTTTCTTGGGAGGTGGATTCACCAGTCTTTACATCCTTATCAGAACAATTACCATCACTGCTAGTTAGCCATAGTCTCAGAGGACTTAGCTGGGCTGGTGGGAGGAGGAGTATTTCAAAATCCTACAAATAACATCAGGCACTAACATCACAAACAAACCTACAGGAACTAAGCGTACACACAGTGATTTAGAATTTACTAGCAGGATGAACCACACTGGGCACTGGTGTCTGACTTTACAACAAATACCAACAGTGACTTGTACTTAAAACACCAGGCACCTGTGTCAGCCAGCTTTGTTAGTACACATCCACCCACTGGTAGGAAAGCATAGTTCCAGGGGTGCTGAATTTGCATGCAGGAAAGAGTGTGCGTAGTACAGTGCCTATGGGATGTCTGGCCGTTGTAAACACTCATCCGCAGAAACAGCCATACAACACCACTAAGAACTGTGATTGGACATCCAAAAATGAATTGGCAGAGACTGGGGCATGCAATGTGGTGCACAAGGCCATGAGGCAAGTTGTCATCAAGTCAGAAACCAGTTCCCAGTGCCAGACAGCTGGCTGTGACATTCTGACACACTATGAGCAAAGATCATGTCCTGTTGGCCTGTTATCACTGGGCAGGAAGGTGTATGTGTGATTGGCCCTGCTGGGTCTTGGAAGAACAGCAAACACTTCTACACACACAGCACAACCACTTCATCTTGGGCTATGTCTATCTCACAGCGAGTCCATGTGTACTAGAAAGATGGCAGACACTGGGGAATGTTGTCTGAACCTACCACAACTGCCACATTTGCCTATGTGCCACAAAGACCAGCCAACGTAGACAAATGTCTCTCAAATACCCTTACAAACACTGGCAGGACAACACTGTTCCCTGTGGCCTGGTGGTGCTGGGTGGGAGGAGGGGTGTAAGTTTCACAAATAGAGAACAAGCACTCAAAGATCATTTTATCATATTTCTTTGCCACATAATGGAACAAAGATAAGTTTCAGAAATCATTTGACCATGGAGTCAATGTACAAAGTACAGTTTCTGTGTAGCCACAACGTTAATCAGTCACACAATTTTCCTACTCACAAAAATTCACATGTGTAGAATGAGATGAAAACAAGAAGCACCTCAATCACTCCATTCCCACAACGTTTCTGGCTGAGTTAATAGAATGTGAGTGTGTACCTAGCCACACCAATGTGACTGCTAAAGATATGCATTAAGACCAGTAGACAGGCCCAAAAAAGTACCCACAAAGGGAGAGAGTGTGTAGGTATCTCACTGTGAAAGTAAAGATGTGGACAACCTAAACACACCTGTGTCATTCATAGGGTGTCAATAAACAGTCAATTTCTTCCGACATGTAATATGAATTAAACACAACAGGCCCATCAATGCACATACCTGCACATGTCCATCAATCCCCCTCTTCTCCCCAAAACGTAGTCATCACAAGAAATTGGTCTGCATCATGGATGAAGGAGTCCAACCTATTTACAGTAACTCATCATGAGCTTTCGTAGATCATGGAATGTATATGATTTGAGGGGCAGTGGGCATTCACAGCAGTCATTGTGTTATGTTTGAACCTACAGGACCAGCTGAGGATACCACTCGAACCATCCAGGACAGCCAGGCCCAGACTCCGGTCGACGAGCCTACGGGAATTGATGATTCTCATCATTCTTCGGACGACAGACCTGGCCCTTCTGGTATGGTTCACCCCACAGCACCAGTGGCGGAAACACCCCGATCCTCAGCGACCACTCCTGCCTCAGCTGTCAATATCCAGCTGAACCATACCCGCATGGACACAGCATCCAAGGAGACCATCAACAGCACAGCAACAAGGGGCACTCTGGAGTTGCCCAACAACACCACTGCCAACGATGAAGGAGTTTTCATGTACACTGTGCCAGCACCAACTGGTCCTGCTTGGGTGGGTAGGGGTGGTGGGAGGTGTCATGGGGATCGGCAACATCATGCAGCTGGTGCTGCTGATGTGGAGACACAAAACGTCTCCATAATCCTCAATGCATATAAGAATTCACAAGGAGAGATGGGCCAGGTCATAGGGATCCTCAGGACTATGAAGCAGCAGCAGGCAGACAAAAATGAAAAACTGTTTATGTCAAAAATGGATGAACAGACTGAGGTGTACAGGGACATTGCCACCTCCCTCCGGAAGATTGTCACCAACATATCCACACCTGCCTGTGTGCCTACCACATCCACTGCAACAACATCTGCAACAGCCACAGGGAGGGATGTGGACTCTGGCAGAGAACCCCTGCACGGCAGCTGCCTGCACCTGAGGGTCCCCCGGAAAAAACGTGGTCGGTTGTCCAAAGAAGCAACGGTGAGAGACAGATGTCTACGCATCACCCCCAGGAAGTGACTACCTGCTCCTGATATCCTCCATTGTGTGCCAAACATTCACTTTGTTGACGGTCACAGAACTCTCCCACAATAGCTGGAGGGTCCAACTTGGACTATGGACTCAAATAACTGTGCATCTACTTTGGAATATCTCATCTACAAACACTATCAACTCCTATCTGCACTTATCTAAATCTTTTCTGTTGTTGACACCACCATGATGTGTAACAGATATCTTCACATTATGCACTAAAATAAATCCCTCTGCACCCAAAAAGTGGTCATGTTGTTACTTGGAATAACACATGTATTAACTGTAATGATGTTGAAAAAGTCAAAGAAGAAAATGTACACAACATTGGTAACACATCACTTTGAAGGAGTACATTACTGGCTTGTGAGTATATGTACATTGTCACAGCATGATAGATAGACACAACCAGGTCATGGCCCCACCCATAGGACATGTTACAGATGCAATGCAAGTACATTCCTTAAGATACTAGCACCATTTTCAAACACAATAAACAAACATTTTTAGCAAACGAGTGCATCATGGAGCATGTTCAATTTAGATATAACCTTGGGATGTGTAGAAACACACAAGGCACGAATCACTGTGTATCCTAGGGTTATTTCCCTGGCACAACCTGGTGCATTCACCCAATTTCAATGGACAGCACACAGGAAGAAAATGCTGTAAAGTGAAGAAAAATGTCCATCAGTCCAAAAGGAAGTACGTGCCATGGATATACAAACAAGCCCAATGTTGTAATAGGTCATAGCCTCAGGTGTCTGGTGAGGTCACAACTTGCATGGTTGACACAGCAAAGTACCCTGGTAAGGAGAAACATAGAACAGAGTTAGGCACACGGGACTAAGCCTTCACAATGTTGACAACAATATCAGCTACAGCACAAGATTTTCAGTGTGGACACTACATATGATTCACAGTAACACTGTACATCTCAACGTTTCCATCTCACAACCACTTATCAAACAACTAAAATCATGTCAATTTTCATACACTCACAAACATACATGCACCAGCAACACAACAACAAACACTTGGGGCTAGTTCCCTACTTCCATTGCAACTGAAGAAGTTGTTGACAAGCTGTTGTCTCAAATCTATGCCATCATCATCATCATTCCCACTGTCGTCATGTCCCAGTCCAGGATCCTACCTCGCAGGCGAATGCTGGTCTCCATCATCCTGTATGAATGGAATTTCCCTCCGTATAGCAAGGTTGTGGAGCATGCAGCAAGCAGTGATAATGTTGCACACCTTCAATTGTAGGGCTCCTTCCGTCCGATCGAGACAGCAGAATCTTGTCTTCAGGAGGCAAAAACACCGCTCAATGACTCTCCGACTTCTACCATGGGCCTCATTATAACGCATTTCAGCAGGGGTGGCTGGGTTAAGAAGTGGTGTCAGCAACCAAGGTTCACCTGCGAACAAGCCAGGAATGGTCAGGTTGTGTCTGTACATCAAACGGGGGATGGCACAGTTCCTCATGATGTAAGCATCATGTGCAGATCCAGGGAAGCGTGCACAAACATACCATCTGGACATTACTTGAGTGGTAATGTTTGCGGTTGCGATACACTACCTCAGTAGCCTGGGGTGGCACCAATCCAACATGGGTGCCATCAATGGAGCCAGTTATATGGGGTGTCCGTCCTAATGCATAAAATTCACCCTTGATGTCTGAAAATTCACCAGGTGTTGGGAACTTAATGTATTGGCACAGGTAATGCAGCAATGCGCCCAAAGCATCTCTCAGAGCACGGCTAAACATGGTTTGTGACATACCACCAGATGTTGCCACTGTGAATTGAAATGTACCGGTGGCAAAAAAATTTAAAGCTGCCATAACCTTCACTTTGGGCGTCAGTGCAGTTGGATATGGCAGACCTGGCTGCAGATGAAGTGACAACTGCTCAATCAAGTCTTCAAGGATTGCTCTTGTGAAGCGGTACTTCCTGATGGTGTCACGTTTTTCCATGGTTGCCAGGTCTGGAAAGGGCCTGTGGACAGCAGGTCGTCTGCGATACCTATGTGTAGAATATAAACACAGATGGTGTCAGGTCACAATGTACCAAGCAACATGCTTAGAGACAAATAGAACATGAAATGTGAACACAACTGAAGCCACAGATCATTTCAAAATCAGATCTTAATGATAAAATATGCCCTTAGATACATCTCACAGCATCAGTACCGTACATAGACATTTTAACAAGGTATGGTGACACAGCAATTACAGTGGGGTGGTGTAAGACTCACTTGTGTCTAACATCATGAATGTCTGCAAACATCACATATTCCCAGGATCCACAGTAAAAATATGGTACTTTATTGTTATTGAGAACAACTGCATGTGCAGTAGGTAGACCGAATAGGAACATGTAATGCAAGAGATGTGATACACCTGATATGCACATCATCTCACATACTCTGTAATGCCCATCACTGTCCCAGGTTAGACAATGTCCCTTAGTTATGCCTACAGTACACATACAATCACATACACAGACTATTTTCAATGTTGAGGATGCTAAAATATGTAACAACACCATACACTGCAGTTTGAGGCACACAGATAGACTAGTAATCCACATTTTACCAACAAGCTGAAGATGCATAATGATTTCACTGTCCACTGATCCAATGGTAAAAGCCTTAGCCATTACTTACACAACAGATATCTACAGTCTGAAACTACAACAATTGTACAATGGGTCATACAGTACACAAATGCAGTGAAAAGGCAAGAACACACACGTACATCCAAACTTAAAAAAATAGGCACTGTGACCAATATAATGCAGATAACTGGATTACTAATCCTGACATGCTTGTAGATGTCAATAAAACAGTGTCTCATGTGCATCTTAAGGTTAGCTACTCATGGGAGTGTGTCTTATCCATGTAATGGTCACTTTTATCATCTATAATGTGCATCCACACATGTACTGCACAAAAACAAAACAATCACAGAAGTGTGTACTCTTACGACAGATTATTCAAAGGACGCGGTACTCGCATCCGTAACGATTCGGTCACAGCCATTGGTTGTTATGGAGAAAGACGCGGTGAGTTTTCAAAGGACGCGGTAGACGCATCCAAACTATTTGGTGACAGCCATTTGTTGTTATGGTGAAAGACGCAAGTGAGTATTCAAAGGATGCGTTATCCGCATCCAAAATGATTGGGGGACAGCCATTGGTTGCTATGGTGAAAGACGTGGGTGAGTATTTAAAGGACGCTTTATCTGAAACGATTCGGTGACAGGCATTGGTTGTTGAGGTGAAAGACATGGTGGGTATTCAAAGGACACGGTAGCTGCATCTGGAACGATTCCTTCACAGCCATTGGTTGTTATGGTGAAAGACACATTTGAGTATTCAAAGGATACGGTATCCGCATCCAAAACAATTCGGTGACAGCTGTTGGTTGATATTGTGAGCGAAGCGCGGTTGGACTCATGTCTTCAGCGCATGGAAACCGACTCGGTTACCTCCCATCACCAATGTATCAAAGTCAATCGTGGTGCGATGATGAGTTTTTGAACGACACGGTAGGCGTTGTTTGCAAGCAATGTTATGCATTGGACCAATTTGTATAATGCGACCAATGCGAACCTATCACTTTTGAAGTATGGATTTGAGACTGCCTCTGATATTCAGATATGTTATGTTACAAGATTTTCTTAAGCGCACATATCACCAGAGGGTCTCACAGCACTAGCCAAAACCATGGAGAGGTGGTAAAGAACCACAGCAAGGGGGAAAAGTGATCAAAATAGTCAGGTTTTTAGATATATGTCTGTCTGTTACCTAGAGAGTTCACTTGCCTGCACTACCTGCTTCATTCCTGCACCTCCCCATCTCTATGCTGCTGTGACAACATCCTCTGGTAGCCACAATGAAAAGGACACACCCCAGGGCCCCAGCTTTCAGTGAGGAGGACAACCAGGCCCTTCTGGACACACTCCTGCCACTACACAGCCAGAGGAGAAGGTGAGTGAGGATAACAGTGCACTGCCCTTGGACATGTGCGATAACCGCGCATCACTTGCAGTAGGAATCTCTATCATAGATATTCCCTTATGCTTTTTGCAAGTTGCACTGAGTGTTGGGAACAGTTTTGGGCAGGCACATTGCTGTAGAAGTGTGTGTAGTGGGGCAAACATGTCATCACTATCGTCATGGAACAGAGATTAGGTTGAACACAGGACTGATGCACATGAGGCCACATGCATTACCCTAAGTTATTTTTGAAAACATGGCCATGTATGACTCAGACACATGACACATGTAAACTAAGGGACTATCACTGTGTCATCCTTACAGGTCAACTTCCATGAGAAGTCCAGGATGTGGCTGACGTGGGGGTCGCATATCATCAGGTCCGTTAATGCCGCAAGAGGTGGCAGGACCTTCGTGGCTAGGCCAAGAGGATTGCGGAGGTCCAGGTGGGCCTGTCACAACCAGGCAAGCAAGGCAGTCATCTAATATTGACCCCACACATGCTCCACATCATAACAATGGTCTTCCCTGACCTGGATGGGCAATTGAAGGCCCAACAGCAGCAAGGAGGGAGGGAGTCATGAGGTTCTGTAGCGATCCGAACCCGTGAATTCGGTATCATAGTACTGACACGATTTTGGTACCAATGAACCGCAAATGATCCATTGTATATGTGACAGTGTTTTCGCTGCGCAACTAGCACGAATTCACTGGAAACTAGGGCATTCTCTCTAAAAGTCACGGCACCCATTTTAGTTACGGCATCCATCTTGTTTCTTGCCCTCACATAGTCAATAAACGGACGATGACCCCGGCAGAGTCACCTTGTTAAGGACACGTAAGCTCGAGCCCGAGAAAGGCTGACGCTGCATGACTAGGCAGAATCAAGCTGCCTCCCTTGCCTGAGGCCAGTCCTGCTATACTGGTTCTCGTGTCCGTTGTCCTGACTGAAAGGCCGAAGACGATTGCCCTGCCCGTTTATGATCCATAAACACCTCTTATCCTACATTTCAATCCTTTGCACCTGGCACTGCTCCTTTCCTTCTGGGCTTTTACAATGGGGAGGTTACGATTTTTATGATGGGGAGGATCGGGCGAAGAATGAAAAACTGTCGAGAGGACCTGATTGAATACCGAAAACCCACAACTAATCATTGTTTGATATTTATTTATTTGTTTGGGACACGGGTTGGGCATGAGAAATATTCGTGTAATGTTGCCCCGAGACATTTTTCTTGTATTTAAGAAGCGACCCACTTAATGCAATTTGAACAGTCTCGTAGATTCTGCCTCTGTGTGGTTCCTATGATTTCTGTGTCCCTGCAGTAAATAAACCTTGGTCTTTGACGCCGCCATCGAGAAGCCCGTGTCTCTGTTATTTGTGCACCGAGACAGGAGGAACTCAGGGGTCTTCGGGTGTTGTTTCCCTGACACCTCTGGACTCTTAAAAGTCCAGAACCTCAAATTGGCGCCCAACGTGGGGCGACGTCATCCGGTACCGGTCCAAAGCCTGAAAAGTTCGAGAAGTTTCGTGTGAAGATTCCGAAGGGAGGTACCCCGCTTCATCGATCCCTGCATGTCGTAAAAGTGGCCCGACGATCTCTTCCACGAGGGTTCCCGTTCCCAGCCGGCTACAGAGGACCGCTGCCTTGACTGTCGCCCTGTCTTGGACCCGAGGTGCAGGCCTTAGTACGGCGAGACGTAGACGGGTTCTCCTTGGTGACGTCTTCCATATTTCAGTTAAGTATTAAGTGGGTTGTGCTCAGTCTGGTTATTTGGATACGTTTGTTTTGGATTTGTAGATTATCATTGGTTGCTCTTGTTAGGATAATCTTTGTATTTGGTATTGGTTCATTTTGGTAGGCCTAAGTTCTCTGCGCATTTTGGTTGGAATTTGTCTTTGTAGTCATGACTAAGGGTAAAAATTGTTTCTTGTCCTTATTACGTTGCAACGGGGATTCCCGGTTGGAGGATTCGTGTTCGGTTCCTCCGATTGGAACTCCTACATATGAGCTCTATTGTAAACATGGTGTGGGTCCTATTACGTATAATGAAGTATGGGTCCGTTATACCAAGAAAGATGGTGTCCTTAGTTGGCCACCGCATGGTAGTTTCGAAACGGAAATTCTAGATAATTTAGAAATGAAGTTGTTCAAGAAGAAAGCCCGGCCGGCAATGTTTGATTCTTTTCGCGTATGGCGCAAAGAAGACAAACAGAGAGAAATTAGGAAAACGAAGAAAGAACAGAAAGAGAAAGGGTTGACCTTAATGGAGTCTGCTAGGCAGCTGCATGTCAACGAGACCGAAAAAGCAATGGAGATAGAGAATAGAAAACATAATTTGGCGATTGATAAATGCTACCCTGTCTTGCCATCTTGTCCTGCTAAGCCGATAGAGGACCCTGAAAAGGATCCTCTGTTGTCTTATCTGTTGAGTTCACCTCCACCGTATGCACAGGGTATTACAGCACCACAGTTACTACCTGTTGTACAGCCAGCTGCTGGTCAGCATGGAATAGGTGCTCCACTTCCTTTGAATCCAGCTCCTGTCTTTCCCGTGATCAATGATCCTACGGCACCCCCTCTCCCTGGGTCGCCCATTCCGCCTTTGCCTATCGTTTCGCAAACTGCTTTACCTACTACTCCTACCCTTACTACTTCATCTGCTTCAGCTGCCCTGTCCCCAAGCCCTGTCATTCTGACACCACTTTCCGTTCGTCGGAAGATAACCGACTCTGTAACTAATATCTTAACTCCTCTCTACAGGTCTTTAATTGGGACCCCCGTTTCTGACTCTATACAGAGACGTAGCCAGCTTCCTGGTCCCGAGGAACGAGACACGTTAGATTCGACAGCTCTTAGGTGGATGTCGAAAGCTGCGAAGTATGATGCACGAAGAGTGTTAGACACATTTATGCAATGGAATGAACCGACTCAACGTTATGTTTTTGACGTGATGTGTTCTCTTGTGCGTGAAGAATGGGAAGATGATGACCTAGATACAGTCCCCTCTGATTTAATAAATATTCAGCAGAAATTCGCCGCAGGAATGGTGATAGGTTCAGAAGTAGGGAGAGCGATAGAATTGATTTTAGCTTATCGGGATGAGTCCCCTTTTAGGGCAACAAGAGACCCTGATGGTACACCGATAACTAGGAAAAGACGAGGTCAGTATCCAATGAGGGAAGTTCCGCCCATATGGCGCGAAGCAGTCGCTGCTGATGGGGCTAATAATATTGTAGCTGCTCCAGCACAATTCCAGAGAGTGTGGATACACATCCCTTGGAAGCGAGCTGAAGTACTAGCAGTAAAACAAGCATTACCAGATCCTCGTAAGAATCCTGCTGGTTATTACAAAGAATTAACGCAGACAGTCCAAGCATGCATCATGAATTTGGCAGACATTGAAATGCTATTTGGTAATGTAGTACCACAGCCTATATGGGCTAAGATTCGGCAAGAAAACCACCCAGTCGCCTTAGGAGGTGATTGGCCAGCTATCGTAGCGGCAGACGCACAGCAGGTTGGCGGAGCTAAACCCGAACCTCTAATTGCTGACTTACCTGGCAGAATAATTAATCTGATGAAAACGCTGATGCCCGCGTTGCGAGTAAATTGGGATAAACTATCAGCATGTAAGCAAAAGAAGGACGAAAGCGTCTCTGACTTCTTCACTAGATTTGAAGAGACTTTCGTAGACCACAGTGGGCAAGATATGAGTACCGAGGGAGGTCAGAGGTTGTTTGTTGACAAGTTCGTGTTTAATTTATTACCTGAGCTTAGTAACAAGTTAAAGGATTCAGAAAGTGCATGGGCGGTGTCGACGACAGCACAGATACTTGCAACTGCACAGTATTACGAGAATAGAGAAAAAGAAGAGAAGGAAAAATCAGAAAAGAAAACGAAAGATTTAAAAACCAAAGTCCTTTTGCAACAGGCATATCCGCCTCGTTCGAATCAGTCAGATTCACAGCAGCGACCCCAGTTTCAACAGCAGCCACAATTCCAGCAAGGGACGACACAAAGATTTAATTATAATTTTCCCCGGCAACAGTTAGCATGGAATCAGTGTGCCTATTGTAAAAAAGAGGGTCATTATAAGAATGAGTGTCCAGTACTACACCCACAAACTAGTGGTATCCCAGCTCAGAGAGGTAATGTTGGGTTTATGCAAGCTCCTAGAGGTAGAGGGCGTGGTATGATGACACCACAGGCTGATCGCCAATCGAATTATTTCGACCAGCGAAATATACAACCTACGCAACCAGGTAGATCTCCACAGTATCATGTTGAAGATTACTACGATCATAATGAAGAGATTCATAGAAGCGAGCAATAGGACAGCCGCAGGCAGAGAGAGGGAGTAGTATCAGTTCCAGTTGATCAGAGTGGACCTTATGTCGCAGTAGCTACCTCAGGCGTGGTCGAACCGTTTCTGTTGGATACTGGTGCGGCAAAAAGTTCAATCATGCATGCGAAACTCCCTGGCGCACCTTTGTCCGGCTTAACGAACACTTCAGTAGGTTTCTCAGGCGCCCCTGTTCACAATCCTGTGTCCAATCCTTTATCTATCTCTGTTGGGCCATGCGAGCTAGAAGCACCCCTTATCCTAACTACTGGTTGTAATGAGAATCTCCTTGGTTTAGACCTGTTGAAACGCCTGCACGCGACACTGTACTGTTCTCCTTCGGGAGTACAGCTCACATTAGGCAAAAGAGTCATCTCTCCGATGTACATGTCGATGGACAAGCTCCCACCGGAGCTACGTTCTCTCCCTGATACTCTTTGGGCGACTGGTCCAAACGATGTAGGCCTCTTGGAAATTCCCCCTTATGTGGTAAGTCTGAAAGCTAATGTTAAATTTCCACGAATCCCACAGTATCGGATTTCAAATGAGGGTGAACGAGCACTCTTGCTGATTGTGAAAGACTTGATACAGAAAGATGTGATTGAGGAAACTAGAGGAAACGTCTGCAATAGTCCTGTCCTGCCGATTTTGAAACGCACTGACCCTTCCAAACCTCCAATCTACAGATTTGTGATTGACCTCAGAGAGGTTAACAAAATTGTGATTCCACAGTTTCCAGTGGTACCAGATATCACTGCATTACTGACGTTGATTCCTGCATCGGCATCATGGTTTACGGTGATCGATTTGAAGAATGCCTTTTTCAGCATTCCCATAGCAGAAGAAAGTAGAGACATTTTTGGTTTCTCCTTAGGAGGACGCAGTTTCAGATTCAAACGCGCTCCACAAGGTTATTGCGAAAGCCCTTCAATTTATAGCCAAGCATTAAAAAGTCAATTAGATGCTCTTGTACTTCCTCATGGTGTTGCTCTGATCCAATACGTAGACGATCTTTTGCTAGCCGCTGACGACAAGGAAACTTGCAAAGCAGCTACTATATCTTTATTACGTCATTTGTCCGACTTACATCACAAGGTGTCACCTTCTAAACTACAATATTGTTGCCAAGAAGTGACCTACTTAGGTCATCTTTTGTCAAAGGAGGGAAGAAGGTTGACCCCAGAGAGAATCAAAGCAATTTCGCAGATGACTGTACCAAGCACACAGAGAGAAGTGCGTGCGTTTTTGGGTATTACGTCATACTGTAGGCAATGGATCCCAAATTTTTCTCTCATGGCGAAACCATTGGTAGCTCTGACTGGAAAAGGTGTTCTGATCCCTTTGCCATGGTCTGATGAATGTCAACAGAGTTTCTCTGACTTACGTGATGCGCTGTGTTCAGCTCCTGTGTTGGGTACTCCTGACTACAGTAAGCCGTTTACACTATATGTCCATGAAAGAGAAGGTTGTGCATTGAGCGTATTAACGCAACAATTTGGCGACAAACAGCGGCCTTGTGCATATTTTTCATCCACGTTAGATCCGGTAGCCAGAGCATTGCCAAGTTGTTTGAGAGCCACAGCAGCAGCCGCAGTGTCTATTCGACAGTCTGCCGGATTAGTCATGAACAACATGCTAGTAGTCATGGTTCCACATGCTGTGGATACACTCATGAATCGAACAAAAACTCAGCACCTCACCAGTGCTAGATTATCAGCTGACACTTTTGGCAAGTCACATTCAGATCAAGCGATGCAACATATTGAATCCAGCAACGCTGTTGCCGACTGCTCAGGAGTCGAGTGATTCAGAGCCCCATGATTGTTGTTTCAGAACTGAAGAAGAGACAAAAGGTAGAATTGATTTAAAGGATACTCCGTTATCAGACCCAGACGGCACGTTATATGTCGATGGGTCCTGCTTTAAACTCCAGAATGGTGACGTGACGGCCGCGTATGCAGTTACGACTTTGAGTACGATTGTTGAGGCTGCAAGAGTGAGTCAGAATTCTGCCCAAGCAGCAGAATTAATTGCATTGACAAGAGCGTGTGTTTTAGCTGAGGGAAAGAGAGTGAATGTGTTTACTGACAGCCAGTACGCCTTCGGCGTTGCACATAGTTTTGGACGTCTCTGGAAAGAAAGAGGTTTCTCACGTCCCATGGAACTAAGATCCAACATGGACAGTTAGTCAGCGATCTATTAGACTCCCTGACCCTACCGAATGAAGTTGCGATTGTGAAGTGCAGTGCACATCGAAAAATCACGGATGATGTTGGCCGAGGGAATGCATTTGCTGATGAGGTCGCCAAAGAGACGGCCAAGAACATGACGAGCCGAATGTACGTTGCAACGTCTGCAAGATGGATTGCTGAATCAGGAATGTGTGAGAATACGATTGACAGTGTGAAAGCAATCCAGAATGAGGCAACTGAAAATGAGAAGAATGAATGGAAGGAGAAAACGGGTAAAATAGATTCGAGTGGATGTTGGATTGATCTGTCTGAGCAGCAACGTTGGATGTTACCCAATGCGTATGTACTTGCAGTAGTCACGATGGCACATGGAGCGGCGCACATCAGTTCGAAAGGGATCTGTAAAATGTTAGCTCCAGTATGGAAGAATGATGGAATTACTAAGTGTGCGGAGAGAGTGGTGAAAAAGTGCATGGTATGCCTGATGCATAATCCTGGCAAGGGAACCCCAACCCCAACTGGTCATTTTGCCCCCCCCTTCTTGTCCCTTTGAAGTGATTCAGTTGGATTATATCCACATGGACAGGTGTAACAATCTTAAGTATGTCCTAGTGGTAGTATGTGCCTTTTCAAGATAGATTGAGGCATACCCACTAAAGGATAACACTGCCATGTCCACTGCCAAAATCCTCCTCAAAGAGTACTTCCCTAGGTATGGTATGCCACGGACTGTTTGGTCAGACAACGGAAGTGAGTTTGTAGGGAAAGTTATGAAGAGTGTGTGTGCAGGTCTAGGAATCGTACAAAAATTCCACAGTGCGAATCATCCGCAGTCAGCAGGTTTGGTGGAAGGGTACAATGGCACCCTGAAACTGAAACTTGCGAAAATTCAAGCTTCCACTGGTCTCTCTTGGCCAGACGCACTGCCTCTAGCTTTACTGTCCACCAGAGCGACTGTACACTCTCGAGTAGGGCTTAGCCCATATGAGATTGTGTTCGGCCGCCCTGCTAATGTTTGGGGAGTCCCTAGGCCAAAGGAATTCAAACAAATAGAATACCCAATGTTGATTGATTACCTTCATGATCTGACTGCTAAACTGAGCCTTATTCATCAACAGGTATTCGAATCCTTGCCTAAACTGCCGGAGAGTCCAGGTCATACGTTGAAACCCGGCGACCAGGTTGTAGTGCGGAATTTTGAACGCACTCGAAACCTTCAGCCAAGATTCGTGGGCCCGTTCCAGGTCCTCCTCGTAACCAGAACTGCAGTACGGCTAGCTGGAAGGAAGAATTGGGTGCACGCCAACCACACAAAGCGTGTCCCTCTTCCACTCCCCTATGACAACTGGGTTAGACGAGGAATTGGTGTGTCCGAGACAGAACCTGTTCCTAGGCACATCCCTTTCAGTGATGCAGAGTACCTAACGGACCATCCACGAACCGAAACGCAGAACTTTGACACCTCAGCAGAAACCGCTCCTTTGAATCCTGAACCAAGTATTGCACAAAGTGAACACTTGTCACCTGTGGAGTCGAACATTTCTGCACCTGTAGACCAGCTATTTCAAGACCAAACAAGACCCGGAAAGTACAGATATAATCTACGTTCTCATGTTATGAACTAATGACATTGCATTATTGCCCTTCTGTTTAAAGACTGTAAAACTGTTTTGATCATACTGCAGTCCAGTCAATCAGGAAGTTTGCTAGAATTTTTATTTTTTTATTTTTATGTTTCTTTCACCTTGCCATCTGGGTTACCGTAGGGTCGTAACGTGTGCCTTGTTTTAATTTACAGGGAATCAGACATTAGGTCGGTTTCTTCTGTTTGTCTTGGGAACCCCCAGGATAGACAGAGGTAAGTTTCTAACAGGTACAAACCATCCGTTGCGAACGGTTGTAGAAGATGGAGCTTCCTGAATTACGACGGGTTAAAGTCATAAATGTGCACAAGACAAAATTATATGACAT
Source organism: Triturus cristatus (assembly GCF_964204655.1). Classification (NCBI taxonomy): domain Eukaryota; kingdom Metazoa; phylum Chordata; class Amphibia; order Caudata; family Salamandridae; genus Triturus; species Triturus cristatus. The sequence continues at coordinate 679,667,449 of NC_140586.1, read as the reverse complement.
ATTGTACAGTAAATGTTTCCTAATGCAATGTGCTCTGACACTTCTGATTGTTTTTATAACTCTAGTAGGCGGAATTATTTTTGGTATTCAATTGATCTTTGCACCTGTTACGTCCACAGTATCTCCCCATATTTCTGTTTCCCCAACTATTGGTACTATTCACTCTTTCCACCCTTTTCCTGCTCACGAGCAAGCTCGACGCTCTGAGTTTATAAATAACACTTTCATTCAGCTCTTGCACCAACATCAACTAGTGGTTAACACAACAAACTGCTGGGTATGTGGCTTGATACCACATACCATGGACAAGGTATGGTATTTGGTTCTGCCTTTCAGTTATAATGGATCATTCTGGGCGTTTCAGACCATGTTCGCCTATGCTCTAGAGACCTACCCTCCACGACCTCCGCGTTCCACCCGGTATAACTCTGCTAATAGAGCCTTGGTAAAAGGAATCACTGACATGGTGAGAGATGTCAATAATACTCCGTACATTCCCAAGGATGAGTTGCGAGTTTACATGGGGTGGAACATTACAGAATATGGCATTACTCTGGGCGAGAACAAACGTAAGAGCTCAACTCCGATCTGGGTCGTACCCCACCAAGGTCAGGTCTGTTTGCAAGGGAATGGGAGGAATCCGAAAGCTCGACTGGGGAAGAGTGACTGTATTGAAACATACGTGTTCCCGTCACAATCTTCCCCTGCATTCTTAGCCGCTAAGGGTACCTATTTTGTTTGTCAAGACAGAGCATATACATGGCTGCCCGCTGACTTCTCAGGTTCATGTTATATCGCTCAACTGTTACCTCCGACATACACTGCTGCACCGGACTATCACAAAACGAGAGTTGTGAGAGGTGTATTCAGTAAAGAGGATACTGCTGGCCAAGAAGCAGGAGACTTTTTCAAAGGTTTCCTCCCGTTCTGGGGGCCTATGGTCAACAGTAGAAACCTGCGTCAACTAACACGAGTAGTTGAATCCACCATTATTGAAACTACAGGTGCCCTTAGTAACCTGACAGCTGAGCTTCAAGCGGATCGCCTCATGACGTTACAGAACCGTATGGTTCTTGACGTGTTACTTGCAGATCGAGGTGGGGTATGCAAAATGATCCAATCAAGTTGCTGCGTTTTTATCCCAGATAATGCGCCAACAGTATACAAGGCCATCTCTAAGCTACACAAAATCTCCGACTCCATTCATGTAGAAGAAGGTGACTGGTCACTTATGGGATGGTTCTGGAATCTGTTATCTGCATGGGGGTGGAAGGTTCTAATGGTCATTGGTGTTACGTTAGTATTTTTATTCTCGTGCTGTCTCATTATTCAGTGTGGCCCTGCCTTATGTAGCGTTTGTGTTTCATCATGCGTAAGAAGACCACCTGTTTTCAGAGATACGCCACGGGATAGAGTAATGCTACAAAAACATATCAGTGACCTGATGAACATAGAACTGGACTCTGACATAGAGTGAGTTGTTGCCTATGTAAGGGCAAAAGGACGGTCTGAGGTTCTGTAGCGATCCGAACCCGTGAATTCGGTATCATAGTACTGACACGATTTTGGTACCAATGAACCGCAAATGATCCATTGTATACGTGACAGTGTTTTCGCTGCGCAACTAGCACGAATTCACTGGAAACTAGGGCATTCTCTCTAAAAGTCACGGCATCCATTTTAGTTACGGCATCCATCTTGTTTCTTGCCCTCACATAGTCAATGAACGGACGATGACCCCGGCAGAGTCACCTTGTTAAGGACACGTAAGCTCGAGCCCGAGAAAGGCTGACGCTGCATGACTAGGCAGAATCAAGCTGCCTCCCTTGCCTGAGGCCAGTCCTGCTATACTGGTTCTCGTGTCCGTTGTCCTGACTGAAAGGCCGAAGACGATTGCCCTGCCCGTTTATGATCCATAAACACCTCTTATCCTACATTTCAATCCTTTGCACCTGGCACTGCTCCTTTCCTTCTGGGCTTTTACAATGGGGAGGTTACGATTTTTATGATGGGGAGGATCGGGCGAAGAATGAAAAACTGTCGAGAGGACCTGATTGAATACCGAAAACCCACAACTAATCATTGTTTGATATTTATTTATTTGTTTGGGATACCGGGTTCGGCATGAGAAATATTCGTGTAATGTTGCCCCGAGACATTTTTCTTGTATTTAAGAAGCGACCCACTTAATGCAATTTGAACAGTCTCGTAGATTCTGCCTCTGTGTGGTTCCTATGATTTCTGTGTCCCTGCAGTAAATAAACCTTGGTCTTTGACGCCGCCATCGAGAAGCCCGTGTCTCTGTTATTTGTGCACCGAGACAGGAGGAACTCAGGGGTCTTCGGGTGTTGTTTCCCTGACACCTCTGGACTCTTAAAAGTCCAGAACCTCAGTCAGTTACATGTTGCACTTCTATCTTTATTCCAGCAGGTTTTGAGATCTGAAGGCACTTTTACAGGTTGTTAGTCTGCCAAACGTGCAATCATTTTCACAAGATGACAATGCTGATGGATCAATAGATGATAGGTAATGCCCCATTCATCAAGGACATGTAAGTGAGTCATGTTTAGGGACTGTAACAGTAGTGACATGCACGTGTGCTTTGTAATTTTCACAAGACGTGTGTATGAGTTTCAGCATGAATCCCATAGCCTGACAAGTGTCTGCACATCCACATATGTATGATCATTTTCTCAGAGTGTTCTGAACAAATCATTGAAGTATGTTGTGATAGAAGATTTCAATTGTGGAAAACACATGCTAAACATTTTGGCTGAATGATTTGTCCATGTTGAGGCCTAGATTGGTTTGGCTTGGTCCGTGTGCAAATGTTTTCTTCCCAGATGTGCAGCTAATTGTGATCACAGGTATCCCATTGGACAGTCACAGCTAGGGTAACTCTGGTCACATGTCACAATAACCTGACCCATGAAGTCTTGTAAAAATCCACAAACAACATCCGGAAGAGTGAGTCCATGTGTAGGAGTTTGTGATGGTTAAACCACAAGCCATTCAAACACAGGTTGTCAGTGATCGCAACATGGCAGCATTGTGAGATATGATGTGAAGTATACAGCCACAACATTTGACATGTATGTTAGTGGTCTTGAATGCTCCAACTTGAAACACTAAACATTTTTTTTGGGGTATCACTGTCTGATTCTGAGAACTAAAATATGCACATAAGTTAAGTTTGTTACCCACATGTAGGAAGCTGGCTCTGTATATACTAAACTAAAGTGAGGTATAGTGTGCACAGAGTCCAGTGGAAGCCCACAGGTAGGCAGAGGTAAAAGTAGATAGCACCTTACTCTCTATTTGCTGTAGTGTGGGTGAGCAGTAAGGTTTTATCAGAGGGTAGTGTTGAGCATTTGTTGTACACACTCAATCAGCAAATGATATCACACACTCCAAGACTGAACTTCAGACCAATTGGTTTTGTATAAAAATATTCTTTTAGTTATTTTATTTCCTAGAACCAAGCAAGCCTGGCACAGGTAAGTGATAAGTACTTTGCAGTAATAATACAGTTTGTAAACAGTTTGTATTGCAGTTGTATATATACTTTTGGTTTGATTACAGTAGAACTACTAGTAATGCGATGCTTTGAAATATTGTGCATCTACTTTGCATTGGCTTTTCAGTAGAATGTCAAGTAGATTACTTTACAGATTCATTTTCTTACACAGTGCAGTATACCTGGATGCTGCACTGGGACATCTCCTGTAAGCAGGTAAGTAAAAGTGTTTATTTTTTTGTTACAGTTTTAGAAACTTTTATAGATTTTCCAACTCCACACTTAGAAACGTTTCACAGACAAACAGTCAATGTTATCCCAAAGAGGAAAATAGGGTTATCGATTCAAAGGTAAGTATTCAGTTGTGGGAGTTGGTATTCTGGGGGTAGACTCAGGGGTCCCCCAGGGTCAAGGATGCACTCTTGTTACACCCTCAGCAGCATTGGGGCGGTCGGGTGCAGAGTGCTGAGGCCCAATGTTATCCATTGGGGGATAGGGGGCCTCCGGTTGGTGGCTGCTTACGAGCAGGCCACAAGGTTGTGGTAGCAAAGCTCCTGGACTTAAGCTCAGGGCAAATGGGGGTTCAAGCCAGCACAAAAGGTGCACTCTCAGCGGCACTGGGGCGTGCGGGTGCAGAGTGCTGTTTTGGCATAGGGCGCCCGGTAGCTTTCAACGGGGAGTTTCCAGTTGCAAACACACTGCAGGCTCGGGGACGAAGGTCTTCTGGGTGCGACCACCACTTGGAGAGGTAAGTTGGGATGCTAGGGGTTGGTTAGACACTGTCGGTTGGGCTACGCAAGGCCGTGGGTCACCGGGTGCAGGGTTGCCTTTTAGGGTCGGATCTTCTTACCAGCTTCTGGTCGCTGTTGGGGAGACCTTCCGGTTTGAGGCTGCAGGCGTCGGCTGGAGACTTGAGGCAGGTCAGGGATAAATGGATCTCAGGTCTGGATTGCCAGGGAGACCTCCTCGTGGGGTATGGCCCCTCAAATTTGGGCCGAGGACTTCGGGTGCAGAGTGTTACAAACTCGCGGATCTTGCAGGAGCTGGATTCTGTTGGTGAATAAATCCAGTGTTCACAGGAGGCAGTCTTTTTTTTCAAGGCAGGGCAGGGCAGGTCCTCTGGGTTCTTGAAGCTGCTGGCTGCAGGACACACCGGAGTTTCGCTTCTACAGGTTTGAGGTGGGGACAGTTTGGTAGGGCTGGGGCCAAGTCAGTGGGCGTCCTCCTCTTCTTAGCTACGGCACTGCTGTTCAGTCCTTCTTAATCTTTTCTTCTTGTAGTTTCTTGTCTGAGTTCTTGGTTCAGGGCTGCCCCCGAAAAACTGTATTTAAGAGGCAGTTTAGGGGTCTCGAGGTCAGTAGCCAATGGGCTACTGACCTTAGGGTGACTACACCCTTGGTGTGCTCGCCTCACATCGGGGAGTGAGCACAATCCCTAATCCTGATTGGGAAGTGCCTGCCATCTGCTAGATGGGGGCACTGAAGAGTGGGCTTCACCTCGCCTCTCCCATCTGAGGGGTGGGGGTTGGCAGAGGCGAGCACACCTTCTGGGCTGGCTAATTTTTCCCACCTGTCTTCCTGCTGAAAAGGAGGGAAGACACGAAGGGGGCCTGCTCCTGATAGCAGGAGAGGCTGGGGGTTGCATTACAAAGGTTGCAAGACCTTTGAAGCTCCCCTGCCACAGACGACTCTTCCAGGCCTGGTGGAGGTGTGAACACCTCCCCCAGGAAAGGCTTTGTTTCTGGGCTCAGGGAGCGAAGGCTCTCACCCTAGGGGGCAAGAAACATGTCTCGTGGTGGCAGTCAGGGAACCCACTAGAGGCTGGTCATTTTTCAGGGGGCATCTCTAAGATGCCCTCTGAGTGCATTTTTCATTACATCCCACACTGGCATCAGTGTGGGTTTAATGTGCTGAGAGGTTTGATACCAAACTTCCCAGTTTTCAGTAAAGCCATTATAGTGCTTTGGAGTTCGTAATGACAAACTCTCAGCACCATATACTCTCAATGGTATTACTGCACTTACAATGTCTAAGAATTGGCTTAGACACTGTATGGGGTACAGGGCTCATGCACCTGTACCCTCAACACTGGTATAGTGCACCCAGCTGGAGGGGAGGTTGACCTATGCCAGGGCAGTGGGTTGTAGGCATGGCACACAGGGGTGTGTGCCATGTCGACTCTTCACTTTGTTCTGCACCAAAACACACATCCTGCAATGGCAGAGTGTGTGCGTAAAGGTAAAGGGCCTCTAAGGGTGGCACAATAAGTGCTCCAGCCCTTAGAGGCCTTAACTGGACACAGTGGCCTTGGTACCCATGGTACCTTTACAACGGACTCACATGTGGCCAGAGAGGTGCCAACTGGGGGTACAAGGTACAGTTTGGGGGAAAGAACACAGGCTCTGGGAACCTGATTGGCAGGGACCCAGGGCACATTAAGTCAAAGTGCATCAGTAATCTAGCAAAAAGTGGGAGGGTTACTGCAACAGAAAACCAGCTTTCTACACCACATGAGTTGTTAAAAATGAGCAATATTAGCACTACAAAGTGTGCATGCTGTGTAATCAAAGGGAGGGACAGTCATGCTTTGTCAATACAAATGTACTTGTTGTGCCAAGATTGTTCAACAGTGTTGACTGTACTCATGCTGGAAATGGGTTCAGTTACTAGAGTCCCTACAGTCATTGCACCCAGATGTGCCAGTGGAATGGTGTTCCGCAGGAGGGATTGTGAAGCTTCAGTTATTAGACGTGGAAATTTGTAAACCAATTATTACATATATGAAACTTGATTTTTTGAAAAATCAATTCTGCATGATTCTGCTACATGACACCGTGCATAAATAGCACAAGACAGTGTACTACATGGCTGTCAGCCCAGCTATGTGTACTGCCTTGGTGTCTACAAGAACGCACTCATATGTGTGAACTAACATTGTATAAGCAAAGCCAATGAACACGTTATCAATCACTGTGAACTGTGTAACACGACTCATGCAATGAGTATGAGTCTCCACCATGCTCTTAGTTACACACATGTGAGGATGTGTTGATGGAAATATGCATTTTGACTGCAGATGTATGATCAGTCGTTCATGTTGCATGTGCTGAGCTTGCTTGCATAAGGTTTAAGGTGAGAGTGACCAGTATTTAAGGTATTGGTGTGAGTGTAGATACATACCTCATGTTGGCAGGACAAAGTTAGTGGTTGTCAGAGGGTGTGAGGTATGATTTGAATGCATGGGCAGATCTGGTGTAGGGGATATGAGGTATCCACATTCGCCCTGTGAGAGGGTTTACTGATACAATTATGTGATTCCAAGTATGCAACAGTTTTAATTTTGTGCAAGGTATGAGATGAATGGGTAGATGAGATAGGTGTTGAAGCACTTAGACAAGGTTGTATTTGGGCAGGTGGTGATCTGTAATCTGTGTTTCTACAGTGAGGGATGACTGTGACCAGGCATCGACAAATGAGTGATGATAATTGTTGATGTTCACTAGTCAATGGTGCTATAGGTCATGTAAGTAACATGTGGATGTGACAGTGCCACAGTGAGACAACGTTCAACTTGTCATTTGTGCCAAAGAGTTTATGTATATGTGAAGGGTATACGGCAGTTGTGTACTGTAGTCTGCAGAAATGTGAAATGTGTAGTGTCATATAGTTAATGTATGTTGTTCTAGCATTTGTGTACGCATGTGTTGTAGAAATGACAATCTGGGTAACTTAAGCAGAGCTGGGTGTGTGTGCGATGATATGTGACTTACTGGGGACATATCCATTGAGCAATGTAAGTGTCTTGTTGTCAGAAGTGGTAATGTATTACGTTTGCATGTCAGAGTGGTCAGTGATGCTGTACATTGTGATATGAGTGCATTCCTAATACATTGCAGTGGGTGCTTATGGTGATGAGCGTGGTCATTTTTACATGTAAAGTTTGTCGTCTGCTGAGGATGTGATGAGTACAGTACATAGTGTGCATGTCATGTATGTGCGAGTTGTAAACATAGTGATTATGAGTAGTGCTGTGCATATATGTGTGTTTGTGAGTAGGGGAGCACATGAGTGAGCTTGTGACAATTGTGTTTGAACAGTTGGAGTACAAGGCTGTAGTTTGCGGACCAAACATGTTTTCCAAATAGCTGCAGCATATGTGGCTTATGACATGCTTGTGTGTTTGCTATTGTTTAAAGTAAGGATGTACTTTGAGGTGGATGTGAGAGGGGTCATACCTGCACAAGTATCTATCATGCAGACCATGACGTAATGTTGATATGTACATATTGTTAGATTTTTTGTATGTGTGTAGTCAAATACAGTTGTCAAAGTGAATATGTAGATGTGGAATGTGTTGTCTGCAGTTTGATGTCTACCAATGGATTTTCATTTCTGATTGTGTGAATTTCCACTTTGAGTGCACTGTCATATGCTAAACCTATTGGCATCAGTGGAAAGGTTTCCTCAACCTAGCCTTGCCTTGTGTGTGTTGTGTGTTGGCATATGTGGCATTTCACCCTTCGTAGGTATTTGTACTCATTAATTGGTCATTATTGGCTGTTGAAAGTGCCCAGGGATGGATGCGGCGATTGCTACATTTGTAATGTCATGAAGCATGAACAATGGATGACAATCCCTTCCTTTGAGGGGTACAGCTCCATCAATGTCCAAGTAATGAATGTGTGTTGTTGTTCTACCTGGGGTAAGAGTAGCCCGTGTACGCATGCCCAGACTTGCCAGTACACTACACACGCATGGTTATTGCTGGCATTGTGACTTAGAATGTCTGCGGTATGGTGACACCAATGGAGATGGTCATTGTGGTTGTGGTGAGAAAAACACATGGCACTGTAAACAAACACATATTTGACACTTGAACAGTACACCCATTTCCATTATTTTTGTGCACATTTAATATTGACTAATGGCTTGATGCAAATATTTGTTTGTTGAAAGTGTCCTTGATGTTTCAATGGATTGTTTTCAGTGCCAAATGTGGACAAAACGGACTTAATTCGGCACATATCTCTCATCCTCACAAGATGTACACAAAAAAAAAAAGAAAAAAAAAAAAAAGATGTACACATATTTCCTGGCTTCAGGATGACTAAGTGACTAGTGTTTTTGATCCACAGATTGAGTCACCACCCCAGCATCCTCACTCATGCTGGCAGCTTATCTTAATCAATGAGCTGCGCACTAGCCACACCAACACTGTTTGTGATGCCTACCTCCTGTGACTCATGCATACTCATACTACTGTACAGGACAAAATCTGCACATTCCAAATGAGATTATTAATTTGCGGCATACACTACAGATTGAGGGGCTAGATGGAGATTGGCTGCGAATGACATTCGCAAAAGATGTCCATAGACACATGCAGATTGGTATTTGTGTTCAGCGGTACCAGTCCACACATGGGGATAGTATGCTACATTTATGTTGGCGCATGCTTCTTTCTAAATACAATATTGTTTATGACTCTAAATATATCAATGACAACTGTGACACAACCACTTCTGTGTTGTTGTTAACCACTTCTGTGCTGTTGTTGTAGACACTGAACGCAGTACTGAGTGGCTGTGTCTGTGGACATGTGTGTTGTCTGTGCTGATATCCTCTGTGCTTTCCTGTACCCAGATGCATCACAATGTCTTTCTTTTGTTAGTACATTGGGGTGGTGTTGTCCTGCGATGTTTTTGTGTGTGTCGTGGTGGACTTAAGCATTCACTGTGTGATACACACATATGTGAGTTTTTCTGAATTACTGGGTCAGCGTCAAATGTGCTATTCCCCTAGTATTTAGCGTGCTGACTGTAACTACCTGTTGATGAAATTCCCTCATTATACATACATGACATGCTATGGACCCATGTTCGGACTGTGATTACAATGATGCTCAGGCTCTTTGAAAGTAATTGGCATGCAATCTGTGATCATCTCTTGAAGCTGGCCACTGTGCTTTTACTGGACAAAGGTTTTGTGTTGAAATGAACACTGCTGCTGATCAAGGTTGTGGTATGTAGGTCACATTGTCCAGTTGTGACGTGCCTCCCTGCAAGGATCCTATATTGAACACCAAATCCCTGCACCTGGCATGACCGGATAGTGATGTTCGTGTGTTCGACATGACACTACCTCTGCCAAGGCATGTAAGGCAATGCACCATATTGGTTCTGCCACAAAGGATGTCCCCCAGCCTCTATTCTCAGTGCAGCAGGTGATCCATGCAAATTGTGTTCTAATGTTGCAGTGGCCTGGTGGGGACTGTATAAGTGTGTAAGTCCATTGGTGTGGTCTATGAAGGCACACCTAACCATGGCCCACAGGTGACCCTGGTGCACCTGTATCTCCACTCTACCCATTCCTCAAAGTTGACAGTTATTTTTGCTGCAACCGTGGGTGAATGCCTTTCATTGAAAATAACCTGTGAGATTGTTTATGTGGACATTCTTGCAGCATGTAATCCACATGTACTGATTCGGGAATTTGGTTTGATCATAGGTTACATTGTTCATGTACACATTTCTTGCTTTAATTTCCACCTCAACCCCAGATATGCATCTTCATGTATGGGGGTATTTCCCCCAACCCCAAATATGCATCTTCATGTATGGGGGTATTTCTCCCAACCCTAGTTATGCATCTTCATGTATGGGGGTATTTCCCCCAATCCCAGGTATGCATCTTCATGTATGAGGGTAATTTCCCCAACCCCAGATATGCATCATTATGTATGGGGGTATTTCCCTCCAACCCCAGGTATGCATCTTCATGTATGGGGGTATTTTCCCCCACCCCAGATATGCATTTTCATGTATGGGGTATTTCCCCCAACCCTAGATATGCATCTTCATGTATGGGGGTATTTCCCCTCAACCCCAGCTTTGCATCTTCATGTATGGGGGTATTTCCCCCAACCCCAGACATGCACCTTCATGTATAGGGGTATTTCCCCTTAACCCCAGATATGCATCTTCATGTCTGGGGGTATTTCCCCCCAACCCCAGATATGCATCGTCATGTATGGGGATATTTCCCCTAAACCAAGAAATGCATTCACACATATAGTGTATCCCTCACCAAACCACAAATTTGCTTCCAAATTGCTGTGGGTATTAGCCACACCCATATTAACTCAACATTGCTGTGGGTATTGGCCACCCACACTTATTAACTCAACATTGCTGTGGGTATTTGCCACCACCCCCTATTGATTCAACATTGCTGTGGATATTTGCCACCCCCTATTGATTCAACATTGCTGTGGGTATTAGCCACCCCACCTATTAACTCAGCATTGCTGTGGGTATTTGCCACCCCCCCCTATTGATTCAAAATTGCTGTGAGTATTTGCCACCCCCCTATTGATTCAAAATTGCTGTGGGTATTTGCCACCCCCCTATTGATTCAAAATTGCTGTGGGTATTTGCCACCCCCCTAATGATTTAACATTGCTGTGGGTATTTTCCAACCCACCCCTATTAACTCAACATTGCTGTGGGTATTTGCCACCTCTCTACTGACTCAACGTTGCTGGGATTGATTGATTGATAGGAAATTTATAATGCGCTACTTTGCCCGAAGGCGTCAAGGCGCAAAATACCCTGTGGGTATTGGTCATCACCCCCTATTGATTCAACATTGCTGTGGGTATTTGCCACCCCCCCCCCATTGATTCAACATTGCTGTGGGTATTTGCAACCCCCCGTATTAACTCAACATTGCTGCGGGTATTAGCCACCCCCATATTAACTCAACATTGATGTGGGTATTTGCCACCCCACATATTGGCTCACCATTGCTGTGGGTATTTGCCACCCCTCTATGGACTCAACATTGCCGTGGGTATTGGCCACCCACCCCTATTGACTCAACATTGCTGTGAGTATTGGCCACCACCCCCTATTGATACAGCTTTGCGGTCTGTGTTTTCCGCACCCCCCCTATTGATTCAACATTGCTGTGGGTATTTGCCAACCCCCCGTATTAACTCAACATTGCTGTGGGTATTTGCCAACCCCCCTATTGATTCAAAATTGCTGTGGGTATTTGTCCCCCGCATATTAACTCAACATTGCTTGAGTATTGGCCACCCCCATATTAACTCAACATTGCAGTGGGTATTTGCCACCTCGTATTGACCTAACATTGCTGTAGGTATTTGCCACCCCCATATTGATTCAACACTGATGTGGGTATTTGCCACCCCACATATTGACTCAACATTGCTGTTGGTATTTGCCACCCCTCTATTGACTCAACATTGCCGTGAGTATTGGACACGCACTTCTATTGACTCAACATTGCTGTGGGTATTAGCCACCACCCCCTATTGATTCAACATTGCCGTGGGTATTTGCCACCCCCCATTAACTCAACATTGCTGTGGGTATTAGCCACCCCCCATATTAACTCAACATTGCTATGGGGCTTTGGCACCCATCCCATTGATTCAATATTGCTGTGGGTATTGGCCACCCAGCCCCTATTGACTCAATATTGCTGCTTTCTGTTGTATTGTCTTTCGCATGGTATTTACGTTATTCTGTATGTGTAGGTGTTGGACTTACCTTCTGCGACGAATGCTTCAGTTGCGGTTGTAGTAGTGCCCAAAGAGGTAGAGCATAGGAATGACATGCACGATTGGATTCATGGAGGCACCGTCTCGTTCGCAGGATTCATGTTGTGGCGCGAATCGGTGCTGAAATACTACCCTTCCGGCTGCTCTAACGAGTTGACGGATTCGGCGCATGGGAAATACGCATCGTACTTCGGCGTTCAGAATGGGACTTGGAAATGCCTACGGACGACTCCTTTCTGCCTTTCCAGAGGCTTTTCCTTTGGACAATGAGGATGGAATCGAAGTGACCATGTTGTTCGGTGAGTAAAGGTTTTTGGGCATTGTACGGCATCATTTGGTTTAACCGGCTCCCAATACAAGTCGGTTGTACTGTTTGCCTCCAGATGCATCTGGGAGTGCCTTCCACACGACATTGAAATCAGGCCCTAAGTGGGATGGGTATGCCCAGACCTGGGGCCTGTGCTCGCCATACCACTGGATTCAAGCTATCCTGGCTGATGAGGGATGATACCCTGAAACCGGTCCTAGAATGCTTGTTTCTGGACCAGGGAGGACCTGGCCTGGCCGTTTGGCTGGACTGTTCCCATGGGGAGCAGGGTCAAGACTGATTTGCTTATGGCGAGGTCCAACTGGGATGGCATGGTGAGTAAAAAATACAATGGATTTAGGGCCAGATCTCTGCACTGACGGTGAGTGTTTTACATAGTTCAGCATTTCGTCCATCAATTGTTCTTTTTGAACTTTTAAAAGTGCCATTTTCAGAATTGTGAAGGAAAATTGGACTTTACCATTAAAGATGATTTTAAAGTAAAATTCATTTGAGTCCAAAAAAGATATTCTGACCTGCTCAAAATCAAAGGTTAGCACTAATTACATGTAGTGAGGTAACCCAATGTTATCCCTTGGGAGTAAAAGTAGAGAAAAACTAATTTAGGAGGTTTTCACTACCAGGACATGTTAAACTCAAAAACACATATCCTACTTTTTAAATACAATGCACCCTGCCCTATGGGCTTTATAGAGCCTACCTTAGGGGTGCCATATGTTCTAAAAAGGAAGGGCTATGTCTGGCAAAAAATGTATTTTGCCAGGTCGAATTGGCAGTCTTACAATTGAACCACAGACTGCAAAGGCAGGCCTGAGATATGTTTTAAAATGCTACTTAAGTGGGGGGCACAATGTGTACTGCACAATCACAAGTAACATTGTACTCACAGGCCCTGGGTACAAGTAGTACCATATACTAGGGACTTATGTGCAAATTAAATGTGCCAATCAGGTTTAGGCCAAGTGTACCATAAGGTGAGAACACAAGCACTTTAGCACTGGTTAGCAGTGGTAAAGTGCACAATGCTAACAAAAATTAAAGTCAGAAAAGAAGAGGGCTTAAGGCAAAAGTCCAACAGAAAGCACACCAGGATTTTCAGAGTATCCTGGATCTATAGGGAGTGCAGTGTTCCAAAAAATGTATTTAGAACAAGGCCTGAAGAGAGGCTAGGAATGACAATATTACGACAGGTGAGCAGGGGGGCAGGAGTTGTAGGGACACAAGGTTTAGAATTAAGCACTTAGCCCAGAAGATTCAGTCAGTTCCTGAGGTTGAATGGAAGTCAGGGGCTGCAAGAAGGCCATGATGTGCAGGGGCAGAACTGGTGAGAAAGGCACTCAGTAACAGCAAAGCAGACAGAAGTTGCTGGGAGCTGCCAAACAAGGAGCTGCTTGCAGCCCAGAGGGGCATGGAGGTCTGAAGGTGAAAGGAGTATACAAACTGCAGGAGCTATATTGTCCGCAAAGAACCACAGGCAGAGTCAGCATCTGTATGGGATGCTGGATTGGTAGAGAGGCCAGGAGTTATGGGGAGACACAAAACGTCAGTAGAGTCAGAAAATACAGAGGGTCATTTGTTGTATGGTGCTGAGAAACTAGAGGGCAGTCAGGAGCAGCAGTACAGGGTGATAGTGGATCCAGGAGCTCTAGAGAGGAAACGTTCTTCAATAATTCCAAGAGCTGCAGCAAGACCTAAAATCTTCAGGAGACCAATAGCAAAAGAAAGGTCAGACACAGAAGTAGTAGACCAGGTACACTTTAGGAGCCAGACCTGTTAAGGGCACCAAGAGCATAAAGTACTCCTTGGCCCAGAAACTACAGCAATGCTGACAGTTGGTTAGTAGTTGCAGTGGATATATGGAACTATAAGAAGAGCCAAAGACCTGTGGTAAGTCCAGAAACTGTAGAGAGAGCAAATTTGCAACTGGTTCAATAACTTTGCTGCTTACAGAAACTGAAGGAATGGATCAGTCCAGAAGCTGTAGAGACCAGGAAGATGCTGAACAGCCAGGAATTGCAGTAGTAGTTACGTGTCTACGACTTGCTGTGGGAGAGCTCCGGACTTAGGAATAGTATAATTTACTATTCCAACTCCAGCGTGTGCAACAGTAGGGAAGGTGTTAGCATAGTAAATTATACTATTCCTTAGTTTAGCACGCCCCCTACAGCAAGTCGTAGAAACGACCGCGTTGTAATCGCATGCGTTGTAGCGTATGCAATGTAAAGGCTGTTTCCCCTATTTTTGTGATTTCAGCCAGATTTTGTCTAAAGCTAGCCTACTATGGGGTCAATTTGGGCTTGTACTTTGACGGCCTTGGATGGTCTCAAAATATGGATACACTGCCTGCAGGAGTAGTGCTCTTACATGTCAGATTTGTTTCTCTTTGTTCTGCGATGGGAAATTCCCTTTTAGTCCCACCGATTGTCGTGGTGTTTCCTTCCACTTTCCATCTCGAACGCGGATTATACGTGCAAATCACGTTTTGCGAACCTCAAAAATGGACTTACATTCATAAATCAAGCATTTACGCCCCTCACTTTAATTTAGGAGCTCCCATATAATGGTTGCTAAGATATAAAGAACCCTCTTTTTTGGTCGTTTGTCCTTTACCATGAACTATTATAATGCTGAAGTTGTTGCTCATGCTTCATAGTATATTTATTTCAATATCTTTGCTCAGCAGTCACAAAAGATTCACACGGGAGCCTGCATGAGGCATCATCAATCATTTTAAAATATCATACAGGACTGGTTAAAAAGATCCCCAGAACGGCTTTTATTTAAATATTAAACCTGTGTAAACTCGCCCTGCCTGTCAGTTCTTGCAACACCCCAGTAAGAAGGAAGTATGATAGATTCAGTTCTTGATGCAGTCTGGGCAGCAGCATTTTGTAATTAGCCATGGAACACAGCATCCGGCACTGGCAGAAAAGGCAGCCGGTGTTTTGCCAATCCATCTTAACTCTCTTATAATCATTCCTCCCACAGTGACAGAGGGACAATCTTGCTTGTTCTTTGCATTCTGTATTCCTATTTCACTGCACTTCAACATCTTTTTTTCACAAGGGCCTCAAGGGCAAGGGGTTTTATAAACACTGCACAATGCAACAGAAAACATGTTTTTGAGGATTTTTTTTAAGCCTCTTCAGAATTATTCTTTAAAATATGAATGAATAAGCTTTATTTCGATATAGGCATATCTTAAAAGCACATACAATAAAAAGTGACAACCATAAAAACACAAAATTCAAGAAAGAAGTAATATCACCAGGGATCCTAGGCAGATAAAATTTAAAACAGTACATAAAACATAATAAATAGGACAATGCATTATAAAAGAATGGCAGAGGACAAAAATGCCAAAATAATTGGTCCACATTACATTCATTAAACCTTTAATTATAGTTAATTATAGAAACATAATGACTTCTCTTATTTTGGGCCTGTTCCACAAAGGAGACAAGAAGCAAAGTGCTCATGTAACAAAATGCAAAGAAATCGTTATCACCTCCCCCGGTGCCCTATGTAATATATTTTGCAGAAAGCCAGCTTGGGCATTTTGGCTGCTATATTAGCTGCACAATAAAACAAGCATTGGCAGGGCAAATGGTTCAGACTTTGGTGAACTGGTCAAGTAGTTACTTATTTTATTGCAAGTGTATGCCAATAAAATATTTTGAAAACATGCTATTGCCTAAACGTGGGGACTTGCAGTAAAACGTTTTAATTAAAACATAATTAACCACCACATACAATTTTAATATAACATTAGTGGTGCTTACTAGCAAACAGCTGTACTTAGAAGGGGTATAGAAGCCCTTTTCATTTTTAGCATGCTTCACAGGAAAATATGATTCGTAGTGATGCTAAAAAAAGGTTCTATTGACTTTGCATTACTGTAACCTGAAGACAAAGTAGTAAACACACAAGATATACCCCAAAATAAGATATGCAAGAATGGAAAGAAAAAAGCACTTGCAAATTAAATATTTGGCCCAAAGGCCCCAGCAATAAATGTAACTCACTACTAATTTTGAAATTAGAATTTGTTCAGGGAGGAAATTCTAAAAGGTCAGGAGGATGCCTCCTTATGTAAACTTGAGGGATCAAGGATCTCCGAGATTCCAAGCAAAGTACTGGGTGTGCATAAAGGGGTGAGGACAGTAGGGTAACATGAGGAAAGCTGATTCAGACTTGCGTTGCTAGGGCAGAAACCTACAAAGTGCTTAGGGCCTGATTATAAGTACCGCAGTCCACCGGACCGCTGTACTCGTGATGGAGGTCTGACCACTGCCACATTGCAGGCCCGCCCGCAGAATTCTAAGTGTGGCGTTTGGACCAGGTGGTGCAGCAGTCAGGAGCCGTAATATGCTGGTGGTGCCGCTACGGCACCACCAGCATATTACAGGTTGCCTGTCCACAGCCCTTTTCATTGCAGTAAGCCCACGATGGTGGCAGAGAAGTAACTAAGGGGGCCCTTAAAGGGCTCCTTGCCATGCCTGGGGGTGCATGCAGGGGGCACATGTTTGGCTGCCTTGGAATTGCACCCATGTTACTGCACAGTGTGGCATGCACGACATGGTGCATGCCACACCGTGCAGGAAAGTGCAGTCGGTGCTCTCACAGCGGCGGTCTGCATGTTAGACTTTCCAATGAGTCTAACATTCCACCAACGTGAGACCGCTGACACATCAGCCGCCCCCACTGGACAAGGAATCCAGCGGCCGGTCACACAACACAGCCTTAGCGGTCCTCTTGCTGCAGGAGGGCTGCCAAAGTCGTAATAAGGCTCTTAGGCTCTTTAAGAGCCGTCAAGTGCTTGAATGGGGCTTGAGATGTGTATCCCTGCACACATTTTTGGATTTCTCACGCCTATCAGGATTAGGTGTAAAATCTAGGTCTTTTGAAGTTTATGTAATTACTGCCCAGGATGCCTGCTGTGATTGCTCTTCCACTTCCTTCCTTCTGTATGGGACATATTTATTCAGCAATAGGCAGTGTCCCTGCATACAAAAAACAGTGCACAGCTATTGTTTATGACACCAATTCCCATTCTTGCCCTTGTAGTATGCTTTCACATATTCAACAATATCTCTACGTGGAGCATGCCACCATATATTAAAAGTCACTGTGTCTGTACATATGTATGTATGTATGTATTTTTATTTTTACTTTTTTTTGATTACCTGAGGCTAGCGAGCCAGTTAATGCTGTCTTTTGGCCACATGTAAAAAGGTGCCACAATTCTGCAGTTTTAGATTGTAAAGGAGAAGATGAATAAACAAAGAGATAGTCTAAAGTAATATCATTATCACTTTGATTATAAATATGAAATTGTACAGACAATCCTTGAATACGAATTTTCGAAAGCAGCAACTGTGTATTTTCCAAGACAGGAAACTTAGGCTCAGATTTACTATTAATTAGCACAGTGATGACACAATGCTGATCAGCCCTTGAGGGGTGGCCTCGCTCTACCAGACCTTAACCTTTATTGTATGGCATTACAATTAAAAAAAAATAGAATGCTTATAGGAGCCTCTGATACAACCATTTGGGGCTCATTGTTAAGGGAAATGACTATTGAGTATTGGACAACAGCATTTTTGTATAAATTTGGTGCTCAGAATTTTTTTTTTTTAAGTAAGATTAAAAGTACTCAAGCCGGAGACGCGCGAGCGCGCAAATTCAAGATGGCCACCACCCGGTGAGCTCCTCCGCGTTTTCGCCCGCTTTTGCTCATATAACGACGAAAGTCTGTCAAAATGTTGTTTAAAAAGAGGTCGCTGCGGTGATAATAGGCTTACCTGTACTGGGAAGCGATTTCAAGCCTATCTGGTTGTGGGAAGGGATGTTTCTGGCTCCCTGGTTCCTGCTCCGAGCTCTGCACTGGGGTTCTGCCTGGTTAGTCTGTCAGGGGGGCCGAGCATACTTCAGGAAAGGGCCTGGCTTGGGCCTAGCCACACCCCTAGTCCAGTTTAGCTGCTGCACCAGTATTTTTGAGAATTGCTTTGCATCTTTTTGCTCTTTTTACTCATAAACTGTTCATTTTTATTCAAATTTCATTATTTATTCTCAAAAATGGATAATAAAAATCCTCCCAACAATAAAAGAAGACAGCAGATTTCACCGCCCCCAATAAAATCAAAAGTGGTGGAGTCATCTGAACCTTCGCTTTCTTTAATTTTGGAGGAAATTCAGGCTCTTCGTGCTAATACAGAAACTATTGCGACTGAAATAAAAAATGTACGAAAAGAAATGGCGAGTATGTCGATGAAAATCTCAGACAACTCAATTAAAATACAGGACAATAAAGTTAAAGTTGACGCTTTTACTCCACTTGTGGTGAAAATTTCACCTCTGTGCTCACATCTTTTGGACATGGAAAATCGCAATAGACAATACAACCTTCGCATATTTAATTTACCAGAAGAGGTTGAGGGAACTAACTGTCGACTATACTTAGAGAACTTAATTCCTGGTC
The DNA here is from genome assembly GCF_964204655.1 of Triturus cristatus. Taxonomy (NCBI): domain Eukaryota; kingdom Metazoa; phylum Chordata; class Amphibia; order Caudata; family Salamandridae; genus Triturus; species Triturus cristatus. The sequence continues at coordinate 679,648,534 of NC_140586.1, read as the reverse complement.
TTTTAAATGTCAAATTTCCAGAAAAATTTGAAATTGATAAGGCTCATAGAATTCCTTCGCGTCGCAATCCTCAGCATACCAAGCCTAGACAAATGATATTTAAAGTTCTTCGTCACCATCATTTGGTTATGATCAGAAAAGCAGCTAAAGAAATTCCTACATTGATGGTCAATGGTCACAAAATCTTTATTCATCAAGATTTTGCCAAGGAAACTGTTGCAATATGTACGGGATTTACTGATCTTCGCCCACAATTAAGAAGCCTTGGATACCATTATGGCCTTTTTGACCCTTCAACTATGCGCATTTGGAAAGATAATTTTTCAAAATCCTTTCAGCGTCCTGAAGATCTGCGACAATTTCTGGATCAACAATTACAGCAATCTATGGACACTCAGGGTCCTACCACTTGATTCTTTCCTGTATGATCTTCTTTGACAGATTTATATAACTCATAATATTTTGGGCTCCAGCGGTTCTGGCCATGCTTGTAGAGCGTGTGTGCGTCTCAATGTTCATATTTATGTATTTTGTTTGTCTTTTTTGCTATGTTTTATTTCTTCCATTCCCTTTTGTGTGTTCTGGAGCTACTTTCTTCTTAACATTTGTGTCTTTTTCTGACCTTCTTCTTTCTAACCCTTCTCTCTTTTTATTTTGTCATGGCTAATATTAAAGTAGTGTCATTGAATGTTAAAGGTTTACGCCATCCTGTGAAACGTACAAAAATTTTGGATTATTTGGGTAGTTGCAAAGCTGATTTTTGTTTTTTACAAGAAACTCATATAGATGATAACATTTTAGACTATATGAAGAAAAAGTGGGTTGACAATATTGTTTCTTCTCCTGCTAATGGCAAGAAAAATGGTGTAGCTATATTATTTGCGAAAAAAGCGCATTGCCAAATTTTGAGCAAAATTACAGATACGGATGGGAGATATTTAATTGTCAAGGTTAAATTTCATGATTCTATCTTATTTTTATTAAATGTTTATGGCCCTACTGCAGATGACCCTGTTTTTTGGTCTACTCTTTCAACGGAGGTTGTAAAAATTGGTAATGTACCTTTAATTGTTGCAGGTGATTTTAATGTCATATCTGATCTCTTATTAGATAGATTATCTCGTACTAAATTCCACCCGCCTAAGGTTTATTTTGCATTTAAATTATTTCTTCAAACCACTAAGTTAGTTGATATTTGGCGTTTACACTTCCCTACAGAAAAATGTTTTACTTTTTTTTCTAACCCACATAGTTCTCATTCCAGGATCGATTACATATTAGTTTCGAAACAGCTGATCAACTGTGTTAGTACCCCTAAGATTGGCAACATTGACGTCTCTGACCATGCTATGGTTTCTTGTATTCTAAATTTAAATTCAACCTTTACTAACCAGCCTAGATGGAGAATGAATTCTGGTATAGCTCTCAATGAACATAATAAACCAAAGCTCCTCTCTGCCATTCATGATTTTTTACAATTTAACCCTGAAGGTACTACTTCAATGGTTAATAGATGGGATGCTTTTAAAGCTTATATTAGAGGGGTTACTATTTCTATTATGGCTCACGAAAATAAGATTTTTAATGCCAATATTAAAAAGCTAGAAAAGCAAATAGCGGAAAATGAACGACTTTTTATTTCGTCTAATGATCCTCAATATAGAATTAAGTTGCAAAAGCTTCGATATGAATTTAATACAATTCTTAGTAAAAGAGCTGGCGTTCAGATTTCTAAGGCCAAAGCTAAATTTAGTTTTAATGCAAACAGATCTGGAAGATTGTTAGCGAATTACTTGCGTATCAAAAAAGATAAAACTCAAATAATTTCTATTCACGGATCCAATGGTAAAATTGCTTTATCTCATAAAGATATTGTGAATGAATTTTTGGATATTTACTCTAAGTTATATGATAAACCTGATTTTCATAATGAATCTTTAGTTGATTCTTTTTTATCTTCATGTGGTCTACCTAAAATTTCTCCATCAGATAAAATGGGGCTTGACTCTCCAATTACTAAGGATGAAATTTTAGCCGCTATAAAATCTCTTAAAAAAAATAAATCTCCGCGTCCTGATGGTATCCCGGCGGAGTTTTATAAAGAGTTTCAATCCCATCTTTTACCCTTATTATTTCAACTTTTCACAACGTTTGACTCTACGGGAATTACTTCAGGATCCTTTACTGAAGCTTTAATTATCGTTCTTCCCAAACCAGATAAAGACCCCACCCTTGTATCTAATTATCGCCCTATCTCTTTAATTAATCAAGATTGTAAATTATATGCCAAAATATTAGCCACACGATTATCCCCTGTACTAGATTCTATTATACATTCAGATCAATCTAGTTTTATGAAAAATAGACACTCTGCAAATAATACAAGAACTTTATTACATGTCATTGAACAGGGTCATACGTTAACTACTCCTTCAGGAATTATGGCTCTGGATGGTGAAAAAGCCTTTGATAAATTGCATTGGCAATTTTTATTCCATGCTTTATCATCATTTAACTTTGGCGATAATTTTATTCGTATGATTTCAGCTCTATATTGTGCTCCTACTGCTCGTCTATTTATTAATGGCCAAATTTCAAATCAATTTTCCCTCTTTAGAGGTACCAGACAAGGATGTCCCCTTTCCCCGCTATTGTTTTTAATTGGCATTGAACCTTTCCTTACTTCTATAAGAAAATGTGATAATATTAAAGGAATTATTATTAATGAGATTATTATTAAAACTTTAGCGTATGCTGATGATGTACTTTTATTTATTAGTGACCCCTTATCCTCATTTCCTTCTTTATTAGAGATTATAACAAAGTATTCTATGGTGTCTGGCTACAAATTAAACACTAATAAAACTGAATTTTTCCCTTTAACAATTATTGTACTCCTGATATGATACCTATGAATAAAATTGTTTGGCAAAAGAATAAATTAAAATATCTTGGTATTTTATTTTCCTCATCCATAAAATCTACAATGACTTTAAACTGTAATTTTGTCTTAGATTATATTAAAGATAAAACGTCTAAATGGGCATCACTGCATCTTTCATGGTGGGGTAGAATGGAATCTATTAAAATGAATATTGCTCCAAAAATATTTTATACTCTTTCCATGATTCCTACTCAGTTCCCATTAAAATTTTATAAAGATATTGATAAACTTCTCTCCAAATTTCTTTGGAATAACAAATCACCTCGCATTAGTTATAAAAAATTAAAAATGTCAAAATGTAATGCTGGATTTGGTATCCCAGATTTTTTTCTTTATCACAAAGCTTTTATTTTAAAACAAAGTGCCATATGGTTTATTCATTCCCCTTTACATAATCCACCTTCTTGGCTCCAAATTGAAAAATCTATTGTGAAGCCGTTTCCATTACCAACTCTGTTAACTATGTCTAACAACTCATCATTTTTTCATAAATCTATCATTCTCAAATCCACTAAAATGGTTTTTAATGATCTAGATTCCATTTTTCTATACCCCATGTATAACACTGTTGAATTATCATTATGGTATAGCAATATCATTAAATTAGATAGGAACATTAGTTTTTGGTTTTCGTGGATTAAGGCTGGTATTTTTTATCTTAGAGACATTTATTCCAACAATACTTTTATACCGTTTGAGGATCTACAAACAAGGTTTGGTTTAACTCAATCTGATCTTATTAAATATGAATATTTAACTAATTCAATTTTAGATTCCTTTCCGCAAGCTATTCCGACTAATGTTACAGCTGACTTATCCGTGTATATTCAAACTATATCGTTGACAGCTAATGGTGTTTCCATTTTATATAAAAAATTATCTAACACTCTAAGAAGTAACATAACTATGATTGCAACCTTCTGGAATAATGAACTTTCACTTACATTGTCTAATGATTCATGGGAAATTATATGGATTAGAAATATTTCTGGTTGGTTACCTGTCTCACTTTATCAAACCAATTCCTATATTTTATTTAATTCTTTATGGACTCCATTACGTTTATTCCAGGCTAAACTCCTTCAATCTGACACTTGTTGGCATTGTAAATTACACCCTGGTTCGTTACGACATATGCTTTTTGATTGTCCTTTAATTTCAAAATTCTGGACAGAAGTTTGGGATTTTATTAAGAAGTTGTTAAATATACATGAAGACTTATCATATAAAATGTTAATTTGCAAATCAGTTACATTATCACAATCTCTAAGTAATCTTGAATGTAGGCTTTTTGATTTTTTAATTTCTGCTGCGTTAAAATCTATTACCTTTTGTTGGAAGGATGTTTCTAAGTTATCAGTTCATGCTTGGTGGTCTTGGGTTATCTTTACAAGAAGAGGTGCTCAGTTATCTTTGTCTGGGGTTGGGGTGCCTTGAACTAAGGCACTCGTAGCTTGAACTAAGGCACTCGTACCACGCTCCAGGAGGACTTTGACGCGCTCACACGACACTTGTCAGCGTTCTTGCGCTTTTAAAACTTTAGGTGGTATTTCTGGCAGCGCTTAGCGTTTTTTAATATTATTCCGTATTTACGGTGCAAATTGTGTTTTCGGACCTGACATATAGCGCTTACCCCCACATAAAAGATAATAAGCACCGCTGTTGGGAGCGGACTCACTTAGCTCTCTGGACACACTTTAGAACGGCGTCCGCCATCTTGGGTGAGGCAGGGACTCCTCGTGGTGACACTCGGCCAGCGCACTAGTTTCGCAGACCGGACTCCACGCCCTACTTAAAGCTCGCTATGACGATGCGCAGCGGAGATGCGCAGCGGAGTCGCCGGACCCACGCCGGAGTCCAGCCAGAGTCCTGCCCGTCTGGGCTCGTCCGGGCTCAGACGGGCTTAGGGCATGGTACTATGTCAAATTCTCCACTATTGCGTATCATCTATTCACGAGATGAGTTACTTGCATTACGCATTAATCCCCCGGAAAAGTACCCTGTTACCAACTTGGGTGCGCGGATACTCCCCCCACGAGGATTGGACGCATTGCTTCATCCTCCTCCTGATACAAGTACTTTACTATGGGGCATGCTTAATTGCAGGTCACTTCCGTGTCATGCCGTAGAAATTAACATTCTTATTCAAGAGCACGAACTAGACATCTTGTTTCTGTCGGAAACGTGGATTACTTCTAGTTCTGATGCGGACATTGTACTTGCCCTCCCTCCAAGTTACCTTATCGGTCATTTGGATAGACCTGAGGGACGAGGGGGTGGACTTGCCGTTATCTATCGTGATAACCTTAACTGCAGGGTCTGGAGGGGCTTGGTGGCAGATTGTGAGAGTTGCCACTTTTCCATACAGGTATCACCAACGGTTACATTGGCTGGCCTGCTGATTTACCGACCCCCGGGTAAGGTCGGCAACTTCGTAAGCTCTGTGATGGAAACGGTCACCCTCTTGGCAACATCCACATCTTCCTTCATTGTGCTAGGGGACCTGAACCTGCACTTTGAGGACACTGCGGATATGATCGCGGCAGACCTCAAAGGAGATCTATCTGCTTGTGAGCTCCGGTTAGTCAACACAGGAGCCACCCACGTGAAGGGCCATTTGCTGGATCCGGTATTTTCGAACATCCCTCGGCTGAGGGCCAGACCAGCTCTTCCGCTCCCATGGTCAGATCACTCCTTAGTGTCGATGGAATGGCAAATCAATCTGCCCTCTAAACCGACATTTCAAGAGGTGGTGGTGGACCGTATATGGTCCAGACTACCGATCGGTGACTGGACTCAGGCCCTGGCAAATTCACAACCCGTAGCTGAGGCAGACCCGATTCAAGGAGACGCTGACCTCAACCGATGGTTGACTGCCTCGCTTGATGGTTTCATACCGGTGAAAACCCTACAGAAGAGGGAGAAACGAGTGGGTTCCGCCCCCTGGTTCACGGCTGAGCTCCGCCTGCTTAAGAAAGGATGTAAGAAACTGGAAAGGGCCTGGAGGAAGAAATTTGATGCGGCCAGGCGTAAGGACTACTGGACAGCGATGAGAGCCTATAAAGCGGCCCTCCGCCTGGCAAAAGCACAATTTTTTGAGGAGCGAATACAACTTGCCTCAAACTCCTCCAGGGAGACCTTTAAGGTGGTGCAAGAACTGCTAAAAGTTCCTGAGCCAGCAGTCACCCATGACCCTGAGAGGTGTAAGGAGTTGGCCAATTTTTTCCACACTAAAATAGTAAAAATACTAGACTCTTTACCCCAGGTTGCTATAGTTCATGGGATTCAAGAAGAACCCCTCCCTGTGGGGATAAAAGAGTGTCCTTTCTCCCTTGACATGTTCGGCCCAGTTTCAGAAAGTGAAACATTAAAAGCTATAGTTTCCATAAAAAGCGGTTCCCCTATGGACCCTGTCCCTTTCAAAATCCTAAAACAAGCGGCATTCGCTGTGGTTGGGCCCATTACGAACTTGATCAACGCCTCCTTCTCTCGTGGTCTGGTGCCACCCACCTGGAAAAAAGCCGTGGTCAAGGCTCTTCTAAAAAAATCTAACCTTGACGCAGCTGAGCTGGCCAATTTTAGGCCCATTTCTCTGTTGCCAGGTCTCAGCAAAATTGCTGAGAAACTTGCTAACCATCGACTGTCCAACTTTCTTGAGTCAAATGGTCTGCTCCGAGACTCGCAGACCGGCTTCCGTCCCGGCCATGGCACCGACACGGCCCTCCTGGCGGTCGTTGAGGAATCGAGGCGCATCTTAGATTCGGGAGGATCAGTGGCAGTGATCCTCCTGGATCTGAGTGCGGCATTCGACACCGTTGACCACCAGGTGTTGACCCAACGGCTGTCAAAGGTGGGTGTGGCAGGTGTCGCCCTGAAATGGCTCTGCTCATTTCTGGAAGACCGTTCCTATCAGGTCTGGGAAGGAAGCAACAAGTCTCCATCTATTTCTCTCCAGTGGGGGGTGCCGCAGGGCTCGTCCTTGAGCCCGACATTATTCAATGTCTATATGGCCCCCCTGGAGGATGTGGTGACCCCTTATAACATCAAAATCATCAGCTATGCTGATGATACTCAGCTTGTGGTCGCCCTTCCTCAACTGGTGGAGAACCCTGACTTGTTGTACGCATGTCTGGCGGACGTCCACACCTGGATGAGCAGTTCAGCCCTGAAGCTGAACGGCTCTAAAACAGAGATCATGCTGCTTGGAAACAAAGTGCCACCACTGTCACCTTCATGTTGGCCAAGCTGTATGGGTGACTTTCCAACCATGAAAGAGGAGATCAAGAGCTTAGGAGTCTGGCTGGAGCAAGATCTTTCCCTCAGAACTCACGCCAAAAGAACTGCGGGAGTCTGTTTTGCCCTGCTGCGGGCTGCGCGGAAAATCCTTCCGCTTCTTCCTTTTCCATCAAGGAAGTTGTTGATTCAGGGTTTGATAACATCTCGCCTTGATTACAGCAACAGTCTGTTTCTGGGCGCCCCTGAATCGACTTTTAACAAGCTTCAGCAGGTGCAAAACGCGGCAGCTAGACTCCTTATGGGTATCCCCCGAACAGAATCCGCCAGACCCGCTCTCAAGGCACTGCACTGGTTACCGGTGCGGGAGAGAGTACAGTTCAAGGCACTGTCCATCGCCCATAAAACATTCCAGGGCGGCGGGCCTCCTCTTTTAGGGAGCCTGGTAGTACCCTATAAAGCGAATAGAGCACTGAGGTCTGACCAGAGGTGTCTGCTCCAGGTCCCGAGAGTAAAAAGATCACGCACGGGAGGGAGGCGATTCTCTGTGCATACAGCAATGCTCTGGAACTCCCTCCCATTAAAACTCCGAGCTGAGACCTGTACCCTGCGTTTTCGCAGAGGCTTGAAAACACATCTGTTTCCCCTGTGAGTCGCTATCTTTATTCTATGGTCCCACGGTTGATGCACTGTTCATAGCGCCGGGATGCCCCAGGGTAGCTGTGCGCTTTATAAGTTTTAATAATAATAATAATAATAATAATAATCATAATCCTATTTCCTAGCACTCTTTTTGGATTCCTGTTGATATCTATTTTGCATCTTAAGGGTATATTTATGTATTGTACTACTTTTTACGGTTTTTATATTAATCAATATGTCATAGTAGCTCTATTTATTGCTTAAACAATATTTTGTTATTAGATGTTTCCCTACCCCCCCTCCTTTTAAGTTTATAAGAATATGACTATTTTCTTTTCTATTGAAATGAATTTGATAATGATTTTGTATGAATTGTATTAGATATTTTAGTTTATTATTACTCTTTTTTGTATGTCTATGTTGTTGCGGTTCATTATAAAATTTCAATAAAATATTTTGAACACAAAAAAAAAAGTACTCAAGCCGTCCTTAAGTCTTTGGTGCACAGTGAGAAAGATGCTAAACCTAGGATACTATTTGGAATTTGCACCAATTTGGGATTCCCCCGGGACACCGGAATGTTTGAAAGATAGCTTGACGATTCCACTTAATCAAGCCGGGTTGTCTAAATGGGGGGACTTGATATATGCGGGCAAATTCGTTCCCTGGGAAGTAATGAGGGTCAAAACTGGAAATAGCTTATCTAAATTTAAATACATTCAGCTAATCTCATGGACTTCATCAATTTCCCATGAGACAGGTATGTCTTGGGATTTTGAGACTGCTATTCAGTATATTAGAGCAAAGAATAAAAAAGTATCTAAATGGTACGGACAATTTTTAGATGCTGAGGAAATAAAACTGGCACCTCCGTACATCATTTGGCAAGACGCACTGCAGGAAGAAGACTTGCAAACGTTGTGGACAGATTCCTTAAAAATATCATACTCATTTGTCACACCGGCAAATTTTAAAAGACATAATTTCTTTACAATTAACAGATTGTATTGGACCCCTCAAAAAATTGCTACGTTTGTAATACAGCCGGTTCCTAGATGCAACAGATGAAAGCAACTGAAATCTGATGATGTGTATATTTTCTTTACTTGCCCAGAAATAAAGGAATACTAAAAGTGGTCGAATCCACCATTAGTGAAATATTGAGGGAACCCATAACCTTGACAGCAACTCTGGTACTGCTCGGGGTGAACCACGGCTTGCCAATTAGGTTCGACAGCAAACAAAGAGGCTTGATATTCTCTCTGCTTTTATTGGCCAGACGAGAGATATGTAAGCATTGGACGGACCCGGAGCCCCCGAACTCCATGGGATGGCTAAAAACAATCAAGTGGACAAGTAAAATGGTAATGGATAGTAATCCACCAAGGTCAAAGGACATCTGGCAAGCCTTTGTGAATTGGTCAAGCTAGGGCTGTGATACATATATAAGGACTGTTTTTTTGGGGGGATTTTTTTTTCAGTCCTATGATTATTCCAGACCGTGGCAACTTTGGAGGTGATACATCCCGCTTGGAAGCTATATGTATCCCCCAAACGGCTTGGGCAAGAGAATGCAATGGTCCATACAACACAAGGGCTCCAAAATGGTCCAATATTTGCAGAGCGCCATGGCCGACATGAGGACAAAAAAAAAAAACAATGCTTATAAGTTCTTTATTACACAAAAAATAGAGCAAACCCCACCCCTGATCACTATTTGCATGCAAAAGGAATTTATGCACCAAAGGTTGACACAAGCACACTACTAAATACCATTGCATTGTGTAGCGCTACATCCTTCCTCATCTATGCAAAGGGGGCATGAATGGGTTTGGAAGAGCGCTAAAACCATTAGGATTTGCATGGGATTCTAGTCTTAAATGAAAAAATTGTTGGTGGAATAGCCCATGAAATTGCTATGAATATCCTGTTTAATTTCCGTGAAATTACATATTTTCAGTTTGACAACAATTTGGGTGCTTGTATGTAAACAATGCATATTGCGAGGTATACGCTAAGTACAGCTTTCAAGCAAGACCCTATGGGCCCAATTACGACTTTGGTGCAGTTGCTCCGGCTCTCCGCCGGCGCGACTGCGCCAAAGCTTTATGAGGACCACCCACCTTATAATTACTTTTTTAGGTCTCACTGAGCCCAGCGCTTGTATGTGGGAATTCCAAAGTGCTGCTGGCTGGCCTAACCCTTGCGTTCACGCGATCGTGCACGCGCGCAGCTGGCCACCAGCAGCACTTTGAAAACTCGTGCGTCATCGCGATCACTTTTGCTTTCAGAGTGATCGCGATCACGATGACGCACGCGCACACACAACTCCCGCTTCTCCCCCTCCCCCACCACATATTGCGTCTCCGGCCACTCGCGCGCGGCCAACGCTTGTTTTTCTTGATTTAAGTTTACCAGTTGTAGCCTGTAGTACACCTTGACCTGCCTGGAGGCGTTAGCCATATTCTAATGCGGTCACTTGGAGATGCACGCGCAGGTGGGCCTAGAATTAGTGCCCGTTTCTCACCGTGTCACTTTCAGTGACCTGCACTCAGATCGGTCAGATTAGCTGTTCACCACAGCCTCCCCCGAAAGGCCACTTTCTCAGAGTTGGCGACTCGTGATTTAAGTGTAGAAAAGCCATTTTTTATCCCCAGATGCAGACGCCTCCTGCAGCACTGCGGACCCCCAGCAACCTTCCGCTCCGCAGCGGATCAATGCGGGCAGCGCTCTTTGATGGACTTTCGGCCCTGTGATCTCCCGGCCCTGGTGGTTTAAGGATGAGCATATCAATTCAGGCCCACTGAACTGCATTTCCATTGCGGAGGGTCACCTCCCCTTCCTTTGTCTGCACAAATCCAGCCCCGCCCCTTTTTGTCACCCTTCTTTCATGCTTTGTTGGGCAAACACAAAGCAGGCTTTGTCTGCCGCTCAGCTTTTTCTAAAGCTGGGCATAAAACAGTTTAAAGTGCTGTAAAAGCGGTTGTACCTGAGAGCACCTATGGGGTCAGCGCCAATTGAGAACAGATTAACCTATTTTCTATAATTTGTGGAGAACACGTGCAGAAATGTGAGCTGCCGTGGGTTCCTACTGTTGCACTTGTTCGTTTATGGAGCCTTCTTGGGAGTGATAGGAGCTGCCCAGACCCCAGCCAGCATATAACCGGTAAACCCATACTGGAGGCACGTTTATACCGTTGCTGGCAGTGTCATGGCCCGCTGAGTTCAATCTTATAAAGCAAGAGAAGTTTGCAGACCAGTGCCTGGAGTCATCGATTGGACCCGCGCGCTGACACTGGTTGACTCCTGCGGAAGTGACATGTTTGCTGTCAGAGAGATTGGACGTATCAAGTTTATCTTGTGCAAGGGGATGAATATCTAATGAACAACTAACGATATTGTGTATATTACTATGTTTACAACATTCAACATATGAGTGCTCAGTGCTGTTTCACAAAAACACAGGGTTACTTAAACATGAATTACAAAATTACAACTTTGGGTATCGGGTATGTTTTTTGTGATCTGCGACTAACGAGTAGAGTATCTGATCATACGTGTGCACATATGTGTAATATGAATAGTGACCTATGTCCATTTCCCTAGCCCTATATGTATACATATTGTGTGAACTGGTGTGTCATGCTCACATGCAATCTTTGCACTTTTGGGAATCTTGCTTAATGTACCTTGGTCCAATTCACAAAAGTACCACAGGAAAACCACAATTTTACTCATGTGTGCTTACATTATGCCTTTCACAAACTCGATAACTGTTTGTGTAGTAGCAGTGGGAGGCTGAGACTGGTACAAAGTTCCTGTATGGTGCATATTTATTTGTGAACACTGACATGCATGGCGTGCGTTTGTGCGAGCAGAATGTGAAGCTAAATTGCATTTGCAATGTAGAATGTTTTTATTTCTGGACAGGGACACTAATTTTACCAGTGGAGAGGTCCAGTCTGTACCGCCATCCAATCTGAAGCACCCACTCCTACCCAGAAAACGGACAGAAATAACTGCATGACGTGTTCATGGTGAAACCCCTCCTCAAAATGTTTGTGATTGCTCAAACATTTGCAAGCTGGGCAGTCTTCAACAACTAATGCCCCCTTTTAAGACATTACTAGCGCACCTAGGTGTCATTCATTGCACTCAGATATCTTTGTGAGTCAGGCCTCTAGAAATAAACCTTCCTCCACAAACTCACCTCACTGGCTCCTTCTGATTATGAAATCCTCATGCACCCCTTTCCACATTTCCTAAACTCAAATTGCCAAATCTTGGTTACCTCCGCCACCCTATCTTCGTTCTTTTAATAATGTTTCATTTGTTTAACAATAATGTTTATTCTTGTTTGATTAAAATCATACAGGTGTGTTACAAAAAGAATAAAAATACGTGCATAGTTTGTAATAAATTAGTATGCTTGAAAGCGGCGCCCTAGCTCTGTATATAAATCCGTAGTGTAACTGGGTACTCAGGGCCTGCATTACAGTCAATATTTAAATGAGGTGTTTCCAAGTTCTAACTACCGATGCTCTCTCCCTGTCTGTCGATGCCCACTGAAGGTCTCGCATTTGCGAGAGTTTGAGCTGTTGGCATTGTAAGTGACAATGCCTTTTATTTATGTGTAGGCTTTTAAAACATAAATAAAAGGCATTGGCATTTACAATGCCAATAGCTTAAACTCTCGCAAATGCGAGACCTATTGCATTGCAAATGCTTGTTACTCATTGGTGTGCATTTCTTTCACCGTTCTCCGGCAGTGCCTATAAAATAGGCACTGCAATTGGAATGTCAAAGGAAGTTCAAGCACGGTGTGAACCGAAAAGTCCATGCTGTGCTGGAACTTCAGTGCATGAACATGGGGGGCACATGTTGTGCCCCACTGTGCTCATCCATAAGGCATGAGGCACACGGGTGCCCTGCAGGGCACCCTTACTTTCCTCACCGCCACTGATTTCATGGAGGAAAGACCTCCATGAAATCAGTGGCGGTGATGTAAGTTGTTATATGCTTGGCGGGACCGCAGCGGTCCTCTAAAAGGAGGAGTGTATTGGTGAGATTTTTCAAGCACTTTGAGGTTCAAGCGGAAATTGTTGCCTTCCAGGATTGGGTTTGGAATTTTTAGTTAGAATGTGTAGATATATTGCTTTGATTAAAGCCAAGGGTAAGTGTCTTGGGCTGGGCAGTTGTTTAGAATATGAACCAAGGATGGGGTATGAGAGGGTGGGTGCACAATACTGACTTTTGCTGGATTGTCTTGGATCCAGAAAGGTGTTTCTCCATTTTCGGAATTGTATAATTAAGATCACAGACAGTCCATCTAGTGGTTGGAAGTGTTTCTGAATGGGTGTTTTTCATGTTAGAAGGCTACTTGCCAGGAATGTGGTTTAAGGAGCAGAAGGTAATTATTTTGAGATAGAAGAATTTAGGTATCACGGCTTGAATGAAAAGAAATGAATAGATGTGAGAGGGTTTTCAATAGGTACTCAACTAGTGTGAAGAGATGTTTTGGTAGCTGAAGGCTCTGTGCAATATTGAATGAATAAAGGCATTGTTAGCATTTTTACCATTTTGCGTGTATAGTTTTGGTGATATTGTAGAAGTAGCTTGTTTTGATCTACAAGGCTGGAACACAATTATATTACTATGTTGCTCTAGGTTTAATTTAGTTTTCAAAGGTTACAAAGAGAGTAAGAGCATCAGTTGGTGCACCTGAGCTGATCACTGTTTAGGGATTCTTAAACATTTCAGAAATCATGATACATGCGCTACTTGTCAGCAGTTCCCCTAAACCAAATGTTAATTGTGATCACACAAGGCCATTTCAGCCGTATCATGACTCGCTGCCATAATAGTGGCGTGCAAACAAAAACAAATGCAGATCACAAGCCACAGTTTACAATTTGGAGTTTGCAAACCAGAACCTGATTCACAAATCGTTTTTAAAGTGATTTGTTAGTTTGGGAGGGAGAGAAAGGAAGAGCGAATGAGACGGAAAAGTCAATTGCACTACAAACAAGCAAGGTCTGAGGTCAGCAGTGGAAGGATACATCATCTAATCAAACACTTCGAGACCGAAATGCTCCTGGGTAGAGAAAACACAAGAACAGGGAGGAAAGCCATCCATCAAATCGAAAGCAGGGAAGTAAGACAGAGAACAATGCTATTCAGTCTTAAGCAAGGGGTTGTCCGAAAGCCCACTAGAAGTATATGATATGTATTGGAAACAATAAGGGTCCTATTCGCAAACTGCATTTATTAGTACGTTTAGCAGTACTAGAGTGTTAATCTCCACCTCTCCTATCGTTTCTATAAGGAGATCCTCCACCCACTACTATATGGAAGGGGTTTAGAAAGTAGTGGGGAAGTGTTTAGAAGGATGGGAGAGGTTTAGGGAGGGACTTGCATGCACCCGTTTAAAAGTAAACACATTGCTTTTGATACATTGCAAATCTATAGTTGCCAAAATAGTAGTAAATTACTCCAGCGCATAGCACTGCACATGGCCAACCACTGCTACTGCAACAACCTCACCTATGATATAGTGGAGGCAGGAACTAAAAATTAAACCTCATTGAATTGAAAAGAAAATCAAATTAAATTGTTTAAAAAGCTTACAAATATAACTAAATAAAATGTGATGTTAAAAATTTATAAAAAATATATATTTTTAGATACTTAATGATATACTGGCACATGCATCAACCAAAAATCAACTCGCAAAAATACTGAATCGCAAAAATCACCCGTTAGCGAGTGGCAAAAAACGAATCCCAATGCATCAACATCAATAGCGAAAAAATAAAGAATCGCAAACTATTTGCCCAGTAAAATAAAGAATCGCAAAAAAATTCCCCGTGAAAATAAATACTCGCAAAATAAAAAATCGGAAATACCGAAATCACTAATAGCGCCTGGCATTTGCCAATCGCAAATAAAGAATCGCTAATGAATGCATCAAAAGTCGCAAATACCGAAAATTCCAAAATTCGCTATTTTGCATGAGCAGATTAAGGGGAATCAGAACCAGGAGGTAAAGTTGCAGAAAAAAAAGAAAAAATCCCCCCAAAAATCCCAAATGTGCCACAGATGCTATCAATCAGAAAGCCATACAAATTGGTCCTGGAGACCCTGTTTGCTTTCACAAAATGGCAGCCCTCTACGTGCTTGCAAGGAGGATGAGAATTAATGCAGCAGCACAGCGCAGGAGAAGGATCCAGGAGAGAGTATTCAGAGTGCGCATCACATTGCTTGGCCAAAATGAGGAAGAGGTCTACGACAAGTATCGTCTCAATCGTGCTATGATAATGCACCTAATTGCAGACCTGGGACCACTACTGCAGCACCAGACACGTCGGACCAATGCCATTCCTGCGCACGTCCAGGTCCTATGCAGCCTGCACCTACTGGCGTCTGGAAGTTTTCAGGGGGTCATAGCAGTAGCGGGAGGCGTATCACAAAGCGCACTTTCACGCTTCTTCCGTAAATTCATTGATGCCATGCTGACATTGATACATACCCACATCAGCTTCCCCACAACCCCGCAGCAGTTGGACCACACCAAACAGGCATTCTACCAGGTGGCCCAATTCCCCCATGTCATAGGATGCATTGACTGCACGCATGTCCCCATCTGTCCACCCTCAGCCAATGAGTACATCTTCCGTAACAGGAAGTCCTACCACTCTATCAACGTGCAGGTCGTGTGCGATGCCAAGCACATCATCACGGACATAGCGGCACAATTTCCAGGGAGCACACACGACTCCTACATATTCAGACACAGTGGCATCCACAGGCGTCTACTCAATGGAGAATTCGGAGAGGGTACGTACACATACCTCTTCATAACATCAGCATCACACATGTATCATCATGACTGTATCTAAGCCTTTGCTTCCATCCTGTAGGTGACAGTGCATACGCCCTGCGTGAATATATATCCTCACCCCCTACATCAATCCAGCAACACCACAGGAGCAACGCTACAACGCGGCCCACATAAGCACCAGAAATGTGATTGAGAGGACTTTTGGGATTCTGAAGAGTCGCTTCTGGATCTTACATAAGACTGGTGGTGCCTTGCAATATAAACCAGACACCTGCTGCAGGATTGTAGCAGTATGTGCCATGCTGCACAACATTGCAACCAGAAGGGGGCTACCCATAGAGGTGGACAGGAATGACGACTACCGGGATGACCAACCACCTGCACAACACCGACAGGCACACGTTCCAAACACAGCTGAGGGTCAAAGGAGGCGGACATACATCACACAACATCATTTCTGACCCAGGTAAGAATGAGCCATGACGATATCATTAGTAGTGCTACTGTTTAATTCACAGGAGCACTGATGTATGTAATGTCACACAGAAATGCAAAGTAGAGTTCCCCCACACATTGTGGACAAAAACATGCCCGTTGTAATCACGGGAGTGCAATAGTTAAATTAAAGTGGGCCATGGTTACCCCACCATGGTCAGGGATGCTGTACAGAATGACTAGTGGCGCTTCCCACGAACGCCCAGCCTCCTATCACGTGTCTCCTCCACCTCACCACGCTGTGTCCCTGTGGCTGTGGAGCAGCGCGAACTGCGCCTCCTGGTGCTGGTCTCCATCACCGAGACACTGCTTACACTTGAAGCAGCCGCACTGCCGTCCTCCCCTCCCAAGTTGCTGCCACTGAATGTTCCTGACTGCAAGTGTTCCACTGCAGTGGTCACCTGGCCTAAGGCCTTCGCCACGTCACCACAGTAATGGCCGAGGTCCACCTGCAGTGACACGGAGTGGCAGGACAACACAGCAGTGCTGTTGCAGAGCCTTGTGATGGCCCTGGTCGATGCTGTGGAACGGAGCAAGTTCTGTCTATGCCTCCGGCGCTCACTGTGTTGTCCTGCTCTGATGGCATGGGTGAGTTCCTGGAGGTCTTCACTGATTTTCTCATTGCCCTCTGCCACAACTGTGGTCATGTTCCGCACTGCGTCAGTCAGAGTGCACATGTGTTTAGCGAGACGCGACATGTTTAGGTTCATTATCCCCATGTGTCTCCCCTGCAGGCGCTGAACATGCAGCATCTGAGCCTCGATGCCACCATATATGTACCTTGCCTGGTCGGCTCCATCGGCAGTACTGCGCAGGGACCTGCGCCGCTGCGTGACTCGGCCACGTGCTGGTGGTGGTGCTGGCGGTGTGACACCTGTAGGACTTGGCCCAGTTGTGGTTGCAGGACTCGGGCATGCATCCATCACCTGCATGGAGGGGACTTGTGCCCTGCGTCTTGGTGGTTTTGTCGCAGGTGTTGGTGGTGGTGGTGGTGGTATTGTTGCTGGAGGAGGTGGGGATTGACCCTCCTGCGGAGTGTTGCCATCGGAATCAGCCGGTGTTTCTGAGATGATGAGGCGCCCACTATCATCCGAATCCCCAGGAGATGCATCTGTGTGTGAAACAGTGCATGGTTAGTTATTTTTGAAACTACATCTGTTTGTCATTCTGCATTATTGTCCTACTATGAATTACATTATTTGACTCTATGTTGTGCCTGTACTGCTGATCTAATTTATTTTTGCATTTATGACTATACATGCACACTTGGCTGACATGACTACGACTCCCATGATGCAATACTGATGTGAGGGCATATGTGTTGTGCACTTCTGCCTGCACACTGTGATTGAGCTGGGGGGATGGGGATGGGTATACGATACGCAGAGTATGGGCGCAGGCATGCATCTTACCTTGTTCAGTGGTGGCTGCGCCGGAGGTGTCCATCTGCGTAACTCCCACAACCGCCTCTGGCTCGATGGTCCCCTCGACGAGCTCCTCAAGGGCAGTGTTTGCAGGCACTGTGGATGGCCCCCTTCCTGTGCCAGCTGCCTCCTTGACCCTTTCAGCAATCCTCTCCTTGGCCCTCTTCCTGAGGTCATACCACCTCTTCTTTAGGTCATCGATGCTGCGGGGCGTCACTCCCACGGCATTCACCCTCTCCCTGATGCGAAGCCAAATTCTTCTCTTCTCAGCCTCGGGCACCTTGAGGGACAGCTTACCGAACAGCTTGTCATGCTTGCTGCTCACCCCCTCAATCAAGTGCTCCAGTTCCCTGTCAGAGAACTTTCTCTTCCTCTTCCTGGCAGTTTCAGCAGTGCCTGGTGCATCCTTGTCCATCCTGGTGAGGGTAGGGTGGATGGTTTCTGAGAGAGGATTCAGTAGCCTCAGCCTGTGTCCTGTGCCTCCTCCTGTGAGCTCCTCAGGCCAGTGAATGAGGGTGGGGCAGCTTGACTTCCTGGTAGTGATGTCATCAGCCCGCTCCCAGAGCGACCCGTTTTTTGCGAATTCGCTATTACCGAAATCGCTAATACCGATTTCGGTAATACCAAACTCGCAAATTGCTAATCGGTGTTTACTGTACTCGCTAATGTGGAATCGGTAATTAATAACGATTTTTAAGGAATCGCTGAAAATTACCGAATCTGTTCATGGATTCCGAAAAGCGATTCCTTATTACCGATTCTTTATTTCTCGCTAATAAGGAATCGCGTTTCGGGATGTTGCTGCATGTGCACCATAATATGTTAACAATCTTTTTTGAATTTACAAATGAATGTAATATATATTTTTATTAAAATATAATTAAATTAGTTATCATTAATTTTATATATCACTGTTATTACTTATTAATGCACAATACAATTTATTTTTTGATTTTAGGTGGGAATTATTTTTTTTAATTTAAACTTAAGAAAAATACTATTTATGTTATCTACTATATTTAAATAATTAAATATTTAATTCATAGCCAATCAGTAGTTCTGTAGCATATTTGTTTCTTTTCTTGTACATTTAAAATATATCAAGTTAATGTATGTTAATATTTAACATGAACATATTTGTACTTATTTTGTTTGAGTTAAAAAAACTTTTCTTTCTTTAGCCTATACTCTACCATATGAAAATTCCACATTGTTGGTGCAGATCTCCCTGCAGTGAAGTATTAGGAAATTTAGAGGAGTGCATTAAACCTTATAATAAATGGTTAAAATATTTTTATGTTATTTATCATTATAAATATTTATTTAAAATATAGTTCAAAAGACAAAATTGCGACAGCACCATGTACTTAAGTTTGAATTAAATCTTTATTTAGTTTACATATATTAAATTAAAAGTATTTTTCTTGAGTTTAATTTAAAAAATAAATTCCCACATAAAGTCAAAAAGAAATTGTATGTCTTAATAAATATTACAATGATATATAGAATAAAATACTTGTAGTTTAAGTTTTAATGGAAAATAATGTTGTGTTAGTTTATAAATACAAAAAAAGTTGTTAAAAGATATAAATAATAAATATATTTTTTTAGATTTCGTTAACAAATTCTATTTATTTACATTTTAAGGATTTTAAATAATGTAAATGTATTTAAAATTACTAAACATAAAATATGTGCTTCGTGCTGTTGTCAACATTTTAATTGAGTAAATTGCTTTGCATTCCACAGGTACTAACATGTGTAAACCAAAGTGATGGAAAGATTTCCTATTTCGTGTACCATTGTACTTTGGAGTAAAAGTTCCAGGATGCACTAAGATTACATATCAAAAATGTGTTCTATAGTTTCCAGCTTTCCTCCCAGATCTTGTGGTATCTTCAGCAATTATAAACGGGCCAGAATTAACTCTTGCTTTACATTGGTAAGTAATTGCATGGCGCCCGGCACAGAAAAGCGCGGTAGGGCGGGACAGGGCGCGGCAGGGGAAGCCGACAGACGACGGAATCGGTATTATTTAATTATACCTATTCCGTTGACTGTCCACTTACCCCCCTCCCACCCCGCCTCACCGCATTTATCTGTGCCGGCTGCCGCTGAAGTAACAATTTATCTCTGCTGAGAAAAACAACCAAAGAAAAGGACAGCTGATGTATTTTTTTAAGCAATTCTTTAAAAATCCCAATCTGAACCACACTGATAAGCGCAACATAAACCTTTAGAAGAAAAAAAAACTATTTTGAAAAAAACAATCACATTTGGTGGCAATGAATGTATTCTGAGGTGTGTTTGAATTAATTTCATATTTGCCCACAATCTGAGGACACAATATATCCTGCCTATTACCACGCATGTCCGAGCTCATTTCAACAACTTCCTGTCTCATTTTGAATACTTCGAGAACTCCATGTGCAGCCAAGATCGGGCCTGACTCAGCAACCTTTGAGGGAGCCTGATTGCGTCTATTGTGGTCCAGTACAAGGCCAAGCAGGGGAGTAACGCGGCTCTTAAACTTTTCCGTCATCATCTTTGAATGGGGAATATCATTTCCTCCATGGGTCAACTCCAGCAGCCAATGGAATGATAAGATCTGCCTGCATCAGGGCGTGGCCTGGCACTTCTTCCAGGAGTGCTTTGTGGTGAACCATCACTGCAGCCTCTGAGTAAACCACAATTACCATAACAGTGCAGCAGCATTGGCGGCCAAGGCTGGAGAGGGCTGCTTTAGCTTGAGCTGTTAAAGATCTTACAGCATGTCCCATATCACCAAAAAACACAGACATTGCTCTATATATCTGGGCGTTTGGGCCCTTCAGCTGTTCTTCCAGAACACTAGCACTACAACAGTGCTTAGTGATTTCTTATTCTTTCGGTCACTTAAATGATCAAGACTCCATACATCAATAATTATATTACAAGCTATAAACGAAAAGAATGCCATACAAAGAAGGGGACACAAACTTAGTAAGACTTGCTCACAGACGGTAAGGTCTCATCGCTGGGATTTGTGTGTGGTGAGCAGCTGCATCTAAACGAGGTGTTATTCTGCATCTTTCGGAGGTTGAAAGGTAGAGATGTTGTTCGTTTTATGTTACGATGGAGGTGTAGAAGCCTGGTGCCTAGCAAGAGAAATCACGGGCAGATTTACTATTTATTCGCGTAGCACACTGCAGCAGCTGCAAATGCTGCGTTTTGTGAAAAGGAGAGGGGGAGAGCACCCTATTTACTAAAATAAGGCACTCTCCTCTCCCCTCACTAGTGCCTGCGCTGAAATCAGTTGTCGTATGGTACAGAGACATCTTTGCTCCATGGTGCAAGGGTGTCTCTGTGAGTCTAGCTTAGGTGTTGTACAGGAAGGAACCATTCCACTATAAAATACTATGCACAGACTTACTTTAACCATTTTCCCACTTTGTATATGTGCTGCAAAGTGCAGCACACATGCAAAGTTGGAAAAGGGCGCAGTTTTCTCACGCTAAACCCAATCTACTTTATTTAGTAAATTGTGTTTAGCGTGAGAAAATGGATGGTTGCATAGGAATGCCCATGCACCACCATTGGTATGCCCCCACGGCGCAAAGTAATGCAAAGCAGGGCTCTGCACTGCTTCGCATTACTTTTCCGTTATTTCCAGCGCCAAACAAGTTTAGTGCTGGAAAGTTAATTTGGGGAAAAAAGATTTGCGCCGATTTGTGCGCAAACACGGCACAAAATCTTAGTAAATCTCCCCCCACATCTTCTACTCTTTAATTTTTAGATTTATTTAATTGGTGACCAAGGCAAACTTGGTTTCTGAGAGTACACCTTCAACTTTAAAGACTGTGTCAATCAATCAATCAATCATGGCATTTGTAAGGTGCACTACATACCCGCAAGGGTCTCAAGGTGCTAGGGGGGAGGGGAAGGGGGAAGCTGCTACTGTTCGAAGTCAGGTCTTGAGAAGTCTTCTGAAGGTCAGAAGGTCTTCGGTCTGCCGCAGGCAGATGGGGAGGGTGTTCCATGTCTTGGCGGTGAGGTGGGAGAATGATCTGCCGCCGCCGGTCACTCTTTGGATGCGGGGGACGGTGGCGAGGACGCGGTCTGCGGAGCGGAGCTGGCGGGTGGGGGTAGAGACTGAGTCGGCTGTTGAGATACGTTGGTCCGGTGTTGTGGAGTGCCTTGTGTGCGTGGGTGAGGAGTTTAAAGGTTATCCTCTTGTTAACAGGGACCCAGTGTAGGTCTCTCAGGTGGGGTGTGATGTGGCTGCGGCGAGGGATGTCGAGGATCAGTCGTGCGGAGGCATTCTGGATGCGTTGAAGCAGTTTCAGGAGTTTGGCCGGGGATCTTGCGTAGAGTGCGTTTCCGTAGTCCAGTCTACTGCTGACGAGGGCCGTCCTTCTTGTTTCAGTGAGGAGCCACTTGAAGATCCTGCGAAGCATGCGGAGGGTGTTGAAGCAGGAGGAAGAGACAGCATTGACCTGCTTCGTCATTGAGAGGGTAGAGTCGAGGATGACCCCTAGGTTGCGTGCATGGTTGTCCCAGGCCGAGGGGGTGGATCCAAGGATGAGGACCTTTGTCTTGTCTGAGTTCAGCTTCAGTCAGCTGTTCCTCATCCAGTCGCCGATGGCCTTCATTCCTTCGTGGAGGTTGGTTTTCGCGGTGTGGGGGTCCTTGGTGAGGGAGAGGATCAGCTGGGTGTCGTCGGTGTAGGAAATGATGTTGAGGTCATGCCGTCGGGCGATGTGGGCGAGTGGTGCATGTAGACGTTGAACAACGTTGGGCTGAGGGATGAGCCTTGGGGTACGCCACAGGTGATCTCGGTGGCTTCGGAGCGGAAGGGGGGGGAGGCGGATGCTCTGTGTTCTGCTGGAGAGGAAGGAGGAGGTCCAGTCCAGGGCTTTCTCTTGGATTCCGGCGTCGTAGAGGCGTGTTCATAGTGTGCGGTGGCAGACCGTGTCGAACGCGGCTGACAGGTCCAGGAGGATGAGGGCCGCGGTTTCTCCGTTGTCTAGCAGGGACCTGATGTCATCGGTGGCGGCGATGAGGGCAGTTTCCGGACTGGGACAGGTCTAGGATGCTGTTCTCCTCGAGGAAGCTGGTCAGTTGTTTGTTGACGGCCTTTTTGATGATCTTCGCCAGGAACGGGAGCAGGGAGATGGGTCGGAAGTTCTTAAGGTCCTTGGGGTCCGCCTTGGGTTTCTTGAGTAAGGCGTTGATCTCTGCGTGCTTCCAGCTCTCCGGGAAGGCCGCTGTCTTGAAGGAGATGTTGATAGTTGTGTGGAATAAGATACTGATTACAGCGTCGCCGAACACAAAGGAGCTTTTGATTTGTTTGAAATCCATGGGGATGTGATGACACGTGCATGGGTGTAACGTTGCCTACAACCTTGCGCTATTGGAAGTTTTGGAAGACCGTGGTGTCAATACCTTTAACTCTAGTAAAAGAGTCTAATACGCTTGACCACATACAGAAGAGAAATCCTTGTTCCTTTTGAAAGGCTAACAACTTTGTTGATGAACTTGATGAAGCCTTTATTTAAGGTGAAACGTGTTGGCTACATTATGTTGAGAGTAAAAGAAAGAAAAACAGAGAAAAACAATAAATCAAAGAAACCAAATATATCAATCAGGACCTGTGACTACTTATTTACCTGCTCCATGAATTCACTAGTTGCACTGATTGGCTGTGGTTGCCTCTATTTGTATGTATAATGTATGTTAATGTTTGGTCAATGAGCAGCTGACCATTGAGGTGGGCAACCGGCAATTGTAAAATATCATATGTGACGTTTTCAGGTAGTGCTGCGGTCCTATCCCTGGCTGCTTCCCGATCTTGTTCAGAACATTCAAGACTGGAAGACTGAGAGACAATTAAGTAGGTTTTTGATGTTGGTGTGAGGTGAACATTTTCATATAGAGCTGTGTGTCATCTACCAACTGTGATGGATTCCATCATTCAGTTATGGATCTGGTGTGAATGCGTTTATTTATCCTCGATTCAGCCACCTATTCAAAGTATCCTAGATTTAGCCATCTATTCGGTCCTATAAAATGTACCAATGACATTAACAAGGCTGTACAATCGCTGTTGTTTAATAGGTTGTGCTATTTGTTCTGCACATGCCTAACTAGAGTGCTTTGTTAGTCAGTGCATTATTTTTGTGTTTTTTTAAAGTCCCCCAGAGAACCCCCACTTACTCTGTACATCAGGAACTTGGGACTAAGTATATTACTGATTTAGTTGCAGTTAAGCCTCTGTTCTGTTCGGTGAATGTTTGGTCCAATAAGGATGCATCTTTTTATGGAGCAGTAATTTTGGACTGCCTCTCACTGGACTACGTTTTTAAACTCCCCTGGTTAAGATACGTTAAGGAAACTTTCCTGGCCCTGGGAAGATCAGAAATGTTTACGAAATATGACACAGTGAAGAGACAGGGCTAGAAATATATTAAAGATTTGGTTTTTAAAAAGTCATTGCAGAGTATGACGGCATGGAGCTCAGTAAACCTATGGTATGAGCACATGCCTAGTCAAATCAGTGCAGGGTATGGAGACTTATCTCGCCATTGTAATCAGCGCTCATGATAGATTTAGATTAAATATGTTCCATCATTTAGTGGCCTCTCCTCCAGGCTTTGTTTTATGAGCTGAAGATAGAGGACCCGGTGGCTGCCACAATAGGTCTCCACAAAATATTTTACATTTGTATTTATATGCAAATATTTTACCCATCCTAAGCAATGGTTTCTTAAACCTTATTTAAAAGAATTGGGATTCAGGCATACCCATATCGCACTTTTTCACTTGCAACTTTTGCAGAATGTTCGCACACTGTTGTCACGAATTTTTTAAGAGCAGTATTAAGATCAATACATTTGTACACGATTGAGATAGACAAGGACCCCTGTGATTTGTGCAGTGATTAAATATTGTTTTAATGGATTTGTTCTTGAAATTTTAACCTACAGTATCTTTTATGGTTGTGATTACTGCTGAATAAAGCTCTGCCAAACATATACATGAATAGCTGAAAATATTTTAAGATATGGGATTGTAGATGTTTCTTATATTTATCAGGATTTTTACATTTAGTTGCTTGCTCATCCTATAAGCATTTCACCCATTCGTGTTATTGCACAGTGTTTTCTTTAATGTTTAGTAGTAAAACCGTTTCCTCTTAGCACTGATTGTTGTCTGCTTTCTTTTGGTTACAGTTATCTGGGGAAACAATTATCTTTTTCATAGCCCAAGCAAGCTCTTGGTTCTCGAGTGAAAAATGCTGTCGCGCAATCAAGCCCTTGCTTGTTACATAAACAGTTTTTTAAAGGCCCAGACACACTCTTGTTTAATTGACCACTATCTTCATAGCATTATAATGTAAGCAATTTGTATCGTGCAAGCAGCTTATTGCTTAATGAATAGCACTTAAAGCTTAACCATAATAAGGGAAGCAGGGTTTTTTTAAGGGGTTGTGCAGTGCATAGGGGCACATAAGGAGGTTGGATTTGACAATATGTCTGATGGCCTTGAAGAGCATTCTGCTTCTGTTTGATTTCGCATTGATGGCTCTAGCATAGTACATTGTATGTTTGGCTTCAGTGATGAGCATGATGTGTTTTCAGGGCCTTGACATCTTGGACCTTTGATACTTGTTTCCTGCCTCTAGAAGGTGCTTTTGTTTTCTGTGATCTCTTGGGTGAACCACAGTGCAAAGTGCTCGAGTTTTACACAGTCAGCCTTCATGGAAACATAGGCATCCATATGGGTGAGGAGTGGGTAGTTGATAGTTCATGTGGGGGAGTTGATATGTGTTGACGTGTCTGATGAAGAGGCTAATGTGATCAGGTTTTGCCACAGACCACCAGAGGGTATTCTCTGAATGAGCAACCCAGCTGTCTAGCAGGCTTCTATGTATTTATGTGTTTTATTCTGCATGTACTTTACCCAGAGGTGTCAGAGAGCTTTACAACTGAGCGAAGAAAGTTACAGAAGAAATTCAGATTAGCATGACGTTAGGTAACAATACGCATATCTACTACATTTAGTCCTGGTGAGAGTTACATATGTAAAAATTACATATTCACAAAATATTACATATTAAAAGAAGTTTGAGCGATTAGGCTTTGCCCAAATGCATATTACATATTTACAGAGTTTAATCCGTGGATTGTAATGGCTCTCGTGAGTGTCAAGTAACAGTCAGGGTCACACCATAGAATGTGTGGGCATATGCCTGGTGGGGAACTTAGCGAGGAGAGTTATTGATAAAAATATTTTTGTAAGAGAAGAGTTTTAAGGTCCATTTTGAAGATCCTGAATAAGGTGGTGGTGCTAAGGTTTAGAGGTAGCGAGTGTAATGAAGTTAGCAGTCTTGTAGTTGGGGGCGGAGCGAGTTGGGCGGAGGGGAAGAGGAGGGGTCAGGGTAGGATGAGGGCAGTTAGAGTAGGGACAGGGTCGAGGTTGGATGTATAGAATAAAGCTCCGATTACAACCACCAGTAGTGTGCGTGATCACTTGTAGCGCGATGCTACAACTGGCGACGAGGGTGGAATGACCGAGCCCCACCGCTCATAAGAAACCCATGAGGACACCCTGTCCCAGGCAACGTCGAAGAGAACGCTGCGATCGCGCCGAAGCGCGACTCACGCCAGAAGCGTGTGCTTTGAGGGAGGCTGATGAGCGCAGAAGTCGGGAGCCCACCCCGACCCTGCCTTGCACCCCGAGAGCGACAGAGAAGTGCCCAGTGTAGGGGACGCTGTCCCTGAAGGTCCGCTGGCGAGCGCCGTCGAGCGCTTTGAAGTCCGGGCTCGAGTGCCCGTCGACGTCGGAAGATCTCACACCAGATGAGTGAGTCTTGGCACGTGGTCGCCCGAAGAAACGCGGGAATCTGCAGGGTAAGGCGGGAGCCCACCCCAACCTCACCTGGTAGTAGCCGCCGTTGAGGAGAAGCAGGTCCTGATGTATGCCACCCTTTGAAGCTGCCCACCGGTGAGTCCAGAGTGCAAGAGGACCGAGTGAGCTATGAGAGAAAGCCTCGTGTGAAAACAGTGACAGCGGCCAACTTGAAGTCAGGCATTTTTCAAGACAGACCCCTTGATTGTTGTCGAGCGGCCATTTTGAAGTCAGGCATACAGCAAATAAACAAGCATTGACAAGAGCAAATAAACAAACATTGGCGAGAAGAAATAAACAAGCATTGACAAGAGCAAATAAACAAGCATTGGTGAAAAGAAATAAACAAGCATTGACAAGAGCAAATAAACAAGCATTGGCGAGAAGACATAAACAAGCATTGACAAGAGCAAATAAACAAGCATTGGTGAAAAGAAATAAACAAGCATTGTCAAAAGTAACTAAACAAGTATTGGTGAGAATACATAAAGAAACAGGCACCAACAAAGGGGTGGAAAGAAAACAACGACACAATGGCGACCCCAACCACCTCACCACAGCGGAAGCCCCTTGTTGCGGGAGGATCACACCTGCGAGCTCCGGAACCTCTGACGGTGACCACGGGAGGGAGTATGGGCCCCAAGTGGCAAGAATGGTTAGAAGACTTCGTAGATTACATCGAGGGATCCAAAGTGACGGAAGACAAAGAAAAGTTAATTGCCCTCTGCAACCTAGCAGGCCGGGAAATAAGCAAAATTATCAAGGATTTTTCGCCTGCAGATACTGGAACATATGACAAGGTGCGTGAGGCACTGAACAAAAAGTTTCTCCATAAAAGAAACGTAGACTATGAGCGCTACGCTTTTCACCAAGCGCGTCAAGGAAAAGAGTAAGCAATGAGCGCATTCATCACCCGGTTACGACGGCTGTCGAGACACTGTGAGTTTGAAACCTTCTCGCCCGACGCTGCCATCAAATCGCAAATCATAGACGGCTGTCACTCAGAAACACTCAGGAGACGGCTACTGAGGAAACCCCACGAATTGGAAGAGATTCAAGAAATGACTCGTATATACGACCAAGCAGAAGAACACGCCGCCACCATCGAAACAGGACACAACGGCCGTCAGGAGCAAGCACACCGTGTTCAAGAACAACCTCGTAGCAGAAGGAAATATTCGCAGGAGAATAAATGGAGACCTAGGCTGTCGTCTCACCACCGACGCCCGGAGCACAGGAGAAGAGAACTAGGGCGAAGGGACCGAAAGCCAGAAAGGACTAAACGATGCTATCGGTGTGGATATGATTATCCTCATATAGACACCTGTCCGGCCATGGGTCAGCGATGCAGAAAATGTGGGCGATCCAACCACTTCGAAGCAATGTGCGGGGACTATCACAAGGAAAGGCGAAGTGAAACAACGAGATTGTCCTGCTCAGACACAAGGAAACATCACATACGAGCTGTTCAAGGAGAGTCCATGCGGTCCCCAGGCTCATCAGATTCCAGCCGAGGATCACGCAGGTCACGATGGGAACGCAGATCCACATCTCGGGACTCGAGATCATCTTCCTCCAAAGACTCGACCTACACTGTGGAATACGTGAACATGATTGCGGACCCTGATCACCTGAAAAAGTATCCACGCCTAGACATTAAAGTGGGGACTCACGACACCAAATTCGTGTTAGATAGCGGAGCCTCGCTGAACTATATTCCAGTTACAGAACACGAGAAAATGGTCCCGAAACCCCCACTAACTTTTGCACCGGTCCGCGTCTTCACGTGGATGTCCAGAAAACCACTCCCCTGTCTGGGCAAGTTCCACACAACTCTCACCCATGACGACATCACCGTACAGGCGGTCATGCATGTCATCAAAGGGCCTGAAGCCGACTGCCTACTTAGCCTCCCCACTGCAGAGCGTCTTCATCTGGTGGAAGTCTTATTCAAAGTCAACGACAATCAGAACTGTGTCAGCAAGTTTCCCAAATTATTTCAAGACTTAGCATTGCCGCCTGCCATTCCCATGGATGCCATTCGGGAAGTCACCGCCAAAGACACTATCTTGCAAATGGTACTCCACCGGATCCACACTAATAGATGGAGATACAACCCGCGAGAAGAAGACACAGACTCTACAATCCGGAAAGAGATACAAGCATTCTGGCACGTCTGCGATGAACTGTCAATCACCACCGATGGAGTCATCCTAAGAAGTCAACGACTTGTCATCCCCAGTCACCTACGGCAGGGAGTTGTCAATCTGGCCCATGAAGGCCACAGAGGAGTAGTATCTACGAAGCGAGCTCTACGGGAACGCGTCTGGTTCCCCTTTATGGACCAAATGGTGGAGTCTACACTGAAGGATTGCCACCTCTGTCAGTTGACCAGCAAAAGCAATCCACCGGCACCACTACAGATGACCACCCTACCCAGTGGAGTGTGGCAAGAAATTGCCATGGACTTCTATGGACCGCTGCAGTCTGGAAAATATGTGGTTGCCATAATTGATGAACATTCACGATTTCCCTTCGCACAAATAGTATCGTCTACAAGCACCTCCTGCACTCTCAAGGTGCTAGATGAGATATTTGCAAAAACAACAATTGATGGACAGAATGCAGAACAATGTCATACATTCACCCCAGTACAGAGATCTGGGCCTAAATCCATCGTTTTTTTGCTCACCATGCCATTCCAGTTTGAACCCAGCCATATGCAAATCAGTCTTGACCCAGTGCCTCATGGGAACAGTCCAGCCTGAACTGCCAAGGCAGGTCCTCCCTGGACTGGAAACAAGCATCCTAGGACCGGTTTCGGGGTTTCACCCCTCTTCAGCCAGGATAGCTTGATTCCAGTGGCATGGAGAGCACGGGACTCACGTCTGAGCATACCCGTCCCACTCGGGGTGACAAATGCAAAAACAACAATTGATGGACAGAATGCAGAACAATGTAATACATTTGTACCGCTTTGTTCGCCATAAGTTGGCAGGGTATGCTCAGACGTGAGTCCCTTGCTCACTTTGCCACTGGTTTCAAGCAGGCCTGGCTGAAGACGGCTGAAATGCCAGAAACCGGTCCTAGGAAGCCTTTTTCCGGTCCAGGGAAGGCATGGCTTGGCAGTTCGGGCTGGACTGTTCCCATGAGGCACAGGGTCAGACTGATTTGCATATGGCCATGTCTGAACTGGGGTGGCAGAGTGGGCTAAAGAACGGTGATGGATCAAACCCAGATCTGTTGACTGGGTGTGAGTGGTTGATTGATTCTGATGCTCCGTCCATCACCACCCCCTTTTGTACCGCTTTGTTCCCCATAAGTTGGCAGGGTATGCTCAGACGTGAGTCCCTTGCTCACTTTGCCACTGGTTTCAAGCAGGCCTGGCTGAAGACGGCTGAAATGCCAGAAACCGGTCCTAGGAAGCTTGTTTCCGGTCCAGGGAAGGCATGGCTTGGCAGTTCGGGCTGGACTGTTCCCATGAGGCACAGGGTCAGACTGATTTGCATATGGCCATGTCTGAACTGGGGTGGCAGAGTGGGCTAAAGAACGGTGATGGATCAAACCCAGATCTGTTGACTGGGTGTGAGTGTTTGATTGGTTCTGATGCTCCGTCCATCACCACCCCCTTTTGTACCGCTTTGTTCGCCATAAGTTGGCAGGGTATGCTCAGACGTGAGTCCCTTGTTCACTTTGCCACTGGTTTCAAGCAGGCCTGGCTGAAGACGGCTGAAATGCCAGAAACCGGTCCTAGGAAGCTTGTTTCCGGTCCAGGGAAGGCATGGCTTGGCAGTTCGGGCTGGACTGTTCCCATGAGGCACAGGGTCAGACTGATTTGCATATGGCCATGTCTGAACTGGGGTGGCAGAGTGGGCTAAAGAACGGTGATGGATCAAACCCAGATCTGTTGACTGGGTGTGAGTGTTTGATTGGTTCTGATGCTCCGTCCATCACCACCCCCTTTTGTACCGCTTTGTTCGCCATAAGTTGGCAGGGTATGCTCAGACGTGAGTCCCTTGCTCACTTTGCCACTGGTTTCAAGCAGGCCTGGCTGAAGATGGCTGAAATGCCAGAAACCGGTCCTAGGAAGCTTGTTTCCGGTCCAGGGAAGGCATGGCTTGGCAGTTCGGGCTGGACTGTTCCCATGAGGCACAGGGTCAGACTGATTTGCATATGGCCATGTCTGAACTGGGGTGGCAGAGTGGGCTAAAGAACGGTGATGGATCAAACCCAGATCTGTTGACTGGGTGTGAGTGTTTGATTGGTTCTGATGCTCCGTCCATCACCACCCCCTTTTGTACCGCTTTGTTCGCCATAAGTTGGCAGGGTATGCTCAGACGTGAGTCCCTTGTTCACTTTGCCACTGGTTTCAAGCAGGCCTGGCTGAAGACGGCTGAAATGCCAGAAACCGGTCCTAGGAAGCTTGTTTCCGGTCCAGGGAAGGCATGGCTTGGCAGTTCGGGCTGGACTGTTCCCATGAGGCACAGGGTCAGACAGATTTGCATATGGCCATGTCTGAACTGGGGTGGCAGAGTGGGCTAAAGAACGGTGATGGATCAAACCCAGATCTGTTGACTGGGTGTGAGTGTTTGATTGGTTCTGATGCTCCGTCCATCACCACCCCCTTTTGTACCGCTTTGTTCGCCATAAGTTGGCAGGGTATGCTCAGACGTGAGTCCCTTGCTCACTTTGCCACTGGTTTCAAGCAGGCCTGGCTGAAGATGGCTGAAATGCCAGAAACCGGTCCTAGGAAGCTTGTTTCCGGTCCAGGGAAGGCATGGCTTGGCAGTTCGGGCTGGACTGTTCCCATGAGGCACAGGGTCAGACTGATTTGCATATGGCCATGTCTGAACTGGGGTGGCAGAGTGGGCTAAAGAACGGTGATGGATCAAACCCAGATCTGTTGACTGGGTGTGAGTGTTTGATTGGTTCTGATGCTCCGTCCATCACCACCCCCTTTTGTACCGCTTTGTTCGCCAGAAGTTGGCAGGGTATGCTCAGACGTGAGTCCCTTGCTCACTTTGCCACTGGTTTCAAGCAGGCCTGGCTGAAGACGGCTGAAATGCCAGAAACCGGTCCTAGGAAGCTTGTTTCCGGTCCAGGGAAGGCATGGCTTGGCAGTTCGGACTGGACTGTTCCCATGAGGCACAGGGTCAGACTGATTTGCATATGGCCATGTCTGAACTGGGGTGGCAGAGTGGGCTAAAGAACGGTGATGGATCAAACCCAGATCTGTTGACTGGGTGTGAGAGTTTGATTGGTTCTGATGCTCCGTCCATCACCACCCCCTTTTGTACAGATGAGATATTTGCAACATGGGGTGTCCCCAAAGAAGTCAAAACAGACAATGGGCCCCCAGTCAATGGACACGAATTCAGTGCTTTTGCGAAACACATGGACTTCAAGCACAGAAAAGTTACACCACTCTGGCCACAAGCGAATGGCACCATTGAGCGATTTATGGCTACGATCAAAAAGACATTTCAGCAAGCCACTGCTGAGAAGAGAGAACTGCAGTCAGCTCTGAATGAAATTCTTAGAGCTTACAGGACAACTCCCCACTCAACCACCGGACAATGCCCTGCAACCCTCATGCTAGGGCGACCAATGAGAGATAGCATCCCGACATGGGAAGGTGCCTTGCAAGCGGTATCACCAAGTCACGTTCACCAGGAAGTGGCTGTGACTGACAGGCATAACAAGGACAGAATGAAATTGTATGCCGATGCCAAAAGGAGAGCGAGGTCTCCCTCCTCGCATGAAGGGGATCATGTCGTCGTCAAGCAGGAGCAGCAGAGAAAGACTGATTCCCGCTTCCGTGACGAGCCACTGTAAGTTGCCCAACAGAAGGGCACTATGCTGACGGCGGAATCTGAACAACGCAGAATCACCCGGAACGTCTCCCACTTCAAGAGGTGTCCGCGAGACATAAAAGGACCTAGGATGAGCCTGACTGGCACTCCCGCACTTGAAAAACCTGACCCTGGTGGTACAGACGGCAGAGATCAGCAGAGTGAGCCCATGCCGAGTGTGTCCACTGGGAACATGTCATTGCGGCCACGTCGTGATATCCAGCCACCAAAGAGACTCATTGTAGAGATGGACTGAAGTACTTTTTGTTTGTTTATTAAGAAAAGGGGAGATGTAATGAAGTTAGCAGTCTAGTAGTTGGGGGCCGAGCGAGTTGGGCGGAGGGGAAGAGGAGGGGTCAGGGTAGGATGAGGGCAGTTAGAGTAGGGACAGGGTTGAGGTTGAGGTTGGATGTATAAAATAAAGCTCCGATTACAACCACCAGTAGTGTGCGTGATTACTTGTAGCGCGATGCTACAGCGAGTTCCAAATTCCAGTCGAATTACCTGAGAAAGATCGCGTTTTAAGACTTTCCTTTTTGAAAGGTGGAGGTTCGAGCAGTAGAATTTCAGCATTAGATGAAGGTTTGAAGCCACCTGATATTTTGAGTTTGTTATCTAGGTAGCGAGGGGTGGAAGTATGAATGGCTTTCTGGGTGAATCAAGCAGTTTTGAATATTGACCTAGCTTCAATAGCAAGCCAACGGAGAGTTATCAGCATAGGTATGATATGCTCTCTGCATTGTAAATACTGACGCAGCACCCAGTGAGGCATGTTGGGCGTGGCTGTTGGGTGGTTGTTCAGCAGTTGTGCAGCAGTGCGGGTCTTGCACGCCCGGGTTCTCAGTGCTTGTTCGGTGCCTGTGTGGCAGTGCAGGTCCAACGAGCTCGGAGTTTTTAGAGGCCAGACCCAGCCCTTCCCAATTGTGGTCCTTGGGAGGGTGCTGCAGCGGTGTTGTGACATGGCGTGTGGTTCTGCTCTAAGAACGACATTTAGGGCCACCAGAGCAGCAGCTATTAAGTACCAGGGGTGGTGCGGAATGCCTCTCAAGGAGTGGGAGAGTGCATGCTGCGCCTGGAGCCCCCGGGCCATTGTGCCTGTGTGCTGTTGATGGAGGCCCGCAGCTGAGACCATATTTGAGCCTCGTGGCCGGCTGGGTAGTTTCATTATATTCTAATGCCATCAGCCCGGCCTGAAGTGTGACCGGTCCCTTGTGTGAGGGGACCCCCCTTCACCTATGGCAAATTTTTGTTGATTGTCGCAGTCATCTACTGTGTTGGTCGTGGAAACTGTAGCCTGATTGGCTGTAAGGAATATTGGGAAAAGCTCTAGGAAATTATTGGTGCTTGCAAGATGTTACAGGAGGCTGTTGGAGACTTTCAATTTCTACAGGGTGGATTTTTGATTATACTACAGTGCAATGTAGCGGGTAAGCGTCCTGGTGCGGTGGCCAGTAAGGCTACCGCTTCTCCCCGTGCTAATCCTGGGTCTCCCAGGCCCAAATCATTGGTTGCCTGTCTACTCCAATTACGCTTTAGCTGGCTCTTGCATTGGTTGGGTAGTGGTCTTGAGACATCATCGTGATATCAGCATCTAGACCTTGGAAAGCTCCAATACAGGTTGAGACTTTAGGACATGAAGTCTCCAAAGTTAACCATGACCGCAAAAAAATTGATCATTTGCTCCAGGGTAGGGCTTGTGCAAAAAGTGAATCAAATCCACTCTGGAATAAAGATGCTTCTGCTTTGATGCTGAAAGGGGGAAAAAACTGATATTCACCCTGTGGGAAAAGGAATAATTAGCACAGGAGATCAGGGAGACAAAAGTGGAGCCAACTATTAAGGTGGAGTCTGGTGGCTCTGGCCCTAAGGGGAAAGATCTGCCTCTGTTGCAGAAGGATAATATACAGCGCTCATAGGGTACCTCTAGTCTACCTCCAATATGATTTCTTCCCCTGCCTACTATCGTGGGGCACTAACCTTTAGTCCCCGTGATGATCCTTATTTAGTCCCTTAGGAGCTCCCCTCCTCTCACACAACTACAGAAGTCCAGGATGATGATTTTATTTTGCCAGATCTGGATGTAGACCTTTGTAGATGATATGATTTACAAGAGAAAAGTAAAATTCTGGATCAGTGGGGATGCCACTTGCGACCGCACCCACTGGATTACACCTTTTTAGCAATACCCCTTTAAATAATCCTTCCAGGATATCTCACCTTTCTGCAACCGCTGACCTTGATGTAAGTGGTATAGAATCTTGTCATCCTCCAGACCAAGAGATAAAGGTGTCAAACTCCCTACTATGTTTAGAAAGGCCCCTGTCCTCAATTCTACAGTTGTTAGAAACATTTGTTGGTGGTTCAAACTGCATCTTTGACACAGTGACTGCAATAATAAAGGGAATTGACAAGCAGCAAGAAGGGAAAGGATATAGGTCATGGGGAAACAGTGGAAAATGGAAGGAGGCTTGTCTGCTAGAAGGATCCACCAGAAAGAGGCTCATTGTCAAAATGATTTTGGCTCCCAGGGAGGAAGATCATACTGTAAGAAGCTATCCAAAATAGTTCTGCATCCTGTGAGTCCAGCTGATTCCATAAAATATATCTTTGATACTTCCGACAAGAAGAGCATGAATGGAAACTCCCAGGTTGGAGACCACAATGTGTTTCCAATCTTTAAATCTTCATCTCAGGAGGGCTAAACAATGGTGATCCAAGGCCAACTCGGGTAGAGGTCGTGGAGAGGAAGAAACAGCGTAGAGGGAAGAAGAAAAACGCCCTCTGGAGATTTACAAAAAACAACAGCAGGAAAATACTATTTAAAGAGTGAATGGATGCATTACAAAGCATAAAGGGTACATAGAGAATCCCTCAAGTAATTCAACAAGCAGTGGACTCCAATTGTGGACCTGTTAATGCTTTAGTTGATGGACATGCAGCAGGACTAGAAGTGCAACATAATCACGCCCTCCTGGTATGCAGTCGTTGAATCCCATTGCTGCTCCTTTTTTGGATCCAGAAACAAAGAGGGGCTCTTTGGTGCCAGAAGGTTTAAATTCTGTATGGTGTAATGTGAACATTTTCACGTTCGATTTTATGATTTAATTTGAAATAGGTCATTATTGCTTAAATGTTTTTCAGAGATTGCGAATTTGGAAGTTAATTCAAGGTAGTGACATTAATCTGGTTTCCCTATTGCCCCTTGGGTCTTGTTTTAAATCAAGGGCAACTTTCAATTCCAAGCTTACGGCAAATCTGATCTGAAAATGTACTGAATGTCTAAAATGTAGGGAGATTGATGTTATCCCTATCTTAGAAGGGGATGGGTTGCATGTTATGGGTAGCGGGCCAACACATGAGACTCTATGTCCAATTGAGGGGCCTCCGACTGATGACAGTGGGATAACAATTCGCCTAGGTAAATATGGCAAACAGGTATCTATCAGGTAACCTTTGGTCCCCCGCACAAGTGTTTCAAGAAGATGAGCCCTAAGATGGAACTGGTTACCCAGTGCATTATTCAGTGTCTCCCAGAGTAGCCACCTGTAATGACCTTCCAATTAGCAAAATTCGCCTAGGTACGTATGGCAAACAGGTATCTATGAAGTAACCTTTGGTCCCCCAACACAAGTGTTTCAAGAAGATGAGCCCCTCAGATGGAACTGGTTACCCAGTGCATTATCCAGTGTCTCCCAAAGTAGCCACCTGTAATAACCTTCCAATTAGCAATGAGCTAAAGATTATCTCCTGGAATGCTGTGGGAAAAATAAATAGTAGGGAGAAGCTACAGTATTTGAGCTCATTAGGGGCTGATGTAGTTGGTCTCCAGGAGACATGGTGCACAGTGGATTTGGTATCTGATGATTTCTTACATTAGATTATAAAGCAACACCTTCAAGGAGGGGGCACCCGAAGGGGGGGGGGGAGGTGGCATGTATGCTGTCAAATAGAATTCAGTGGAGGTATGAGTGCTATAAAGACCCAAGTAATGTATTATTGGCTGTAACCCTGTTTATCCCCAGAAGAGAGGAAATACTTCCCTCCCTACTTGTGATAAACGCCTTTATTCCCCCAGAGGCCTCATAGGATATGTTATTAGGAGAAGTTTTTTCTCATTTCAAAAAACGTATCTGATAAAGACCATCCCCCACACGTAATTCTGGTAGGGGACTTAAATTGCCAAAATTTCTAATTTTGTGTTACAAATATTACGGGAGGTAGAAAAAGAGGAGGCACTACACATCCCCCAAGCTCTTTCCCCCCCAAAGTAAGAACTAATAAGAAAGGGAAAATATTATTTGCTGAGTTTAAAAATGTTGATTGTATTTTATCAAATGGCAGGCTTCCTTCGGACTCCCCTTCAGCATTTACTCATAAAGTTCCAGCGGGAGCATCAACCCTGGACTATGTGGCGGTAGGATGTACCTCCTTTCACTTGTTGGATGACCTAAAAGTCTCAGACCCTCCATTTAGTGATCATAGTCCTTTAATTAGTTCTTGGAATCTTGATGGAGACATTACCAGGTTTGATTAAAAAAAAACGGGGAGAACTCAGTGGAATCATAGTCCCATTTAGTGTCCCAGAATATTTGAGAGAACTCCCTTAATCAACTGGTAAGTTGGGTAGGAAATGAAATTGAAAGTTTCAAAATCTTCATGTAGCAGTTAGTTAACACTATTA
Organism: Triturus cristatus; assembly: GCF_964204655.1. Taxonomy (NCBI): domain Eukaryota; kingdom Metazoa; phylum Chordata; class Amphibia; order Caudata; family Salamandridae; genus Triturus; species Triturus cristatus. The sequence goes on along the minus strand of NC_140586.1, from coordinate 679,611,534 downwards.
ATCAAAAGAACCCTGCAAGGAGTTTGAAGCTGATCCCTCGCCCCTAATCAAGTTAAATAGGGAAATGAATGCCCTAGTAAAGGAACAAATTTGGATTTTGACCCCGAAAGGCATACTAGAGTGTTGCTGTTAAAAAGGAGGAGGAATCGACTTGAAGGCCCGCCTGAAGAGAAAGGAGTGGGACAGGCTCTGGATTCAACTAAGAGAATCAGACTAGAAGCTTTTGGTCATTGGTCACGGAGGGTTGTGGAACACACGCTAGATCTTCCCCTTTAGCTATGGAAGAATTAAGATGGGTTAACTTTATTCAGGGTCTGTTTGCAGCAAATCAGGGAGATGTAAGCAAACACAGATTTCAATGTGAAGGTCCTCCTTTTGGCGATGGGCCCTGATTAAGTCCCTATTTCTGTAATAAAACAAAACAGGTCCCTTTAGAGTAAAATCCTTTGCCTGGTTTTTCAAAGCTGCTATGAAACAAAATTAAAAAAAACCTTCATGGACTGGGAGTGTTATAGTACAACTTTTTTTTAAAGGAGACCGTAACTTACCAGAAAACTATAATCAGATTGCCCTCCTGGATGTAGTAGGTAAAGTTTTTTCCAAATGCTTACTAACCCAGATTAATGATTGGGTTAAAGAGCATAAAATTATTCCTATGGAGGCAACAGGGTTTAGAAGTAAGCATGGAACAATTGAAAATATGTACGCCCTGGAGGTAATAAATGAAAAATATGTATTAACAAGAGGGAGAGTGGTATTTGCAGCTTTTATATACTTCTCCACAGCATTCAACAAAGTTGATCGTCCTTTGCTGTGAAATAAGATTTTAAAATATGATATGCCGGGTACCCTTTTAGATTTAGTATGTTCCCTCCATTCCAATACCTGGTGTAGAGTCCTATTGGGTGGGGATAAGGGTCTGTCACAAGTCATTATAACCCAAAATGGGTTAAAACAAGGCTGCTGCTTACTCCTCTTCTTTTCTACCTATATATAACTGACCTTCCATAGTGAGGGTATTTCCCCGCTAATTGGGTAAAGCCTATTGTGTGTTTCTCATATGTAGATGATATAATAATTTTTAATCCCACCTCAAAAGGACTTAATAGATGTCTGCATGCACTAAAACAATTTGCAGATGCCCACTATTTAAATATTAATGTATCTAAAAGTAAAGTTATGAGTTTTTATTGGAGGAAAAAAGTCGAAATATGGGCATTTTATATGGTCCTTGGGAGATCAAAAGTTAGAGATTGTGAAGTCATATATCTTCTTGGGGAAAATAGTGCGCAGAAACTTAAGTCGAAAGGCTCACATAAAAAATAATATGAATAAAGCTAATTCTAAGGCTATGTGTTTGAGCGCTTTTAACAAGGCTACTGGGAAAAGGCATTTTGCCCTTTTATAAGAGGTTTTCCGTGCTGACATTCCAGACTCTCTGTTGTATGGAACTGAATTAATTAATGTTTCTAAATGTTTTTTTTCAACCCAATGGAAGCCTGAGTCCATAGAAACCTTTCTTCAGTTAGTTCAGTATTTTCTTTGGCGGCTCTAAGTTTGGAATTCGGGCCGAGAATTGCCTTTGTCCAGAGTCTTGCAGGGATGGTACATTGCGCCACGTGTCTTGTGAAGGATGATTAAGGCTCATTAAGGTCCTATATTAGGAAAGAAATTTTGGATGGCTTAAAAGAAAAATTTCTAATCTATAGAAATTTTGCAGTAGCGGCAGATTTGCTGCAGTTCGATCCATCCGTGATTTTCTCTTTGACAACGCAACAACTAAAAGCTAGCTTATAACAAGCTACATGGTCCTTGAGTATTCGCCTGAATAGGGAGGCCTGTATCAACAAAGGGCTTTCCATCCTGTTATAGACTTGTGCCTGATAAATAAAGCACAGCCTTATATTCTTTAGAATTTGCCACAGGGTTTGAGACATTTTTGGATTCTCTTGAGGCAGGATCTGCTTCCGTTAAATTCCCTTTCGGCTAAATGGTATGGCTCTTTGGCGATTTGTCATTTGTATCAAAATGGCCCCAAAATCTTAACCATGTCTTATTAATCTGCCTTTGTCTCTAATTACATCAGCGGAATTGGCTGAGACCTATATGTCTGCAGCTGTCCATTCTTTCAGCCCAAACAGTCTTACAGTCACTTTATGCACCTCCAAATGAAATGTTTTGTTATAGAATATTTAGCTTTTTTAAGTGCTTTTTAACGCTATATTAATGATGTTTTAGCCTGAAAGGGATTGCGATTGTTAATGATTCTACAGCCAGAATACAGCCTTTTAGTCTTTCCTGCTCTTGTTGCTGCTAAGGTATTTTATAATGTATATATTATATAGTGTTTGTCTTTTATGTACTCAAGGAGTAGCTATTTTCTGTACTTTTAATTGCAATATTTTGTCCTTATCCATCTACATTTTATTGTTGCTGCTATTGTATTTTATTTTTATATAATGTATTTATTTCATAATCTTTGCATAGTTTGCACTGGTGGTATTATAGCAATTTTATGGAATAAATACCCTGTAGTATATCGGGAAATTGTTTAATACCAATTTTAATATATTTACATCTAATGTATTTGCTGCGCCCACTACCAGAATATCATCTATGTTTCTTTAAAGCTAAAGTTGTATTTTCAGTATATTCTTTTATTTGCATTTTTGCACATATATGCATTATAAGATTAAATGTCGGCCTCTTCAGAGCTCCGTAACATAAATTTAAAAGAAACTTGTGTGATATGGTTATTTCTTTTGGCCTGGTAAACTCGACACACATTTGAATGGAGGATGGAGTTTGAAGGAGATAGGTGGGTCTTGGGGAGGCCTGCAAGTAGAGAATTACAGAAGTCCATTCTGTACAGTACCAAAGATTGAATAAGAGTTTTCAAGTCTTGCTCAGGAATGAAATGTCATATCCCCCAGAGAAGGCACAGCTGGAAGTGTGTTGGAAGCATGGTTTTGATTTGGCATTGGAAGTTAGGTCTTTTGTCCAGGATGACACCTAGGGATTTGGCACTGTCAACTATGGTAGGTTGGCTGTTAAGAATGTGCAGATTATCTATCCATGATTAAATAGGAGGTAGAGAGCTTGAGGTTGAGACAAGAAGCAATTCAGTTTTAGAGGGATTCAGTTTTATGTGATGAGATGTCATCCATTATTGGATGGATTTGAGGATGGTGGCGAGGAGTGAGATGTATTGTGTGGAGGACACCTTGCGGTAGAGTTGGGTGTCATCAGCATAGAGGTGATAAAGAATCCCGGTCTTTTTTAGTATTTCTCCTAGCAGTTCCTTGTAAAGACGGAATAGGGTAGGAGCAGGAATAGAGCCTTGAGAGGCACCTTGATCTACAGCCTTTGGAGTTGAGAGACAGTTTTCAATTGTAATCATCTGAGATCTGACTGTGAGGTAAGATTCAAACTATTTAAGCATTTTGCCTTCAATTCCCATTCTTTGTTTGAGTATGTTAAGAAGTGTGTGATGGTTTATAGTGTCAAAGGCTGCAAAAAGTTTCAGAAGGATCAGGAGGCAGGATCTGCCAAATGAAGGAATCAAAAGGCTTTGTGGATAACCTGAAGCAGTTCTGTTTCTGTGCTGCAGCCTTGATTGAAGCTGAATTGAAATCCATCTAGAAGGTTGCTGTCCTTGATTTGTTAGGTGAGTTGCTCCCATATACATCGTTCAGTTATTTTGGCGATAAAGGAAGGTTGGTGATAGGGCGTAAGATGTTCAGGTCAGTGACATCAGCGGAGGGATTCTTTTTAGCAGTGGGGTCACCTGACCAGTTTTGAGGGCATCAGGAAAGGAACCTTGGCTGAGAAAGAGGTTAGCCAGATTAGTCCAGTAGGGGAGCGTGTAGGTGCAGAGGTCTATTGCAATGTCACTTAGGAGAGGGTCTAGAGAATGGTTCGAAGGTTTTGATTTCAGGATGTTCTTGAGAACGCCATCCTCAATGATGACGTCAAAGCTGTGCCAGGAGCCTCTGGATTTGCATACCTCATGTGGGGTTGGATGTGTAACATGATCAAGGAACGATATAATTTTTGAGTCGAAGAATTGTCCAAATTCTGCTGCTATCTATGGTGGGTTGTCAAATTTGATGGTTGAAGATGAGCGGGCGTCGTAGTTAGTTTTGATTAGGCCAAAGAGTTTCTTTTGACTGCTCTTGGCAGAGCCGAGGAGGGTTCTAAAGTGATTCGATTTTTCGCTAATGATGTGTTTGTGATAACGCGATCTTGCATATCGGGGATTTGGGAGATTATTGACAGAGGGTGACTGTCTGCATTTCTTCTCCAGGATTCTTACATTTTTTCCATCATTATCGCGGGACTTATTGAACCATGGGGCAGAGGGTGTGGGCCTTTTCTTCTTGCTTTGTCGTGGAGCTTCCTTGTCTATCAAGACAGAACGACTGGTGAATCACTAGGCTGGGTAGTCAAGTGATTGATGTCAGGTTAGATGTGTTGCTGAGAGTGTTGATGCATTTATTTGGTGTGAAACCAGGTAGTTGCCCTTTTAGGTTGGCCCAGGATTACAACACAAGAGTGATAAAGTGAGAAGGGGATAAGGAAGTGGGCAGACCATTCCACTGGTATAGGATCATCTACTCTTGGGAATTATAGGGTCAAGCGTGGAGTCCCTAGAGTATGTTGGTTTAGAGCTGTGTTGTAAAACATCACTTCCAGAGAGAAATTTGGCAAGCAGGTTGCGGCGAAATCTTCTGAGATGCCCCAGTAAAGATTAAAGTCTCCTAGAAAGACCAATTTATCACTTTGTGAAGAAGGGTTACTTGCAAAATCCATGAATTCCTCAGTGAAGGTAGAGCTGTCACTTGGTGGGTGGTAAATGGTGTGAATCATGTGAGGGGAGGTGTGCTGCACATGGAGTTCCAGAGAAAGGCATTTGAGTTTAGAGAAAGAGCAACTGGGTAGTTCCCTGCATTGAAGAGAGTTTCTGAAGATGGCAGCGACTCCTCCCCCAACTTTACCAAGCCTGTCATTCCTAATGATAGAATAGATAGGGGGGAGCAAATGACAGAGAATGGTGTCAGAAGTGTCATCGAACCAGGTCTCAGTAAGGATAAGTAGATCAAGTTTGTAATGAGTGATGGTATCTAAGATTTCCAGCTTGTATTTTATTGCACAGCTGCAGTTGTGAAGCATACAAGGCACCTCTGAGGAGACTGTTTTGGTGTATGCGGTGTCAGGGCTGTTGGTGATGATAGGAAAGATGTTCCTATGGGTCAGTGTCTGGATTGTAAATGGTTGACGTTCGGTTCGGACCAGTGAGATCGTAGGTACTGTGTATTGTTTTGTGTTATCTGGAAAAGATATGGTGGGGGAGTAAGAGGTATTATAGCTAGAAAGTAAATTAGTGATTTTAGTGTGGGAGAGATTGTGCATAGCTCTTTTGGGGTGTCGCAGAAGAGTACTTCTTGGTATTAGGTGCTTGGGGTGTCATGTTGTCACCAAAGGGAGTAAGGAGTCAAGTACAGTGTATATTTTTTAAGCTTAAGTGGGGGATAGTGGCTTCAAGCTGGGAGATTGAGGAGCTTTGGCTGGCCATGGTCTCCTGATCTGAATGGGCATTTAGGAAGGGGATAGTGATAAGGATTGATGACAGCTAAAAGTAAGCAAGGAGGAGAGTACAAAGTCAAGAGTGTTGACTTTAATGTGTGTCAGAAGTGAGATGTGTTGTGTCATGTTGATTGAATATGGGAGTCTGAGTGCTTCCATCATGGTCTTAGTGGTTGCATCCCCAGGGATTTTCAATTCAATGAGGAAACTAGTGAAACAATTGATTGCAATAAGGTGATGAAATTAGAGATTTCAGTATTGAAGTTGAACTGGATCCTTGTTGTCTGTAGATAAGATCAAATATTACCAGAGAGTACATGGCTGTGTGGATTTCTGAATGACTCGTCTCCATTTTCTGTCTTGTGGTGTTATGTACCAGATGCAGTATCCAGACAGTACCAGGGCATCAGAAATGTGTGCTATGTGTGTGGCAGTGCTGTTTAGCAAAGATTTTGTGATGGAGGGAGAATCTGGTTTATGTGTTAATAAGGTATTTGTGATGTCAGCTGTGTGTCACACTGGTGAGTCTGTATTGATGAGCATGAGACCACCACTCTTGTTCTGTGTGTTTGTGTGTGATGGAAGGGGAAAAGTGAATAAGACTGTTGTGATTAGCTCGGCATATGTGCTTAGGATGTTTATGTATTTGGATGAGTACATGGATTGTGCAGACATTTTTTGGGAAGAAGTCAAATGCCATAGCTTACTTGCGATGTGAGATGCAAGCATCTTGTCATAGGCCCTTAAAGCACAAGACAAAAGTCAGCTACCTAGGAAGAATACCCTCGGTACCTTACATAAGAATGGGAGGATCAAGACTTACAATTGCTTCTAGTGAGTGATGCTGTCTTAGAATGACTGTGCAGTCCTTCATGTGGGTAGAACAATTTTATGTTCTAATATGTTTGGGGTCATGATCTCCCACTTCCTGTTGACATATTAAGCAGGGTTTTTTCTGACCATACAAGGCAGCACACAGAATGCCACTCATTGGGAAGCAGTTTTTTGTACATTTAACACGATTTTATTTCTTAGAATAAAGTGCTTTAACTGTATAACATATACTTTAACATTCATGCCTAAAGCAATGGCCAAAATCTGGTACTGACATTACAGCTTAAAATGCAGGAAAACAGTTATTTAAAGTTATTCCAAAGTAATACTAATTTTGTGAGTATGTTACAGTTATCAAGTGTGCTGATTCAGTTTCAGTTTTCCCACTCAGATCCGCCCAACGGCAGTTAGTGCTGCACTTCACTCTCAGGGTTTGCTAAGAATCTACCTTTGGATTTCTTGTTTGCAGACACATGCCAGTATGAAGGCATTGTTGAGCAGTTAAAAAATGGTGACATGAAAAGATGAAACATGTTTTTTTTTCAATGACCTCCAATGCGAGGCTCTGCTCACAAGCTTCAAGCTGGGAGATTGGGGAGCTTTGGCTGGCCATGATCTCCTGATCTGAATGGGCAGTCAGCATGACATACACTAGTTAGACTTAAAACATTGCCTCGCCCACTCAAGCGCGCCCTACACGTATGATAGGTTCCTTATTGTGCACCACAGCCAGTAAACTCTTCAGAATCTGAGGAGGCTACATGCACATTTCAGAGCCATGGGCACACGTATGATGATATTTACATAGTTCTGCAAATAGTTTCAGAATATCAAAAAATTATTGTTGTGTGGCAGGGCCTCTTGAATTGGAGTACAGGGTTTGTTTACCCAGTGGAATGGGATTGTTTTTCGTGGTCTCACACATATTATTTTGATCATACCTTTGGACGCTGAGCCCTTCCTGTGACTCCCCTATCAACCAATAGATGCGCGTTGACAATTGAACCAGATGCACTTTAATATAATAATGTCTATATGTCCACCACACTTCTGCTGTTTTGCTGTTTCCATCCTTAGGAGTCCTAAACTATCAGGTGTGAAGACCACAACCCAAGTAAGAGTTTTTGACGAATAACATGGAGAATTTGGTGCCCAGTGCACCAAAATCTGTATGCTGCAGTAAATGCCAGGTATTTTCCCCGTTAAAATTGGCAGGTTTAACCTGTCACTGTTTATCCGAAAACTCATAATTGAGATATGTGCTGTTACCACACATATCATAATCAATGTGGCTGCTCGTAATACGGATGTTCTGATGTGTTCTCTATTATTATGAGCATTACTAGTGTTTTTAGCTTAGTCACTAATGATAACAGATAATGATAAAATAAAAAAGTAATTGGTTATTCATTCTTGTTCTTTATAAATTTGTTTTGAGCATTTTGAAACCCTTTAAACCAATGACCCTAAAATGTAGATTAAAGGTGACTTTAAACTGAGATGGGATGATTTTAAAAGTGTAAACATACTGTGTTATTTTTAAAAGGGATCCATCAACATTTCAGTGGAAATTAAATTATTAGGTATTCCGATTTTGTTTTATCGCACTTTGATATCTCAGAAATGTGCCGTACCAGTACCATCCAAAATACAACAAATAACAGACATGGCAACCTTTAAAAATCCCACAGTGAAACTCTGTTAAGTAAATATCTGTTTGGGAACAGTATGTGAGATGCAGGAGTTTAGGATGAATAGATCAGATGTTGACAGAACATTAAACTGGATCACATAGAGCAAAGGTATGAAGTGCTAATTTAAGGCATGGTCTGAACCTTCGTTTCTGATTGATGCAGTCCTATACACTAGTAGAGCTGTAATTGTGTTATTTTTATACTTTTACACCTATGGGACTGGTAAATGGCTGCTGGAGATCTGTGTAATGCTTTTAGCTTACGTATCTCATTGAACCCCCCAATCAGTAGTCCAAGAAGTCGGCTAAAGATGAGTTTGTCATTCTCTTCCAGTACTGCATCTTGCTTCTACTTCTCATTTGTTTATGCTCCTTTCAAACCGACTAGTTTCTTGGATGCCTTCCTAGGCGGAAGTGCAGCAAGAACAACGGAGGGCAGTGGAGTAGTGGTGTCTTTGAGCAGTGGCGGGGGGAGCCCCCTGTCCAAGGCTGAAGAAAATGAAGGAACCCAAAGCCCTGCTCAGACCGCGGAGGCAGCTCCTGCAGAGATCCGGATATTGAACTGCAGAGGGTGACACCAGGGTCATCAAATTAGATAATCTGAACCTATATGCCTACTGCTATTGTTGTTTAAAGTTGATTGCATGAAATAATGTTTGAGCTGAGAGATGCTTAGGAGATGGCTGGACATGCATGGTTCCTGGGAGCATACTCAATCTACTTTCAACGAATGCTGGATGGGGGTGGAATCCCAAGAGGATCGCACAACATTACCACACTCCTTATTCTGAGTTACCCGTGGGTTCTCCTGCAAGTGATTGTTGTTTGATTGATTGATTGTTTGGATGAGATGAGATGAGGTTACTTGCTTGTCCTGGGGATTGGGATTTGGGATGAATGTTTTAAGTTGATTACACAGGGACACATGTTTTGAATCTTTTCTGCTTATTTTTCAGGGCAGGAGACAGTGGGCTGCTACAGTATTATGATCCCGTTGACAATGAAGGCCAGCTACGGCTTGGAGACTGTAATATTACATAATTAATGGGCCCTTAATTTATAAACTGTTTACATGGAATGTCAGGGGGATGCACTTGATGGCAAAGCAATACAAAGTGTTTTCTTACTTAAATCACTACTGTAAAAGAGACACACCTCATGATGAAGGAAGGGGCAGCACTGCAAAAATGCTGGAGAATCTATCTTTGCTGCCCAACCATGACCATGGCCACATTCTACAATATGAAAGAAGTCTCAAAAATTCCTTTGATCCTGTCACTGGTTTCATACCCTAGGTCCTTGACTGCTTTGGGATGATAGGGAGTTTGAGCAGCCAGGCAAGAACCCCTACCTGTACTAACCCATGCAAAAACCTTCTGCCAAATGATATTTTTAACTGATATCTGGGCCTTGCCCTTGGAGAAAAAGGTGGAGAAGAACCTGACTGGCCCTTTGAGTAAAGGTACTCCGAAGACACCCCTTTTTGCTCCTTGGCTCACCTCCGACGTGGCCAGCTCCCATATTCTTGGGTCCACTTTTATCAGGAGGTGCATATTCGCTCCAAGGACAGGGCACAATTGGCACTGCCTAAGAAATAAATGGTCATCCAAATAAGACGTCCGGGGATGTGAGGTTGGCCTCCTCATGAATGTTTAGGATCTTCATCCACTGGCAGATATATCCAGCAGTTTACCCTGGCAGCCCCTAACCTATTTATTCGGCCCCTTCTGTAGCATGTTGCTGACATTTTGTGTCACCTTCCCCACTGTGGTACACTCGGAGCACATTGGATGGTAAATGTCTTTGGGGGTCTAACATGTTGAACAGTTCTTGATTGCATGGGCCTTGAACTTTGGCCCACCAAATGAAATCCCTTTCCTCCACAATCTGTGTGCCAAGGCCTGCTCGAGTCAGATTCAGCCCCTGAATCTTATCTCGGGCACCATCTGGTCCCTCTCTGTTATAGGGATCCTCTGCTGGAAAGTGGCAACCCTAATAGTCAGCAAAAGCCTCAGCAGTTTGTATGTTCTTTTTTTAGTAACGCTTCCTGGGCTGTGGAATCATCCTTCTTCTTAGCGTTCATTGGCAAAGTTTGTAATGCCCCTATTTCCTCCTGCGATCTTCGTCTATGGTCCGAACTTAGACTTTTTCCAGCATGCTGGTTGCCAACTCCTGCATTCTGCCCATTTGACACTGTTTCGGCATGAATGCACTGCCCAGTTCCTTTTCCACAATCTAGAAAACAACATTGGCCAGTGGAACTGTTCTGTTTAGACAGGAAGTGTGAGAGGGGCCTGCTGGTGGATTAGGGACAGCATGGCATTCTAAAATGCATACTCCTCATCACTTGATGTATTGAGTTGGCTGTGAAGAAACACCCTCATCTAGATCCAAGAACTCCATTACAATCACTGACACAGATTGACCTGGTCTCTGAAAACACAAATAGTGTTCTATGTCAGTTCGTCAATTGGCCCTGTGTCTCATGTTTCTAAATCTGAGCAACACCGCCACATCCCAGAGTGGGCATGTGTTTTGATTGTAATGTATGCTAGACAAAGACGCAGAGCAACCATTTGATATCATTAAGGGTGATGAGTGTAAAGAGTCATGGCACGGTCTTGTTTCGGACATGAATGTGTCTATTTTTTTTACAACTACCACACAATTCAGTTCAAATAACTGTATTCGATTCACTTGAATCATAAAAGTGGTCCATACATACATAAAACAATTTAATAAAACATTTTTAAGTTCTTCTATACAAAAGTTGGGGTGAGTTCATATCAAAATTCTCAAGTTTAAAAACAGAATTTTTGATAAAGTGCAACATTCCATCAAGTTAATTCTCCGGTAACAATTCATACCTTTTCCTAATTGACAATGCCATTCTAATGAAGTTGAGCACAGCACTACAAATTAAAATATTAGACAAAGAGCGTAAATAGTTAAAACCTTCTTGATAAGAACAGGGGCGAATTTCCTTTAAGAGGGGCTTAAGAAAACGTACCCTAATATCTTTGTAAAGTCTGCAAAATAGCATAGGATGCATAGTACTTTGTTGGGCCCGGTTATTACAAGGACAGGGAGTCAGCCTCTCGCACCAACTCACTTGTTTAGGAAAAGCCACAAGAAAGTGCAAAGTAGAAAGACGAAACCTAGTCAAAAGGAAGCGAGCTTGAGTTTGTATAGAAAAAGACAAATAAAATTGCTGATGAAGTAGCAACCCATCAATAAAAACATAATTTTCTCGGTCAGAAATGGTTATTTCATTATACTAAGCATTTTTTATAATGGATTTCATATTAGGTTGTATACTATCCGGATTATAATAGTAGTGGCCCAAGCCGATCCTACAAAAAGTATTCTTGACATAACAAAGCCTGGGAATAGATGGGGCCTTATCCAAATTCATACAGTCTCTAATGATTGCTCTTGAAAATAGTAACTCTTCCGAAGTCCATACCTTTCCCCATAAGATCAAAGGGGCAATATTTATTCTATCTCTGCCATAGTCTAAGCCCACTTCAGAGTGACACAATTTTGTAGAAGAGCTAGCTGGAATCATCAATAATCTTTTCAAGAATTTATTTTCTAAAATTTGTATCTGGCTGCTTTTTTGGTGACCCCATACTCCTGGCCCCATATGTTGCTACCGAGAGACACTTTGATTTATATAAAGTCAGCAATTCTGCCACTGGCTTATGTCCCAGTTTGGACACAAAACGAAACAGCCCCTCTATAATTCTACTAGTGTGTTGTACCCTGGTTACAATCAAATGGTTCCAATTTAATTTGTTATTAAAAACATTACCCAGGTATGTAGAATTGAGTACCTTGTCAATGATCTTTTCATTTACCACAAATATTCGCATTTTAGTCTGCTTGGGGCCACATACCATGACAAATGATTTGCTAAAATTTACTTTCAAGTCCAAGCCCATCATAAACTTAGTGGAAGCAATCAACGCTTTTTGAAGGCTATTGGCCCTTAGGGCCATCAAAACTGTGTCATCGGCATATGACAATAAGGGGACCAGCTGCCCTCCTATACTGGGATAATCCAGGTGCTGGTCTAATAAAAATATCTCCACCCCATTTGTGTATAAAAGAAATAAAAAAGGAGCCAGGATGCAGCCCTGTCGAACGCCCTCTGTTGAGACATAGTCTTCTATCCTCCTGGGCCGTAGCGGATAGAGACAGTGGTTGACGCATGCAACCTGCGTAACAGGGTAATAAAAGCTTCCTCAAAGCCCATTTTCTCCATAAGTGTCTATAACTTACCCCGACTCACTGTGTCAAATGCACTGGATAAGTCCATGAAGGCCAGGTGGATCGAACCTCCCCTAGCCTTCATGTACTTACCCATGACTAAAGAGAGATTTAGACACTGTTAACTTGTCCCTCTTCCCTTCCTAAAACCGTATTGGGTAGGGGACATTAGACCGGTATCATCAGCCCATGATTCCAGACGAGCCAGGATTACCTTACCCGGGACCTTGCATTTAGCATCAATTAAGGAAATGGGCCTATAGCACACAGGGTCATGCCTGCTACCCTTCTTGTATATTGGTACCACCACTGCCTCTTTCCACAAACTAGGGATATGGCCCACTATTACTGATTTAAAAACATTTACCAACAATGGTGCCCATAGTTATAAATTACGTTTGAACAAATCAAGCGGCACCCCATCTGGACCTGGTGCCTTTGAGGGGATGCCCTTTGTCAGAGCTTCTTCGACCTCACCAAGAAAAATAGATAAGCTAAGTCGGTTCGCAGTTTCCAAGTTGATTACTATTGTATCTCTCTGATCATGTGGTCGTAGGCCTTTTGTGGTTAAATATATTTGAGAAATGTAGCTCCCAAGCTTCACCAGTTATTGTTGATTCAATGCTCCTTACATCATCAGTGAAGAGGGGGCGATTTCTAACTTCCCAAAAACCCTTGGAATCATTGAGAGCGCTAGCTCTCTCGAGATCGTCCCAAGCAAGTTTTCTAAGTTCATCCTTTCTATGTCTAATTACGTTTTTATAGGTTTGTCTTGCTATCCTAATTAGTGCCCTATCACTGGGGCTATATGCAGGGCCTATTTAAGATCTTTTTGTGCTCTAGAGCACTCTGCATTAAACCATCTAGTTTCTTGAGGAGCCTTTCTTTTTACTGTTTTTGTTAGATTGTTTGCCACATCTTTACAAATTTTTTCAAAACACTCTATAACCTCCTCCGCAGAAGAGTCATCAGATAAGCATATCAGAATTTGACTGAGGTTTGATGTGACAAACTCCCTCTCAAATCTAGGTGCATTTATTTTGCTCCATTTTAGTCTCACCCCCTGATTTTGATTATATATTAAAGGAATTCCATCACTATCACCCTTAGAAGCCAGTACATGCAAGCTGGTAATAAGGGGATTGTGGTCGCTAACAGGATTAGGTTCTACCACAAAACTGTCTACCAGATGAGCTCATTTTCTGGATATTAGCATGAAGTCGATGGTACTCGCCCTACCCCCTCCCAAGAATGTGGGGTACTGTATATGTTGCTTCCCAACCAGAGTATCAACGAAACATAGTTTGTTTACAACAATAATGGTATTTAACGCTTCGCCATATAAAGAGTGCTTGAAATGGGCAAGTGGTTCGGTTTCAGTATCTAGAAGCCCACATACCATTTGCGAACTATGCTGGCACAAAGTACAATTGAAATCTCCCACCCATATTATGCATAGAGGGAAATTTTTAATCACAGTCTTATCAATTTCCTCTTTGAGGGTATTAATAATCGCACAGTTCAATCATGATTAACTTTATTTGGTCGTGAAGACCATCAAAGTGCATAGGCGTACAAAAATATGGTAATTAAAACAAAATTTGCATGATAAAATTGTAAGCCAAAGTAGATGACATTATTTATACAACAACAAAGCATATTAAAACCCGAGCCATTAGGGAATAAAAAACAAGTTAAAAGAACTGGCTTCCAAGGTTTTAAAAACCATACAAGCTAAAAACACATAGAAAATACAAAAAGTGCTGGTGCATCATTGGTAGAAGTGCAAAATAGCTCAGTTCTCTGTAGTTTGTACATGAGTTATAAAAAAGACATCAAGTACAAACTAACCACTACATGAAAAGTAATCCTTAATCAAATGATATACTCACTTCATTTTAGCTTCTGCCTCCTAATGAACCGAAACCTCCCCAGGAATTTGGCCATTGCACATACTATTAGTGGCCTTGTATCTGTCCTGAGGATACGTAGTGCCTCTAGGTGACTACGGGTTCCTAGTTGTCTGCAAACAGGGGCTAGCCATATAGTTCTTGGGTTTTTGTATAGAGGGCATGCAAAGAGGATATGCTTAGTTGTCTCCTCTATCAACATGGGCAGTTAGTTGTTTTCACTTGGGAGTCCCTATTCCATGATGTGGTAAAGGAATTTAAGGGGAGACCTCCATGTCTAAATTGAATAAATAGCTTCCTCTCTTGCGGAACGGTGATAACGTCCATATAGGGCTCATACACACCTACCATCTTAAACTCCATAAACTCTATCGTGAGTCGACCTCCTTTCACTTGTGTGACTGTTCTCTCTGCCACCCATTTCCAATAGTAAGACTTACTATTATTTATTTATCGATAATTGTAGTTCTGCCCACAAGGGGAGTGAGCGGGGTACTCTGGGGAAGTGAGCAAGTGATCTTAAAAATGTATTCTCTGCAAGAAGCAGGCCCTCCAAATTATCAAATTCCCAGATTTCGGCCCCGTAAAAAGCCGAACCAACCACCTTCTGATCATATAACTGTAGCGGTGCTGCAATCGGTCTAGATTGTGATGACCTATGTTCCAAGATTATAGCCCCAGAAGTCTTCCTCTGCTGTAGAATTTGCTTCGAAATATGTTGTTTCCATTTTATTTTTTCAGTGAGGGTTATACCAAGATATACAATGGAATCTACCCTTTCCAACGGAATCCCCCCAATAATAGTTTCCCTTTAAATGATTTATGGGGGTTCATTAACAAAAGTTTAGTCTTTGAGGTGTTTACTTCTAGACCTCTCCTCACACAGAAGGACATGAAGCGATCTATTAGGAGTTGAAGGCCACTTGGGGTTTTAGAAACTAATAGCGTATCATACGCCAAAAGCAATGTGCTTATTTTTACACACCCCAATGAAGGGGCATCGGCATGGGCTTCCGCTAAGTGATTCACCACCCCATTTACAAAAAGTGAAAATAAGGTGGGGGCTAAAACACAGCCCTGCCTCACCCCTCTAATAACCTTTATTGGGTCTGTCAATTGCGTTTGATCTCCCCAGCGTACCTTCGCATAGTTGCCTTCATGAAGGCGAATTAAAAGTGCCAAAATGTCGTGGGGGAGCCCCTGATCATAAAGTACTTGCCAAAGTGTAGCCCTTGGAATAAGATCAAAAGCTGACCTCAAGTCAATAAAAGCAGTATAAAGATTGCCCTGTTCCAATGTCACAGACTTCCAGGCCAAGAGGGTAAATCAAAAACCTGATCGATAGTACTGACCTTTTTCCTGAACCCTGCTTGGAAGGGCGATAATATATCATTCCCTTCCATCTAATCAGTAATTTCTATAAGTAGGGCATGGGCAAAGACTTTCTGTGCCCCATCTATCAGACTTATCGGTCTGTAGTTTGGGGGAAGTGATCGATCTCCCTTCTTGAAGACCGGGATAACCTCGGCTCCTTGCCAAGAAGGGGGTATAGGAGCCACAGCAGCTATACCATTAGCAAGTAGCCACATGTAGTTAGACCATTTGGGAATATCTGCTAAAAATACATCACCAGGTATTCCATCTGGGCCTGATGCTTTATTTAATCGCACAGTTGTTCTGGTCAAAAATATTATAGTACAGGTTAATCAATAGTGTTAGGGCATCAATCAAATTCCTGATCATAATAATCTTATACCAGGGGGAGTCAGCTATATTCTCAATATTGACTGCTCCATATTTAACAGAAATCAGTGTCGCCAATCCTCCTTTCGCTCTCCCTGAAATAGATAAAGTTGCCTGGACATTAAATGAGCAGAAACCATCAACAATGACTTCCTCCCTACTCCATGTTTCCTGAATACAAATGACATTGGATTTCTTCATATATTGTAGCCAAGCCTCACTCGCAATATTCCAAGAAATAAGTCTCAGTGGACAATCATTTCGGCTGTGTCCCACTGCCCCTACTTCTTCTGTCTTAAGAGTGAGTTGTGCTACAAGCGTGATGTTTGTGTCCTCATCGACCCTCCCTTCGCTGTCTGAATACAGATGCAATGGGCAATTAGAGCTATCCTCTTGATCAGATAGGTCAGTATGATCCATAATGCCTTTTAATAAATTAGGGACTATCTCCGATTCGTTGTTTATGATATCCATCTTCCCTAAATCACTCGAGTGTGGGGCCAGTCAATCAATATCTCCCAAACCACTCAATGCCTCATAGCGGTTTGGGTGATACCAGGGAGGATGCACAGGATACTGACCATCTATTCTAGGTCTCTCTTTATCCACAACAGGCCACAACATTCTAAGTGGCTGGTAAAAAAAGCCCAGTGGTAAAACAGACACCCCCCTTGAACATGCAGACCAGGTATTTGCCCTTTCTAGAATTGTCTTAACTAGACGTGGATTTCTAAATGTTAAGACGATACAATCGCCTGCAAATTTCTTAGTGGATTTCCCCACCCACCTAATCCGACGTGCCATTTTGAATTCCACAAATAACTCCTATTCTATGCCCGTCCTCCCCCTCAGAAAATGTAATGTCTTGTTCCTCAAATCAGACCAGTGCTCTGGTTCACTTGAAGACAGTGGGGGGACATTAGCTAAGATTATAGTATAAGGAGTTGCTTCAGGTGGTAAATATAAGTTAGTATGTGGGCCCTCTGAAGTTCTTTGATCATGCAGCCTACCTTCCGTGATACTTGAGGTCTTGGGTCTCTCTCTGTTGGGGTGGGAGTTGTTTTCACCATGTGTGTTCTGGGTATTCGTTGGCATTATGTCTTTAACCCTAGAAGAGTACCCATCGCTATTTGATGTTAATCCTGGATCACTTGTACATTGTAAGTCAAACAGTTTTTTACTTCTATCACATGATTTGTTTTGGTCTAAAATCCTATTTTTAATAGTGCCCTCTGTCCCGTGAGATGTTACCGCAATTAGGTTACAATTTATCACTGGTTTTTCTAAATTCAATAACCTATCCTCAATATTGTTTAGCCTTTGTAACAATGGATCTAAAATGATCGCAACCGTCGTTTCCAATTTTTTCCAGAAATCATCCTCTGTTGGAAACCCACCCCCTCCCGAAGCTACTTCAGCGGAGGATTGACCAGATGCCGGATTATGTTCTAAATGTTCATTAGGTTTATTCCTATGCCCTAAAGACTTGGGCAGAAGAGAGTTTTATTTGTTCCCAGTTTGTCCCTTTCTTTTCTTAGGAGGTGGTGCAAAACTATTTGCGTGATTAGTTTTAGCTTTTTGGCCACGAGTGACAACATTTAGGCTGGTCGTTTTTTCAGGATCATCTAAATTAACACAAGTATCAGGAACGTTAATAGTTTCAATCGTTTCAAGGTACGAAGTTGTTGAGCACAATGTGTTATTTTGAGGTATATTAGCTTCCAAGTTCAGTTGAGAGACTGGGGCAGTAGCAACAGAGATGATGGATGCAGTTCGATTATCGATAATTTGCGGGTCCAATGATAGTCTTCGCTCAGTGAATTCTATTTCATGAATGAGCGCTGACTCGGCCCTCAGCAAGGATGCATCTAGGGTCCCAACTACTCTCTGGCCGTTTCTAGACTTAGGCCTACTCATTATGTCCTCACTTCAAGCAGAAGCAGAAACCTGGCTTTAAAAGGGGAAAATATTATGACAGTACCTTAATAGTTGAGCGTTCGTTTACTAGTTTTGCTCCAGGTCCAATGCCAAATGTCAGAGACGTGGCCCAGCCCAGCCTCCTTCAGTCTCTGACGGGTTCAGATGGGCCCGCCCTTGGCCCGGGCTTTGCCCGGATGTGCCCGCGCGTGTCCAGCGGTGCGGGAGCCAATGACGGCCTTTAAGCACCGGCTGGTGCGGAAATGATGCGCGGCTCCTGCCGCGATGCCCCCTGGACCCGGTAGTCCTCCTGCTGGTGTCTGATGGTGTCTGACTGTCCGTCCAGCAGAGAGGGGAGGCAATGGCGGCCTTTAAGCGCCGGCTGGCGTGGAAATGATGCACCGTGCCTTCCGTGATGCCCCCTGGACCCGGTGGGTCCTCCTCCTGCTGGTGTCTGCTGGTGTCTGACTGTGCATCCCGCGGAGCGGGAGGCAATGGCTACCTTAAAGCGCCGGCTGGTGCGGAAATGATGCGCAGCTCCTGCCGCGATCCCCCCTGGACCCGGTGGTCCTCCTGCTGGTGTCTGACTGTGCGTCTACCACACACTTTTAAAAAATATATATAGGGGACCCTTGTGACATGGTGGAACTTTTTGCAAGTGGGGAATCTGCGTAGAACATGGGAGTGAGCTAAATGAGTGTTTATGGATGCTAAGTATAGGTATGGGTCAGAAGACAAGTCAAGTTCCCAATATTTCAGCAGAATGCTTGTGATTATAAGCATCAGCAAAGGCATGGTGCACACGACTACTATTGCTAAAAGGAAGGTTGTTAGATCTGGGGGTCTCTAGTTGGCAGAGGTAAGTACCTTAGACCAAATAGGGACCCTTGCTTCTAGTCAGGGTTCAGGGACACACACGGTATATAACCCCTGCTCACCCTCTAGGTAGCTTGGCTCGAGCAGACAGGCTCATCCCCAAGGCAATGTGTAAAGTATTTGCACGTAACAACTACAATGACCCCCCTAGTACACCACAAACGTAGACCACACAGGTGAGAATATCAAAAAATATAACTTTATCTAGTTTCAGCAGTGGAAATCAAATTATCAAAGGGTTGCACATTAATCGCTTTCTTGGGTTGTCAGGATCGTAAGAAGATAGTCTCTAGTCTCTTGTGTGACTTCGTATTCAACGGAAAAGAATAAGTTCGTAGGCTCTCAGTGTTTAAATAGCCACATTCCTCTAGCGGTGCCTCTGCGCTTATAACTAAAGCGCTCCTCTCAGGCTGCTCGGTGCAGGGCTTCCACAGCTCCCGAGCGATGGACCAATCCGGTCGCGGCTCCCTCGACGAGCCCCTAGTGACGATTTTAGATGTCACCGGAGTCAGCCACTCGCAGCGTGGCTCCTCCGGCCAAGCCTCCACCAGCAACTAATCAGGTCGTGGCCTCCTCGTTCTCTCCTCCACGGCTTCGCAGAGCGGGGAAGTGCAGCTTCTGATCACTTTCGGGGCCGCGGGCAGGGTATTCCACGGCACCCCGTGTCAGCGGGTCTATCGTGACGCCACCAAGCCTCACAGCGGCTCGGTTAGCATGGGGGACGCCCACAATCCTGCGGCCACAGCAATACACGTGCCGATGAGCACGTCGGTCTTCTCAATGTGGCAACCGGTGTCAGACCAAGATCAGCACGGCACCCTCCAGCAAAACAGAGAGCAGCCAGCACACTTCCCGGGGCAGATGCTTGGAAACTTGGGATGAAACAGCCCACGGTCCTTGCAGCACACAGCAGCACAGGGGGGACACAGCAGAGTCTTAAAGTCTTGGCAACCTTTCTGTCCCTGGGTTGCAAAACAGGAGGCCAGCTCTTCTCAGGCCCTTGGAGATTCAAAGTTGAAGACACAGCACACAGCAAAGTCTTGTTAGGTCAAGTAGGCAGGGTCACAGCACACAGCAAGGCCCCTTCTCCTCCTCAGCTTCAGTTGCACAGCAGAACAGGTCAGCCCTTAGAGCACACAGCAAGGCAATCTTCCTTCAGTCCTACAGCGGTCCGTCTTTCAGCAGAGGTTCCTCTTGATTGTAGAATCTAAAAATCTGTTGTCAGGGGTCCTGTACTTATACCCCTAAAAGTCTTTGAAGTCTTTGTGCAAGTGGGTCCTGAGCCCGGTCTGATCCAGTTCTGTGTGTTGCTGGAGCACTTTGTTTTCCTGGCTTCTTCTTTCCTTTCAGAGTGAGGGGCAGAGTCATCAGCCGCGCAGCAGGAGGTGGAGCCAGCAGTGTGGCAGGCAGGCACAGCCCTATTCACTCCCAGGTGCTATCTCCTCCCTCCACTCTACTTGCAAATGCAGTCATTCAGCAAAGGGCTGACTCATCCAACCTCCTGGGGGCTCCCCAGCCCCTGTCACTCTCAAACCAGACAGTCAATCCACAAGCATGCCCAGGCACACAGAAGGGTCAGACAAGAGAACAGCAATTTTCAAAAAATTACTGTTCTCCAACTCAGGATTTAAAAACAACCTCTCCTAAAAGATGTGTTATTAAATGCTGAGCTCAGGGATATCAAACACTCATGTCTTACTTTGTTCCTATGAGAAGATAGGCTGATGGCCATTGGCACCAGCCCCCCCCCCCCCATGTTAGCCTATGGAGCAAGATAACCTTGCAGCAGTGAACACACAAAATGGCCGCTGTTCACTACCAGACCATGATACCTGCACTAGTACATGCTCTACCTTTTACATACACTGCACCCTGCCCAGGGGGGTACCTTGGGTCTTCCATAGGGATGACTGATGTGCACAAAAAGGGAAGGGTTAGGCCCGGCCAGTGTGGACTGCAGGCAGGCCTGCGGTGGCAGGCCTGAGACACCGTTTAGGGCTACTCGTGTGGGTGGCAGGTCTAACAAAGGTGATATTATTGAATGCTTGGCAATCAACACTAATCCAATGTAAAACCCCAAAATAACTTTTGGCACTACATCTCTAACACATTTATACTAAAGGACAGACAAGGAAATGAGTGTCCATAAACACGAGAGGAGGGGCAAATGGTGTGAAAAGGTATGGGTGGAGAAATGGTGTGTGCATGTGGCAATGTATGGTTCTCCCTCTGGTGTAGGTGTTTGTGTGTGTTTGTTAATGTGTGTGTGGTGTGGCTTATTCCTAATGACAAAAACACGTTTGCATGCACCCCCCCATTACATGACTTGTTGTTAGATGCTATATGGATGTTTTCACTATTTTCAGCCAAGGCATGTGTTCGGCCTCTGCCTGGTTATGTGTGTTGCAGGTGGTGGGTTGCTTCACATATTGTTGATTACTGATGAAATATATTGGTATGTGTTGGACTTGGCCCTTTTTGAAGGGTCATCCCTGAACTTTCTGCCTTCCTTCTATATTTTTTCTGACCTGTTGTTGGCTGTTTTATGACTCTAGGCACTTTACCACTACTGATCAGTGCTAAAGTGCATATGCTCTCCATTGTAAAGTGATTTATGAATTAGTGACTCCATGATTGGCTGGTTTGGTATACCTGTCAGGCCCTAGTACAGTGCACCAGGGGTGCCCAGGGATGGTAATCCAAATGCTGCTGGTGGGCTTGCAGCACTGGTTGTGCCACCCACAGAAGCAGCCTGTAAAAGTGTGTCTCAGGTCTGCCATTGCAGAGCCTGTGTGCAGTCTGGTACTGCCATGCTGACTGGGCAAGTGCACCCACTTGCCAGTCCCAAAAACCTTCCCTTTTCTTCATATCAGACACTCCTATGGTAGGCCCAAGGGCAGGGTGCATTGTAAGTAAAAGGTAGGACATGCCCTGGTATGTGTGGCAGGTCCTAATAGTGAATTAAAGCCATTTTTGTTTCTCACTATTGCAAGGCTACCTGTTCCCCATAGGCCAGAATGGGCAGTTTGATTATTGCATCTTATAATCCTAACTGACTCAGGGAACATGGTAGAAATTCGAGTTTAGTATGCCTGAACTCAGAATGATAAAATACATCTTTTAGTGAAGTTGGTTTTAACATTCAGTGTTTGAAAACACCACTTTTAGAAAGTAGGTATTTTCTTGTCTAACCATCCAAACCTGCCTCTGCTAGGCTGTGTATTCCTTGTCTGGAGTTTGAGTGACAGGGGCTGGGGAATTCCAGGGGGCTGGGGAATTCCCGGAGACAGGGCCGAAGAGAGAGATTTCCATGTAGATGGGTGGGAGGAGTTGCACCTGGGACCTGAATAGGGCTGTGCTTTCCCTCCACAATGCTGGCTCCACCTCCTGTGGTGCGTCTGATGCCTCTGCCCTGCACTGTGAAAGAAAAGAAGAAGTCATGTCAACAAAGTGCTCCAGGACTGACCAGAACTGGTTTGGACTAGGCAAAGGCCTCTCTGCCTTCAGAGAACAAAGAGAAACTGTGTATAAAAAGGGGAACCCAGACCCCAGAACTTTAGATCACTTTGGGAACAAGAAGAAACCTTTGCTGAGGAGTGGAACCAGAAGAAACTGAGGAGAGACTATCCCTAAGCTGAAGTGCTGCTTGGGGGATTGGCCTGCAGTGGTTGCCTGACTGCCAAAGAAAGGAGAAAGGACTCTGTGTGCATTTTCATTCAACTTGTGAAGGATCTCCAAGGGCTTGGAAAAGAGCTTGCCTCCTGCTGAAGTCGCAGGGACAACAGACTTCAACCATCAGCTCCCCAAGAGTTCTTTGGAAATGCCTGTAGCTGTATTTGGGCCTTCTGAGGGACTACGTGTCGCAAGGAGCTGGAAGCTCGACTCAAGAAGAAGAAGCGTGTCGCCGTTGCAGCCGTTGCATCACTGAACAAGGGTGTCGCCGCTGTAGCTGTCGCATTGCACCGCATCACGAGAAGCGTCCCGCAACACCGAAGAAGCGTGTCGCCGTCACAGCCGATGCCGTCTCATCACTGAGCAAGGGTGTCGCCGCTGTAGCTGTCGCATTGCACTGCATCACGAGAAGCGTCTCGCAACACCGAAGAAGCGTGTCGCCGTTGCAGCTGCTGCCGTCGCATCACTGAACAAGGGTGTCGCCGCTGGAGCTGTCGAATTGCACCGCATTACAAGAAGCACCTCGCATCCACGGAGAAGCGTGCCGCTGTTGTCGCATCACTGAACAAGGGTGTCGACGCTGCAGCTGGCGCATCGAGCCAAGACATCTCGCAACATCGGAGAAGCGTGTCGCATCAACAAGAAAACACCATCTTTGTTTCTTTGCACCAGATCTTCAACGCATCCCCGCCTTTGCGTGTAAGGACCTACCGCATCACCTTCCCTGCAACTCTTTCATTGCCCTGCGTGTCGCATCTTAAGGTACATTGACTCAAAGCATCGCATTTAAGATCTAAAGAGAACTTAGCTAAATTCTACCATTTTAAAGTAACAGTATTATGCATCTTTGTCATTTAAGGTCTTGTGTTAAGTCTATATAAAGAATACTTATTTTTTATATAAAACTTGTGTGGTGTCCATCTGTAGCGTCACTTGATTACTGTATGTGTTCACAAATGCTTTACATACTGCCTCTGAGATAAGCCTGTCTGCTCGTGCCAAGCTACGAAGCGGGTGAGCAGGGGTTATTTTAGGAGTGTACCCCCTTACCCTGACTAGACGCAAGGGTCCCTATTTGTCACAGGTACCTACCTATGCCAACTAGAGAACCCCCAATCTAACATTGGTGGTCAGCAGTGAGGATTCTGGACTTGCATTTGTGACTCATGTACAGTGATTGGTGAACACTACTAGTGAGTGCAGACCAAAACGCAACCACATACTGTTTTTCGGTTTTATGGTGTCCTCCTAGAGGTATTTTGATACCATGACCCTGGTTAGTTGTTGCAAAATGACTTCTGGCACATGTTTGTCCACACAATGAAGTGTGTTTTGCAAGGAAAGGGGGCTGCCTGTGAAGAGAAGGTCCAGGGAGTATCTAGAGGCATCCCTATTTCAGTATGAGTTACCCAGCTGGAAGGCAACACTACGAATTGAGTCTGAGAAGGAGGAATTCCCTGAAAGTGAGGGAGAAACAGAAAAAGATAGCTGGCTTCTGGCTCATGAGCAGAGGCTGAGAGAAACTGACGAAGAGCTGAGAGAGATTGATGAGGCTCAGAGGGCCTTAGCCAAGAAGACGAAATTTGGCCAGCTCAGAAAGTGAGCTTTGCAGAGTTGGAGGTGGAGTCCAGCTCAGATGGTGGCAGCAAAATTGAGGTATCCAGTGCTGAGGGAGTAGTACACACACACACAGATATGGTGCCTGACTTGAAGGAGGGGGTTAACATAAACCAGGAGGTACAAGGATTTGAGGTAGCTCCAGTAGTGTGCAGTGTCCCTGAGGAGAATGGGGAAACTGACACAGGGGTTCATGGTCCTAGTGGTGGCCAGGACACTCTACTGACTCTAGATGAGAGGTGTAGGGAGAGGGGTTCCCCCATGGTTGAAGTCCTGGTGTGTGAGTGTGAAGACCGCCCAGAAGAGTGTGGGTTGAGTGACAGAGACAGTCAGATACTGTCTTGCCAATCTCAGAGTGGTGTGGAGTACGTGTGTTAGGCACTAGATGATGAGGTGAAGGATAGTTTGGTTAGCCCTTGTAGGGGGCTGTGTGATCCAATTGTGGGAGAGCATATTGTAAGTTCCTGTTTTCCAGAGCTTGCCAACACCTGTTGGAGAGTGAGTTCTCTGACCCCAGAGAGCTCCCATTGGAGGCAGACCTTTTGGTGGATTCCAGAGGGTCTGGAGAGGCATCAGGGAGTGATCCCAAGAAGAGTGGTTCAGGTATCTTCCAACCCAGAGTGGGGATGAGGTTCAGTGTAGCCCAGCTAGGTCCCAGTGTAGTGGGAGGGGTGTAGGGACTCACATCCTGTCTCAGTGGAGAAGGAGTGAGTGTGGGTCTGCGTGTCCCAAGGTGCCCGAAACCCAGTCTCAGAGCCTGGATGGTTCTTTAAGGGAACCTTGGGTGGGGAGCCTAGTCTGTCCTGAGGGGCTGCCCGTTGTGCGGTATACCCTAGTGTCTAGTGAACTGAGAGTGTCTGTAAGCAGACCTCCATCCGTTCTGGTGTCTGGCAGTGCCACTCCTAAGTGGAGGGTGCAGAAGTCCATACTGAGGTGTGAGAGGGGAAAAGAGTCCCCAGTGGAAGAACCAGTGGGTCAGGGGCCAGCCAGAAGGGCTGCGTCACCAGTGAATGACCATGGTGACACCACTTCTGTCCAGGGGGATCTTCGCGCACTGTCAGATGGACAGGGGTCAGGAGATCTGCGCCAGGCACACTATCACACAACACATGAGTTATGTGTTACCCTCGGGGGGCATGCGTGTTCCCCAGGAAGTCCTGGTGGGCCAGGCGAGTGTTCAACTGCATGGGATGGTACCTGGGTTGGGAAGCCAGGTTCAGGTGTTTACTGACCTGGAGGAAGGGGCAACTGTAATCTGTGTCCTGACCGATGTAGCTTATAGGTGTACCACTCCAGGTGGGAAGGTACAGCACTCTGGAAGGGGGTGCAGAGGGAGGGGGTCCTCGCCTCTGACCCCGGTGCAGCCTGAGGGTTTAGACCCTAAGTTGGAGAGCCAGGTTCAGGTGTTGTCTGACCTTGAGGGAGGGACTACTGCAAACAGTGTCCTGACCGGTTGGTCTTATAGGTGTACCACCCCAGGAGGGAGGGTACAGCACTCTGGAAGGGGGTGCAGAGGGAGGGAGTCCTCGCCTCTGACCCCGGTTCAACTGGAAGGTTTAGACCCTAGATTGGAGGACCAGGTTCAAGGTGTACCCCCTTACCTGGACGTCCAGTTGCAGGATAGAACCCCTGAACTGGTGGGCGAATTGAGCAGGACACCTGTCACAGGTGCCCTGGCAGTTCTGGAAGGGGGTACCACTCCAGGTGGGAGGGTACAGAGCCCCAACAAGGAGGAGGAGGACCGGGTGTGGGAAAGTCCACCCCAGTCTCCTGTCCAGCTGCCGGGTACAGGCCTGGGGCTGCTGGGTCAGTGCCAGGATGTCAAATCTGACCTGACTGGAGGGAGAGTGGCCTTAGGGTGCAAAGCACCTGGGGCTACAGCCCCCCGCTCTCTGACACAACAGGAGTTTGAGAGCCCTGAGAGGCATAAGGCCTGGGCCTCATCACTGACTATTGTCAGTGGCCACTGTGGCTTGCTGTCTGTCTGTTGGGACACACCTGTGAGCAAGTTAAGGTTAGGTGCTGCACAGGTGGTGTCCACGGGTGAGGAGAAGGGTTCCCCATAGGTTAGCTTGGTGGACCCTGAGAGTATGGATACAGGGATCCAAATGGGTTCAGATTGGCGTAGAACTGGAATATGCCCCTGCAGTTGGGGGCCAGGTCCAGGTTCTATCACCCAAAGCAGGGAAGCCCATCAAGGTAGTGATTGGTCTACCCTGCGTTTTGGCTGGAAGGGGGTTGTGTTGGACTTGGCCCTTTTTGCAGGGTCATCCCTGAACGTCTTGCCTTCCTTCTAAATTTTTTCTGACCTGTTGTTGGCTGTTTTATGACTCTGGGCACTTTACCACTGCAGATCAGTGCTAAAGTGTATATGCTCTCCATTGTAAATTGATGTATGAATTAGTGACTCCATGATTGTCTGGTTTGGTATACCTGTCAGACCCTAGTACAGTGCACCAGGAGTGGCCAGGGCTGGTAATCCAAATGCTGCTGGTGGGCTTGCAGCACTGGTTGTGCCACCCACAGAAGCAGCCTGTAAAAGTGAGTCTCAGGTCTGCCTTTGCAGAGCCTGTGTGCAGTCTGGTACTGCCATGCTGACTGGGCAAGTGCACCTACTTGCCAGTCCCAAAAACTTTCCCTTTTCTTCATATCAGACACCCCTATGGTAGGCCCAAGTGCAGGGTGCATTGTAAGTATAAGATAGGACATGACCTGGTATGTGTGGCAAGTCCTAATAGTGAATTACAGCCATTTTCGTTTCTCACTATTGCAAGGCTACCTGTTCCCCATAGGCCAGAATGGGCAGTTTGATTATTACATCTTATAATCCTAACTGACTCAGGGAACAAGGTAGAAATTCGAGTTTAGTGTGCCTGAACTCAGAATGATAAAATACATATTTTAGTGAAATTGGTTTTAACATTCTGTGTTTGAAAATACCACTTTTAGAAAGTAGGTATTTTCTTCTCTAACCATTCAAACCTTCCTCTGCTAGGCTGTGTATTCCTTGTCTGGAGTTTGAGTGACAGGGGCCTGGGAATTCCTGGAGACAGGGTGAGTCAGCACAGGGCTGAAGAGAGAGATCTCCATGTAGATGGGTGGGAGGAGTTGCACCTGGGACCTGAATAGGGATGTGCCTCTCCTCCACAATGCTGGCTCCACCTCCTGTGGTGCGTCTGATGTCTCTGCCCTGCACTGTGAAAGGAAAGAAGGAGTCATGTCAACAAAGTGCTCCAGGACTGACCAGAACTGGTTTGGAGTAGGCAAAGGTCTCTCTGCCTTCAGAGAACAAAGAGAAACTGTGTATAAAAAGGGGGACCCAGACCCCAGAACTTTAGATCACTTTGGGAACAATAAGAAACCTTTGCTGAGGAGTGGATCCAGAAGAAACTGAGGAGAGACTATCCCTAAGCTGAAGTGCTGCTTGGGGGATAGGCCTGCAGTGGTTGCCTGACTGCCAAAGAAAGTAGAAAGGACTGTGTGTGCATTTTCATTCAACTTGTGAAGGATCTCCAAGGGCTTGGAAAAGAGCTTGCCTCCTGCTGAAGTCTCAGGGACAACAGACTTCAACCACCAGCTCCCCAAGAGTTCTTTGGAAGTGCCTGTAGCTGTATTTGGGCCTTCTGAGGGACTGCGTGTCGCAAGGAGCTGGAAGCGCGACTCAAGAAGAAGAAGCGCGTCGCCGTTGCAGCCGCTGCCATCACATCACTGAACAAGGGTGTCGCCGCTGTAGCTGTCGCATTGCACTGCATCACGAGAAGCGTCTCGCAACACCGAAGAAGCGTGTCGCCGTCGCAGCCGCTGCCTTCGTATCACTGAACAAGGGTGTCGCCGCTGGAGCTGTCGCATTGCACCACATCACAAGAAGCACCTCGCATCCACAGAGAAGCGTGCCGCCGTCGCAGCCGCTGTCGTCGCATCACTGAAGGGTGTTGCTGCTGCAACTGTCGCATCGAGCAGAAGCATCTCGCATCGTTGGAGAAGAGTGTCGCCGCCAAAGCCGCTGTCGTCGCATCACTGGACAAGGGTGTCGCCGCTGCAGCTGACGCATCAAGCCGAGACATCTCGCAACATCGGAGAAGCGTGTCGCATCAACAAGAAGACGCCATCTTTGTTTCTTTGCACCAGATCTTCAACGCATCCCCGCCTTTGCGTGTAAGGACCTACTGCATCACCTTCCCTGCAACACTTTCATTGCCCTACGTTTCGCATCTTAAGGTACATTGACTCAAAGTGTCGCATTTAAGATCTAAAGAGAACTAAGCTAAATTCTACCATTTTAAAGTAACAGTATTGTGGATTTTTGTCATTCATGGTCTTGTGTTAATTCTATATAAAGAATACTTATTTTTTATATAAAACTTGTGTGGTGTCCATCTGTAGTGTTGTCATTTGATTACTGTATGTGTTCACAAATGCTTTACACACTGCCTCTGAGATAAGCCTGTCTGCTCATGCCAAGCTACCAAGGGGGTGAGCAGGGGTTATTTTAGGAGTGTACCCCCTTACCCTGACTAGACGCAAGGGTCCCTATTTGTCACAGGTACCCACCTATGCCAATTAGAGACCCCCAAATGTAACAGTATGTATCACAGTGGTGCAAATATAGGTCCACAAAAGCTGGAGCCATGCCACATATTTAGTACAAACGCATTAGGAAAGTACACATGAAATTATTTGAAAGGGTATAGAGTTCATGGACAGCTTGAACAGCTCGAATGGCTCTGGCACTTGTGGAGCCACTATGGACAAATTTAGCATACATCAGATCCAACCTACACTAGAAAGGTCCTTAACTTCAGTGGTGCGAACAATAGCAAAGGAAAACAGAGAACTTTCTCCAACCATGTTCTCTTGGTGGACACAACTGAATTAGCTTTTAGCTCAAACCAGTCAAAGCTGTCAGTTTTCATTGGCACACTCTGTCCCCACTAATGCTGTGAACATGGATTACCAACTTTCTTTGACAAGGTTCACAACTTGAGTTGCAATAATTTAAATTTGGAGATGTCACCGCAGGTTATCTTGGAGAACTTCCCAGGCATTAAGCCGGTTTCTATAAACAAGAGCCCCCGGTATGTCACTCCTCAAGCCTTTAGTTGGATAGATAAGATTGTATTTAGAACATTTTGGGTTGCCGGGCATATACAAGATTGTCTGCCAAATCCTCAGAGTTCTCATAACTCCACATTATTTTTTCGCAGCATGAGTGTCAAACAAACGTTTAAAATATTCATTGGCAGTGAATTTGTACAAGACATCTCCTTGTAATTATGTATCAGTCTTGGTTTTAACAGCTGGCCCTATTTTGACAAATCCTGATGTCTACACCTGGTGCAAAACCTGGCAAAGCCAACCCACCTTTTTTAATAGATCTTGTTTTTTAGAGGATAGTCCGACTCTTTTAGAAGCTCATGAAACTTCTGAATAGTGCTGTGAATCTATTTATCTGATTAATTATCCATTTCCAGCCCTAAACAATAAACAAGAAGTTTAATTTCGGCATGAGAGACATTTTAAGAATAGTATTAATACCTATCAACAATAATGGAAAGTGCTGCTATTTTTAGGTCTCGCCTAGCGTTGCAGCGCGATTGCGCGGCCATCGCTTTGCGAGGCATGCAGTAGATACTGTAGTGTGGACGCTTCGTGGAAGCTCTGCCCACTCTCTGTCCATTGGCTTTTGTCTTGAATGCTGCATTCCGATTGGTTTGAGGCTCGTTATTCCCTCCTCATTCATCATTTGTATCCTTTCACGGCTATTGGCCCCTTTACCCCTGACACTATTTTCTTTTAGGACTCGCCTAGCTTTGCCGTGGGAATGCGTTGCCATCGCTTTGCGAGACATGCAGTATATACTGTAGTGTGGAAGCTCCGCCCACTCTTTGCCCATTGTCTTTTGTCTTAAATGCTGCCTTCCGATTGGTTTGAGGCTTGTTAGTCCCTCCACATTCATCATTTGTATCCTTCGATGGCTATTGGCCCCTTTACTCCTAACACTATTTTCTTCCCTGTCTCCCCACCCCAACACCTCCTCCATCAGTCTGTGACTTCTCACCCTCCCACGCACCCCCCCTCTCCAATTCATGTTTTCTTGCCTGCCGGCAAGTCCGTTTTCATAATTATTATTGCCACCTTGAAATATGCGAGTTCACGATGCATGCTGTACAAAAACTTCTCGTGTTTAATGAACTAGATTTTAATGTTACTCTAAATATAATAAGACTCTAGGCAATATTCGGGGTATGCATGGCAACTGACGCCTCTTAGTTCACAAATGGCATTATTGTCGGGCGGGATGAGCGGCAGTGTTTTAACTCAGGCTTAAAACGAGCATTTTTAATAACTTCCTCTCAATTCAGTGCTGTAATCTTGTGTACTGAGGTGACGCGCTAAGGAAATGTACTTTTTTGAATTCTGAAGAGAAATTATCGCACATTTACATCATGTTTACTGTATGATTAACATGCCGATCATTTTCACGGCTCGCCTACTGGCTCATCTACGCTTGGCTCGGCTCTGGCTGGCTCTACCTGTTAATTAATATTTTGGCTCGCGAACTTCTAACAATGAGAGATGAATGTCAGACATGACAGTGAGCCCGGTAGATGGTAGAGAAATAGACTGGCGCAGACAAAGTCAGTCTTCATTGCCTCATGTCAGAATCATCACTTTCAATAACCTGGAAATCTGTCGCAAACTCCCACATGCTCCAACCTCATCCCCCTCATCTATTCTTAGCAGAAGCGGCAGATTTTGAGCTGCGCCCTGCTGGTGCAGAGGAGCACGGCAGAGCCTGTAGAAGCACTGGGATCCCTAGCCTCTCCAGGCAGGCACCTAAGCCTTCCAGGTACCTTCACACTCAGGATAAATGAATACATTTTGTTCTGTGCTTTAGTCGCCCCTCATTGAGCACTGTCTGGTAGATGAAGCTCTTTGTAAATAAACACATTCTGAGAAGTGGTTGTGTACAAACAAACAACAGCCACAATACCGCACGTTTGGAACGTGTAGTTAAATACCTGCTCATTGAGTACCTCATTGGTTGATCATTCCATGGCACTACCAAAATTACATTTGGGCACATTTGCTCAACGGTAAAACAATCCCTTCTAGGGGTCATTTAACAACTCGGGGCTTTGGGGTTAGGTAACTTACTTTGCATGCTGTGTAAAAGAGTAAATACAAAATTCATGCAATGAAACTAAGCAACCAGTACTGTCTAAAACACTGTGAAAACTGACGCACATTCTGGCATTTTGTTTAGTTAATGTTGATTTTCTCATAGATGCAAGTAAAGTACTCTTAATATCCTAATGAAATCTGCACACTTTTAACTCATAGCACCGGGCGACCTCTGACAACTAGGCAATGAATACATTTTCATGTACCCCCGAAGCCCCCTGCCCCCCTGGCAAACTTCATTGCCTCCCAGTGTTTGGGGGATAACCTCGACGCAGGAGAGTAAGTCAAATAGTCTAGAAAATGAAAGAGAAGCCGGAATTCGGATTCACATGCCGATCGCGTTGGTTAGTCTGTAAGCACTACTTTTATTAATGATTTTCGCATTAGTAAAGCACCACGGTGTCCATGTGGAACGTGCCAAGCATTTGTTGACACAATCAACATTTTACGTCTTTTTCAATATATTTATTACGAAGTGCAGGACCTTTCCAAGGGATTTTGCACACTACGTACATTCACTCCAAAAATAAAACGTATAGGTAAAAAACATTGCCATTTACATTGTCAATAGCTCTAACTCACAAATGCGAGACCTATTTGCATTGCAAATGCTTGTTAATAACGGATTCAATCTTCTTGTGGTGATTAATCACATTATCGTACATTAACTTCGTCAGATGAGACCTTGCCAATATTACCTGCAATCATATTTCATTTCTCAACTGAGAGCATGTATATCAAAGATTTCAGGTCATTATCTCTAACTCTGAGTAGTTAACAGTGCAGCCAGAAATGGCACAGAAATCCTTCAAAATACTATCCACACAGGAAAATGGTTTGTTTGTTGTTCAGAAGTATATACATCGTTACATTTTCTGAATATATCACAATGCATTGACTGTTGGATCTCACACAGGTCTTTATTTTCTGTCTGGTCCCACACAGGGTTAATACTTCATGCCCATTTCGAATTCTCTTATCTCTCTTGAAGCATAAATGTGTCTGCCCTCTTTTCAACAATAAGTGTAGCCTTCTTTCCTTCAGTTCGCCTTTAATCCTTACCAAGCTTATTTCCATAGGCATCCTGAGAAAGTAGAAGGGAAGGAATCAGATTACCCTTCGGAAACCAAGAACATGTCTCCCTCTATCCACCTCCCTCTTAGAGAGTCCCTTTACTTCCCCTCTCCACCCTGATTCCCACTCGCCTGAGAATGAAGAAGGATAGCAATCAAATCATCCACTGGAAACCATGGGTTTTTCATAGCTCTGTATCCTGGGGCTATCCGCGGCTCGCGCAAGTATGAGCGGTGGGGTCTGGTGGAATTTCGGCAGATGATAACGAGGGAAAATTAATTATTTTCCTCGTCATTGTCTGCCGAACTCCCCCCACCCGGCACCACCGCCACACCATGCATACCGGCACGGGCCGAGGCTGCCTGGGGCGTTCCCCTCTGGCCGATCACCCTTTGCTACCATTGATGTACACCCCAAGAGATCTCACCGCTCTCACACTAGTATACTAAGGGTGAACAGGGTGTCCTGGGTGGTTCCGGCCACAACCCTGTAAAATGACTCGCCCTTCTCTGTTGTTGGTGTTCTGCCTGCTTTCTACATGGTGTCTCCATGAGTAGTATCAATGGGCACCATCCCCTTTGTGTCCCCATGAATTCCTTTCCAGGAAAATGTCATAATAAATAGGAAGGTAAACCAGCTTCTCCATTCTCTCGGTTTCACTAAAGAAACCGTTTTACCCAGTATCACCTTTTGGTTTGGGTGCCCTCAGCCATTAGGCTCAGTCCTTGCATCTTCACCCTTCCATGAATTCTGTTCTCCATTTCGGAGGGCTTGCTGGTGTTCTCTATTAAGGATGGGACATCAATCAATTCCCTATTCCCCTGAATCTTGTGGTTGGGTTTAATATCCAATGTGCTACATTTCCATTTATTAATATCGGAGCAAAGGAAGCATTGTATAAAGCATGTGTGGCCATGAAAAATCTGGGTCCAAAACCATGTTGCCTCAAAATTTTCCACAAACACACCCAAATCCTTCAGTTCAACACCTTGGCATGGGCCACACATGTAATTTCAAGGGGTATCCTATATACTGCTATGAGATCATTTTGAGCCAATCAATGCACTAGTAAAGTCACACAGATGTGTATTAAACCAGTGATATGCTTATTCAACCTTGCATCTAGGATATTTGAAAAGACACTTGGATCACAATTTAACTAACAGATTGGCCTATATGACTCCCCTCACTTTGTACTTTGTCGGGCTTCAGTATCAGAGTAACTAGGGTTCTTTGAAATCAAAGCACAGGTGCACCACTTATGAACAACTTTTGACAAACAGTGACGGACAAATTATATACATCCAACCCATGGAACCCTGTTACTAGCCAAGATGTGATTGAGCAAATCATGTCAAACAGGAAAAAATTGGTAAGTTAGTACTTTGAAAGGCCATCTGGAGTTTTAGTCTTACCTTTATTCAGTCCATCTATTGCAACTTATATTTCATACCATAAAATTAATTAGCCTTTAGTTCCACTTGCTGTTCTCAAGTAAGGGAAGGCAAATTAAGCTGTTCCAGCCACTGATTATTTTGAACTTCATCAGGAAATATATGCTCCCTTAAAATATCCTAGAGAAGCCGACAGGATTTCAACCCTAGTTCATAATTCTATCAATAAACACATTTTTTAATTACTCTTATAAGGTTACAAGATATGTCCACCATGATCTTCCAGGATAAGAATGGCCACCTGCCAATGATATGTTATAAATACTGAAGGTTGCTTACATCGCATTTACTTTTCAAGATATAGGGCCTGATTTTGATCCCGTCCAATGAAATATAAATCGTATTTTTAGGATATAATGGGATTTATATTTCAGTGGACAGGCTATCCGTCACCGTTGTGACTGTGGAACCCTTCCGCCGAGATCTAGATCAGGCCAATAGTCTACTAATATTCAGCTTGCTCTTTTCCAAAATAGATCTCTCATGTTGTTCTGTACAGGCATCGAACAAGGAACTGAGCTTTCCAGCTTCTTATGCTAGATTCTAGGTCCGACAACTCTACACAACTTTTGTGTTAAGCACCTTTGCACGAACGTTTAAAAAGAATCCATCTCTTTGAGTAGTGACACCAAACCCTAGTTAATCTTAAAGGATTCATTAAACTTACTATCTACAATTGTGACTAATTGATCTTTCAAAATTACATTTTTATTTAAGATCCACTACGCATACTCTGGGGTTGCCAAAGCAAATTTCACACTCAATTTAATATAGTTGCATAATGCGTTGGTAAATACTTTGCATCCTGAACACAGCCCATGAATGCACAATCCACTAAAAATAATCTAGTTTAAAAAAATGTCCATATTTTTAGAGTGAAAAGAATACCCACATTGATGGCCAGTTCTCTTTCCAAACATCACATAGCCCCACATCTTCAATAAAGATAGCTAAAGTCCTTTGTGCTTTAGTAGACCCATGAAAAGGATGCTCAGATGGGCTCCTTGAAAAGTTATTATCATAAAGAATGTTAAAAAGTTTGGCAATATCTAAAGGTGCAGGAATACCAGGAAGGTTATTTATCAAATTCACAAAAGAATTGTGTCGTCAATATGTTGAATATTTGGGCCATAAAAATATTCAAGTGTAAATATCCTGAAGCCTTTTGTGCATAGATTTTATCATCCTCCCAGACCTGACTCATTTGATTAATATTACAGCCCCTTTTGTAACACCCAAGGGAGTGGAAGTGTACATATACTGAAATATAATGTGCTTAAGCAGGTTAGTACCTTCATTTCTGTCTGAGTGCATCTATTGTAGAAGGATGAGAGGACACCTACTTCTCAATGAATGGACAGTAATCCTACAGCACTTGGTTCTGTCCCTCGTACAATTTACGTTCCATGACATTACATTAATTTAAGTATACATTTTTAACCCATATCACAACACGAGGGAAGAGAAGTAATCTATGCCACACCCTTCTCCTCCCATCACAAACAAACACACACCAAAAGGGTTCAGCAAAAATCATTAGTATTAGCTTTTCTCTCACAGAGATTTCTCTCTGGGAAAAGCAGGATCCTCACCCACATCGAAATGCGGCATCCTTCATCATTGGGCTTCCCACACCCTGGACCAAAATGAGTCCAAAGTGGGCTCTACCAGACAAAGTGTGGCATCAAGGGTTTAAGGGCCAGATGTACGACCAGCAAAATTGCTCCTCGCAAATTGCGACTCATTTGTGAGTCGCAATTTGCGAGGTGCAATGTACAATAGTGTGTTTAACACTGTTTGCAATTCCCAATGGGGTCGCAAGTTGCGAGGCTCATTAATATTAATCAGCCTCTTGCAATTTGCGAGCCCATTGGGAATGACAGGCCTTCCGGGGTATGGTGGCCTGCTGGGCTCAGCAGTCCACCATGTCTGGGACTGCTTTTAAATAAAGCAGGATTGTTTTTTTTTTTAAATGCAGCACGTTTTCCTGAAAGGAAAATGGGATGCATTTTTAAAGAAAAATGAAAAGATTTTGTTTCATTTTTAAAGGGCAGGCAGTGGTTCCAGGGACCACTGCCTGCCCTTAAAAAATATTTTTAGAGACAGTCACAAAGTAGAAGGGGTTTCCTGGGGACCCCTTCCAAATTGCAACTACACTACCACCCTCTTTAAGAGGGTGGTATTTTGCGATTGTTTTGCGACCACAATTGCGTTCACAAAACATTCATACACAACGTCCTTTCTAATTACAACTCGCAATTCCAAACTAGCGAGTCGCATATAAATTGCGACTTGCTATTTAGGAATTGTACATGGCCCTGGGCCATTTTGCATGTGCAAACGGGTCGCAAACCCGTTTGCGCATGCAATTTAGGGTCGTACATCTGGCCCTTCATACTTTTTAAAGTTCCTTTACGTGGAATTTTCACTTAATGTCAACCAGGGATGTGGTGATAGAAGATTAAAACTACCTAGAGCTATCTTAATAATGGATGCCCTGATAGGATTATATTCAGTGTACCTATGGACATACTGTTTGCTATACCAAATAAGCACACTCAACTATGTTGCAGAAAAACTTCCAGGACTGCCTTTCAACACGACAAAGACTTACAAAACCTCATCATAGGCAAAAAGCCCTCATCTCCAACTTCTTAGGTAAACATGGATCACTGAAACCTCAGCTATTATATTCAAACCTATGTTACCTTTAAACTACATGGCCACTCTTGTAGGTAGATAAAGTGTATAAGAAGGTGTAGCTACGATGCACAAGTATTGCCTTAATGCCACTGTTGGAACTGGCCCTTTTTGCAGGGGCATCCCTAAACTTTCTGCCTTTCTGCTGTTTGTTTCTGACCTGTTTTTGTGGTTTCATGACTCTGGGCACTTTACCACTGCTGTTCGGTGCTAAAGTGTATGTGCTTAGTAAGATTGGTCTACACCTGTTTGGCATATTTAATTTATCTGTAAGTCCCTTGTACAGTGGTATCCCATACACCCAGAGCCTGTAAATTAAATGCTACTGGTGGCCTGCAGCGCTGCTTGTGCTTTCAAACCTGTCTCAGGCCTCAGCCACTGCAGGGCTTGGGTGCGCAGTTTACTGCCACAGTGGCATGGCATTTAAAGTGGTTGCCACATCTGAAACTCCCCTTTTACTACATATAAGTCACTGTAAGGTAGGCCCTAGCTAGACCTATGGGCAGGGTGCTGTGCAGGTAAAAGGTAGGAAATGTGCCTTAACTGTGTGGCATGTACCGGTAGTGACAAACAGCCTATTTGGTTTCTCACTGCTATGAGGTTGCCCTCTCATGGGTTTGCATTGGGGATTCACCGAGATGTGCTTCAGTGGTAATTTCTGATAGGAGAGAGGTCGCGTAACAATGTTTGTTATGTTTGGAATAGTAATAATAAATCCTGCTTATTGGTGAAAGCAAATCTTTCATTACTATTTAAGAAATGCCACTTTTAGAAGTGGGCATTTCTGTGTGCTTATGAGTCTTTGTTCCCTGCCTGGATCTGAATTCACTGTCTGGTTTAGACTGGCAGTAGGGAGGGGATGTGCACTATCTAGAGTGAATGCACATCCCCTCTAGATAGTCACAAGGAGGGGTGAGGTGTGTTCTTCCTTCCCTGGGTGACTCAGCGCTAGGCTGAATAGACCTTGACTGCATTTAGAGTGGTTGGGGGAGTTTCCACTGCACCTGAATGGTATGGTCTGCATTTATAGTGGTGGTAGAAGTTGCACCTGCACCTGAATAGGGCTGTGACTGCCTTCTACAATGCAGTCTCCGCCCCCCTGTAGTGAGTCTGGGGCCTGGGCTTGGGGTGTGAATGGGGGTGTTTTGCACTTCTAAACAGTGTTTGCTGTGTCCCTCAGAACAAATACTTTTTGACTATAAGTACAGGGGCTGTGACCCCATGAATCTAGACTGTGTTTGACTTGTATCCAGCAGCTGCTGGCTCTTCAGATTACACCTGGCCAGAAGGAACTGTTATGCTGCCAGGAGGAACCGCTGTAGGACTCCCTTGCTTATTGTGCTGACCAGTGGCCTGTGGGGCTAGAAGGACTATATATAAACAAAGAAAGAGTGTGTCCGTTAGGATTGGACCAGTGCTAAGGTGTTCAGAAAAGCACAGGGGTGAATCACTTTGTTTTTAGAAGAACCCTCACTCACCAGCCTAGCTGGTGACATGCTTCATCATTGGATTCCCACCGGAGAGACCGAATGTCTCCCCGGTGTGCTGCGACGCCTGATTTACAGCGGAGCTGGGTTTTTTTGTGTGTAAAGACAGTGCAATCCGTGATTGTGCTAGTTAAAATGTGTCACAATTTAAACCAATAAACAACTTTAATAGTGGTCAATTGGACACCGTTAAAAATGATGTGGTGGACGTGAAAACTCTGGTAATAAATGGACCAGCTACGTCCTAATAAAGGTGCAGTGTGAATAAGATGGTCAACATGTTTCTGCTTCTCACGATACTACATGAAGCATTCTTCAGGACCTAGTGGTGGACCACCACGGCGGTATACGCTCGCTAAGGCGTACCCTGACCTGTGGGGTCCAGAACCGCTAAAACTTACGGTTGTGGTAAAATAACCCTTCAGGATTTCTGAGAGCTTTCAGTTCTGTTGGAACAAAGAAGAAGTAAAAGGGAAAACAAAACAAACAGTGATTCACAACATACATATATATTCACAAGGAACAGACCATGGACACCCAAACAAATTTGTGAATGAACTTCATGCTCATAAACAGTGAATTTTGAAAGAACCTGGAACACCGGGAGTTGACGTTCGTATCAGCCCGTGCCGGTATAGTGAATTTCTCGTGATGCTAAGTAGCACTAGACAATTGTGCCAGAGAGTGCTGCGCCCTAGTGATAAGTAATTGCAACAAGGGTAAACTTTCACGTGAAGTGCACTCTACGTACAAGAGCTTCTGGCCCTCAAACTCTTAATCAGCGTTAAACTCTGGCTGACTACGGGAGGCAGAAGGAAATAAAAACACTTGGCTTTGTGAATGGAGACGCGACGTATTGTCAAACTGATTGGTAAACACCCACACGGAGCCACAGAGATGTAGAAATAGGAGCTTACGTGATGTTGGATTCAACGTCACTGCATGAGTCCGGGTGGGGGGCGGGACTTATAGTCACACGCTAAACAAAGAATAAAGAAGTAAGTAACTTACGAGGTAGAAGTGGAGCGGGATTAAGCAAATCAGGACCTCTACTTACTACGTCAAAGTCACCAGCCCACGGAGAACCTATTTGGTCCACCTTCGAACTCGAATGTTAGCGTCTGGGCCGGGAAAGGTACAGAAATAGAAGGCGCTCTTCCCGTGGAGGAACGTAGCGTCATCACGCATAACACGTGATGCGGTGAGTGCGGAAATAGAAGACTAGACTGCTACACTCAGTGGAGGGACATAGCGTCATCACGCAGATCACGTGATGCCGTGAATGCGAAAGGGGAGGACTAGATTGCTGCACTCGCCTCCTGTATAAAGAGTATTACGTGGCCACAATGGTTTCCAAGGAAACCGGTAAACACCAAGAGGTCTATTTTTGACGTAGTTATTTAGGTGATGTCGGTTATTGGAATGACATGCAGGGGAATGAGCATAGTGGTGTTAATGTTCATTTTACTAATAAATTGTATGATTCAAATAAAGTTGTATGATTCAAATAAACCGGTAAACACCAAGAGATCTATTTTTGACGTAGTTATTTGGGTGATGTCGGTTATTGGAATGACATGCAGAGGAATGAGCATAGTGGTGTTAATGTTCATTTTACTAATAAATTGTATGATTCAAATAAAGTTGTATGATTCAAATAGAGTTGCGAGGCGTCAAAATAAGCCAAGACCCAGAAGGGTTGTGATTACTGCAGGCTCGGAGAAGCTAGGTATTGATGAATGGGGATGTTAGGTATTCATTGATATTTGATGTGGGACTGTAGAAATGTAGTCCTTCGAATATAGAGATCAATGTTCGAAATAGTGTAATGTTTAACGTTTTAGCACTGTTCCCCAAGGAATATTATCATTGAATCCCATAGTGTGACTTGAAAGGCGATAGATCCAGCGTTGTTCTTTTTCAAACAGGATATTCGCTGACCTATTCCCTGGTCTAATCTGTTCAATGATTGTCCATTTCAGGTCGTCAGGAGTATGTTTGACATGTGCATAATGTTCTGTCATTTTAGTGATGTTTTTCCCACAGCGGATGTTACTTCTGTGTTCGACAATACGCTGTTTTATTTTACGTGTGGTCATACCAACGTATCTGATGCCACACGGGCATGTTAGTAAATAGATAAATTTGGATGAGTTACAATTCGTGTGTGCCCGCTGGGTCCACACTTTGTCCTGTTCAAGATCTAGGGTCTTACTGGCTTTCGTAAGATGGCATACACTGCACTGACCACAAGGGAAATGGCCTGTCACTTTTGGGAGCCCCCAAGCCTGTAGTACAGAAGGAGTATTGTCAGATGATGTTTGCCTTGGTCTCGTGTGTACAAGGGCATCCTTGATGCTTCTTGCCTTTTTGAATGAAAAAAGAGGTTTCTGCCATTTCAGATTATTACTTACAAGGATGCCCCAATGTTTACGAATGGACTTAGTCACAGCATTGGAAGCTGTGCTGTAAGTCGTCACACATGTCAAGGGGATTTCTTCCGCTGGTTTTTCTGAATCCTCAAGGAGGGCTTGTCTATGTTGGTTTTTTGCCCTCTTGTAACTGCGATTAAGAATTTTATCTGGATACCCTCGTCTCTTCAGTTTTGTGTGTAGACTGTTAGATTGAGAACGATAGTCTTCCATGCAACTGCAGTTGCGTCTGATACGCAGAAATTGACCAAAAGGGAGATTTTCTCTCAGGGGTCGTGGGTGGAAACTAGAAAAAGCTAAGAGATTATTTTTCGAAGTTGGTTTATAATGGGTTTTAGTTTGCAATTTCCCTTCCCATTTGGTAATGACCAGGTCAAGAAATATCAATTCATTCTGATCATAAGTGTTGGTGAACTTCAGGCTAGGATCGCAGGTATTGATCCAGTCAAAGAAGTTCACAAGTTGATTTTCAGGTCCTTTCCAGATCACCAAGATATCATCTATATATCTTTTCCAGAAAGATATATAAGACGAAAAAGGATTGTTGGTAGTCAAAATGTGTTTCCGTTCAAAATCGTGAACATAAAGACCTGCCACACTGGGGGCAAAGGTACTCCCCATCGAAGTACCGGTGGATTGGAGAAAAAGGGTCCCCTTGTATTCGAAAAAATTATTTTCCAAAGCAAGGGTGGCGCAGTCTACAACGAACTGTTTTGATGTCTGGAAATCCCAGGGGATACCTTCCAAAATTTCACTGATAACCCTGATGGTATCTTCCTGGGGTATGCTGGTATATAGACTTTCTATGTCTAAGGAGACCAGGAAGGTCGGATCATCTGTCAGAGTTATGTCTTGTAAAAGTACCAGCAAACTTTTGGTGTTTTTTAGGTAGGTTGGTGTAGCCTGGATCAAAGGTTTTAAGAAAAAGTCACAATAGATAGATAGAGGCTCTAACAAAGATCCAATGCCTGAGACAATTGGTCAACCAGGCGGTGGGATCTTGTTTTTATGAGTTTTTGGTAGCGTATAAAAACAGGGAACAATGCCCTCGCTCTTAGTAAGAAAGTCGGCCTCATGTCTGCTTATGTATCCATTGGACTCGGCTTCTTCCACTAGATCAAGAATCATCGCTCTCAGTGTGAGTGATGGATCAGTGGTTAGCGGAGTGTAGCTGACCCTGTCAGCAAGGAGGCGTCTGCATTCTGTGTCATAAGCCATGGCGTCCTGGATTACAAGGCCTCCACCCTTGTCAGCTGGTTTTATGACAATAGAGGAATTTGACTGAAGGGTTTGCAGTGCCAGGAACTCGGAGGCACTCATGTTCTTAAAAGCGCCGGTGTCCTCATACGCCTCGATGTCATTAAACACTGCCTGCTCAAAGGCAATAGGTTCTGCTGGGACAGTGTGGGGCGGAGGTGTAAAAGTGGATTTTAATCGTAGTCCTGTGTCACTTTCTGATGTGGAAGGACTAACAGATTGTTGTTGTTCAAAGAAATGTTTGAGTTTAAGTTTACTGAAAAAATCCGCTAGCTCACAGTGTAGGCGGAAGCGATCAAGGCGAGCTGTAGGGACAAAACCTAGTCCCTTCTCTAAGACTTGTTGCTCAGTGTCTGAGAGTACAAGGGAAGACAGGTTGGTCACTAAGGTCTCTGGTTGCTCGACCCTGCTTGTTGTGCTCCTGATTTGCTCCTCGTATTGATTCCCATTTCCTCGTCTGGTCCCCAATGTACCTGACTTCTTCTCTTTCCCCGGCCCCTTCGGCCCCTCTCTTAAAAAGAGGGGCGATACATGTTGGGAGTGTAAGGGGGAATTGGCATAAAGGCTGGATTCCAACCCATCATAGGGAATTGTTGGGGTTGGTGGTATTGGTTGGGGAAATTTCCACCCTGATTGGGAAAGGTAGGCCAATGTTGTTGGTAATGTTGGTACCTACCCCTTCCTCTGCCCCTTTGTCTATTCTTAAAACTACCACCGCTTGAGCCACTGGTGGTAGATGTGTCGTCATCAGACGTGTTGTCAGAATAATTTGAGTTACGCTGAGGTGGTGTATAATTAGGTTCAGCGTAGGGGTAAACTTTTGTAAAGGCAAAACGTTTGAGGTCTTTCTGAAATTTCTGTGCCTTGGATTGGGTGAGATTTTCCTTGTACTCGTTCATTTCTTTATTTAATTCCTCAAGTTTTTTCTTGTACCCTGTTAGAGTTGTTCTGAAATGGGTCTCGGTTAGTTGGATCTCGACCATTAGAGCTTCGGACAGCCGAAGAGCCGTCTTAATGATCAGGACCAACCAATCGCGGGTACAGTGCCATGCTATTTGAGCCCATTCCTTTCTAAAGATTGAATCTTCCAAGAAAATATGCGGGGCATTGGTCACTAATAAGCCTCTTGGTGCTATATTGTTCCGCAAATACTCAGTCAGAATAGTGCCATGCAGAATGGTACGAATACGGTCAAGTTTTTGCTTAGATAACTTATCCCATTCAGTAGTTTGAGAGATAGTCTGGGCAATGGAAGGATCCGAGAATAGTGCGGGGTCAGCCAAAAGGGCGTCCACCTCCTCATCAGTGTAAGATAAACCAGGGTTCTCCATGGTAAAGCCAAGCGTTGAAAATCAACTCCTAAATACGGAGAGAAATTGGTATAAAAGAAAAATTGGAATCTAGAAAAAGACTCTCACAGCTGTGCGCTGCCAAAATATAATTTAACAACAAGAGAGAGAGGGAATTTTATTGGAGCCACTCTTAGTCCCCCGGGGCTAGTATATATAAACAAAGAAAGAGTGTGTCCGTTAGGATTGGACCAGTGCTAAGGTGTTCAGAAAAGCACAGGGGTGAATCACTTTGTTTTTAGAAGAACCCTCACTCACCAGCCTAGCTGGTGACATGCTTC
The DNA here is from genome assembly GCF_964204655.1 of Triturus cristatus. Taxonomy (NCBI): domain Eukaryota; kingdom Metazoa; phylum Chordata; class Amphibia; order Caudata; family Salamandridae; genus Triturus; species Triturus cristatus. The sequence goes on along the minus strand of NC_140586.1, from coordinate 679,568,195 downwards.
ATCATTGGGTTCCCACCGGAGAGACCGAATGTCTCCCCGGTGTGCTGCGACGCCTGATTTACAGCGGAGCTGGGTTTTTTTGTGTGTAAAGACAGTGCAATCCGTGATTGTGCTAGTTAAAATGTGTCACAATTTAAACCAATAAACAACTTTAATAGTGGTCAACTGGACACCGTTAAAAATGATGTGGTGGACGTGAAAACTCTGGTAATAAATGGACCAGCTACGTCCTAATAAAGGTGCTGTGCGAATAAGATGGTCAACATGTTTCTGCTTCTCACGATACTACATGAAGCATTCTTCAGGACCTAGTGGTGGACCACCACGGCGGTATACGCTCGCTAAGGCGTACCCTGACCTGTGGGGTCCAGACCCGCTAAAACTTACGGTTGTGGTAAAATAACCCTTCAGGATTTCTGAGAGCTTTCAGTTCTGTTGGAACAAAGAAGAAGTAAAAGGGAAAACAAAACAAACAGTGATTCACAACATACATATATATTCACAAGGAACAGACCTTGGCTAGAAGGACTGCCACTCTTTACTGCAAGTACCCTGATGTGCTGGCCGGCAGCTTAATTCTGCCTCGTGCCCCCAGTTGCCCTTCAGGGATGAGGTAGCACAGCCCTCCTTGTTCTGCCCTCAGCCCATTGTGATCGCTGCAGTCTCTGCCAGTTTTCGTGCTGGCATTCTGTTTTGCACTGTCCCGGTGCTTTCGCTTCATGTTACAAAGCCCTGGTGCTTCTGGGCCACCAAGACTGAGGATCGATATCTCGGGTGTCATGCATACTACTGAGAGTGGAGCGGCACCGCGTGCTTGCGGGCAGCCGCGGTGAAAGAACCCGCACCGGGTGCTGCCCGAGGGTCAGGAGCAGAAGTCCCTGCCCCCGTAGCACCAACCGCCAATGAAGCCCCGAGAACGGGCGGCAACTCATTGGTGGCCAGCACAGCACCACGTGAGTAAGACCGCGCTGTGGAGGGAAGTCGGAGAGGGCATTCCCTGCGAGCCAAAGAGCTGCCTTTGTCCTGGGGTGGGCGAAGGACCACGTAACTTCTGTAGCTGCCTGCTGGGTAATGGAAATCAAGCAGATTTGGGCCAGGGATCCGAGGAGGAGCCTCACCGATAACCGGATGGAGCATCGCAGGTTGCGAAGAGTCCAGGAGAGAAAAAGACCAGGAAGCGGCCTGCCGACACAGGCCCTTTGACTCTGGAAAACCCAGACCAGTTAGCCGAGCAGGGGAAAGGAACCCTCGATGGAGGTCCCGCTCAGCCCCCATTTGCCCAGCTGCTGTTTTCTCTCCTCACATGCGGGGAAGACCAAAGCGGGTCTCCAGGCGGATAACCGTGATTGCCCACCCTTGCATGGGTGCATACCTGGTGGGGGCGCCTGGTTACCATGGCAGTCACAGCACCTGACCTTAGCTTAAGGACGGGGTGAGACCTCGATGGAGGCCCCTGATTCCTGAATTTAGAAGAATCCCTGGGAATTACTGCATTCCCTGTAATAGGAGCACGGATGCTTCTGTGCTCCAGGCTGTGGATTGGGGTTACCAAATAAAGTACAATAGGAGTGCAGGAAAGTTGCACCCTATGCCTTTATGGTGATGTTTGGTAACTCATTGCTGCATTTCATGCCATAATGTTGGTATATGTATCATTTTATTTGCTAACCTGCGTTTTATGCCAGATGTGGAGATACTGACAGGATAGCAAATACATGTCCAGGACCTGCATGTCATGTGCACAATGACAGTGGTTTTTGAAACATGTGTAATCTAGGAGTATTTTACCCTATTACACAATCTAGGTTGTTATGACCATTGCCTTATGGCAAAGGGATTTGTGATCTATGTGACTTAATGACAAGTGCCTAGTGGCACAGTAATTTATGTGATTATTGTCTAGTGTTTTATGTAAAATACAAAGGATATTTTTAAATAACCTTGTGTGGAGTCTCTTTTTTGGTGTGCCTAGTGTGTCACTAGTGAGTGTATGTGTTGCACAAACGCTTTACACATTGCCTCAGGGATAAGCCTGACTGCTCTGCCAAGCTACCAAGGGGGTGAGCAGGTGTTATCTTGGCTGTATAACTCCCTTGTCCTGACTAGAGTGGTGGGTTTTGCCTGGCTTAGGTGCATACCTTAGCCAACTAGAAACCCCATTTCTAACAGCCACCCACCTCTAAATACTCAGTAACATCTACTCCGCAATATGTGGTCTCCATACAAACTTTTTCCTAACATGCCCACATGCTATCATGACCATACTACTCAGTACTATTATCAACGCTCACTAACATGATCAACCAATAGAGTCTTGCACATAAAAGAACGCTGGAAATCTTTTGGTTCCCACAGTACACCGTAGGCCTGTGACGTAAGCGTTGGAGAGATGAGTTGAAGGCAGGCTTAGAATGTGGAGTTCTGACTTGCCTGCAGCGGAATAAAGACATGTACAAACTACTCTCCATGGGTGGCGTAGTTATTGGTGATTACCTGGGCTGGCAGGACACTATACGACCTTGTCCAAGCAGGGGAGATTTTAATTACTCTCTGATGAAGGATGCTTGACCATCTGCAAAAGGCTCAAATCAGAAATCCTGTTAAAAAGTCCCTTTCACATCACAGGCCATTGCAGTGACACAGTCCTACAAAATGAACTGAAGGACAACATGATCAACCCAATATCAGTCATCCACAACACAACTGTCTTCTCGTCATGTTCACCCACATACCCAATGACAAGACACAATAAAAGTCAATTCTCTTTTACTTCAACACAAAACACTCTTCCACGCTGGCTAGCAACTTTAGCCAGGTCAATGTGGAACTTTCCACATAGGCTCTCATAAGTAACTAAACAACATTGTCCAAGCAGATGAATTGGGCATTACTTCCCAGAAGGGTAAAACCAGACTGCAGAACAACCAATGGAACAAGAAATATCTCGGCCACCACAGAAATTAAGCCACAAGCTGGAAGCATCTTGAACAAATGTCAGTCTCCATAAATAGTGCAGATTCTTAATCAAACATGCACAACTTACCACAAAGCAATAATTGCAACCAAACAAAATTATATATTGGGCAAGACAGTAGAAGCGAACTTTTCCTTCGCCAAGGGCAGTACCGGTACTCAGGGGAAAGTCAGGCAGTGCAGGCTGGATGGCACTGGAGACTGTGCTGCGCAGAAAGTGCTCTGCTCAGCTGCTGCCGAAAAAGAGAAGGCAGGATGGAGGGAGGGGCAGTGACTTAAGGGCTGTTTAGGGTTGTGAATGCCCTGCGGCCCTCTGTGAATAAACGTTAAGGGTCCCATCAGACCCTGCCCAGTCAATTACACTGTAGGTGTGGGACTGTGAGCCTATCCCCTACCCCACAAATCTAATTACAGCATGACACCCAAGATGAATGTAGCTCTCAGCACGAGTCTGCGGGAGGGGGGATTACACGCTACCCAGCATCGGATTGGGAAGGCGGACATTGGGCGATGGGATGGTGCCTAAGGGTCTCTCTGCTTTTCTTCCCTGCTCCCTGTCCAGGCTAGCGCCCTGAAGCAATAGTTTGCTGGGAAAGAGGGAGAGTTAGTGAATTGGCCTTGCTGTGTGCCTGTTGTTAGCATTTTGAGAGGATGTAATGTTAGGGCCGGTCAGAGCTGCCTAACAAGGAACTATGAAAATAGGTTTGAGTCCCAGCTTCAGCTCAACATCCTGTGATTCTGAGCAAATGACTTAATTGTCCTAGGCCTAAAACAAAAAATAATGTGACTTTCTGTAATGTAACTGGTGCTCTTGTCATCTCTGCCCTTGAGTGTGTGCTATGTTTGTGTGTTTGCCTGCATTTGTATTCCTGTTTTTTTAAGAAAAAGGTGAGAGAAAGAGAGAGAATCAAGACACTCACAGGAGGCATTTAAAAGAAAATGGGTGGCACTTTGTGTGTACATGTCTGGTCGGCGACAAAGATTCATAAATAACGAAAAAAAGGGTTGGTGGGTGAGTGAGTGGATGGATGAGTGAGCAAGGGTGGATGTCTGGATGGATGGATGAATGAATAGATGGATGGATGAGTGAAAGCATGCATGGGTTAAAGAGGGTGGATGATTGGCAAAAAGGGCGGATGATGGGTGGATAAGTGAAAGATTGGATGGATGAATGAAAGGGTGGATGATGGATGAGTGAAAGGAGGGATTGAGTGAAAGGGTGGATGGAATGAAAAGGTGGATGGAATAAAAGAGTGAAAGGGGTTGATGGATGGATGAGCAAATGGATTGATGGATGAGGGGAAAGGTGGATAAAGAGATGGATGAGTAAAAGGATGAATGGATAGGTTTGGAGATGGGTGGATAGGTTTGGAGATGGATGGATAGGTTTGGATATGAAGGGTGGATAGACGGAATGGTGAAAAACTGAATGATTGATGAAAGACTGAATAGAGGACAGAATGTAAAGGTTAAATGGTGGACATCAGCAGGTAAATGGTAGGATGAAAGGATGAATGGATAGATCGATGGAAGAGACAAGAGATTTCTTCTGGGGAGGGTCATGATGAGTTGCTTCATTTGCTTGGTGCAATAAGATCTTTTGTTCGAAGTGGGGGTATTTTCAGTTTCTTCCTACTCGCATGCTCAAAAATATATAGTATTGTGCCAAACAGCAATTAACAGTATGACATTAAAAAGGTGCAACTATTGCAAAAAAAAAGGAAATTTTAACATATTATCGCATTTCTCTTTCATTTTGTGTAATAAGTTAACTTGCTTTGTTTATATAAACACATTTCTCATGTGTTTTGGTATGTGCTGCAACTAATATAGAAGTCGTTAAGTATCATCATGTCTGGCCGTTAGCCCCGCCCCCTGCCCCGCCCCTCACTACACCCGTAGCTCATTTTAATGAGTACCTGCACTTATTTTTTCCCATTTAAAGCACTGAAGATGGTTATCGACAAACCAAAGTCTCAAATTTCAGAACTATGAAAGAAACCTAGCGATTTGTTTCTACTGAGAAAGTAGAATGAAATCCAGACTACAATAACAATGTGTCATGCACAGAAAGTCTTCCAAATCTCACCCCCTCAACATGTCGGACAACTAAGCCTCAAAGCTATTTCACTTTGTGAGCAGTACAATTACCGGTATTAGTCTCCAACTAAGTAACAAGTCAAGAGTTAGAACCCGGGCCGGGTAGGCAAAGCCGGACCCATTAGAGGCCCGGGTCAAAACGCCATCCGGGGGCGGCGGCCCTCCCCCCGCCCAACCCCTTCCGGGAATTTGCATGGGGGCTAGGCCAACGCGGCCAGGATTGGCCCGGGGGGGCACGGGCTTGCACCCCCCCAATCAGGGGGCGAGCATAGGGGCCGGGGGGGGGGATAAAGAGGGACGCAGGGGCCAGTGGAGCCACAAATCCCCCCCCTCCCCGAGCTGAGGACAAAGAAAGGAGAACGTGGGCTTACCCGGCGATCGGCGGCGACCAGCGGCGACCATTGGAGAGTTGGCGCCAAAACACCAGCGCGTCGAAGAACTCGGCAGGCTCCAGCGACGTTAAAGCCCACGCTTGCCAAGGGACGGCGTCCTCAGCGGTGTGCACAAGCGGCGGAAGACCAGGGGGGCACCGGCAGTGAATCTCCAGCTCAGCGCCACCTTCGCAGCACCGCCTTCGCCTTTTGTCGGAAGGCGCGAAGGAACAAAGATTCTACGTGGAAGGAGACACAGCCGCGATCGACCCGCCTCTCCTCCGCCATCGGCGCTTCCGACGAGCAGGGGGAGGCGCGCTTGTGAGGGGCGCGCCGTCTTAAAGGGACAGGATCGACTTTTTCTGTGGGTTTTATTCGGAACCAAGCTACCAGCACGCACGGGGACAGAGGAGTGGGATAAAGATGGCAAACAGGAAAGGGGCTTCAGAAAGGAAGAAACAGCCCCCGGCCCGCTTCAGGGAGACGCAGGAAAAGACAGCCACAGCAAAGACAGACCCAAGGAAGCGTAAGGAGAACGACCTGGATGACGACCTGCAGGACATGCTGGAGCAGGCAAGGGCTCTGGTGGCTTTGAAAGGCCGGAGCTGGGTGGACCAGCAAATCAAGGAAGGGCCCCCTGGGAAAGGGAAACGGGCACGCCGGGATTCGCCAGCACCGCCACCACCAAGGAAAGCGCAAAAGGGGGGGCCTGCAGCCAAAACGGCGCCCCCCCGCAGGAGAAAAGCCAGGTCAGGCGACGGGAGAACCCCCCCCCCAGGCGACCAGGCGAAAGACCCCAGCGGCAGCGGAGCAGGCGGCCAGCTCCGATTCGGACGAGAGCAGTGACGGCGAGGGGTCTGTAGCCAGCACGGCGGCCCCCCAGGAAGGACAGCAGAAGAGCACCCGGGGTAAGCAGGGACTGCCACAAAGCACGCAGGGGCGCAAAGGGGGTGCGGGGCCACAAAACAGAAGGGGGCCACAGGCGGACATGGCATTACAGGGGCCGTGGCACGCGCAATCTCCCTGGCACACAGGCGCAGGACAAGGGGGACTGAACTTTCAGGGGGAGGCTTGGCCAGAGGGGTCGATGCAACCTCCACCATGGTTACCATGGTGGCAGTGGCCAGGAAGAGGGGTCCCATTCCCAGGAAACGCACCTTGGGGCACAGGGGGCCCCGTAAAGAGCCCAGCCTTAGACGGCGCAGGGGCGCAGGCAGCCAGGACGGAGGACAAGGAGCCTTCGGGGCTAAGCCGGGCAAGTCAGGGCGAAGAAACCAGTGCGGAGCCAGTGCAACAGGAGTGCACGGGCTCCATGGTAGGGGGGGGCTCAGCTACGACCGGGGCAGGTGAGGGCAAGCCAGCGAGTGAGTACATGCGCCCATCCCCAAGCGACCCCCCCACAACAACAAGGTTACTGGGACTGGCCAACCTTATCCCACTCCCAATAAAGGAGAGAATTTGGAGGAAGGAATTTATAGACATATTTTCCCTTCTGGAAGTGCGGCAGGCAGGATTAGATCTCACCACCCAAGACAAGAAGGACGAGGACAGGAGGGGCCCTAGGAAACCCAGGGTGGACAGAAGTATAGAGAACTGGCTTAAAGCCTTTAGGACACTAGCGTGTGTTTTTATTGAAGAATTCCCACAGACTGCAGCATCACTGATCCTGTATGAGCAAAAGGTGCACGAGGCGCAGCAGCAGTTTCAAGGGGATGCATGGCTGCAATATGATGAGGGTTTCAGGGAAAAAATGCAGGTGTCGCCAACAATAGGCTGGGACTGCCAAGACATGGAAGGCTATTCCAAGCACATGGTGGCAGCCAGGGAAGGGGTTGGTGCAAAAGAGAGTGCTTTTCGTCCCTACGGGAGTAAGGGCAAGTTTGAAGGGCACGGGAAAGATCCCAAAGGGAGGGGCCAACCAACCACCAAATCCACCAAGGCGTGCTGGAAGTTCGACAAAGACGAGTGTAGGTGGGGGGTTGCATGCAAATTCAAGCATGCTTGCGGGTCATGTGGAGGGAACCACCCTGCGATACGATGCCGGCGAACCACAGGGCCAGCGGCAGAGAAACCAAAGGCGGGCCCAAAGAAATGAAAAGCGGGCCCCGTCAGGAGGGGCCAGGGGAGAAGGGGGCGGAGGACAGGCGCTCCCAACACCCATAAAAACAGGCAAACTGCTACACCTGTTACACAAGTACCACAAGACGGCAGATAGGAATTTACTAGCGAAGGGGTTCACTCAGGGTTTCCCAATCCCATACAACGGCCCCAGAGGTGCACGGGAGAGTAGGAACTTGAAGTCAGCCAGGGACAACCCCGAGGTAGCAAAACAAAAGGTAGCAAAGGAAGTCGCGCTGGGCCGGGTCGCGGGCCCTTTTCTCACGCCTCCACTAAAAGACATGATAATATCCCCGCTGGGTATAGTCCCCAAAAAAGAGCCGGGCAAATTCCGCTTGATTCACCATCTTTCATACCCGGAGGGGGAATCAGTCAACGATTGGTTGGAGCAGGGGGCATGCTCGGTGGCCTATGCATCGGTTGACGACGCGGTGGAACTGGTTAGACAAGAAGGGATGGGGGCCCTAATGGCCAAGTCAGATGTAGAATCAGCATTCAGACTGTTGCCAGTGCACCCAGACAGCTACCATCTGTTGGGGTTTAAATTGGATGGTGGCTATTACTATGACAGATGTCTCCCAATGGGCTGCTCGATCTCCTGTGCGCATTTCGAGGCTTTCAGTAGTTTTTTGGAATGGGAGCTGGGCCAACGGACGCCCAGAGGGGGGCGAGTCCACTACCTGGATGACTTCTTGTTTGTGGGGAGGGCAAGCACGGGGGACTGTGCCACTCTCCTCAAAAACTTCATGGCATTGGCGCGGGAGCTAGGCATCCCTATAGCTCAGGATAAAACCGAGGGTCCCACAACGAAACTGACGTTCTTGGGGATAGAGCTAGACTCAGTGGCAGGGACATGCAAGCTGCCAGCCGAAAAAGTGGAGGGCATGCTCGGCGACATAAAGAGGTTGAAGCAACAAAAGAAGGCAACTCTGGGTGAGATACAACAGCTACTAGGGAAACTGAACTTTGCCCTAAGGGTAATCCCCGCAGGGCGACCATTCGCCAGGCGGCTGGCCTGGCTCACGAGGGGCGTAACACAGAGGCATCACAGGGTTCGCATTACACAGGGAGTGAGGGACGACCTGGGCCAATGGGAGAGTTTTCTGACAGATTTCAACGGCACCCTAATATGGCGGGCCCCCTGGGTCCCGGCTAGCGAGTTGGAACTCTACACTGACGCAGCAGGGGGGTACGGCTTCGGGGCAATCCTAGGGACGGCGTGGTCGGCAGGGGAATGGCCGGAAACATGGCACGCATCCGGGCTGACCGCAAACATATCACTGTTAGAGCTTTTCCCCATAGTGGTAGCATTCCACATCTGGGCCCCCCAGCTAGCAAATAGGCAAATCACGCTAGGGTCAGACAACCACGCGGTGGTGCAGGCAATCAACACAGGAGCTGCGCGTTGCCCAGCTGTAGGGACCCTCTTGCGGAAACTAGTGGGCTGCCAATTAAGAGGCAACATTGCGCTAAGGGCAAGGCACATTCAGGGTGTGGAAAACTTAGCGGCGGATGCTATTTCTCGTTTCCAGTGGGAGAAGTTCAGGAAGCTGGCCCCAGGCGCAGACAGACGGATGACCCCGATGCCGGAGGAGGCGTGGTCATGGGTGGAACCGGGTTGAAATGGTTACTGGACAATGCACTGGCCCCTAAGACCAACAGCCGTTACAG